>NC_065579.1:91280726-92480726 GCF_024542745.1 Macaca thibetana thibetana
CCAGGCTGGAGTGCAGTGGCACCATCTCGGCTCACTGAAACCTTGGACTCCCTGGTTCAAGCGATTCTCCAGCCTCAGCGTCCCGAGTAGCTGGGACTACAGGCACGCATCACCATGCCAGGCTAATTTTTGTATTTTTAGTAAAGCCAGGGTTTCACCATGTTGGCCAGGAGGGTCTCAATCTCCTGACCTCGTGATCCACCTGCCTTGGCCTCCCAAAGTGCTAGGATTACAGGCATGAGCCACCACGCCTGGCCAGAAATTCATTATTTTCTACAGAAACATACACACTAGTATACAAACATTTATTTATAAAGTTGCTTACTGTAATAGTTTCTTTCCTTTTTTTTTTTTTTTGAGACGGAGTCTTGCTCTGTCGCCCAGGTTGGAGTGCAGTGGCGAGATCTCCGCTCACTGCAAGCTCCACATCCCGGGTTCACGCCATTCTCCTGCCTCAGCCTCCCGGGTAGCTGGGACTACAGGCACCCACCACCACGCCTGGCTAATTTTTTTGTATTTTTAGTACAGATGGGGTTTCACCATGTTAGCCAGGTTGGTCTCGATCTCCTGACCTTGTGATCCGCCTGCCTTGGCCTCCCAAAGTGGTGGGATTATAGGCGTGAGCCACCGTGCCCGGCCTTCTAATAGTTTCTTATTAGCAAAAAATAGGACAGAAGCTAAATGCCTACCAATTAGAAATCTTAAATTATAATTCATATATAGTATAAAATACTATGCAGCCATTAAAGAGATTGAAATACATATACTGCCGGGCGGCCTTTGGGAGGCCGAGGCGGGTGAATCACGAGGTCAGAAGATCAAGACCATCCTGACTAACATAGTGAAACCCCGTCTCTACTAAAAATATAAAAAATTAGCTGGGCGAGGTGGCGGGTGCCTGTAGTCCCAGCTACTCAGGAGGCTGAGGCAGGAGAATGGCGTGAACCCGGGAGGTGGGTCTTGCAGTGAGCCGAGATCGTGCCACTGCACTCCAGCCTGGGCAACAGAGCGAGACTCCGTCTAAAAAAAAAAAAAAAAGAAATACATATACTGATTAGAAATGATATTCATGGCATATTAATTGAAGAAAGCAAGATATGGATTTTGTAGAATCAATTTTTCCTAAAATAAAACAATTAAAACTAAATATATTTATGTATAAGTAGATAATTAAATGTATATATTTCATATATTTTATGCATAGACAATTAAATGTATATATTTCATAAATACAGAAAAATTGAAAAAATGAAAACTGAATTACTAATAGAGGTTATTTGCAGGGACCAGATTATTTTTGTTACAGTGAGCATATTACTTCTGTAAGAAACGAAGATAAAAATTCAGTGTGATACATACATTAACAGCATGTAAGACTGAGGCTGTATGGAGGAGAGTATGATTAACTCCACTGGTATGTATGTGTTGGGGGTGGTTTGGGGAGTGGTATTAGAGAATGCCTGAAAGAGATAATGAAATGAGAGCACAGCGTTGTCCAGGGTAGAGAAGAAAAGTGGAAAAGGAGGAAAGGTACAGTCAAGGAGGACAATGAGTGTACTTCCATACTCATTACGATTTTCACAACTACTCTGTATAATTTGTAGACCAAAAAAAAAGAAAGACAAGCATGTACATAAAAGCAGGTTGTGGGCCGGACATGGTGGCTCACGCCTGTAATCCCAGCACTTTGGGAGGCTGAGGCAGGTGGATCACCTGAGGTCAGGAGTTCGAGACCAGCCTGGCCAACATGGCAAAACCCTGCCTCTACTGAAAATACAAAAATTAGCGGGGCGTGGAGGCACATGCCTATAATCCCAGCTACTAGGGAGGCTGAGGCAGGAGAATCGCTTGAACCCGGGAAGTAGAGGTTGCAGCAAGCCGAGATCATGCCACTGCACTCTGGCCTGGGTGACATAGTGAGACACCGTCTCAAAAAATAAAACAAAAGCAGGATGTGGCTGGGTGCGGCGGCTCACACCTGTAATCTCAGAACTTCAGGGAGGCTGAGGCATGTGGAACACTTGAGCCCAGGTGTTGGAGACTAGCCTGGGCAACATAGTGAGACCCTGTCTCTCTCTCTTTCTCTCTTAAGAAAAAGCAGAATGTACCAAGGGAACCCTGAGTTAATTTGATATTTCTGGAGCTTTGAAGCGTGAAGAGTGGCGAGGGTTTAGTAAGAGGGAAAGCAGGAGCCAGGCTGCTGAGGGCTTCTAGTACTGCCTGGGAGTACGAACACTGTCATGTAGGACAGGGTGACCACTGATGGAGTTGCAGCAGGAGAGTAACATCAGCTATGTGGAAGATGGATTGGAAAGAAGCAAAACTGGAAACTGGGGGGCCATTTAAATAAGCTATAATGAAGATTGAAACTAGTGGCAGGGTAAATTAGGAAAGCAGATGGATTTCAGAACTATTTCAGAGGAAAATACACAAGACTTAGTGATTCTCTGGATACTGGTGGTGTATAGAGAGGGATGTCTTGATTGACTTCCAAACGTTTGGCTTTGGTAACTGGGAAGATGGAGATGACACCAGCCAAGGTAGAAAATATATATGAAAAAATAAGCTTATGAAAAGGAGAAGCAGCAAGAGGGTGAGAGAAAACACAGAAGTGACAAGCCTGATGGTGATGGTAGAAGGATAGTAGCAGATGATTTTATTTTTGGAGATATTGAAGGTGAGATGCCTATGGGCCATTAAGGAGGGCCATTAAGGGAAGTTGCCCAGTTGGCCATTAAGGCAATTGGATGTATTAAGATTAATTAACTGTTTTTTTTCCCCCCCAATTGGCAGTGTATTGGAAAAAAAAAAAAAAAACCTGGCATGATGGCTCACTCCTGTAATCCCAGCACTTTGGGAGGCTGAGGTGGATGGATCACTTGAGGTCAGGAGTTTGAGACCAGTCTGGTCAACGTGGTGAAACCCCATCTTTACTAAAAAATATAAAAATTAGCCAGGCTTGATGGCACTGGGCTTGGTGGTGCAGGCCTGTAGTCCCAGCTACTCAGGAGGCTGAGGCAGGAGAATCGCTTGAACCCTTTGGTGGAGGTTGCAGTGAGCCGAAATTGTGTCACTGCACTGCACTCCAACCTGGGCAACAGAGTAAGACTCTGTCTCAAAAAAAAAAAAAAAAAAAAAAAAAAAAAAAAAAGACTAACTCTTTAGAAATGTAGTGTCAGGCTCTGTACTAGCACTGGCTGAGCTGCATGACAGACATAGTCCTTGACCCTGCTCAACCTGAGAGCCCAGTGGAGACGCTATAATCTAGAGCAGGGGTGTCCAATCTTTTTGCTTCCCCGGACCACACTGGAAGAATTGTCTTGGGCCACACATAAACTACACTAACAATAGCTGATAGCAAAAAAAAAAAGACAAAAAAATCTCATAATGTTTTCAGAAAGTTTATTAATTTGTATCGGGCCACATTCAAAGCCATCCTGTGCCACATGCAGTGCCATCCTGTGCCACATGCAGCCTATGGGCTGCGGGTTGGACAAGCTTGATCTAGAGCTCAGGGGAAAGGTGTAGGCTGGAGGTCTCAACATACAGAGGGAGAGTGAGAATTAAACTCTTAGAATTTAAAAGTTTCATTTACTATGAACTGTATGCTTTATGCATATCATCTCATTTGAACTTCACAACAATCCTATGAAATACTATTAAAATGTTACAGATGAGGAAAATGAAATGCAGAGAGCTAAGACTCAGAGGTCACAATCTGGCTTTTGGGCTGAATTTTACTCTAAGAGTTGTTTCGTTGCATTGATTTAAAAATCCTCTTAGATGGGTTTACACTGTCATTTGTTACTTTCCTACATTTTCCATTGTCTGAAATCCTATGTATACGTGCTTTACTCATAGAACCTCCTGTTTCCTTTAGGCATTTGATTTTGTATACTGTGGTTTGCTTAAGTGCCAAAGGTTAAAGAACTAGTAAATGGATGACTTTATGTTTTATTTTTGAGAGAGAGTTTCGTTCCTGTTGCCCAGGCTGGAGTGCAGTGGCACGATCTCGGCTCACTGCAACCTCTGCCTCCCAAGTTCAAGCGATTCTCCTGCCTCAGCCTCCTGAGTAGCTAGGATTACAGGCACCCGCACCACACCTGGTTAATTTTTTTTGTATTTTTACTAGAGACGGAGTTTTGCCATGTTGGCCAGGCTGGTCTTGAATTCCTGACCTCAGGTGATCCACTCCTCTCGGCTTCCCAAAGGGTTGGGATTACAGGCATGAGCCACGGCGCCCAGCCTAAAAATGGATAACTTTTATGTAAACCAAAAACTGTGTTCTTAACCATTATGCTGTACTCTGTGGTTGGCAGGTACAAGGATTCTTGATAAAGGTTAAGAAAATGCATTGTGTGGCGACGCAAAAGGACTGATGACACATTTGTGGTCAGAAAGTAGGAAATCAGTTGAAGGTTTCAGATGTGTATTGGTTCTTGACTAAAAGCATTTTCTGACATGCTATTTTGTTATCTAAGGCTTGGAAAGCAATCTGAACCCCTAGCAATAATGTTATTCTGAAAATTTTCTGAATCATGGAGATAGTATTTGCATTTTGTGCAACTGGAAGGGGTGGAAGAATGACAATTAGGCTTGGTCTATAACTATTAGAATTGCTTGTTTGTGTTGAAAAAGATGGGTACTAGTTCCACTAGGAAAATAAATTCATGAGGTCTTTGATCATTACAATTGAGATGCAAGCCTGTTTTAAATGTCCTGCTCTGCAGTGAGGTGTGCTAATCCTTGAGCAGCTAGATGGGAAATGAGTTCAAATTACCAACATAGAAAATAGGGGCAGGCCGTGTGCTTCAGCTGGATTGGTGCAGAATTCTGAGAAGTGGGCCAAAACCTGACACTATAGAAGGTGATTTGTATCCAAATTTGTGCCACCCAGAGGAGCTGAAGAATTGAGTAATTTCTAGGTTTAATTAAGAGCAGTCAGAAAGACTGCTCTTTCTGACTGAAATAATGTTAATTTGTAGAGACGTGAAGCAGAATGTGGCTGTGAGGAGGTTTTATGTTTTAACAACATTGTGTTACATGTGATGAAGGGTTTCAACCCTGTCTCTTTTTTTGTGTCCTGGCAAAGCTATCCCCCTTTTCACATAATTAGCACTCTTCTGATGTCTTTCTCTAAGTGATATCTTGGATCCTTTTTATTTATTATTTATAGTAGTTGACTTTGATAGGGCCCACATATATGTACAAACACAGATACATGCATATATATTATACATATAAAATTGGCAAACTTTGATGTACAATTGTGAAAGTTGGGAGAAAGATGTTTATTGGGCATCCGGAGCTGGGAGCAGCTGAAGGCCTATTGAACTTCAGTCAGTTGAGAGTTAAGTACTCTTTTTATTTTTATTTTGAGATGGAGTCTCATTCTGACTCCCAGGTTGGAGTGCAGTGGCACAATCTCAGCTCACTGCAGCCTCTGCCTCCTGGGTTCAAGTAATTCTCCTGCCTCAGCCTCCCGAGTAGCTTGGATTACAGGCATGCACCACTACACCTGGCTAATTTTTGTATTTTTAGTGGAGACCGGGTTTCACTATGTTGGCCAGGCTGGTCTCGAACTCCTGACCTCAAATGATCTGCCCGCCTCAGCCTCCTAAAGTGCTGGGATTACAGACATGAGCCACTGCGCCCGGCTGAGAGTTAAGTACTCTTGAAAAACAAAACAAAACAGCCCAGAAAAAAAATTCAGTAATTATATAAGGCAGTGGTCCCCAATCTTTTGGGTACCAGGGACCTGTTTCATGGAAAACAATTTTTTCCTGGGGGTGGGGCTGGGGGATGGGGAAGGATGGTTTGGGACAATTCAAATGCATTATATTTATTGTGCACTTTATTTCTATTATTATTGCATTGTAATATATAATGAAATGATTATACAACTCACCATAATGCAGAATCAGTGGGAGCCCTGAGCTTGTTTTCCTGCAACTAGATGGTCCCATCTGGGGGTGATGGGAGACAGTGACAGATCATCAGGCATTAGATTCTCATAAGGAGCACACAACCTAGATCCCTCTCATGCCTAGTTCACAATAGTTCCAGCTCCTGTGAGAATCTCACGCCACAGCTGATCTGACAGGAGGTGGAGCTCGGACGATAATATGAGCCTTGGGGAGCAGCTGTAAATACAGATTAAACTTCCCTGGCGTGCCAGAGATTCACTTCTTGCTGTGTAGCCCGGTTCCTAACAGGCCATGGGCTGGTACTCGTTTGTGGCCCAGGGGCTGGGGACCCCTTACATAAGGTGTTCACTATGAGATAGAAGAGGACTTAGCCCAGGTGTTAAGGCAGTGTTCCAGGCCCCACTTTGGCTCTAATACATTTAGGGATCAGAATATGGACTCTCGAGAGCAGGTTCCCCCTATTATTGCTGGAAAACAAAATTTGCTAAAACGTGGAGATCAGCATATACTGTTAGATTCTGATGCCTCAGACAATGTAAGCAGTTTCAGATGATACCAAAGGTACAGCATGCAAAAGTGGGTTGCTGAAATTGGACCTGAGGATTCGCAGGCAGCCAAACTTCGGGTTTTGGATAAATGAGGCACATAAACATTAAAATCTTGTAGGATGACTGCAGGTGTTAGGAGTAAATTTGGACTCATTAGGAATCTGTGTCTTCCACTAGGCTGTGAAATCTCCAAGGCCTGATAAAGGTTTCTGAATGAATTTGTGAAATACACGATTTCGGTGAAGAAAAGAATAAAGCAGGTGTCCAAACAGTTGAGGTTTTACGGTATTGGCATAAAACATTTGGACCCCTGGCGGCCGGTATCAGGGACTTCCCGACGCTGGAAGAGTTCCGGGAAGGGAAGCGGGCCCCTCTGGAACCGAAGACATAGAATCCTAGCTACAGCTACTAAAGAAAAGTACACTATCAATTAGGGCCCGCGTCAGGTTCTCTGGATCTCCCCTTCTCCCATCCTGGACGCTCATCCCTGTGTTCTTTGCAGTGGGCCCGTCGGCCCTGCTGCCATCAATAGAAGCAGTACTCTCCCCGTCTGATTTCGCAGGGCCAAAGCCCAGGTGAGAGTCAGTGTGGTGTTCAGACTAGCCCTCGCTCCATTTCTGAGCCGCGAGGGCCGCACGCAACGAAATCAGGCAGCCCCGAACCTTGTGTCCTCCAGTGCAGTGAGTTCGGGAGCGACAGCCCGAGCGCGCATGTGCAGGCCCCGACATTGTGCTTGTCCCCTCCGGTGCTCCGTAGTTAGCCTCGGAGAGCTCCACGTAGGCGGCGCAGGCGCCCTTGGTGCACAGTTCACCTGCTGCCGTTGTCGTCGCCGCCGCGGCTCCCGGGGCTGGATGGGGGCCCGAGGCCAGCCAGTGGCACCCGGAAGAAAGAGACGCGGCGGCGGCGACGCCGACATCCTCAGGACGAGTGTCCGGACTTGCCCGCAGGCTCAAGGAGGAGGCGGCGAGGCCGGGTCCCCGCGGTCCCTGGTGTAGAGAAGTCGCCGTAGCCGCCGCGGCCGGGACTCCCCGGGCTCTCGCCCCTCAGGTCTCATTGACACTCAGGACCCTACGTACGCTGCGCCATGTTCAAGAAACTGAAGCAAAAGATCAGCGAGGAGCAGCAGCAGCTCCAGCAGGCGCTGGCTCCTGGTCAGGTACGATGGCCGCAGCTTTCCTCCCCTGGCTCCCGATACCCCTTGAACCAGCCCGCGGACGAAAAAGGCGGGGGGAGTGGGGCGTTCTTCCGTGACCTTTGACCCCTAACCCGGGACTCTTCCCAAACTCCGGATCCAGAAGGAGCTCCGGGCGGTGCAGGTCGCCCGTAACTCCTGACCTGGATTTTCCCATCGCAAAACTCCATCCAGTAATGAGTGGATGGGGGTGGCTGGATCCCTCGTGACGTCCCATCTCCGTTAAGAGTTTTTCCCTAAGGCCAGACTCCGAACTTACCTGATTTCTGATCCGTATTTGAGGTTCCCCCGCCCATCTGAGACCCCACGCTGGGAATGAGGGCGGGGTTGGAAAACCCGGGTCCCTTGTGATATCTAATCTCTGCTCGAGGTGTCCCCCTCTCTCATGCCCATCGTGAGATTTTGTGTGAAATGGCCAGGATCCCGCACAACTGACCCTTGACGGAAGTCTCTTAAATCCAAACCCAGGTCTAGGGATTGAAGGCTGGGGAATAGAGCCATCCTGGGTCAGGCTGCTGGTAGGAGCGGTGGGACATGAAAGAGGTGGCGGCGTGGCCGGCGTCCAGCGCCCGAGGCTGTCACGAGTTAGTCACTTCGCATAACTTGGTTGATCCGGGACTGGCGGGCGGAGGGGGAGACACTCTCCCTGTCCAGAACTCTGCTCTGCTTTTTGAGTCTTGTTGCTCTGCGGACAGGGTTATGTTTGTTTTTCAGGAATGCTGTTGCTTTAGGAAATGCGTTTCCAGGGGAAAGGAGGCGTGTTAGTAGTATTAAAGATACAGTTTCCTAAGCGTTAACTGGAGATGTTTCGATGCTGGCAGCACAGGGTCTTAACAGCGAAGATGATGGTTTCTGCTTAATTTCTTCCCAGCCTTTTTGAATTGCAACAGATTGAGCAGATCTGTCCCTTAATTTTCGGGTTTTTGGTCTTTGCTTGCGGTTGCAAGAAAAGCTGAGTTTTGACTAACTTGGAGGCATTTCCAAATTCTTAACATAGAACGATTGCATTAGGTTTATTCGGAAACTATAAATTGAAGTTATTATTTTTAAATTTAAAGCTCATGTGTAGTAAAACAGTGCTTGAGAAAAACATCAGAACACAGCACTGAAGGGTTGCTTCATTTCTCAAGTATAAATGGTGGTTAAAATTTAAGTAGTAAAGATTGTCCTTTTCATACCATTTACTGCAGTCTTTTAAAATTTTACAAAACACTGTTAATTAAGAAACAAAGATAAACTTTAAAAGTGAGGTGGAGATGAGGAATGTGAGGAAATGGGCATGTTAGTGAATGTAAGGCACTTCCATTTGGGAGTGTATAAAATGTAATTGAGCCAGGATTCCATTTCTAGAAATTTATTCTAAGAAAATTTAGGATGTATTAAAGATTTAGCTCTATGGATTTTCATGTCAATGTTGTTTTAATAGGTTAAAAACTAGCCAGAAATGTCCACCAATAGAGAATTGGTTAAATAAATTTTATCAGGTAGTTAGTTTTGCTTGATAGGTTACTATGCAGCCATAAAAAGTCAGCATTTACTGTGTCCTTAGTATGTACCAGACATTTTGCTTAGTATTTACACAGATCATTTTATTTAATCTCACATAAGCCTGTGAGGTAGATAATACTCTAATTCCTCTTTTATAGATGAAGGAGTGAGGCTCAAAGAGGTGAAGTAACTTGCCTGATGTTACGCAGCTAGTGTTAGAGACTTCAGAAAAGTATTAACACAGAAAGATATTTGTGTTAAAAGACAGAAGCAGCAGGTAAAATGTGATCCCAGTTTTGGGGAAAAGAATCTGTATGTAAGTGTATTTATATATACACATGGTAAAACTAGTTTAAGAGTAATATACTTTAAGGTGCTGGTGAATTACTGAGTGTGCTTTTTCTTATTTGTAGCGTTTAGCTTTTCATGAAAATGAGTTGTTTTTGTTCATTAACAAAGAGGTTGTTTTTAGTAATAAGCTAGTCACAAGCTAAGATGTAAGAGCTCTGTTTCTATAGCTTAATGCTTCTGGTGAAACAGGGCATCTGGATCAAATAAAATCACTTTGTGTACAAAAGGTTTAAAATAATCCTTTTGGATTATATGTATATTCACTGTGTTGGCCAGGCTGGTCTTGAACTCCTGACCTCTGGTGATTGGCCAGCCCCGGCCTCCCAAAATGCTGGGATTACAGGCGTGAGCCACTGCGCCTGGCCATTCGTGGTCTACTTTTGATAATTATTTTGTAACCTTCCTTTCTGCCTGCCATATATCTTTCTCCCTGCTTGTGAATTGTTACGATCTTAGAAACAAAAAATGTGGCCTGGTATGGTGGCCTCACACCTGTAATCCCAGCACTTCGAATCACTTGAGCTCAGTAGTTCAAGACCAGCCTGGCCAAGATGGCAGAATCCCATTTCTGGCCAGGCACCGTGGCTCACGCCTGTAATCCCAGCACTTTGGGAGGCCAAGGCGGGTAGATCACCTGAGGTCTGCTAAAAGTACAAAAATTAGCGGGGCATGGTGGCGCACACCTGTAATCCTGGCTACTCTGGAGGCTGAGGCAGCAGAATTGCTTGAACCTGGGAGGCAGAGGTTGCAATGAACTGAGATCGTGCCACTGCACTCCAGCCTGGGAGACAGAGTGAGACTCGGTCTCAAAAAAAAAAAAAAAAAAATTATGTTTTAACAACAAATATCTATTTTGGATTTTTAAACTCCTTGCAGAACTAAGTCAATGAAAGAAACATTAAGAAGTAATACAAACATTGTAATTTCTTGGGATATATGAATACAATATTTTAAAACATTTGTAGCCTTTTCAAATACTGCTAAAACTTATAAATTATAGAAGTACAGATACAAAAGGATGAATACATGACTCCACTTAATTGAGGTACCTAGAATAGTCAAATTCATAGGGACAGAAAATAAAATGGTTGTTGCCAAAGGCTGGAGAGAGGAGAGAATGGGGAGTTACTGTTTAGTGGGTACAGACTTTTAGTATGGAAAGATGAAAATGTACTGGAGATGGACGGTGGTGATTCCACGACAGTGTGAATGTACTTCATGCCACTGAACTGTATACCTACAAATGTTTAAACTGGTAAATTTTATGTTATGTATATTTTATCACGATAAAAAAATTAAGTTAAAAAAATCAACATATGCGCCCCTCCTTACGCCTGCAGAATCATCCCTTATTTTTTTCCCTCAGCTCAGAGATGGCTGCTGACCTCACTCTTTTAGAGTGAGACCGCAAAATAATAGTTTATGTGATACAAATTTAAAAAACAAAAACAGAACCAGCAAACAGTTCCACAGATAACAGGGAAAAGAGTCCTTTCTGAAAGGACATAGCCTTAATGTAAATCCAGGTTTACTAAATAGTTTCAGTCATGAAACTGGGGAAAGCATGAGTCCCAGAGAAAACATTTAGATCAGAAGGAGTTTATTAAGAACATGATGAAAGGCTTTAATAAGTTTGGTACCTAAAATATAAAGGTTTATTTGAAGAATTAACCTTGAGTTACTTTGACCGCTCCTTTAGAACTGGGATGTCAAATTGGTTTGGCAGTGACTTACAACAGTGCTGTGATGAGGATTCAACGGCTATGTCTCTGCCGTGACTAATCCATAGGTGTTGCAGGGAGAGTGAAATGAACCAGATATTAGTTATGAACGGTGAATGCCTAGGCCCTCTGCTGGATGTTGCATTTGCTTTGAAGGGTCTATGTAGTCCCTACACAATGGAGTTGTGAGACAAGTACTTTCAGTGTAATGGTGGTATGTACAGGGTGTTGTGGTTGTGCAAAATAAGGCATTTCTGGAGAAGATCAGGGTGACATTTGAGTAGAGCCTTGATGGATAATGAAAAGTCATGGTATAGGGACAAGGGATTCAAGACTTCCTCCTAAGGATGACTGGATTAGTTTTCTAATGTTGCATAACAAGTTACCACAACCTTAGTGCCTAATAACCCAGTTATTATTTTATAGTTCTGTAGGTCAGAAATCTGGCGTGGCATAACTGGGTTCTCTGCTCAGGGTCTTTTTTTTTTTTTTTTGAGACGGAGTCTCTGCCGCCCGGGCTGGAGTGCAGTGGCCTGATCTCAGCTTACTGCAAGCTCCGCCTCCCGGGTTCACGCCATTCTCCTGCCTCAGCCTCCCAAGTAGTTGGGACTACAGGCGCCCGCCACCTCGCCCGGCTAGTTTTTTGTATTTTTTAGTAGAGACGGGGTTTCACTGTGTTAGCCAGGATGGTCTCGATCTCCTGACCTCGTGATCCGCCTGTCTCGGCCTCCCAAAGTGCTGGGATTACAGGCTTGAGCCACCGCGCCCGGCCTGCTCAGGGTCTTGCAAGGCTAAAATCAATATGTTGTCCAAGCCGCGTTCTCATCGGGAGCTCAGGACCCTTTTGTATGCTCACATGGTTGTGGTAGAATTCAATCCTTTCTGGTTATAGGACTGGGGCCTTCATTTCTTGCTGACCACTTTCAGCTCCTAGAGGCTACCAGCAGCTCCTTGCCACGTGCCCGTGTAGGCATTTTGCTTTCTTCAGAACAGCAGAAGTACATCTCTCTGCCCTCTAGACCCATATTTGAAGGGCTTATGTAATTAGTTTAGACCTATCCAGGTAATCTTTTGATGAACTCATAGTCAACTGATTAGTAACCCAGTAACCTTAAATATGCCTTTAAAATCCCTTTGCCCTGTAATGTAACAATTATGAGAGTGATATCTCATTATATTCACAGGGCAGGGGTCATTTGGGGTCATCTTACGATTTTGCCTGTTACAATGACTAAAATGGTTTTTCTTTTTTTAAGTTTTTGTAGTCAGGGCCTTACTGTGTTACTCAGGCTGTCTTGAACTCCTGGCCTCAAGTGATCCTTTTGCCTTGGCCTCTCAGAGTGTTGGAATTATAGGCATAAGCCACTGTGCATGGCCAAAATGGTTTTTCTTATACTGAAATTGAGTATAACTGTGGTCAGTTAATAATTAGGTAGTGAGCAATAAAATATTAATTGTGGGTCTGGATGTAGCTGTCAGGTTTTTTGGTTAGCAGCTTAGAAACCTGACTCAGATTTCTTATGGCTATTGCAATTAATCAGCTCAAGTTTGGTTTGAAGGAACCTAAATCCCTTTATATCTTGAAGTGAGGATAGCCCATTAAGGAACCCGGCACCTGGGACAAATGCTCAAGTAGTTAGTTCTTTATGCACTGTTTTATACTTTATACTTACATCCATTTTCCCGTATAATCCTTACTCTTACAACTCTGGAGGAAGATCAACAAGCCATCAGGCCACGTTTTGCCACATAGTACTACTTTTCTGGGGAGAGTATGTTTTAGAACCTGTTAAACTTTGTAAACCCCGTTGTTTGATTTTTTGTCAGTTTCTCCAGAGCTGATGAGGCTCTCAGTTACTGATTAGAACATATGAGGCCAAGGTGTAAGACATAATGCCAGTTTTTAAGATTTGCAGTGAGGTATACTTTTTAAGCAGTTGGAAGGTCACTGTCTAAGGTAGCCCTTTCCTGGCATCTGGATATTTGGAAAGCTGAATTAATAAAAAAGCTGAATCTTAGACTTGATGGAATCACAACAGAGAGAGTTGATTAGTCAAGAGATATTTCCTGTAGTCTAGTAGTACTTTTCTAATTACTTTTCTAACTTTTTATCACCCAGTGACCATTTTATTAAAGGAGTTCTTACATATAATCATTTATAAATACATAGATACAAAAGACTGCCCCCATAGTGGCAGCCTTTGAGGCACCTACAGACTTTGAAGCTGGCGCTGGCAAGGTTTGCAAATTATGGCTCTAGGTGTGGGAAGGGTTTACTGAATTTATCTCAGCTTTAATGAAAGCTATTTCTGATGTTCTTTGAACATTTGTAATTTGAATGTGGTGTTCAAGGTAGGCTCAAATTATCTCCAAGACTGAGATTAACACTACACAGTGACTGTGCTTTCCCTCGCTGTTTTCTAAATGGAGTGTTGACTTTTAGTCACATATTTTCTAGACATTTAAACCATTGCTAAGGCTTCAACTTTATTTCACATTCATTAATTTTCTTGTTTATATACTTTTTTTTTTGAGGTAGAGTCTTGCTGGGTCACCCAGGCTGGAGCGTAGTAGCGCAATCTCAGCTCACAGCAACCTCTGCCTCTTGGGTTCGAGCAATTCTCCTGTCTCAGCCTCCTGAGTACCTGGGATTACAGGCATGCGCCACCACTCTTGTTTATATTTTTAAGTCCTTATTCTTCCTGCTTTGTCTTTGGTGGGAGAGGATATCTCATCCCTGAAAGTGACTTCTGCACATAGCTAATTTCATCTGTTGTATTGATTTTTCTGGTTCATCTTTTAGAAGGTGTTTGAGTTCTTACTTGTAAGCAACAAAAACGTAGTCAATCTAAGCAGAAAAAGAATTTATTGAAGACTCTTTTGCCTACAGAATTTCCTTGAGGTCCTAAAAGTCTGAGCTGATTGCTATGTTCAGTTATACTGGGGAGACTGCTCTGTGTTGCAGCTGCTTCATCTTGGCACCGGCATCGCGTCTTTCACTTCACAGCTTATATCTGCGTGGATGCATGAACTTCTGTCTCCATTGTCATCAGATGATGAACTTTATTCGCATGTCTGTTTTTTCACATCACTCACTTATGACTCGAAGTCTCATGTGTTTCATTGGTGGAGCTCAGGTTACCCTGTCTCAGATAAAAAGAAGATTGGGTTAGTAAGTTTTCTGAGTTCTAACTTATGGACTTATAAGAGCTATTTATAGAAAAAAGGTTATTAAACTTTTGTCATATTTGTAGATGCTTTTCCTCACCTCCCAATTAAACTGCTGCTTTGATTTGTTTTTCACGTAAAAATCTCTTTCCCATTCAGAGTTTGTAGAAATAGACTCTTGTATTTTTTGTATTTCAATTTAAAAAAACTTAAATCTTTAATATAGCTTAAATATGAAGTAAGAATCTGATATGTGTGTCTTGCCCCATATAGATGGCCAGTTGTCCCAACATTTATTGAATGTCTATCCTGATGCAAAATGTTACTTTTATCATAAGCTAAATACGTATGTCTGTCTAGATGTATATATGTGTATATAGAGTATGTGTATATGTGTGTATATATGTGTATATAGAGTATGTGTATGTTTGTATACTATTCCTCACAACCTCTCAGTTCCACCCTAGCCACAGCAATTTGTGCACAGATACGACAGACCAGAGTTCCATTTGTTTATTCATTCATTCATTCATTTATTTGACAAATATTTATTAACTACCTTTTGTAAAGTGCAGACTACACAAAGAGGTAAGGTATCATGACTCATTCATTTCTCAAAATAGAGCTGAGTTCAGATCTGTTTTGCTATGGGTGTAGGGGGATCTCGAAGTTTTGGTTTTATACTTCTAGGGTTGTTTTTAGGTCACCTTAGAGTAGACCCCAGACCCCTAGTTTAAATTTTGAGCCCTTTCTCCTGAGTTGTTTTGCATTGAGGATTATAGGAGTCAGGCTGTCAATTACAGAGCTAAATGGAATAGCATCTCAGTATTTAGCAGTGGTATTCAAGGTAGGCTCAAAGCAAGGCCATTAATTAGGTGGGCAAGTGCTGTTTATCTGCATTTCATACTATTGAATGTTAGAGCTAGAAGGTAGAAGGGATCTTAAAGATTGAATTGGCAGCCTTTTTTTGATGAACTTCTAATTTTGGAATAATTTTGGTTTACAGAAAAGTTATAAAGGTAGTGCAGAGAGTTTTTATGTACCCCTCACCTGGCTTCAGTTTTCTCTAATATTATCATCTTACATTAGTATCATGACTTTATTTTATATATATGGAGACACATAGTCCTCAAAAAGTTCATGTAGCTAAGATCATAGTTCTAGTTGGTGGCAGAGTTAGGCCAGGGACCTGGTAGGTAGCCTGGGTTTTCTAGTTGATTATATTTGTTATCCTTTTCTGCTTTTCATGTTTTTGCTCTTTTCCTTTCTTTCACTGAATTCTTTGGGCATGGACTGAGAGAAGGACTACCTAGTACATAGTTCACTAGTCAATATAGTCTTGCTAATTTGTGCAATAATTTTAAAATCTAGGCTTCCTCCAATTCTTCAACACCAACAAGAACGAGGAGCAGGACATCTTCATTTACAGAGCAACTTGATGAAGGTACACCCAATAGAGAGGTAAGTTTGGAATTATTTTTCTAGTATACCTCTCACAATAAACTAATTAATCTAAAATGTAATGCTGTTGATAACAAAATGGGAAACTATTTTGACAAGTCAGCTATTTAATTCCTAGGTAGAGTTATTAGTAACACAATTAGTCTTTTTTTTCACAAATAGCAGTTATGATTTATGTATGTATGTATATATGTATGTATGTATGTTTTTGAGACTGGATCTGGTTCAGTCACCCAGGCTAGAGTGCAGTGGCACCATCACCACTCATTGCAGCCTTGACCTTCTGGGTTCAAGTGATGCTCTAACTTCAGCCTCCTGGGTAGCTGGGACTATAGGCATATGCCACCATGCCTGGCTAATGTTTAAATTTTTTGTAGATGGGGTCCCACTGTGTTGCTCAGGCTGGTCTTGAACTCCTGGGCTCAAGTGATTCTTCCAGTTATGCCTTGTAAACTTGGTTTGTTGAGAACCTTAATTTGAGAGGATAATACATTCTGGATTTAATAGTTGAAGTTTTCAGAATAATTTGATAAATTTGTTCAACATAGCATCATTTTTTCAAGCTGGTGAGTGGAAACTGAGAAGTAACTTATTGAACTTATTCCGTGTAACCAGCAGCTGGCATTAAAACTCATTATTTCCAACTTTGTTTTTCTGTGAAGTGTAACACATGTACAAAAAGAAGGTAAAACATAAATGTACAGAGATCAGCAAATTAATCATGAAGTGAATCCTCCCAGGTCAAGCAAAGGAACACTGTCAGCACTGTAGTGCTCCCTCTTTCCCCCTGAAGGATTACCACCATCCTGAATTTTTGGTATTTGCTTGCTTCCTTTTTTTTTTTTTTTTTTTTTTCTAAATAGTTTTACCTCTTAAATATGCTTTCTAAATGTAGACATTGTAGTTAAACATTTGGGTTGTCCGCAGGTTTTGGCTACTATGAATTAGGTTGCCATCAACATTATTGTACATTTCTTTTGGTGTACATGTACCTGCATTTCTGTTGGTATGTACTTTGGAGTAGAATCACTGCTCTATTTTAACACTTAAGAAGATAATGCTGATGGTTTTCCAGAGTGGTTGTAGAAATTTAAATTCCCACCAGGAGCTTATGAAAGTTGCTTTTGCCCTGTATTTTTGAGAGTCTTTATTTTTCTACTCTGTGTAAATATGCTGGAAAACAGTCTTTTTCATTTCAGCTGTTCTGGTGGTGGTCTTTCATTTTAGTTTTAATTTGCATTCTCTGATAACTAACAAGATTGAGCATTTTCATCTGTTTATTGGCCATTTGATGTCTTCTTTTGTGAGTGCTTAAGTCCCTTGCCCATTTTTCTGTTGGATTATCTTTTTTAAAAATTGATTTGTAGGAGTTTTTAAAAAATATAGAATACATAGGAGTTTTTTGTTGAATATATATCTTGCAGATATCTTCCCACTCTGGCTTGCCATTCATTTTCTTAACGATGTCCTTTGATGAACAGAAGTTCTTAGTTTTAGGCCAAGTGTGGTGGCTCATGCCTGTAATCCCAGCACTTTGGGAGACCAAGACAGGAGGATTGCTCGAGTCCAGGAATTTGAGACCAGCCTGGGCAACAGAGTGAGACCCTGTTTCTACAAAAAAAAATAAAATAAAATTAGCCAGTTATGGTGGCATGTACCTGTGTGGTCCCAGCTACTCAGGAGGCTAAGGCAGGAGGATCACTTGAGCCTTGGAGGTCAAAGCTGCAGTGAGCCATGATTGCGCTCGCCTGGGTGACACAGTAAGACCTAGGCTTACTTGAAAAAAGAAAAAAAAAAAAAAACGCCTGGGTCCCATCTATGTCCCATCCCTGACAGTACCTTCTATCTTAGAAGTTTAACAAAATGAGAAACCAGATAGGGTGGAGGGAGATGATAAAAAATTAATGTCCTTTTAATAAAAAACTTTATATAATTGAAAAATCCTTTATTATAAAATAAGTTGAAGTAAGGTTTACATTGCACTCTGTGGTTCAAAGTACCTGTTAAAGTTGTCAAAAAAGCTTAAAAAGCAAGGAGATGAAGTGATGACAATGCTTTGTCATTCTATCCGAAACCATCTCTTAGCTAGGATTGTTAAAATTTAGAAAGAAAGAAATAACCTTTAGCTGACTTGATCGATTGTAAAAGAGTACTAAAACCAAATCTTTCAGAAATAATTATTTTGTAACAGTATATTCAATTAAATTGTTTTAAAGCATCCTAGATTTTTAAAAAGTATTTTTAAAAAGCAGTGGTAGCCGTCAGCCGGGTGCGGTGGCACGTGCCTGTAATCCCAGCTATTTGGGAGGCTGAGGCAGGAGAATCGCTTGAACCTAGGAGGTGGAGGTTGCAGTGAACTGAGATTGTGCCACTGCTCTCTAGCCTGGGCGACAGAGCGAGACTCTGTCTCAAAAAAAAAAAAAAGCAATGGTAGCAATCAGCATAATTCTGCACTATTTTCAGTGTTTCACTTTATTGTATGCAAACTAATATACTATAATGTCAATCAATATGCGGAGTATAGAAATGATGCCATTAATACTGATTGCAAAAACATTACAACTCAGTACTGCAGCTTTCATTCGAATTGGTTATATGTATAAACTGAGTTCAACAATATTGTATTTGAAATTGTAAATGCAATAATGTAAGTAATGCTTAAGAAAATAAGATCTCAGGAGACTGTGTATATACTTTGTACTTTTATGCAACTTTATCAGATCATTTCAGTATATGCACCAAGGATATAGCGTATGTGACAAGAACTTTGAGTGTAAAAACTGTACTATGTACCTTTTGTTTATTTTGCTCTCAACATCTAAATAAAGGTGTTTTGTTTTGTTTTTTTAATTGTTTTAAAGTAATCCCCATCAGGACAATTTGTATGTATTTTTACAATTTTTTTTTTTTTTTGAGACGGAGTCTTGTTCTTTCGCCAGGCTGCAGTTCAGGGGTGCGGTCTTGGCTCACTGCAACCTCCGCCTCCCAGGTTCAAGTGGTTCTCCTGCCTCAGCCTCCTGAGTAGCTGAGACTACAGGTGGGCGCCACCACGCCCAGCTAATTTTTTGTATTTTTACTTGAGACGGAGTTTTACCATGTTGCTGAGGATGGTCTCAATCTCTTGGCCTTGTGATCTGCCCGCCTCAGCCTCCCAAAGTGCTGGGATTACGGGTGCGAGCCACTGTGCCGGGCCGTATTTTTACAATTTTTAAATTAGCTTATACCCTATTATCTAGAAATCCCATTTCTAGAAATCTGTCCTGTAGAACAATAGCATTTTTTTTTTTTTTTTTTTTTTTTTGGGACGGAGTCTGGCTCTGTTGCCCCGGCTGGAGTGCAGTGGCCGGATCTCAGCTCACTGCAAGCTCCGCCTCGCGGGTTTACGCCATTCTCCTGCCTCAGCCTCCCGAGTAGCTGAGACTACAGGCGCCCGCCACCTCGCCCGGCTAGTTTTTTGCATTTTGTAGTAGAGACAGGGTTTCACTGTGTTAGCCAGGATGGTCTCCATCTCCTGACCTCGTGATCCGCCCGTCTCGGCCTCCCAAAGTGCTGGGATTACAGGCTTGAGCCACCGCGCCCAGCCGAACAATAGCATTTTAAATGTATATCCGCAAGGCTTATTGTAGTAAGCTATTTATAATACTAAAAAGATGATAAAGTTTGATTTGCAATGTTAAGTTTTTCTCCAAACTAATCTATAGACTCAGTGCAATCCCAGTCAAAATCCTTATAGGTTTGTTTTCTTGTCATCATCATCATTATTACTATTATTATTTTTTGAGATGAAGTCTCACTCTGTCACCCAGGCTGGAGTGCAGTGGTGCGATCTCAGCTCACTGCAGCCTCCGCCTCCCAGGTTCAAGCAATTCTCCCTGCCTCATTCTCCCGATTAACTGGGATTACAGGCACCCACCACCAAGCCCAGCTAACTTTTTGTATTTTTAGTAGAGACAGAATTTCACCATGTTGGCCAGGCTGGTATTGAACTTCTGACCTCAGGTGATCCACCTGCCTCGGCCTCCCAAAGTGCTGGGATTACAGGTGTGAGCCACCACGCCCGGCCTTTGTGTCCCTTTTATAAAGAAGCCTAAGGCACTCCAAACAGACAGATTTATTGGGGTTTATATACAGTATTTACCAACACAGGAAAGTAGACATGTTAGTATTTTCAGCAATAGAGAAAAAGGCAAAACCTTTTTTTAATTGACAAGGAAATTAACTTAATGAAACCATTCTACTACCTAAGCATTCCAGATATGTAGACTTTACTGTGTCTACTGTTGCTATGGACAAATATTTATGTTTTGAGCTAAATTTCCACATTTTTCTTCCAAAAAAAAAAAAAAAAGCATTTTTTTGTCTTTTGAGACAGGGTCTCACTCTGTTGCCCAGATTGAAGCGTAGTGTCGCAATCTCAGCACTCCACAGCTTCAACCGCCTGAGCTCAAGTGATCCATCCACCTCGGCCTTGTAAAGTGCTGGGATTACAGGCATGAATCATCACACAGGGCCAAAACACACAAACAAACAGAAAAAAAAACACTTAACACTTAAAATAAATCCAAGCCAGGCACAGTGGTGTGCACCTGTAGTCCCAGCTACTCAGGAGGCTGAGGCAGGAGGATCCCTTGAGCCCGGGAAATGATTTTTCAATATGGTGTGAAGTAGGGATCAAGTTTCATCGCCTCCAATATGTTTATCCAGTTGTCTCATCTTTTTCACACTGCTTTACTGTTGTACATTTTTTCATTAATTGTGTCCATATGTCCATATTTGAGTGGCTTTGTTCCTGAGTTCTCTGTTCTGTTCCATTGTTCTCTTTGTCTTTGATACCACACTGTCTTAATGAGTATCGTTTTACATTCACGCTTTATATTCATGTCCATATTTGAGTGGCTTTTTTTCTGAGCTTTCTGTATTCTGTTCCACTGTTCTCTTTGTCTTTGATTCAATACCATACTCCCAGCTATTCGGGAGGCTAAGGCAGGAGAATCGCTTGAACTCAGGAGGCAGAGGTTGCAGTGTGAGCCGAGGTTGTGCCATTGCACTCCAGCCTGGGCAATAAAAGCAAAACTTCATCTCAAAAAAAAAAAGGGACATAAAAAATCTATTATTATAAACATTGAAGGCAGAGGAGAGTAGACTGAATTTGCATTGACTCTGAAGTCTACATAAGTCTACTCTGGGTACTCTCCTATCCTGCGCAAATGACACATCTGTCTGTTTGATCATAGCACTCTCTACTGGTGATCCTAGGCATAGCCCCACTATCCTCAGAGTAGGGCTTCCTGTCCTTGTTGTTTGAGGTTAATCTTTTTTGCTTTCCTAGGTCTGGGTTGCTTTAGAGCAATATGTAATGTAGGATCCTGTAAGGGATTAACTAGAGCAAATGAAGCTAACATCCTCCTATCCTCTGCCGCACTCCAGATTGGACCTGGACTTTTTCAGAGATAGGGTCTCACACTATGTTGCTCTGGCTGGCCTCCAACTCTTAGGCTCAAGGGACCCTGATTTTTTTTTTAATTGAGTTTAAATTCATATAACATAAATTAACCATTTAAAGCAAACAGGTAGCATTTAGTACATTCCCAGTGTTGTACATTCATCACATCTATCTAGTTCCATAACATTTCCATCACCCCAAAATGAAACCCCACGCTGATTAAGCAGTCATTCCCATTCCTCCTTCCTCCAACCCCTGGCAACCATTAATTTGCTTTCTGTCTTAATGGATTTACCTTTTCTGGGTATTTCATATAAATGGAATCATTTGATATGTTACCTTTTGTGTCTGACCACTTTTACTTAGCTTAATGTTTTCAAGATTCTTTTGTGTTGTAGCATGTATCTACTTTCTTTTTATAACTGAGTCTAATGATTTTTTTAAGGGAGTAAAAATCTATATACTGTATTAGTTTGGAATAAGACCTGGAATAGACTGATGAGGAAAGGATGGTTTTTGGTGTTACCTGGATTCAGCCTAAGTTTACATCCTGGCTTTGTCATTTGCTGACCGAAAGATTTATTAAAGTTAACTTTTCAGTCTCAGGTTTTCTCATTTGTGTAATGAGAAATTTGTGAAGTTTTGGGGATTATCAGTAAGATGGCATGTAAATCTCTAGTGTGGTAATTTGCATATAGTGGGCGCTAAGTTATTAGGGACAGCCTCGGAAGAGGGGAGGGCCTGCTCTGCTTCCTCTTTTTAGGGGAGGGGAACAGGTGGACTTTATGTGGATTAAGGTCCTAGGCATGTTATCTCTGTGTTGCTTTGCCTATTGAATTTGTGAAGGAAGGATTGATAGCTTCACTTTGCCTCCTATCTTGCTCTCTCCGGTTTGCTGTCTTCCTGAGACACTTCCTCATTTATTAGGGGCCATAGTAAACGTGTCTATTGTTATCCTGGGGACTCATCCATGAACAACTTGCATATTGTTTTTAAATTAAATTCCAGAATTAGGTGTGTTTTCATATACATACATATATATCTCTATATAATTTTTATATGTGTGTGTATGTATGTATGTATGAGATGGAATCTTGCTCTGTCGCTCAGGGTGGAGTGCAGTGTCATGATCTTGGCTCACTGCAACCTGTGCCTCAGCCTCCTGAGTAGCTGGGATTACAGGCATGTGCCACCACGCCTGGCTGATATTTGTGTTTTTAGTAGAGATGAGGTTTCACCATGTTGGCCAGGCTGGAGTGGAACTCCTGGCGCTCAAGTGATCCACCCACCTTGAACTCCTAAAGTGCTGGGATTACAGGCATGAACCACCACACCTGGCCCCAGTTTTTGAGCATTCTTAAGCACATTTTAGAGATTTATTTTATGTTTCAAGGCTTATATGGCTTAAAGGCATCGTTTTAGAGATTACTGGGAAGTATCTTTGAAGTAGTACATGAGAAACATTCCTTCCTAAATCCTTTATTATATTGAATGTCGTGTTAATTGGTTTTCAGAGGTTAAATTAACCATGTATTCCTGCAATAAATGTCACGTGTTTCTGGTATATAATTTTTTTATATATTACTGGATTGATTCATTAGTATTTTGTTGAGGATTTTTTTGTCTATATTCATAAGAAATGCTGGTCTGCAGTTTTCTTTTTTTGTGATAACCTAGTTTTTGTATCAGTAATACAGGCCCCATGAAATGAGTTGGAAAGTGTTCACTTCTCTTGTATTTTTTCAAGAGTTTGTGAAGAATTGCTGTTAATTCTTCTTTAAATGTTCGGTAGAATCTACCATTGAAATCATGTGTCCTGGGCTTTTTTTCAAGGGAAGTGTTTTGATAACTAATTCAGTATCTACTTTTTATAGCTCTGTTCAGATTTTGCTTCTTCCTGAGTTAGTTTTGTAATTTGTGTATCTCTAGGAATTTGTCCATTTCATTTATCTCATTTGTTGGCATAAATTAAACTAAATTTGGGCCGAGGCTACCTGTATATCTTGAGTCCCTATGTAAGGAACTGTAGCCTAACTTAGTACATAAGCAAACTGAAATCCTAAATTAGGAATGTAGTTTTTGTAACAGCTCCTGAGTCTCAGGCAGTCACAGTAGTCAAGTCTGCCAATTGCAGGCTGCTAACTAAGCACCCATTCTCAAATGAGGCAAAAACCTTTGCTTTTAACACATAGTATAGCTTTGTAATCCTTTTCTGCAAATTCAGGGGTAATTTCTTCTCCTTCATTCCTGATTTTCATGATATGAGTCTTCTTTTTTCCCCTTTGTCAGTGTAGCTAATGGTTTGTCAATTTTGTTGATCTTTTGAAGAACAAATCTTTGGTTCCACTTTCTTGTTGCATATGCTGAGTATTTTCGTAATTGGAGTGGAAAGCTGATCTTTCATAACTTATTTTACTTAAGCCTGAGGTGTCTTGGACTTAGCAAAACTTCCTTGAATCTAAATTACATCTTCTTTCCTGGTTTCTGGGCTGATACATGTTTTTTCCTATCTTATATACCCTTGGTCTTTTCATTGGCGATTAAGACTAGGGAAAGTTAGTTACCTTGTCCTTTTATGCTGTCATTTTGTTTAAAGGCTTTCTGTGTAGTAAAACTATCCATATAGACAAAATAGAGCCTTGAGTTGTGATCTTGAATTTGATCAATATGATTTACCCACAGTCTGTACTGGATATTTCTTCACCTGCTGCTACTGTAAACCATTTTATTCTTGTATCTTCTGTAGAGTATGTTATCACAGGTACTTTTTATAGGGATGTCCAATCTTTTGGCTTCCCTGGGCCACATTGAAAGAAGAATTGTCTTGGGCCACACATCAAATACGCTAACACTAATAATAGCTGATGAACTAAAAAAAAAATAAATAAAGTCTCATAATGTTTTAAGAAAGTTTATGAAGTTGTATTGGGTCTCATTCGAAGCCATCCTGGGTCACAGATTGGATGAATTTAATTGACCCAAAATCATAAGGGTTCTACTAACAGTTGTACTTAACAGTATCTGAGAAGATAGAAACAGGACCATCTGCCAGGCGTGGCGGCTCATGCCTGTAATCCCAGCACCTTGGAAAGCCAAGGATGGTGGATTACCTGAGGTCAGGAGTTCGAGACCAGCCTGGCCAATACAAAAAATTAGCTGGGCGTGGTGGCGGGTGCCTGTAATCCCAGCTACTCAGTAGGCTGAGGTGGGAGAATCGCTTGAACCCGGGAGGTAGAGGTTCCAATGAGCCAAGATCATGCCACTGCACTCCAGCCTGGGCAGCAAGAGTGAAACTCCGTCTCAAAAAAAAAAAAGAAAGAAACAGGGCTATCTGTCTTTGAGGAAGAGGGATTTACACCCTTACTAAGACACTAAACTTTTTTGCTAAGGCACTAAACTTTTTAGGCCCTTCCCCCAGTATTATACATGAGAGATGATAATCAAGCCTTTGTTGCCTATGAGTAAAAAGGAATCTAAAAATCACTGAAATAAATAAGTTTTTCAAGGAATTTCAAAGAAGTTTTTTCACATGGGAAAGGACTTCTAGGCTGGATGTGGTGGCTCACACCTGTAATCCCAGCAATTTGAGAGGCTTCAGCAGGAGGAATGCTTGAACCCAGGAGTTGGAGACCAGTGTGGGCAACATAGTGAGATCCTGTCTCTACCAAAAAAAAAAAAAAATCAAAAAAATTAGCCACATGTGCTGGTGTGCACCTGTGGTCCCAGCTACTTAAGAGGCTGAAGTAGGAAGATTTTTTGATCCCAGGAGGTCAAGGTTGCCGTGAGCCATGACTGTGCCACTGCACTCCACCCTTAGTGACAGAGCAAGACCCTGTCTCAAAAAAAAAAAAAAAAAAAAAAAAAGGCTGCTGGTTGTTGTTGGAAATAATCAGTCACAATGGCATGCTGCCTAACATGCTAAATCCTCCCCAGAAGACTTCAGGACTTTCGGTCAAATCGTGCTGTGATTTGACCCTTGAGGCGTCCTTGCTGTTTTAGTCACAGAAGTAGTAGATAAAACTTAAAAAACATTGAGACATGTATCTGAGTTCACAAACAAGGTAAACATCTCCGTGGGCTGAGAGGGAGTGAATCCTTGGTCCTAGAGGGTTTGGGGTTGGGACAAAGGCAGCCATTTTCAACTAGGGTTTTGTGAGAGAATTAAGCTCTGTGGAAAATGATTTGAGTAACTGCATTTTTTATTCTTCCAAGTATTGTATGAAACTATTACCATGCTATATATACATAGTAGATACATTAATTCATTGTATGCAGGCATTTGGATTTAATTTTCTCTTTGAACTCTGGTTGAGAAGGACTGGAGATGTTCTATACAGAGGAGATTTTGTGTTACAAGCTGAGAGCTAATGTGGGGCTCCTACCACTGGTGAAAGGAAGTTGAAAAAAGCTGTTGCTAACTGCTGCCTAGTGCACTCAATTGTCCATTATGGGAAACTGCTCTCCTTAGGGAGGCCTCATGACCAAGAATCGAATCCAACCTCACATTAGCTTAGTGACTGAGTTTGTGATAACCCCTATATTGCCATAAGGTAAGAAACCCGAACCAAGGCCTTGGGTATCAGATTGGCTGGATAAGGAGGGATGAGCACAGGAGGAAGGACAAAGATAATACCTTTTTCAAGATGAGCCTGTAAATGAAAATTCTAAAATAAATGTTAAGAGGGCAACCAGTAAAAACAGAGATTAAGACATATTTACTCCAGATGAAATTAAAGTAATACAACAGTCTGGAAATTACTTTAAAACAAATTTCTTCAGTAAGGAAAAGGAAGTAATCATTTTCTTAAAAAGAATAGAAAATTGTGGGAGAAAAACAGGCCAAAACAAAACTAGACTAGATGGATATGAAAAAGAACTAATTAGAAATTCTGGAAATTGGCCGGGCATGGTGGCTCATGCCTGTAATCCCAGCACTTTGGGAGGCCAAGGCGGGCAGATCACTTGAGGCTAGGAGTTCGAGACCAGCCTGGCCAACATGGCAAAAACTCATTTCTACTAATATTACAAAAATTAGCTGGGCATGGTGGCGCATACCTGTTACCCCAGCTGCTCGGGAGGCTGAGTGAGGCAGGAGAATTGGTTGAACGCAGGAGGTGGAGGTTACAGTGAGCTGAGATGGCGCCAGTGCCTGGGCGACACAGACTCCCATCAAAAAAAAAGAAAAAAGAAAAAAAAATCCTGGAAATGAAAAAAATTGATGTAAACATGTAAATCACAATAAAACTCAGACTGATGCCAGTTACAGAGAAAATTATAGAATTCAAAAAGAACACTGGCTAGGCGTGATGGCTCATGCCTGTAATCCCAGCAGTTTGGGAGGTCAAGGTAGGTGGATTGCTAGCACTCAGGAGTTTAAGATTAGCCTGGGCAACATGGCAAAACCCTGTCTCTTTATTTTCATTTAAAAAACAAAAACAAAAAGAATACTGAGTAATCCTACCAAAACCACCAAGATTAAGGAAAAATATATGATATGCCTCATAATGATGTTTCGTTCAGTGATGGACCGCATATATGACGATAAGATTATAAGATTAT
The DNA here is from genome assembly GCF_024542745.1 of Macaca thibetana thibetana. NCBI lineage: Eukaryota > Metazoa > Chordata > Mammalia > Primates > Cercopithecidae > Macaca > Macaca thibetana. Next base: position 91,307,585 of record NC_065579.1, read on the forward strand.
AATGTGTAGATTTGTGTAACCTCCCTCATCAAAAAATTGATAGATTTGTGTAACCTCCCTCATCAAAAAATTCGTTCTGATTATAATTTATTGTACATGTAATTCATGATTGTCAGTATTTTGGTGTGTAGCATACAGTTTCTGAAAGAAAACTAAAGCACAGAAGATAATATGTACCAAAAGCACTAGTGTAACAGAAAATGTCTTTAAACTTATTATAAAGTTTCAAATGTTTCTTCTGTACATATTTTAGAGAAAAATAATTATAATCTTTGTCTCATAAGATTATAATGGAGCTGAAAAAGTCCTATCGCCTAGTGACATGTAGTTATTGTAATGTGTTTGTGGTGATGCCGGTATAAACAAACCTATTGTGCTGCCAGTGGTATAAAAGCTCACAGTAATGTCCTAGGACTTCACCTTCACTCACCACTCACTCAGTGACTCACCCAGAGCAATTTCCAGTCCTGCAATCTTCATTCATGACAAGTGAGTGCCCTATAGAGTTGTGTCATTTTTTCTTTTTTACTGTAGTTTTACTATACTTTTTCTATGTTTACATAGATACTTACCATGGTAGTACAGCCGCCTGCAATATTCAGTACAGTAACATGATGGACTAGTTTGTAGTGTAGGAGCAATAGGCTCCACCATGTATCCTAGGTATGTAGTATGCTGTGCCCTCTAGGTTTGTGTAAGTATGCTTGTCCAACCCAGCTTATTTTGCTGCTGTTCTTGTTGTGTTTTGTTTTAGTCTTTTAGCAGCCTAAAGGCATGGTTTTTAGTTTCTGTCTCTAGTGATAAGTGGAAAAGAGGGATGAGGAAAGGTCCTTACTGATTCAACTAGAAACAGAAACTAAGAACCCATGACTGTATTTTCTACCTTGGACACCCCTCCATGATGTTCACGTGACAAAATGGCCTAACAGTACATTTCTCAGCATGTATCCCCTCCCTGTTGTTAAGCAATGCATGACTGTATATCCTCCACGTCTCACACTCATGTATGTATGTGTGTTTATTTAGGAAGGAAATAACAAGGTCAACAAAGACTCCTTAGGGTTTAAGGTGGCTGTCAATGGACACTAATTTTGATATACTTTTATATATACATGCATACATATATGAGAGTATGAGACATGGAGGATAGATTGAAAGCCTTCGATGCATATCTGCTGAGAGTTTCGGATAGTCTTCATGAATGTTCAGACACATATAACTTCAGTGTTGGTTCAACTGATGGCTTCAGTGGGGAACCACACAGAAGAGGTGGATTAAATCCTTAGCAGAATTGCATCTGAGTTGGTTTTCCATTTGAAGAGTTTGAGAGATGGAGTTGAGACAGAATCTTAGTGAGAATATTTAGAGAACTATTGCTTATGAGACTTTTTCAGGCATAAGAAGGAGATAACAAGGACAACAAAGACTACTTAGGCTTTGAGGTGACTGTCAGAGGACACTAATTTTGATATACTTTGCTTTTGCTAGGGTTAGAGGTCATAGTGTACATTTTTGTTTGGCAGCATCTTTTGAAATGGTGGCCATTTTTCTATGCTGGACATTAGCTTTTTTGTTTTTCTCTTAAAATTTCAAATATACTCCTGTGAAGTTTTGAATTATTTTTTAATGTGGACAAGAGTGACTTCATTACAAAAATTAACTTTGGAAGTCTAAGAAGAGTGAATTTTTTATAGCCTTTAACTTAAATTTAACATCCATTCTAAGGATAATCTGAGTTCCTGGGAGAGTAAGATTTTCAGCAGGAGTAGAAACTTGGATATGATGATACCCTAGAGCCAAAGAGGCATTTAGCATATTTTAGTATACTACTAGTACTAAAATTAAGAATTTAGTGTAAATTGCTGAATCCTGTCCAAGAAGTACTAGTTATTACGTAATATAAAAGACTTTGAAATGTTTTTCCTATTTATAATTATGATGGTCTCTAATGTAGGACCAAATGAACAGTTAGGTAAGGCTCTAGTTAGTATTCATAACTCTACAGTACTGAGATGAAAAGTTTATGTTCTTAAGCTTTTGCAGACTTTTTTTCAGATATTTATATATGATATAATATGTAATTTATCACCATATTAGATAATGTATTAACTGCCGAATTCATGTTTCAAAAAATTTTTTTTGAGGCAGGATCTCCCTCTTTTGCTCAGGCTGGAGTGCAGTGGTGTGATCACAGCTCACTGCCGGGCTTAGGCGAGCCTCCTACCTCAGCCTCCCAGGTAGCTGGGACTACAGGTGTGTGCCACCATGCCTGGCAAATTTTTTGTATTTTTTGTAGAGACGGGGTTTCATTATGTTGTCCGGGCTGGTTTTAGTTTTTGTTTGGAAATAATTATAGATTCATAGGAGGTTCTGACATCTTTTGTGGGGGAGACCCTATATATGCATCACCTATTTCTCCCCAATAGTAACACCTTATATAACCATAGTACACTGTCCAGACAAGGAAACTGACATTGGTAAACTGTGACATCCATAGAACTTATTCAAATTTTACCAGTTTTACATGCTCACATCTTCTCTGTCTCTGTGTGTGTGTGTGTGTGTGTGTGTATAATTCTATACAATTTTATCACGTGTAGATTTGTGTAACCTCCCTCATCAAAAAATTCGTTCTGATTATAATTTATTGCACATGTAATTCATGATTGTCAGTATTTTGGTGTGTAGCATACAGTTTCTGAAAGAAAACTAAAGCACAGAAGATAGTATGTACCAAAAGCACTAGTGTAACAGAAAATGTCTTTAAACTTATTATAAAGTTTCAAATGTTTCTTCTGTACATATTTTAGAGAAAAATAATGTGGTCTGTAAGTACAAATAAATGATTAAAGTGTTTTATGTTTTATTCTCTCCATGTGTTTTCATGCTATTTTTTGAATATGTAAAAATGAATGGGTCAGTATTTATAAATGTTATTCTGAGACATTGTGTTCTTTACTATGCATTTTTAAGCCCACTTTATTGAAGTGTGATTGACATGTAAAAAACTGTGCATACTTAATGTATACAATTTGATGAATTTGGTGATAAGTATACACCTGTGAAACCATCACCACCATCAAGGCCATAGGCATATCTATTACCTCCCAAAGTTTTCTCCTACCTCCACTGTTACTATTTGTGGTAGGAAGTAACATAAGATCTACTTTTCGAGAAAATTTTAGGCCAGGTGTGCTGGCTCATGCCTGTAATCCCAGCACTTGGGAGGCCGAGACAGGTGAATCGCTTGAGCTCAGGAGTTGAGACCAGCTCGGGCAATGTGGTGAAACCCCGTCTCTACAAAAAATACAAAAATTAGCAGGCGTAGTGATGTGCGCCTGTAGTCCAAGTTACTCAGGAGGCTGAGGTGGAGGATGGCTTGAGCCCAGGAGGTTGGAGGTTACAGTAAGCTGAGATTGCAATACTGTGCTTCAGCCTGGGCGATGGAGCTAGACCTTGTCTCAAAAAAAAAAATTTTTTTTAAACATTATAATACAGTATTGTTAACTGTAGGCACTATGCTATAGAGAAGATCTCGATAACTTACTTAGCTCATGTGTCTGAAACTATGTCCCGTCATGTGTTTTTTTTGTTGTTTGTTTTGTTTTGTTTTTTGAGATAGAGTCTCACTCTGTCACCCAGGCTGGAGTGCAATGGCACGATCTCGGCTTACTACAACCTCTGCCTCCCGGGTTCAAGCCATTCTCCTGCCTCAGCCTCCTGAGTAGCTGGGACTACAGGTGCGCACCACCACGCCTGGCTAATTTTTGTATTTTTAGTAGATACGGGGTTTCACCATATTGGTCAGGCTGGTCTTGAATTCCTGACGTTGTGATCTGCCCACCTCAGCCTCCCAAAGTGCAGGGATTACAGGCCTGAGTAACCACACCCAGCCCTGTATTGTTGTTAATTGGTGTTGATTTTTATAATAGAGTACCAGGCACTCTGTGTGCAGTGGTTCCTGTTGCATATATCATTTGTATGCCAATAAGCAAGTTGTTCATAGGTTGGATTTTGAGATCCTAAACTGATCACTCATCTCCATTCCTGATCTTTTCTAGCAGCTTATTATTTCTGTGGGTGGGATGGTGGTGGGGTGGTGGTGGTGATGGTGGTACTGATGTCCATTATAGTGTTATGCATGCTGCGTGGTGAGAACACTTTGCAACATGCCATTATGATTTGTTTTTCATCATTTGTTTTATTTTTATACTTTTGCTTATTACACTGAATGAGACAGCTACTAGCCGGGATGATAGCAGAGCCTGCTTTTCTCTCTGAGTATACTATCTTTGCTTTGGATTCCTCCAAACATCCTAAAACACAGAGTGACAGTGTGGTGAGTCCTTCCACCGCTTTCTGCATTCCCTTTGTGGGGAAGCAAAGTAATTTGGCAATGTAGAAGCAAATCTCATGTTACTTGCCACTTACTATCTCTCAAAGTATCTTCAGTGTCCTGTTGCTAACCCTGCTTTAAAAAAATCAGAGAGTAAATTGCTGAATTCTGATGGCTGGTGTGCTTCCTGGTAGCTTTTTAACTGCAACAAAAATAACACTGTTTTTGCTAATGTAGCTACTTTAGTAATGAAGCTGCCTTCACTTATTCTAACCTCTTTTTTTCCTAGGGAATGTTTGTTCATTAACTAAAAAAAGGTATGCAGTGCTAGATATCTCTGTTCTACTATTGATGGGAGGTTAAGAATATTTTGAAATATGACTTACGTTTTTAGGGGAAAAATTCGTTGTTATGTAAATCCATAATTAAACAGCATTGAATAGGTGGGTAGATTCTACTGTAACAGATAATTGCATCTTATTTCGCAATTACCTGTTTTTTATATATTAAACATCTGAAAGAAGAGAATTGTCTCATTTGTTTTCATCTGACTGATGTCACACGGTTTTGAATCCTGTATGTAATTTCATCTTAGGAAAGTGGATATTTTCCTATTGAAAGTATCTGGTAAGCTCATAATTTAGCAAATTAGAATTTAGAGATGTTTGCCCAGTAAGGATAGCCTTTGGTGTTAAACACTGACTGAACTGGGATTGAGATTTTTCTTTCTTTTTTAAAAAAATTGTTCCACAAATCGAGACCATCCTATTAATTACTACTAAAAAAACAGAAAGCCTTTACAATGGAGGAGAAATGTGGCAAACAGCCATGGGCGGCAGAGAGCGAGACTCCGTCTCAAAAAAAAAAAAAAAAAAAAAAAAAAAATTGTTCCACAAATCTATTAATTACAAAAACAGAAAGTTTACAATGGAGAAATGTGGCAAACACCATCAGATTGAGGTTTTTCTAAACAATAAGAATTGATTTAACTTATTAGGTAGCTGGTGATGGAAGTAGTACATTTCTGTACTTGAACCATGTAGCCAGTAAAGACTTGGTATGCATATGGCCAGCAGCAGTCTTAAATTACTTCGTAAACTCAGTTTTAGGAAAGAAAGCAGCTAGGGAGATAATGGGATTTCTAGTGATGCCTTAGCTTGGGTCTCAGGGAAAAGTGGTCTCTCCTTGGCTCTGGCTACAAGTAATATCTTATTGTTTTTAAAAACTGATTTGGGAGGGAGTCAGAAGTCCCAGTTAGAGAGACTTACTGTTTTGTTTATTTATGTATATATATTTGTTTGTGTGGGGTCTCATTCTGTTGCCCTGGCTGGAGTGCAGTGGTGCAGTCATAGCTCACTATACCCCTGGGCTCAAGCAGTCCTTCTTCCTCAGCCTCCCAAGTATGTGGGACCACAGACATACACCACCATGCCCAGCTAATCTTATTTTAATCTTTTTAGAGAGACAGTCTCACAATATTGCTCAGGCTCATCTTGAATTCCTGGCCTCAGGTGATCCTCCTGCCTCAGCCTTACAAAGTGCTGGGATTACAGACATGAGCCACTGTGTCTGGCCCAATTTACGTTGAAAAGCATAAAATGATATTGCTGTATATTTTCATGTAGTAGTAATAGAAGCTATTAAAGAGAAAAAAAAACAGAAAAGGTTCTCCTAGGGCCACTTCCATAAGTACATAAAAGTAATTTGTATTGAGTACTTATTCTGTTGTTGAAAATGCTATTAATGTTAAAGTGGAGGCTTTAGAACTTTTTTTTTTTCTTTCGAGTGAGAGGGTCTCGCTCTGATACCCAGGCTGGAGTGCAGTGGCCCGATCTCGGCTCACTGCAACCTCTACCTCCTGAGCTTAGGTGATCTGCCCACCTCAGCCTCCCAAGTAGCCGGGACCACAGGTGCATGCCACCGTACCTTGCTAACTTTTCTCTTTTTAGTAGAGATGGAGTTTCGCCATCTTGGCCAGGCTGGTCTCGAACTCAGGCTCAAGCAATCCACCTGCCTTGGCCTCCCAAAGTGCTGGAATTACAAGCTTGAGCCACCACACCCAGCCTAGTCAGAAACTTATTTCTCCCAATGGAACAAGGGAAACCATAGCATAGCCCATATTAGAATAAAAATTTAGTGAGGGTCTAATCCCTTATAGGCTCACTAGGCACTGACTTTTCCTTAGTTAAGTTTTTTGAAAAATGCAGCTGTTTACCCAAATTCTAAAATTACTGTAACCTTGGTGCTCAGCAGTCAATACAATGGTTGTTGAAAGACTGAAACAATATGTAATTGAGGACAAGCCTGGCAGGGAACCTGTGTGTGCTTTTAAGTTGAATATACTTTAAAAGAGTTTTTATCTGATTTTCCCCAGTAGAAAGTATTGGTGAGTTTTGAGTATTGACATGTATTGAGCTAGTTCTGCAGGCACCTCCCTAGGAGAAAGCCTTCAGAGGAAGCAATTGCATAAGGATTTAATATACATTTGTTGACCCCTTACTACTAGTCAGGCAGAATATTAGGTCATGGGGACTAAGATGAAAATGGTCGCGTTCTCACCATGGGACACGTATACCTGTGTAACAGACTTGCACATCCTGAACATGTACCCCTGAACTTAAAAGTTGAAGGGAGAAAAAAAGAGAAGAAAATGTAGGGCTCTGTCCTCTGAGAGTTTATAGTTTACTTTGGAGACAAACATGTCAACGTACACTGAAAGTACAAAGGAATTAAGGCTTCATAGAAAAAAAACACACACACACACACACACACAGGGATAAGGAATGTGTTAGCCTTCCAGGAACCATATAAAGCTTCACATACAGGGCTTCACAAAATTTGAAAGCTGAAAGATGAACAGAAGTTTGGCAGAAATGGAGAAGGCATTACAAGTAGTGACAGGTCTCTTAATTTTACTTCTAGAGATTCCTAATGTAAATTTACAGGGCAACTTAGGCCAATACTTTTCATAAGCTATCCTGCATTTACTTAGATATGTGGTTTAATACAGAAATTGAAATACATATGTGGGGAGAAGTTTTTAAATGTTGTTCTCTGTGTGTTTAATAGGGTGATATTTCTGACAATTGTAGGGTAGCTGGTTTTTTGTTGTTGTTGTTGTTGTTTTTGAGGCGGAGTCTCGCTCTGTCACCCAGGCTGGAGTACAGTGGTGTGATCTCGGCTCACTGCAGTCTCTGCCTCCCAGGTTCAGGTGATTCTCCTGCCTCACCCTCCCAAGCAGCTTGGATTACAGGCATTCGCCACCATGCCTGGCTAATTTTTGTATTTTTAGTAGAGACAGGGTTTTGCTATGTTGGCCAGGCTGCTCTTGAACTCCAGACCTCAGGTGGTCCGCCTGCCTCGGTCTCCCAAAGTGCTGGGATTATAGGTGTGAGCCTCTGAACCCGGCCAGTGTAGCTTTTTTTTTTTTTTTTTTTTTCCCGAGGTGGAGTCTCACTCTGTCGCCCAGGCTGGAGTGCAATGGCGTGATCTCGGCGCATTGCAGCCTCCGCCTCCAGGATTAAAGTGATTCTCCTGCCTCAGCCTCCCCAGTAGCTGGGACTACAGGTGCATGCCACCACGACGATTTTATAAAAAATATAATTTTTATATTTTTAGTAGAGACGGAGTTTCACGATATTGGCCAGGCTGGTCTTGAACTCCTTACCTCAGGTGATCTACCTGCCTCCGCCTCCCAAGGTGCTGGGATTACAGGCATGAGCCACCGTGCCAGCCCAATGTAGCTTTTTTGTATGGACCACAATCATGTGTCGAGTCATTTACTTCAAACAGAATATGGACTCTTGCTGTTCTTCCTCTTAAGCTAAATATTTTATGGAGCCCCTTCATTTCCTTTCTCCATAATTGGTCCATTAATTTTCAATATATTAACTGACCAAGAGAATTGATGATCTCTATAAAGTATGTTTTGTATTTTATGCAGTTGTCGCCAACCTTTTTGGGACCAGGGACTGGTTTCATGGAAGACAGTTTTTCCATGAACTGGAGGCACAGGGATGGTTTTGGGATGATTTGAGTGTATTACATTTACTGTGTACTTTATTTCTGTTATTATTACATTGTAATATGTAATGAAGTAATTATACAACTCACGACAATGTAGAATCAGTGGGAGCCCTTAGCTTGTTTTCCTGCAATTAGATGGTCCCTTCTGAGGGTGATGGGAGACAGTGACAGATCATCAGGCATTACATTCTCATTAAGACCACACAACCTAGATCCTTCGCATGCACAGTTCACAGCAGGGTTCACACTTCTATGAATATCTAATGTCATCACTGATCTGATAGTAGACAGAGCTCAGGTAGTAATGCGAGTGATAGGGAGCAGCTGTAAATGCAGATGAAGTTTCGCTTGCTCACTCACTGCTCTCCTCCTGCTGTGTGGCCCCGTTCCTAAAAGGCCATGAGTTGATACTGGACTGTGGTCCAGATATTTGTGACCCCTCTTTTATAATGTGTAGTATATTATATTTTTAGACCTAGAAGGCATTCATTGTGATGTTACATGGATAGATGCCGTGTATACAACTGGAAGATAAAAGTTAATTCCTATGTTCTCCCAACCTTTCTTCCCTATCTAACTTTAAGGAAATGTCTTAGACTGATAAAATTTGAAAGCTTTTTATTAGAGGGAAGAGGAGGTACTTAAAGTTTGTCTTTATTAGGGAAAAGTTGAAACATATTACAAAAGTGGGGATAGTGTTGGTACAAGAACCCCTCCCCATATCCATTACCGAATGCCAATAATTAATAACTCATGGCCATCTTGTTTTATCTATTACCCTAACCCCACACTTCCCTGACCACACCACTACCATCTTGCCTACTTGTGCAGCTCCCCCTGGCTTCCCCACTCCCACCCCATTGGGTATTTGAAGCAAATTTCAGAAGTTCTGTTCCATCAGTAAATATTTTGGTATATATCTCTAAAACAGTGCTTCCCAACCTCCAGGCACAGGTCCGTGGCCCGTTAGGAACTAGGCTGCACAGCAGGAGGTAAGAGGCAGGCAAGCAAGTGAAGCTTCATCTGCATTTACAGCTGTTCTCCATCACCTACATTACCACCTGAGCTCTGCCTCCTGTTAGATCAGTGATGATATTAGATTCTCATAGGAGTGCGAACCCTGTTATGAACTGCGCATGCGAGGGATCGAGGTTGTGTGCTCCTTATGATAATCTAATGCCTGATGATCTGTCACTGTCTCCCATCACCCCCAGGTGGGATCGTCTAGTTGTAGGAAAACAAGCTCAGGGCTCCCACTGATTGTATAGTATGGTGAGTTGTATAATTATTTATTATACATTACAGTGTAATAACAATAGAAATTAAGTGCATAATAAATGTAATGCACTTGAATCATCCCAAAACCATCCCTGCACCTCTGGTCTGTAGAAAAATTGTCTTTCATGAAACCCGTCCCTGATGCCAGAAAGGTTGGGGACCACTACTCTAAAAGATAAAGATGTCTGGGCATGGTGGCTCACGCTTGTAATCCCAGCATTTTGGGAGGCTGAGAAGGGCAGACCACCTGAGACCAGCCTGGACAACATGGGGAAACCCTGTTTCTATAAAAAGTACAAAAATTAGCTAGACATGGTAGTGCACACCTGTAGTCCCAGCTACTGAGGAGGCTGAGGTTAGAGGATCCTTTGAGGCTGGGAGGTTGAGGCTGTAGTCAGCTGTGAGCATGCCACTGCACTGCAGCTTGGGCAATAGAGCAAGACCCTGTCTCAGAAAAAAAGGATTAAAAAATTTTAGCCACAATATTATTTATCACACCTAAAAATTAGTAATTTCTTACCATCAAACTACCTAATCAGTGTTCAAAAAGTAGAAAACACCTTTGCAAAACTGCAAAATGCAAGATGTAACTACTGAAACATAGTGGCTGGCATTTGGTGGAATGGTTTTGTTGAAAACATGGAAGTTATTTTATCATGAGTTACTTCTATAGTTCTAACTAATTTTAGTTAGACAGTGAATTATAAATGCAATGTAGAATTTTGAACCTCAAAGAATCTCATCTAGTATCATGAAATCTATGCTAGTATGATGTAATCGGTAGAATGTTGCTTAACTGGGAGCCTTTGGCATACCAACAGAACAGAATAAAACAAAAATCTTTCACATCTGGAAGAAGAGGTTTTTAAGTTCTTCTGAAAATTATTATTTCATTTAGATTGCTAACTTCAAATGAATGAGGCATTACCATTTCTTGCTGTCAATATATTTTTCAGAGCTTAGCCCAAATAACTTTGAGTATTATTTTATTGTAGGAAAAAATTGACATTACTTACTTTTCTGGATAGTTTTCTGTTTGAGTGAGATTTGTTAATTGATTCCCTGATGTTGATTTTTGTTATGGGGGAAAAACTAGGGACATAATGAGAAGAGGTATGTGACTAGCTTGAAATAGGTTTTGCTACATACTAATCTTTGCTGTTGAGTTCTATGTATTACAGCAAAATGAATTTTCTAAAATACTTACCATACTACAATAGTTTTGCCTTGCATGAAAACATTCTAATAAATGAACAATTACTAATTTTGTTTAGTAGATAAATGTATCTAATAGATCTTGGTATATGGGCTTTATTCTTAACAGTTTTAAACCTTTAGTTTTTTGTTCTTTTGCTTTACAATGTTTCTTTCTTTTTCTTAGAATGCATCTACTCATGCCTCGAAATCTCCTGACAGTGTTAATGGAAGTGAACCAAGCATTCCTCAGGTCTGTTACTAATTGTTATTTTAGAAAATAACAAGTCATTTCAGAGTGTTGGTCAGTCTATATTAGTTATTAGCATCTGACTTCACATTGAAATGGCGATGTCCAAATATTCAATACAGTGTATATGGTAATACGGGTTTGCTCATGGTTTCTTGGAAAAAGTTTTAAATGAAAGCAGGATTGTATTATTTCTCATTTTAAAAATTAATGTGAAGCCAGGCACTGTGGCTCATGCCTGTCTGTAATCTCAGCACTTTGGGAGGCTGAGGTGGGCGGATCACTTGAGGCCAAGAGTTCAAGACTAACCTAGCCAACATGGCGAAACTCTGTCTCTACTAAAAATAGAAAAAGTCAGCTGGGAGTGGCACATGCCTGAAATCCCAGCTACTTAGGTGGCTGAAGCGTGAGAATCACTTGAACCCAGGAGGCATACGTTGCCGTGAGCTGAGTTTGTGCCGCTGCACTCCAGCCTGGGCGACAGAGTGAGACTCCAAAAAAAAAAAAGGATAATAATAATTATGAGAAAGTAAAAACTTTTTGAAAAACTGTGATCTGAGTTTATAGTTACAAAAGATCATGGAGGTAGCCATATTGAGAGACATACTGAGTTATATAAGGTGGAAGGGGAATATAAAGGAATGAGATCTTTTAAAGTATTCTCTACTTTAAAGTGTATTTTACTACTAGAGTTTAGGTTGTCCTTGATTTTAAAAAGTTATTTATAGAGAGGGGCTCAAGTCTTTTTTTTTTTTTTGAACCCTTCCAAAAAAGAAAAAAAAAATCATTGTGATAGCAGGCTGGGTGTGCTGGTTCATGCCTGTTATCCCAGTACTTTAGGAGGCCAAGGTGGATGGATCGAGACCGGCCCAGCCAACATAGCGGAACCCTGTCTCTACTGAAAAAACACAAAAATTAGCTGGGTGTGGTGGTATGCGCCTGTAATCCCAGCTATTCAGGGGACTGAGGCATGATAATTGCTTGAGCCTGGGAGTGGAGGCTGCAGTGAGCTGAGATTGTACCACTGTGCTCCAGCTTGGATGACAGAGTGAGACCCTGTCTCAAGGAAAAAAAAAAACCTTGTGATAGCAGTGTTGGAGATGAACATTTGTTTACTTTGGTTTTAGTGATGACTATTGTCATTATCCTGTCTGTTCTTAGTAGTCCCTAATGTAAAATAGTAGTATTTCTAATTCTGCGAACCCAGGGCATGAGTCTAGACAAGTTGATTTATGAGCTAAATGATTCGTGAACTAAATTACCTAGACAAAACATTCGGAAGTATTGTCTAACAAATGTTTAAATGAGCTTCCCAAACTCCGTGGATGGGTGTCATGTGAGCTTAGATCCTCATAACTGTCAGTGAGGCTGGTCAGGTTCTGGGGACAGCCCAAGTCCCTGGGTCTGTTAACTCTGGTCTTGAGCAGCCACTCCAGTTAATCCCAAATTCTTTACAAATACATAATTTTCTATAAGTTCCATGAAGTAGGGGTAAAATATTGGGAGGCATCAGTCTAAACAGCACTGTACTGAACATATCCAGTGATCTTTAAATGATACTATTACAGAGTATGATTTAAAATGTATATTTTCTTTTCTTTTCTTTTCTTTTGAGACAGAGTTTCACTCTTTGCCCAGGCTGGAGCGTAATGGCATGATCTCGCCTCACTGCAATCTCTGCCTCCCGGGTTCAAGCGATTTTCATGCCTCAGCCTCCCAAGTAGCTGGGATTGCAGGCTCCTGCCACCACGGCAGGCTAATTTTTTGTATTTTTAGTACAAACAGGGTTTCACCATGTTGGCCAGTCTGCTCTTGAACTCCTGACCTCAGGTGATCCAGCCGCCTTGGCCTCCCAAAGAGCTGGGATTACAGGCATGAGCCGTCGCACCCAGCCTGAAATGCGTATTTTCTTCTCTCATGGAATAGTCCAAAAAGACTATAGTTATGAATGCAAAAACTTGAATGAGTTAACTTTATAACAAATTCAGAATTTTAATTAAGACAAAGAGTGAATGTAGGTGATATTCAGGAAATAAGCTCACTGAGGGCTTTGCACTTTCTTAAATATTACAGATATTTTCTTAAAAAATAAAATGGTATTTATTGTGTACTGTGTATTAGACATATATGAAACATTTTACATATATGATCTCATTCATTCTCATAACAAAAAGATGCCTTCCCTCAGTTTTTTTTTTTTTGAGACAGGGTCTCTCTCTGTCACCCAGGCTGTAGTGCAGTGGTGCAGTCATAGCTCACTGCAACCTCAAACTCCTGGGCTCAAGCAGTGCTCTCACCTCAGCCTCCCAGGTGACTGGGATTACAAATGTGAACCATCACATTTGGCTTGTTTACTTTTATTTTAAACAAATTTCTGAAAAGTTGATTTTGGGTTTAGCAAATTAAAAACTGTATATACACGAAGCGAGGGGGAAATGCTTACTGTATTTGAGCATATTGACAGCAGCAGGAAACCATAGTTCACAGCAAGGTTGAAGACATGGTAGAAAGCACACCCTAGAGTTCTTAAAACATAGCAGCCTGTGGACCCTCTTATGTGTGGGGCAAAGTATCCTACATAGATTGAACATTCCTAATCCAAAAATCTGAAATCCATAATGCTTCAAAATCTGAAACTTTTTCAGTACCCACATGATGCCACAAGTGGAAAACTTCACACCTCACGTCGTGATGAGTTGGAGTCAAAATACTGGCGTACAACATAGTTTATTCAGTGTTCCCAAGGGAAAAAAGACTCTCCCCACCCTCTAGCTGTAAGATTTTCTTTTCCAGGCATACCCAGATTCTCTCATATGAGTATGTCCACAAAGGGTTACAACAGTGGCACATATGCAAGCCAGATGGCGCCAAGGGCAGGTTCCCCATGATGCTCCACATGGTTCCAAGACTTACGTGCTTTACTTGCTGTTTTTTTTTTCCCTTCTTCTCTGCTCTGTTGTATGAAGATTTGTTGAAAATGTCAAAAAGGCCTGCAGAGGCCCAGCGTGTTGGCTCACGCCTGTAATACTGGCACTTTGGGAGGCTGAGGTGGGCAAATCACCTGAGGTCAAGAGTTAGAGACCAGGCCGGCCAACATGGTGAAACCTCCTCTCTACTGAAAATATAAAAATTAGTCTGGTGTGGTGGCACGTGCCTGTATTCCCAGCTACTTGGAAGGCTGAGGCACGAGAATCACTTGAACCTGAGAGGCGGAGGTTGCAGTGAGCTGAGATCACGCCACTGCACTGCAGCCTGGGCAACAGAGCAAGACCATGTCTCAAAAAAGAAAAAAAAAAAAATTAAGGCATCCAGCAGAATGCCTCCTCCTCCCTAGTGGACCCATTTCCTGGTCCCTCAGTTGCTTCTGGTGTTTCTTTTTACGTAAAAAAAAAAAGAAAGTACAGCGTAGAGTAACTTTTCAATCAAAACACAGCATCGTAGATAGAGACTGAAAGCTTACCATTGTTTGTTCTTGCTGTTGCTTAACAGCTATTACAGATATTCTGATGTTACTACTGTGCTGCTTAGTTACCCTGAACATGGTTTTTTTTTTTTTTTTACTGTGTTAATGGTATGTCATGTATATATTTCTTTTACTGTGAAGTACTTATGGGTGAATAAGCGTAAGAAAAGTATTGCTTATCAGTAGCATGTAAGTTCAGAGTCAGGAGTGATGGTGGTGCCAGACAACCACAGATTGTATTTGTGGCTGAAATTGTGACACCTTTGCTTTCTAATGGTTCAGTGTGCACACTGTTTCATGTACAGAAATGATTAAAAATATGATAAAAAATTACCTTCAGGCTATGTGTATAAGGTGTATATGAAACATAAATGAATTTCATGTTTAGACTTGGGTTTCATCCCCATGACATCTCACTATGTATATGCAGATATTCCAAAATCTGGTTCCAAGGTTTTTGGATAAGGAGTACTTAGTCAAAATGAGTTCACAATATACATATTGTTTTATAATTTGACCTTTCCCATTTAATAGTATATCTTGAACTTGTTTCCATATATTATTGTTTATTTTTAACTTTTTTTTGAAAATACTTTATAGCCCAGGACATACTTTTCAAGTTGCCTTGGGGAGTGCTCTCCATATACTATAATTTATAAACTGTATCCTGTAATGATAAACGTTTGGGTTATTTCCAGTTTTTACTCTTTTAAACCACCTGTGATATATCTGGGTGTATGAAGGGCATGGGGCATATTATCTGCTCTTACTCCTACCTTGCCCAGTATTATTAAATCTCTAGAATCTGTGAACAGAACATTTCTGTTTTGATTTTTTAAACTCTAGACTGAAGAGAATCTTTTTTTTTTCCTGTGTTTTTTGCCTCCACATGATGTCAGATTCCCTGGAGTATTTCACTCCTGGCACCTTTGAGATCATACAGTGACCCTGTTGTTAGCTAATGAGAATGAGCTTCTAGGAGACATCGTTGAATATTGACTGCTGTGACCTGAACAAAATAATACTGCTTAGAACAGTTAGTTGAATTAGGTCATATTATTTTTCATTGTGACTAAATTAATTTGTTGTTATTCCACTTAATTAGGAGGACAGGTCTTGCTTATCACTGTCTAACATTGGAGTTACTGATCTGTGCAGAGGGACTCTAACTCAGACCTTTCAACTGTCCTCCATGATTTGTTAATGCCTATTTTTATTCCTAATAGACAAATGGTAAGTAGAGCAGAGTTGGCTGTTACTAGTCAACTCTGCCTCACGTTCCCTTATTAAACAAAGTGGATTCATTACATATTACCCTCCCCCTGCCCCAATTCGCCTCTTTTCTTGAGAATGATCAAGCATCACTACATCCATAAAGACCCTCCAGATAAAGCCCACTCGAGTTCAGTTACACACTTCACATTTCATGGTACATACCTACATTTTAGACACTGGATATGCAGATGGTCACTACCTTCAAGGATCTTACGGTTTAGTGGATGAATCCTCACAATACACTTGTGAAGTCAGCTTGGAAAGTACTGCTTTTTTCTTTCTTACAGATGTGCAAACTGAAGGAGAGTGACTTACTGAAGGGCATGCACCCCAGTCCTCTGACTCCAGGTCCAACAATTTTTCAGCAATAACCAAGTGTCTTGTTTTTCAGAAAACAATGTATTATGTAAAATGTCAGGAATATAAATTCAACTTGTTAGAACTTTTATTAGATTATTGCTGGTGATAGGGGTAATTATTTTAATCCACACATTCTGTTGGGTTTTGGTTGCAGTCAGGTGACACACAGTCTTTTGCACAGAAGCTCCAGCTCCGGGTGCCCTCCGTGGAGTCTTTGTTTCGAAGTCCAATAAAGGAATCTCTATTCCGGTCTTCTTCTAAAGAGTCTTTGGTACGAACATCTTCCAGAGAATCCCTGAATCGACTTGACCTGGACAGTTCTACTGCCAATTTTGATCCACCCTCCGATATGGATAGCGAGGCTGAAGACTTGGTAGGGAATTCAGACAGTCTCAACAAAGAACAGTTGATTCAGCGGTTGCGAAGAATGGAACGAAGCTTAAGTAGCTACAGAGGAAAATATTCTGAGGTAGGAGCATGATCTTTTTGCCTGTACAAAAATTTCTTCCGCTTGTTCTCTCATTCACATTACTGTATTGCTTTACTCCTGTGATTGGCTAAACTGTTAATTCCCTAGATATATCCTGGTTACTAATGGTATGTAGTTTGTGGCAATATTTAGTTAAAGACTTTCAATATCTAGTTAAGTAAAGACAGAGGCCCTTTGGCAAGACTCTTGGTAAAAGTTTGGAAAAGATTGTTGTCTGTAGCCTTCTGGTTCTTATATTCTGTTCCCCTCTCCTTTTGTAGTCCCTCTGTTCAAGGTCACTTGAACACCCAGTGTGGAGTTCATCTTCTGTTCTCATATCCTCTCCTTTATTCCTCTCTAACTGATGCGACTCCAAAATGACCTCATCCTGCCAATGAGGTTCCCATTATTACTGACTCTAAAATTGTTTTAGGTAGCCTGATTATCTGACAGATTTGGTTCGTTCTCATTGTACCTACATTTAAACCTTTGCCTTGGATCAATCTTTTCATTGCTAAACCCGTGAGAATGACACTCCTTGTTTGGTCTAAGGGAGGAAGGAAGTCAGTGCTAGTCCATTTCGCTTTTCAATCCTTTAGGAATGTAGCATCTTCCTTTCAGGCTAAATTTTATTTGTTGCCCTCCCTCAATTCCCTCTGCATCCTATGCAGTTAAAACAGTTCTTTCTTAGGAAAGCCTTTTTGGAGTAAGTTGTCCATATCTTTTTGTTTGTTTGTCTTAAAATGTGTAATGTCTTATGGTTTGTAAATCACCATTGTAGTTAATTTTAATTAATGAATACTAAAGTTCAGAGTCAGTATGTTAAAGATGGCTGTAACTTCTGTTTCCAATTATGACTATGAGTAATTTTATCCTACAACCAAAAACAAAACAAAAACCCAAATGAAATATACAATATAAGATATCTTTTTAAACTATGAAGTGCTGACAAAATAGGAAGCAATTATCAGGCTTAAATATATAGGCTGGCTGGAACCCACCCAGAGATATAAAGAAGGCATTAAAGCCATGTATGTCATGAGGCACTTGTAGAATCAAGCATCTTTTTCCTTTACATTTTTTTAACTTTTATTTTTAAATTTCTACCAAAGTTAATAATGGTCATGAATCTTTAGTCTTGTTTCTTCACTAACTTAACCATGGCTTTTAGTTTGAAGCTGGGGTAGTAGTATTTAAATATGCTAGACACTGTGTATTTTATATTTATTTGTTGTTGTTGTTTTTGAGACAGGGTCTCACTTTGTTGCCCAGGCTGGAGTGCAGTGGCTCAAACACGGCTCATTGGAGCTTCAACTTCCCAGGCTCAAGCGATCCTTCAGCCTCAGCCCCAGCCCTGTCAAGTAGCTGGGACTACAGGCGCAGACCACCACACCCAGCTAATTTTTGTATTTTTTCATAGAGATGAGGTTTTGCTATGTTGCCCAGGCTGGTCTCGAACTCCTGAGGTCAAGCGATCCTCCCGCTTCAGCCTCCCAAGGGCTGTTCTTATAGGCATGAGCCACTACACCTGTCCTGTATATTTTATATTTATAATGTCATGTAATATTGTACCATTCCTATAGATGTTAATTAGCTCAATTTTGTAGAAAAAGAATTGGAGAGTCATAGTAACTTGCTGATGTTGCCTGGTAACTTGCTTATGGTCGGACAGGTTGTAGTTGCAGAGTCTGGATTTGATTTTAGGTCTTTCTGGTTGTTTCTAGTATTCTGTGCTGTCTCAGAGTCAGGCAGCTTATTGGGATCAAAAGAACTCATAGACTTTGTCTCTACCTCTCTTTGGCATAGTTAGTGCCTAGGATGAAATAATGTTGTAAATGACATCTGATTCTTGGGTTACTCTTCCACACACACCACCCCCCTCCACCCGTTTTTTGAGCACCATTTTTCTTTTTCTTTTATTTTTAGTTCAGGGATACATATTCAGAATGTGCAGGATTGTTACACTGGTAAATGTGAACACCATTTTTCTATTTTTTGTGAGATGGAGTCTCACCCTGTAGCCCAGGGTGGAGTTCAGTGGTGTGATCTCGGCTCACTGTAACCTCTGCCTCCTGGGTCCTGGGTCAAGCAGTTCTCCTGCCTCACCCTACAAGCATGCGCCACCATGCCCAGCTAATTTTTGTGTTTTTAGTAGAGAGAGGGTTTCACCATGTCAGCCAGCCTGGTTTCCAACTCCTGACCTTGTCATCTGCCCACTTCGGCCTCCAAGAGTGCTGGGATTACGGGCTTGAGCCACCACGCCCGGCTGTGACCACCGTTTTTCTGTGTGGTGTTATGATAATAGTAAGCGGAGAGTCCTGGTCTTAGGCAGAATTTTGTTTTTTATATTATTTGTTGCTAGACTCACCTTCCATTGCTGCTTTTTTTTTTTTTTTTTTTTGAGACAAGGTCTCACTCCTTCACCCAGGCTGGAGTGCAGTGGCGTGATCACAGCTCACCTTGCAGTCTTGAGTTCCCAGGGTTAGGTGATTCTCCCACCTCAGTCTCCTGAGTATCAGGGACCACAGGCACACACCACCACGCCTGGCTAATTATTTTGTATTTTTGGTAGAGATGGCATTTTGCCATTTTTGCCCAGGCTGGTCTCCAGCTCCTGGGCTCAAGCAGTCCTCCTGTCCTGGCCTCTCAAAGGGCTGGGATTACAGGTATGAGCCACCATGCCTGGCCCTATTGCTGCCTGTCTTTTGATTCAGGATATCACTAGTGGCATTTGGGGGACGCAACAGCCTTCCAAGGTAAATGGCAAAGCTCTAATAGGGGATGCTTCCTCTTAAATCTGCAGCTTATCTCTTTAGCACTTCCAAAGTAGGGTCCAAAGAATTCACTGGAGCCATGTACTTAGCCTTCAGATGAGTAACGCTTTTTTTTTTTTAAATTATAATAGAGACAAGGTCTCACTAAATTGCCCAGGCTGGTCTCGAACTCTTGGGCTCAAGTGATCCTTCTACCTTGGCCTCTCAAAACGTTGGGATTACAGGCATGAGCCACTGTACCCGGCCCTAGATGAGTAATGTTTTATAACTTATAGGCTGAAAAGATTTGTTAATCCATAATTTCATCAGGGTGTGCTAGAATGTTTAAATACCGTATTTAGGTTAAATGGTTAAATATCTCTTTAAGGACTTGAATTACCAGTTTTCATCTGTTGATTATGAGGTTCTTTGCTTAGATTTTTGCAGAGCTATAGTCACAGACCCTATAACCAGAAGGAACTTTTAGAAATCAATTACATGATCTATTATAGTCCAAAGCAGAAAAATCGCCTGGTGAGCTCATTAAAACATAGTTTCCTGTCTCTCCACACCCTTCCCAAATCTTATTCAGTTAGATTGGGGTGGGGCCCAAGAATTTCTGTTTCAAGCAAACTTGCAGGTGATGCTATTGCTGATTTAGTCTGTGACTATAGTTTGAGTAGCCTCCTGCCTTTAGGCAAGCTGGCTTGAATCACCACCTGTGAATTAGGTACTAAAATTTAGAGGTATATCTCTAAGATGAAGTCATATGGAGATTTAATGTCTGTCAAATTTACATTTTGTTTTTTAGAAATGTATGTCCTATGTTAGTTTTGACTGTCATGCATCTAATTAGGTTATCTTACAAGAACTCTTATAATTTATTTTTTGACTTTCATAAAGAGAATTTTTTAGTGGACTTTAGAATAATTGCATTTATTTAAGAATGACTAATGTTGATGACTATATTTTAGCTTGTTACAGCTTATCAGATGCTTCAGAGAGAGAAGAAAAAGCTACAAGTAAGTCATTTGTCGACTGTATTATTAAGTCATAATTTTTAAATCAGAAAGATCTTACATAGTAAGGTATTTCTAACCCTTCCTTTTAAATAATTGTGCGTATGAACAAAGTATTAAACTTGTTTTAACATTATTGGAGGTTTTGATAAAGAGAAAGTGAATGAGATCCCAGAGATTTTACCTCTGTTAAGGATGAGCTTCCTTGAGTTACAGATCTCTGTAATGTTTAAGAAGTTAGAATTTACAGCATGCCTCTCTCAAGCATGTTTTCTAGTGTCTCAGTCTATAGGTTGCTTTCTTGTTTTAGTAGTAAAGACATGTCTAACCTTCCATGCAGAGTGGTAACACCAGTTATTTATTGTTAATTCAATGTTCTAGTTGTCCGTAGAACATAGGAAATAAGATGATTGCAAGGAGTTTTTAATTTATTTGATAATGTTTTCTTTCTTTTTTCTTTGAGATGGAGTCTCGCTCTGTCACCCAGGCTGGAGTGCAGTGGTGTGATCTCGGCCCACTGCAACCTCTGCCTCTCAGCTCAAGCGATTCTCCTGCCTCAGCCTCCCGAGTAGCTGGGATTACAGGCGTCCATCACCATACCTGGCTAATTTTTATGTTTTTAGTAGAGACGGTGTTTCACCATGTTGGCCAGGCTGGTCTTGAACTCCTGACCGCAAGTGATCCACCCTCTTCTGCCACCCAAAGTGCTGGTATTAAGGTGTGCACCACTGTGCCTGGCTTTGATAATGTTTTCTGAAACATGCAGCCCATTGAAGTGGGAGGTAATTTTGACTTAACCCATTGTGCTGTTAATATTCCATGAATTCATTCTCAAAAGGTTACCTTATTCTTAAGTTTGGTTGGTATCTTGTTTGTGTTTCTTCTGTGAATTGCCTATGGATTTTTATTTTTAGATGTAGGTAAGTAATTCTGACACTAAGTGACAGTAAAGAATTGTGGTTTCATAGTTCCAAATTTCAATAATGTTAAGAGATAAAATTTGGCTGGGTGTGGTGGCTCATGCCTGTATTCCCAGCACTTTGGGAGGCCAAGGTGGGTGGATCATCTGAGGTCAGGAGACCAGCCTGGCCAACATGGTGAAACTCCATCTCTAGTAAAAATACAAAAATTAGCCAGGTGTGGTGACGGGCACCTTTAATCCCAGCTACTCAGGAGGCTGAGGCAGGAGAATAGCTTGAGCCTGGGAGGCGGAGGTTGCAGTAAGCCGAGATCATGCCATTGCACTCCAGCCTAGGTGACAGAGCAAGACTCCGTCTCAAAAAAAAAAAAAAAAAAAAAAAGATAAAATTGAATGCTTTGCTCTCTTTTCTACGTGTGTACATGCCTAGAAACCTTTTAAAATAGGCAAATATCTTTTCAATAGAGCCAGTGAAGTTAAAATTGTGGGTATTGCCAACACTCTTACCTATGCTGCTTGTACTAGCTAACATTTATTGAGCTCCTACTGTGTGCCACACATTTTGTTATATTTAGTTCTAGCCTCTTTCCTGTGAAGAAACTGAGGCAGAGTGACTCGTTCATTGTTGCACAGCTTGTAAGAGGTAGGGAGGAGAGCCAGGATCTTTTTCCTAGCAGTTAGACTGCAGAGCATGTGCTTGTAACTACTGCACTACAGTTTTTCATCATTCTCAGCATGGCATGTTCCTGCATTTAAAATTTTATATTTGAAACTGAACAAACAAAACCTGTGTTCATGGGTTTTTTTGGGAAAAAAACTTTGGTTTTGTTTTATTCACTTACAAGTCCCCACAATACAATCCAGTCATACTCCCTTGGTCATAAGTAAGCCATTTGCCTATCTCTATCCCCTTGTTTTGCTCGTTAGTCCACACAAACCAGTGAAGTTTCAGATTACTCTATTCCTTTACCTCTGTATTTATGTTGTACAGTGATATATGGTTACTTTGTTTCCATAGGCCATAACTTTCCAAGTTTAATTTCCTTTACTAGAGAAAAGTACCTTCCTTACCCTACCCCAGGAAAGGGTGAGTCATGCTTCTCAATTTTTTTTTTTTATTTGAGAAGTCTCGCTTTGTCGCCTAAGCTGGAGTGCAGTGGTGCGATCTTGGCTTACTGCAACCTCCACCTCCTGGGTTCAAGGAATTCTCCTGCCTCAGCCTCCTGAGTAGCTGGGACTACAGGCACGCACCACCATGCCCGGCTAATTTTTTTTCTTTTTTGAGTAGAGGCGGGGTTTCACTATGTTGGCCAGGCTGGTCTCAAACTCCTGACCTCGTGATCTGCCTGCCTCGGCCTCCCAAAGTGCTGGGATTGTAGGTGTGAGCCACCATGCCTGGCCAGCTTCTTGATTTTTTTTAATGTATGGTTACTAATTTAGCCATCTGATGTTCTTTGTGAAGTTTTCTGGATTTTTTTTTTTTTAATGGAGTCTCACTCTTTCGTTCAGGCTGGAGTGCAGTGGCACGATCTTGGCTCACTGCAAGCTCCCCCGCCCAGGTTCACACCATTCTCCTGCCTCAGCCTCCCGAGCAGCTGGGACTACAGGCACCTGCCACCATGCCTGGCTAATTTTTTTTGTATTTTTGGTAGAGAAGGGGTTTCACCGTGTTAGCCAGGATAGTCTTGATCTCCTGACCTTGTGGTCCACCTGCCTTGGCCTCCCAAAGTGCTGGGATTACAGGCGTGAGCCCCGTGCCCGGCTGGTTTTGTATTTTTAAATATAGACAATTATTTTGTTTCTAAGCCACAAAAACCTTTAGAACAGGCTGTTAATTGATGTGTTCCACACATTATAGGTTTCAGTGAAATAAATTGCAGTTGGAATTTGATTTAATTTTTAAAAATTTTATTTTTTAAATTGAACAAACAGTAAAATTGACTTTTTGTTTGGTTTACATGCCCATGCATTTTAACAAATGTATAGATTTTGAACCACTGCCACTGCCAGGATGCAGAACAGTTCTATAACATCATGATCTAAGTTTTAACAGATTTTTCAATATGGTCACATCTTTAACATTTTAATCTTGTCATCTATCTTCAGGTTATTTTTGGATAAACGGTTGTAATATTTTAAAAATAATTATTTTTGACTTGCTTTGTATTTACTATGTCATACAGTTAGCTGTTTAACCAGTTTTTTTTTCCCTCTCAATTAAAGGGTATATTAAGTCAGAGTCAGGATAAATCACTTCGGAGAATTGCAGAATTAAGAGAGGTAAGTTTCAGTGATGAGTACTTTGAAAATAGTAGTTAAATCTCATATTTATCAGAACTGTTGTATGTCCTAGGGTAGTTTCATATGCATCTTATTAGTTATACAAATAACTAACGAGTCCAGCCTCCAAGACCAGGGGGTCTGTTCTTAAAGTTTTTATTTGTATGATTTTTCTAAGATACGTTGTCGAAATTAATGAAATAAGGTCTTAGCAACAGAATATCATTTGTCTGCATGAACAGTCAGCGTCAACTTCCAAGGGTTAACTGGGTTCTTCTGTTAAGTATTTCAGGCTTCTTTTTGTTTTTCCTAACCATCAGTCTTTTTTATAAAATAAATTATGTTTATTGTAATTTTTAGGGGGTGAGTAATTTTTCATAGCAGACTGTTTGAATTCCTTAATGTCTTCCCGTGGGCCATGTGTACCCACTTGCCATCGGAGTAGGCAAGACCACTCCTGGTTTGACTTGCTGTCTCAAATTATTTTGTAATGAGTACCTGTTGACTTTTGGGGTTCTCCTGCTGTCAGGTCCATCTGATACCTTGTTGCTTCCCTCTGCTTTCTGCTATACAGATCCCAACAATTGCATATTTTACTGCTGTTGGTGCTTTCTCTCCACTCATTTATATTGTTTGTTGAAGAATGTCTGGTTACCTATTTTTGTTATGAATGTTCTTCATGGGTTTTTGTTACTTTCTGTTAATTCGTTAATGAAACTAGTATTATTTTGAGAAGTTTGAAATAGGTAGCTTTAGGACAAATCCAAGTAAGTTTAATGTTTTAGGTATTGTAACTGTGTAATTTATCAGTCCAAGATACAGATTTAAAAAGTATAGATAGCCTTAAAAGGGTCAGGTAAATTAATAAATCTATAAATAGTAATTGAGAAAAGCTAGTATATTTGTGGGAGAAGACAAAGAAGAAAAACAAGGGAGTATAGATTAGGATGATATCATCAATATAGCCATATTGTCCCATAGAATATTCTTTGTTGTTATTGTCAATGACAGACTATTACGTGAATTAACAATCAGAATTAATCATATAGGAATTCCATGTATTATATCACTAAAGTTTTATTCTTATTGCTATCATGTTTGATTTCTAGTCTCTTGCAATATTTTTTATGTAGCCAAATCACTGAATTTTTGTGATATGAAAGAAAGATTATATAATTTACCACAATTCCCAAATAAATTCTTTAAAACATTCTAAACATGACTTTGAAAACCAGGCTAATTTACTTTTGTTATACTGACAAGACCAAGCATTGGCGTCAGTAATACAAATAATTACAGATGTCCTTTATTAATTAAAATTTGTATAACTTCTTTTGGATTAATAACTTAGAAAAATGTATACCCACTTTGGAAGTTATAGAGAAGGAACAAAACCTTAACTCCTGGTCTGCCCAAGATTCTGGTTTTCTAGTTGGACTGGGAATGTGTTAGTACTCAGAAGAGTATGCATGGGGGTTAGGCGTATGCAACAAAGGGGTTGTGGAAAGTGAGAGAATGATAGCTAGGGTATCCTCTTTTGTTTCTCCTGCTTTATATTAATAGAGAGAAAGTGCTTTTAGCAGCTAAAAGCCCCTTTGCTTTTGCTAGAGGGGCAAATAATACGGCATTTCTACCCAAAAGATTTTTCTGTTAAGCTAATATCTTTTTGCTTAACATTTCTTTTTTACTTGTCTTGTATTTTGGGAATAAATGAAGGGTGTTAATGATAGGTATCTTGTATTTCTGGTGAGAAATTAAATGCCCATGTTTTATGCAGTTAATGATTAGATACACATAGTAATGGAGAGCAGGCATGTTTAAAATTCAGAGAGTGTACATTAGAGATTAGGCATCAGGTTTTGATGCCTAAAACCTGATAAATCCTCTTTAAAACATTCGCATTATTTAAATATGCATTGAATAAAGAGACAGGAATACCTCTTTATAATGTTATTACATCTGGAAATACAGGAATACCTGTTTTTTTTCCTTCCTATGCTCAGCCCTTCTCCACTAGGAGCCCTCGTCTGAGGGAGCTATACTCAAGAAAATACAGCTGAATGGGAAACACATCTACTTTATTCATAGATGAGGAAGCACCCATGTGATTGCTGGCTGTTAGTAAAGATAGGCCTCCTATCTATTCTCGAATTTAAATTATAGAACCAGCATTCCTTGGCAACATCAAATGGGGAAAGAAAAAGAATTGACTTTGCTAGCGGGCCCCAGCCTTACTCATCTACTCAGTTGCAGCTGTTGAGGGACTTAGAAAAACTGTGAGAGCGCTCACTGGCTAAAAAGCATGCCTTGTCATGCTTGTCTGTGGTAAAATGCATTTGTGTTTACCTTCCAAAGAGGGTGGAGCTCTGTGAGTACTCTGAATGCTGCCAGTTAGATTTGCAACTCTACCTAAATTTTTTAGGAGCTGGGGAAATATTGGGGGCAAAGACCAGAGGTAAGGGAATATGGAACTAAAGGGTCTATTTTAACTTTCCTGTCTAAATCCATAATTTTATGCAGTTACTTTGTCTTCCTCTATTAGGAAATATTAATACTTATCAGAATCACAGATTGAAGAATTTGTTGTTATTGTTTTTTAATCCACCTACATGTGTTAGTTTTCTAATTACCACCAACTTAATGGCTTCACACAGCACAAATACATTATGTTGGAAGTTTGATCCAAGCCTCACTGGGCTAACATATTGACAAAATAGTGTATAGGTAGCCGGGAGAGGGAGAAGGGGACGTGATTAAAAGATGCTCCCTTGTATCGGAGAACTTTCTGTCTAGATGAAGAAATGAAAACATGCAAAATCTGAAAACTATAGTATAAATCAAGGAGTGTTTTTTGGTTTGTTTTTTGTTTTGGTGGGCTATTAGGACCGCTCTGTAACAGAGCCGAGCATGGAAGGTTGTAGGTTGTAGGAAATTATTTGGAAGAAATGAATTTTACCTTCCAGTTCCTTCCAGAAGTGGGGGAGAAGGGATGTCATAGGGCCACTAACTGTTGTATTTCGGAATAAAGACATCAGGAATTTCTTCACCCAGAAGAAATTTCTTTCACCCATCAGGAATTTCTTTCACCCATCAGGAATTTCTTCACCCAGATTCTTTTATTGGCATTATTTCATTAAAGAAGTTGTGGCCGGGCACAGTGGCTCCTGGGCACGGTGGCTCACACCTATGTCTGTAATCCCAGCACTTTGGGAGGCTGAGGCGGGTGGATCACGAGGTCAAGAGATTGAGACCTTCCTGGCCAACATAGTGAAACCCCGTCTCTACTAAAAATAACAAAAATTAGCTGGGTGTGGTGGCATGCACCTGTAGTCCCAGCTACTCAGGAGGCTGAGGCAGGAGAATCACTTGAACTTGGGAGGTGGAGTTTGGCAGTGAGCCTAGATCACACCACTGCACTTCAGCCTGGTGACAGCGAGACTCCATCTCAAAAAAAAAAAAAAAAAGTTGTTTTAGTACCAAAGCAATTAGGAAGGACATGTTCCCAGGACAAAGTAGCAGCTACTTACATGAAAGGAATTTAGATCTAAGAAAATCTCTCCACATTGGCTTTTGTTTCTTATTTCACTATGGATCTCTGAAAACTTTATTTAGAACATGACCAGCATTTGGAGACTACTGCTGTGGGAATGTCAAGTCAGGAGACATTTGTGAGAGGAAAAGTAAAAAATATGCTCAGAGATGTTGGGGCAATGTGGGTGTTGGGCAGAATAGAGAACACTTATAAGTGTACCAGATAGTGCCTCAGTGTTTTGCTGGGGCAGTTCTCAGTGTTTTGAGAATTAATACGTTAGAAACAATGTAAGAAGAGGGAGTTGCTTATAAGTCTTTGAAAAATATTGTTTGAGGAAAAGTTTTCTAGCAAATGTGTGAGGGATGGATTAAATTAGAGGAGGACTTGAGGTAAGGAATCTGTCTAGAAGGCTAGTGAAGGAAATGAACTATCACAAGCTTGTCCAACCTGCAACCCATGGCCTGCATGCAGCCCAGGACGGCTTTGAATGCTGCCCAGCACAAATTTGTAAACTTCCTTAAAACATTGTGAGGTTTTTTTTTTGTGATTTTTTTTTTAAATGCTCATCAGCTATAGTTGGTGTATTTTATGTGTGGCCCAAGACAATTCTTTTTCTTCCAGTGTGGCCTAGGCAAGCTAAAAGATTGGACAACCCTGATCTAAAGTTTTAGACACCTGAACTGTGGTTATAGTTATGGTAAAAGATAGGATCTAATTCTAGAAAAAGTAATAAAAAATATTGATTATATGCAGGGATTAACAAAGATAAGTAAAATGTGACTTTGAATATTTTGAGTTTAGGGAACTAGTGAAGTATAGGAATCCCAGAATGATAAAGGAGTGTTTGATATTTCCATATGCTAACCTCTAGCATTCTAAGGGAGAAACATAGAAGACACAAGATTGAATCCAGAGGGCTGGAAGGAATCAGTGAAGGACAAAGAGGAAACTGTAATTGACAGGAATGTAGCCAAGAGCCCTAAAGCCATGGTCAGCAGATATAGCCAAGAAAAGCTTCCATAGGTGATTTTGTCATTGTGCGAATACCACAGAGTGTTCTTTCAAAAACTTAGATGGTATAACCTACTATATACCTAGGCAATATTGTATTGTTTATTGTTCCTAAGCTATAAGCCTGTACAGCATGTTACTGTACTGAATTCTGTAGACAGTTGTAACATAATGGTATTTGTATATCCAAGTCTATCTAAACATAGAAAAAGCACAGTAAAAATACGTTATTATAATATTATGAAAGCACCGTCGTATATGTGGTCTGTCATTTTCCAGAATGTTGTTACGTGGTATGTGACTATACCTAAAATGAAAGGGTAATTACTGGTGGCTGGTATTGCAGAGAGATAAAAATAAGTGGATTTGGTTAGGAAGGCTTGTTAATGACCTAAAGAAAGCAGCATTTTAACTAATTGCAGGGACTAGAAATTTCATTTTACAGATGAGAAAGCATTTGGTTTCGACTATCAGATACTTTCATATATTGGAGGAGGAAGACTCTACTGGCTGTTTGGCATATAATAATTTGGTTTCAGATCAAATGCATATAATATAACACAAGTAGTAAGAGTCTCAAAGTTTTACTTTTATCTTCAGTAATTTTTTTTTTTTTTTGGGAGACCGAGCCTTGTTCTGTCACCCAGGCTGGAGTGCAGTGGCAAGCCTCAATTCACTGCAACCTCTGCCCCCAAGTGATTCTCCTGCCTCAGCTTCCCGAGTAGCTGGGACCACAGATGCCTGCCACCACACCCAGCTCATTTTTGCATATTTAGTAGAGATGGGGTTTCACCATGTTGGCCAGGCTGGTCTCGAACTCCTGACCTCCTCCAAGTGATCCACCCTCCTCGGCCTCCCAAAGTGTGGGATTACAGGTATGAGCCACCGCACCTGGCCTATCTTAAGTGATTATTTATTTTCTCCACATTATTATCAATGCAGCCATCATTACAGCTCCAGAAAGTGTACATTTTTCTTCTTGGATCTTCACATTCTTTAAGGAACAAAATTATTTGTTGATGCAAATGTTTTAAATAACGTTAATGTTTTACATGCTGATTATTCTCTAATTATTGTCGCTGATGCCTTAAGGGAAATGTAAATCTGTATTCAACATGTTTTTAAATTTTGAAAACTTTAAGTTTATATTTTTTGTTTTATACTGAAAATTGCCTGTAAATCGTTTTGTTTTAGGAGCTCCAAATGGACCAGCAGGCAAAGAAACATCTCCAAGAGGAGTTTGATGCATCTTTAGAGGAGAAAGATCAATATATCAGTGTTCTCCAAACTCAGGTAAAAGAATAAAAGAAAAAGTATGGAATTTTTTGGATAAGGAAAAATAGAGGTGGTTTGATTTGGATATCTGCAAGGTTCCAAAAGTTTTTTCTTTTTTAAGACCTATTTTTAAAACTTTTTGCTTTCCTCAATTTTTTTATTTTTAATTTTTTTTTTTTGAGACAGGGTCTTGCTCTTTTACCCCGGCTGCAGTGCAGTGGCATGATCATAGCTTACTGCAATCTCAAATTCCTGGACTCAAGCAATCCTCCAACCTCTGCCTCCAGAGTAGCTGGGACTACAGGCATATGCCACCGTGCCCAGCTAATTTTTAAAATTTTTTGTAGAGATGGGGTCTCACTCTGTTGCCCAGGCTGGTCTCAAACTCCTGGGCTCAAGTGATCCTTCCGCCTTGGCTGCACAAAGTGTTGGGATTATAGGCATGAGCCACCACTCCTAGCTCCTCAGTTAATGTTAAGGATATTTTTTTATTTATTGTATCTTTTGACTAACTGCATAATAATAATAGCAAATACAAAAACCGACTGTATTGGGAGTAAACTTGTTTTATTTTCCCCCACTTTAGTAAGAAGAGTATCATTTAATCCATCCTCTCTCTGTTTTAAAGAAAGTACAATAAGCCATCTACATTGATGTGTTTTGTATGTGTGGATTCAACCAACTGGATAGAAATATTTAGGGGGAAAAAGCCATGTGTAGTGAACATGTAGACTTTTTTTCTTGTCATTATTTTCTAAAATATATATAGTATAACAACTATTTGCATAGCATTTTCATTATTTAGGTAGTTTATGTAATCTAGGGATGATTTAAAGTATACTGGAGGATGTGTGTAGGCTGTATGCAAATACTACACCATTTTATATAATGGACTTGAGCTCCTGCAAATTTTGGTATTGACAGGGAATCCTGGAACCAATCCCCCACAGATACCAAGGGACAATTGTACTACTCCCATAGTTTTTTTTTTGGCTTTTTTCTAATGAAGCACATTTATATTAGGTTTCTCTGCTGAAACAACGATTACGAAATGGCCCGATGAATGTTGATGTACTGAAACCACTTCCTCAGCTGGAACCACAGGCTGAATTCTTGACTAAAGAAGAGAATCCAGAGAGTGATGTAGAGCCAGTAGGTAAGCTTCATTTTGTCAAAAGGTTAATTTAAAAACTAGAGGAGGGCCGGGCTCCTTGGCTCACACCTGTATTCCCAACACTTTGGGAGGCTAGTGTGGGAGGATCGCTTGAGTTCAGGAGTTTGAGACCAGCCTGGGCAACATAGAGAAAACCCTTCTCCACAAGAAAAAAAAATGAAAACGAAACCCCAAGAAAACCTAGAGGAGGATTTTGAGAGATTCCAGGATGTGAACTGATAGATGTGGGCTGAGGTAGAAATGTCCGTGGTCCTAATAGTTTCAGGAAGATGCAAGGGTTTGTTTTTTGTTTTGTTTTTTTTTGGTTCTTTGTTATTTAGGAGAAAATAAGTGGGTTTTTTTTTGTTTGTTTGTTTATTTGAGGTGGTGTCTCACTCTGTTGCCTAGGCTGGAGTGCAGTGGCATGATCTCGGCTCACTGCAACCTCTGTCTCCTGGGTTCAAGTGATTCTCCTGCGTCATCCTCCTGAGTAGCTGAGATTACAAGTGTGCACCACCACGCCTGGCTAATTTTTGTATTTTCAGTAGAGACGGGCTTTCACCATGTTGGCCAGGCTGGTCTCAAACTCCTAATCTCAAGTAATCTGCCTGCCTCCGCCTCCCAAAATATTGGGATTACAGGCGCGAGTCACTGTGCCCAACCAAAATAATTGTTTTAATATGCAAAAATGTCATAGTCTGTGAGTAACACCACATTTTCATTGTAACTGAAATTCATTTATTATGCTACACTGTTTTATTAATAGCAGTAGCTAGAGGTCATATGAACAGGTCAGTTCTGCTTACATGCTAATAAATGTGCTATGTGTAATTGTTTGGATATTTTCGTTTTTAAATAATATTGCTTAAATATTTCTATATTCTTAGGTATTTGTATTTGTCGTATTTCCTATTAATTGCTTTTTAACTGGAAAAAGAAGAAATAGCTATATTTTGTCTTAAAATTCAGTTATAGTCTTCTTTGCTTTGAGGCTTGGAGGTATATACGCAATAAAATTCCCATCTTTTATTTCCTAGCTTTTTCTTTCAAAGGGACTTAGGCTAAACTTGGAGTAAGTAGTTGAGCAGTTAACTGTCTGAGCAGCCAGCCTGTGGTGGGGTGGTGGGGTGGGGGGTCGTTCCCGAAATTCCCCAAACATGTGGAAACTTCAGACTCATAAATGTAAAGTGATGGAGAAAGCTGCACTTACCAGAACTTCTCTCAGAAAGATATTAGAATGTGGTTGGAAAGAACACTGTACTTTATTAATCCTTTTGGGAGGTGAGCTAAGACACATAATTTTGAATAACAAAAGATGATTATCAAACTGTCATTTTAAGGAGGGTGGATTCAGTTAATGTTAGTTAACTACTGTGCCATTCTGAATGGGGTTGAACCACAAAGAGGTGAATTCACTACTAAGCTTCTTCAGATAAAGATTAAACAACTAATACTAAGTAGAGTTTTGGAAGGGTGCCAGTTTATTAGCTGACTAGGGTTGTCCCTTCTTCCTCTGACTAAGAGTATAGCAGAACGTTGGTGTAAGAATACACTCCTGGCTGGGCATGGTGGCTCTCGGCTGTAATCCCAGCACTTTGGAAGGCTGAGGCAGGCGGATTGCCTGAGGTCAGGAGTTCGAGACTAGTCTGGCCCACATGGTGAAACCCTATCTCTACTAAAAATAAAAAAAATTAGCCGGTCGTGGTGGCATGCACCTGTAATCCCAGCTACTTGGGAGGCTGAGGCAGGGGAATTGCTTGAACCAGGGAGATGGAGGTTGCAGTGAGCCGAGATCACGCCACCGCACTCCAGCCTGGGTGGCAGAGCAAGGCTCCGTCTCAAAAAAAAAAAAAAAAAAGGAATACACTCCTGTGTACTAACAGACTGTTACTGGAGCACCCTTATATTTGTAACTGCCCAATGGGTTCACCTTGCCCACTGCCTAGACAGAGCTGATTTATCAAGACAGGGGAATTGCAGTAGAGAAAGAGTAATTCACACAGAGCCGACTGCACGTGACCGGAGTTTTATTTTACTCAAATTAGTCTCGCCAAGCATTTGCGGATCCGAGTTTTTAAGGACAATTTAGTAGATGTGGGGAAGCCAGTGAGCCAGGAGTGCTGATTGGTCAGGTCAGAGATGATATCATAGGTAGTCAAAGCTGTCTTCTTATGCTGAGTCACTTCCTGGGTGAGAGCCACAAGATCATATGAGCCAATTTATCGATCTGGGTGTTGCCAGCTGATCCATCAAGTGCAGGGTCTGCAAAATATCTCAAGCAGTGATATTAGGAGCCGTTTAGTGGTGGTCAGAATCTTGTGGCCTTCAGCTGCATGACTCCTAAACGATAATTTCTAATCTTTTGGCTAATTTGTTAGTCCTACAAAGGCAGTCTAGTCCCCAGGCAAGAAGGAGGTTTGTTTGGGAAATGGCTTTTATTGTCTTTGTTTTAAACTATAAGTTCTCCCAAAGTTAGTTCGGCCTACACCCAGGAACGAACGATGACAGCTTAAAGGTTAGAACCAAGATGGAGTCAGTTAGGTTAGATCTCTTTCACTGTCTCAGTCTTAGTTTTCCAAAGGCGGTTTCATATTCCTTACTGATGGCCCCTCCTTATGCTGCTTTATTGTTAGTGGAAGATGGAACTTCTGCTAAAACACTGGAAACACTCCAGCAAAGAGTTAAGCGTCAAGAGAACCTACTTAAGCGTTGTAAGGAAACAATTCAGTCACATAAGGAACAATGTACACTATTAACTAGTGAAAAAGAAGCTCTGCAAGAACAACTGGATGAAAGACTTCAAGAACTAGAAAAGATAAAGGTAAAAGAGCAGATGAGTTTTGTTCTAATTTAATCCTGTAAAGTTAGATCCACAGGCTCCACAGCATGGCTTGTACCTCCGGGAAAGGAGAGTGGATGGAAAGGACATTCTTGTTTGCCCTGGCCTGCATAACACTTACTATACCTGGAGACTTCCTGTGTACTTTTCTCCTTCTACACTGTAACATGTATATAAATTTGATAAATGTTTAGAGTTCTCAAATGAGAAGAAGCTTTATTAGAGATGGAAATGAATTTCAAAATTTTTTTTAGGACCTTCATATGGCTGAGAAGACTAAACTTATCACTCAGTTACGTGATGCAAAGAACTTAATTGAACAGCTTGAACAAGATAAGGTAAAACAACAAAACCTATGATACTAAAATTTGTCAAGAGGTCCCAACATTTACTTTTGGAAGCAGTTGGAAACATTCATGCTTGTTTCTGTTTTCCAAAATTATTGCAGCTTTTTCCATGAAAAATCTTTTTAATTCCTAGATTTATGTAACTACTAGCATTAGTTTTGTATCGTGTGAAACTGATTCTCTGATTTGTTGATCCCAGTCAGCATTTTGATTTGTAGACTAGAATAACTGTTGCAAAGTAAGTTTATATTTATAGTGCATAACTACTTTACAGAGAAAAGTTAAATTATTTATAGTTAAGGCATTCTAAATGTGAATAATATCAGTATGTTCTTTCAAATAATATGGAAACAGATTAATCTCTCAGATAAGTTGCCTAAAAAATAAATAAGGGGCTGGGCACAGTGTCTCATCCCTTTAATCTCAGTACTTTGGGAGACTGAGGCAGGAGGATTGCTTGAAACCAGAAGTTCAAGATCAACCTGGGCAGTAAAGCAAGACCCCCTCTCTACAAAAAGTAACAGATTAGCTGGGTATGTTGGTATATGCCTGTGGTCCCAGCTACTCGGGAGGCTGAGGCAGGAGGATTGCTTGAACCCAGGAGTAAGAGGCTGCAGTGAGCTATGATCACACTACTGTACTGCAGCCTGGGTGACAGGGTGAGACCCTGTCTCTTAAAAAAACAAAAAGTAAGTAAGTGATAATGTATATATTAGCATAAATAACAATTTCTACAAATAAATCTTAGAATGTGTAGGTGAGATTGGAGGATTGAGGAAGGAATGAGTCTTACCTTTGGTAGTTTGGAGTTGGAGCAGCAGCTATAGCTATGCAGCAAAGACAGCCAGAAAATTCATGGGTTAACAGTTTTGACCTAAGTCTTTCAATCCCAAGTTCTTGGGTCCTTTTTCTAAGCAGCTCCCAGTTTGTTCCATACCATCCACCAGTTTCTTTAATATGCCGGGTTATCACTACAGTATTTTAAGTGGTCATGTAATTAAGAACATGTCAGAACTGTCCTGCTGTTAAAATGTATTGGCAGTCTTTTTCATCCTTTTGATAATATTGCTTTGCTAGATTATAAACTTCTTGAGGGCCTATTTAAATTTTTTTTTTTTTTTATTACTAAGAACTTAAAACATTTACAAAAGAAAAGCTGCTAAAATGAATTTCTGTGAACCCACCACCCATCTTCAACAGTTAACATCTCATGACTAATCTTGTTTCATCTGTACCTTCTCAACTCTCATTGTCGTACTCATCCCAGGATTGTTTTAAAGCAAATCCAAGAAATTTTATCATTTTTTTTCCAAAAGTATTTTAGTATATCTTTAAAATAAAAGATGTTATTTTTACAATAATACAACCACATTATCATGATCACATCTAAAAATTTAATAATTTTTTAATATGACCTGCTATCTAGTCAGTTTCAGATTTTCTCTAGTCTCTCATATATTTTTTGCTCTTTTATGAATCAGGGTCCTTATAAAGTTTTTTCATTGCAATTGGTTGGTATGACTCTCAAGATTTCTTTTAATTTAGAGGTTCGATTATTTTCTCTCCTTCTCTTTCCACTATATTTTGGTTTTTGAAGAAACTGAAGTCCCATGATTTTGTTTTGAGATTTCATATAACAGTGTCTTACTTACCTGGTTGTTATCTTTCTATCTCTCCATTAATATTAGCCATCTGGAAGAGTCATACTCTAAAGTAAGGGTTGGCAAACCCTGTGGAGAGGGTGCTAATCTTAAGACCATGAAATAGTTGTCACAAAGTCTGAACATTTTTTCAACAGACAAGTGAACCACCTCATTTTTTGTTAGTCCTAAATGACTTTTTTACTTCATACAATTTGGTTATCTTTTTCCGCTGCTGAGCTCCATTTCTAGTGTAGATTATCTAGAAAGAGGGAACAGAAGTAACTAGCAAGTTGGAGGAATGGGGATGCCTTACTGAGCAAAGTAAGGAGTAGTGGTGGTACCAGAGACAGTCACAGGAAGAAAGAGAAAAACCACGTAGATGTGCCCTGGGATTTTGCTTTATCCAGTGTGGCAGCAGGCACCTTCCATTCTCAGTCTCTGGGGTTATCCCCATGTTATAGCACAGATCAATACTTGTAGTTTATTGTAGCATCAAGCCAAGTTCAGAAGACTATATTTTGTTCATTATAAACTGTTTACAAAGACAGATAGCACATTTGTAGAAAGGTTATAAATTAAATATTTTAAGTAGTAATGGTTTAATGCATTAAGGGTTAAACTATTAAAATTTTTTAATGTAAAAAATACCCTGTTATGCTAGGTAATAGGATTAGAGCAGAAAACAGATCTCAGTTTGTGAAGTACTGAAATAATTGTTACGCTGTACTTAGCAAGAAATATCATTTTTTTCTGCCTTTTATTTTTAATTTTTTAATTTTTAATTTTTTTGAGATGGAGTTTCGCTCTGTCACCCAGGCTGGAGTGCAATGGCATGATCTCAGCTCTTCAGCCTCCGCCCCCTGGGTTCAAGCAATTCTCCTGCCTCAGCCTTCTGAGTAGCTGGAATTACAGGCATGTGCCACCACGCCTGGCTAATTTTTGTATTTTTAGTAGAGACAGGGTTTCGCCATGTTGGCCAGGCTGGTATCGAACTCCTGACCTCAGGCCATCCACCCTGCTTGGCCTCCCAAAGTGCTGGGATTACAGACATGAGGCACCATGCTCGGCCTTTTTCTGCCTTTTAAATTAAGTTTTATCTGTGCTGTTGATGCAGTTTTGTTATGCAAATGTTTTAGAGTCTTCACTTCTATTCAGGGAATGGTAATCGCAGAGACAAAACGCCAGATGCATGAAACCCTGGAAATGAAAGAAGAAGAAATTGCTCAACTCCGTAGTCGCATCAAACAGATGACTACCCAGGGAGAGGAATTACGGGAACAGAAAGAAAAGTCCGAAAGAGCTGGTAAGAACTTGAGGGTTACTTGTTTTATGTTGGAACTCTAAAGTTATTTAAAGTGCTTGACCAATATTTTTTAAAAAATGAGTTAAATATTGATAAAAATTCTTAACTGTAGAGGCTCCTAATAAGACACCCATCTGCTTATTAGGGGAGGCAGAGGTTGGCAAACTGTGGCCTGTGGGCCAGATCCAGCCCACTGCCTGTTTATGTACGGCCCTTAGGCTAAGGATGATTTTTAAATTTTTGAATAGTTGAAGAAAAGAAAAATATATGACAGAGATCAGATGTGATCTACAAAACCTAAAATATTTACCATCTGGCCCCGTACAGAAAATGTTTGCTGACAGAGTATCAAAATCCACATTTAAAATTTTAGAACTTCCCAGTAAGGTACAGCATGGTATTTATTAAATAATTGTTACCTTATAATTGCTTTAGGGTAAACAAAAAGTATAAGTTATAGTCTGCTTTTAAAGAGAATAATGAGCACTTTAGTGTTAATAGCATGTTTTGACACAATAAATGCTGGGCTATAAAGTATAGAACCCAGCATAGTATTCAACAAGGTACAAAACTGACTAAAGCTAGGAAAGGAGGGATGTTTGAAAGGGGGAGGGCAGGATGAACTGTGCCTTCATATCAGGGAAGATGTGAATTTTGAATTGGACCTCAAATAATGAATAGAATGGGCCTAACAAGAGAGGTGTGGGCAGCACACATTTCAGATGCTACAATGCCATGAACAGGCACAGTGATCATAGTGGGTGTGTGAATCAGCTGAAAACCATTCTTGCTGAAGTGGGAAATGCAGTTGGATTGTAAAGGAACTGACTATTGAAATCTTAAAAGGTACGTAGCTGAGTTTAGACTTTGATATACAAAGTAACAGGAAGCCAGTAATAGGAAGGCATAGTGTGATGGGAGCTAGGGTTTTACATAGAAAATAAATGAAATAGGAAGTCAAACTTAGAAGCAAAGACAGAAATCCAGATTTGAGGGACTGTGAGCTTTGGTCACCTTGCTAGGATGGTGGTTCTGGGAAGGAGAAGAAAGAATCTGTAGAATTTGGTATCTAATCAACTCAGGGAGGCAGAAGAAAAGTAAGGACTCTAAGTCGACTCCAAAGTTTTAAGGTTAGGACACTTAATGAATAGTAGTGTGGAATTAGAATAGGAAATCTAAATGGGGAAGTTGAGAATTGGAGTGAAATGATGGGTTTGTTTAGATACATTGAATTTGAGCCAGTCATGAACTTTTCAAATGGAATTGAGTTGCAGGAATTTGGAAATAGGAAACTGGAACATCTTTCAGGAGTCGTCAGCCTAGGATTGAAACCTGTGGTTAAATCTCTAGGAGAGGCTGATTTCTACAAAAGGTTAAGTTTTACAGTAGTAGTAATAGTCGTGGTAGTAACAGCAGCAGCTGCTTCTACT
This sequence comes from Macaca thibetana thibetana, assembly GCF_024542745.1. NCBI lineage: Eukaryota > Metazoa > Chordata > Mammalia > Primates > Cercopithecidae > Macaca > Macaca thibetana. Next base: position 91,345,740 of record NC_065579.1, read on the forward strand.
GACACTTATTTAGCACTTGTTGCTGCTACTACTACTGCTGCTACTATTGTTAATACTGCTGCTAGCCATTACTTACTTTGTAATGCTCTGCTTTAAGGGCTTTGCTTGTATTTACTTGTGTTGCATCCTCACAAGTGTGTGAAATAATACTGTTATCTTCATTTTACAAATAAGCAAACCTAAGAATGTAGAAGTTAAGTAATTTACCCACATTTATGCACAGAGGGTAAGTATATACTCAAGATTTAATCCAGGCATTGTGACTCAGGTCTGTGCTCTTAACCATATAGAGGTCTTGAGTTTGGCAATGAGACATAAATGAGAAAAAAAAAAAGGTACCTCATGAAGTCATAGAAATTGTGGATAGTTAGGTTTTTGGGGGAATATAAGATGTGTTTCAAGAAGTGGAGAAGGTAAGATGAAGACTTTGAAAAGGTCTTTGAATTTGGTAAGGATACGATTTGGAGGATGCAGTTTTGAGAAATGATTTTACAAACCAGATTTTAAGGTGTTAAGAAGGGGACTGGGTCTCTACACAGAGAAATAGTTGACTATTTCATAAATATCTCCCCATCTTCTTGCAGTTATTTTATGGATAAAGTGACTGGGGAATTTAATGAATTTGTTCTCATCAAACCTGAGAAAACTTCCGTTTAGAGAGAGTAGATGGCATCTTTCAGAATATAATCTTTGAAGACTTTCTAGAACCAGTTTGAGTGTTGTAAGACATTGGTTCAACAGCTTTGCTTTCAGTGAACAGAAAATCTAATGCATAGCCTCAGCTTCTCATATCAAGCCTTTCCATTTTTAGAACTGCTTTTTGTTGACTATTATAGCCAGTAAAGAGAAAATGTTGGTAAGGGGATTAAATTTCTTTTGAAATTGGGTGCACTTAATGAGGAGATAGAAACTGATGAATAAATATCAGGTTGAAAGGGTAAATGGTGAAAAGGTAGACAAAATATATAGTTCGTTCACATGCAGGATAAAATTTTCCCTGTATATGTTCCAGTTAAACCTTTAGTTGTACAGCTTTCCTTCCCTTGCTTGCTTCTCCAAAACATATATATTTTGTCTTTAAGTGTGATTTTCATAAACCATATTTTTATAAATATTTGATAGCCTAAAGGTTTAAAATTTTTTCTATTAATACTGTCAAAAATAAAAAATAAATACTAAAAGAATTAAGATTTAAATTACTATTATTATTACTTTTTTTTGGGCACAATTTTGACTCACTGCAATCTCCACCTCCTGGGTTCAAGTGATTCTCGTGCCTCAGTCTCCTGAGTAGCCGGGATTACAGATGTGTGCCACCACTGCTGGCTAATTTTTGTACTTTTAGAAGAGACGGGGTTTCACTATGTTGGCCAGGCTGGTCTCGAACTCCCAACCTCAGGTAATCTACCCTCCTTGGCCTTTCAAAGTGCTGGGATGACAGGCGTGAGCTACTGCGCCCTGCCAGATTTAAATTATTAATGGATATATTTATTTTGGAAAGTCTTTAGATAACAAAGTTGTAAGTGCTTTTATAGATTTCGTAAAAATTATATTTGTAGTCATAATAAATGAGGGCTATGATACAAAGTTGTAACAAACTGGCTCTACATTGAAGATAATGCCTTTTACATCTATAATGAAAGCTACTTTTAGGCACACAAACTGTATTTCATTTAATAGTCTTAATTGAGTCTAAACAGAACTGTTCAAGTAGGAAGTGGTTCTTAGTTCAAATGTAAAGTGTGTATGCCAATTGAAAGAAAACTTCCAATTAAGCACTAAGCATAAGAAAAGGTCAGTGCATTGGGAGTTATACCTGATGTAAATGACGAGTTGATGGGTGCTGACGAGTTGATGGGTGCAGCACACCAACATGGCACAAGTATACATATGTAACAAACCTGCACATTGTGCACATGTACCCTAGAACTTAAAGTATAATAAAAAAAAAATTCAGTGTAAAGGAAGTAGGATTTCTATAAATAGTCTGGCTATTGGAAAATTCAGTTGCTCTATTAAATATTTGTTTTCTTTGTTAGATTTAAAATTCAAAGGTTAAACACATAAGAACTGGTCATGTGAAGGAAACATTAATATCATTACAGCTTACTGTTAGGATTTTAGAAGTAGATATAGCTACATAAAACTGTTATCTAGAAAACAAACTCTCCAAGTGCATTTTCAACTGTGAAGAAATTTAATTCTGATACTGCTAGTAATTCTTGATGTGGATATTAGTAAACAAATCACTGATTCCTTTGGCTCACTTATTCTGGATGTCAAAATCAGCTCAAGAACGTTCCCCACTACTTTTCTTGGGAAACAATCTCTTAAGCTGCTCCTCATATTTTTTTCTAGATGTATTGTGGTGCCTTTCATATGTTGGAGGACAGAGGAAATCTGAATGTCTTTGATTTTAAACAGAATGATTCTTTATTTTCTTTTTCTGTTTTTGCATGCTGGCATAAAAAGAATAATTCTATTATAAAATACTGAGACTGTGAATACGGTGGTATACTGATTTCAGGATGGTGTATCAACCTGCAGTTCTTAAATAGTCTCCTCTCTAGTGGAAATGTTAGGCATATTTTTTGAAGTATGATAGCATAGCATTTTTGTTTTGTTAAAGATATGTATTTTAGTGTATAAAGGAAACAGAAAATAAGTTTATTGGTTATAAGCGCTTCTACAATTGTTGATAGTGTTTCTTTCTTGTTGTTACTTATGAACAGATGGTCACATCTTCTATTAACCAGATTTTAAACTTGGAAAAGTTTGGTGATTTAGCTTAAGTGCCTGATGCTGTATTTTAACTCTCCAGGAAATTATATCCTCAGTGTAGCACCAGTGTAGAATGTTAATGCTACTAAAGTTCACACTAGTTCTTGGCTGTTCTGTGTGTGTGTGTGTGCATGTGTGTGTGTGCATGTGTGTGTGTATCAGGATAGGAGATAGGGGTAGCTAATTATTAATGCAGTATATTACCAAAAAATTGGAAAATAGAGAAAATGACATCACTGTTGTTTTAGTAAATTTCCATGTAGTGTTTTCTCTAATTTTTATTTTTATATTATTGTAATAATACTGTACATTCAATTTTGTATGTTCTTCTCCCCCATTTAGCATTGTTATTGACACTTTTACGTGTTGCTGAAGTACTAACATGTTTTAATGGCTGTGTCAAAGTGCATGTACATCATTTACTTGGTTATCATATCCTTACTGTTTATCATCTAGATTATTTTATAGTTTTGTTACAAATACTATTGTGACAATTTTGACATATAGCTTATTAGATCTTTGAATTTTATCTCCGGATAAATTCTTAACCACAGACTTTTAGTCTTTTTCGTTAGCCACTTTTAAGTGATTTAAATATATATAGCCATTAAAAAAAAATTAACCCAGGCTATAACGTTAATCCTCCCCCCGTTAAAATGTTTTTTCCTACAATTATGCAAAATGAATAAAATATTTTGCTTAGATTAGGAAAGTTTCTAGAGTATAGTAACTTTTGTAAACTCCATTTCCTTTTCATGTACCTTGTCTTTGCTGAAGTTATGTGTTTTATATGATTAGTGGATTTAAAGACTTGGACTAACTCATAACATTCTTTGCTTTTTTATTGTCATGTTGTGTTTGTGCAGGAAATATGTTTTTTTATTCATATATTCATTTTTATAGTAGAGGTCTGATATACCAAAAGCAATTCATTAGAACATATTTATTTGATGTTTGAAGGATCCTTTAACATAGTTTTATGTATTTATGTGTGTAAGATTTATGCATTTTTATATAACAAACCAAAATCACATATGTATTTAACCGCTTTGTTAGTTGCTGATAATTTATGTAACAAAGTTTTCTTGGAGTCTTAAGTCTCACAAAACATCTTATTTTTGTGCATCCACACATGCCAATAAGTGAATCATGGTGCCTTTCCCAAGCCTTGTATGAACAGGACTGGGGTAAGGGCTATTTTTTTTTCTTATCATGGGTACTTAGAATAAGCTTTACAAAGAAAATTCCATGTTTCTCAGGCAAAAAAAAAAAGTATGAATTAAAGTAGATTTTAAGTATGCCATGTTAGATAAGTAATATGTACGTATTTTGTCACTAAATGAATAACTGCTGGAAAAATTTATTTTAAATGGCTTTTAAAATGCAATTATTTATGTCTCCAACAATGTCACTATTACTTGAAACTATCAATAATTTAAAAACACATTTCTTTGGTGCAAGATTATATTTCTAATTTAATCAATGTACTTAGCTTTAGCCTAATATTTTTCAACATTTGCCTGATGTTTTCAAGGTATTTGATAGATAAATATGTATGTAAAATGTACATGAAAATCTGGGGCTGGGCGTGGTGGCTTACGCCTGAAATCCCTGCACTTTGGGACGCTGAGGCCTGGAGGTCAGGAGTTCACCAGCCTGGCCAACATGGTGAACCCCGTCTCTACTAAAAATATAAAAATTAGCCGGGTGTGGTGGCATGTACCTGTAATCCCAGCTTACTCTGGAGGCTGAGGCAGGAGAATCACTTGAACCTGGGAGGAAGAGGTTGCAGTGAGCCGAGATCCCACCGTTGCACTCCAGCCTGGGCGACAAGAACGAAACTGTCTCAAAAAAAAAAAAAAAAAAAAAAAAAACGAAAAAGAAAATTTGGATAAATTGGTAAATTTTTTGAAGGTCAAAGCATAGTCAGTTTATAGAATGAATCTCATTACATATTTTGTAGTATGGCTTAAAATTTAGATTTCCCTTGCAAATGTAATATTTATTTAATTTCTGCAAAGGCCCTAATTTATAGATAAGCATTGCACTATCTAATTTATGCCACTGGGTGGTAGTATTTTATTTTCATTTATGTAAGCTCTAGACTAGTAGCTTGCAAACCTTTTGATCTCAGGGACCTCTTAACACTCTTAAAATTTATTGGGGATTCCAAAGAGCTTTATTTATTTGGGTTATATGTATTGATATTTACTGTATTAATAATTAAAAGTAAAAAAAATTTTTTTTTTTTTTTTTTTTTTTGGAGACAGAGTCTCACTCTGTCGCCGAGGCTGGAGTGCAGTGACGTGATCTCAGCTCACTGCAACCTCCGCCTCCCGGGTTCAAGCAATTCTCCTGCCTCAGCCTGCGGAGTAGCCGGGACTAAAGGCATGTACCACCATGCCCAGGTAATTTTTTTGTATTTTTAGTAGAGATAGGTTTCACTGTGTTAGCCAGGATGGTTTCGAACTCCTGGCCTCGTGATCTGCATGCCTCGGCCTCCTAAAGTGCTGGGATCACAGGCATGAGGCACCGCGCCTGGCTAAAAGTAAAAATTTTAACAATATTTGTTTAATTCGTTTTTAAAATAACAATTATAGACTGGGTGCAGTGGCTCATGCCTGTAATCCCAGTACTTTGGGAGGCCAAGGCAGGTGGATCACTTGAGTGCCAAGGGTTTGAGAACAGCCTGGCCAACATGGCAAAACCCCATCTCTACTAAAAATACAAAAATTAGCTGGATATGGTGGCGTGTGCCTGTAGTCCCAGCTACTCAGGAAGCTGAGGCAGGAGAATCGCTTGAACCCCAGGAGGTGGGGGTTGCAGTGAGCCAAGATCACGCCACTACACTCCAGCCTGGGTGACAGAACGAGACTCTGTTTCAAAAATAATAATACTAATTATAGGCCGGGCATGGTGGCTCATGCCTGTAATCCCAGCACTTTGGGAGGCCGAGGCAGGCGGATTACCTGAGGTCAGGAGTTTGAGAGCAGCCTGGCCAACATGGTGAACGCTGTCTCTACTAAAAATACAAAAATTAGCCAGGCATGGTGGCATACGCCTGTAATCCCAGCTATCCTGGAGGCTGAGGCAGGAGAATTGCTTGAACCTGGGAGGTGGAGGTTGAAGATGGTGCCATTGCACTCCAGCCTGGCCGACAGAGCAAGACTTTATCTCAGAACAAACAAACAAACAACAAAAAACAAACCATTTATAAATCCATTACATGTTAGCACAAATACTTTTATGAAATCTACCTGTATTTTCCAAAATAAGGTTTAGTGTGAAGAATGGCCTTGTTTTACATTTTTGTTATCTCATTGCTTTGCTTAATACAATGCAGCTGGATTTTCATGCCTGTTTCTGCATTTAATCCTTTATGATATATTATTTTGGTTGAAATATATGAAGAAAATCTAGTCTTATGTAGACACTTATTTGGAAAAGGGAGGATCTCACAGATCCTCTGAAAGGGTCTCAAGACCCCAGGATCTTTGGACCACATGTTGAGAACTGCTGCTGTAGACTTTGATTTTATTTGCCGAAGAGGCTTGATGATTCAGTGGGAATTCTGATAAAATTATTTTTGTTGCTTTTTCTGTTAATTTGTATTTCATTCATTTTGTAGTGCTTTTCATTCACTCATTTTGTTTGTTTGTTTTTGCTGGGATAGAGACAGGCATTGGCTTACTTATTCTTCATGTCATTAACCAGCTTGTTAGGATCATCAATTAATCTAGAGTTTAACAGCCTTTTCACACTTCTGCATTTTTGTTTATTTCCTACACTGGGAGTAGAAGTGGGTCTTCTTAACCATGTAGTAAAGTGTTCTCTGGGACAGTGTAACAAAATAGTAATGCTACATGAAATCTCAGAATTCTGGCATTTCTTATTATAATTGATTAGGATACTCAGGATGAGGAGTATCCTCTAAGAGGTGCTGGAGTAGCAAAAACAATGCCACATTCTTCCTAGCTGTATCTAAGGATTAGTTATTTTATTCCCCTTTCTTACTACTTCAGCTATCTTTTTGTGAAATATTTTCTTTGTCACTTAATACCTAGCATATGCTTGGCAGTTGGTAAACAGCTGCTATGTATGTATTTGATGACTGAATGGTTGGATTATTGAGCTACAGATTGCCAACCTTTCTCATTTAACCCTTATAGAGAGCGTTTGCCCATTTTTATAATTCCCATGGATGTGAGTGAACCTCATCTGAAGTGGAAAGTGAGGAGCTAGCAATAAAGGGTCTGCCCTGCATTTTACTTAACTGACAGAGGATCATACTTACAGTTCATTGAAAATTGACCTAAAAGTATTTTTAAAGTGTGTGGGTTTTTTTTTAAATAAAAATTGCCTGAGATACATTGAATTTTGCTTTGGAAGAACACAGTGTGTTCTTGCAAGATTCTGTGGCAGTTCATGCTTAGCCTTCCTATTGATGTGTGCCGTGACTGTGGTTTTCCCATGCACTCTTGCATGTTGGCAGAAGACTTGTCAGCTGTGGCTGATGCACGCTTTATTTCTCCTCACTCACTTATCTTTTGTTGGGAATTTGAAAGATAAATTGTCTAGACATTTTGAACATACTTTTTTAGTACTTACATTAAAATTCTATTTTCACTTTGGAAAGAGTAGGGAATTCACTTTTATAATATTATAGGCTGTGGACGCCATTTCTGGGAATTACAAGGTCAGGTGAGATGTTTCTGGGTAGTAAGTAAACTCTTGGTATATCCTTCTTAAACATTGTGATGAGAATCAGTGTTGGAGGCAGACTTCCTGTGAGGAAGTGGCTTCATTTGTGATACAGTGTAGAATCCATAATGGGTTTGAAATATGTTTTCTGTGTTTGGATATATATATATATATATAAAATCTTAATGCCTTTCCCCACCAGTTTTTTGGCTATTTAACGTTTCCTTAAAGCAGGATGGGGAGGTAGAAAGCAGTGAGTTTTGTGTCAGAAAGAAGTATAACATATTGCATTTTGTTGAGAGTTAAAAGCCATTAGTAATTGATTGGTTCAGAAATTCTGCTTTAGTAAGAAATATTATTGCCCAACGGAGCTTGATCCATGTCAGCATTCTTAGTTTTTAAAAATATTGCAAGGTAAGGATCGTTGCTTAAATCCAATTTTAAAGTTCTATCATCAGGCTTATATATTCAGGTTGATTTATCATCTGAAGGAAAAATTGGATGCTTCAGTTACCATATTTCAATGAAAGATTTCAATGGTTTCTTTCTAGGTGTGAAATTATTTGGTTCCCTGACATGGTACTGGAAAGTAGGAGAGAGGGTTAAATTAGGATGAAAAGAACTTTGAAACCAAATCCATCCTATTTTCATCATTGTATAATGGATAATAAGGTGACTTGGACAAACTGTTTTAGTGGATTAAACACTAATATTAGACTCTATATAGAATAGTATCCTGAAATTTATTGAATATGATTAGAAAACTTAATTAGCAGAAAATTATATCTAAACAGGAACTTGTGGCATGGATTTTTTTGTTGTTTGAAAAGGTGAGAACGTTACATTTATTTTTTATACTGTGCTGGATTCTGGAATTTTAAAAATGAAAACAAAAAAATTCACTAGATTTGACTACATAGTTTTGTTTTATTTTACTTAATTGACAAAAGATTTTCATTTAAACTCTTATTTTGCTGAAAGGGTTTCAAAACTCTTCAGTTTCTCCAGAGCCTGATTGAAGATATTTTTGTGAATTACTCAGAAATGCTGAGATGCAATTTTATATGCTGAATAATAATGAAAAGGTACTGATGACATCTAAGTATTAAAAGACATTGATCATACCTTTTTTCATTCCCCCAGCATTTAACCTTCAACACAAACTAATTAGGCAGTAAGCACTTTGTTTCAGAATCTTTCCCATAATTAGTCACTTTACTGGACTGATTTTTTTAAGTGAGGAAACTAATTTCTTGTTAGTAGTAAGTGTTCATTATTTCTGTATTTTCTGTATGGTTGACATCAGAATTTATAGTAAAAGAATATGTAAACCAAAGACACCATTTTTGTTTCCAACATATTTATATCTGAGGATTATCATCTTGGGGTTTGCAGGCAAATGCCAGTAAAGTTAGAATAGGAATCTTTTCTTTTTTTTTTTTTTTTGAGAGGGTCTCTCTTTGTCACCTAAGCTAGAGTGCAGTGGTACAATCACTGCTCACTGCAGCCTTGACCTCTCAGACTTAAGTGATTCTCCCACCTCAGCTGCTCAGAGTAGCTGAGACTACAGGTACAAGCCAACCTGCCTGGCTAATTTTTAATTTTTTTGTAGAGATGGGGTTTCACTATGTTGCCTAGGCTGGTCTTGAACTCCTGGGCTCAGGCAAGCCTCCCACCTTGGCCTCCCATAGTGATGGAATTATAGGCGTGAGCCCCACTGCACCTGGCAATAGGAATCTTTATAAATGATTTCAGCTAATTAATATTCCTTTGAAATTTAGACCTGTTTGAGTATCAGTTTTATACTTTGGGCATATAAAATAAATAAATTGGATAGATTTGCTTTTTATATAAAAGATATCACTTTGGGAGGCCAACGCGACGGATCACGAGGTCAGGAGTTTGAGACCAGCCTGGCCAATATGGTGAAACCCTGTCTTTACTAAAAATACAGAAATTAGCTGGGCGTGGTGGCGGCACCTGTAGTGCCAGCTACTCTGGAGGCCAAGGCAGGAGAATCGCTTGAACCTGGGAGGCAGAGGTTGCGGGGAGCCGAGATCGTGCCCACTGCACTCTAGCCTGGGTGACAGAATGAGACTCCATCTCAAAAGAAAAAAAATGTATATGGTTGTCAGATAAATTACTTTTTAAATGATTGAGCAAACTAAGTTGCATTTCCCAGTTGTTACCAGAATTCACTCTTCTCTTGGCAATTTTGCCTTTGAGAAAATGCTTTAGAATAAATGTTTGTCTTCAGGTTTGCAATTCCTGTACCCAAACCACTGTGTTAAACCAAATTGTTAATGAAGGCCTTTTTTCCTGAGCTGCCATAGGTTGAAGTTCCCACATTTCTTATACCACTGGAAGTGAAAATGTTATATGTGCCAATAAACGACTGTCTCCCTGGGGCATATGTTTCTTGGTAGGATTACAAACCTATCTTGAAAACTGAGTTTTGTTTATAGTCCATCTCAATGGTAGAGGGAAGTCTGGAGACTTCTGTGAGGACTAAAGGAAATAATCTAGGATGGCAGTAGCAGTAGGACTTTCCTAGGGTATCATTATGCTAATAATGCGTGTGTGTGTGTGTGTGCATGCATACATACATACATATACAACCCACATATATGTACACATATATAAAGGCATATACAGATCCTCCTTGACTTATGATAGGGTTAGAATTTGATAAATTAATTGTAAGTTGAAAATATCAGTATCAACTTGTAAAGGTCTTATCCAGATATAACTTTATTATTAAGTGGAGGAGTGTACTGAATGTGTATTGCTTTTGCACCGTTGTGAAGTTGACAGATCCAAGAGCATCGTAAATCAGGGACCATCTGTGTACACAAATACACGTAAACACACACATATGTATTTTGTTTGTTTGGGGACAAAGTCTTGCTCTGTTAGGCAAGCTGGAGTGCAGTGGCACCATCTCAGCTCACTGCAGCCTGCATCTCCCAGACTCAAGTGATTCTACTGTCTCCAGCCTCCCGGGTAGCTGGGACTACAGGAGTGTGCTACCGCACACTCAGGCTAATTTTTGTATTTTTAGTAGAGATGGGGTTTCACCATGTTGGCCAGGCTGGTCTTGAACTCCTGACCTCAGGTAATTCACCTGCCTCAGCCTCCAAAAGTGCTGGGATTACAGGTGTGAGCCACTGTGCCCAGTCACATGTATGTATTTTTGGTGCCAAGTTACACACCTGTTGCACCCGTCCTATCTGATTTTGTTTGATAATGTTGAGCTGTTTGGCCTCTTTAAAGACCTGGCCAGATGCAGTGTCTCATGCCTGTAATCCCAGCACTTTGGGAGGATAAGGTGGGTGGATCACTTGAGGTCAAGAGTTTGAGACCATTTTGGACAATATGGTGAAACCGCATCTCTACTAAAAATACAAAAATTAGTCAAGCATGGTGGTGCATGTCTGTGGTCCCAGCTACTTGGGAGGCTGAGGCAGGAGTATTGCTTGAACCCAGGAGGCGGAGGTTGTAGTGGGCTGAGATTGCACCACTGCACTCCAGCCTGGGTGACAGAGCAAGATTCCGTCTCAAACACACACACACACACACACACACACACACTCTCTCTCTCTCTCTCTCTCTCTCTCTCTCTCTCTCTCACGAAAAAAACCCTGCTACTCTAGCCAAGATGATTATTTTTGCAGAGTCTGAATTCTTCCTTATCTTACCCAAAAACCCCCTGCTGTGGTAGTGCCTTTCTGTAATACTATTGAATCAGGTAAAGATTTCTTTCCAGTCACCTGGAAACAGCTCTGGTTTGAAACTTATACAGATAGTAAGTTTCATTTCAAAATATTCAGCCAGTAAATGTTTAAAAAAGTAACAAAAATCTCTGCTCTTTTATTATATAGTTAAGAAGTTTTTAAAAATAAAATATGCCTAAGAATAGTTTTTCCGTTCTTAAAAGTGTCATAGTGAGTATATAATAGTATTACATAATTATTGATGATAAGAACTATAGAGCAAACAAAAAGCAATTGAAATTATACAGTACAGAAATAGGGACAAGTCTTCATTTCTTTAAATTTACTATCCATAAAGAAACTGGTAGAGAATGGAGAGCCTTCAGTCATTTATTTTTTCCAAACTTCTAAACTTAGACTCATATAAACAGTCTTAATATCCTAATCCAGAACTGAGTGATAAATTGGTTTTGGTGACTGAACATTTCTTGTGGCTTTGTTGAACTACTCCAATACCTCTTGGCTTAGAACAGTGATGAGTTTTTAAAGCTGTCCTGCTACTGCTGCTCTTAGTTCTCAAAAATTGAATGTAAAACACTTTAGCTCAGTGATATTTCTTGAGATACTTGATTTCTGCTGTTTTCATTATAGCTTTTGAGGAACTTGAAAAAGCTTTGAGTACAGCCCAAAAAACAGAGGAAGCACGGAGAAAACTGAAAGCAGAAATGGATGAACAAATAAAAACTATCGAAAAAACAAGTGAGGAGGAACGCATCAGTCTTCAACAGGAATTAAGTCGGGTGAAACAAGAGGTTGTTGATGTAATGAAAGTAAGAATAATTCTGTAATGAAATGGGCTACAACAAATTTGAAATTTAAGTGTATTTTTCCTTACACTCTTTGACTGTAAAGAAGAATTTGTTTGTATTTTAGACATTGACTGTTTCCTGATATTCAGGATATAGTACAAATTTTGATAGATAAATGCATTTAATACTTAGGTAATTCTTTGGAACCTTTTAAGCTTTGCTTTCTCTCCAGTGGACTATGTTATAAACTGAGATGTGCCTTAACTGTTCTGTGGCTCCCCGACGCTTAGGCACCTTGAAGATAGGCTACTTAGCTGCTTCAGTAGCATATCCTCCAAAGAACTTGGCCAAGAAGGTACTTGCCTAGTATGTGTTGAGGGAATGAGGGAGTAGTGACTGAGGGACTAGATTGTTTAAATGTTTTAAAGGATCATTATTACTTAATGTTCTGGTTACTCTTAATATAGATAGACCTTACTTTAAAAGTTAGCTTTTTGGAAAGATCTCTTAGAAATTAATGAATTTTTAAAATCCCATAGATTTTCAATTTTTCAGAAATATGAACATGTCATCATCATGGCCCCTCCCTGCTCCCAGCTTCCTTCCTCACCCATTTTTTTCTGCTTTGTTTTTTTGCTTGTTTTTCCTCCTGTCATGTTTGCCTTTCTTGCCACGTTGCTTATTTTATCCTATTTCTTTACTGACTCCCCATTTATATTCTTGATATTTCATTATGGCCACTAAAATTGCTCAAGATAAATTATAGATCTGAATAGATGAGGCTTGGATTTCAGAGTTGCAGTATGCATTTCTATAACTCATGGTAAGGTTTCTGTGATTTTACTTATGAGTGCATAACAAGCATTGAGGGGGCAAATTATATTTCTTTTCATTTTCTTCTTCCTGCTGAACTGTAGGTAATTTTCAAAGTAGAAATTATTTGTGGCCAATTATTGGATATATAAGGCTTTAACTATAACTGCCTGACTGTATTTTAAGTTTTAAAGTAGTCATATGATGTGATAAGTAATGTTACCATGGACTCCAACAACTTAAAAATAATGTATTATTTTGAAAGGTAATAATATAGACATATGGTATAAAAATCAGAGGATATAAAGTATATAGTGAAAAGATTCCCCTGTTTTCCCACAGAAAAGTGCTGTTTTCCTTTTTGAGTATATTTCCCATAGATAGCCTGTGTATATAATTTCTCTTTTCTCCTCTAATTTTTTTTCTTTTCCTTATAGATGGGTTTATTAGGCTTCCTTTAAATGGTATCTGGATTTTTTTTTTAACTTAAAAACCACATGGTTAATCCTGACATCATTTTTAAAAATTCAGTTTTTTCTTTTTTTAAACACAAAAGATAGCATGTTATATAGAATGTTCTGTATTTTGCTTTTCCACTTAATAATCTTTCTAGGAGATTGTTCCTTAGCCATTGGTAGTTGATAATTCATAGTGATACCCCATTTATTTTAAAGGCTGCTCAAGATTTCATTGTATGAATGTCCTGTAATTTAATCAGTTTCCTATTGATAGATACTTAGATTGTTTTCTGTTTTTGCTATTGCAAATTATCACTTTTTTTTTTTTCTGAGATGGAGTCTTGCTCTGTCACCCAGACTGGGGTGCAATGGTGCAATCTCGATTCACTGCATCCTCTGCCACCCAGGTTCAAGCGATTCTCCTGCCTCAGCCTCCTGAGTAGCTGGGATTACAGGCGTGTGCCATCATGCCTAGCTAATTTTTGTATTTTTAATAGAGATGGGGTTTCACCATGTTGGCCAGGCTGGTCTCAAACTCCTGACCTCAGGTGATCCACTTGCCTCGGCCTCCCAAATTGTTGGGATTACAGGCATGAGCCACTGTGCCTGGCCTGTGAATATTCTTATCCATACTTGTTCACATTTGTATTTCTTTAGGGTAGATGACTACAAGGGGACTATTACTCAAGCAAAGACTATACGTATTTTTAATTGTTGCCTAGTTGCTATGAGGTCTGTGGAGGACAATTTATACCCTCACAAGCAATGTGTTAGAATGTGTTTCCCCCCTCATAAAGATGGCATTATCTAACTTTGTCTTTCCAACTTTATACGTTAAAAAATTATCATTCTAATATATATAATTCTTACCTGTATGATAAACATATTTTTCCTATTTAAGTTATTTGCCCAAATCCTTGACTCACTTTTCTATTGGGCTATTGGTCTTTTATTGATTTGTAGAAGCTCTTTGTTTATGAGAATTAGCCCTTTGGACATAGGTCCTTTTAGCCAAATAGTTTTCTCAGTTTGTTATTTGTTGACTTTACAACTTGTTTTTGTAGAAATTTTTTTTTTCCTTGTAGTTGAATTTATAAGGCTTTTCTTTAAATGTTATCTGGATTTTGTTTTTTTTTTTAAACACATATTCAGTCCTGAGATCATTTTTTAAAATTTGATTTTTTCTTCTGGCACTTTCATGCTTTCATTTTTTTTTTTACTGTTAACATCTTTGATCCAACTGAAATTTATTTAGTGTAAGGAATGAGATAAGGATTCAACTTAAATTTTTCCCAGATGGCTACTAAATGGTCTCTAAATCATTTATTTAGTAATCCACATTTCTCCCTCCGATATGCCATATTATCTTCTTTTTTTGTTTGTTTTTTTTTGTAGAGACTGGGTCTCCCTATTTTGTCCAGGCCAGTCTTGAACTCCTGGGCTCAAGCTGTCCTCCTGCCTTGGCCTCCCAAAGTGCTGGGATTACAGGCATAAGCCACCATGCCCTGCCTATGTTATCTTTAATACACACTAAATTATTAAAGTATTAAATGTGAGGTTTTTTTCCCTTCATTTTCTGTGCTGTTCTATTGCTTTGTCTGACCATGTGCAGCTGTTTACTCTAATTTTATAATATGCTATTTGGTAGCTGCTTCTTATTACTCTTATTTCTTGGAATAGTGTTTGTTATTCTTCCATGTTTATTTTGTCCAGTGGGCTCCCCCATTCTGGTTTTTTTTTTATATATTAACTTTTTAGATTTATATAAGGAGATTTGACATTTTTATGAGATTGAGGTTTCCTATCCAAAAAAAAGAACAAGGCCTGTACCTTTTAATAAATAGTACAAGCCTGGAAAGCTGGGCATAATTTGATTGGTGCAGCCAGGGCGCACCTTCACCAGTGTAGTGCCCTCTCTGAGAGCATCCTTATTCCTCAGCTGTGCTCCCCTATCCTGACTTGTAGGGAACATCCCTGCAAGATGTGGAAATGAAGTCTATTGCAGCAGCAGCAGCACTTGTCTTAAAATAAGAGGAAAACTACTGGTTATTCTTTTAACTATCATGGCTTTTATGACTTTGATCTGTGTAGGAAATGTGTTTTAGGAGGAATATGATTTTTTTCTTCTTAAAAAGTTATTAGTTTGAGTAAATTATAATAGTATTTACTTGTGGAGTTACATATTTTATTCTGGGTGTCCTTATATTATCTATATGGCTCATTTTCAGAAATCCTCAGAAGAACAAATTGCTAAGCTACAGAAGCTTCATGAAAAGGAGCTGGCCAGAAAAGAGCAGGAACTGACCAAGAAGCTTCAGACCCGAGAAAGGGAATTTCAGGAGCAAATGAAAGTAGCTCTTGTAAGTGCCTATTTTTTTTTTTCTGCTCTAGATATACTTCTCAGAGTTACAAAGTTATCATCCTCTCACCGTTGCATTCCAGTTAGAGGTCAGACTACTGGCAGCCTTGACGTTTGGGTATAAAGAGAGGATAGGGAGTAGGCAAGCTGTCAGAGCTTATTAGCTTGGTATTATGTGAAAATTAAATTTACTGATCTAACACACTTTCTTTCTTTCTTTTTCTTTTTTTTTTGAGATAGAGTCTCACTCTATCGCCTAGGCTGGAGTGCAGTGGTGAGATCTCGGCTCACTGCAGCCTGCATAATCTCCATCTCCCCAGTTCAAGTGATTCCCCTGCCTCAGCCTCACAAGTAGCTGGGACTGCAGGTGCACACCACCAAGCTCAGCTAATTTTTATTTTTTTATTTTTAGTAGAGATGGGGTTTCACCATGTTGGCCAGGCTGGTCTTGAACTCCTGACCTCAAGTGATCCACCCACATTGGCCTCCCAAATTGTTGGGATTACAGGTGTGAGCAACTGTGCTTGGCCACACTTTCTTTTTAAAACATTTAAAAATTTTTAACAATTTCTTTCAATATTTATAGTTCTCTTTCATTGTCAATATTCAGTATAATTAACACACTTTCATTAAGCAGTTTGTTTTTCCGTCCCTCCCACCTGGCAGTAGGCTATGATTAGGGACAAGAAAAGGAGAAGATAGATTAATTGAACTAGTGACTGCATAATTCAAGAAGGGAGTGCATAATTCAAGAACAGTGTCAAAAATCTCATCAGACTGAGTGTACCCAGAGCTCAAGTCTGAGAAAATTTTGGCTGAGTTGTATTTTACAGAATAAGAAATAAAAATGGCCAAGTAATTTTTATTTTAAGTGGAATAATTTCAGTACTAATTTTCAGTCCATATGATGGCTTAAAAAATAGAGTTAAATTTGAAAACTTCCTGAACTAACAAAAACCAGAAAAGCAGATTGAGATTTTTGTTGAAAGATTTTTTAAAATAGCGTAATTTGAAAGTTTAAAACAAAAAATATTTTTCTTCACTTATGAAAGCCTTTTACATAAGTTGCCATAAAAAAGTGTTAGTGACAAAAATGTAATATGTTTTTGTATGAAGTTATTATCCATAAGATAATATGTGTAACTCAAAAATGCTTTCAGTGTAAAAGGATAATAAATAGTATTTTAGATTTTAATCTTCTTTCTTACATATATTGTTGTTTTCACTCTTAGTTGCTTCTGGGGCCCCGAGAATTTCTAGCAGCAGTGATTCTTGAATTGAGTTAACAAGTTCTCTAACCTGCTTTGTGGGGGCACATGGATTTACAGTATGACTGGGTGTCTGTGGTCATGAAATTTACACATATATGGCCACATACTTGTTTTCTTTGTTGATCCAGAAAAGAATTAAAGCATTTTACAAGAATACTTAACTGTAACAGTACAACATAAATTAAAAATAGGGGCAAAAAATTAAGGAACAAAGTGGGAAATAAATAACACTAAAAATGCCTGTCA
Source organism: Macaca thibetana thibetana (assembly GCF_024542745.1). Classification (NCBI taxonomy): domain Eukaryota; kingdom Metazoa; phylum Chordata; class Mammalia; order Primates; family Cercopithecidae; genus Macaca; species Macaca thibetana. Next base: position 91,362,891 of record NC_065579.1, read on the forward strand.
CAAGGGCCTACTCTGAGTTTTCATGCTGGGGTAATTGACCTTTGGGGACACTGAGCCAGCCTTCATATACACATGTGTGGGCACCTGTGCCTGCCCTTTTCTTAATTCAGTGGACTATTAAAATTTCCTCCTTTATGGGCATATAGAGATATATTTAAAATATAGTTTACATTAAATAATATATTTAAATGGATATTTTAAAATCAATGCTATGGAAACTAATATTTTCTTATCAACCTACTCATAATATGGTACAAAATCTTTCCTTAATTAAAGTAGTGCACTTTACTTGAGTACAGTGAACTGAAAGTATTGCCGTTGGCAATATCTGCTCTAAGCAATAGGTATAGATAAGTACACTTGTCTTAATTGGAGTTCAGTTAAGAAATTAACATTTAATATGTTAATCGACCGTTAAAAATACTCTCTAAAGCTTCTCTTCTCAAAACACTAAACACTTTAAATTGAATATTGATACATGGTAAGGACAATCAGAGAAGCTTTTAAGTATTAGTAGGGTGGTAGAACCAATGTAGCTTTGTTTTATAGATATTATCTTGATCTTACCCATATATTGACAAGTAATCTTCTGATTTCAATTTGATTTTCCATGTGGGGTCCCTTTCTGAATGACGTATTTCTCACAAAATGTATAAACTTAAATCTGGTTTCTAGACCTAGAGTAGAAATACCGAACTCTGGTGACCTTTCACATTCAGCAGTGTTTTGTAAAACATTTAAGTAGTGGAAAAATAGCAGACATAGTGGGGTTATTGGAACATAATTTTTCATATCAGTAATAATTGTGGCAATTACCCCACTGGAAAAGCCATAGTGCCTTGTTTGTATAGACTAGAGCATGAGAGGAGAGAGATGATGACATTACCTATCCAACAGGGCTGGGTGCAGGTCAAAAGAAATGAATGATTCCTGGGGAAGTACTTTGTGAATGCTGAAGATTTATATGCATTTAAGGTGGTATTAATTATTTTTGGCACAGGAAAAGAGTCAATCAGAATATTTGAAGATCAGCCAAGAAAAAGAACAGCAAGAATCTTTGGCCCTAGAAGAGTTAGAGTTGCAGAAAAAAGCAATCCTCACAGAAAGTGAAAATAAACTTCGGGACCTTCAGCAAGAAGCAGAGACTTACAGAACTGTAAGTTTTAATGATACTCAGATTCTGGAGTTGTGAAACTATTTGCATATGAAAATTTGTTATCTCTCTAGTCAGTAAAAAGTTTCAAAGATTACTGGATTAGATTTATGTATACGTGCCCTTCATTTTTAGATAGTGTGAGCTATGCATGGGAGTGGATTTGGCTTTGAGCTCTGTTTATTACATGGTGCTCCTGGTTCTGCCTTTAGCTAGCTGTATTTCTGTCAGCCACTGAGTCTGCCGCTTTTCACTGACCCTGCAGCATCTCCATTGCATGCTCATCCTTGATGTCTAGGAAGTGGGCTCATTTTGTAGGCAGTACTTGTTCTGGCACCTTCCTGCTTGTCCAGGTTTATCTTATGCCATGTCCTGAACGTAATCCAGTCTCTGCTTATATCACAGTTTAATTACACTAGTGTGTTGTTTTGCATTTGGTTTCCCCAGTTTTTCCATACTAAACATAGTCCTGTAATGAACATATTTGTATATATGTCTCAGAGTGTACATTTTAAAGACCCTGTCTGACCCTTTCCTTAGCAGTATTTGAAATGTACAACCTGTTTTGAAAACTGACGATGTTTAGACTTGTTAGCTTTTTTCCTCTGATTTAGATAGTAAAACAGCCATACTTCTTACTCATAGTTCTAAACCATCCTTAGTTTTTCCATTATGAACACTTACAAAAGGTTCCATGGTGGGTGAAATGGACACTTAGGAGGCCTAGATCTTCTACTTGTTAGCTTTTTAATTTAATTGTACTTTAATTTCATCACCTGTCTCATGAAGAGATTAGATTCAGTAATTCCTTAGGACCCTAGGACCTTTCCAGCTCTGACATTTTGTGGGTCTGCCTTACTTAACTCCTTCAGAGTCAAAATTACATTTTCATGAGATAATAATAATCTTTGTTAAAATTTGTGCAAGTTCCTTCTTTTTGAAAAAAGAAAGAACCTTCTAAATGATAATTTTGAAGGTGGAAAAATCATATGTTCTTTTTCTTCTAAAATTATGAGAATAATAAAATAGTATGTAGGCTGGAACTGTGAGTTGGGTTAAGCATATATAAGCATATAATCTTTTCTTTTCTTGTCTTTTTTTTGTTGTTTTTTTTGTTTGTTTTTCAAGATAGTCTTGCTTTGTTGCCCAGGCTGGAGTGTAGTGGCACGATCTTGGCTCACTGCAGCCTCCGCCTCCTGGGTTCAAGGGTCCCCAACCTTAGCCTCCCGAGTAGCTGGGACTACAGCCGCATGCTACCCCGCCTGGCTAATTTTTGTATTTTTTTGGTAGAGACGGGGCTTTACCATGTTGGCCAGGCTGGGTCTCAAACTCCCGGCTTCAAGTGATCTACTCTCCTTGGCCTCCCAGACTGCTGGGATTACAGGCGTGAGCCACCGTGCCTGGCCATAATCTTTTCTTTGTTATATGATTCCTTTAGTAATTGAGCACAGATTCTTTGTTCTTTCTAGTGTTTGGTATGATATGTTAAGCTATTTATGTAAATTTTGATCTTCAGGTAGGTGGTAGACATCATGTCTGTGTATCATTGCTAATAGGTAAGTACGTACTTTAATAAAAATGCATCTGTTTTTAATTAACAGAGAATTCTTGAATTGGAAAGTTCTTTGGAAAAAAGCTTACAAGAAAACAAAAATCAGTCAAAAGATTTGGCTGTTCATCTGGAAGCTGAGAAAAATAAGCACAATAAAGAGATTACAGTCATGGTTGAAAAACACAAGACAGAATTGGAAAGCCTTAAGCATCAGCAGGATGCCCTTTGGACTGAAAAACTCCAAGTCTTAAAGCAACAATATCAGACAGAAATGGAAAAACTTAGGGAAAGGTGTGAACAAGAAAAAGAAACATTGTTGAAAGACAAAGAGATTCTCTTCCAGGCCCACATAGAAGAAATGAATGAAAAGACTTTAGAAAAGCTTGACGTGAAACAAACAGAACTAGAATCATTATCTTCTGAACTGTCAGAGGTATTAAAAGCCCGTCACAAGCTAGAAGAGGAACTTTCTGTTCTGAAAGATCAAACAGATAAAATGAAGCAGGAATTAGAGGCCAAGATGGATAAACAGAAAAATCATCACCAGCAGCAAGTTGACAGTATCATTAAAGAACACGAGGTATCTATCCAGAGGACTGAGAAGGCATTAAAAGATCAAATTAATCAACTTGAGCTTCTGTTGAAGGAAAAGGACAAGCATTTGAAAGAGCATCAGACTCATGTAGAAAATTTAGAGGCAGATATTAAAAGGTCTGAAGGGGAACTCCAGCAGGCATCTGCTAAGCTGGATGTTTTTCAGTCTTACCAGAGTGCCACACATGAGCAGACAAAAGCATATGAGGAACAGTTGGCCCAATTGCAGCAGAAGTTGTTGGATTTGGAAACAGAAAGAATTCTTCTTACCAAACAGGTAGCTGAAGTTGAAACACAAAAGAAAGATGTTTGTACTGAGTTAGATGCTCACAAAATCCAGGTGCAGGACTTAATGCAGCAACTTGAAAAACAGAATAGTGAAATGGAGCAAAAGGTAAAATCTTTAACCCAAGTCTATGAGTCCAAACTTGAAGATAGTAACAGAGAACAGGAACAGACAAAACAAATCTTGGTGGAAAAGGAAAATACGATTTTACAAATGAGAGAAGGACAGAAGAAAGAAATTGAGATACTCACACAGAAATTGTCAGCCAAGGAGGACAGTATTCATATTTTGAACGAGGAATATGAAACCAAATTTAAAAACCAAGAAAAAAAGATGGAAAAAATTAAGCAGAAAGCAAAGGAGATGCAAGAAACGTTAAAGAAAAAATTACTGGATCAGGAAGCCAAACTTAAGAAAGAGCTTGAAAATACTGTTCTAGAACTTAGTCAGAAAGAAAAACAGTTTAATGCCAAAATGCTGGAAATGGCACAGGCTAACTCAGCTGGAATCAGTGATGCAGTGTCAAGACTGGAAACAAACCAAAAGGAACAAATAGAAAGTCTTATGGAGGTTCATCAACGAGAACTCAATGATGTCATATCAATCTGGGAAAAGAAACTTAATCAGCAAGCTGAAGAACTTCAGGAAATACATGAAATCCAATTACAGGAAAAAGAACAAGAGGTAGCAGAACTGAAACAGAAGATCCTCCTATTTGGGTGTGAAAAAGAAGAGATGAACAAGGAAATAACATGGCTGAAGGAAGAAGGTGTTAAGCAGGATACAACATTAAATGAATTACAGGAACAGTTAAAGCAGAAGTCTGCCCATGTGAATTCTCTTGCACAAGATGAAACTAAACTGAAAGCCCACCTTGAAAAGCTGGAGGTTGACTTGAATAATTCTCTGAAGGAAAATACTTTTCTTCAAGAGCAGCTAGTTGAACTGAAGATGCTGGCAGAAGAAGATAAGCGGAAAGTTTCTGAGTTGACTAGCAAGTTGAAAACCACAGATGAAGAATTCCAGAGTTTGAAATCTTCACATGAAAGCAGTAACAAAAGCCTAGAGGACAAGAGCTTGGAATTTAAAAAACTGTCTGAGGAACTAGCGATTCAGCTAGATATTTGCTGTAAGAAAACCGAAGCCTTATTAGAAGCTAAAACAAATGAGCTAATCAACATTAGTAGTAGTAAAACTAATGCCATTCTCTCTAGGATTTCTCATTGTCAGCACCATACAACTAAAGTTAAGGAGGCACTGTTAATTAAAACTTGCACAGTTTCTGAATTAGAAGCACAGCTTAGACAGTTGACAGAGGAACAGAATGCACTAAATACTTCTTTTCAACAGGCTACTCATCAGTTAGAAGAAAAAGAAAATCAAATTAAGAGCATGAAGGCTGATATTGAAAGTCTTGTAACAGAAAAGGAAGCCTTACAGAAGGAAGGAGGCAATCAGCAACAGGCTGCTTCTGAAAAGGAGTCTTGTATAACACAGTTGAAGAAAGAGTTGTCTGAAAACATCAATGCTGTCACATTGATGAAAGAAGAGCTTAAAGAAAAAAAAATTGAGATTAGCAGTCTTAGTAAACAACTAACTGATTTGAATGTTCAGCTTCAAAATAGTATCAGCCTATCCGAAAAAGAAGCAGCCATTTCATCACTAAGAAAGCAATATGATGAAGAAAAACATGAATTGCTGGATCAGGTGCAAGATTTATCTTTAAAAGTTGATACTCTGAGTAAAGAGAAAATTTCTGCTCTTGAGCAGGTAGATCACTGGTCCAATAAATTCTCAGAATGGAAGAAGAAAGCGCAGTCAAGATTTACACAGCATCAAAACACTATTAAAGATTTGCAGATTCAGCTTGAGTTAAAATCAAAGGAAGCTCATGAAAAGGATGAGAAGATAAATTTATTGAAGGAAGACCTTGATCAACAAAATAAAAGATTTGATTGTTTAAGGGGTGAAATGGAAGACAAGAAGAGCAAGATGGAGAAAAAGGAGTGTAATTTAGAAACAGAGTTAAAGACTCAAACAGCAAGAATTATGGAATTAGAGGACCATATTACCCAGAAAACGATTGAAATAGAGTCCTTAAATGAAGTTCTTAAAAATTGCAATCAACAAAAGGATATTGAACACAAAGAATTGGTTCAGAAACTTCAACATTTTCAAGAGTTAGGAGAGGAAAAGGACAACAGGGTTAAAGAAGCTGAAGAAAAAATCTTAACCCTTGAAAACCAAGTTTATTCCATGAAAGCTGAACTTGAAACTAAGAAGAAAGAATTAGAACATGTGAATTTAAGTGTGAAAAGCAAAGAGGAGGAGTTAAAGGCATTGGAAGATAGGCTTGAGTCAGAAAGTGCTGCAAAATTAGCAGAGTTGAAGAAAAAAGCTGAACAAAAAATTGCTGCCATTAAGAAGCAGTTGTTATCTCAGATGGAAGAGAAAGAAGAGCAGTATAAAAAAGGTACAGAAAGCCATTTGAGTGAGTTAAATACAAAATTGCAGGAAAGAGAAAGGGAAGTTCACATCTTGGAAGAAAAACTTAAGTCAGTGGAAAGTTCACAATCAGAAACATTAATTGTACCCAGATCAGCAAAAAATGTGGCAGCATGTACTGAACAAGAAGAAGCAGATTCCCAAGGCTGTATGCAGAAGACACATGAAGAAAAAATCAGTGTTTTACAAAGAAATTTAACTGAAAAAGAAAAGCTATTGCCGAGGGTAGGGCAGGAAAAAGAAGAGACCATTTCTTCTCATTCTGAAATGCAGTGCAAATACCAGGAGCTCTTAAAGCTAGAACATGCTGAGGCAAAGCAACATGAAGATCAAGTTATGATAGGTCATCTTCAAGAAGAACTTGAAGAAAAAAACAAGAAATATTCCTTGATAGTATCCCAGCATGTGGAAGAAGAAGGTAAAAATAACATACAGGCAAAGCAAAACTTGGAAAATGTGTTTGACGATGTCCAGAAAATCCTCCAGGAGAAGGAACTAACCTGTCAAATCTTGGAGCAAAAGATAAAAGAGCTGGATTCCTGCTTAGTAAGACAGAAAGAAGTACATAGAGTTGAAATGGAAGCGTTGACCTCAAAATATGAAAAATTACAGGCTTTACAACAGATGGATGGAAAAAATAAACCCACAGAATTTTTGGAAGAAAACACTGACGAAAAGTCCAAATCACATTTGGTCCAACCCAAATTGCTTAGTAACATGGAAGCCCAGCACAATGACCTGGAGTTTAAATTAGCAGGGGCAGAACGGGAGAAACAGAAACTGGGCAAGGAGGTTGTTAGACTGCAGAAAGACCTTCGAATGTTGAGAAAGGAACATCAGCAAGAATTGGAAATACTAAAGAAAGAATATGAACAAGAAAGGGAAGAGAAAATCAAGTAAGTTTTATATCAGCTTGAATATTTTTATGGCAATCCTTAATGAAGTCTCCTTCTTTGTGTGTGTGTGCCTAATACAGTTATTTTAAATTATTTGGGTAAGTTTCACCAGCCCAAAGTATTAAACATAAATCCAGTATGTTAAATATGAGGAGAAGTAAAAACAATTTAGGGCAAGTGACAGTGTTATTCCATGTCCATTTAGGGGAGAAAAACCTTTTCTTGTGTACAAGATTCTGGTTATTAGGGACATATCCAAGTAATTATTTTCTTTTCGTTTCATTGTTTTTAGTCTTAGCAGTATTATTATATAACATAGATGTGTTTTGAAAAAAAATTAAAATGGAAAACAAAAAATTCTGTGGTCCCTAGGACCACTCCCTTAGAGGTAATCATAGTTGATGTGTCCTTCCAGAAGTGTTTTCTGTACCTGGACACACAACACACACACACACTCACTCTCTCTCTCTCAAAAATGTTTTCATACAGTGAACTCAATGCACTGTTTTGAAGACCAGGTAGTTCCTTGCAGCTTGTTCTTTGTGTGGCCACAGTTAACTGTAAAGTTTTGTTCCTCAGACAGGAGCAGGAAGATCTTGAACTGAAGCACAATTCCACATTAAAACAGCTGATGAGGGAGTTTAATACGCAGCTGGCACAAAAGGAGCAAGAGCTGGAAATGACCATAAAAGAAACTATCAGTAAGTAAAAGTTTAAGTTCCAGAAGGAACAATTATATCAGCAGAGGCTATAATTTAAGCTTATTGTTTTTGCACTTTGTGGTAAGTGCATTAAGTCATTAAACTGGAGGAGAAGAAATCTTTGCCCAATAACGTTCTCTATTGGGAACCTGCCCTGCCTGGCAATGACTTACCTTAAGGAGAGGGGGAGCAGGTAAAACAATCGGAAAATATTAGCTAAATAATTACCTTGTAAAGACACTTTTGCTCAGGGAAAGGAAACGTTTGATCACTGTTGAGTTAGATGTCTCATTAAACATCTTACAATGCTTATATAAAACTAAATATCAAAATTAATTGGAATGAGAATTGTTACTGAAACTGAGATGTAAATATTAACTCTTGACTAATGTGTTTTCTTGCCTGTGTCCATTTTTATTTATTAGATAAGGCCCAGGAGGTGGAGGCTGAACTTTTAGAAAGCCATCAAGAAGAGACAAATCAGTTACTTAAAAAAATTGCCGAGAAAGATGATGATCTAAAACGAACAGCCAAAAGATATGAAGAAATCCTTGATGTTTGTACCTTATTTCTTCTCTCTCACTTTTGAAATTTAGCTGTAATAGATTTCGTGGTAGTGCCGAAGATTTCCTTTTCAAATGTGTTTTTTTGAACGAAAAGTGGTTTTTTTTTTTTTGACTCAGTATTATTCAAATTAGTACTGTTATATGCAGATTTATAAAGTTGAGTTGATTTCTGCCAGGATTGTAGTTTCCTGATGAGATTCTGCTAACCTGGCAGCACAGTCCCCTTGTTGCTAGTATTGAAGCAACAGTAGATACTAAAAGAAAGAATAGTTTCTTTCCCATCTGCCTCACAGAGTCTGACTGAACTGTGAGGGAACCAGACTAAAAATCAAGACCTTGTGCTTCAGTGAAGTCTAAGTAATGGGGTAGTGAGTGTATATTTAAATGTGGCTGCTTAACTTAGCTAGAATCTTTCTGGGAGGGCCAGTTAACTTTATCTCTACCCAGTATGTGGAGGTTGTATTGGTCTCAAGAGAAAAAAACTGGGAAAAAATGGAATTTGTAAGCCAAATCTTTTATATTTAATGGAAGGTTATTTCAAAGTACTTACTCTACTTATGCCATGTTGCAATTTGTAGAATATGCCACTAATGCATTGCCATTAGCAAAATAAGATAAGCCCTGAAGATATACCATGAAGATAAATCATAAATGCTAGTTAGTACTTTGGACTCTAAGAAAACATTTTCAAATGTAACACAATATAAATTGTTTTTGGTTGGCTTACAGATTCTGTAGTTACTCTAAGCCTTATTTCACTATATGCTGAGAATCTTTTGGTGATTAAGAATTTATAAATCAAAGAATCATGCCTTAACTGACTATGTCAGCAGAAGTCTGAGTCAGGAACAGATTCTAATAATTATTTTAAATGTAATTGAAATGGCTAAAATTCCAAGATATAACACATACCTATAAATGCCACCTTTTATAATTCTTGAGCTTTATATATCATTATGAAAAGATTTAAATAATTTCACGTTTTCTTATACTTCCATAGAGGATATATGTGCTAAGTTTAAAAAAACAGTATTATTTCTTGAATGCCTAGAGAATGTTGGAATTGGAAGATACAGTAAAGCTAGTTTAGTTCTACTTTTTTTTTTCTTCTGTTTTTGTTTTTCAGAAGGAAAAGCCAGCTCAGTATAGTTAAGTAATTTCGCTAAAACTACATAGTGAGTGGTAGAGCAGTGATTCTTCATTAGCTTTACACATTTTGTAAAAAAAGACTTCTTCCTAACAAAGGAACTTAGAGAAGTCAGTTATATATCATGGATAATTAAGTCAGGGAGATTCATTTGCAGGGAGTAAATTGTGCCATAGCTCTAGAATTCCCTTTTGTGAGCTATTTCTCTGTCTTGGGATGTGTGGGGTAGCAGATGGTAGACTTTTCTAGAGTCATGACAGACCTTTTAGGTAGAAGGTGAGGGAACAAAGAGACAGGTTACTGTATACCCTTTGACATGGTTCTTCCTTAAAAATCTGCTGTATTTTAGGGAAGTTAATGAAATTGTCCTTCAAACTTCAGGCTTAGAGTAGTAGAGCAAGTGGACAGGAAGTAGAGGGTGGGCAAGGGATTGGCATGGACTCTTTTCCAAGTTCCTTCCTGTGCCTTGGACCAGCACTGCCTTTGGAAATATAATGCAAGCCAGCCAGGCACGGTGGCTCATGCCTGTAATTCCAGCACTTTGGGAGGCTGAGGTGGGTGGATCACCTGAAGTTAGGAGTTCAAGACCAGCCTGGCCAACATGGTGAAACCCCATCTCTACTAAAAATACAAAAAATTTGCCAGATGTGGTGTCATGTGCTTGTAATCCCAGCTGCTCAAGAGGGTGAGGCAGGAGAGTCGCTTGAACCTGGGAGGCGGAGGTTGCAGTGAGCCGAGATTGTGCCACAGCACTCCAGCCTGGGCGACAGAGACTCCATCTCAAAAAAAAAAAAAAGCAAGCCACAGATGTGAGCCATATTGTAATTTGAAATTTTCTAGTAGACACATTTAAGAAAAAAAGGAAACAGGTAAACTTAATTTTAATAATATCTGCTACCAATGCAATATAACCAAAATAGTATCATTTCAACATGTAGTCAATATTAAAAATATATACATACATATAAATTCTTTGAAATTCACTGTGTTTTTATATTTCATCTCAATTTGGAATAGCAACATTTGAAGTTCTCACTGTCCACAGTTTTAGGGTAGCTAGTGGCTACCATATTGAACAGTATAGCCTTAGACTTTCAGCTGCCAGGACTTAGGACTGACTTTGTAATTAAATAGCCAGTCCCCATCCAGATATCCCCAGATATACCTTATCCTGAAGAAATTTTTTAAAAAATGCAAATACTACTAAAAAGGGCTCAGCAAACACCATATTGCTTTGATTCAAAGACATAGTCTCTATGACTCTCTCATTTAGAAATTTCTGGGATTGGAATTTCGTATGGGATTTGTATGTATTATGTAGTAGTGTTTTTTACCCCTTAAAAGCTATTATCAGATTGGTGATTTGTCTCAGTGATGACGTTGTAGAATGCTGCATTTTTGTCACCTATTAAAATAATTCTGTGATTTGTTAATAGCAAGTTTGAACACAGGCACATTTTCATTTTTCTACTTTGAATGACATTCTTACCATTCCTCCATTTGAAGAAGCTGGAAACTTTTGACATCTTTAGTTCCCACTTCCTATGTCTCTAAACACCATACACATATATATTCATGTACCTATTTGGTCATTAAATCTGCTTCTCTCCCCAGCATAATTATCTGACATATAATGGGCTCACAGGATATGGTTTGAAACATCCTGAGAGTCATGTTGCCTGTTGCTCTTCTCTGAACTCTGCTGCTGCCACCACAGTCTGTGCTGCCATTTTTTCATCTGGCCCGATCTGTTGTATTAATGTCCTACCTAGTTCCCTTACTGCAGTTTTTTTTTTCCCTAACATAGTCATCTCTGTCAGAGTTATTGTCTGTCTGGAAACAAAGGCGTGAATTTATTACTTCTCCTAAATATGTGCAGTGGTTTCCCATTGTCACAGTGATACCTCGTCCAGTTTGTTCTGTGTTCCAGCCAAACTCAACCATAGCTTGTTCTTCTCCAGATGTTTCCTTTGTACATGCTTTTCTGTGTGCCTAAAATCACATTCTCAGGCTTCATAAAATAATGCAGGCGTTACCATCTCTCTTTTGGCTAAAAAAAATGTTGGGGAGCAGGTGTGTGTGACTGGGCTCAGTGGCTTATACTTGTCATCCCAGCACTTTGGGAGACTGAGGCAGGAGGATTGCTTGAGCTTGGGAGGTCAAGGCTGCACTGAGCTGTGAACGTGCCTCTGCATTCCAGCCTGGGTGACAGAGTGAGACCCTGTCTCAAAAGAACAACAACAAAAAAAAATTAAAATTTTTAATTTTTATTTAGAAAAAATTTTTGAATCAAATGTATTCACATGGCTTAAAGATTAAAATAATATTAAAAAGTATTCTTGGAGATGGCATATATGTATAATGAAAATTGTACCCATTCCTCCTCTCTGTGTTCTGTGTCCTCTCCCTCTTCTCCCTCCACTGGCAACCATTAGTTTCTTATACTCCAGTGTTTCATTATGTAAATAAGCAAAAATGAAATATATTCTTATTTTTTTCCCCTTTCCTACTCAAAAGGTAGCTTTTTGAATATGCTTTTCTATGTTGTTTTTTCACTTGTTCATTTTTTTTGAAACCTCTTAAATATAATTAATTGCATCTATGTTCCTTGGTACTCATCTATATTTGTTACTTATGTGATTTTTGTCATATACACATATGTGTGTAGGAATGTATTAATAAATTTATCCTCTCCCTTAGATTATAAGCATCCCTCTAGAGAAGAGATTTTGTTCTTCTCTAGTCTTGAGAATCTGGCCTAGTGCCTGGCACATACTAGCACTTGATAAATTTGAAGGAGGTGACACATGGTGGAATTCATTTGGGAGGAGGGCATGGTGACTTACAAGTTGGAGACTCACAAGTAAGGGTGCCTAATCTCAATCTCAGAGCAGTCTCACTTGGAGACTATATTAGATACAAAAGGCTGCATTAGATACAAAAGGCTGCATTAGATACAAAATTGGTTTCTTTTTAACACTGACTGTATTTTAGTGATTTTGTTTTGGCATAATAACTAGTCTTCAAAGCATAACCTGTCATGTATATACATAAAGATTCAACATAGTTTTTCTTAGTGTTTTTACTTCAAAGCAATAATATACTTTTTTTTTTTAATCTTAAAAGAAGACTAGAAGGCCTTTATAAAGGAAATTACATAACTGTTACTTCAATTAGAAATGACACATCAAAGATTCTTTTCTAATTATTGGGGGGATTGCTTTAAATTAGTATCCCACAGTTGTCAAAGGAAATGTCAGACATAGCTAATTGTCATATTAGAAACTGAGCGTGACTAAACAAGTAGCTCTAGAGGTTATTCTTTCAAACAAGGCTAAACCACATTGACACAACCATACAAGAAATGTCAACAAACCAAGACAGCAGTGACGTATTTACAACAATTATGGGTTGATGGTGTTTTAGAGGTGGAGGCCAAATTCATGTGTGCCTCAGTGGGAAGATATCTAAGATATCTGAGGATATCTAGTAGAGATCTCTGCTATACTTATGTTGAAAAAAGGGATTTGTTTTTGCAATTAAGTCTAAGAAAATTTCATGAAAAGTGGTATTTAAAATTAGATTTTCCAAATGTCCTATGATTCATTGCCTTATTTTGTGCCATAGGGCCTATGTTTGCATTTGTTTTTGAGAATGATGTTTCTGTTTTTGGCAAGTCAGGATCTGTTGAATCCGATACCTGTTTGTGATTGTTTTTCCTGTTAAGTCTCTTGCTCAGCAAACACTTGCCCTCATTACTCAAATAAGATCAATATTCCAATTCCAAATATTATTTTAGCACAAAGGTTATTGCAAGATTTATAAGAATAAAGAGAAGTCTGGGTTGCTCTGTACAATAAATCATGGCAATGACCAAGACAAATGAAGGAATGTAAGGATGGAAAACAGCCTTTTACCAGGGCAGTCAAAACAGAAGAGAGGACAGTTCGTATGCCAAATTTTATAAGTAGGAATATTGAATCAGTAAGTCACGTATTGCTCTTTCTAATTCAGCCTTGTTTGTTTTTTGCAGTTTGGGGCAAAGGAAGTCATTACGTTGCTTACCAGCACATTGGACAGTAACTAATTTTTTTTTTCAAAAATAGATTTTAGTAGAACATTTTACCTCAGAGAACCACTGGTAGGGGTGGATATATAGGAGATGTGCAGGCTTGTCAAATTAGAACAAAGGACTATCTGTTGATTTATGCAGCCTAACTAAAGAGGGTGAGAAAACTGAAAACCCCGTAACTTCTGTGATCTGTAAATTGCCATCTGATTGGGTAGTGTTGTGTATAAAAATATCTACTACTTTATTTTAATGAATATTTTCTAGAAATCAAATTCCAATATAGAAAAGGCTGAAATCTTAAAACACAGGCTATGTATTGTAGTTCTGTCACAATTCTGTTATATACCTAATTGTTGCTTAAACCTGGGAACCCTAGTTTAAGGGGAAATAAACAGCTTGATGAGCTTTTTGGGATGAGAAGAGAGGGAGTGAGGGTGAGAAAAATGATATCCTATGAATAATGAGCATTGGAAAGGGCTTGGAGTTTAAAGTGAGGCATGAAGGAAGGTGTTTAGAGCACAATAATGAATTAAAATAAAAACAGTAGTGTGTGTCTCAAAAACTTAAATGTTTATTTCCTTACAGAGAGAGTTTTCTCTACACCATGTTGCCTCTCCAGAGTGCTTTTTTGATGTGTTCATTTACTAATGCTGCTGCTGCTTTTTTTTTTTTTTTTTTTAATCCTAAAGGCTCGTGAAGAAGAAATGACCACAAAAGTAATGGACCTGCAGACTCAACTTGAGGAGCTGCAGAAGAAATATCAGCAAAAGCTAGAGCAGGAGGAGAACCCTGGCAATGATAATGTGAGAGGAGTTTGAGTTTGCTGCACATGTTTTTTGAAAACATTGTCATTTCTGTGATTTGACTAGCCTACTAACATACATACATATTTATCTCATTTAATCCTAACAAAAACCCTTTGAGATTTTTACCTCTGTTTTATAGACAGATAAACTAATGTTCAAAGAGATTAAATAAAATGTTCAAGCTCACACAATAAATGTTGTGGTGAGGATTTAAACCAAATCTACCAGACGTCAAAGCCTAGGCATTTTGTTATACCAATGCTTCTCCATCTTTTCCATGGAAACAATAGCGGAGGAAAGTGAATCTTACAACCCTGGAGCATAGCTAAAAATAGTCCATCGTAAATGTAATACGTTTAGATTTTTGGGTTTTTGTGCTAAAAATTCACGTTAATTTTATATCCTACTCTGTAATATATCCTTAGTTGTAGTCACATAAAAATGGTGTTTTTAGTTGTATACTATTAAGAAAAACAATTTCTTTCTTTTTGGCCAATGGACCAGATGCAAATACAATGTGATGATTTGGGAAAATTGGACTGAATTCAAAGAGCTTGCAAATCTAAGCAAATCTAAGCTTTTTTTTTTTTTTTTTTTTTTTTTTTTTAAGAGAGTCCTAATCCTTAAGTAAAATCGTCATTATGAAAGGTAGACCATGTTTACTCCGTGCTTTCTTGTCCTGCTGTGCACCTCAGCAGCACACACCCACAGTTGGAGCAGGCTGCCACTGTACTTTTCTACTGCCTAAAATGTTCTCACTCATCCAGGATGGTCTTTTCATAGCACAGTCTTGCGGGTAATGGGAAAGTGGGTGGTCACTATGACTTTATCCTGGAGAGGATTTGTTACAGAATGTCAGTTACCAGATAACAATTTTTTACACAACCAGTTACATGGATGACTTACCCACAGTGCAGAGAAAGGGCCTCTAAAAAGAGCTTTCCTTCTCTGTCACTTAGTAGGCATATGTCAGGTGTAAGCACTGAGCAAGCTGAGAGGACCATTTTCTGTTTCTTTAATAGCTAGGTTAGTTGTGTTTAAATTTTCTTTACTTTCTTTCTTTTTTTGCCGTTTAGTCATGTAGTCATGACTTGAGTATTCCAGGTGCTATTATATATTACTTCTTTTGAGAAAATACATGTTTTTAACTAACTTTTCCTTAGTATCAAAGTATTAATATTGGATATAGTAACATTTTAACTTGTGTCAGGATGCCATAGAATATTGAAACATTATGAGATATTAAGAAGGACTTCTGAGTCCTTTATCTTGTGTCATAAGAAAGGTAAGAAAATAGCCTTAATTTGTCGGGGCGTGGTAGCTCATGCCTGTAATCCCAGCACTTTGGGAGTCCGAGGTGGGCGGATCACCTGAAGTTGGGAGTTCGAGACCAGCCTGACCAACATGGAGAAATCCCATCTCTACTAAAATTACCAAAAAAAAAAAAAATCAACTGGCCATGGTGGCACATGCCGGTGGTCCCAGCTACTTGGGAGGCTGAGGCAGGAGAATCACTTGAACCAGGGAGGTGGAGGTTGCAGTGAGCTGAGATCGCGCCATAGCACTCCAGCCTGGGCAACAAGAGTGAAACTCTGTCAAGAAAGAAAGAGAGAGAGAGAGAGAGAGAGAGAGAGAGAGAGAGAGAGAAGGAGGGAGGGAGGAAGGAAGACTTAGTTTTTATTTCTACTCTAAACATTTTTTTTTCTGTTTTATTCTTCATAAATTTGTTTCCTTCTGGAGCATCTTCTGGTGCTTCTAGATATCTTAAATTGCAATATGTATTTAGAGTATAATATTTTGTAAAACAAAACAGACCATTTGTTTAGAAGCACATATTTAAAGTTGCCTTACCTCAAGTCTGACCACTTCCTTGAGACTCTTAACCCTGACTTCTTATTTCCTTATATCTTTATAGTGCTTTGTTTTACTGTTTCTTATAGCTATTATTGTATACACTCATGTTCTTTCTTTTCCATTTTTTCAGGTAACAATTACGGAGCTACAGGTAAGACTAGTTCTTTTTTTTTTCTCTTTTTTCCTTTGAGCCAGAGTCTCGCTCTGTCACCCTGGTTGTTGCCCAGGCTGGAGTGCAGTGGTGCAGTCTCGGCTCACTGCAACCTCTGCCTCCTGGGTTCAAGTGATTCTCATGTCTTAGCCTCCCAAATAGCTGGGACTATAGGTGTGTGTCACCACGCCCGGCCAATTTTTTTTAGTAGAGATGGGGTTTTGCCATGTTGGCCAGGCTGGTCTCGAACTCCTGAGCTCAGGCAATTACCCCCCTCGGCTTACCAAAGTGTTAGAATTACAGACGTGAGCCACCACACCCAACCAAGACTTGTTCTTCTTTGAATTTGTCTGAAAGTTGTGCATTTTAGGAGTATTCAGTGTTACAAGTTAAAACATAAAGAGACTATTTTAACAAGGAAAAATTTCCAAGCAGTACAGAAATGTGTCTGGGCAATAATGAAACCTCTGTGCATTTCAGATCTGACTTTTTGTTCTTTCAGACACAGCTAGCACAGAAGACGACTTTAATCAGTGATTCGAAATTGAAAGAGCAAGAGTTCAGAGAACAGGTACAGGCCTAATTGGTATCTTTTATTTTGAACTAAAGTTACGTTAGTATGTCCTTGGATCTCAGCTAATTTTTAAATAGTTGGCTTTGAAATTTTTCAGTCTTACACACAGGAAATTTTATGTCCACATCCAGAGGTACTAGAGGTTTTCTTTATAAATTCATGATCATATATATTTAAGCAAGAACATTTGTATCATGTTATTTTTAATGCCTAACTTTTTTTATAACAATTTGTATAATGTATAGTAATTTATGTTCTACAAAGAAGTTATTTTTTGCTTTTATCAGAGAGAAAATAGTCATCTATCTTTGGTACTTTTTCCAAGTGATTTAATTGTCCTAATTTAATTCGCCCATATATTATTGATGGACAATATATGTAAGTCAATTTAAATAGGACCATGTGGTACACCTTCAAGGATGCACAGTACACACATACCAGGATATGTGGTATATGATCTTTAGTAAAGTCTTTTTCCAAACTCTAGGAGAAATAGTGCCTCAAATCAGCAGACTGAGTTTGAAGGCTAAATCTCCTGGGATTTTCCCAGTTCTTTTAAAATTCATACAGACAAAAATCTTGATAATTGTTAGAACTGAGTGATGGATAGGTATATGAGCATTAATTGTGCTATACTTCCTTGGAATATGTTTGAAATTTTTCATAATATTTCTAAAAATTTCATAAAGATAGGTCCCAATGTGACTTTATTTTTTGTTTCACCAGTGATTTAACTTTTCCCATCTATTCTCAAGATTACTGCTTTAAAATTCTTTTAACATCAAATCTTGAAAACTGCCCTAGCATAACAATTTTTATATTAGTTATTTTTATTGTGCAAATATACACATTAAAAGTTACCATTTTAATCATTGTAAAGTACACATTTCATTGACATTTAGTTTATTTACAATGTTGTGAAACCATCACTGTTACCCAGTTCCAGAATATTTCATCACCCCAAAGGGAAACTCCATACCCATTAAGCAGTCACTCCCCATTACCTCCTCCCCATAACACCTAGCAGCCACTAATCTGCTTTCTGTCTCTATGGATTTGCCTATTCTGGGTATTTCATATAAATGGAATAATAAAATACCCGACCTTTTATGTTGGGCTTTTTTTTTTTTTATTTTTTGAGATATAGTCTCGCTCTGTCGCCTGGGCTGGAGTGCAGTGGCATGATCTCATACAGTTTCCCTGCGAATCTTACATGGTCTGATTATTTGTTATTTTTAGATTCATAATTTAGAAGACCGTTTGAAGAAATATGAAAAGAATGTATATGCAACAACTGTGGGGACACCTTACAAAGGTAAGGATGATCTCGTATCATGTTATTCACTGTTATCTTTTATTGGTGGATTTGTGCATGATTTTTATTTTTGTCTTTGCTAATTTATATTTTTTCTCATTAAAAAATTTTTAATTTTATTTTTTCTTAATTGACAAATGCATATATGTATTGTGTGCAACATGATATTTTGAGTTATGTATTCATTGTGGAATGGTTAAACTAAGTGCATTACCTAATATATTACCTTTTTTGTGTGTGTGTGATGACAACACTTTAAAATCTACTCTTTTCACAATTTTCAAGAATACGGTATATTGGATGGGGAATAATACAGTACATTAACTATCGTCAATTTTATTCTTATTACATTAACTATAGTCAATTTTATTCTTATTCAAACTATTATAATCATATTTTACAATAGATCTTTTGAACTTATTCTTCCTTATTGAACTGAAATTTTGTATCCTTTGGACAGCATCTCCCACTGCCCACAGTCCCTGATAACCACCAGTTTACCCTGCTTAAGTTCAGCTTTTTAGATTCCACATATAAGTGAGATTATGTGGTATTTGCCTTTCTGCAGCTAGCTTATATCACTTAATATAATGTACTCCAGCTTCACCATGTTGTTCCAGTGACAGGGTTTTCTTCTATTTGGAGGCCGAATAGTATTCCCTGTGGTTAATCTGTTTTTAACAATGAATATATTTTACCTTTTAACAGCTGGTTTTAAGGAAAGAAAGATAGTAAGCTGGCGGGCGCAGTGGCTCATGCCTGTAATGTAATCCCAGCACTTTGGGAGGCCGAGGCGGGTGGATCATGAGGTCAGGAGATCAAGACCATCCTGGCCAACATGGTGAAACCCCGTCTCTACTAAAAATAAAAAAAATTAGCTGGGCATGGTGTTGTGCATCTGTAGGCCCAGCTACACGGGAGCCTGAGGCAGGGGAATCACTTGAACCTGGGAGGTGGAGGTTGCAGTGAGCCAAGATCACACCACTGCACTAAAAAAAAAAAAAAAAAGGAAAGATCCACTCACTTCCCAAAGTGTTGGATTACAGGCGTGAGCTACCACACCTGGCCCAAAGGATTTTAAAGATGAGCTTGAGTCTTTATGTGGTAATTCCCTTGAGATAATCGAAATCATTGAATAATCTTATATAACACCCATTCTCTAAAGTTCAGTTTCGCTACCTCACTGTATTAAGAATAGTTTTGTTTTGCTACATGTTTTGTAAACCTTTCTGCTTTCTCATGGGAAGCATGAGGACATAAAAGCCATTTGGCATTCTTTTCTTTTGTGGTTTTGAAAGCTCTCATTGCTATCAAATAATGTAAAATACTACACTACACAAATTTTAACTAAATTAAAAGGCTTGCTGTCGATCCTTTCCAAACTGGAGCTCCTCAAAAAGAAGTAAAAAACAGCCTGGAAGTTTCCTATGCTCACTGCAGAGATGATTCTTGCTGCAAAGATTATTTACTATAGCTAAGTCACTGTATATGATTCTCAGCATAGAACTAGGCTGAATCAGCCTACAGCCATACCACCGTGAATGCTTCCAATCTCATCTGATCTCAAAAGCTAAGCAGGGTTGGGCCTGGTTAATATTTGTGTGGAAGAACTATACTGAATCAATACTCAGCAGTGCATAGAGAATAGTGTCGATTCCTTTTATTTTCCATTTAAGAATTTCCTACATAATTTTCTTTTTTCTCAATTTTGTGAATACGTGTATACAATTTAATAGCTAACTCATAATACTAAGTGCTAAACACTTATAAACACATTTTTGTCTTTTTTAAAACATTATTTTTCTCAGATTTCTGAAGGATAATATAGCTTATCTGCTCATTTAATCCTCTTAAAAATCCAAGCAGTCTGGTGCAGTATGCACATTAATCTCTTCATCATGCTGCCTCTTTAAAGAGTAAAATGAGGCCAGGCAGGGTGTTTCACGCTTGTAATCCCAGCACTTTGGGAGGCCAAAGTGGGTGGATCACTTGAGGCCAGGAGTTTGAGACCAGCCTGGACAACAGGGTGAAACCCTGTCTCTATTAAAAATACAAAAAATTAGCCAGGTGTGGTGGTGCACACCTGTAATCTCAGCTACTTGGGAGGCTGAGGCAGGAGAATCACTTGAACCTGGGAGGCGGAGGTTGCAGTGAGCCGAGATCACGCCACTGGACTCCAGCCTGGGCAACAGAGCACAACTCTGTCTCAAAAACAAATAGAGAGTAAAATGAGCACCTATCTTGTAGTACAAAATAAAACATTCCTAGTTCTTTAGAAGTCCCTGTGTGTTTGCCTTTACAATATCTATCCCTCTCATCATTTTTACTGTTTCCCCTGACTTTTCTTAATCATTATCTTGTTCTTTATCATTTACACCTGTATTTATATTTTCAAGCAATATTTTGTTTAGATTTTGTTTGCTTTGTGAATTTATGTAATTCAGTCATACCATAAGCATTCTTGTATGACCTATTTCTTTGGCTTAATATAAGGTTTGAGAGTTACTCAGATTGTGTGTAGTTGTGGTTCACTCATTTCCATTATATTAATTTTGTGCATTCTTTTTCATTTTTCCTAGTACACATGTGGAAATTTTTCTCTAGAATATATAATAAGAATGGAATTGCTAAGTCATAGGATATATTTTTGTGCATATTCCATATTAGGTTAAGCCAAACTGTTTGCTGTATCTTTTGTAGTAATTTCCACTTCCATCAGCAGTGGGTGAGATTTCTGACCACTCTAGCACCTCATCAGTGCTGGATATATATATATATATTTTTTTTTACATGGAGTCTCGCTCTGTTGCCCAGGCTGAAGTGCAGTGGCGTGATCTCAGCTCACTGCATCCTCCACCTCCTGTGTTCAAGCAATTATTCTGCCTCAGCTTCCCAACTAGCTGGGAGTACAGGGGTCCACGCCCAGCAAATTTTTGTATTTTTGGGAGAGATGGAGTTTCACCATTTTGGCCAGGCTGGTTTTGAACTCCTGAACTCAGGTATCTGCCTGCCTTGGCCTCCCAAAGTGCTGGGATTATAGGTGTGAGCCACTGTGCCTGGCCTCATAAATGTTCTCTTTTGGTGGTGATAAATAGTTGGTTAATTTGAATCAAGAGCCAAACAGTGCTCATACATTACATTTGATTGATAAATTACTTAAGTCTGTTTTGAACTTTAGGTCCTTCTTCACCTTTGCTTTTATCATTTATTTGATGAGAAAACCAACTTACTTGTCATATAGAGTGAACCACATTCTTAATTTTCTGGATTCCATCTCCATGGAGTCCTCTGTCCCCTGGTAGGTAGAACTAGAGGCTTGATCAGATTTAGGTTTGATTAGCTTTAGGTTTGCATTGACAGTAGTGCTTCATGAAGGAAGTTGTGTAATTCTTGTTGTCTTATATCAAAACTTTCATGACATATTTACAATTTTAAGATCTGCCACCCAGTTCCAGGTGTGATCCATCACTTTTCACCAGATTTTAGCATCCATTGGTAACTTCCCTGATCTGTTACTTCAGTAGTGGTTGCATAATGGTGTTAGTAAAATTCGACCATTTCTTGTGCATATATTAATTGGAATTCTTCTATAAATAGGAACTTTTCCACATTATCTATATGGTTACCTTGAGGTACAACTCAAACAAGAAAAGCAGGATAAATTTCAGTTAGTCCGAAACTGGTAAACAGAGTTTATCCTGCTTTTCTTGTTTTTTTTTTTTTTTTCAGTCAGAGTCTCAATCTGTCATTCAGGCTGGAGTGCAGTGGTGTAGCCTTGGCTCAGTGGGACCTCTGCCTCCTGGGTTCAAGCGATTCTCATGTTTCAGCCTCCCAAGTAGCTGGGATTACAGGCGCACACCACCACGCCTGGCTAATTTTTGTATTTTTAGTAGAGACGGGGTTTCGCCATGTTGGCCAGGCTGGTCTCGAACTCCTGACCTCATGTGATCCACCCACCTTGGCCTCCCAAAGTGCTGGGACTATAGGCATGAGCCACTGTATCTGGCCAGTTAGTCTGTATTTTTGAAGATCTGTTTCTGGCACCTCTAGTGTGTTTCATTGATCAGTTTGTCTATGCCTGCTCTAATACCTCACTGTCTTTTTTTTTTTTTTTTTTTTTTCTTCAGTAGAGATGAGGTCTCTCTCTATTGCTCAGTCTAGTCTCGAACTCCTGGCCTCAAGTGGTCCTCCTGCCTTGGCCTCCCAAAGTGCTGAAATTTCAGTAGTGAGCCACCATGCCCAACCTTCACTATCTTAATAACCATCACTTCATAATAACTCTTGATGTCTGGCTGGGGAAGTCCTCCCACTTTTTCTTTAAGAATTGTTTAACTATTCTTAGCTCTTTGAATGTCCATACAGATTTTAAAATCACCTCGTTAAGTTATATACATGCATACATATACATTCTTGGGAGGATTTTGATTAGGCTTACATTGAATTTATAGAAAAGTTAAAGAGAATTGGAATTTATATGGTATTGATTCTCCAATCCATAATCACAGTATACCTCAACATCTACGTAGGTCTTCAATGTCTGTCAATAATGTTTCTTGGCTGGGCACAGTGACTCATGCCAATAATCCGAACACTTTGGGAGGCTGAGGTGGGAGGATCACTTGAGCCCAGGAGTTCGAGACTAACCTGGACAGTGTAGTGGGACCCTGTCTCTAGAAAAAAAAAGTTAGCTAGGCATGGTGACATGTACCTGTAGTCCCAGCTACTTGGGAGGCTGAGGTGGGAAAATCACTTGAATCCAGGAGGTTGAGGCTGCAGTGAGCTGTGATCGCACCATTGCACTCTATCCTGGGTGACAGTGAGACCCTGTCTCAAAATAATAATGTTCGTTGTTCTCAGTAGTAATCTTGCACCTCTTTTATTACATTTATTCGTAGATGTGATTGTAAATGTAATATTTATTTTCTAACTAAATGCATATTTTAAAGGCATTACGGCATGATGCATTTTTTGAGGAAAATCCAAGCAAGCTTATGTTTTAAAATTATCTGTAACACACAGATAAAATTGTGTTAAATGTCAAGTGGATTTTTCAGTTATACACTTTGGAATTTGGCCCAGATAAAGTGTGGATTTTAAAATGCTGAGTGTTACGTAGATGAAGTTATTTGGGAAGACCCATTAGAGGCAATGAGTAGACAATTTGGAAAGCCTCTTTATTTGAATAGTAACTAATTTCCTCTAATAATTGCTTAAAACCAGAAATAAGAGCTATAAAGTCTTTTGTGCCACTGTTTGGGAGAAATCAAGAAGAGGCACAAGTATTGAAAAATAATATTAATTCCCTCTCCTGGAAAACAGCTATTCTAGCACTTTGGGAGGCCAAGGCAGGTGAATCGTGAGGTCAGGAGTTCAAGACCAGCCTGACCAACATGGTGAAACCCTGTCTCTACTAAAAATACAAAAATTAGCCAGGCATGGTGACGCACACCTGTAATCTCAGCTACTCAGGAGGCTGAGGCAGGAGAATCACTTGAACCCGGGAGGTGGGGGTTGCAGTGAGCCACGATCTCGCCACTGCACTCCAGCCTAGGCGACAGAGCAAGACTCTGTCTCAAAAAAAAAAAAAAAAAGTACTCTGCCTATTTAATAAAATTACTTATCTTCTGAAAAGTGAAAAAAGATCTTCATTTTGTATAGATCTAGAGGAATAAAACAATTAAGTATAATATATAGAAGGATATATTACCCATAGGAAATAATGTATTTTCATTATTTAGTTCTTAGAACTCTATACTTGCAAAGTATAATTTGAGTGAGTTGAGTCTTCTAAAAGTATGCACTTAAAAAAAAATTCCAAACATGTGAGTACATGTAACGTACATGTAATGTATGGAGGCTGTTTAACACCTCAGAATCCACCCTCCAGAACATTGCCATTTCTTTTGAGGCTTCTTGTGCTGCTCTGTAGTCTTTATATCTCTGTTGTTTCCCAAGAGTAACTGCTGTTATTATATTACAACATAACTAGTTCCTTAAAAAAAATTGATTTTAATGTTTTATATGTTTTGGGCTGTATAGAAATGACATCGTACTGTATGTGTCCTATGTAAATTACTTATTTTAACCCAATATTGTTATTTTGAGATTCCTTCTAATGTGTGAAGCTATAATTTGACCATTTTCAACGCTGAATTTAACAATAATACATTATATCTTTATGTCACAGTATATTCTCTTGGTGGACATTTGAGTTGTTTCAATTTTGCTTTTATAAACCGTGTAAATAAACATTGACTCCTACTGTACATGTGAAGTGTTTCTGTAGGTTATATTGCTAATAATTGAATTTCTGTGTCATATAATATGCTTATTATCTATGTTACACAGTTTTAAAAGCAATGCCAAATTGTCATCTGTAGTGCTTGTTACCAGTTTCCTCTCCTCGTAGTACACAAGAGTCTCCATTGTTTCACATCCTCACCAGTGCTTTGTATTATCTGATTTTTAAGATTTTGCTCATCAGACTCTGTAAATGACACATAACACAGTTTGTTTTCACTGAACAAAATGGTTATTTAAATTCTAAACCCAAAGTAATGTATAATTACAATAAAAGGCCAGAAGAAAGAGGAGGAAGAGAAAAAGATGTGAGAAATAAAATTGTTATAGTGATTCTTGTTTTCTCTTCCCAGTATAAAATAGTAATTGGAATGTTTAGTGTGCATGTGTGTATACAATGCAATATGATACAATGTAAAAGCAATGCCTCTCTGTTCCACTGGTTGTTTTTAAAATCTGTTTTTATAAGTAATAAGTAATTTACCTGGTTTTGTCTTTACAGTTTGGTCTGCTTTTTATTTGACAGGTGGCAATTTGTACCATACTGATGTCTCACTCTTTGGAGAACCTACCGAATTTGAGTATTTGCGAAAAGTGCTTTTTGAGTATATGATGGGTCGTGAGACTAAGGTATAAATCATGTCTCGTGATTTGGTGTGTGGCTTAATTTTAAAAGAAATATATTCCACTTTTAATACACATATGAATGCCATATGTTTACTATTAGCACATCAGACATGCTAATAGTAGGTAATAGATAATTATTTTATTGCTGTTAGTTTACAAAGTGAATTGGTGGATCTTGCTTATATTTGTTAAATTTATAAAATATTAATTTTTAAAATACTGTGGGTAACACTGAACACTAAACATTAAAATTTCATTAACGTAAGAATAATTGGTGAACCATGTGGCTTTTTTTCTTCTTGATTTCGTATCTTTAAGTTAGAAGAATAAGTTTCATTTTCAAGGAGACTTTAGGATATTATGAATAATATTGGAAATAGTAATAATTAATAGCTACCTGGAGAGATTTAGAAACATTGTACTTTACTGTAAGAAAATCATTTCTGCACTTGTGGCATATTGATCATTTAAAAATTACCCCATGTAAGTAATAATGCTTGGCTAATTTGTTTTCTAGAATGTTGCATTTGTTGTAAGGTTCTTAAATGTAGAGTCTTGTCTTATTCTTATTTGTATCCCTTGCAGTGTTTTAAAAAGAGCCTTATTGGACATTTGGTAAATATATGTTGAATTGAGTTAAATGCTTCTAGGGAAATTGATGAGCCTTTCCTCAAACAAAATTTTTCATTTAAAGCAGTTTCTGTTTTTGACATTTTTTACCTTCAAGGAATTTTGATTGTCTGTGTGCCTTGGCTGAGAATGGGATAATGAATTTTCTATGCTCAGAGGCAATCATTGTTTTAATGTGTAGGTGTGTGGGAGTTGCTGAGTCATAGGATACTAAGCAGGTTCAAGCACTGATTTGGCAAATATATTTAAAACCTAAAAAGCAAGTACCTTAAAATAGTATTATAAAAGGAAATATCTTAAAAGAATATTATAAATGTATAGATTGGAGATTCAACTAAATACCAGAAGTGGGTTAGAAGTCATTTGAATCCTTAATATCTGTAGAAATCACATTTCATTATATCAAATTAAAGTAATATCTAATTTTGTGAACATGTATCACAGAAGGGAGATATTAAATCACAGCACTTTAGTGTCTTCTTTTTTTCTCAATGCCATTTTTCAAAAAGTTCAAGGATAGATAAAAACTAATTTTTCCTTATCTTTTAAAAACAAAACTAACAAAATAACAGCTTTCTCTTATGTCCTTATGGGACATACACTATCTTACCTCAAATACAGGGTATATTACGTCCTGTGGGGGGATATTTGAGGTGGGATAGATTGTTTAAAGTTACCTTGTTATTGTTTTGGGGGTGGGGAGGAGAGGCATGTCTTTAAAAAACAAAAAGCTCCTCAGAACTTTAGCTACTTTGGCTCATCAGTGAATCTAAAGCTATGATGCAAAGATTGTTGCTAAATACTTTATTTAGCTTTTTCTTGATCTGTAAAATGGAGAGACAGACTGCCTCAACCTGTTTCTTCTGAAGGTTATGAATGTATGTGAGATGAGATAGATAGCTACAGAGCTTAACTACCCTGAAGAAAGGCCTAGCATAAGTGGCTTATGGGGTAGTACCAATTCAGCCAAGTCTAAGCTTGTGCCTCAGGGCTCTGCAATTAATCTTAGAGTGTGACTTGGGAAGTAGCTGAAAGGGATGTCTCATGGCACAAGCAACCCCTTCTAATAAGCTGGCTGGGAATCTGTGTTGAGGAGTAGTCCTCTGTCTCCTCTTATCTTCAGCATTGATTCTCCTTTTCTGGCTTTAAAAATGAAGGGTAGCCTGTCATTCTGCCATCACATTTTATAGACTAATAGAAAATTGGTACCAGGTATTTACTTTTAAGTTGCTGCACATTTATTGAGCATGACCTTTTATCACCATGGTGGATAGCAAGATCACATTTGATACCATCTCTAACTTTAAGGTGTTCACTGTGCAGTAAGGAAGGGAACCATTCTCACTTAACCATAATGTGATGATGAATGTAATAAGTGCTGTAAGAGAGAAACAGAGTCCTCATGTTTACTTGTGGGAAGATCAAGGAGAAC
The DNA here is from genome assembly GCF_024542745.1 of Macaca thibetana thibetana. NCBI lineage: Eukaryota > Metazoa > Chordata > Mammalia > Primates > Cercopithecidae > Macaca > Macaca thibetana. The sequence continues at coordinate 91,390,052 of NC_065579.1, forward strand.
ATCATGGAGGAGGTGGTGTGTATACTAGGATTTAAGGGGGGATGTTAGATTTTTATATATGAGCCCAGATGGTGGAGGGGTAGCCCAGACAGAAGGTTTCAGGCAGGAAATAGAATGTGGGTTTTTGAAATCACAAGTAGCCTGGTCCAACTAAAACACTGGATTTATGAAGAGGAAGTGATTTCACTTAAGGCTACACTAGAGTGCAGGGCCTTGAATGTTTTCAGAGTTTTACCTGTAGGTATTGGGAGGGGGTAGCCCTGAAAATTTTCACGTAGGGATTGACAAGATCAGAGCTGTTTTTAGACACTTTTTTTTTGGGCTTGCCCAATTTCTATACGTTAACAAAGAATTTGAAATGGAGACCAGGTTTCGGTTTTAGAATAAGTCAGATTATGTTGTGCCCTCTGCGATTTGATTACCATCTGCAGTTGTTTCTTGTCTAGCAGGATTCATATGTCTTCTCACCTGTGTTTCTTCATCTGCTTTTGTACACAGTGTTCTTTATTTTATGAGGCAGATGACTTTTAAAAGAAGACTGTATATAGTACATACGTTCTTGTAGTATGGAGTTAAGTAAGTTCCCTTCCTTCCTTCTGTCCGTATACTTCTTTTTCTTGGGTTTTGATCCTCCATGCTAATATTGAACCTGAAATTCAGCCTGTTCTCCTTTTCAACATAAAGTGTTTCTCATCCTAAGCTTTTCTGCAGATGCCTCTCCCTAAGGAATACCTGGCGGGAGAGGTCACTTCTAAATCAGGTGGCTCATTTGAACTTTTCCTTACTTCCCAGGGCCTGAGGATACTGTATGTAGAGTAGACAGTCTGATATCTTTTCCAAGGTGTGGCAAAGAGCCTGGGCTTCTCAAAGTGTTTTCTGGCAAGCCAGGGACGAGCTTTAACTCTTTACTGGGTAATGAGCTGCAGATTCTGGATCGCTGATGAATTTAGAGGTGGGTTTACCTTTTAATGTCGTCTAGAAATATGAAGAGACAACTAGCCACAGCTCTTTTTTTTTTCCCCCAAACATGCTTGTGCATGCGTGTATATGTTGTTTCATAGTAAATATAAATGGACCTTTTGGTCCTTGGAGCTTTACGTGATGTTGATATTAGAGAAATGCTTCCTATAATTGTGAATCCCTGAATTTTAGATTTTTTGGTACTTATAAAAAAACCTTTATAGATAGTATACTAGAAACTAAAATACGGAAGTGATTACTACTTCATATTTCTCTTGCCATTTCATGCCACATATTTACAGGCATACCTTGGAGGTATTGCAGGTTCAGTTCTAGACCACTGCAATAAACGAATATCACAATAAAGCAAATCATACAAATTATTTTGGTTTCCCAGTGCGTATAAAGTACATTTATACTATACTGTAGCCTATTAAGTGTTCAATAGGCATTTTGTCTCAAAAAAAGTGTATACCTTAATTTAAAAATACTTTGTTGCTAAAAAATGCTAACATTCATCTGAGCCTTCAGCAAGTCGTAATATTTTTGCTAGTGGAGGGTATTACCTCGATGTTGATGGCTCTTGACTAATCAGAGTGGTGGTTGCTGAAGGTTGGGGTATCTGTGGCATTTTCCTAAGACAACAGTGACATTTGCCACATCAGTTGACACTTCCTTTCCTGAGCATGTTTGATAGCATTTTACCCACCATAGAACTTCTTTCAAAATTGCAGTCAGTTCTCTCAAACTCTGCCGTGGCTTTATCAACTAAGTTTATTTAATATTCTAAATTCTTTGATGTCATTTCAACAATGTTCACAGCATCTTCACCAGAAGTAGATTCCATCTCAAGAAACCACTTCTTTGTTCATCCAAAAGAAGCAATTCCTCATCCTTAAAGTTTTATCATGAGATTGCAGCAATGCAGTCATGTCTTCAGGCTCTGGTTCTCTTGATAGCTCCACTATATCTGCAACTACTTCCTCCACTGAAGTCTTGAATCCCTCCAAGTCATCCATGAAAGTTGGAATCTTCTTCCAAACCCATTAATGTTGACATTTTGATCTCTTCCCATGAACCACCAATCTTCTTAATGGCATCTAGAACAGTGAATCCTTTCCAGAAGTTCTTCACTTTGCCCACTGTCATGAGAGGAATCATTACCTATGGCAACTATAGCCTTATGAAATATATTCCTTAAGTAAGAAAACTTGAAAGTTGGAATTACTTCTTGATCCATGGGCTGCAAAATGGATGTTGTGTTAGCAGGCATGAAACAATTTAATCTTGTATATCTCCATCAGAGCTTTTGGGTGACCAGGTGCGTTATCAATGAGCAGTAATATTTGAAGGGAATCTTTTTTCTGAGCAGTAGATCTGAACAGTGGGCTTCAAATATTCAGTAAACCATGCTGTAAACAGGTGTGCTGTCATCCAGGCCTTATTTCATTTCTAGAGCACAGGCAGAGTAGAGTTAGCATAATTCTGAAGGGCCGTAGGATCTTCGGAATGGTAAATGAGCATTGCCTTCAGCTGAGAGTCACAGGCTGCACTAGCCTCTAAGGAGAGAGCCAGCCTATGTATTAAAGCTTTGAAGCTTTTGAACTTCTCCTCTCTAGCTATGTAAGTCCTAGATGGCATATTCTTCAAATAGACAGCAGTTTCATCTACACTGAAAATCTGTTGTTTAGTGTAGCCATCTTCATCAGTTAACTTAGCTAGATCTTCTGGATTATTTGCTGTACCTTCTCCATCAGCACTTACTGCTTATATTAGTCCCTTCTCACACTGCTAATAAAGACATACCTGAGAATGGGTAATTTATAAAGGAAAGAGGTTTAATTGACTCACTGTTCTGCAGGGCTGAACTAATGACATGAGGAAGGCCTCAGGAAACTTAGAATCATGGTGGAAGGGGATGTAAACACATTCTTCTTCTCATGATGGCAGAAAGGAGAAGTGCCCAGCAAAAGGGAGAAAAGCCCCTTATAAAACCATCAGATCTCGTGAGAATTCACTCACTATCACAAGAACAGCAGCATGGGGGTAACTGTGCCCATGATTCAGTTACCTCCCACTGGGTCCTTCCCACAACATGTGGGGATTATGGGAACTGCAAGATGAGATTTGAGGTGGGGACAGAGCCAAACCATGTCACTGCTTTACCTTGCAATTTTATGATATGGAGATGTCTTCTCTCCTTAAATCTCATGAACCAGTCTTTTAGCTTTAAACTTTTCTTCTACCTCTTTCTCACTTCCCTCAGCCTTCATAGAATTGAAGGGAGTTAGGGCCTTGCTCTGGATTAGGGTTTGGCAAAGGGAATGTTGTGACTGGTTTGCTCTTCAGACCACTAAGACTTTCTCCAAACTTCTATCCAGACCACTAAATGAAATAAGGCTATTTCATTCTGATTCGTGTGTTCACTGGAGTAGCACTTTTAATTTCCTTTCAAGAACTTTTCTTTAATGTTTACAACTTGGCTAACTGGCATACAAGGCCTAGCTTTCAGTCTCTCTTGGCTGTCAGAATGCCTTTCTCACTAAGCTTAATCATTTCTAGCTTTTAATTCAGAGTGAGAGGCATGCGACTCTTCCTTTTACTTGCATACTTACAGACCATTGTAGGGTTATTATTTGGCCTAATTTAATATTATTGTGACTCAGGGAATAGAGAAGCCCAAGGAAAGGGAAAGAGATGGGGGCTCAGCAGAACACAAACCACATTTTCGGATTAAGTCTACTGTCTTACATGGGCATGGTTTGTGGTGCCCCAACACAGTGACTATCATAACATCAAAGGTCACAGAGTGCAATAACAGATATTATAATAATGAAAAGATTTGAAATACTGCAAGTATTATCAAAATGTGACACAGAGATATAAAGTGATCACATGCTAGAAAAATGGCACCAATAGACTTGCTTGACAAAGGATTCCCACACACCTTCAATTTGTAAAATAAAAACAAAAACTAAAAAACAGTTTCCGTGAAGCTCAGTAAAGTGAAGCGCAATAGAATGAGGTATGCCTGTACTTCGTTTCTAGACTGCAGTTTAACACACAAGATTCTAGGCAGTACAATTTAAATGATGAGGGTTTTTGTAAAATGCCTTTGGAATTTTCCAAGAACTGAGTTGTCTTAAATATATATGTATTTGCTGTTGTTGTTGTTGTTGTATTTTTTAAGACAGGGTCTTACTCTGTCACCTGAATGACAGTGGTGCAATCATCGTTCACTGCAACCTCAAATTCCTGGGCTCAAGCAATTCTCCCACCTCTCCCAAGTAGCTAGTAAAACAGACATGAGCCATAACACCTGACTAATTGTTAAAATTTTTTGTAGAGATAGCCATAAATAAAATAGCCATAATCCTGGCTAATTTAAAAGATTTTTTTGTAGAGATGGGAGTCTCACTATGTTGCCCACGCTAATCACAAACTTCAGGCCTCAAGCGATCCTCCCACCTCAGTCTCCCAAAGTGTTGAGATTACATTTGTTAGCCACCATACCCGACTAAACTTTTTTTTATTACCAAAATGGGAGAAGACGAAAGACAAAAGGAAGAAGAGGTCTGAAACTAAAATCTTGCCATGTGTGGGATTTGTGAGTAAGGAATAGTATTAGTTGATCTGTTAGTAGAAGTAAATATTAGAAATATGTAAAATGTCTTGCCTAGACTTAGTATATAATAAGAACTTTAAAAAAATTAGTTCCTTTCCTTCCTGGAAATAATTATGATACTTTTTTTCCTAATGACATGAGTCTCCAAAATTTTTGGTTAACTATATTATCTTTTCCTTCATGACGTTCCCCTGATCACTTCCACCCTTCCCTCTTCCCCCATACGCAAAGTCTGTGTAACTATGATCAAGGAATGTTAGTTAGTTTTCTGTGCTACCCTTCCATCTGCTGTAGGAATCTTTAGGAGAATACTACCACCTGATTTTGTATGTAAGCACTGAAGTTGTTATCCTACTTATTTCATAAGTGGTATCTTCTTTCCTCTCTGTCTCCCTCAAAACATCTCATCTTGATACAAAATAGGGAGTTTCAACCTTTGAGGAGAATTTTCCAGGAGCTTATGGGTGACAGTCTGACTTACGGTATATTTATTTAGATCTGCACAATTTATAATCTTGTTTTGCAAGCCGCCATGTGTAATGTTTTGATTCATCATGTTTTCTACCAAATAAAACATCTTGTGTTTATTTAAAATGTAATTTGTATTTCTATTAGGTTGATGTGCTGCATGTCTTGAAAAATACCTACTGAGCATGTTCATGTTCATGCAGTAGCCGTGTTTATGAGATATATGATGTGATTTAGTTAAAGCTGAACATGGGGGTATTTAAAATCTGATTATTTAGAGCATATGTTTTGGCAATACATCACTTACCAGATAGATTTCTGCAAATAAGGAGCCTTTTAAAATGAATGTATAATAAAGTTTTATTTTAATAAAGGGGCCAAGAGCATTAGAATTTTATATAGCTTCATGCTATTATAAATGCATCTTGTTAAAATAATATAAATCTAGACATTGTAAGGAGTCCTTTTAAATTGAAATTCTAGTGTTGTTATTTCCTTGACTAATACCTTCACATCATACTTCTTTGTTCGTGGCTTTCATTGAGAGCACTAAAGAATCCCACCAGCAGAACATGTCAGAATGGGTTGAGACTTTATGTGCTTCACTGTCTGTTAGTGATCATCTCTTGCTTTTCTTATAGACCATGGCAAAAGTTATAACCACTGTACTGAAGTTCCCTGATGATCAGACCCAGAAAATTTTGGAAAGAGAAGATGCTCGGCTAATGGTAAGTTCTAGAAGTAGGCTCTAGATAGAAGAAGATGATATCCCATCTGTTTATATTCTGTCTCATTTATAAGGACTTTTGAGTTGGTAAAATAAATTTTAAGATTTCAAATCTTTATTATATCACAGCCTGAAAAATGAGAGGGAATTTACACTAAGACATTTAACCAAGGGTAAATGTGAATGGATGCCCTCAAGGGAAGGAACAGTCTAATTTAATACCATATAAGAGGTTGACACCCATATATGCTATATGGAATTTCCAGAACTTGGGCTTTTTTTGGAAAGGATGGAAAAGACATTTGTTCAGGTATATCCAGTAATAGTTTTTTAAACCAAATTATATCATGATGTTAGATGTTTTATATATTATAGTTCTTTATTTCATTCCAATTGATTTCCAAATACATTAATTCTGGGTGAAAGAATTTAAGCATTCTTGAGCTTTTGATACCTTACGGGGGAAATCAGACAAACAACTGAGTTATTTTTAAAAACATAGTGTGAAGTCAGCTGTAATTGAAAAATGAAAGAAATACACACTGTGTAAATTATACAAAATTCTCCATGCCACAGTTAGTTTTGCCCTGGACCAGTAATTTAATAAGGTCCATTCTAGGCAGAGTGTAAAACTTGAAAAATTTGGGTCCTGCATTCAGCTCTCTTTTTCTGCTTCCTTTCCTTGTCTTGATAGTAGCCTGCAGAGCCCTCCGTGAATACCCTCCTCCTCCCAATCTCTTAACCTATTTCATCATACCAGCGCTGGTTTTCTTCTCTCTCTCCCCTCACTAAAGCAAGCCAACATCTTTTCCTTAGTGGTGGGTTAGCGTGTGTCTGAGCATCTCCAATAAAGAGCATAAGTCACTAAGTCCCAAAGCATCTCATCATATCCCAACAGATTGTTTTCTTACAAAAGTTCTTGATTCTCTTGAACCCAAATCTCCTTCTCTACATGATCACCTATTTGTTCTGGTTCTAACTCATAGAACTCAACCAAAAATCTGGGGATGACCTAGATGGAGGGGTTTTCCCCCTCCCGGCTAAATAATACCTCTTACACTTAACAGCCTTTTATGAAGTTCCTCTGACCCTCTGCACAAGGTCAGCCCTGAAGGGACCCCAATGTCTCAGGCACATTCTGACCACTTCTTGGTCTCCTCTAAGCTCATCCTAGCTTTCCCTGACCTTTGTCCCAATGCTTCATTGTATATTGTATTGTATTATATACTTCATTGCCTGTTTTCTGAGGTAATTGCTATTATTTTGGTTAGCATTTAATTGTTTTTTTGTAAAAATCCCTCCTCCGCCACTCCCTGGCATTTAGTAGCCTGAAAAGCATTGCTCTAGTTATTTCTGATTATAAATATTTTTGATAACGAAGTATGTCACTATAATGTATACCATTCATCAATAGAATGTTATTTTAAATTATAATGAACATCTAATTCTACAAGTGTGAAATTTTGTATCCATGAGTAGAAATTTTTCCTTTACTGGGTAAAATAGCTATCTTTGTGAAGATAAAAATTTCTAATACAGTTTGAGCCTGTTGACATAATTTTGTCATTATGGTCCAGTTTAAGAAAATAATTTTAAATGATACAAAAGGGCTTTTATATAGTTACCTGTATTCATTCTCCCATAGCTGCTTTATCATCTTGATGTTGGAATATGGCAGACTTTACTTTTACTGCATTTTCTCAGGATTTGCTGTATAGTATAGACTCATCTTAAGTCACTGCTGAAGTAAATGTGGTAGGAAACATTCTCCTTCATTCCGTATACACATGCAGTCTTTGGTTGATTTGCTTTGATGAAAAACAAATCAAATTGGTAAATGTAGGTAGTGAATCAATAAAACTCTTTTAAAGCAGACAAAAAAGCTTCTTTTTGTTAACTTTTAAAAAGTCTTTGAAAAACAGACTGTTTTCTTCCTGAATACAGTGGTATTCATTCTAGGTAGGGATGAAATGGTGGCTGACTTATCCTTCCTGAAAGAATCTTCCTTTATCCCAGAGGTTGACCTGCCCAGAAAGAATGTTCTACTTTTCTACTACTCCTTTAAGCAAGTCTCATCCATCATTATCTCTTGCTTAATGAATAAGTTCAGTCAACAGTCGTCTACTCTTCTAGTTGTTACAGGAAATATAGGAAAATAGAAGATACAGAAGACATTGGTTGTTGACCTTGTGGAACTTTTCATTTTAGGGGGAAGGTGTAATATCCATTCATCCATTCATACATGAATAAAAATATATGCTTAAGTAATATTATTCAAATAATAAAGATGCTTAGGAAATAAGAAATTTTATGATGAACTTCATTGAAATGAGGAAGGCCCCAAAATATGAGATGACATGAATTAATCAATTTGAGTCAACTTTTGTCAGTTTAAGGAGATTCTTGATACTTGATAATGTGACTCATGATTGTTTCACGAGTATAAGAAAGTTGAAGCAAGAGTTACCTTTGTCAGAGATTGCCATCATTCATAAAATGAGCAATAAGAATCACTGTCTTTGAATAAGTCTCTTGAAGAAATTTCAGCTAATTTCATACCTCTCTGTCCATTGAGCTGTAGCTCATTAGAACAAAACACAGGTATGAAAATGACTTTTCTTTTTCCAACAGAAAGTGCACATGATGAAATGTATAGAAAACAAAACTGTAGGAGTTTATTAAATAATCATTTTTAAATGATTTAATCACATTAATTTTAAATGTATACATCAAAATGGATCTTTTCTGTAAGTTTTTGTAACTGTGCAGCTATGGTTTCACTTCTGTTAAAATCAGCAACCCTAAGTGTTTTGTTATTTTTGCCTAAGGGCTGAAAAGGTGGAATAAGAAAACCAAAACAAATGTAAAATATGTTGCCAAGCTACCCCCTCTGTCAGATTAATATTTGGGATGCTTACAAGAGTGTGGATCGTACTTCTTGTTGACAGTGTACAGCCCATGTTAGTTTTTACATTATTTGTCAGCTATTATCAGAGGAATACATTCTAAAAACTTTGCTTTTTGACCATGATGATTATACATTTACTTTGTAGCACTAATCAAAAACTTTCTATGACTGCTGGTGAGGTACTTTTCAATATATCTTATCTTTACTATACTTTGTTCTCTTCAGTAAGTTTTATACTCTTTATGTAAAAAACCTCATTAGAGGATACAAGTTATTACCGTTTTCAGAGTTTAACCTAATCTCGAGTAGATTTTATAGATGAGAAATCACTATCTGTTAAGTAAGGTTAAATTATAGAGCATAATTACAGTCTGGTTTATTTGAGGGTCTTGGTGTATAGGGAAGGAATCTTAGTCCTTTGTTGACTTGCTGTGGAAACTCAGGCAATTCTCAGAGCCTCTTTTCTTCACAAGACTAACATAATCTTGTTAGGTTTGTCGGGGAACCATAGTACAGTTGTCTGTGCTGAGTGATAATGTAGGGATGGTGATGATGATTATTTAGCCTCCTTATAGCAATGTGTAGAACTAGTCTTTTCTGGAAAAAGAGACTGGAAAAGTAAACAAATCATTTATGTGTATAATAAAAACCATTAAAGACCTCAGTAGGAGAGTCAAGTCACAGGATGACACCAGCCCACAAAATGCCCCCATCTCCAGCTTCAGTACCTTAGAGTGCCAGCCACATGCGATATTGCTGGAATGAAAGCCTAGATCTCAACAGCTTGATTGCTGTATGACTTAGAGCAAACCGTTTTCATATTTTTGACCCTCATTGGTAAAATGAGATTGTTGGATTATACTATCTCTAAGGTTTCTTTCCCCATAAAGTATAAAATTTTGTTTTAGATTTGTTTCAAGTAGGAAAAAGAATTGCCTCTAAACAGCAGGCAGAAGTTAAAACAAAATGCACATACCAAATGCACGTATCTCTGTTTTTCCTAGAACAGCCTTTTTTCCTTCCTCTCAATTTTTAGTTTACTATATCTTGCTGTTTCATTTTGTGATGGTTTAGGTAGCTTAGATGGCCAGAGTAGACTGGATATTTGAGTACCACAGTATGGGCAAGAGTGAATACATAAGTCCTTGGCTTGTCTAATTGTTTGTGTTTTTATTGAATAAAACTGCCCCAGAAGTACACCCTAATTTTTTTAAAGGAGAATATTGTTACATTCTTTAAGATAATTTCATTAGGAAAGTTTATTGTAATTGGGTAACAAGTCATCTCAGAATTGAGAGAGTCCTTTGTTATATGGAAACCCCTCTTTAAAAGTTTTCTTAGACATTTTTCTCTTTAGAGTGCTAGCAAAATGTAATGACATAAACTGACACCACTGTTTTCTTGATGACTCCATTAAAGAAAATTTCTCTTCTTTGATGGAGAAGGTTGGCTTGTTTGTGTTCTCTGTCCATTCTAGTCATGTATTTCAATTGCTCTTTTGTTGACTCTCCTTCAGCTTTGCTTTCACACTGATTCTTGGTGTTGTATATACTTCTTCATCATTCCTTGCCCTGGACCAGTCTTGTATTCTATTAACGTCTCATTTTCTTCCTTTGTTGGAATTTTCAAAATTTCCTCCGAATTAATAAAATCATCAGAACTTTTCAGCATTGCTAGGTACAGAAGTTTTCCATTCCTACACGAGGTTTACCCTTTCCCTTTGCATGGGCTCAGAAGATGCATGCAAGGTGGGTTCAGGAAACACATATAAATAAAACTGACACATTGTAGAAAATATTGCACATGTCAAATACATATTTGTTTTCTTGAGAGTGATTTTTATTCTGGTATTGGTAGAATAAGGTAATATGTGATCATTGGAAAAAACAGTGTAAGCCAGAAACATAGAAAGGGAGTCCCTCATGATCTTCAGCCTCCAAACTACTTCTGCTATGCCAGTATCATCTCTGTGAACAGTTTGGGAAATATCTCCATGTTTTCTAAGCCATATAATTACATATTTATAGTTATTCCTTTATCACTTATTTTATAAAAATGAGAGTATGCAATGGCTTGCTTTTTTCACTTAATATATTTTTATATTATTCTACCTAATTACAAATTGTTCTCATTCTTTTCAATGGCTGATTGTATGATTATATGGATGTCCTACAGTTTAGTTCACCAGTTTCCTGCTCATTCCATTTACTTATGTTGTTTTCAAGATTTTCAGTACTTAACAAGCAGAGACATAGGGAATATCCATATACATGGGTTTTGTATACTTCTGCCAGATTGGATATATTAACCTCATTGTGTTGTGTGTGTTGTACATATTATTTTCTAGCTTGTCTTTTGGTTTTGCTGCTTTTTACTAACTTTAAATATGAAAAATAAATAAAATGAGGTTTCTGAGGTTGGCCACACTGTCCAAGAATAGACTCAGATTTTATAAACAATCTTTGTTTTTAATGCTGCCATTTTAAATCACCGTGAAGGTAATTAATGATTTTGGACTATGATCATCTTACAGTGGGGCATAGAATTTATTTAAGGTTTGTCACAGTAAAAACTGTTTTTGAGATTGAGTTTCCTTAAATTGAAATTTCAGTTTGGGTCACCATTCCTGAAACCATTTCTGATACATTGTTGAATTACAAGATTGTTATTCAGTGATAAAATTGACACATGTTAGGAATGAGAATTCAACATATAGACACATGTCTCTTCAAATTCATCATCATTTTCCCGAAAACTTTTTAGGGTAAATTGGGATTATGCAAATCAAATTTTAATGTGTACTTTCATGGAATTCTGAAAGATCCTTTTGTAAAGCAAATAATTGCCCCATAATTTAACTGGTAAATATGTACTTAAAATATGCAGTACACCTTTCACTATGTTAAGTCTTTAAATGAAAGTTGCAAGTAAAATCTCAGCGACATAATATTTTATTTACCTAGGATATGGGGGGAGGTATTACAGATTCCTTATTCCTTGCCTGTGCACCCTCGATTTGGGGAGATTTGAGAAAAATTTAAGTATAGTCTGTAATCCTATGAACTTCATATACACATATAATCTATGTGTTATATTAAGTCTTAAAACTAACCCAATAAGCTTTTTTTCTTCCTGGCTTTGTAGTTTACTTCACCTCGCAGTGGTATCTTCTGAGTAAACCATCAGTCTGTGCTTAGTTAGCATGTGGTGAGTGAAGAACAATGTCTTGTGTCTTTTGTGCAAAAATCAAATGTGTTGCATGATACTAACCATTTTGCTGAAATTCTTTTGCTCTTGTTTAATGAACATATGATTATGCTATGGGTTAGTACAAGTATTTTCTGTTCATTATGTTATATGGATCAATAATAGTTAAAAATTATTACCACCAGTAAGAGTTATATAATTTTAGGAAATTTCATTTCTTTAAAGAGTAAATGAAAATTTGAAAATTACTCTTTGAAATTTTGTTAAATAATCCAAAAAAGTATTTATGTAACTTACTTTCCCTTTTGTTTTTAATTTTCCAAGAATGATCTTTGAAATTATGATTGTGAGAGAGAAGTGAAAATCATTTTCTAGATAAAAGCGAAGTGGTATATTTCGTGAGAATTAATCCTGCTAGCCTAAGTAGAGTCAAGGCTAGTCAGAAATAATGAAAACTAGTAAGATTGATTTTAAAGTATAGCTTTATTACTTCCTGGGATCAGACAGTTTAACACAAGACAACACATTTGTCCTGAGGAGAGACCCTTAGGCAGCCTACTTTAATTGTACGTGATTCTTTCTGATTAACATATTACAGTGAAATGGGGGCATACAAAACGTTTCAACCCAGTTGACTGTCTTCATCATTGAAACCCTCTCCCCTCATCTCTACATATTTTTCATGCTGTTAGGTTGATTTAGTACCCCCTAAAAATGTAGCATACATCTTTACCTCAGCCTTTGCTAGAATTTTCACAAAACCAAAACAGATCACAATTAATAGGGCTTCACTATAATTAAAATAAATACTCTCAGTGATTGTTAATATCCAGCTAATAATACTATCAAGGTTTAAAATGGCAAGATACAACATTTCTCCATTCTTTTAAGCTTTTACCTTTTTTTTTTTTCTTTTTCTTTTTTTTTTTTTTTTTTTTAATAAGGAGAGCCTTTATTACCCTGGCTGGAGTGCAGTAGTGTGATCATAGTTTACTGCTGCCTCAGCTCCTGGACTCAAGGGATCCTGCCACCTCAGCCTCCCAAGTAATCGGGTCTACAAGGCGCCTGTCGATTTTTTTTTTTTATTTTGTAGTGATGGGGTCTTACCATCTTGCCTAGGCTGGTCTCGAACTCCTGGGCTCAAGTGATCTTCCTACCTCGGGCTCAAGTGATCTTCCTACCTCAGCTTCTAAGCTTTTTTTTTTTTTCTTTTTTGAGACAGAGTCTTGCTGTGTCACCCAGGCTGGAGTGCAGTGGCGCAATCTTGGCTCACTGCAAGCTCCGCCTCCTGGGTTCACACCATTCTCCTCCCTCAGCCTCCCGAGTAGCTGGGACTACAGGCACCCGCCACCACACCTGGCTAAGTTTTTGTATTTTAGTAGAGACGAGGTTTCACTGTCTTAGCCAGGATGGTCTTGATCTCCTGACCTCATGATCCGCCTGCCTTGGCCTCCCAAAGTGCTGGGATTACAGACATGAGCCATTGCGCCTGGCCCTCTAAGCGTTTATCTTTAAAAGTCTTCTATGCCTACATTTGAGCCTCCTTTTCATTTTAATATGTATTATTTGGTTTGCCTTAGTGATTATCCAGAACTGTCTTATTTTTGTCATTCACATTACAATGGCTGGCAGTACAGTGCATGGTTTTGTTAGGTCACTTTGATAATAAATGTGAACATTGAAAAACTGTAAATTCTATAGCTAACCAATTAAGTCTTAATGTTTTCCTTTTAAAAACAATATTATAAATACTGCATTGCACTTGTTATATTATTGCAACTAAATATCGATTATCACAGGAAATATATATTGTGCAGCATTTCTATTAATTGACTGTCTCCTCAACTTTTAGTTTGAAACATTTCAGACATAAGATTTGCAAAAATAGTACAGTGAACACCCATATACCTTTCTTCTAGTAGTGTTTGGCCAGATTTTCTCACTTGTTCTCACTCTTGTTCTCTCTCCATATATATTATTCCCCATTTGTAACATTTGGCAATTATTTACCGACATGCTTGCAAGTATTTGACATTGTAAACATATACTAAGTACTTTAGCATGTATCTTTAAAAACAAGGACATTTTCCTACATACAGTACAGTTATTACACTTAGGAAGTTTAATATTGGCTAATACTAATATGTAGTACATAATACTCAGTTTTTTCCAGTTTTCCAAATAATGTCTCCCATAATTTTTTAGAATCCAGGATCTACTCAAGAGATTTCACTTTACATTTAGTGGTCATATTTTCCTAGTCTTTTTTAAACGAGAAACTTCCCCTAGCTTTTTTGTCTTTCATGATGCAGCTTTGTTGAACTGATGTTGAATTTTGTTTCTCACAACAGATCAAGCTAAGGTTTCCAAATAATAACTGACAAAGGAATTTACATATAACAGAAGATCTTGTTGATGTCTTCTTTAGGTTCCTAGGACCAACATGATTGTTGAACTAGTTTTATAAATAATATACTATTAGTAGTACATTATGAGTGGTGAATCATATTGTTCATTTACAAATTGAGAAGACTAAACCTTCCCCTATCCATTTAATATATATGGAAAGTTTGCCTCTATTAATCTTACTTGGTAATTTATTTTTATGGGATTTTAAACTCATACCTCGATGTGACTACTGGTTTTAGCATTTTCTTTTTCTTCCTTTTCTTTTCTTTTTTTTGAGACAAAGTTTCATTCTTGTTGCCCAGGCTAGGGTGCAGTGGCGCGATCTCAGCTCACTGCAACCTCTGCCTCTTGGGTTCAAGTGATTCTCCTGCCTCAGCCTCCTGAGTAGCTGGGGTTAAAGGCACCCGCCAACACGCCCAGCTTATTTTTTGTATTTTTAGTAGAGACAGGATTTCACCATGTTGGCCAGGCTGGTCTCAAACTCCTGACCTCAGGTGATCCACCTGCCTCGGCCTCCCATAGTGCTGGAATTACAGGTGTAAGCCACTACTCCTGGCCAGCATTTTCATTTGAGAAACATTATGAGGAAGACTTTGGCTTTGTCATAGCTGTTTTTTCCCCCCCCAGCATGGTCATACCAGGCTAGAGTGCAGTGGCGTGAACACAGTTCACTGCAGCCTTGACCTCCTGGGCTAAAGGAATCCTCCCGCCTCAGCCTTCTGAGTAGCTGGGACCACAGGCACATGCCACCACACCTAGCTATTTTTTTTAAAAAAATTTGTAGATAACAGGGTCGTGCCATGTTACTCAGGCTGGTCTTGAATTCCTGGGCTCAAGCAGTCCTCCGATCTTGATCTCCCAAAAGTGCTGGGATTATAGGCATAAGCCACCATGCCCAGCCAGCATTTCTAATTTATTTTTTGAGACAAGGTCTCACTGTGTTGCCCAGCCTGGAGTGCAGTGGTACAGTCACAGCTCACTGCAGCCTTGACTTCCCAGGCTCAAGTGATCCTCCTGCCTCAGCCTCCTGAGAGTAGCTGGGACTATAGGCACACACCATCATACCTGCCTAATTTTTTTTTTTTTTTGTAGTGATGGGATCTCACTATGTTGCCCTGGCTATTTTTAATTTTTAAATTAAATTCCTTAATTCCAGATGAGACATAAATTTTCACACCAAAATGCTGTTTGTCTTTTGCTATTATGTCATGCTGGGAGAATTGCAATATGTAGAATAATCAGCATACTGGATAAGAGGAAAGAGCTCTTTCTCATCTTTATTTTTAATTTTTTTTTTGAGGCAGTCTCGCTCTGTTGCCCCGGGCTGGAGAGCAATGGTGTGATCTCGGCTTAATGCAGCCTCCACCTCCTGGGTTCTTGAACCCACCCTCCCAAGTAGGAGGCTACTGCCTCAGCCTCCCAAGTAGCTGAGAGTACAAGCACCACCACGCCTGGCTAATTTTTTTGTATTTTTAGTAGAGACAGGGTTTTGCCATGTTGGCCAGGCTGGTCTCAAACTCCTGGCCTCAAGTGATCTGCCCGCCTTGGCCTCCCAAAGTGCTAGGATTACAGGCATGAGCCACCATGTCCAGCCTGTCATCTTTAATTCCAGTCCAATATTTGTGAGATTCAACCAAGTCAGCGTGTTTACTCCTGGGTTACTGTATAAACAGACTGGTAGCATTCAATATGTGGTGAATGGTTGCAGTTCCAGATTTCACTTAGAAATGCCATTTTCCAGGATTGCTGACTATAGGTTGGTTTACATAATTGCAAGAATGTTAATTTTTAGAAGAACCTTTAAGATTTAGTATTTAAACAATTTCTACTTTTTTTTTTTTTTTTTTTTAAAGAATGGGGTCTTGCTGTGTTGACCAGGCTGGTCTCGAACTCCTGGTGTCAAGTGATTCTCCCATCTCGGCCTCTCAAAGTGCTGGGATTACAGTCATGAGCCACCACACCTAGCCTTATTTCTCCTTCCTTACTGCAGTCTCTAGACCATGGAATAGAATTTTATTTCAAACTTGAAAAAGCAAATCTCCCAAAAAGTCAACCTAAATGTTTTGGGGTTTTTCCCTCCTTTATTCTCTTTTCCTTTTTCTTTTCCAGTCATGGCTCCGATCTTCATCTTGAAGAAGAGTGACATTGGGCGACTGCTGCTTGGAAAACTGTCCACACTTGCTACTCTTTGAGAATGAAGTTGTCATTCAGGGCCCCTCATGTAGCCCAAAGACCAAGAAAAATCTGGCCCACAGATATGTTGCAGACTGCCTTTAAAATAGATTTTATCAGTGGAGAAATGGTGATAGTTTTTTCTTCAGTTTTCTCTTGGGAAGAGTTTTATGTTGTTTAAAAAATATTTTGAATGACTTAACCTGCTTTATGGGCTTACGTAATACTCCTTTCATCCATTCTTTTTAAAGAACGGCTTACCTTTCCTATTTATTTTTAGGGTGATTTTTTAAAAAGACTTGTGCAATACATTTTGAGGTGAAACTTAGTGGATTTTTTCTGATAAATTAGAGCATTTAATTGACTATTTTATTCAGGTTGATCTGTTGAATATTTGCTAAAGACCAATTCTTTAAGCTAAGACATGTAATAAATCCCAAATGGCAGTACCTCATTGTTTACTTAGCTTTTGTACTTATATTTTTCAGAGGAAAAAAACACTACTGTAAATTGTGAATAGCCAATACATAACTGTATTGTATGCAGATCTGTGATTGTTGGCAGTGTCATCTCTGAGAAACAGATAAATAAAGTTTATTTACTATATAACATTTGTTTATTGTACTTCTTCCTCAGTTGAGATCTAGTTTTACAGTGGTTAGGAATGCGTATTCTATTTGGATGAATATAGTGAGGAATTATTTGTCAATATAACTAAATGCTGAGCATTTGAAAAGAATTTTCGTGTTCAAATTTGGTATGACCAAGTTAGAAGGAGCATGGAAATAATACCCCCATGATGTCTGTTTTAGGATTCTGACAACTTGGAAACGCCTCTTCTCTCTGGAATAGACCATACTTGAATTATTTTTTAACTTACTGAAAGAGAAATTTCTGTACACTGAGAGATGGGTACTGTTCACAGGGCTTCACACACTCTTCATATTCTGGGAAATACAATACTCAATATCTAGGTATTATCCAATCTCTGCCTCAAGGTAGAATCTCAGTTTTCCAGCCAATCTGGACCTTAGCTCTCCTGATATATCTTACATTGTGATAGAGTGGGGAGCTCTGGGGGACAGATAAGCAAGGGGTCGGCCCATAACCCATAGCTGACTCCTTTACTATTCCAGTAACAGAAGAGGGTCTTCTCAGCACGCAACCACCCCGCTCTCCAAGCCTCGGTTTTAAAATCATGGTTTACTTAAATTGGCAACATTTTGTCCCACCAAAGGGTTTCTGACAACAGATATGACTTCTTATCTTTATCTTTTTCTAGGGTAGAAATGGTGGACTCTCAGTGAAATCCATATGCAACTTTCACTCTTTAACCCTTGTATAGAGACACACATGTCTAAAAGAGGAAGGATCAAACAGAGCAGCAAACTTTTTCTATAAAGGCCAGAAAGTACATATTATAGGCTATATAGTTCTGTTGCAACCTTTGAACTCTCAACTCTCATTGTAGTGCAAAAGCAGCCATAGATAATGCATGAAAGCATAGCTTTGTTCCAACAAAACTTTATAAAAGCAGGTCTCAGGCTGGATTTGACTTGCAGGCTGTAGTGTGCCAACCCCTTAGAAAGCAAACAAGCTGGACTTTAAATGTTTATTTAGGGGGCAGGGGTGGTAATCATTTAATATATAGGAGTTGCTCATTTTTCTTCAGTACAGCTATGCAGCCCTTGTTTCAGAAAGGGGTGCAGTAAACTCACTTCACCTTGATTAAGAATAATGGGGACATTCTTTCGATGTTACTTGTTCCAGTGAGCACATAAATCCAGACACAGGTTCAGAAACTAAGGCTGTCTCCAGGACCTCATGACTGCAGCACACAAAAAGATTGATGCAGTAAATATATTGCCAAAAAATAAGCATTTCACTTTGAAAGGTTTTAGATGTTCAGATATTTAGCAAGAATTTTTGGCAAAAAATTCACTTGAAGTTACTAGAATTCATAGACACTTTGTTCAGGTCAGGTGCATGTACGACCTTAGTGTTGACAATTGTTGAAAATTGTTGAATTAGGTGTTCCTGATTAAAGGAGTGGAACATTATTTCTAATTTTCTGACATATAAGTGTTGACTTTTTTTCTTTCAAAAATCCATTGGCCACAAAACTCATTCTGTAGAGTAAGTAACACACATAGGCTATTAGAGTGCTCATTCATTTTACCTGCTGAATGCCCAGAAAATGGACGTGGCTCAGTTGGAGCTTCCTTATCCTCTGCAGCATACTGGGGCTACAAAGGAATAAGCTAAAATACTGTGCCCAGACTGAATCTTTTCCTCATGTCTGAAACAGCAAACAGGGAAGACTTACTGCCTTTTTTTTTTTTTTTTCCTGATTCTGAAAGAAATTTAGTCTAATTTTAGACTAAATTTGGAGAGTTCACATGGAGCGTTTCGGCCACTTTACGTCCTAGTTCTTCCCATGAAGTCACCAGCAGTCGCCAGCTTGACCACCCAGTAGATGAGGCACCAAAGCAAGTGGCCCCCAAGATGCCCACTTCCCTGCATGCCATTCATGCCAAGCTCCCTTTCAAAAGTGCCCTCATTTCTGCTTCAAAAGTGAAGTGGTACCCTTAAGGGAGGAAGCCTATATTTTTTTCCCTAAGCTAACTTTGGAATAAAACGTCACTTTCTTACAGCAAGCGACTGAACCTGCATTTCGGTTCCAATTTTGGTGGCCCATGTGGGCTGCCCACCTGGGCTACTGAGGCTGTCCTTGAGGGAAGATAAACTAGAATGGCGGAGGTGGCTACTGTACCATGTGTAGTGGCTGGAAGGCTCCCACTTTATCTTTTTTTTTTTCTCCTTTCTTTCTCACACCCTACTTGTAAAATCTGGCTCCTAGGCGGAGGCCTACCAGGCTATATCTTCCTTTCTCTTCTTTTCTGCCTGCTTTACATCTGCTGTTACTAAGTTGCTGGTGCTGAGATAGGATTCCTTATTTGTGGTCTAACTAGAATGTAAACATTGGAAACTCATTTGAAACTGAAGAAAAAAGTATGAGTTTTTTTTTTTTTTTTTAATTCATTCTGTGATTTAAAAAACCAAAACCATACCACCATAGAGACTGCTTTACCCAAATTTTAGTTCATAGCTTTTGTTGGATTATATATTGGAGCTAAGAAAGTTTAGCCATGTAAACAGGTTCCAGTTTCACCAAAGAATAGTGTGGATCCAGCCATCTTTTATAAAGTGGTGAGTGTATATATATATAGAGAGAGCAAGACTCCATCTCAAAAAAAGAATATATATATGTATATGAATGAGACTGATGTTATTAGTTCAATGAAAACAGCTAAATCTTCTGAGCTATCAACAAAATGCCATGTGTTTTCTTAAACACTTCATAAGAACAGGCTTTAACAATGGTTAGTAGGGAAGTAACTTTAAGTTGCATAATATCTCCGTTTTCAGAAGTAATCTAAATTGCTAAAAATGGGAAAACTGGATACATATAAATGAGATAATGCTTATAAGTAAACTTTTTGTATAATTTAAAATGTTAAAATCATTTTGGTTCTTATTTGATGTGTGGATCATTTTCATGAAGAGAAAGGGTTATTATATGGGAAACATGTTCCAGAAATTGTAGAACAGTTCTCCTCTATAAAATGCTAATATCCGATAGGCAGTTCAGAATTTCTTGCTTCCTAGGTTTACATAAAATGTGCCAAAGAAGATGTGTTCTTATTGAGAAAAAGAATAATTTTGTCTAATTCTAAAGTTATTTAAAAGTTAATTCAAATTATGAACTTGAAAAGGCTATTGCATCCACATAACTTTCTGCATTGCTTTTAAAGTCCTTGTGCTGTTAAGTTACATGGCTTTGGGCCGGGTGTGGTGGCTCACGCCTGTAATCCCAGCACTTTGGGAGGCCAAGGTGGGCAGATCACTTGCGGTCAGGAGTTCGAGACCAGCCTGGTGAAACCCTGTTTCTATAAAAATACAAAAATTATCTGGGCTTGGTGGCACATGCTTGTAATCCCAGCCACTTGGGAGGCTAAGGCAAGAGGATTGCATGAACCTGGGAGGCGGCGGTTACAGTGAGCCGAGATGGTGCCATTGCACTCCAGCCTAAGTGACAGAGCGAGACTCCATCTAAAAAAAAAAAATACATGGCTTTGACTCTTGGGTCTAAAAAGGGCACGTGATAATGCAGTGTCTACCCTTAATTCTTGTGAGTGGTTAAAATTCTTTGTAAGTTCAACAGTGACTGCTCTAGGACCTTCTGGGAAGAGCAGTGGCACCTGTCCCATGTTGTAGCTCAGTAGCTGAGGCTTTGCTTTTTTTCTTTCCCCCCCCCCCCAGACGGAGTCTCACTCTGTCTCCCAGGCTGGAGAGCAGTGGCGCAATCTCAGCTCACTGCAAGCTCCGCCTCCCTGGTTCATGCCATTCTCTTGTCTCAGCCTCCCGAGTAGCTGGGACTACAGGCGCCCGCCGCCACGCCCAGCTAATTTTTGTATTTTTAGTAGAGGCGGGGTTTCCCCGTGTTAGCCAGTATGGTCTTGATCGCCTGACCTCGTGATCCGCCTGCCTTGGCCTCCCAAAGTGCTGGGATTACAGGCGTGAGCCACCGTGCCCAGCCAAAGCTTTGCTCTTTTACAGTGGAGGCTTGGGTTCAACTTCTGGCTTAGGGAATGAGTCTTTTCTGCTTTGTTATTTCTGTGACCGTTTGCCGTTTATTAATACTTTTTCCCTCCATGGACAGCTTCTGATTTCCTATCTTAAAATTTTCCATTCTCTGAGCTATATTTTGGGGCAATTCTAGGTAAAAACCATTTGCCATCCCTTTGAAACTACCTTGTGCACCTGTGGTTGCCATACCCTCAAGGCTTATTGATGTCACATAGGAGGTTACCTTTAATTTAAAAAAAATGCCAGTACATATATTTTCAAAAGCCAGAAATATCAGCTGTTTGTCCTGGCTAAAATCTGATAATAATAGATTTTTTTTTTTTTTTTGATACAGGGTCTCACTCTGTCACCCAGGCTGGACTGCAGTGGCATAATCATGGCACACCACAGCCTCAACCTCCTGGGCTCACATGATCCTCCCACCTCAGCCTCCTGAGTAGCCAGGACTACAGATGCCCACCACCATGCCTGGCTAATTTTTGTATTTTTTGTAGAGACGGAGATTTGCCATGTTGGCCAGGCTGGTCTCGAACTCCTGACCTCAGGTGATCTGCCCACCTCAGCCTCCCAAAGTGCTGGGATTACAGGTGTGAGCCAACACGCCCTGCCGAGGTTTTAAAAATATTTTTCTTTTGAGAGTTCCACAGTTAGAAATGAATTTAGACTGGTGTTTGTGTTTTATATGTATGGATAATGTCTTAAGGCCCCTGCTTTCCCTCTAAAAACTTCTTAGTCAACAGAATTCTGTCTGATTCTTCATTTACTCTTGTCTGGCCCTCATTCCTCTTGTATCTAACCTTTTATCACCCCCTACCAGATCTGCTTCTGTATGTCTGTGTATGTCTATTCATTATATGTCATGTGCAATGTTTCACTACCAAAACTTATGAAAGGGTTCTAGTTAATGGGCTGAAAAATAATAAGTGCTTAACTCAAATATATTGTCAGAAAAATAGCAACTTTAATGCTCATGTGACTTTAATCTTTGGTAAATACAGTTTAAAGATTATCAATAAAGTCTTCAAAATGTAGACATTTGGTCTAAATCAGGCAGGTCAGATACTGTTTGCTAGATGCTTTACGGTCATAAATTGCTTCCATGACTTAATTATTTGACTTGTCTCTTATGGCCATGAGATTCTAAAAAAAGCCTAGGGACATACAGAGTTAGCCCCTCAGCCTAGGCTGGGAAGGTTCACACCTTGCCTGCAGCTCTGTCCTTGTCCTGGACTCTACAATCTGATGTATGGTTAAATTTGCTTACTTACCAGGTTTTTCACCAAAAATAAAAGTTGCTGAGAGTTGACATTGTAACATCTAATTGAGGCTACTGGAGAAACAGTTTTACATGCAAGGTGTATAAGGAAAGTCAAATGTGTTTTTGATAAAATGTTATAAGAAGGCATGGAAATACGGTTTTCGTTAAAGGGAATGTAGTTTTGTTTAGTTCAGAAGTTTTTAAGGATTGTCCTAACCTAGAAGAGTAATAGGACAAAACTGAAGGTTTAAACAAGTTTTAAAATATTTGTGAAAGATTGATCTTGTAAAAGAAGTTCTCTGAGTATGAGCCAGTTGGCTAAAATTTGAAGGGGATTATTCAGTTTTTCTGTAAATTAAACATTAAAATAAAAGCACAGTGATGTAGTGCCAGAATCTTGGCCCATCTGTCTGGATAGCAGGGTTTTCTTAGAGCATTGATCTGTTCTTTCACAGAAAATTGCAAAAGGGTTATAAAACATTTATGGAAATTTTACCTTATGGTCAAATTAAGTAAGATTGGATAGATTTATTTATGAGGTTTTATCAAGAATTGGATTTAACATTAGTAGTACACTAATGCAAAGGTGAACTTTGCTTTCTTTTTTCAACAAGATTTCTGTGAAAGATAATGAAAGATTTTTGTTTGCTTTTTAAATAAGTGACAGGGGAAAGAAAAGAGATTCAGTTGGTCTCACGCTGTATTTATTGGGTCTTGTTTAGAAGGCTGAATCTCTCCTTTATCAACAAGTAAAGATTTTTGCCTTTAAAAATTTTTCGAATTATCATTTTGGCTAAATAAATGACTTATAGTGGACCTGGGATTCTATTTTATAATATTAAATGTTTAAACCTCTGATATTTGGCAAGCATCTTAAAGTCAAATTCTAAATTAAACCCTTTAAAAAATCTAGTTAACTCTTTTAGATATTAGGTACCCTGTAGTCCAAAAGAGACATATTTGTCTTATTTGGTGTATTAAAACCATACAGGAAAAAATGTCAAATGTAAAATGGTGTTTGACTTTCTTCATGTTATATTCATGTAAATATGTTATTAGCATGTATTCCAAAATTGTATAAGATTCCTATAATTCTGGTATGTCTCAGTATATGTTGTCAGTAAATATGATTATGTTAAATTATTTTTTAATACATAAAGAAAAGAAGTTTAATTGGCTGATGGTTTTGCAGGCTGTACAGGTATCAGCTTCTGGAGAGGCCTCAAGAAGCTTACAATCATGACAGAAAGTGAAGTGGGAGCAGGCACTTCACATGGCAAAAACAAAAGGAAGTGAGAGAGAGTGGAGGGGGAGGTGTCTCCCACTTTTAATCGACCAGATCTCACGAGAACTCACTCACTATCATGACAACAGCACCAAGGAGATGGTGTTAAACCATGCATGAGAAATCTGCCCACTCGACCCAGTCACCTCCCACCATGTCCCACCTCCAACACTGGAGATTACAATTCAACATAGGATTTGGGTGAGGACAAATATCCAAACTATATCATTCCACCCCTGGTCCCTCCCAAATCTCATGTCTTTTTCACATTTCAAAATAAAATTATTCCTTCTCAATAGTCCCCCCAAAGTCTTAACTCATTCTAGCAGTAACTCAAAAGTCCCAAGTCCAATGCAGAGTCTCATCTGAGACTCATCTCCTTCCCACTATGAGCCTGTAAAATCAAAACAAGTTATTTACTTCCAAGATACAAGGTGGGGTAGAGGCATTGGGTAAACATTCCCATTCCCAAAGGGAGAAATCAGCCAATAGAAAGGGGCTCCAGACCCCATGCAGGTTAAAAACCCAGCAGGGAAATCATTGAGTCTTAAGGTGCCAAGATAATCTCCTTTGACTCCATGTCCCATATCCAGGGCACATTGGTGCAAGGGGTGGGCTTCCAAGGCTTTGGGCAGCTCCACCCTTATGGCTTTGCAGGGTTCAGCCCTGTTGCTGCTCTCACAGGTTGTTGAGTGCTTGCAGCTTTTCCAGGTGCAGAGTGTAAGCTACCAATGGATCTACTACTTTGGGACCTGGAGGATGGTGGCCCCCTTTCCCACAGATCCACTAGGCAGTGCCCCAGTGAGAACTCTGTGTGGGGATTCCAACCCCACATTTGCCCTCTGCACTACCCTAGGTAGAGGTTCTCTGTGGGGGCCCCCTGCAGCAGGCTTCTGCCTGGGCACCCAAGCTTTCTCTTGCATTCTTTGAAATCTAGGTGGAGGGTGCCAAGCCTCATTCACCTTGCACTGTGCACCTGCAGGCTTAATAAACATGGAAGCCACCAAGGCTTACAGTGCGCTTGTGCTCTCTGAAGCAGTGGCATGAATAGTATCTGAAGCCCTTTAAGCCAAGGCTGGAACTGGAGCTTCCCGGATGCAAGGAGTAGTGTCCCAATGCTGCACAGGGTAATGGGGCTCTGGGCCTGACCCACAAGAAGCCATTCTTCCCTCCTAGGCTTCCAGGCCTCTGAAGAGAGGGGCTGCAGCAAAGTTTTCTGACGTGCCTTCAAGGCCGTTGACCCTTTGTCTTAGCTAGTGTCACTTGGCTCCCTTTTAGTTGTGCAAATTTCTTTAGCAAGTGGTTGCTTCATGGCCTGCTTGAATTATTCTCCCCCAAAAGGCTTTTTCTTTCTCTGCCACATGGCCAGGATACAAATTTTCCAAACTTTTACACTCTGCTTCCCTTTTAAATATAAATTCCAAGTTTAAGTCATACCTTTGCTCCTCTATCTGAGCATAGGCTGTTTGAAGCAGCCAGGCCATATCTTAAAGGCTTTGCTGCTTAGAAATTTCTCCTGCCAGATACCCTAGGTCTTCACTCTTTAGTTTAGACTTCCACAGATCCCTAGGCCATGAACAGAATGCAGCCAAGCTCTTCACTAAGGTTACAAGATGTATGACCTCTGCTCCAGTTCCCAATAAGTTCCTCATTTTCAGCTGAGACAGTAGCCTGGATTTCACTGTCCATATCACTATCAGCATTTTGGTCACAGCCCTTTAACCAGTCTCTAAGAAGTTCCAAACTTTCCCTCATCTTTCTGTCTTCTGAGCACTCCAAACTCTTCCAACCTCTGCCCATTACCCAGTCCCAAAGCTGTTTCCCCATCTTTGGTATCTTTATAACAATGCCCCACCCCTCAGTACCAATTTTCTGTTTTAGGCCACCCTTGCACTGCTGTAAAGAGATACCTGAAGCTGGGTGATTTATAAAGAAAAAAGATTTAGTTGGCTCATAATTCTGTAGGTTTTGCAGGAAGCATAAGTCCAGCATCAGCTTCTGAGGAGGAAACTTACAATCATGGCAGAAGGTGAAGTGGAAGAAGGCGCTTCACATGGCGAAAGCAGGATCGAGCAAGAGAGAGCTATTCTGTCAAATTATTGTGTCCCGCAGAGATGACCAGACTTTAACTGTGACTGTTTTGAGACTTGTCTTCCATAATTGTTATTTTACTTTAATGTTTTTCACAGGCAGTGTTATAATCAGCTCTAGCACTCTGACAGATGCTCTTGAATGCAGGTTTCTGGTAACTTTGGAGATTTTGACATTAGAATAGAGGGGAAAACTTTCAGCGTTCCCATAGAGAGCTAATGTGTTCATGAATATTGAGCAGAACATAAGTTAATTACATAGACTGAACTGATGGAAGACTGAAATAATATTTTTAAGGCTTATTTAAAACATTGCTAATTCGTTTGTTTTTCAGAGTCTGGAAAATCTTTTTTCTTTCTGCAGTTTGGACTAGATGATCAATTCTTTCCAGGCTACAGATCCCCAAGCTAATGTTTTCAAATTTTTCTTCCATTTTTAAAATCTGGGCTCAATGAATTACTACTATGTTATTCCTTGTAACATAGGCAAGAAAAACATGTCAGACAGCTAACCACCTTCCTCCTCTGTAACTAAAGGTGCTTTGAGTCCAACATCTGGATAAAATGTGCCCAACGTTAACCTTTGTTTTTCTTCTGTTTTCATAGAAATGGCTCTTACTGAAAATCTGCCTTCATCACATACAGAGGCCTAGCCCATCTGCAGTGCCACCTCCTGGATGGGACACAGCTAATTAAACCGATCTATTCTCAAGAACTAGACAGGGCTTATGACCACTATCATGAGTAGTCATAGCTCTTCCTGTAACTTGGTAAATATATATTTAGCCAACCTGTCATCATATCCATTACAGTTGGCTTAATTATTAAGACTAAATGCTGCATATTCATCCCAAATAATTCAGGAGATGTCTTGATAACCGTGTGTATTAGTCAGTTCTCACACTGCTATAAAAACATACCTGAGACTGGGTAATTTATAAAGAAAAGGGGTTTAATCAGCTCATGGTTCTGTGGGCTGTACAGGCTTCTGCTTTTGGGGAAGCCTCAGAAAACTTACAGTCATAGGAGAAGGCGAAGGGAAAGTAGGCACATCTTCATATGGGCTGCAGGGGAGAGGGAGAGAGAGAAGGGAGAAGTTCTACACACTTTCAAAGAACCAGATCTCACGAAAACTCACTGTCATGAGAACAGCAAGGGGAGAAGTCCACCCTCATGATCCAGCCCCTCCTCCAACATTGAGGATTACAATTCAACATGAGATTTGGGTTGGGACACAGAGCCAAAGTATATCACCGTCCAAGACATGAACCAACAAATCAAAGCTATGTCTGATCCAACATTGTTGCTAGATCATCCTGATTCAGGTCAGGACTATTTTGGAGGCAGAAGCTACTTTATGACTTTGGTCCTTGTGCAGAAATAAGCAGACTTCCACGTTGTGGATTTTACTGTTGTTGCACCCTCTCTGAAAGAATGCAAGGCGGGCTTTCCCAGAAACTTTCTAGATCTTGCACCATAATGCTCCAACAAATATCATCATCATGAGTAAGTCCAGGTACTCATGAATATTTCCAACCCCAAGTAGATTAGTTCCATTCTGGTGCTCAGTGGCTGTGTCTCCATTTGCAGTAAGTACTTAGCTAGAATGAATACAGTGCCCGAATCCCATAGAAATGGAATGGAACTTGGCAGCGAGGAGTTGTAACAGAGTACATCCATTTTTCTAAGAGATAAAATGAATAATTAAAATTTTTTTTTCTATTCTCTTTCCCCCTTTTCCCCACTTTCTACTTAGCTCTTTGGAAATGCAATTATAACCTTTTACCTCCCTTTCACCAGACACTCCCTACAGGGCAAGTGCATCTAACTTTGTCCTAAGAAACTCTGCTGTGAAGCTCTCTCCAGCCAGGAGGTTGTCTTAAGAGACAACAGTTAATTTACATCCCAAAATATGCCCACTACAAAACTCTGTCCCACCTGGAGCATTTTGGCCACCTTTACAATATAGTTCTGCCCACAAAGGCACCAGTGGTCACCAGCTCGGCTACCCACTAGATAAGGCACCAAAGCAAGTTATGTGGAACCCCAGCTGCTCACTTCCTCTCCTGTGTGCCATTCATGCAAAGCCCCCTTTTAAAAGCACACACTTTCTGCTCCAAAAGTGAAGTGGTACCCCTAAGGCAGGAAGTCTGCATGTGTTCTCCTAAGTTAGCATTGGAATAAAAGTCACTTTCTTTATACCAGACCTCACTCTTGTTAGTTGGACTCTGCAAGCAGCTGCATTTTGGTTACACTTTGGTACATTCAGTAATAGCGTTTTGTTTCTTTTCTTTTCTTTATTGACATGGTTTCACTGTCCTCCAGGCTAGAGTGCAGTGATGCAATCATGGCCAACGGTAGCCTCAATCTTCTGGATTCATGTGATCCTCCCACTTCAGCGTCCTGAGTAGCTGAAACTACAGGTATGTACCACCCACCTGGCTAACTTTTTAAATGTTTTTGAAGAAACAGGGTCTATGTTGCCCAGGCTGGTCTTGAACTCCTGAGCTCAAGCAATCCTCCCACCTCAGCCTCCCAAACTATTGGGATTACAGGCATGAGCCTGGCCCATAGAGTATTTTTCTAATATGTGAGTGGATGATGGAACAACAGGCTGTGTGCATGTACACAAATGTATATGTCTATTTATACTAGGTCATTAAAATTTCTTTGAAACCATCTTTAATTGCATAATATTTTATTCTATGAATATACCGTTGTTTAACTCATTTCTCTGCTGTTGAACATCTTGGTTACGTGCAGTCACTTTCATTCAGTACTCCATGATGTTCTTACTTTTCTGTAGTGTAGAAGCACTTGAAAAAACAATCAGGACCAACCTGTCTTTCCATAAGTAGCCTTTGGTGCCAAACGAGTGGATACATTACAGATTATCATGTGCCAGGTTTGGTGCCATATCCCCTAACATTCTAAATCACAATGCATGGGTCAACATTCTGAGTTGGTATGCTCTTAGAACATCACCTTTCAAAACTGGGCTCTGCTCAACTTGATGCGTCAAAGATGACTGGAAATAGCAATGACTAAAGCATACTTTCTGTGGCCGGAGTAGGTGGGTGATAGGTGAGGGTATGGGAAAGGCAGCAGCAGCATGCCTTCCATCCTCGAGCCGCTTGTTTCTGTTATAACAATCAATTTTCTCTCACCTTAATTTGGGATCCTCTTTGGTTAGGTGGTTGTTGTTGTTATGTTCTTTAGATATGTTCAAACTCCAAGCATGTGAACATTGTCTTAATGACACTTTGTAAACAATGCCACCATTAAAAAATTTAAAGATTTTCCTCCAGATTAGCCTAAAATGCAGATATGGTTTTATTCCTTATAATTTTACAGTGGCTTACTCCCCTGCTTCTGGAAGACTTCTTGGTTGCCCCACAACCAGATCAGGCACTCTTTCCCCTTTAAACAGGAGTATTCAGTGTGTTTCCTATCTCTGTTCCTGTTTCTCTTCCACTACTGTTATGTTGGGAGTGGGTGGGACAGATAATTTGTCTTTCAAATTCACAGGTCTCCAAGAGAAGTTGAATCAAGATCTGGCATTGATCACGAGATCCTGGACATAATGTCAATTCAATCATTGGACAAGTCTTTTGGGGTGTCTTGGGGAAGAGGATGAGTATATTTTTCCCAGCAGCCAGGAAGGAAATGAATATTTATGATCCAGTGTGCAGATCATGGTAGACTGGATTCTTGTTTTCAATTCTTCACTCTCTTCCTGTGTTTGGATTTTCAGCCACATACTTTGTTATATGACTTTGCAGTATCTCCTGTTAGAATAGATGGAGTCCATTTCTCTCCTGGCATTGGGTTTGGCTGTGTGAGTTTTGGGTGGATAGAACGTATGCCATATCATATCTGAGTAGATGTTTTGAGAGTCCTTGCATAGTTCAGCCATTGCTTTTTTTTTTTTTTTTTGAGATGGAGTCTTGCCCTGTCACCCAGGCTGGAGTGCAGTGGTGCGATCTCGGCTCACTGCAAGCTCCGCCTCGCAGTTTCACACCATTCTCCTGCCTCAGCCTCCCGAGTAGCTGGGACTACAGGCGCCTGCCACCCCGCCCGGCTAATTTTTTGTATTTTTAGTGGAGACGGGGTTTCATCATGTTAGCCACGATGGTCTCAATCTCCTGACCTCGTGATCCACCCTCCTCAGCCTCACAAAGTGCTGGGATTATGGGCTTGAGCCACAACGCCCGGCCTGCCTTTGCTCTTTTATCTCCGCCATGAGACTGAGGTATAGGTTGCTCCTTCAGCCTGTGCCCTGGAAGAATGAAGACACATGGAGCAGACATGTAACATGAGTGAGAAATGGACACTTACTATTGTAAGCCACTGAGATTTGGGTGTAATTCCTTACTGTAGAATAATAACACTGTAGAATAATAACCTTGTGAAGGATGGCTACTATGTTGTATAAATAAACACACAAACCAAAACAACAACAACAGCAAAAACAAATTTCAGGATAATGTCTTGAGTTTTTAAAAGTGTGACGATAATATGTCTTGCTATGAATTTCTTTGGGTTTATCCTGTTAAGAGTTTGCTCAGCCTTTTTAACCTGTAGGTTTTAATCTTTTGCCAGATTTGGGTTATTTTCAGTCATTATTTCTTTAGGTGTTTTTTCAGCCCTACCCTGCTTCTGAGATTCCAATGACACAGTGTTAGAACCTTTTTTTTTTGTAGTCCCACAAGTCTCTGAGGCACCGATCATTTATTTTTTCAGCCTATTTTCTCTGTGTTGTTCAGGTTGTGCAAATTATTGTTCTGTCTTCCAGTTCACTGATTCTTTCCTTTGGAACCCTCCATTCTGCTATTGAACCCATCAATTGAGGGTTTTTTTTTTTTTTTTTTTTGGTCTGGTATTGTATATTTTAGTTCTAAAATTCCCACTTGGCTCTCTATATCTTCCATTTCTTTGATGAGAATTGTTTGTTTCAAGCATGTTTGTAAATGCTCATTGAAGTGTCGGTAGGATAGCTGTTTTTAAAATCTTTGCCAGATGTTTTTAACATCTCTGTCATCTTGGTGTTGGCATCTACTGATTGTCTGTTTCCACTCAAGTAGAGATTTTCCTGGTTCTTGGTGTGTCTAGTGACTTTCAACTGAAACATGAACCTTTTGGATATTATGAGACTCTGGATATTCTGTTTTAGCTGGCCCTTTTTGACACACTTTGGCTGGGGAAGGACACCTAGTTGGGGGCACACTATTACTGCCAGGTGAGGGCAGAAGTCTAGGTTCTCCACTTGGCCCTCATTAACATCCAGAGTCGGGGAGGGTCTCCTTATTACTGTTGGGTGGAGATGTAGAGTTAGGGTTCCCCAGCAGGCCTCCACTGATACCCAGTAGGCCTCCACTGATGCCCAGTAGGCCTCCACTGATTACATATATGTATACACACATACACACACACATGCACACACACACACAGACACACACACACCTCTTTTCTTAATCCCAAATATGGTAGTACAGGATAACATTAAGGTTGTTTGACCTAAGGGCAGGATTTAGTAAGTGTGTGAAAGAAATCTCAGAAGCATCCCCACAACTGGGGTTAGCATCCAGGATAAAGTTGTTTCACCCTTCACAGGGGTGGAAGTCCAGACTTTCCATGTGGTCTCCACTGATGTGGGGACATGATATGGTGGGAAGGTCTCACTGCCACCCACCAGGGATGCTCCCTACTTGGCCTTCTCTGACATCACCCTGGACAGAGTGTGCTTCCTTTACAGCTTGGCAGATGTTAGAGGTCTAGGCTCCCCACTCTGTATTTGCTGGCACGAGTCGGGGTGAGCCTGCGGTATTTTCTGTGGTGTTTGGCTGGAGTAGACAGTTGTCTGAAAGCTTCCTGTCTTGCTAGGCTGCCTCTTTCCTGGTTTCTTGGCTAGAGAGAGGAGTCTTTTTTTGGAGATTTTTTTTTTTTTTAGTCTGAATTCAGCATTTCCAGGTAGCTGGCTTCTTCAGCTCCAAGTCTGGGATCTATGAAGCGAAGAGAAAACCCAGGGAACTCACTACTGTGGCATTCCTTAGGTCCCACGGTCTCTAGCCGGTCTGCCTTTGCTTCATCTTTTACAGTGTTATATTTGTTTTATATATAATGTCCAGTGTTTCTAGTTGCATTCTGTGGGAGGAACAGGGAGAAGTATGTCTATCTTCCCAGAAGCAGAAGTTTCCTCCAATACAATGTGATTTTATTTATGTAAATTTGAAAAGTTATATGTATTGTCACAGGTATACATACTTTTAATAAATGTATGCATATATAACCTGGAAGAATATATAGTTAATTCACCACAGTGTTTATAACTGATCTTCCCTGATCACTACCACCCAGTCTCTGTTTCTTCACACTTCTTTAGTTTTTCTTGTGGCCTCTAGTATTGCCTGCCCTCATGTTGTATGTTTATTTGTTTATTGTCTTTTTCCTCATACTAGAATGAAAACTCCAAGAGGCAGGAACATTATCCATCCTGCTCACTGTTGCATCCTTAACACCTAGAATATGTAGTAAGCACTCAATAAGCGTGTACTGAGTGAATAAATTAATGAAAAAGTGAATAAGAAAGGGGATAAAATGTGTCAGTACTTTCTCTGTAATTAAAAACAAAACATTTTGAAAAGACTGAGACTATCACCTCTTTCTCCAATGAGAAGGCACATGGAAATGCGAGGGAGTATGAGAAACACAGTTACGGGCAGAATATGGACTCTTATTTTATAAGCCAATTAATCACAAAGATTGCTATTTTAAAGAACCGATTACTTGTAACACAACTCACAACTGATCAAGACACACCAGTGGGAATGAGTAGAGCTGGAAAGAAGCTCTCTATTGTTTTCATTCCTACTTTATTATTATTGTTTTTATAAATTTTTTTGAAAACTTTTATCTTAGGTTCAGAGGTACAGCTTTGTTATATAGATAAACTCATGTCACAGGGGTTTGTTGTAGAGATTATTTTATCACCCAGGTACTAAGCCTAGTACTCGATAGTTATTTTTTCTGATCCTCTCCAGATGCTGGCAAGGTTGTGGAGCAAAGGGAACACTTATACACTGTTGACAGGAGTGTAAATGAGTTCTACCATTGTGGAAGGCAGTGTGGTGATTCCTCAAAGAGCTAAAAACAGAACTACTGTTTGACCCAGCAATCCCATTACCGGGTATATACCCAAAGGAATATAAATCATTCTACCATAAAGACGTATGCACACGAATGTTTACTGAAGCACTATTCGCAATACCAAAGACATGGAATCAACCTAAATGCTCATCAATGACAGATTGCATAAAGAAAATGTGGTACAGATACAACATGGAATACTATGCAGCTGTAAAAAAGAATGAGATCATGTCTTTTGCAGAAAAATGGATGGAACTGGAGGCCATTTTCCTTAGCGAACAACTACAGGAACAGAAAACCAAATATCACACGTTCTCACATACAAGTGGCAGCTACATGATGAGAACTCATGAACACAAAAAGGGGAACAACAGACCCTGGGGCATTCCTTCTTTTCTAGATAAGTTTTTCTTTTGGGATTTGAGCCTCTTTGATTTGAAATTTAGCATAGGCCCAGAAGAAGACTCTGCCCTCTGAGTTTAATTTTTCCTAATCTCCTGGGGAGGCAGCATTGGCTACTAGTTAAGAGTGCAGCCCCTGGGGCCAGTGCTGTGGAGCGAATGTGTCTCCCAAAATTTATGTGTTGGAAACTTAATCCCCAGCGCAACAGTGGTGGGTAGTGAGGCCTTTGGGGAGGTGTTTAGATCCTAAGGGCTCCGCCCTCATAAATGGATTAATGCCACTATAAAAAGGGCTTGTGGGAATGGATTTTCTCTCTCTTGCCCTTCTGCCTTCCACCATGTGAGGACACAATAAGAAGTTCCACCCCAGATGCTGGCATCTTGATCTTGGACTCCCCAGGCTTCAGAACTGTGAGAAATAAATTTCTGTTCTTTATTTATTACTCAGTCTCTGATATTCTGTCATAGCAGCACAAAACAGACTAAGAAAGCCAGTCTGCCAGTGCTCCAGTTCTGGCTTGACTGTTTACTCACTAGGCAAGGGACCTAATCTGTAAGCCTCATTTTTCCCATCTATAAAATGGGAATAATAATAGCATCTACCTCTAAGGGTGGCTATAGATTGAATTAGTACTTATAAGGTACTCAGATTGGTGTCTGAAACACAGTAAGAGCTCAGTTAAAATTGGCTATTGCCAGCCTGTTAATAGCTTGTAAGATTGAAATTATTAAGTATTAACTATTAACATGCAAGAGTGCCAGGTAAAATGCAAGTTGAACAAAACTAAAGCCAGGCACTTTTGTGGTTGGCCACAATAGGCAAGATGCTGATGACTGTGGTCACCAACTGCCCAGAACAAACCCCTGCCAATGCCAGGAAGACCTTACAGAGAAGAGCCTAAGCCAAAAGAGGTGCCCACATTCTGCCTGGATGTTGGCAAAGGGATGACTCATTAACAAAGACAAGCAAAGACCGCAGGGAGGGGCTTCACCAATCTGGCTGTCCTTTCCAGCCCTTGTTCTTTTCTCACACGCTGTCCTGCCTTGAGAGCAAGATTTCCTTCCTTTCCCTCTCTGACCTCGGAGGCACCCCACTCTAAGTGGTCTATTTCATCTCTCTGTGCCCTCACCCTGCAGGGATCCTTGAGGAGCTGTGTCAGGCTGAACTCTGGTGTTTGCAAAGCTAATGGTCACTTGGAGCAGCCAGGGCTTCTCTGGGGCAGGCCCGAAGGAAAGCTCAGGAGGGGGCCCCTGCTTTAACCTTGGCTCTCAGTCTGTTGGAGAAGACTCAGGATTTCCTGAACCTGAAGCCAGAATTGCCATCAGGTGCTCTATTAGTTCTATTTGTGCTCTATTAGTCTATTAGTGACCACCTTACTCCATTACCCTGGGATAATCCAGGCTTGTTTTTGCTCTACCCTGGGTCTGTGAGGTGAACAGCTGTCCAGCAATCCTACTGCCAGTATTCAATGAGAATACACATGCTCACTTTATTCCTACCTATGTCAACCGTAGCAAGCTTTGCAGTCTTAACCATTGGGTCTAACCTTCTTGGCCTTTTCCTTTGACCTCAACTCTGCTTAGTCTCGAACTTGCCCTTCGTTCCTGACCTTTGATTATATTCTCTCAGAGTTAACCCTAATTCTGGCCTCCAGGCCTCCCTAATTATTACTCACAACCAACCCTTGGACAAAGCCTGATCCCAGCTGTCCCAAGGAATCATCCTGTTTGGTCCAGACCTGATCCCTGGATCCTGCCCCATCACAGGCTCTTGAGGCTGGTTGGGGAGGGAATGGAGCTGGTTCTTGGGGCCTGGTTATATGCTTGAGGCTGACACTGTCATATATAATGAACCTAAGCCCACATGGCACTGTCCACCCCAGCCATGGCTGAATCAGAGGTGAGGCCAAGAGTTTGTGAGTGGAGCACCAGATGAGTCTGCTAGAAACTTTCAGACCCCTGTAGTTGGGAAGTTAGACTTGAGCTTCTTATATAAACCCAGGAGGCACTGAAGACTGTCCGTCCATTAAACCAGAAGTAAAAAAACCAAAAACCAAAACCCCAAACCCTCTGTTATCCGGTCTGGGAAAGCAGAAGCTGCACTTTGCCCAGGTCAGTGGAAAGAAGAAGAGTTGCCTGTGAGCAGTTCGAGGCTGAGCCCGTACTATGTGAGTGTGTGAAGTCATGCAGGAACTCCAAGCAAGGAATGGAACGTAAACACTGCCCTGAAGCCCACAGGATCCCAGCAAAAGCCGATGGGAAGCTAAAAGATGCCTGCATATCCCAGGGTGCTGAAACTCCCATGGAGAATCACCCTGCTGAAGACCAGCTAGTGGGAAAGATTCCAAGCCATGAGAGGAAACGAATTCGTGAGAGGGAGCAGCCACGGACACACAAACGGGATTGCACCCCCAAGAAGGAGAGATGATAAAACAATCTGAAAGAAACCTTAACATAGGTGCACAGAAGAAAGTGCAGGTGTCATGAGAGCCAAGAGGAGGAGCACCTAACTGATCACCGAGAGAGTGACACCTGGTCTTAGGCTTAGAGGAGGAGTAGAAGAGAGCCAGTGAAGTCCGGAAAGGCTTCCAAGGCAAAAGGACCAGCAAAAGGCAAGAAATAGTCCAGTTTGTGTGAACATGAGTCCACAGCAAGTGACAGCCACTGACAAAGAAAGTGTGAGGCAAGTGCAGGAGATGAGGCTGGAGGCAGATAGGGGCCAGAAGTTGAAAGCCATGTACATCTTGCTAATTTCTTTCCTTCTTTCCTTCCTTCCTTCCTTCCTTCCTTCCTTCCTTCCTTCCTTCCTTCCTTCCTTCCTTCCTTCCTTCCTTCTTCCTCCTTTCCTTTCCTTTCTTTTTTGGTAAGACATGGAGTCTTGCTATGTTGCCCAGGCTGGCCTTGAACTCCTGAGCTCAAGTGATCCTCCTGCCTCAGCCTTGATCTTTCTGCCCCAGCCACCTGAGTAGCTGGGATCACAGGTGCAGACCCCTGTGTCTGGCTTAATTTCTTAGACCTCATCCTAAACTGTAACAAGAAACAACTCCAAAAGAGTCTTCGATGTTTTTCAGCTGAAAGCCGTTTATCTCCTTCCTTGAAAGTTTAGGGCCAGTTTTGCAACCAGACTCTTGCAACAGCAGCTTTTGCCAGTATGGACTCTGAAAAATGAAATGTATGTGGGGTGTTCCATTGCTTAAGGTGAATGCAATGCACAAAGTAATCTGGGTCTCTCAGGGGAAGGGAAAAGAAGCTGCTGTCTGAAGTCAAGTTTGTTTATTAGAGCTGTGTGCACCCTGCTGCTCGCTCTTTGGGCCCAGGAGAATGACGTTACAGCCAGCTGGCCTTTGCCACCAAGCCCGACAGTCTAAACAGCTTCACAGGCAAGGACTTGGACCAGCCCCCAGGCCCCTTGGCCCACTGCTCAGTTCTTACTTAGCAGATCCACACATGGATCCCAGGCACAAGTTGGGAAGTCTGTTCCACGTCCAGCTGAAGGTGTGAATGACTGCAGTCAAGCCAACTAAATGATTGGAGATTGATCTTAAGGGAGGGAGAGTATTATCTCTGCCTTTCAAGGATGTGTCGGCTCCCCCTTTCTCCCTCTGCCCGGTTTTGGATTGTGGAATGATGGCTAAGTAGCAGGTGCCAAACCCAGCCTCACTTCCGCCCGCTGACTTTCCAAGCATTTCTTAGGAGGTTCATGACTGGACCCACCCCTGGGCGCTACCACAGGGAGGGGGATCTTGGGCGAATCTCTGAAACGGGACTTTTGCCCGTGGTGTGTAATATGTGAAAAAACCAGAGATGGAAGGATATGGAGAATGCTTTGAAGCCCAGGCAGTCCATCAGTTCTCCCAGAATGCCTGGCAGGGATGCAGCTGGCTGCCTTACTGTGCCCGTGGCAGACATAACTATCAACACATGTCTCAGTGATCTATTGCCACAATCAACGCATAACAAGCCACCCAGAATTCAGTGGCTTATAACAAGTGTCTGTTTAGCCCAAGAGAGTCTTTGGGTCAGTGATTCAGGCTGGATGACTGGTCTTGGCTAGGCTTCCTCATGTGACCTGCAGGGTGGCGCGGGCTGTCAGTTGGGGGTCACCTGTCTGGGGCTTAGCTGGAGAGCGTTGGCCGTGCAGGGAAAACTTTCTGGAAAACTCTGGATCCTTCCAGAGGCTGGCTGGGCATGTTCTCATGGCAAAGGTGGACGTGCAAGAGCAGAAGTGGCAACCTGCTGGCATTTTTGAAGCTTCTACCATGTCACAACATTGGCCAAACTCAGAATGAAGGGGGAGATTCACACCATCTCTCGATGGGAGGAGCCCAAAAGTCACATTATAAGGGTGTGAATACAGTGAGGGGTGAAGATTTGGGGCACTTAAAGCAATCAGTTTACCAAAACACTTTTCAACACAGTCCTCCACGGCTGCTGCCCATCGATTGAGTTCAGACACCACATAAAAGCTGTTCGCCATTACAACTCTAAATATGCAATTTTCAAGCTAGGTTTTGTGTAGCCCTTCAGTTCCAAAGG
The DNA here is from genome assembly GCF_024542745.1 of Macaca thibetana thibetana. Taxonomy (NCBI): domain Eukaryota; kingdom Metazoa; phylum Chordata; class Mammalia; order Primates; family Cercopithecidae; genus Macaca; species Macaca thibetana. The sequence continues at coordinate 91,427,894 of NC_065579.1, forward strand.
AGTGCTTCAGGGAACTCTGCAGGGACTGGGGTGATGGAAGGAGGGGGAGGATGAAAGGCACAGTGCTGGGTTCTCCTGCTCACTTAGAGCTAATCCACTCTTTCTTGTTTTATTTATTTATATATCTCAAAGCCTCAGTCTTTTAGACCCTGGAACCGGAAACTGGCTCACTGTCACTCTGCCACATTCTATTGGTCAAAGTAATCAATTACTCACCTAAATTCAAATGTGGCTGGCTAGTTTTTGTATTTTTTGTAGAGACAGGTTTTCACCTTGTTGGCCAGGCTGGTCTCAAACTCTACCTCCTTTTCCTGGAAGGTTCACTTTGAGAGGAGTTAACCATCGTATAAGCAGTCTGACTGCTCGCAGACTGCCATACTTGTAAGAAAACTCAAGCTAGCCATGTGGAGAGAGATGCCTGGTCAGTCCTGAGAGGTTGTAGCTCTCTCAGCCTAGGAAGTATAAAGCCTTCCCAAGACCCAGTCCCAGCCACCATCTGACCAAACTATATGAGAAATCCCAAGTGACAATCACTCAGCTGAGCCCAGTCAATCCACAGGGGCATGACAGATATTAATAAGGTATTATAAAAATTTTTATTGAGATGTAATTCACATACCATACAGTTTCCCAATTTAAAGTATACAATTCAATTGTTTTTAGTATAATCATAGTTTTACAATCATCACTACAATCTAATTTTAGAAAACTGTCATCACCACCAAAGAAATCCTGCAACCTCTAGCAGTCACTTCTCATTTCCCTCCTTCCCTAACCCCTTCACCCTGGCGCAACCATTAATCTACTTTCTATCTATGTAGATTTGCCTATTCTGGACAATAGGGAGTGTTTTCCCCATTGCTTTCCTAGAAATGGAATCAATCATATGTGGCCTTTTGTGACTGACTTTTTAAAGTAACACCATGTTTTCAAGGGTCATCCATGTTGTAGCATGTATAAGAACTTCATTTCCTTTTACTGTCAGTAATATCCCTTTGCACGGACAGACCACATTTTATCCATCCATTCTTCAATTGATGGACATATGATTGCTTCCACTTTTTGGCTATTTGTGAATAATGCTCCTGTGAACATTGCTATACAAGCTTTTATGTGAACATATGTTTTCAGTTCTCTTGGGCATATATCTAGGCTATCAACTTCTTTTTTAAACTTTTATTTTAGGTTCAGAGGTACATGTGCAGGTTTGTTACATAGGTGAACTCATGTCACAGGGGTTTGTTGTACAGATTATTTCATCACCCAGGTATTAAGCCCAGTACCCAATAGTCAACCATGTCTTTGCGATTGCGAATAGCATACAATAAACATTCGTGTGCATGTGTCTTTATGGTAGAATGATTTATATTCCTCTGGGTATATACCTAATAATGGGATTGCTGGGTTGGATGGAAGTTCTGCCTTTAGCTCTTGGAGGAATTGCCACACTGCTGTCCACAATGGTTGAGCTAATTTGCACTCCTACCAACAGTGTATAAGTGTTCCCTTTTCTCTGCAACCGCACCAGCATCTGTTATTTTTTAACTTTTTAATAATAGCCATTTTGATTGGTAAGTGATAGTACCTCATTGTGGTTTTGATTTGCATTTCCCTAATGATCAGTGATAGTGAGCTTTTTTTTTTATGCTTGTTTTGTTGGCCACATGTATGTCTTCTTTTGAAAAGTGTCTGTTTATGTCCTTTGCCCATCCTTTAATGGGGTTGTTTGTTTTTCTCTTGTATATTTGTTTAAGTTCCTTATAGATGCTGGATATTAGACCTTTGTCCAATGCATAGTTTGCAAATATTTTCTCCCATTCTGTAGGTTGTCTGTTTATTCTGTTGATAGTTTCTTTTGCTGTGCAGAAGTTCTTTACTTTAATTAGATCCCATTTGTCAATTTTTGTTTTTGTAGAGATTGCTTTTTGGTATCTTGTCATGAAATCTTTGCCTGTGCCTATGTCCAGGATGGTATTGACCAGGTTGTCTTCTGGGTTTTTATAGTTTTGAGTTTTACATTTAAGTCTTTAATCCATCTTGAGTTGGTTGTTGTATATGATGTAAGGAAGGAATCCAGCTTCAGTCTTCTGCATATGACCAGCCCGTTATCCAAGTACCATTGATTGAACAGGGAGTCTTTTCCCCATTGCTTGTTTTTGTTAGCTTTGTCAAAGATCAGAAGGTTATAGGTGTGCAGCCTTATTTCTGGGCTCTCTATTCTGTTCCATTGGTTTATGTGTCCATATTTGTACCAGTACTATGGTTTTTGTCGTTGTCGTTGTTGTTACTGTAGCCCTGTAGCATAGTTTGAAATCGGGTAACATGATGCTTCCAGCTTTGTTCTTTTTGCTTAGGATTGCCTGGCCTATTTGGGCTCTTTTTGGGTTCCCTGTGAAATCTAAAATAGTTTTTTCTAGTTCTCATTGGTAGTTTGATAAAAATAGTAGCATTCAATCTGTAAATAAATTCTTTGGGCAGTGTGGTCATTTTAATGATATTGAATCTTTCTATCTATGAGCATGGGCTCTTTTTCCATTTGTTTGTGTCTTCTCTGATTTCTTTGAGCAGTGTTTTGAAATTTTCACTGTAGAGATCTTTCATCTCCCTGGTTAGCTGTATTCATAGGTATTTTATTCTTTTTGTGGCAGTTGTGAATGGGATTGCCTTCCTGATTTGACTCTTGGCTTGGCTGTTGTTGATGTGTAGGAAAGCTAGTGATTTTTGTACATTGATTTTGTATCCTGAAACTTTGCTGAAGTTGTTTATCAGTTGAAGGAGCTTTGGGGCTGAGACTGTAGGGTTTTCTAGACATAGAATCATGTCCTCTGCAAACAGGGAGGGTTTGACTACTTCCTCTTTTCCTGTTTGGACGCCCTTCATTTCTTTCTCTTGCCTGATTACTCTGGCTAGGACTTCCAATACCATGTTGAATAGGAGTGGTGAGAGAGAAGATTTGCTCTACAAATTTCAGCTGGAAGTTAAACTCTTGAAGTGATGTCAAGGTCAAGACATAGATGGCGAGGTCACGAACGAGGTGTCAAGGCAGCCCTAGGCACTCCCTACAGAGCCAGTAATGGACAGACAGCCAGGGAGCAGGGACACAGGGAGGAGACATCAGATGCACTTTGAGGATGAAATAGCTATTGCCTTTTCCCAATTCACATTACAGGGGCAACCTGAAACATATCAGAGACACAGCCTCCTTGTGCACCCTGGGCATCTCTTTTAAGAAGAAAGGAGGAGGAGAAAGGAGCATTTATGGAGCATCTGCTCCTTTTGGGCTCAGCATAAATAACTCTTCTTATACAGGCTAATTTAAGCCCTCCCAGGATGGAGGTATTGTCATCGTCATTTTACTAATTAGGATTCACCTTTAACCACATTCAATAGCTGTTTTAAAAGTTGAGGCAGGGAGTCATGGCTCACACCTGTAATGTCTGCACTTTGGGAGGCCAAGGTGGGAGGATGGCTTGAATCCAGGAGTTCAAGACCAGCCTGGGCAACATGATGAGACCCCATCTCCACCGCCACCAAAAACAAACAAACAAACAAACAAACAAAAAAAACCACCCAAAAAACAACAACAAAAAGAAAGAAAGAAAGAAATTAGCCAGGCATGGTGGCATGAGCCTGTAGTTCCTGCTACTCTGGAGGCTGAGGTGGGAGGATCACTTGAGCCTGAGAGGTCAAGGTTGCAGTGAGCCATGATCCCACCACTGCACTCCAGCCTGGGTAACAGAGCAAGACCCTGTCTCCAAAAAAAAAAAAAAAAAAAAAAAAAAAAAAGTTGAAACTGAGTTTTGTTGAGCCATAGTAAGTATAGATGCTTCAAGAAAATGCCTAAAGATCAGAAAACATCAGGTGCATTGTGATCTTGTGATAATATACAACTGAATTCTTTCCTTGGGAGAATGGGATATGTTAGAGTTGCTTAACTATGGTTGGGGTGTGGAGAAGAGGAGGAGGTAGTTGGGAGAGAGAGGGCAAAAGAGTGCAAACATGAGCAGCCAGGAGGAAGAAAGAACTTTTGCTTTGAAGACAACTGATAAGATGGTCATTGAAACATGTTTGAGCATCAGAAGTGTGGCCCTGGCTGACTGCCACTTTATACCAGGCACTCTGCATGCCTTATTTTCTTGATCTTTCACAAGAGCCATAGGCAAGGAACCTGGGTCATCCCAGAGGTCAATAAGTGTGCCAAAAGCTACATGGCCAATAACTGGAAAGGTAGGATTTGAGTCCTAGACTTAGTGATTCCAAAAGTTTCCACTGCGCCCTCTCAAATTCACGCCAAATCACAAGCGAAATCTCTCCAGTTCTCCACCCCTAAACTTTCTTTTTCTTTCTTGATTTAAGGGAAAATCTTATGCCTCTGAGACTCCAATTCCCCTGCAGCTCTTTCCAGGTGGTGTGTCAGGGAGAGGAAAAGGGGTTGCGTTTTTATTCCCATCCCTCTTGGATCAAAGCAACTCTTTCATGGCGCCAATGTCCACCTTGCAGTTTCCAGGCTGCTGTTTCCTCCTTTCCTAAAATCTCTGAGCTCTGCAACTCTTGGCATCTGCATTCCTACACAGTGTACAGACACCTCTTGGTTTATTGCATTTTGCTTTACTGCATTTTGCAGATACTGTGTTTTTTACAAATTGAAAGTTTGTGGGAACCTTGCATTGAGCAAGTCTATTGGTGTCATATTTCCAACATCATGTGCTCTGTCACATTTTGGTATGTCTCACAATATTTCAAACTTTTCATTATTACTATTATATCTGTTATCATCATCTATAATCAGTGATTCTTGATGTTACTATTGTAATTATTTTAGGCTTCCACGAACTGCACCCATATAAGAAAGCAAACTGAATTGATAAATGTTGTGTGTGTGCTAACAGCTCCACCGACCTGTGGTTCCCCAGTCTCTCTCCCTCTCCTCAGGCCTCCCTATTCCTTGACATGCAAGCAGTGTTGAAATTAGGCCAATTAATAACCCCACAGTGGCCTGCAAGTGAAAGGAAGAGTTGCATGCCTCTCACTTTGAATCAAAAGCTAGAAATGATTAAGCTTAGTGAGGAGGGCATGTAAAAAAACTGAGATAGGCTGAAAGCGAGGCCTCTTGTGCCAAATAGCCAAGTAGTAAATGCAAAGGAAAAGTTCTTGAAGGAAATTAAAAGTGCTACTCCAGTGAACACATGAATGATAAGAAAGTAAAACAGCTTTATTGCTGAAATGGAGGAAGTTTTAGTGGTCTGGATGAAAGATCAAACCAGCCACAACATTCCCTTAAACCAAAGCCTAATCCAGAGCAAGGCTCTAACTTGCCTCAATTCTATGAAGGCTGAGAGGAGTAAGGAAGCCGCAAGAGAAAAGCTGGAATCTAGCACTGGTTGGTTTATGAGGTTTAAGGACAGAATCCATCTCTATAACATAAAAGTGCAAGGTGAAGCAGAAAGTAGGAGCAGAATGTAGGAGCTGCAGCAAGTTATCCAGAAGAGCTAGCTAAGATCATTGATGAAGGTGGCTGCACTAAACAACAGATTTTCAATGTAGATGAAATAGCCTTCTATTTGAAGAAGATGCCATCTAGGACTTTCATAGCTAGAGAGGAGAAATCAACGCAGAGCTTCGAAGCTTTAAAACACAGGCTGACTCTCTCGTTAGGGGCTGGTGCAGCCTGTGACTCTCAGTTGAAACCAATGCTCATTTACCATTCCAAAAATCCTAGGGCCCTTCAGAATTACCCTAACTCTATTCTGTGCTCTAGAAATGAAACAAGGCCTGGATGGCAGCACATCTGTTTACAGCATGGTTTACTGAATATGTGAAACCCATTGTTGAGACCTACTGCTCAGAAAAAAAAGATTCCTTTCAAATACTGACAATGTACCTGGTCACTCAAGAGCTCTGATAGAGATGTACAAAGTCATTAAGTTGTTTTATGCCTGCTAACACAACATCCATTTTGCAACCCCTGAATCAAGGAGTAATGTGGACTTTCAAGTCTCAATAGTTAAGGAATATATTTCATAAGGCTATAGTGGCCATAGATAGTAATTCCCCTGAATGATCTGGGCAAAGTAAATTGAAAACCTTTTGGACAGTATTCACCATTCTAGATACCATTAAGAACATTTGTGGTTCATGGGAAGAGGTCAAAATATCAACATTAACAGGAGTTTGGAAGAAGTTGATTCTAGCCCTCACGAATTACTTGGAAGGGTTTAAGACTTCAGTGGAGGAAGTAGCTGCAGATGTAGTAGAAATAGCAAGAGAACTAGAATTAGAAGTGGGGCCTGAAGACATGACTGGATTGCTGGAATCTCATGACAAATTTTAAATGGATAGGGAGCTGCTTCTTATGGATGAACAAAGAAGTGGTTTCTTGAGCTAGAATTTCCTTCTGGTAAAGATGCTGTGAGCATTGTTGAAATAACAACAGTTTAGAATGTTACATAAACTTAGTTGGGAAAGCAGCAGCAGGGTTGGAGAAGATTGACTCCAATTTTGAAAGAAGTTCTATGGTGAGTAAAAGGCTGTCAGAGAGCATTACATGCTACTGAGAAATCTTTTGTGAAAGGAAGAGTCAATCGATGTGGCAAACTTCACTGGTGTCTTATTTTAAGAAATTGCCACAGCCACCCCAGCCTTCACAGCCACCACCATGATCAGTCAGCAGCCATCAACATCAAGGCAAGACCCCTCACCAGCAAAAACACTGACTAGCTGAAGGTGCAGATAACTGTTAGTGTTTCTTAGCAATAGAGTATTTTTAAATTAAGGTATGCACATTGCTGTTTTTAGACATAGTGCTACTGCACACTTAATAGTCTATAGTAAAGTATGAACACAACTTTTATATGCACTGGGAAACTAAAACATTTGTGTGACTCACTTTATTGTGATATTCACCTTAATGGAGTGGTCTGGAATAGAACCAGCAATGTCTCCAAGGTATGTCTGTAATTTTTGTGCCCCCTGTTCTCCAACTGACTACTTCCCTCTTTTGGCATGACTCAACATTTTTCAACACCGAAGGACAAATTTAAGATATATCGTTCCTACTCCTGTCCTTCCACCAGCCTCGTCCCTATTGCTTGTTTCCTCACACTTCTCCTTGGCCATCCCAGATTCCATAGCCCAGCATTACTGTCACACATCTTCAGCTGCCATGCCTGTCTCCCTCCATTGAACTCGTCTGGCAAAACCCTTACCCCGGTTCCATCCAACCTCCACTCACTCCTTGCCTGGCGGCTGGAGGAGACTGGAGAATCTGCTGGATTGTGCTCACTTGCCCACTTGAGATTCACAACCACTAACTTCAAATGGGGCCCTTCATGTGGCCCTGAAACTTCCCATGTTCCCTTGTCCCTGCACTCTCACAGCACATACATGATGCGTGTCTTTCCTCACACCTCCGGTACCTCCTCCTCATTCCTTACTCCTCTGAAGTCCAAGGTTCCTACTGCACTGAGAAGATAGAGGCAATTGGAGAAGAGGAAGGTTATTTCCCCACCACTTCTTCAAACTTATTTTTATTTTATTTATTTATTTTTTTTGAGATGGAGTCTTGCTCTGTCACCAGGCTGGAGTGCAGTGGCACCATCTTGGCTCACTGCAAGCTCCGCCTCCCGGGTTCACGCCATTCTCCTGCCTCAGCCTCCCGGGTAGCTGGGACTATAGGCGTGTGCCACCACACCCAGCTAATTTTTTATATTTTAGTAGAGACAGGGTTTCACCATGTTGGCCAGGATGGTCTCGATCTCCTAACCTTGTGATCCGCCCGCCTCGGCCTCCCAAAGTGCTGGGATTACGGCGTGAGCCACCGCGCCCGGCCTTCAAACTTATTTTCATTGGACCCATAAACTGTACCATCCCTTCTCTTTCTGTAGTTGAATCCAATGCTCTTATCTGAAGCCAACGCCTCACTTTTCTAGGGAGCCTGCATCCTCTCACCTATAAACATGCTATAATTGCTCCCACTCAAACACGAAACAAAATGAACAATAACACATTTCTGTCTTGTCCCCACATATCTTTCAACACCCGCTTCATCGATTTACTTTGTATTAGGCCTTTCTTGAAAGAGTTGCCTGCACTGTCTGTCCCCAGACTCTTTCTTGCCACCTTTTTTTCTGAACCACTTAGGTCAGGGATTCACTCCACAATTACACTAAGATGACTCTTTTCCAGGTCACCAGCGACCTCCGTCTTGCCATATCCAATGATTGGTTTTCAGTGTTCATCTTGCTCAAACTCTCATCAGCATGTGACAGTTTGCCACTCCCTCCTCTTGGCTTCTGGGTGTTCTTTCTCACCTCTCCCCACTGGCCGCTACTTTCGCAGTCTCCTTTGCTGCCACCTCTCATTCCCCAACCTGTGTAAAGTGCCCCGAGGATCACTGCTGAAGCCTCTCCCCGGACTCACTCCCTAGGTGAACTCATTCAGTCTCACGGCTTCAGAGACCATCGAAGGGCTGACAACCCCCAGCTATGCATCTCCAGCTCAGAGTTCGCCACCAAACTCCAGCCGTGTCTAGGTAACTGCTGACTTCACATCTCCACTTGAATGTTTTATCAGTCAGCTCAAGTTGCCATAACAAAAAACCGTGATGAACAACAGAAACTTATTTTCTCACAGTTCTGGAGGCTAGAAGTCCATGATCAGGTTTTAGGCAGTCTTGCTTTCTTCTGAGGCCTCTTTTTCTGACTTGCTCATGGCCACTTCCATGTGTCTGTGAGGCCTTTTCTTTCATATTGGATTAGGACCCCACCCTCATGACTTTTTTTTTTTTTTTTTTTTGAGACAGGGTTTAGCTCTGTCACCCTGGCTGGACTGCAGTGGCATGATATAATCACAGCTTACTGCAACCTTGAACTCCTGGGTTCAAGTGATCCTCCTGCCTTAGTCTTCTGAGTAGTGAGGACTACAGGTGCATACCACCACACCCAGTTACATTTTAAATTTTTTTGTAGAAATGGAGTCTCTTTATGTTGCCCAGGCTGGTCTTAAACTCCTGGCATCAAGCAATCCTCCTGCCTTGGTCTCCCAAAGTGCTGAGATTATAGGCATGAGCCACTGTACTTGGCCCTAATTTAATCTTAATTACCTTGATAAGGCCCTGTCTCCAAATACAGTCACATTGGGAGCTAGGACCTCAACATAAAACTTTGGTGAGGGTACAATTCAGTCTGTAACAGATGTCCAGTGGGCACCTCGTCTTCTTGGTGAATGGCAGTTCCATCCTTCCAGGTGCTCAGGCTGAAACCCTATACTCCCCTCTTTCTCGCTCGCTGCACATTTCAGTCCACCAGCAAATCCTGCTGTCTCTGCTTTAAAAATGCACGTGGATTCTAACTGCTTCTTTCTGCTTTCACTGCCATCACCCTGATCCAAACCATCATCGTTTTAAAACTATATTAAGAAAATGGCCTCTTGTGGCCGGGTGCGGTGGCTCACACCTGTAATCCCAGCACTTTGGGAGGCCAAGGCAGGCAGATCATGAGGTCAGGAGATCGAGACCATCCTGGCTAATGCGGCACGAGGTCAGGAGATCGAGACCATCCTGGCTAACGCGGTGAAACCCTGTCTCTACTAAAAATACAAAAAAATTAGCCAGGCGTGGTGGCAGGTGCCTGTAGTCCCAGCTACTCGGGAGGCTGAGGCAGGAGAATGGTGTGAACCCAGGAGGCGGAGCTTGCAGTGAGCTGAGATTGCTCCACTGCACTCCAGCCTGGGCAACAGAGCGAGACTCCATCTCAAATAATAATAATAATAATAATATAAAAAAAAGAAAATGGCCTATTGCACTGTCTCCTGTTTCTGCCTTTGGCCTTTAAAATCTTTTATCAATGTGCCGGTAAGAGTAATCTTTCTAAAACTGAAGTCAGGCCATGTCACTATCTGTTCAACCCCCTGCCACAGGAGACCCCGTCTCATTCTTTTAGTGGCCAGAAAAGCCCTGTGGGACACTTCTCTGATTGCTGGTATTCTGCTTCTTGCTCCCACTACTCAGCCACACTATTCTCCTTGCAGTACCTTGAGGCACGTTCTTACCTCAGGGCCTTTGCATTTGCTGTTCCCTCCAGCTGAAATGCTCTTGCCCTGGATATTATGTGTTGTGCTTCTAACATCTTTGTCAGATGTCTGCTCAAATATGACATTTTCATCCGGGCATGGTGGCTCATGCCTATAATCCCAGCACTTTGGGAGGCCAAGGTGGGTGGATCACCTGAGATCAGAAGTTTGAGACCAGCCTGGCAAACGTCTCTACTAGCCCATCTCTACTAAAAATACAAAAATTAGCCAGGCATGGTGGCGGGTACCTGTGATCCAAGCTACTCGGGAGGCTAAGGCAGAAGAATCATTTGAACCTGGGAGGCAGAGGTTGCAGTGAGCTGAGATCATGCCACTGCACTCCAGCCTGGGCAACAGAGTGAGACTCCATCTCAAAAAAAAAAAAAAAAAAAAAAAAAAAAAAAAAAAAAAAAAAGACATTTTCAGAGAGGTCCTCTTTGACTATCTTACAAAAAATAGTGCTCTCACTCTTGCTGTGCAAACTCGATTTCCTGTACCCTACTCTATGTATTTTTGAAGCAGTCATCACCATGTGATATACTCTTTCTACATTATTTTCTTGGGCATTTGCCTATTGTCACCCTTTCTCCCTACTACCATGTGACTCCATGAGGACAAACACTTAATCTGTTATGTTCACTGGGGCATCTCCAGAACTTGCTTGAAACCCAGTAGGTATTCAATAAGTTCTAGAGGGATGAATGAATGACTCCTCTCACTGTAAGGGAGTTTGGGATATGTAGTCTTTATCTGGGCACATTTCTACCTGTTCTCTTTGTAGGGGAGAAAGGGATGAGGATGTTGGATAAGCAGCTCAGTATGTTCCCCAACATGTAAGGGAGTCATGTGGAGTTCTGCACTCTCCTTCTTGGTACGCATCCTCAGAATGCATCCTTTGCAGAAGCAGGAAGTGCTTGTGCTTGCTGTGAGTCTTTGTGGACAGAGGCAGGATCATGCTGGCTAGAATCTAGTGGACAAGGTAAGGAAATGTAAGCATTGAGGAGGGGTACGCATTTGTTGTATGAGGTTCGAGGAGGTCCTGCCTCAACGAAGAGGGTCACACAGACTCCTAGGAAGACTGGACTCTGTGCACTGGAGCTAGTGGGTCTCTGGAGATATGAGGATCACAGGCCTGATTTCCAGAGTGTGGCATGGAACGGTGCTGGGTGTGTATCTTAGTCTATTTTGTGCTGCTATAACATAATAACTGAGATTAGGTAATTTATAATAAACAGAAATTTATTTTTTATGGTCCTGGAGTCTAAGTCCAGAATCAAGGGGTTGGCATCTCATGAGGGCTTCTTGCTGCATCATTACATGGCAGAAGGTGACAGGGCAAAGAGATAAAATGCACACAAGAGAGGGAAGAACAAATGTGTTCCTCTACAGTGAACTCATTCCCATGATAATTAACGTACTTCCACAATCATGGCATTAATTCATTCATGAAGTCAGAGTCATCATGGCCTAATTACGTCTCCACAGACCCATCTCTTAGTACTGTTACAATGGCAATTAAATTTCAACATGAGTTTTGGAGGGAACATTCAAATATAGCAGCATGCCATTCTTCATGTTCACCTCTGAGCATACTCCCACCCTTGCTGTTTCCATCCTTGAGGCTTTGCCTTTCGTCCCCAAGACTGGCCTCAGGCCATACTCTATTGTACCAATGCCAAAAATTGAGGTTTAAAGTCTCATTGAGTAATTCTTAACCAAAGATATATTGTAAACCAATAGTCACTGAATTCTACTTGCTCACCTGTGGATATTAGTTGGGTATGTAAGTTAGTGTTTGCTGCTTAAAATAGCAGCTCTTTATGAGCTCACAATTCTGTGGGTTTGCAATTTGGACTGGGATCAGTGGGGTGGTTCTTCTGCTCTCAGTTGGGCTCACACATTCAACTGCAGCCAACTTCTGTGTTGGCTGAGGCTGGCTGGTCTAGGTCCAGGATGGCTTATCTCTACTTTGTGTGGTCCCTCATAGTTGGCAGGCTAGCACAGGCTTGTTTTCATGGCAGCCCCACAGGGCTCTGAGGGAGCAAATAAGAGCATGCATGGCTTATTGAGGCCTAAGCTCAGATCCCAAACTCCATCACATCTATTACATTCTGTTGGTCAAAGCAAGTTGTCACGAGGGCTAGTGTATGAACCACACAACTATGAGTGAGAAAGGAGAGAGATATTTCTTCATCCAGGGGCCTGTTTTTTGTAGGCCCTCGGTCTGCTCCTCTCTTTCCCAGCAGTAGTGGGTTCTGTGGAGAACTCTGATTTCTGCCCTTGGACTAGACAGCTGTGTCTGTGAGTTCTGTGACCGTTTTTTCAGACAGGCTTCATAGAAGCTCTCAGAGACATGTTTTTGCTTAAAAGCCTTTTGATTTTCCTGGTCAGTTGTCATAGTTGGAGCTTTTTGGCAAGGCTTCAGCCATTCATATCTAATCCTGTACACTGATTAATGGAGGTGGTTTCACTTTTATTGTCCCTCTGTGGCAGCCTGTCTCCCCAGTGGCTGGGACAGAAGCTGCTCACAGGTTTGTGGCTATTGATGGGCAGGGCCAGAGACATGCTGTGCTCATTCTAGGACGTGGTGGGGATGGACGTCCTATTGGCCAACAGTTTTAACTTTTCCTAACTGCCTCCCAAAGTATCATTTCCCTCATATTTATAAATTATATGATAAGACTCACTTTTGCTATCATCAGTTTGTCCCGCTACTGGACCATCAGCATACAAACATGCTATCATTTCTCCTATCTTAAAATGTTGATCTTCTCTTGACTCCATGTCTCTTTTCCCACTACTCTTCAGCGATGAACTCTTAAAAAATATAACTATACTCACTATCCCAATATGTGGGCTTCCATTTCCCCTTAAAGCCTCTCTGATCAGGACTCCTCCTCGCCTCCTCTGAAACTGCTCTTGGCAAGGTCAGTTGCTAAGGCCAATGGTCATTCTCTGTCCCTATCTGATTCTGCACAGGTAGACATTTTCTCCTTGAGAAACTTTCCACTCACTTGGCCCTCTCCTTTCTTCTTGCTGGCTGGTTCATCCTAATTTCCCTGACCACTGAATATTGGAGGGCCCTAAGGTTCAGGCTCCAGGGCTTTCCTCTTTCTTATGTATGTCTCCTTAGTGATCTCATCCTGCCTCATGGGTTTAAACACCAGCTGTATGCCAGTGACTCTAATAATTACGTCTCCAATTCAGACCCTTTCTGGCCCTCAGACTCATAAATCCAACTGATTGTTCAACATCTCTGATTGGATGGATGCGTAACTGGCATCCTGAGTTTAGCATGTTCAAGTCTGAATCCTGGTGTGCCCCCAACCTCCTCCTCTCACTGTTGCCCCCATGTCAGTTAAAGGCAAGGTCATCTTGTAGGTTCTTGCCTGCAGTCCTCTCTCTCTCTCTGTGTGTGTGTGTGTGTGTGTGTGTGTGTGTGCGTGCACACACACGTATATATATATAACTTTTTTCTTACACAAAAGTTGGCATACTATATATATTGTTCTGCATCTTGCTTGTCTCACTTAACAATATATTCTGGCGGTCACTTCAGTTCAGAGAGATCTTCCTCATTCTTTTTACAGCTGCATCAGTATTTCATTGTATAAATGTACTATAATGTATTCAACCAACTAGAATAATACTTTAATACTTGATGAACATTTGAATTGTTTCCAGTCTTTTGATATTACAAATAAGGCTGCAATTAATGTCCTTGTATATATGTTGTTTTGTCCTTTGAAAGGATGCCTTCAAGGCAGGTTTCTGGAATTGTGGTTGGAGGAAGCTGTCAAAGGAATCTGAGCAGTTGCACAAGTTTTGTGTCCCAGTGCAGCTGCAAGGGAGGGCATATTCGCCAATGCTCAATTTAGATATGGTGAAAAGGAAAAGGAGAAGGAAGAATCTTCCAGAACATAGGGCCAAGGGCCTAAAAACAATAATCAGGGAGCACCCCCCCGCCGCTCCCCCGCAGCCCACCACCCAGGGAGCAGACCTGGACCTAATCATGAAAAAGTTCCCATCTCTAGGGTGGGAAAGCCTTGCAATAGCTGCTCATCAGGATTTCCAAATTGCTAGAGTACTGCCTGTTCTGTTTTTATTATTCCCTTTTGGAACTGGCCTCTTGGCTCTGTTGAGTTCAACTATATCTTTATTGATTTTTCTATCTGCTGTGTGTAATAGAGGGGTATTGAAATCTCCAACTATAATAGTGGATTCATCTATTTTTCCTTGCAGTTCTATCAGTTTCTGCCGTATGTATTTTGATGCTCTGTTGTTAGTTGCATACACATTAAGAATTGTTATGGCTGCTTGGAGGATTGACCGTCTTATTATTATGTAACGGTCCTCTTTATTCTTGATAATTTTCATTGCTTTGAAGTCTGCTATGTCTGAAATTAATATAACTACTCCAGCTGTTTTTAAAAATTTTCCATTTTGTGGGTACATAGTAGGTGTATATATTTATAGGGTACATGAGATATTTTGATACAGGCATACCATGTATAATAATCACATAAGGGTAAATATATCCATCACCTCAAGCATTTATTCTGTCCTTGTGTTACAAACAATCCAATTATATTCTTTTAGTTATTTAAAATAAAAATATACAGTACATTATTGTTGACTGTAGTCACCCTGTTGTGCTATCAGATAGTAGCTTATTCTTTCTATCTAATTGTATTTTGTACCCATTAACCATCCCCTCTCCTATCTCTCCCACTATCCTTCCCAGCCTCTGGTAACCGTCATTCTACTTTCTATCTCTATGAATTGGATTGTTTTAATTTTTAGCTCCTACAAATAAGTCAGAACATGTGAAGTTTGTCTTCTGTGCCTGGCCTACTTAACATAATGACCTCCAGTTCTATCCATGTTGCTACAAATGACAGGGTCCCCTTCTTTTATTATAGCCGAATAGTACTCCATTATGTATAAGTACCACATCTTCCTTATCCATTTGTCTGCTGATGAACACTTAGGTTGCTTCCAAATCTCAGCTATTGTGAATAGTGCTGCAATAAATGGGAATGCAAATATCTCTTTGATACACTGATTTCCTCATATTTTGGGTGTATACCTAGCAGGGGGATTGCTGGATTATATGATAGTTCTACTTTTAGTATTTTGGGGAACCTCCAAACAGTTCTCCATAGTGGTTGTACTAGTTTACATTCCCGTCATCAGTGTGTGGTGGTTCCCTTTTCTTTACATGCTCACCAGCATTCATGATTGCCTAGCTTTTGCATAAAAGCCATTTTAGCTGGAATGAGATGATATCTTGTCATAATTTTGATTTGCATTTCTCTGATGATCAGTGATACTGAGCACCTTTTCATATGCCTATTTGCCATTTGTATGTCTTCCTTTGAGAAATGCCTGTTCAGATCTTTTGGCCATTTTTAATTGGATTATTAGATTTTTTTTCTATAGAGTTGTTTGAGCTCCTCATATATTCTGGTTATTAATCCCTTGTCAAATGGATAGTTTGTATATATTTTGTCCTATTCTGTGGGTTGTCTTTTCACTTTGTGGACTATTTGCTTCATTCTGCAGACGCTTTTTAACTTGATGTGATCCCATTTGTCCATGTTTTACTTTGCTTGCCTGTGCTTGTGGAGTATTACCTAAGAAATCTTTGTCCAGCCCAATGTCTTGGGGAGTTTCCTCAATGTTTCCTTTCTACACTTTCATAGTTTGAGGTTTTTTATATATACACATGCGTGCACGTATTGTATATATAATACACAATACACACACACACACACACACACACACACACACACATACTGTTTTATTTTATTTTTGAGACGGACTCTCATTCTGTCACCCAGGCTGGAGTGCAGTGGCATGATCTTGGTTCATTGCAACCTCTGCCTCCCAGGTTCAAGCGATTCTGCTGCCTCAACTTTCCAAGTAGCTGGGATTACAGATGCGTGCCACCACGCCCAGCTAGTTTTTGTATTTTTAGTAGAGACAGCGTTTCACCATGTTTCCCAGGCTGCTCTCAAACTCCTGGCCTCAAATGATCTGCCTGCCTTGGCCTCCCAAAGTACTGGAATTACAGGCATGAGACATCATGCCCAGCCTGAGGTCTTAGATTTAAGTCTTCACTCTATTTTAATTTTATTTTTTGTATATGGTGAGAGATAGGGGTCTAGTTTTCTTCTTCTGCATATGGATATCCAGTTTTCCCAGCACCATTTATTGAAGAGACTGTGTTTTCCCCAATGTAAGTTCTTGGCACTTTTGTAAAAAATGAGTTCACTGCAGATGTAGATTTGTTGCTGGCTGGTTCATCCTCATTTCCCTGACCACTGAACATTGGAGGGCCCTAAGGTTCAGGCTCCAGGCCTTTCCTCTTTCTTATGTATGTCTCCTTGGTGATCTCATCCTGCCTGTTGGTTCCATTGGTCTATGTGTCTGTTTTTATGCCAGTACTATGCTGTGCTATATACTCTGTACTATAATTTGAAGTCAGGTAATGTGATTCCTCCAGTTTTGTTCTTTTTGCTCAATATAGCTTGGCTATTCTGGATCTTTTGTGGTTCCATATAATTTTAGCATTTTTTTCTCCTAATTTTAATTTTTTAAAAAAAATTTGTATAGATGGGGTCTCACCATCTTGCGCAGGCTGGTCTCAAACTCTTGACCTCAGGTGATCCTCCTACGTTGGCTTCCTAAAGTACTGGGATTATAGGCGTGTCCAGCCTGTTTTTTCTATTTCTGTGAAAAATGTCATTGGCATTTTGATAGGGATTACATTGAATTTACAGACTGCTTTGGGCAATATGAACATTTTCACAATATTGATTCTTTTAGTTCATGAACATGAAATATCTTTCCATTTTTTGGTGTCTTCCTCAATCTCTTTCATCAGTGTTTCATAGTTTTCATTGTAGAGGTCATTCACTTCTTTGGTTAAGTTAATTCCTAGGTATTTAATTTTATTTGTAGCTATTATAAGTGGGATTACTTTCTTGATTTCTTTTTCAGATTATCTGCTGTTGGCATATAGAAATGCTACTGATTTTTGTATGTTGATTTTGTATCCTGCAACTTTACTGAATTTGTTTATCAGTTCTAATAGTTTTTTGGTGGATTCTTTATGTTTTTCCAAATATAAGATCATATCATCTATGAACAATGATAACTTGACTTCTTCCTTTCCTTTTTTTTTTTTTTTTTTTTTGAGACAGAATCTTGCTCTGTCACCTAGGCTGGAGTGCAGTGGCATGATCTCGGCTCACTGCAATTTCTGCCTCTCTGCTTCAAGCGATTCTCCCACCTCAGCCACCCGAGTAGCTGGTATTTCAGGCTTCCACCACCACGCCCAGCTAATTTTTGTATTTTTAGTAGAGACAGGTTTTCACCATGTTGGCCAGGCTGGTCTCAAACTCCTGACATCAAGTGATCTGCCTGCCTCAGCCTCCCAAAGTGCTGGGATTGCAGGTGTGAGCCACCATGCCTGGCCTTCCTTTCCAATTTGGATGCCCTTTCTTTCTCTTTTCTGATTGCTCTAGCTAGGATTTCCAGAACTATGTTGAATAACAGTGGTGAAAGTGGGCATTCTTGTGTTGTGTTCCAGATCTTAGAAGAAAGGCTTTCCATTTTTCCCCATTCTGTGTGATACCAGCTGTGGATCTGTCATATATAGCTTTTATTGTGTTGAGGTACGTTCCTTCTGTGCCTAGTTTTTTGAGGGATTTTGTCATGAAGGAATATTGAATTTTATAAAGTGCTTTTTCAGCATCAGTTGAAACAATCATATGGGTTTTTTCCTTCTTTTTTTGATATAATGTATTTCATTAATTTATTTGCATATCTTGTACCATCCTTGCCCATTTGGTCATGATGAATGATCAATGATGAATTTAATATGTTGTTGAATTCAGTTTGTTGATATTTTGTTGAAGAGTTTTCCATCATTGTTCATCGGGGATATTAGCTTGTCATTTTCTTTTTTTGATGTGTCTTTGTCTGGTTTTGGTATCAGGGTAATACTGGCTTCATAGAATGAGTTCGTAAGTATTCCCTCCTCTATTTTTCAGAATAGTTTGAGTCGAATTGGTATTAGTTTTCTTTAAATATTTGATAAACTTCAGTAGGGAAGCCATCGGGTCCCTGGCTGGAAGACTTTTTAAATTTTCTTCTTAATTTCTTCATTGACCCACTGGTCATTCAAGAGCATATTGTTTAATTTTCATGTGTTTGTATAGTTTCCAAAATAACTCTTGTTATTATTTCTAGTTTTATTACATTGTGGTCTGGGAAGATTCTTTTTTTTTTAATTTTAAAGACGTGTTTTGTGGTCCAGTATATGGTCTATCCTTGAGAATAATTGATGTACTGAGGAGAAGAATGAGCATTCTGCACCCATTGGAGGAAATGTTTTATAAATATGCATTAGGTCCATTTGGTCTATAGTGCAGATGAAGTCCAATATTTCCTTGGTGATTTTCTGTCTGATGATCTGTACAGTGCTGAAAGTGGGGTGTTGAAGTCTCAGCTATTATTGTAGTGAGGTGTATTTCTCTCTTTAGCTTTAATATTTGCTGTATATACCTGGACGCTCCAGTGTTGGGTGCATACATGCTTGCAATTGTTATATCCTCTTGCTGAATTGACTCCTTTATTATTATATAATGACCTTCCTTGTCTCTTTTTATAGTTTTTGTGTTGACATCTTTTTTTTTTTTTTTTTAGATTAGGTCTCACTCTGTCACCTAGGGTGGAGTGCAGTGGTACTGTCTTGGCTCACTGCAACCTCTGCCTCCTGGGTTCAAGCAATTCTCCTGTCTCAGCCTCCCAAGTAGCTGGGACTACAGGAATGTGCCACCATGCCTGGCCAATTTTTGTATTTTTAATAGAGACGAGGTTTTGTCATGTTGGCCAGGCTGGTCTCAAACTCCTGACCTTGGGTGATCCACCCACTTTGGCTACCCAAAATGCTTGGGATCACAGTCATGATCCACTGTGCCTGGCCAGTGTTTGTCTTGAAATCTATGTTGTCTGATATAAGTGTAGCTACTCCTGCTGTCTTTTTGTTTCCATTGGTGTGGAGTATCTTTTTCCATCCTTTTATTTTCAGTCTATGTGAGTCTTTATAGGTGAAATGTGTTTCTTGTAAGCAATAGATTTTTTTTTTTTTAAATTCATTCAGTTACTCTCTCTTTTGATTGGAGAGTTTAGTCCATTTATATTCAATGTGATTATTGACAGGTGAGGGCTTACTCCTGCCATTTTGTTATTTGTTTTCTGGTTGTTTTGTGGTCTTCTCCTCCTTCTTTCCTTGATTTTGTCTTCCTTTAAGTGAAGGTGACTTTCTCTGGTGATATGTTTAATTTCTTGCTTTTGTATCTGTGGTATGTTTTTTGAGTTGATACCAAGAGGTTTGCAAATAATATCTTATAACCTATTATTTTAAACTGATGACAACTTAACACTGATTGCATAAACAAGGAAACAAACTAACAAACAAGCAAAGAGAAAACTAATGAAAACTCAGCAGTTTATCTTCATCCCTCTACTTCAACCCTCTACTTGTTGTTTCTATTTATATCTTATTGTGCTGTCTAGGTCTTGAAAAGTTATTGTAGTTATTACTTTTGATTGGCTCATTGTTTAGTCTTTCTACTCAGGATATAAGTAGTTTACCCATCACAATTACAGTGTTATAATATTCTTTTCTTTTTTTTGTTTTTTGTTTTTTGTTTTTTGAGATGGAGTCTTGCTCTGTTGCCCAGGCTGGAATGTAATGGATGATCTTGGTTCACTGCAACTTCCATCTCCCAGATTCAAGCAATTCTCCTGCCTCAGCCTCCCAAGTAGCTAAGACTACAGGCATGTGCCACCACATCTGGCCAATTTTTGTAATTTTAGTAGAGTCAGTATTTCACCATGTTGGCCAGGTTGGTCTCAAACTCCTGACCTCAAGTGATTCACCTGCCTTGGCCTCCCAAAGTGCTAGGATTACAGGTGTGAGCCACCACACCCGGCCTATTCTGTGCTTTTCTATGTAGTTACTATTCCCAGTGAGTTTTGTACCTTCAGATGATTTCTTATTGCTTATTAACATTCTTTTCTTTCAGATTGAAGAACTCCCTTTAGCATTTCTTATAGAACAGCTCTGGTGTTGATGAAATCCCTCAGTTTTTGTTTGTCTGGGATATTATTTCTCCTTTATGTTTGAGGGATACTCTCGCTGGATACACTATTTTGGGAGAAAAGTTTTTTCCATCAGCACTTTAAATATGTCATGTCACTCTCTTCTGGCCTGTAAGATTTCCACTGAGAAGTCCGCTGCCAGACATATTGGAGCTCCATTGTTTTTTTTTTTTTTTTTTTTTTGAGACAGAGTCTTGCTCTGTCGCCCCGGCTGGAGTGCAGTGGCACAATCTTGGCTCACTGCAAGCTCCGCCTCCCAGGTTCATGCCATTCTCCTGCCTCAGCCTCCCGAGTAGCTGGGACTACAGGCGCCTGCCACCACGCCTGATTAGTTTTTTGTATTTTTAGTAGAGACGGTTAGTGTTAGCCAGGATGATCTTGATCTCCTGACCTCGTGATCTGCCCACCTCAGCCTCCCAAAGTGCTGGGATTACAAGTGTGAGCCACCGCACCCGGCCTTGTTTTTTTTGAGATGGAGTTTCACTCTGTCACCCAGGCCAGAGTGAGGTGGCATCATCTCAGCTCATAGCAACCTCTGCCCCCAGGGTTCAAATGATTCTCCTGTCTCAGGCTCCTGAGTAGCTGGAATTACAGGCGCCCACCACCACTGCCAGCTAATTTTTGTGTTTTTAGTGGAGACAGGGTTTCACCATGTTGGCCAGGCTGGTCTAGAACTCCTGACCTCAAGTGATCCACCTGCCTCAGCCTCCCAAAATTCTGGGATTACAGGCATGAGCCACAGTGCCCAGCCTCCATTGTATGTTATTTCTTTTTTATTTATTGCTACTTTTAAGATCCTTTCTTTCTCCTTGACCTTTTGGAGTTTGATTATTAAATGTCTTGAGGTAGCCTTATTTGGATTAAATCTGCCTGGTGTTGTGTAACGTTCTCATACTTGAATATTGGTATCTTTCTCTAGGTTTGGGAAGTTCTCTGTTATTATCCCTTTGAATAAACTTTCTATTCTTATCTCTCCCTCTCTACTGCCTCTTTAAGGCCAATAAATCTTAGATTTGCCTTTTGGAGGCTCTTTTCTAGATCTTCTAAGCATGCTTCATTCTTTTTTATTATTTTTTACTTTGTCTCCTATGACCGTGCATTTTTAAATAGCCTGTCTTCAAGCTCATTAATTCTTTCTTCTGCTTGATCAATTCTGCTGTTAAGAGACTCTGATAGACTGGTTACTGTGGCTCATATCTGTAATCCTGGCATTTTGGGAAGCTGAGGCAGGTAGATCACTTGAGTTTACAAGTTCAAGATCAGCCTGGGCAACATGGTGAAACCCTGTCTCCACCAAAAATACAAAAAGTTAACCAAGCATAGTGGTGTGTGCCTCTGGTCCAACTACTCAGGAGGCTGAAGTGGGAGGGTCACTTGATCCCAGGAGGTAAAGGTTGCAGTGAGCCAAGATTGCACCACTGCACTCCAACCTGGGTGACAGAATGAGACCCCATCTCAAAACAAAACAAAACAAAAGAAGAGAGAGAGACTCTGCTATATTATTCTTCAGCATGTTCCTTGCACTTTTCAACTCTAGAATTTCTGCTTGATTCTTTTTAATTACTTCAATTTCTTTGTTAACTTTATCTGATAGGATTTTGAATTCCTTTCCTGTGTTATTTTGAATTTCATTGAGTTTCCTCAAAACAGCAATTTTGAATGCTCTGTCTGAAAGGTCACATATTTCTGTCTCTTCTTGATTGGTCACTGGTGACTTATTTAGCTCAATTGGTGAAGTAATGTTTTCTTGGATGGTCTTGATGCTATGGAGTTTGTTGGTATCTGGGCATTGAAGAGTTGGGTATTTATCGTAGTCTTCGAAGTCGAGGCTTGTTTGTACTAATCCTTCTTCAGAAGACTTTCCAGGCATTCAGAGGGACTTGGGTGTTGTGATCTAAATTTTTGATCACAGCAGCCATATCTGCATGAGGGGACACCCCAAGCCCAGTAATGCTGTGAATTTGTAGACTTGTGGAGGTACTGCCTTAGTGTTCTTAGACAGGATCTTGAAAAATTCACTGGATTACCAGGCAGAGACTCTTGTTCTCTTCCATTACTTTCTCCCAAACAAATGGAGTCTCTCTCTGCTGAGCTGCCTGGAGCTGGGGGTGGGGTGACATACGTACCCCTATGGTTACAAACACTGGGACTATGCTGGTCAGGCCTGAAGCCAGCATGGCAATGGGTCTCAACCAAGGCCCTCAGTAACCTCTGCCTGGCTACCACCTATGTTTGTGCAAGGCCCTAAGGGATCTACCATTAGCAGGTGGCAAAGCCAGCCAGGCTTGTGTTCTTCTCTGCAGGGTAGCACATTCCTCCTGTTCCCAGGTGGGTCCAGAGATGTCTCCTGGGAGCCGGGGCCTGGAGTTCTATTCTACTGTGACTGAGCTTGTACCCAGGCTACAAGATGATATCCCACTCTTCCCTCCCCTTTCTACAAGTAGAGGAGTCTCTTCTCATAGCCACCATTGTCCCAGGTGAGTACTGCCTGGCTACTGCTGTTCACTCAAGACCCAAAGGCTCTTCAGTCAGCTTGCAGTGAATGCTTCTGGACATAGCACTCTCCTTTCAGGGCAGTGGGCTCCCCTTTGGTCCAGAGCAGGTCTAGAAATATCGTCCAAGAGCCAAGGCCTGGAATCAGGAAACCTACAAGCCTACCTGGTGCTCTACCAAACTGTGGCCAAGCTGGTACCTAAGCCACAAACGAGGTCCCTTTTATTCTTTTTTTTTTTTTTTTTTGAGACGGAGTCTTGCTCTGTCACCCAGGCTGGAGTGCAGTGGCCGGCTCTCAGGTCCCTTTTATTCTTACCTCTCCTTTTCTCAAGCAGAAGGAACCTCTCCCCATAGCCGCTATAGTTTCAAATGTGCTGGGTTACACCTGAAGCCAGCACATCTCTGAGTCTCACCTAAGTCCCATGGTGAGTACTGCCTGGCTACCACTGCTGATTTTTCAGGGCCCAAGGGCTTTTTATTCAGCGGGTGATGAGAGTTGCCAGGACTGGGTCCTTCCCTTCAAGGCAGTGGGTTTCCTTTTGGTCCAGGTAGTATCTAGGAATATCATCCAGGAGCTAGGGCCTGGAATGGGAGCCTCAGAACTCTGCCTGTGCCCTGTCCTACTGTGGCTACACTGGCATCCACACTGCAAGGCAAAGTCGTCTTTATTCTTCTCTCTTTGCTCCTAAAGTAGAAGGAAGGAGTCTTTTCCCGGGCTGCCAGCTATGCTACTTGTGGTTGAGGGAGGGTTGGCATAAGCACTCCCTTGGACACCCTTAGCTAGTGTTTCACTAGGTCATATGGCCCCCATGTGCTCTGGCTCCAAGCCCAAGACAGCACCAGGATGTGCCTAGAAATTGCAGTGCTTGTGGTGTAGACTGCCTCTCCAGTTTATTTAGAACCACAGAGCACTTTAGCCCATGGTGGCAAGACTTGCTAGAACCCAAGTTCTGAGTGCTGGGATGGGTGATTCCCCTCTGGCTGGGGCTGGTCTAAACGCTTCCTCTGTGGTCGCCGCCTGAGTTCTGCCTGCTGTTGTTTTCTGTTGTGACAGGCAAGCACTGATTTCCACTGCAAAGTCCCACAATCACTGTGCTGTTCCTGCCTCAAGTGCACAGATTATCTCTCCATGCCTCATGGCTGGAGCTGGAGAATGGGAGATGAATGGCATAGCCAACACAAGACTGTCTTTTCAACTGTCTTCAGTGTCTCTTTCAGTGATATGAAGTTAAAATCAGGTATTGTAATCACTCACCTGATTTTTGGTTCTTACGGAGGTGCATTGTATGTGGATAGTTGTTCAATTTGATATTCTTGTGTTGAGGATAATTGGTGGAGGCGTCTATTTGGCCATCTTGCCCCACCTCCTTGCTATTATTATTTTGAACAAACTGTTATCTGTCAGATCAATTCAGAATAAGAAAAACAGGTCGAGCGCAGTGGCTCAGGCCTGTAATCCCAGCACTTTGGGAGGCTGAGGTGGGTGGATCACGAGGTCAGGAGTTCGAGACCAGCCTGGCCAATATGGTGAAACCTTGTCTCTACTAAAAATACAAAAATTAGCCAGGCGTGGTGGCATGCACCTGTAGTCCCAGCTACCTGGGAGGCTGCGGCAGAAGAATTGCTTGAACCTGGGAGGCGGAGGTTGCAGTGAGCCGAGATTGCACCATTGCACTGCAGCCTGGGCAACAGAGCAAGACTCTGTCTCAAAAAAAAAAAAAAGAGAAAAGAGAAAGAAAAAGAAAACTTTATATTTTACCTTCACTTGTTCCTTCTCTAATGCCCTTCCTTTCTTTATGTAGATCTGAATTTCTGACCTATATAATTTTCTTCTGTCAGAAGAGCTTCTTTTAAAATTTCTTGCAAGGTAAGTCTACTGGTAACAAATTCTCTCAATTTTTGTTTGGGAATGTCTTTGAGTCTGTATTTGTCTTTCTTTTTTCTTTTTTTGGACTTAAAATCCAAGTATAAATGTTCTTCAGTCATTTAGTAAATTTCAAAGCCAAGTCACTAAAGACAGAGGCTAGCAATTTTCTTTCATCATTCACCAATAACAGACTATGTGTGGGGACAGTGGCCTTCATCAGCAGGTACCCTTTTTTGGTGAATGAATCTGATCATTCAGATGTGGAGAGAATGAAGTGTCTTCTTCGGTTTCAGACCTGGAATGCTCTTGATCTCCCTTTTGGGGTTCTGTGTCTCCCATCAGTTCTTGCAGAAACTTGAATTTAGATTTTAAAAAGATGCCATACAAAATACAGTGGATGCCCCCCTCATCACACACCATCAGCAGCAGGACAATCAACAGTGTGGCCATGAACATAGCAGATTAGCCCAATATTGTGCTATCTTGAGGGGAGGAGGGTAGTTGACTTAGGGCACCTGGCATGTACTGTGGAGGGAATGGGTGAGTAGGCAGATGGTATGTCCCAGGCTTCAGTGGTGGGTGCCTGGCATGGCAGGGCACCTCTTGTCCTTCACTTTTAAAAAAAAAGATTAAAAAACATATACATAGATGTACATATTTTGGGGATATATGTGATAATTTAATACATTCATACAATTTGTAATGATCAAATAAGTCTAATTAAGACATTTGTAATCCTAAATATTTGTATTTTCTTATGCTAGAAACGTTTATTCTCTTCTAGCAATTTTTTAAAAACATTAAACATTTTTTTATAGATGGTGTCTCACTCTGTCACCCAGGTTAGAGTGCAATGGTGTAACACATCTCACTGCAGTCTCAAACTCCCAGGTTCAAGTGATCCTCCCATCTAGCCTCCTGAGTAGCTGAGACTACAGGTGCATACCACCATGCCGGGCTACTTTTTACAATTTTTTTTTTGTAGACACAGAGTTTCACTATGTTTCCCAGGCTGGTCTCAAACTCCCAGGCTCAAGCAATCCTTCTGCCTTGGCCTCCCAAAATGTTGGGATTACAGATGTGAGCCACCACACCTGGCCTTTTCTAGCTATTTTGAAATATACAATAGATTATTGTAAACTATAGTCACCATAATTATCTATTAAACATTGGGTCTTATTTCTCCTATCAAAGTGTGTATTTGTACCTATTGATCAACCTCTCTCTGTGCCCCCTCTCTCCTTCCCAGGCTCTGGTAACTACCAATCTATTCTCTATCTTCATGAAATACACTTTTTAAGCTCCCACATATGAGTGAGGGCATGCGATGTTTGTCTGGTTCTGATGCTTATTCTATTTCCTCAAACTGTATTTTTGCCTTTTAGTATGGCTTGTCATGTTTGTTTGTTTGTTTGTTTTTTGAAACCCAGATCTCATGTCTTGCATGTTGGGTTCAGGCAACTTGTCTTTTTAGTTTGTAGGTCTCTGGATCAAGTAAATCATAACCAAACCTGATGTGGAGACAAATTATCCTTCATGGACTTTGAGTTGGATATGGTTGTTTTTCTCCACTTAGGAGATGGTGTGCATATTTTGTCAGAATATTTGGTGATCCAGAAGGGTGGACTGTGGTGTTAGTAGGTCTGTCCACAGATTATTTTTATCTCTCTGTCAACCAGACACTTGGTAAGTTGTACCTCCTTCATCACTTGTGATTGGTGGGGCCACATTACCAGTTTTATTTTATTTTTTACTTTTTTTTTTTTTTTTGACAGAGTCTCACTTTGTCGCCCAGGCTGGAGTGCAGTGACACGATCTCAGTTCACTGCAACATCTGCCTCCCAGGTTCAAGCAATTCTTGTGCCTCAGCCTCCCAAGTAGCTAGGATTACAGATGTACACCAGCACACCTGGCTAATTTTTGTATTTTTAATAGAGATCAGGTTTCACCATGTTGGCTGGGCTTGCCTCGAACTCCTTACCTTAGGTGATCTGCCCGCCTCGGCCTCCCAAAGTGCTGAAATTATAGCAGTGAGCCACTGTGCCTGGCCACATGACCAGTTTTAGACAATGAGTTTTGAGAACTTACAATATGTATAACTTTAGGGCTGAACTTTTGCTTGATGAGATGAGACCTTCTAGAATTCTTTTTTTCTGTCTCCCATGATAACTAGCTATGTTTCTTCAGCTGATTGCTAAATGAATGCATGTGGAGCAATGTCCCAGCTGACCTGAAATGAACATGTGGTTTCAGTGAGAAATACACCTCTGTCATTTAAGCCATCATTGTCTGTGAGTTACTTGTTATCTTAGCATAATACAGCCTAACCTGACTGTTAACACAGCTTAACCTTACATCTTCTTTAGGTCTTAACTTACCTGTAGTGTTTTCCTCAAGGCCTTAAGATTGCACCCATACCCACCCCATCACTCTATCCCTTTCTCTACTTTATATTCCTCTACAACACCTATCTTAATATAACATCACGTAGTTTGCTCATTTATTTTATTATTCATCTCCTCCTGCCACCGGAATGTAAGCCCATGAAGGCAGCGATGGTCTGAGTTTGAGTTCCACTGAAAGTTGATCCTTGAGACAGGGGATATGGGGTTGGCTGTTCATTTGGGAGATGATCCTGAAGGGTATAAGAAAGGGAACTGGGGGAAAAAACCATAGAAAGTAAAATCAATAAAGGAGGCATTAGTAAACTTATTAGTGCTGTGGACAATTCTTTGGAGATCCTCTGAGAAGCCCTGTTGAGCTGAAATTCTCATACATTTCCTACCTAGAGATAGAAAAACTGGAGTATTGTCCCCAACTCCTGCCCATTGTTGAATGTAGGGAGGCTTAAATCTCTGGTACATTCAGACTGACTTGTGCATGGGCTGAGCAAGCTTGCCCCGTGCAGAGAAAGCCTTCTGGCCAAGAAGCAGAGATAGACATAGTTCCTGTGCATAGGAACTGTCCAACACAGTTGCAGGTGTGTCAAGGGGACATGCAGTGGGGGCATCAACAGAATCTACCATAGAGATTTTCGCTTTTTATTTCCTGATGTGGCCCCAGCTCCTAAATACTGTTTGACAATTTCTAAATAGTGAACGAATGAATGAATGAGTACCCTATAGTGGGCGTTCACTGGATGTGTCCCCAGCATCCATTTCCCTTTTGGAATTAGCCCTTTCCCTTTTTTCCCTTGGGATGCCACCTCTCCCCATTTCTCAGCCTGCAGCTTTGGTTGGGATTGAACCGACATCTAGTTACTGGGTGTGGACTACCTCCCCATCCCCTACTCCAAAGACTTGATATAATCAACCTTTCTTACTCACCTCCCCCTCCCCACCACAGTGATCTGTTTAGGAATGGACACATGACCCATTTGCGACCAATGAGAGTGAATTTCAGGGTTTATTCTCTCTTTCTCTGTAAGGATGTGAGGTCTAGAAAAGTTGCAGCCATTTTGCCACCATGGGAAACCTGGGACATCTGAACTGACTCCATGAAGCCCAAAGACAAAGCTAATAAGGAGGCAGAGAGAAGAGGAAAAGAGTCTTGGTCTTTGAAAATATCTTTGGGAGCTGCTGGATCAAGTCTCACTTGAAGGTAGAACTAAATCTGCACTTTAAACTTACATATCCAATAAAAAGTTCTTTATGTGGTAAGCCAGTTTGAGGTGGACTTCCTGTCACTTATGGCTAAAAGAACCCTTGCTTATTCTATACCTAACTCAAGGTGTGTTGTGAGGTTTCAATAAAATAGCACTTAGTGAAGCAAGGTACACAAATAATACTCAATGAATGGTAAGCAATATTGTTATGATGCATTTATTTTTACAGAGTTTTGTGACCCTTTTATTCTCTGCTCCAACATTGGCATGTTTCTGTTATTCTTTTCAGTATTATTTAATTTATTCCCCAAAGGAGAGCGGCTAAGAGTATTGCCCAGCCACAGGCTCTCAACCACCATCCCCAGCCTCAGATTCTCCTCACACAGCCACAGCTGTACCACATGGCCCACGTGGTATAGTTTTAATTCCTCTGACATCTAATTCTCACTTTTGGGCAATGTTTGTCTTGTGAAGCAAGGTACACAAATAATACTCAATGAATGGTAAGCAATATTGTTATGATGCATTTATTTTTACAGAGTTTTGTGACCCTTTTATTCTCTGCTCCAACATTGGCATGTTTCTGTTATTCTTTTCAGTATTATTTAATTTATTCCCCAAAGGAGAGCGACTAAGAGTATTGCCCAGCCACAGGCTCTCAACCACCATCCCGAGCCTCAGATTCTCCTCACACAGCCACAGCTGTACCACATGGCCCACGTGGTATAGTTTTAATTCCTCTGACATCTAATTCTCACTTTTGGGCAATGTTTGTCTCATCAAGCTTTACACCCAAATATTTTCAGCAAAGTGCTCCAAATGCCTTTTTCAGAAATCTGAATCCACATGAAAACAATGGGAACAAGAAAAAGGTGTAAACTTTCCAGAACAGGCCCAGAATTTGAAAATGTGATAAAGAGGTTATTGTGCGCCCGAACTTTTCACACAAGAATTGGAGGAGAGGCCGGGCGCGGTGGCTCAAGCCTGTAATCCCAGCACTTTGGGAGGCCGAGACGGGCGGATCACAAGGTCAGGAGATCGAGACCATCCTCGCTAACACGGTGAAACCCCGTCTCTACTAAAAAATGCAAAAAAACTAGCCGGGCGGGTTGGCGGGCGCCTGTAGTCCCAGCTACTCGGGAGGCTGAGGTAGGAGAATGGCGTAAACCTGGGAGGCGGAGCTTGCAGTGAGCTGAGATCCGGCCACTGCACCCCAGCCTGGGCGACAGAGCAAGACTCCGTCTCAAAAAAAAAAAAAAAGAATTGGAGGAGATTTAACACATGGAATAATAAACAGAGGAAGGCTGACTAATGCAGAGCAGATGGGCCTGCAGGGCAGTGCTCAGCATTTCAACATCTTTCCCCCTGGACCTCTGGACTCAAGGCGATTGCATGCTGGTGTCTTTAGCTAAAAATAAAGTTAATGCCTTAGGGGCAATCATAAATATGGCTGGTTCAGTTTCTGGGGTGATTGGTGGTCTAAAGTTTTCAAGAACCTACTATGTGAAAGGCGTTTGACATTCACTAATATAATCCCAAACACTACTCCATTTTGAAGGAAAAAAATGAAGGCTCTGAAAGTGTAAATCATTTACTGAAGGGCACACAGCCAGAATGACAGTGGAGCCAGGATCACGCCTAGGTCTGCCTCATTGCATATGTCACGGCTCTGCAAACTGGGGCAACAGGTGAGCAGGGAAAAGAGTCATGGCCATATAAAATTGAGACATACCGATACAGACACACACACACACACACACACACACACAGTAATAGCCTTATTAAGGTATAACTGATATACAGTAAACTGTACATATTTAAAAGATGCTATTTGATAAGTTTTGACATATGTCTGTACCTGGGAAACCATCATTGCAATCATGATGGTGAGCATATCTAATACTCTCAAAAGTTTCTTCTTGCCTTTTGTAATTCCTCTCTGCCATCCCACCTGTCCCTCCCACTGCTGATCCCAGACAACCACTGATCTGCTTTCTGTCACTGTAGATTAGTTATATTTCCTAGAATTTTATATAAATAAAATAATACAATATGGACTATTTTTCTGTCTTCTTTCACTCAGCAAAATTATTTTGAGATTCATTCATGTTATTGCTTGTTTATTCCTTTATATTGTTGAGTAGTTATTCCATTATATGAATATGCCACAATTTATTTATCTATTCATCTATGTATGGACATCTATAGATGTTTGCACTTTTTGGCTATTAAAAATCAAGTTGATGTGAATGTTTGTAGACAAGTCTCTGTATGACGTGTATTTTCTTTTCTTTTGGATAAAAACCTAAGAATGAGATGACTAAATTATATTGTAGGTACATGTTTAAATTTTAAAGAAACCGTTACGCTGTTTTCCAAAGTGGTTGCACCATTTTACCTTCCTACCAGTAGTGTATGAGAGTGCCAGTTCACCAGCATCTTCACCAGTACTTGGTGTGGTCAGTCTGTTTAATTTTTGTCATACTAATAGGCATGTAGTGGTATTAAGTCTCTTATGGTTTTAATTTGTTTTTCCAATAACTAATAATATTGAGCACATTTTCATGTTTTTGTTTGCCATCTATATATCTTCATTAGTTAAGTGTTTATTCATATCTTTTGCATATTTTTTATTGAGTTGTTTCTTTTTCTTATCATTGAGTTTTGAGAGTTCTTTACATATTCTGGATACAAGTCTTTTAATAGATACATGTTTTGCAAACATTTTTTCCAAGTCTAGGCTTGTATTTTTATTTTCTTAACAGTGTCTTTTGAAAAGCAGAAGATTTAAATTCTAGCTAAGTCCAATTTATATTATATATCACTTTAACTTCTGTTTTACATTTTAAAAATCTGGCCAGGCGTTGTAGGTCACACCTGTAATCCCAGCACTTTGGGAGGCTGAGGCAAGCGGATGACTTGAGGTTAGGAGTTCGAGACCAGCCTGGCCAACATGGTGAAACCCCATCTCTACTAAAAATATAAAAATTAGTTGGGCATGGTAGCGGGCACCTGTAATCCCAGGTACTTGGGAGGCTGAGGCATGAGACTCACTTGAACCCAGGAGGCAGAGGTTGCAGTCAAGATCATGCCACTGTACTCCAGCCTGGGCGACACAGTGAGACTTCATCTCTAAATAAATAAATAAATAAATAAATAAATAAAATATGAAAAAATAGAAATCTTAGTTACATTCTGGAAGTTTTCTTGGCTTGATTTTATAACTCACACATTTTCTCTTTGGCAGTTCATTCTATTACTACTCAGCTTATATATTGAATATTTTAAATTATCAAATTTTAAGTTAACTTCCCAAATAGAAATCATTCATGGCTGGCTGCAGCAGCTCACTCTTGTAGTCCCAGCACTTTGGGAGGCTGAAGCAGGCAGATTGCTTGAGCCCAGGAATTCATGATCAGCCTGGGCAGCGTGGCAAAGCCCTTTCTCTGCAAAAAATACAAAAATTATCTGGGTGTGATGGTATATACCTGTAGTGCCAGCTACTTGGGAGACTGAAGCAGGATTGTTGCTTGAGCCATGGAGGTTGAGGCTGCAGTGAGCTGTGATCACATCTATGTACTCTAGCCCAGGTGGCAGAGTGAGACCCTGTTTAAAATAAATAAATAAATAAATAAATAATCATTCACAGTGTTTGCATATGGTAATCTTACATCTCCCCGATAATTTAATTATTCAGCCCAGCTCAGCTATCAGCTCTATTTCCTCAGGTGCAAGTTCTGTATTTGGTAAGAGGATGATGTCTATTGCACAGAGATAGATTTCCACAATTGCTTAGTAAGTCTTAACTGAAGAATCATCTTTGTTTTGGGGGATCCCTGTTAGCCTGTCTTTGATTGTTTATTGCAGTTTACCTACAGGAGACAGGGTGTGAGTCAGACATAGAGCGGCCAGGGAGGCATTTCATGGGGAGGGAGCTCCTCATTCTTTCTTTATGTCACCAGTCCCCTGGAACACTATTTTAGCTCTGGGTCCTAAAGGCTCATACTCCTGGCTCCTCCATGGGGGCAGACACCTCTATTGCTCTGTTGCTGCTTAGTCCAAAGAGCAATGTTGACCTCACAGTTGCTACTTTGGTGCCCCAGCTCATTTCCCTTTAGGTATGCAGAGCTACTACTGCTCCCAGGCTCTTCTACCTCAAGGATTTTTGAGGTTTTTGGAGACAGAGTCTCACTCTGTTGCTATTGGAATACAGTGGAGTGATTTCAGCTCACTGCAACCTCTGCCTCCCAAGTTCAAGTGATTCTCCTGCCTCAGCCTCCCAAATAGCTGTGATTACAGGCACCCATCACCGTGCCCAGCTAATTTTTGTATTGTTAGTAGAGACAGGGTTTCACCATGTTGGCCAGGCTGGTCTTGAACTCCTGGCCTCAGGTGATCTGACCACCTTAGCCTCCCAAAGTGCTGGGGTTACAGGGGTGAGCCACTGCGCCTGGTCACATGACCAGTTTTAGACCATGAGTTTTGAGAACTTATGATGTGTATAGTTTTAGGACTGAACTTTTACTTGATGATGTGAGACTTTCAGTGTGAGACCTTCAATGGGTCAATGAAATAATTCAAAGGGAAACTAAAAAATTTCTTAAGGCAAATGGAAATGGAAACATAGCATACCAAAACTTAAAATGGTAGGATTTTGAGTAAGTAGAAGAGTATAAAGAAGAAAAGAATGTTGATCCTAGGAATGTTCTATCTGCAGTAGAAGTTGCATATTCCTGGGCTTTAACTTTGCAACTATAGAGGAGG
Organism: Macaca thibetana thibetana; assembly: GCF_024542745.1. Classification (NCBI taxonomy): domain Eukaryota; kingdom Metazoa; phylum Chordata; class Mammalia; order Primates; family Cercopithecidae; genus Macaca; species Macaca thibetana. The sequence continues at coordinate 91,460,866 of NC_065579.1, forward strand.
ATATATAATCATGACACTTGTTTTGGCTCAACTGTGAGCAATAATCATGAAGCCACAATCAAATTAGCACTATTTATTGGTTTTCAGTATTTACGGTCAAGCCAAAATCAGAACTATGGTGATAACATAAAATGCAAATGTCATTAAATTTGATTAAATGAAAGTAAAAGTAGAATAACAGAAGTTTTCTTAGTATCTTAATCTTTTAAATTGGTAGGTCAAGAGATTGCAAACCTTGATGAAACAAGAAATAGCTGTTTAGTAGTTAAAATTGCAGATGTCATCAGTAGAGCAATGCTTCTAAAAGTGTGATCCCTGAGCCAGCAGCATCAACCCCTCTTGGGATCTTGTGAGAAATGAAAACCCAGACCAAATGAATCTGAAGCTCATGGGGTGGGCCCCAGCAATCCCTGTTTTTTGTTTTTGCTTTTGTTTTTTTTCTTTGAGATGGAGTCTCACTCTGTTGCCCAGGTTGGAGTACAGTGGTGTGATCTTGGCTCACTGCAGCCTCCACCCCCCTGGGTTTAAGTGATTCTCCTGCCTCAGCCTCCTGAGTAGCTGGGATTATAGGCGTGTCCCACCACGCCCAGCTAATTTTTGTATTTTCAGTAGAGATGGGGTTTTCACCATGTTGGCTAGGCTGGTTTTGAACTTCTGACCTCGAGTGATCCACCTGCGTTGGCCTCCCAAAGTACTGGGATTACAGGTGTGAGCCACCATGCCTGGCCTACCTCAGGGCTTTGAGTATTCTTGGAGCTACCTCCCATCTCTCATTTTTATGCAAAAGTGTTTGCCCACATGAGCTTCAGTATAGGGATCCTTTTAAACTCTGATTTGACTGGCTTCCATATTTCAGGGAATTTTCAAGATTTCTTATTCTTAAGGAAACTCCTTCCAGCTTCCTAACATTGTCGTGGATCAAAACCACATTTATCTCATTTCTAGAGACCTGTGTTGGGAGGGGCTTTGGGCTCAGGTCCTCCAATCTGAACAGAATCTGTAGGCAATATTTGCATCTGTAGAAGAATCTCTTGGTATTTGAAGGCCCCATGTGTGCAGACCATATATGCTATATGTTGCCACAAAAGTTTGGTTTGCCACTTTGATGCTTGCATTTTCTTTGGAAAGGCAGCAGGGAGTCCACCTGCTGAGGGGACATTATAACCATTTTTAGAAATGAAAATCTGAACATTCTCTCCCCTATTAAAAACCTTTCAGGGGCTCCTGTTGCCCTTCAGATGAAGCTTCAACTTGCTTTACAGGCCCCCCACAAGTTCCATTTCCCATCATTTGTTCACCTCCTCTCTTGCTGTCTCTATTGCAGCCTCAGGTAATTTTTTCCCCTAGTTCTACAAAAGGGCCCTGCTCTCCTACCCTTGAACTTCCTGTTTTTTCTGAACAGAATGTTCGCCTTTCTCTCCCTGCTTCCTTTCCTCTGATTCTGATTCATCCTTCTGGTCTCGGATTAAAGGTTCCTTTCTCAGGAGGCTCAGACACCTCTGGGGTCCTGACTCACATCCACAGAACCTCACCTCTGATTCCAGTTGCAGCCGTGGCTGCTGCACTTGAGTGGACCACTCTGAGTCATGCTATCCGCTCTGCAGAAGGTTCTGATGGGATCTGCCCCCACATCCGCACTTGTGACCTTGTCGATGGGTCCTTATTTGCCTGTTCCTCCTTCTCTCGCCCTCCTGAGTGTCTTGCTTCCTGGGATCAGATCCCAGATAAAGCATCTATACCTGATTCCTTGTCTTAGGCTCTACTTTCAGGGAGTGGGAGGAACTCAAGCTAAGCCATTTATAATCTTGATTAGAGCCCTATGATTTTCCAGGGGGCAAAATTCCTCATTTTAGATCTGGAAAGAAGATCTCAGTGAACCCTACCCCAGGTAGCAACTATCTGGTAGGAGGTGTGCAATTTCATTTGGATCCTAGGAAAAATCCAAGCTTTCATCCTCATTTCTGGACATCCTAGGGCCTCTTCTAATCTGTTATGTTGAGGCAGCTCAGAGTAGTGGGAAGATGATGGAATTTGGAATGGGTCTTCAGATTCTGGCTTAGTTATACTCCTGCTGTGTAGTCTAGCAGAAGTCATTTAAAATTTCTGAGGCCATTTCTTTGTTTGCCAAAAGGTGCTCTTGTGACTCAAAGGATCTCCACCAGGACAGGATGCTGCACAGAAGAGTGGTTACTTAGGCAGCCTGGGCATGCATTTCTTCATCATGTAAATGAAGGGCTTGCCTTAGGAGACTGCTAGGGTACCTCCTGCTGTAACATTCTAAAGAGACAGTTCTTTTCAAACTTGATGGTGGGATACAGGCAGTATCTGTCTTGCTTGCCATAGAATACTGGTACGTAACATGTCCAGGAGCCAGGCTGCTTGGGTTGAATCCAGTTCTCATAGCTGCATGAGCTTAGACAGGTTTCCAAAACTCACTGTATCTTAATTCCCTCATCTCTTAAATGGAGGTGATAAGAGAGCTTACCATAGGACTGTTGAGAGGATTATGCAAGGTCACACATGCACAGCACTTATTTGATGTGGTGGATTCAAGATGGTGCAAATTCTTTGCTACTCCTCCCCTTGAGAGTTAGAGTCTAGCTGCCCTCTCCTTGAGTTGGACCAACCTGGGTGGCTTGACTGGTGAGTAGGGTAAAGCAGAAATGACATTCTGGGACTTCTGAAGCTGAGTCCTAAGAAACCTCACAGCTTTCACCCAGGTGTCTTGGCACATGGTCTCTGGGAGCCCTACCCCACCACATAAGAAGTCTGACTCACCTAAGAGCACCATGTGGGAAAGGCCCCGTGTAGGTGCCATGATCAGCAGTCCCAGCTGAACCCAGTCATTTAGCCATTCCCTCCAACGTACCGGACATGTGAATGAGGCTGGCTTAGGCCCTCCAAAAAAGCCCAGCCACCAGCTGGCTACCACTAAGTAACCTCAGCTGATGCCACATGAAAGAGAACTGAATTGCCCAGCCAAGCCCTGTCCACATTACTGCCCACGGAAGTGTAAGATATCATAAAGTAGGACTGAGGTGGGAGGATTGCTTGAGCCCAGAAGTTCTAGTCTAGCCTGAGCAATGCAGCAAGAATTTCTCTCTAAAAATAAAAAATAAATAAATAATGAATAAAATTGAAGTAGTTGTAAACCACTAAGTTCTGGGGCAGTTTGTTATGCGGCAATAGATAACTGAAACACTTGGCATATAATAAATGCTTAATAGATACAGGTCAGAGAATTTTGATGTCAAATTTCGTTACCCAGGATCAATACGTAAAAGTATACAAGTTTGAGAGATTACTCTCCTGATCCCACCTTCTATGACCTCCTCTGTCTCTACCCCTGAGATTCTCCTAGCAATGCTGGGACTTATTTTTCCATCTGGTGCACAATATGCCTTCATCTGCTAAAAACTTCATAAGTCCTTATTAACCATCTGCCTTCTGCATAAAGGACACCACACCAAACAGCCCCTGGACTACTTTTTTTTTTTTTTTTTTTTTTTTGAGACAGGGTCTTGCTTTGTCACCCAGGCTGGAGTGCAGTGGTGTGATCACAGCTCACTGCAGTCTTGACCTCCTGGGCTCAAGTAATCCTCCCACCTCAGCCTCCTGTGTAGCTGGAACCATAGGCATGTGCCACCATGCCTAGCTAATTGTTTAATTTTTTGTAGAGGTTAGGTCTCACTGTGTTGCCCAAGCTGGTCTTGAATTCATGGGCTCAAGCAATCTTCTTGCCTTGGCCTCCCAAAGTGCTGGAATTATAGGTGTGAGCCGCCACACCTGGCCCAAACATTTTTAATTCTACCTCTGTCATCATCTCCATGTATAACCTTGGACCTACCTTCTGGCCCCATTTCTCCATTTTTACTTTTATTTTATTTATTTAGTTTTTCAAAATGGGGTCTCAACCTGTTGCCCAGGCTGGAGGGCGGTGGCATGATCTCAGCTCACTGCAACCCCCGCCTCCCAGGTTTAAGCGATTCTCCTGCCTTAGCCTCCTGAGTAGCTGGGATTACAGGCATGCACCACCACACCTGGCTAATTTTTGTATTTTTGGTAGAGATGGGGTTTCGCTATGTTGGCCAGGCTGGTCTTGAACTCCTGGCCTCAAGTGATCTGCCCGCCTTGGCCTCCCAAAGTGTTGGGATCACAGATGTGAGCCACCGTGCCCAGCCTCCATTTTAAAATAAAGGTAGAAGTGGACACTTTCCAGGGGCACATCCTGTTTCTGGTGTAGGTACATAGCATGTTTCCCCTACTTCACCCTCTGCTCCTTTGCAACCTTCAACTTTTTGATATTTCTTTTCTTTCTTCATACATTGTTTTTATCTCTTTTCCCCCATTGTGTAAACTTTTTCCCCATTGGTAAGCCCAATGTCACTTGCATGAAGAAAAACCCTTCCTTGACCTCATATAATCCTCCAATGACCGTCTGATTTATCCTCATTTCTTACTTCCACCATGCTGCTCTTTAACTGGCAAACTCTCTTTTATTTTTTTTGAATTATACTTTAAGTTCTAGGATACATGTGCACAATGTGCAGGTTTGTTACATACGTATACATGTGCCATGTTGGTTTACAGCACACATCAACTTGTCATTTACATTAGGTATTTCTCCTAATGCTATCCCTCCCCCAACCCCTCACCCCCCACAGGCCCCAGTGTGTAATGTTCCCCGCCCTGTGTCCATGTGTTGTTATTGTTCAATTCCCACTTATGAGTGAGAACAGGTAGTGTTTGGTTTTCTGTCCTTGTGATAGTTTGCTGAGAATGATAGTTTCCAGCTTCATCCATGTCCCTGCAAAAGACATGAACTCATCCTTTTTTATGGCTGCATAGTATTCCATGGTGTATATATGCCACATTTTCTTCATCTGGTCTATCATTGATGGGCATTTGGGTTGGTTCCAAGTCTTTGCTATTGTGAATAGTGCCACAATAAACATACCTGTCCTTGTGTCTTTATAGCAGCATGATTTATAATCCTTTGGGTATATACCCAGTAATGGGATTGCTGAGTCAAATGGTATTTCTAGTTCTAGATCCTTGAGGAATCACCACACTGTCTTCCACAATAATTGAACTAATTTACACTCCCACCAACAGTATAAAAGCATTCCCATTTCTCCAGATCCTCTCCAGCATCTGTTGTTTCCTGACTTTTTAATGATCGCCATTCTAACTGGCATGAGATGGTATCTCATTGTGGTTTTGATTTGCATTTCTCTGATGACCAGTGATGATGACCATTTTTCATGTCTGTTGGCTGCATCAATGTCTTGTTTGAGAAGTGTCTGTTCATATCCTTTGCCCACTTTTGGATGGGGTTGTTTGTTTTTTTCTTGTACATTTGTTTAAGTTCTTAAGATTCTGGATATTAGCCCTTTGTCAGATGGGTAGATTGCAAAAATTTTCTCCCATTCTGTAGATTGTCTGTTCACTCTGATGATAGTTTCTTCTGCTGTGCAGAAGTTCTTTAGTTTAATTAGATCCCATTTGTCAGTTTAATTAGATCCCATTTGCCATTGCTTTTGGTGTTTTAGTCATGAAGTCTTTGCCCATGGCTATCTCCTGAATGGTATTTCCTAGGTTTTCTTCTAGGGTTTTTATGGTTTTAGGTCTTACATTTAAGTCTTTAATCCCTCTTGAGTTAATTTTTGTATAAGGTGTAAGGAAAGGATCCAGTTTCAGCTTTCTACATATGACTAGCCAAGTTTCCCAACACCATTGGTTAAATAGGGAATCCTTTCCCCATTGCTTGTTTTTGTCAGGTTTGTCAAAGATCAGATGATTGTAGATGTGTGGTGTTATTTCTGAGGTCTCTGTTCTGTTCAGTTGGTCTATATATCTGTTTTGGTACCAGTACCATGCTGTTTTGGTTACTGTAGCCTTGTAGTGCAGTTTGAAGTTTGGTAGCATGATGCCTCCAGCTTTATTCTTTTTGCTTAGGATTGTCTTGGCTATGCGGGCTCTTTTTTGATTCCATATGAACTTTAAAGGAGTTTTTTCCAGTTCTGTGAAGAAAGTCAATGATAGCTTGATGGGGATGGCATTGAATCTGTAAATTACCTTGGGAAGTATGGCCATTTTCACAATATTGATTCTTCCTATCCATGAGCATGGAATGTTCTTCCATTTGTTTGGGTCCTCTTTTATTTCACTGAGCAGTGATTTGTAGTTCTCCTTGAAGAGACCCTCCACATCCCTTGTGAGTTGGATTCCTAGGTATTTTATTCTCTTTGTAGCAATTGTGAATGGAAGTTCACTCATGATTTGGCTCTCTGTTTGTCTGTTACTGGTATATAGGAATGCTTGTGATTTTTGAACATTGATTTTGTATGCTGAGACTTTGCTGAAGTTGCTTACCAGCTTAAGGAGATTTGGGGCTGAGACGAAGGGGTTTTCTAAATATACAATCATTTCATCTGCAAACAGAGACAATTTGACTTCCTCTTTTTCTAATTGAATACCCTTTATTTCTTTCTCCTGCTTGATTGCCCTGGCCATGACTTCCAACACTACGTTGAATAGGAATGGTGAGAGAGGACATCCTTGTCTTGTGCCGGTTTTCACAGGGAATGCTTCCAGTTTTTGCCCACTCAGTATGATATTGGCTGTGGGTTTGTCATAAATAGCTCTTACTATTTTGAGATATGTTCCATCAATACCTAGTTTTTTGAGTTTTTAGCAGGAAGGGCTGCTGAATTTTATCAAAGGTCTTTTCTGCATCTATTGAGATAATCATGTGATTTTTGTCGTTGGTTTTGTTTATGTGATGGATTACATTTACTGATTTGCATATGTTGAACCAGGCTTGCATCCAAGGGATGAAGCGGACTTGATTGTGGTGGATAAGCCTTTTGAGTGCGTCTGGATTCGGTTTGCCAGTATTTTATTGAGGATTTTCACATCAATGTTCATCAGGGATGTTAGCATAAAATTCTCTTTTTTTTTGTTGTGTCTCTGCTAGGCTTTGGTATCAGGATGATGCTGGCCTTACAAAATGAGTTAGGGAGAATTCCCTCTTTTTCTATTTATTGGAATAGCTGCGGAAGGAATGTACCAGCTCCTTGTTGTACCTCTGGTAGAATTCGACTGTGAATCTGTCTGGTCCTGGACGTTTTTTGGTTGGTAGGCTGTTAATTATTGCCTCAATTTCAGAACCTGTTATTGGTCTATTCAGAGATTCAACTTCTTCCTGGTTTAGTCTTGGGAGGGTGTATGTGTCCAAGAATTTGTCCATGTCTTCTAGATTTTCTAGTTTATTTGCATATAGGTGTTTGTAGTTTTCTCTGATGATAGTTTGTATTTCTGTGGGGTCAGTGGTGATATCCCCTTTATTATTTTTTATTGTTTCTATTTGATTTTTCTCTTTTTTCTTCTTCATTGGTCTTGCTAGTGGTCTATTTTGTTTATCTTTTCAAAGAACCAGCTCCTGGATTCATTGATTTTTTTGAAGGGTTTTTTGTGTCTCTATCTCCTTCAGTTCTGCTCTGATCTTAGTTATTTCTTGCCTTCTGCTAGCTTTTGAATTTGTTTGCTCTTGCTTCTCTAGTTCTTTTAATTGTGATGTTAGGGTGTCGATTTTAGATCTTTCCTGCTTTCTCTTGTGGGCATTTAGTGCTATAAATTTCCCTCTACACACTGCTTTAAATGTGTCCCAGAGATTCTGGTACACTTCGTTATTTACCCAGTAGTCATTCAAGAGCAGGTTGTTCAGTTTCCATGTAGTTGTGAGGTTTTGAGTGAGTTTCTTATTCCTGAGTTCTAATTTGATTGCACTGTGGTCTGAGAGACAGTTTGTTGCGATTTCTGTTTTTCTGCGTTTACTGAGGAGTGTTTTACTTCCAATTATGTGGTCAAATTTAGAATAAATGTGATGTGGTTCTGAGAAGAACGTATATTCTGTTGATTTGGGGTGGAGAGTTCTGTAGATGTCTATTAGGTCCACTTGGTGCAGGGTTGAGTTCAAGTCCTGGATATCCTTGTTAACCTTCTGTCTCATTGATCTGTCTAATATTGACAGCGGGGTGTTAAAATCTCCCATTATTATTGTGCGGGAATCTAAGTCTCTTTGTAGGTCCCTGAAGACTTGCTTTACGAATCCAGGTGCCCCTGTATTGGGTGCATTTTTATTTAGGATAGTCAGCTCTTCTTGTTGAATTGATCCTTTTACCATTATGTAATGGTCTTCTTTGTCTCTTTTGATCTTTGTTGGTTTAAAGTCTGTTTTATTAGAGACTAGGATTGCAACCCCTGCTTTTTGTTTTGTTTTGTTTTCCATTTGCGTGGTAGATCTTCCTCCATACGTTTATTGTGAGCCTATGTGTGTCTTTGCATGTGAAATGGGTCTTCTGAATACAGCACACTAATTGGTCTTGACTTTTTATTCAATTTGCCAGTCTTTGTCTTTTAATTGGGGCACTTAGCCCATTTACATTTAAGGTTAATATTGTTATGTGTGAATGTGTGAACTTGATCCTGTCATTATGATGTTAGCTGGTTATTTTGCCCATTAATTGATGCAGTTTCCTCATAGCATCAATGGTCTTTATGATTTGGCATGTTTTTGCAGTGGCTAGTACCCGGTTGCCCCTTTCCATGTTTAGTTCTTCCTTCAGTAGCTCTTGTGAGGCAGGCCTGGTGGTGACAAAATCTCTCATCTTGTCTGTATAGGATTTTATTTCTCCTTCACTTATGAAGCTTAGTGTGGCTGGATATGAAATTCTGGGTTGAAAATTCTTTTCTTTAAGAATGTTGAATATTGGCCTCCACTCTTTTCTGGCTTGTAGGGTTTCTGCCGAGAGATCTGCTGTTAGTCTGATGGGCTTCCCTTTGTGGGTAACCCGACCTTTCTCTCTGGCTGCCCTTAACATTTTTTCCTTCATTTCAACCTTGGTGAATCTGACAATTATGTGTCTTCAGGTTGCTCTTCTTGAGGAGTATCTATGGGTGTTCTCTGTATTTCCTGAATTTGAATGTTGGCCTGCCTTGCTAGGCTGGGGAAGTTCTCCTGGATAATATCCTGAATAGTGTTTTCCAATTTGGTTTCATTCTCCCTGTCACTTTCAGGAACACTGATTAAATGTAGATTTGGTATTTTCACATAGTCCTATATTTCTTGGAGGCTTTGTTCATTTCTTTTCACTCTTTTTTCTCTAATCTTGTCTTCTTGCTTTATTTCATCAGTTTGATCTTCAATCACTGATATCCTTTCTTCCACTTGATTGAATCAGCTGTTGAAGCTTGTGCATGCATCACGAAGTTCTCATGCTGTGATTTTCAGCTCCATCAAGTCATTTAAGGTCTTCTTTACACTGTTTCTTCTAGTTAGCCATTTGTCTAACCTTTTTTCAAGGTTTTTAGCTTCCTTGCAATGGGTTAGAACATGCTCCTTTAGCTTGGAGAAGTTTGTTACTACTGACTTTCTGAAGCCTACTTCTGTCAACCTGTCAAACTCGTTCTCTGTCCAGTTTTGTTCCGTTGCTGCTGAGGAGCTGTGATCCTTTGGAGGAGAAGAGGTGCTTTGGTTTTTGGAATTTTCAGCTTTTCTGTCTCATTTCTCTCCATCTTTGTGGTTTTATCTACCTTTGGTCTTTGATGTTGGTGACCTACAGATGGGGTTTTGGTGTGGATGTGCTTTTTGTTGATGTTGATGCTATTTTTTTCCATTTGTTAGTTTTCCTTCTAAGAGTTGGGCCCCTTAGCTGCAGGTCTGTTGGAGTTTGCTGGAGGTCTACTCCACACCCTGTTTGCCTGGGTATCACCAACGGAGGCTGTAGAACAGCACATATTGCTGATCTTGCTGCCTGATCCTTCCTTTGGAAGCTTCATCCCAGAGGGGCCCCCTGCCTGTATGAGGTGTCTGTCAGCCCCTACTGGGAGATGTCTCCCAGTCAGGCTACACAGGGGTCAGGGACCCACTTGAGGAAGCAGTCTGTCTGTTCTTACAGCTCGAATGCCATGCTGGGAGAACTACTGCTCTCTTCAGAGCTGTCAGACAGGGATATCTAGGTCTGCCGAAGCTGTCTGCTGCCTTTTGTTCTGATATGCCCTGCCCACAGAGGTGGAATCTAGAGAGGCAGTAGGCCTTGCTGAGATGTGGTGGGCTCTGCCCAGTTCGAGCTTCCTGTCCTCTTTGATTACACTGTGAGCACAAAACCACCTACTTAAGCCTCGGCAATGGCGACACCCCTCCCCCTGCCGAGCTGCAGCATTGCAGGTGGATCTCATACTGCTGCACTAGCAGTGAGCAAGGCTCCGTGGGTGTGGGACCTGCCAAGCCAGGCATGGGAGGGAATTTCCTGGTTCTGCCAGTTGTGAAGACCATGGGAAAAGCGCAGTATTTGAGCAGAAGTGTACTGTTCCTCCAGGTACAGACTGTCACAACTTCCCTTGGCTAGGAAAGGGAAATCCCCCAACCCTTTGCGGTTCCCGGGTGAGGTGATGCCCCACCCTGCTTTGGCTTGCCCTCTGTAGGCTGCACCCACTGTCCAACCAGTCCCAATGAGATGAACCAGGTACCTCAGTTGGAAATGCAGAAATCACCCGTCTTCTGCCTCAGTCTTGCTGGGAGCTGCAGACCAGACCTGTTCCTATTCCGCCATCTTGGAAGCCTCCTTAACTGGCAAACTCTTAACCCTTCAGGGCTCAGCTGAGATGTTGCCACTTCAAGGAAGTCTTTTTTTTTTTTTTTTTTTTTTTTTTTGGAGACAGGGTCTCACTCTGTCGCCCACACTTGAGTGCAGTGGCCCAATCTCAGCTCACTGAAACCTCCGCCTCCCTCCCAAGCTCAAGCGATTCTCCTGCCTCAGTCTCCTGAGTAGCTGGGATTACAGCCGTGCACCACCACGCCCTGCTAATTTTTGTATTTTTAGTAAAGACGGGGGTTCACCATGTTGGCCAGGGTGGTCTCAAACTCCTGACCTTAAATGATCCACCTGCCTCGGCTTCCCAAAATACTGGCATTACAGATGTGAGCCATCGCGCCCAGCCCAAGGAAGTCTTTAGAGACCTCCTCCCACCCTACACAGCACCCTTCCTCTGTAGTCTTACAGCACTCTTACTGACCCTCTCCCCCATTTCAACCCCTTTCATACTGTGATTAACTGGTTAATCATCAGCTTCCCTTGCTAGACTGCCCTCTGCAAGGGCATGCCACATTCATTACAATAGATCAAGCAGTTAGCCCTCTTGGGTACTGGCACATCGATCTCTGCAGCTCTCCTTCCTCATTGGCTGACAACAACAAAAACAACAACAACAACATCTTCTGATACTAACACCACACCATTGGTTAAAGCTTTCTATATGCTAGGAATTGTTCTATTCACATTACTTGAATCTTGCCAATAACTCTATGAGTAGGTATCCTTATCCCCATCCTATGGTTGAGGAAACAATCTTGGAGAGGTTAAGCAAGTTGTTTTGTTTTGTTTTGTTTTGTTTTGTTTTGTTTTGTTTTACTACTGGTCAATATTGGAGCTGAGGTTCAAACCCAGGAAGCTGACTCCTGGGTCAATGAAGCCCTTTTGGGAAGCACTTCACCTCTGGTATTGGCTTTGGGCTTTGATATACATTGTGCTTTATTGTTTTTTTTAACAATCAATGAGCTTTGCATAGGCAATTTGCCCTGATTCCCTATGCTCTCCTTCCTAAATGTGACTGTTGGTGTCTTGGTGGCCTAGAAGTGCCTCCAGCTCCCCACATGGATGTCCTGGGTTCAAAATGCATCTTCTTTGTTATACCAAACACACTCTCTCTCCTTATCACCTTTGCTCACAGCACCCTACAGTGAAAAATCAGCACTGTAGGGGAGAGGTATGTTCCGAGCAGTCGTTATGACATCATAGCAGATCATGCATTCCTGAAGTTTTGGCTCTCATGGCTTCATAGATTGAGAGCTGAGGCTCCTGATGGGATTCACCCCATCTGAATTAGAGAGCTGTGATGGAATAGGGCAAAAGGAGACATTCTATTACAAAGTCAAACCATGGTAAACAACCACAGCCAAAGGAGATAGAAGAAAGAAAGGAAAGGAAAGACAAAAAACAATTATATACAGAAGGAGGATGGCAAGTTGCTGGAAGACAAACAGTTCTCCTACATCTTAAAATTCTAGAACAAAGATGTGACTAAGTTTCTTGAGTCTTTTATAGGAACTTTAGACTAGTATTTCCTGAGTTCAGCGTCCATAGGCAACTGAATGGCTGTTAGGCGGGCAAGCACACCGCCAATTTTAGGTACATGTTTCAAAGGACTCATCAAATTTTTAGAAATAAAGAAAGCATAATATCTTAAACTTATTAATCATTTTCATATCAGTAATGGGGAATATTATTTGAAGTTAATCCTTTACAGTTCTATATCTGGGTCTATTGGATATATCTGTTTCACAACAAGTCATTCTGAAGTGGTTTGCATACTTTTAATTTGTGTAGATCCTAATTCATAATTACAGGTGGTTACAAATGACAGCAAGGGTTTGGTGGCTATCTAAAATTATTCTGAGTATTTAGATAGAAGAGGACCCTAACATTATGTTGTGATTTCGTACAAAACACTTAGCTAGATGCTAAGTTGACAAACATACTTTATTCAGAGTATTGGATGTTTCAGCTCTGGAGATAGCAGCAAATGGATTCTGTTGTGGTTTGAACTACATCAACTTGCTTAGGCTGGAGTTACGTTTCCCAGAATCCCCTTCTCTGAGTGGTCTCAAGTTAGAATTGGTCCAGAGAATAATTTGCACAACATTTGCAAGGTAGAAGTGAAGCAGCCACCATTACTCTCTGAAGATTGTCAGGGTTGGATGTGACAGACAGATGCAGAGGGTGCTAGTGGGTTCCATTTATTCTTGCTGTCCTCCACTCTGTGGCCTGGTATTCCTCCCAGCTGATGACTTTGTTGACCTGCAGTGGTCTTGGCCCATCACAAGATGCATGGGGACTGTAATTAATTTATCATTGCATCTCCAGTGTATGGTGCAGATCCTGTCTTAATCAGTATCTTACTTAATTGTTCATTGAGTAAACACATGTACGTGGTTTTATATGCATTGATTTTTGGCTACTCAGCATTGGGAAATAATAATACAATTTTCTGGAGAATCATCCCTGTCCTACATTTAGTCAATGTATGTTGGGTAAGGTTTATTTCACGCCTAGCTCCACTGACCACATGAGTTCAGCCAGGCCAATCAAGTTATTACATTCCCTTGGCTACAGTGATTGGCTTGGGGATGGAACACTACTCAGCCTAAGCCAATAAGATGTGTTGAGTCTTTTGCTGTGACTGTCACAACAGAGGCACATGATCTTTTCTGCTGGACCTGAACCTGGGAGGATATAGGCCTGACTCTGTTGGCAGTCATTCTGGTGCCACACTGAGCCTGAGAATGAAGCCAACATTGTGAACAGCAAAGTAATGAGAAGAAACAAGACTGGGTTCTGATAATATTTGAGCCCCTGGATTGAGCAGTGCCTGAAGTCAATATCCCCTGGATTTCAATTATATGAACCAATAACCACCCTCCCCCTTATTTCTTCCCCTCAAACCACTATGGAGTGGGATTTCTGTGCTGTGGAGCATAAAATCTCCACTCACACTGCATAGTTTTCAATTTCCCTTTAGGAGCAAAACGCCTTTTTCAAATGAATGTTCACACAGCACCCCATTACACAGCAAGGTTAATAGCAGAGCTCATGAGGACCAGGCCCTGCTCTCCTGCCCTCATCCCCCAAGTTCTGAAGCCGTTCCTGATGCCTCTGTGGAACGCTGGTCTTGGCAGAACACAGTTAGAAAACCATTAATTTAACCCATGTCTCTTATTTTAAAGGTAAGAAAACTGGAGTTCAGAAAAGGGAGGGGACTGACTCAATCCCAGCTGCTGGCAGATCGGGGACTGCAAACCAGCCTTCCATTGCTCCACGCAGGTGTCTCTTCTCACGTGGAATCACAGCATCGGATGGACTGAAAAGAGGAAGAGGCTGCAATGGAGCAGCACACCTGGTGTGCGGGGATGCCTGGAAAACAGAATTAGGAGAGCCCTGGGTCAGCATTGCTCTGGCACTGGCTGGGCTGGGGGCTATCCTGATTCTAGAATTATCTTGGTTCTTGGGATAGAAATGTCCCCAAAGTGGAGAAGTTCAGTTCAATCCAACATCCTTATATTGCAATGAGGATAAAGACCACAGACCCTATGGCCTGTATGACCCAGCTGCCCATTTCTAGGAACCTGTTCCTACAAAAATGATAACATGCGTGTGCAAACAGCAGCAATGACAAACATACCCTGGGATGCTTTCCCTGTGTGGTTTGTTGTAGTAAGATAGTGGCCACAGCTTATATATCATCAACACAGGACTGGCTAAATGATGGCACTTGATTCTGCAGAATCTTTTGCTGTAGTCAAAAAGAACAAGTTAGATCTGTACGTATGAACATGGAAAGGTATCCATGACTTATATTAAGTAGAAAAATTGCAGAATGATATTTATAGTATAACTTCATTCTTACAAAAACCGTTTTCCAAAACTGTGTGTGTAAAAGGGCTGGAAGGACACATCCACCGTCTTCATAGTGGTTACATCTGGGGAGGAGAGTTGGGGCTTGAGGCAGACTTTGGCCACTCAATTTGGATGGGGGCCAGAGACCCCCTCTCAGATCTGAGAATGCTGTACTTGCTTTCCAGCCTCCTTTGTAGCACAGGCCATGACAAAGACTCTGTTAGATCACCTTGGGTGGGAGGGGACAGGGTGTTTCCTCTATCTGGCAGGGGGGCTGCAAGGTCAAATTCCTGACCGAAGCGGTGCTGTTTCCCGCTGTGGCGTGCAGTGGTTATGTACTGTAGTGCTTAACGGCGGCAGAGGTACCTTCAAACACACCAGCACACTGGTCAACTTTGGGGTCTTACTCTTAGAAGCCGGGCCTGGAGCTTCCCTCTCACATTCTGTGAACCACCCCATATCCTTCTAGTAAACTCTTCCGCTTCATGGTTTAGAGTCAGCCGAGTTAGAGGGACTTCTGATTATTTTATACATGTCATCTGATACACAAATATATGCACACATTTTTTAACCAAACATATTTAAGAGAATACAGATGATCTAGCCCAAAGGAGCATGTAGTGCATAGAGGTGTGTGCCCCTGCTCTGCTTGGTATTTTATTTTATATTTTGAGGTGGAGTCTTGCTTTGTTGCCCAGGCTGGAGTGCAGTGGTGGGCTCTCGGCTCACTGCAACTGCCTCCTGGGTTCAAGTGATTCTCCTGTCTCAGTCTCCCAAGTAGCTGGGATTATAGGTGCATGCCACCATGCCCGGCTAATTTTTGTATTTTTAGTAGAGACGGGATTTCGCCATGTTGGCTAGGCTGGTCTCGACTCCTGACCTCAGGTGATCCACCCACCTCGGCCTCCCAAAGTGCTAGGATTACAAGTGTGAGCTGCCATGCCTGGTTCCCTGCCCTGTTTTGAACCAGGGTTTTATTAAAGAGGTGGAGGGGCTGATCATTAAACAGCAACTACAGTGAACTTGGTTTGCAGTGAGACGTTTGCTCAGAAATGTTCTTTTTAAATAAGCAACTTCCTGACCTGCAAGTTAGTCTTAGGCATGGCTCCCTCACCGGGAAAGTTGTGTCCTGTGCAGGCTGCTTTTCCCACTGTCCCTGTACATCCGCCTGGGCCTTCTTCCTCTTGGTTCTTGGGTAGACTGACTCTGTCCTCTGAAAGCCTGGTCCTCTGAGGAGACTGAAGTTTGCATGTCACACAGAGCCAAGAGATCTGGCCCTGGATGAAACTAGGGGACAGCTCCCAACAGCTGCTCAATTAGTGAGTTTCCTTTGTACTTCAACTTGGGTAAGCTGGGCTAATTAATAAATGGACTTGAGAATGACAAACCTTCATGGCCAAGGTCCAGAATGTCATGTTGGTGGAAGATGGCAAAAGTCTGGTGAGAGGGATGTCAGAAGTAAAAGGACTAGGTACCAGGAAATGAGGAATCAGAATAGCATTGTCCACAACTACTGGAGGTCCTTGTTGATTTATTTCTTTGCTTTTCCAATGACCTTTTGATATTTGAATTTCACACATCCCTGTCTTAGTTTGCATCCTCCAGAAGCAGTGGCTGAGACAAGGATTCAAGTGCAAGTGGCTTGATTGAGAAACAGTCATTCAGGGATCACCATTCAGGGACTGGAGAAGTAAGACAGGGAAGGAGGGAAGCCAATGGAGAGTGTATTATTGAACAAGTTACCACTGTGGGCAATTGGAGCTCAATGCCTCTGGGGAACTCTGGGAGCCAGTGTAGAATATACAGCTCAGAGTTTTTTCACTGGAGCAAAGGGAGTCACTGGTTGAGGGTTGCTGCAGGGAAGTGTTCATTCTCTAGCATTTCTGGCCTGCCATGTGTGTGGGCAGAGAGGGTCCAGTGATCAGGAAGCCTTCCGACAAAGAGTCATGGATGCTGGCTGTTGGAAGTCAGGTCACATGCACAGAAATATCACATGCTGGTGGCATCTGCGTGGGGCATCCACAGCATCCGCTTCAAGTTTCTTTCCTTCTTTGCACAGCTCATGAAATTTGCCTGCCTTCTAATCAGTGCACAGAGACTGCAAGGTAAGCAAAGAGTTTCACTTGATCTTAGGTGATCATAGATGACCGATCTCATTTACATTCTGTTTAAGTATCCATGTTTATAGTCAAAATATATCAAATTGCATAATATCCATACCACACACAGAATAAGATAACATACCTGTTTTTTAAAAAATAACTTCAGCGGCAAAATACATACTATTTTAACAGCATCCGAATTTGAGGGAGGTAAAAATATATTCCCTCTTATATAGTGAGATGGATGGAAACCAGAACAGAAAGCCCTGAACCCTTGGGGCTGCCCATGTAAACATTGTGAGGGCCTACGCTGCACTGAGGGAGTAGCTACTTGGTGTTGCCTATGGTCATTTGCCACCTTTTGTGATGAGCCTCCAATTGGGACACCTGGCCATTAGGTCCTAGTTATCAGGAAGCTAACCTGTTAGTCACTAAATTCATTTTCCTAGGGAAAAATGAGTGTTGATGCATGATGTATTGCAGTTATTTGAAAACATGCCTTAAGTTTTACATCATCTGTATCTTAATCCCCTTGGGCTCCCACAACAAATTGCTATAGACTAGGTAGCTTAGAAACAGCGGAAATTTATAACTCACAGTTCTGGAGGCTGGGAAGTCCAAGATCAAGGTGCTGACAGATTCAGTGTCTGGTGAGGGCTCACTTTCTTGTTCGTAAATGGTGCCTTCACACTGTATCTTCATGTGGTGGAAGGGGCAAATAAACTCCCTTGAACTTCTTTCATCGGGGCACTAATCCCATTTACGAGTGGGTGGACTTAAGTGAGGAATGATTCAGGCAGCCAACAAGACTATCAAATACCCACCACAATAGGTTGTTTTAAAGATGAGGAAACAGCTTTGAAGAGGTAGAGAAAAGCCCCATGTTCCATGACTGGTCAAGAGCAGAGCTAGGATTTGAACACAAATCTTCTGATGGCCCAGCTCCTGCTGTGTTCTTTCCTTCTGCTCTGTCACCTCTGGTATGGGTCATGTCTGCTTTTGCTCACATACTTTGTAGAGGACAGAGCTATTAGAGAATAGGAGGTTTGGGGGAAGAGGGGAAGGAAAGGAGAGCCAGTGGGGGCTGTTGGAACAGGGACCCAACCCAGGGAGCCAGACTTGGTGGAGGCTGCCTCAGGACAACCAAGGACACTGAATCCACTCACTCTCCACTCTCCCTCCTCTCTGTTTATTGGTTTGAGGAGAGGTCTACATTAAAGAGCTGGAGGTTGATGAATTGTTGTCATGATTGTGGGAAGGAATGGATGCTCACAGGCGCAGACAGAAAAACAAAATGAATTGGCCTATCTAGATACTTCCCACGAAATGCTTTCAGTTCTACATTAATTCTAAGTTTATCTCTTAAGCATATTTGGAATATGGAGATAATCTTAGAATGGCACAATCTAGAATGTAATTTAGATAAGCTAAGAACCAAAAGAGAGGACCACATTGCCTTGTCTCTCAGGCCTGTGTGGGTCCGATTTAATGACTCCTGATGATATGAAGTTGAATTGGGCAGCAGATTGGACACATAGCTATAGTGCCAGCTATTCATGTTTAAAATGTCTTTTTAGACCAGGTGCGGTGGCTCACGCCTGTAGTCCCAGCACTTTAAGATGCTGAAGTGGGTGGATTGCTTGAGCCTAGGACTTCGGGACCAGCCTGGGCAACATGGCGAAACCCTGTCTCTACAAACAAACAAACAAAAAACAACAACAACAAACAAACGAAAAGCAAAAAACAAAACAAAACAAAACAAAAACAAAAACACCAAACCAAAAACCAAAAAAACAAGCTGGGTGTGGTGGCACACATCTGTAGTCCCAATTACTCTGGAGACTGAGTTTGGAGGTTCTCTTGAGCCCTGGAAATGGAGGTTGCAGTGAGCCGAGATCATGTCACTGCAGTTCAGCCTGGGCAACAGAGTGATACCCTATCTCAAAAAACACAAGTAAAAATAAAATGTCTTTAAATACAGTCATGCACCACATAATAACATTTTGGTCAGTGATGGATCATAAGATGCTGGTCCCATAGATCATAACGGAGCTGAAAATTCCTATTGCCTAGTGATGTAGCTGTCATAATGTTGTAGCATAATGTATTACTAAAGTGTTTGTGGTGATGCTGGTGTATGAGGCTGGGCAAGGTGGCTCTGTCTGTAATTCCAGCACTTTGGGAGGCTGAGGAGGGAAGGTTGCTTGAGGCCAGGAGTTGGAGACCAGCCTGGGCAACACAATGAGACCCTGTCTCTACAAAATAACAAAAAAATCCAACTTACTATGTTGCCACATATAAAAGCATAGTATATACAATTATGTGCTGAACATAATACTTGATAATGATAATAAATGACTATGTTATTGGCTTATGTGTTTACTATACTATACTTTTTATTGATATTTTAGAGTGTACTTCTACTTATTAAAAAAAGTTAGCTGTAGAACAGCCTCGGGCAGGTCCTCCAGGAGGTGTTCTAGAAGAAGACACTGTTATCATCAGAGATGACAGCTCCATGTGTGTTACTGCTCTGAAGACTGTCCGTGGGACAAGATGGGGAGGTGGAAGACTGATATTGATGGCCCTGAGCCTATGTTGGCCTACGCTAATGTGTGTGTTTATGTCTTCATTTTTAACAAAAAGTTTAAAAAGTCAAAATAAATTTTAATAGAAAAAAACTTGCAGAATAAGTCTATAAAGAAAGAAAATATTTTTACAGCTATACAACATGTTTGTGTTTTAAGCTGTTATTATGAAAGAGCCAAAAAGTTAGAAAAATTTAAACATTTGAAAAATAAAAAAGTTGTAGTAAGCTTAGTTTATTGCTGAAGAAAGAAAATTAAAAAAAAATAAATTTAGTGTAGCCTAAGTTTGCAGTGTTTATAAAGTCTACATTAGTGTACACAAACATCCTAGGCCTTCATGTTCACATACTCACTCACTGAGTGAAGAGCAATCTTCCAGGCCCACAAGCTCCATTCATGGTAAGTGCCCCACACTGGTGTACCATTTTAAATCTTTTATAGTATATATTTTACTGTGCCTTTTCTTTGTTTAGATACACAAGTGCTTACCTTTGTGTTACAGTTGCCTACAGTATTGAGTACAGTAATGTGCTGTGCAGGTTTGTAGCTTAGGAGCAACAGGCTACACCATGTAGCCTGGGTGTGTAGTAGTCTACACCATCGAGGTTTGTGTAAGTATGTTCCATGAGGTTTGCACAACAATATTGCCTAATAACACATTTCTTTTTTTTTTTTTTTTTTTCCCTTTAGAGACGGAATCTTACTCTGTCACCCAGGCTGGAGTGCAGTGGCGTGATCTCAGCTCACTGCAACCTCTGCCTCCCAGGTTCAGGTGATTCTCATGCCTCAGCCTCTCAAGCAGCTGGGATTACAGGTGCCTGCCACCATGCCCGGTGAATTTTTGTATTTTTAGTAGAGGTGGGGTTTTGCCATATTGGCCAGGCTGGTCTCAAACTCCTGACCTCATGTGATCCACCTGCCTCAGCTTCCCAAAGTGCTGAGATTACAGGCCTGAGCCACTGCGCCTGGCCCTAACAATACATTTCTCAGAATGTATTCCCATCACTACATGACACGTGACTGTATAACTTCTATTGGATTCAACTGACCCCCCATCTGGCTGTTACTTTGGTGTACTTATTTCCATTTAATCTGTCCTCCTGACTATGAGGTGGATACTATTATTAGATGAGATATGGAGCCCGTGTAAGGTGTAGCAACTAACCCTATGTCTGGCAGCTGGTAAGTGGCAGATCAAGGTTTGGACTCAGGTCTTAAGTCTGAGACCATACCTAGGTCAATTTTTCCACACAGAGCCATCCCACAGTAGGCAGGGTTTCCTTGTGTCCTGACTTAGAAAGGCAGCTGTGGCAATGCAGATCTGTTATGTGGCTCTACCTACCATCCCCATCAGCTCACCACCAAGGTGAAGAGGTATGTATTTGTTATCTATTACTGGGTCATAAATTACCCCCAAATTTGTACTGGTTTTCTATTGCTATGTAACAAATTACCTCAAAGCATAATGGCTTAAAACAATATCAATTATACCACAGTCTTTGTTAGTCAGGAATTCAGAAGTGGCTCCTCTGGGTGCTTCTGGCTCAGGGTCTCTCATAAATGGCATTTAAGCTATTGGCTGAGGCTGAAGATTTGACTGGACCTGTAGGGTCTGCCTCTGAGGTGGCTCCTGACATGGCTCGCAAATTGGTGCTTGTGGTTAGCAGGAGGCTTTACTTCCTCTCCACATGGGCCTCTCCACAGGCTGCTTGAGTGTCCTCACGACATGGTGGCTGGTGTGGCTTTCCCGGGATTGAGCAACCTGAGACAGTAAAGTGGAAGGGGAAGGGGCAATGCCTTTCGTGGCCTATCACAGCAGTCCCACAATATCCTATTTGTTAGAAGGGAGACACTAAGATCAGCTCCTGTTTGAGGGAAGGGGAATTAGTCTCCGCCTCTTGGAGGAAGGAGTGTCAAGAGAACGTGTGGATATATTTTAAAACCACCACAGGGTGACATTTCCTGCCACTTGCGTACACATCCCAGCATAGTGGTGGGGCTCCCCTTACCCCTTCTTGCCCCACCAGGGCTGTGAGTATTCTGTGTGGCTTCCCTTGTGTGAGACCCTGTGTGTGGATCCCACAGGCAGATGAGGTCAGAAGAGGATTCTGGGAAAAGAAAAGTCAACCTATGATTAGAGATCATGGACAGTGGGCTGAGTCCGTCAGGGGACTCTGAGAGGGAGGCGGGGCAGGAAGGCAGTCCATTCTCAACATACTAATGTAGCCACTTTGCTGTTTTGAGGCACAAAATAAAATAAGGTCACAGCTTTTAATGTCTCAGTAAAAATTCAAGCCCTCCCCTTATCACCTTGAGAAATGCCTCAGGCTTTCCTCCAAGGAAAGACCCCAAGATGCTTAGTCATATCTGAAATGTCAGTCCCTGTCCTTTCCACCTTGCCTTTGAAGTCAGAACTTCCATCCAAGGCCAGAGGATGCCCCAATGTCATGTGCACTCTATCTACCCCACTGGCATCCCAGGCAGTGTGATCAGGGCTTAGTGTCCTGCTTCTGCCACCTCCACAACTGCTGGCACAGACCTTTTCACAGTTGCAGCAGACCCTGGGACATGTCAAGGAAGGACCCATCTTCGACTCCCCGTTGCCCTCAGGAGATGTGGCCAGCTTCCAGCATCACTACTCAGACACATGCACCCAGCCCTTGCCCAGGGTGCAAGCCTGCCTTCAGGGAGGATGGCTGCACCCAGCCTGGCTCTCTCAGCTCCTGTGCTCAGAATCACTCTTGCCTCCTCAACCCCAACTTCCTGTAGGAGCTAGTTCACCTGTTTTTTATGTCAGGGACCTTGGGGCCTTCCCTGTCACTGAATTTGATTCGGAGTCATCCCAATCTCACAACATATTATTTATTCCCCCCGTCATTTCTTTGAATAAAATTGATGCACCCAGAAGGTATAACATGTGTATCTTGCAGCTTCAAGTACAAGAGGTCCTAGGCTTCAACTTAAAAACTTTCTAGGGGAAGGCATAAGAAGGCTCTTCTTGTGTGAGTGTGTTAAGCAGCAGAAAGGGTCCCAAAACGTGTTTAGCGTTTACCCTTCCCTAAAGACATTTGCTTAGAGTTTGGGGTACACTGAGGCTGCCTAAAAGGAGACAGGGAAGAAGCTAGAACTGCCCTTCCATTTCCTACAAAGCTTCATCTCCTGCTCCACTCCTCCACTCATAACTCTCCTTACATAGTTTTTAGTCACACTCCACTATGGCAGACAACTTCTGATACATTCAGTTCCAGGTACTCATTTTTTTGTGAATGTTCCATTACATCTGAATGATATTGAAGTGAACCTCTCTTGCCTGCATGTGTGTGCATGCACACACACACACATGCACACACACACACATGCACACACGCACACGTGCACACACGCACACGTGCACATGCACACACACATGCACACACACATGCACACAAGGTCAACACCTTAAAATCCCACTGCATTTAAACCATGAGTGGGTGGAACCTTGAGGAAATCACCAAAGAAGATGTTTCAGGGTCTCCATCTGATGGCCCACATCTGGGAAGCCCTGGAGAGACGTGGATTTGACTATTTACAAAAGCTAAGGTAGAGAGGGCGCTGAAAAAGGAGCTGGCCAGCCGGCCGCTGATGTGACAGTGAGGTCACGGGTGCTTGGGTCGTGACTCATCTCTCCAGCCCTTCACAGGGCACCTGAATCACCTGGAGGTTTGAAGGCTTGAACTCTTAGACAAAGGAAGGCTCTACAATGGCCCACTGAAACATGCAGTCGCCTTGAGAAAAGTGTTTTGAGTTTTTCTTTTACTCCAAATAAAAATAGCCATTTAAAAAGAGTGGAATAAATGACATAATAATAATGGCAGTAAATTGCTAACATTTACCAGTTGCTTCCCTCATGCTGCGATGTGCAGAGTGGCTCATTACATTTAATCCTCATAACAAACCTTTGGGTATGATTCTCTGTAACAAATGGGGAAACAGAGGCTTAGAGAGCTTAAATAACTTCTCAGGGCCACATATCTGATGCTGTGGACTGAATGCATGTATCCTCCAAAATTCTTATGTTGAAGCCCTAACCCACAATTTTCCTGTATTTGGAATAAGAAAGTAATTGAGGTCATAAGGGTGGTGTTCTGATCTGATAAAATTAGCATCCTCTCTCTTGCTCTCGCTCTCCCCTACCTCCCCCTCTCTGCAAGCACAAAGAGGTCATGTGAGTCCATAGAAAGAAGGTGACCATCTGCAACCCAAAGGAAGAGCCCTCACCAGACACCAACCCTGCTGCACTTGATCTTGGACTTTCAGTCTCCAGAGCTGTGAGAAAATAAATTTATGTTATTTAAGCCACCCAGTCTGAGGTATTTTTTTATGGCAGCCCTAGTAGACTAATATATCTGACAAGCCACTACATTGGGATTACGAGCACCAGAGCCCTCACTGTTACTCATCACCCTAAACTGCCTCCAACAAATATCATCATTTTCATATTTTTATGTTTTGATAAGCAATAGGCTAGTTTTAATATTTCAATTGAAGTGAGAAGTATTTTTAAAACTTGGCATTATGTTGTACAGCTCTATTCTAACATTGATGGTTGTTGCTTCAAGCCGTTTCACTAAATTTAGATCTCTGGAAAAAAGTGTGTTTGAGCATGGAAACAGGTTGGAAATATTGCACCCAATAATAACAGTTTAACTTTTGGCTTGTGAAATACTTCAGTGGGAAAGTATTTGCTCAAATCTCTGCCTGCTATTATAGTTGAAGGCTTGGCGATAGTATTTGCCCTTCCTCTGAACTTTCTGGATTTCAAAACCATGTGGAAGTATAGCTTGTCTTATGTATGAAAAACAGGGCAAGGCAACTTTTGAAGAATTGCCATTAAGAGGTGCATTTAGCTATGTCAATCATTTAGAGAACGATTATCTGGTATGTGAATGATCCAAACCCTTTTTATTTTTTTCTCCCTCCTTTGAAAATACTGTGAGGAGCCATCTGGCTATTGACCACTTCTTCCTTCCACATGGTGGCTGGTCTACCTACCTCAGTTGGCAAAGTCCCCTCAACAAAGGCCAGGGTCAGAGGGCAGGGCTTGTGGATAGATGGGAATGAGGGCTGCCCTTGGCTTCTCTTTCTTTCTCTGTTGTGTGAAGGTCAGGTTGTCTCCTTATTTGGAGATCAGATAGCTTTGTGTGCACAGCTCTTGATCCACTTCCCCATTTCTAACTTTGATTAGTGACTTTGGCTTCACGGAGGTAGCATCGTCTGCATCCACTGCTAGATGTAGACATCCACTGTCTCTCTGTAGACAATTCAAGCAGTACTAAAGGAGCGATAGATAGATAATAGATAGATAGATAGGCAAGAATAGCCCATAATCTCAACCATAATCATTATTAACATTTAGGGTAAACTTCCAAATCTCTTTCTTTGTGCATATGTACATACAGATGCATAGAAATTTACATATACCAGATTATAGTAGGCATGTCCTTAAGGAACTTGAGTTATTACCCTTCATATGCTGCAGGGATTGTTCCTTGTCAGTGTATAAAGTTGCATGCCAACCTTTTGTAACAGGCTGTGTAAGGTGCTGATTCAACCAAATAGTGGATTGTATAGGCTGGATTGTGCATTGTTAAGAACCAAGCAGCTAAGTTCTTTAGGGCTAACTCCAAAGGAAACCTGACAGTTGGCATTAGATGCCACGTGCCCCAAGAGTGAGAGAGGATCAACTGACTTTATGGGCCTTGCTTTTTTGGAGGGATTAGAACTACAGAGATCACTTTTGGGGGGAATGCAGTGTTCATGGCCTGGTTATGTAATATATGGTATATTGTCTTGTAATATATGGTGTGTGATGCTGTCTTCTCTACTAAACTGAAAAAACGTGACTGCAGAAACACCTTTGGCCCTAAGAGTTTTGGACAAGGATTGTGAACCCATCATATGGTCCGTCCTCATTTCACATGGTTCTATGGTAACTGAGATAAAATCTCAGCCTGCATCCTCCCAACTGGATCACTGTGAGGTTTACATAAGATAAAGTGATCTAGAACATGCTCAGTGCAACGCAAGACACATAGTGAGTGAGCCTTCCTTGCTGCTAGCAGTTCTGTCACCTTACAGCAGCATCTGCTCTGCTCGCGTGTCTGTACCCATCAGGTCTCTACAAACCGGGCTCTCATAATCACTGGGGAGTGTCTAAACCTCCATTTAGGGTCCTCCTAGGGTACACTCACACAGACCCCAGAAATGCAAGCAGTCCCTTGGGGGAGACAAGGAAGATGTTAGAGATTTATGGTTGGGAAGATTTGTCAGGGAGAAATTAGTATTTCTCATCGGAGACCATGGGAAGGGCACTCCAGAAAAAAGAGCACAGGAAAAAGTATGGCTCAAGACAGGGTCCGGAAATACTCACCTGGAGGAACTATGTGTATTTGTAATGAAAAATTATATTCTAAACCTAAAGATTGCTAAGCCAATTAGCTTGTATTAAGAGCCTTAGAAATCTACCTAGCTTTTGACCTAGTAGTTAAGCATTTGGGAAATAATGAGAGGCAGATAAAAATCTACAAATGTATAAGCAAAAAGAACAAAAAAGGTATTAGAGAAAGGAAGGATTAAAAAGATCAATTAATCTTAAGAGTTTTTCCTTTTTCTTTTCTTTCTAGAGACAAGGTCTCTCTCTGTCACCCAGGCTACAGCATAGTGGTGGAACCATAGCTCACTGCAGCCTCCATCTCCTGGGCTCAAGTGATCCTCCCATCTCAGCCTCCCAAGTAGTTAGGACTACAGGTGATACCACCATGTCTGGTCATTTTTTCCCCCCTAGAGATGAGGTCTCATTATGTTGCCCAGGATGGTCTCAAACTCTGGCCTCAAGCAATCTTCCCATCTTGGCTTCCCAAAGGTTGAGATTACAGGCATGAGCAACTGTGTCTGGCCTCCAAGACTTTTTTGAGGCTTCTGAAAAACTAGTGTTGTTTTCACCCTGACATTTAATCATTCCAATATTCCTCTCTGCAGTGGGGCAGGAGGGAGTAGAGCAGTATAACCATCACTTCTTTTGCATTGTTACAGTAGCTGTAACAATTTAACAAAGTATGTATGTAACTGTTTAACTGTTTAACAAAGTAACTGTGGAGAGCAATTTTGCACAGACTATAGAAAAGGCCAATGATAGGTGAGCTGATAGAGCATGCTGTTCAGTCTGCAGCCACTAAGGCTAGTGGAAAATCTTCAGATTTCTTCTTGAAGTGAGAGCATAAAGGAATGGAGGGCATTTGGTTGCCATTTCAGTTGGGAAAGTGGACAAGGGGTTCAGTTTTTCAAAAGGCTCCATCCCATAAAGCAAATCTGCATTTTGTATGTCCAGGTTTGAAATATTATGCCTCTCCCCTCCAGCTAGTGACCCTGGAGACACGCACTTCAGGTCAAGTCTCTGTAAAACAGCTTATTCTGGCAACTAGGAAATTGAGCTCACTCTTGAGGTCAGATTACACAAATAACTAATACATGTTTAGAGTTTTATGATTAGGAAATGCTGCCCTGAGAAGCTCATCAATAGGTTTATTAGTTATTAGTATCCTTGTTTTATTGATTTACTAAAGTTACACAGCTGTTGAGGCCTGGGAGTTAAATTCTCTTCACCAGATGCCAAATCCTACGTTTTCCTTACCACATCATGGCGCCACAGGCTAAGGAATATAGTGCAGGGCTCTGAATCTCTCTCCTGTAGAACGGTGCTTCCCAAATCTGGCTACTCGACAAATCTCCCAAGAGGCGTTTGAAATGCAGATTCCTGGGCCTTGCCCCTAGATTCTGACCCAAAGTGTTGTTGGTAAATCTGTATTTTTAAATAGTTGCCTGGGAATCTAATATACAGTCAAGATTGAGAGCTACCGTTTAATTAAATAAAAGACCAATGCCTAGGGTTTGGTTTATAAAGTTGGAAATCAGTGTGTTTTAGATCAGTGGTTTCCTACCTTCTAAAACCTACCTTACCTTTAAAGGATCTGTTGAAATCTAGAGATCCTTCCCTAAGAAACACACAAACACACACATACACACTTCTATATACAATTCTAGAGGGCTATATTAGTTTCCTGCTTCTGCTATAACAAATGGTCACAAGTATAGTGGCTTAAAACAACAACATTTATTATCTTACAGTTCTGGGTGTCAGAAATGGGACAGGGGTCTCACTGGATTAAACTCAAGGTGTTGCCTTTCTAGAGGCTCTAGGAGATAATCCATTTTTTCGTCTCTTCCATCTTCTAGAAGCTGCCTGTATTACTTGGCTCATGGGTCCCTTCTTTCATCTCCAAAGTCAACAGTGTGGTATCTCTCTGACCCCACTTCCACTGCACATCTCTTTCTCTGGCTACAGCCAAAGAAAGATTCTCTGCTTTTAAGGATTGACATAATTAGAGTGGGCCCAGCCAGATAATCCTGGAAAATCTTTCCATCTCAAGACCCTAAACCGTAATCACATCGCAAAGTCCTTTTTTGGCCATACAAGGTGACGTATTCACAGGTTCCAGGGATTAGGAGGGGGAACATTAGTCTACCGACCACAGGGGATCTTAGGACCTCTGAAGCAACATGGAAAATGAATGAACTCTAGGTTAGGAGCATCTGTTCTAGATTCCATTCATTCTAGATGTTAAATCGGCAAGGAATTCTGTTTGCCTGCAAATAGCAGAATCCTTAAAAGCAGTGGCTGTTATAAATTAGGTGTTTACTTTTTCTCTGGTAGTAAGAAGTCCCCAGGAAGGCAGTCCACGTCAGGTGCAGCAGTTCTAGGATGTGACGGCTGAAGTCTCTGCAATTCTCCCGACCTTTCCTTTGAGGTGGCCCTCAAGACAGCTGCTGCATCTCCAGCCATGACCTCTGTGCTTCATGCAAGAGGGGCAAGGGCACAGGACGAAAGCTGTAAGTCAGCTCTGAGTTGGCTCTCCTTTAGGAAACCACCTGAGACGCCTACCACCCAAATCACATGCTCGTATCTCATTGGCCAGACACTGCACATGGCTACTCTGTCTGCAAAAGAGACTGGAAAACATAGTTTTATTTATTTTTAAAGCTAGGCATATTAACACTCCACTAACTGTGGGCTTTGTTAGTAAGGAAAATGGGAAGTATAAATATTGGGAAGATACTAGTGATCTCTACCGCAGATGAAAACTTCAGCGAGGCACAGTGGCTCATGGCTGTAATTCCCGCACTTTGGGAGGCCAAGGCAGGTGGATCACTTGAGCTCAGGAGTTTGACATCAGCCTGGGCAACATGGCAAAACCTCGTTTCTACCAAAAATACAAAAATTAACCGGGCATGGTGGTACGTGCCTGTGGTCCCAGCTACTTGGGAGGCTGAGGTGGGAGGATTGCTGGAGCCTGGAAGGTTGAGGCTGCAGTGAACTGTGATTGCACCACTGAACTCCAACCTGGGAGACAGGAGCGAGACACTGTCTCAAAAATCAACAACAACAAAACCAAACCAAAACAAAAACCAAAAGAAAACCTTGTGTTTTGTGTCCTGCAATGAGAATTGATCATTTTTCACTCTCACACAACCAAAATACAAAGGAAGTTAAAAGTCTCCTTCAAAATCTCCCCCATAGTGCCTTGTTCTCTTACTAAGCTTGCTTTTCTTTAAGCAGTTCATTCTTTTTTTTTTCATTTTTCTTGAGACGGATTCTCACTCTGTCGCCCAGGCTGGAGTGCAGTGGCACGATCTCAGCTCACTGTAACCTCTGCCTCACAGGTTCAAGCAGTTCTCCTGCCTCAGCCTCCCAAGTAGCTGGGATTACAGGCATGCGCCATCCTGCCCAGCTAATTTTTGTATTTTTAGTAGATATGGGGTTTCACCATGTTGGCCATGGTTGGCCAGGCTGGTCTCGAACTCCTGACCTCAGGTGATCTGCCCGCCTGGCCTTCCAAAGTGCTGGGATTAAAGGCATGAGCCACCACACCCGGCCATTCTTTTTTTTTTTTTTTTTTTTTTTTAAATCAGATGGAATCTCGCTCAGTCACGCAGGTTGGAGTGCAGTGCAGTGGCACACTCCCGGCTCACTGCAAGCTCCACCTCTCAGGTTCAAGCTATTCTCCTGCCTCTAGCCTCCCAAGTAACTGGAATTACAGGCATGTGCCACCACGCTCGGCTAAATTTTTGCATTTTTAGTAGAAACAAGGTTTCATTATGTTGGCCAGGTGGTCTTGAACTCCTGACCTCAAGTAATTCACCCACCTTGGCCTCCCAAAGTGCTGTGATTACAGGAGTGAGCCAACACACCCGGCCAGTTCATTCTTTCAACAATGTTTAAGCATCCTCCTAAGCCTGGCACTGACCTGGGCATTGGGGGCTACAAAGATATCTAAGATTTTTTTTCTCCTTAGAGAGCTGTACCGTCTATAGAGAGGGAAAGAGAGCCCCCAAAATGATTAACATGTTCTAAGTGTCGAGATAGAGGCATGTGGACACTCTTTGGCAGCTCAGAGAAGAAAGGAGCAGAGGAAATGGCACAGAAAGGGTGAGGCGAGAACTGGACTGGAAGTCTAGGATGGATAGGATTTTGCCAGTTGAAAATCCTAGGTAGACACATTTCAGGAAGAAAGAAGTGTTGGAGAAGGCACAACGTGTGTGAAAACCCCTGCTGGACACATTCAGGGGACAGCTAGAAGTTGTGTGTGGATACATTGTAGGGTTTGTGGGAAGTGAGTCAGGAAAGGGGCATAAAATGGGGCTGGAAACAGATGGAGCCTCCATTTGAAGTTATGCTAAGGAGACCTGGCTCCATCCTATAGGCAGGAGTAGCTGGTGGGGGGCAACAGGAAGTTTTTAACCATTGTCCAAACTCTGTTGTAGAATTAAAAAGTGGAAAGAAGAGAACACAGGCAGGGAAACCACAAGAGTGTGGTCAGACTTCAACATGATAGCAGTCAATTCAGTAGGAATCTTGAATTTGAGTAGTCAGGTTCATAGAGACAGAAGGTAGAAAGGTGGTTGCCAGAGGCTGGTGTTGGGGATGGGGGTAGGGTTGGGGGAAAGAGGAGTTATTGTTTAGGGTATAAAGTTTGTTTTCCAAGATGAAGAGTTCTGAAGTTGGATGGTGGTGATGGTTGCATAACATGCATATACTTAATCCCCCAAACGGCACAGTTAAAAATGGTTAAGATGGTAGACTTTCTCTTATGCATATTTACAATTACACACACACACCCTTGAGTGCACGCAGACCCTGCTGGATTCCAACCCACAGAGCTTCTGATTTAGCAGAGCTGAGTGGGACCTGAGGATTTGCTTTTTCTGACAAGTTCCTAGATGACGTTGATGCTGCTGGTCCAGACACCACACTTAGGGAATCACTGGTGTATGAGACCAAGTGACTAGAATATGGAGGGGTGCTCTGCTCGCTTCCACGTGGCTACTATTGTTATGAACAACAACAGCGGGCGTTTACTGAGCACTGCTCCTACAGCTTATCTCACAACTGGGTGAAGGAGCAGAGGATGCGCAGGGCTAGAATCTGGAGTCTGAACTTGTCTTTCACCGGGGTTGCTTTGGATCTTACTGGTTGTGAGACAGGGAGGGAAAGAGAGACAAAAACAGGGAGAGAGGCCCACTAGGGCCGGTAGAGCCTGTAGTGGCGGAGGGCAGCAGCTTTATCTCCGGGAACCCGAGCGCCCCGTGAGCGGCGGGGAGGGGGCAGCTCCGGGCGCCTCGGCGGGTCCCCGAGGCTGACTCCCGCCGGGGAAGTGCGCGCAGGGCTCGCAGCCCGCAGGGGGCGCTGCCGCGCCGTCCAGCCGCTGCCGCCCGGGCCGCCCACCCTGCGGGCGCGCCCCTCCGCAGTCCAGCGCCGCCCGGCCCGGGACCCGCTCGCGCAGACTTCTCGGGCGGACTGAGGACGCCCACCGCTCGGGGCCGTCCCTGTGCTCGCCTTCAGCGCCCGCTCAGCTCGCCGTCCGCGCCCCGGTGCCGGGCCCGACGCCCGCATCCCGCCCGTGTCCAGGCGCAGAGCTCCCGCCCCGGGGAGCTTCCCGGCCGTCGGCTGACCCCGCGGCCCGCGCGCTCGGCGCCCTGCTCGCCGGGCAGAGGGGAAGGCGGCGGCGGCCGGCTAGGGATGGGCGGCCCGGCTGCGCCGAGGGGCGCCGGGGGGCTCCGCGCGCTGCTGCTGGCGCTGGTGGTCGCGGGGATCCCCGCGGGCGCCTACAACCTCGACCCGCAGCGTCCGGTGCACTTCCAGGGCCCCGCCGACTCGTTCTTCGGCTACGCGGTTCTGGAGCATTTCCACGACAACACGCGCTGGTGAGTGCCCGCCCAGCTCCGCGACCCTGGCCCGCGCGGCCACCGCCCTGGTCCCCAGGCCAGCGCCGCCGCCGCCTTTCCGGCCTCCTCCATGCCGCCGTCCCGAGGGGGCGATTTAAATGTCTCTGTTGCGCGCGGCTCGGCCGCCGGGGGGACGGCGGGAGAAGGGAGGACGCCGTCCGGGGCCCTCTGAGGTCGGGGTCGGCGCCTGGAGGCGGACGGGGGCGTCCGGGCCCCTCCCCGGGGTCCCAGCCCGGAGCGTGCGGGGAGAGCCGCTAGAGTTGTCTCTCCGCCGCCCAGCCAGACTCGGCTTCGCTCTCTGGATCGCAAAGTAACTTGGCTCCTCTGCCTCCGAGTGGCCGCCGCTGGCCCGGTGAGCTTCCTGAACCTCGCAGGGCCTGGAGGAGTCGGGGCACTGGAGCTGCACCTCTCCCCGATTTTGGGGAACCCCTGAGGAAGTAGTATAGCCTCTACAGCGCCGCTGCGCGGGGTGGGGCTCCCCAGGGACAGGGTGTCTGGGATCCCTTAGGGCGCACTGGAGCCCAGAGCCACCCCCTCCCACCCCGCCCCTACAAGACCCTGGGTGGAAGTGAAGCGGAGAAGCTCCTGGGATATAGGGAAGAGGAGGGTGAGGGAGCACCTACGAGTGACACCGCCAGTGGGTCAGGTAGGTGTTTCTTGCGGCAGCCTGAGTCTCATCTCATACGGGCCATTCGACCTGGAGACCTTCACCAGAAGCCTTAAGAGAGAGACGTGTTTCTATAGAGGCCAAGGGGTCCAGCTGTCTCCTGAGTACGAAGAGGTGGGCCTGAAGAAGGGGGCGGCCCTCCCCCATGAAGCACCATAAGCTGAGTGGTACAGAGCTTGTGCCCAACCCCAGCAGAGAAGCACTAAGGGGAGGTTGGTGCCCTCACTGGCCACTTCCTCTGGACCCGAGGGAATGAACAGCCACATAGTGGTCACTTCTTGATAGGAGAGAGAGTTAGGCTGCAGGAAGTTCCCCCGTTCAAGGTCATGCCTCAGTGGGGGCCCAGGTGACAGCCAGGCTGGGGTTGATTTTATTGTGTAGTCACCAGCCTAAGCGTCCTTAGGGGTGGCAGGCAGGGAGGTCGAGGTCACTGTTGCCGGTGCATGAAGTTATGCAGGAGAGTCACTGCTCTGTATTGGACAGAGGCTGATGGAAAAGGGTGATTTGTGGATCGCAATACTCAAGCATTCCCGGAAAAGGGGACTCCGAGACCATCCCACTAAGAATAATGTTGTTCAGGAGATCAGCCTCCAAGAGAACCAGATTTCAAAGCCCTCACATAGCTCTCGCCCAGCTCCACATCCCCCTCTCTCACTCCAGTTGCTGGGTTTAAGACCGCGTGTCTGTTCTTAAACTTGTCAAATTCCCCTTTTAAAGCAGAGCAGGCTGAACATTTTTCTGTGTCCTGCAGACTCAGGGTCTGAGGTTGAAGAACACATCCCAGATCCCCACACTAGGCACCAAGCACATGGGAAGCGCTGTCAAAAATGGGAGGGCTACTGCGGACAGGGGGCTGCTGAGAAAGGGCCGGCAGCTGAGCAGGCAGCCAAGCCAGCCAGAGCATTGTATGTGATCTGCAGGCTGAGGTTGGCTCAAGTGCCTTAGAGCTCTTTGACAGCTAGAGGGAGAGAGGCCAGGCCACTGTCACTGTGGATTTGCATGGGCCACAGGTCAAAGCCACCCTGCCTGGGAAAGGAATGGGTAGAGACGAGAGCAGATCTGACAGAGAAAAGGTGTTCAGCCTACTTTGATTTAAAAAGGGGATAAAGAAAAGCTGTTGTGAGCAGATTTGGCCAGTGTAGGAAAAGACATTGTGGCCTTCAACTTGTTACCCAGGGTAAATGGTAGGGAGGGGATGTGGAGCTGGGCAATAATGCTGTGCATATCCTTGTTGCCAGTTGAGATGTGGGACTGGTATTTCAGGGGTCCATGGGAACCCATGTAGCTGGGCTGCTGGGCTCAAAAGTGCCCTCTCTTGTTGTGATACAAGCTGGCTGCTTTTTTGTGTTGGAGTGCTTGTTCCTGTAGCTGTTCAGGCACCAACTTTACTGAAATCTTCTAAAAATAATGCTTCGTTTTACTCCCCCACCCACCACATTGACTTAATTTTTTCTTAGATTTTGTTGTTGCCTTGATTTCTGTTCTCATGCTGTTGTTTTCAAGTGTTTTCCTCCCCATCCTTTTTTTCTCTTTCCTTTTTTCCCAATATTCTTTGTCTTAGACCTTGAATGTATTTTTTGCTGTATGTATGTTCGAATGTATTTTTTATCCAGGCTTGGTAAACTAAGGCCTTTGAAGTAAGTGACTTCCAGCATCTTCTTTCTCCTTCTTCTTTCCTTTACAGGCCAGACTTATTGTGCAAGGCTGCTGAAACTTAACCCAAAGGGTTCTTGCTTGCATAGACCCCTATTAATGCCCTGTTCCCAATTTGATAATTTTATGTTAATTTTCTTAAAGTTAGTCACCCTGAATTTATAAGATCAGGTCCTGTGAATTCTGGATCTGTCCTCAGTCTGTACCTTAACTTCAACTCTGGGGTGGGTTGATTGACTTGGTGACTGGTTATTGGTCGCTTACTACTAAGAAGTGCCTAAGCCCTGAATCTTCTAGCCCTGCTTGAGGGACATGTCAGTCATTTTCAATTATTTGTGATTGCAAACAGCAGCAGGGGTAAACAACCTTTAACAAAACCCTTGAGGACAATCTTAATTATTTCCTTTGAATAAATTCCTGGACTTAGAATTGGTGGGTCAGAGAGGATGGAAGCTTCAAGGCATTCTTTATGTATTACCAAAGTGCCAGTAAAGTGTGTGTACTTTAGAAAAATACATTAATTTATTCAGACACTGGAGGCTTGGAGTAGTTTTGCAAAGGGCTGCTCTAGTGCAGTGAAAGAGTATAGAACCTACATGGGGGTGACTTAAAAGGATCACAAATACTCGTCAAAATGAGTGAGGAAGGTAAAATATAGACATGAAAGGGAAAAGTAGTATAGCAGAACTTTGAAAGGAAAAGAAGATATGTTAATTAAGCCTTGTATCTTATGTCTCTCTTCTCAAATAAATTATTCTTTGTCACTTAATTCAATATTTTGCAGTCTAAGATGTTTGCTTCATGCTAATTAACCACCTGTTTTACAGGTGAAAAAATGTGTTGTCTCTAGGGAAAGGGAGGGAGAAGAATGTGCTGCAAGTGGTAGGGGGAGAGCCCAGACCCCAAAGTCAGCATGGACTCTGCAGGCAGCAGAGCAGAGTGTTCCCCTGTTGAGGGACCCGCGGGTGTATATCTCAAAGCATGTGAATGTGCTCTATTGGTGGAACTAGCACTTCTCTAATCCCATAACTGAGCATTTCTCTCAATTATTTTGTAGACCAAAATTGTCACTAATGGAAGGATCCTAGATCCCTGTATAAGTGTGGGGGTGATCTTGCTTTTCCCAGCCCTGGTGATTGAACCCAGCTCTGTAGCCATATCACACTGAGCACAGAGCCCCAGACCCAGCTTCTCTCAGTATACCTGCTTGAGTGGTCCTGCTGTCACTGTGCTCTGGGCAGTGAGAACTGTCCCCATGGCTATATGGACTAGAATATCCTGGACAGTGTTCCAGATGACGTTTGTATCAGTTGGGATACAAACATGCAAGTTACTCAATTTTCTTTTTTTCTAATAACACCCAGAGTGTGTCTGCTGGTCCAGAGCCAGCTTCCTCTCCTATAGCTCCCACTGCCTGAGTCTTCTGGCATCCTTTGAACAACAACAGTAAGTGCCAGGGAACATGGACAAAGCCGATTTCTGTCCCCTTCCTTTAGACATGGACCAGTTCCTCAGCTGCAGGGCTGACAACTGTAACACCCTGTGATATAAATAAATGCGGCCTGGCTGGCGTGCAGCCTCTAGAGCGGACGTCTTTCACACTCCGCCCCGTCCCCTCCTCCTTCTCTGCCCCAGACGCCCCGGAGTCCAAAGTGGTTGGGTGCACTGGCTTCCTTTCTGGAGACGTGCTTCCTGCTCCCTCTCCTGGGACGCATCAAGACGGCTGCGCTTAGGCACAGAGCGAGTGCTCGGAAATAGAAGATGTGCTGGGCTTTTTGCTTTGTTAAGGTTGTCAGAGTGTTTTTCAGTGAGGAATAGGAGGCAATTCTAAGCCAAGGAGAACCTAACATCCTCAATTTGCATGAAGGTTGAGAATTAAAAGAACAAGCTAGACAGTTCTGGTGAGCTGTCTGATGTAGTCACCACTAGCCAGATATATTGCTATGTAAATTAACTAAAAATAAAATTTAAAATTCAGCTTCTCAGTTGCACTTGCCACATTTCAAGTACTCAGTAGCCACATGGGGCTAGTAGCTACTGTATTGGACACAACACAGAGAAAACATTTTCATCATCATGGAAAGTTCTACTGGGCAGTGTGGGTTTAGAGCAATGATGTAAGTCTTAAAGGGCTAGACAAGGATCAAAAGGAGAGGTAAGAAAAAGAAAAAGAACAAAAGCAACCCATAGCATATGTGAGTACTAAAACTGAAACGGATGCTTACATCTAACTAAAAATTATTGTCTACTGAAGAGGTTGAATTGTCTTTCCACTCATAAAACACCGCAGGGCCTGATCTGTATTTAGGGCTGGGGGTTCAAGAATGAAAACTTTTTGCTCACAATCTGACAGGTAGGTGAGAAAATTGTGGGGTTCTAGTTGTGTGTCTCAAATGAAATTTAAGATATAGGCTCTGGTGGGGGAGAGGCTTGCCCTCAGGCAGGCGTGGGTTATTCAGAGGGACAGAAGAGAAACTCCTGTGTAGGGAAAACATTTAGAAGGGGAGCCCTGGGATCATAGGCCCTGCTGCCCCCGACCCTGCCAGTCTTGCTGAGGAAACACCCAGAAATGGTGGTGGGAGCCCTGCCTTCTCATAACCTCAGTGGTGAGCATCTTTGCAGAGTTCCTCTGTCCTGTGCCAGACTCTAGGGGAAGGTGTAGGTCCGCTTCCTCGTTGGAATTTTTCTGGAGAAATGGCATTTTCAGACCTTGTTCCTGGTCCTCACTCACCCTGCAGAGCCTGCTTTCTCAAGCTCTCAAGAAGGGACAGCACATATATGAGGCCTGAGTTCCAAGGGGATGCAAAAAGCATCTTCTTGGGGTTTCTGGGAAATTTCTCTGAAGATCTGGAGAAGCTGGCAAGGGTGCTGTTTTCTGAGCTAGTGCTGAATGCTGGCTGGGGGCAGAGGCAGCTGTCTTATCCAGTGGAGAACCTTCCAGGGCAAGAAGACAGTCTTGTCTCAACCTGTCATTAATGGCCCTGAGTGTGAGAGTGTGAAGGGCCGGGCCCCAGCCAGCTCTGATTCCCTGGTGACATGCTGCTGTTCAGGAAATGGTCTCCTGATAACTTCTATTGTGATTTGTCCAGGGAAAATGTTGTTTTTGAATTTGTTAAAAGCAGCCATGGTATTCTCTGAAATTCCTTGCTTTCAAAGGGTTGCATGTAATTTTAAGAACCAAAATGAGTTTCGTCAGATAGTATCTGCTGGGTATCTACAAGAGGTCAGATGCTTTCACAGGCGTAGTCTTTGTGACATCCTAGTGAGTGGTTTCCAGTTTGCTATTTGGGGAACTGAGGCTTAGAGTTACACGCCTTGTTCAAGGCCCACCCCAGCCTGAGAGATCAATGCACATTCACTGGGGGCTTGTGTCAGTTTGCATCCCCTAGGAAGCAGATGCTAGGACAGAGATAGGAGTGTGAGAGAATTGTTGGGGCTGAGTATTGCCTGTGAAATAGAAATGGGGCAGTTGGATGGGGCAGAGAGAGCCTCTGACTCTATGCAGATCTGATTAAAGTCTCAGTCAACTCAACAGGGACCACTGGGAAGAAATGGCTGTCCTCTGCCAGGGTCAGGCATTGGCTGGAGCTGTCTGGAAAGAGCACAGCCTCAGCTGGAATCCTGCAGCAGATCCCAGGAAAGCTGCAGCTGGAGGCTGTCACTGACAGTCCCCCTTGCAGCTGAACAGCATGAAGTGACCCACGCCTCGATTGATGCCCTGGAGCCCGCCACGCATGAATCACTGTGTTGGGAGGGTGTGAGGTGTGCTCCTTGGCCTGTAGTGTGGCTGGGAGTCATCTGTCTTTGTTCATACCTCTGTAATCAGTGTGTGGAGTGTTAGGATTGACAGTAGGGCCATTGGAACTGGCCCAGAAACAGAATCCCGAGCAATCTTGCCACCTGCTGACTGATAAGGTGCTTCTTTCTGATGTCGGAGAAGTCACAGGTGATGGATTTCAGAAGAAAGGAGCTCTGCTTTACACTGAGCCACCGAGTTCTCTGAACTGCAAATCCTTTTAGCCAAGTGGATTTGGTGATCAACCAAAGCAGAATAAAATGTTTTATCCCAACCTTCCTTTTTGCCAGAGGGAGTCCTAGAAAGCCAATGTAAGTGCAAGATTGGGAAAAATCTACAGTCTTTGAAACCACAGGCTCACTTGGTCCATTAATGTCTGCTCTGAGCAAAAAGAACTTCTGTGATGAGTTTAAATTAGCAACGGAAGCAACAATAACACCACCAGCAGCAACAGTGTATCTTTGAATATTTAGTAGATGTCAAGTGCTATCTACATAGGTACTCACATTAGCTTATTTAATACTCCCAACAGTCCTTTCAGCTGGTAGCCATTTGGGCTGCCATAACAAACTGTTATAGGTTGGGTTGCTCATAAATGACAGAATTTATTTCTCACAGATCTAGAGCCTTGGAAGTCCAAGATCAAGGCCCTAGCAGATTTGCTGTCTGGTGAGTGCCTGTTTCTTGGTTCATAGACAGTGGTGTCCTCACTCTAAGCTCACACGATGAAAGGGGTGAGGGAGCTCTCTGGGGCCACATTTATAAGGGCACTAATTCATTCATAGGTTATATCCTCATGACATAATCACCTCCCAAGGTCCCCACCTCCAAATAACATTACCTTGGGGTGAAGATTTCAACGTATACATTTTGAGGGAACACAAGCATTCAGTCTGTAGCAGCTGGCTATCATTTTTTCCCCATTCATGGAGGGGAAGCTGAGGCACAGAGGCATCATTGCCCAAGTTACATGGCTAATGAGTTGTTGAGCACAGGCCTGTGCCTTTGTCCACCCAGGCTGACTGCCTCTCAGGAAGTCAAGAATCTGAGTTTGGGGGGAAGTCCCCAACCCAGGGAGCTCAGACATCTGTCTTGTGAATTTCTGTTCTGCCTGCTTTCCTGGACAAGTGATTGAATTGCAATAGTAGTAGCTTCTCTGCAGCTCCCTTTGGGGATGCTTATTCATGACCCACTGGCTACTCTTGGGGGGATGCAAGGGTTCTGTTTTCTGGAGGTGTTTGATCACTGAGCGAACAGGGACCCAATGATTCTGCCAGGGACATTTGAAGGGCCTCCTCTCACACCAAGTCTGTCTGACACTAAGACAGAAGTGTCCTAGGAAAGATGGAGTACTCTGCAGTATTCCATGTATCCCCCTAACCTCCTGGGGCTGCTTTGTTACTATCCCCCCATCCACTCTGAGTTCTACTGGCTCCCACCACTTATTTAGGAAGCTCTGAATTGGGGAAGGTAGCCATGGTGGCCAGTGTTTCAGAATCACTCCTGGGTTTGTAACTTTATTAAAGAGTCAAACTTGCTGCACCGGTGGCCAACAATATGTGAGAGGATGATTTGTATCCCCGAATATTTGAACATTTAATAAAAGGCATGAACGGGTACAAAAAATTAGAAAGAATGAGTAAGAATGAGTAAGAACTAGTATTTGATAGCACAACAAGATGACTATAGTCAACAATAATTTGACCGTACATTTAAAAATAACTAAAAGAGTACAATTGGATCACTTGTAACATAAAGGATAAACGCATCAGGTGATGGATACCCCATTTACCCTGCTGTGGTTATTACATATTACATGCCTGTAACAAAATATCTCATGTACCTCATAAATATGTACCTACTATGGGCCCAAATCTTTTTATTTTTATTTTTTGACGGAGTCTTCACTCTGTCAACCAGGCTGGAGTGCAGTGGCACGAGCTTGGCTCACTGCAAGCTCCGCCTCCCGGGTTCACGCCATTCTCCTGCCTCAGCCTCCCGCGTAGCTGGGACTGCAGGCACCTGCCATCATGCCTGGCTAATTTTTTTTTGTATTTTTAGTAGAGATGGGGTTTTGCTGTGTTAACCAGGATGGTCTTGAGCTCCTGACCTTGTGATCCACACGCTTCGGCCTCCCAAAGTGCTAGGATTACAGGCATGAGCCACCACGCCCAACCTATGTGCCCAAATTTTCTTAAAAAATAAAAAAGTATGAAACAAATTTCCTCCATCTTAGCTGATCTCTTGGTGTGTTAAGGTCACCTGGGAGATGCCCTTTCCTGCCCCATCCTATCTAGTGTCAAAGTGCTGTGATATATGCGGACCCCAGAGTAAACTTGGTGTTGTGCAGTACACACCAGTAGGCAGCACTGCAGAGGGTCTTGGCACGTCTTTTGCACCAGGATGGGTCCTAGAGGGTGGATGTTCCAGATAAAACTGAGTGGTGGTCTTCCTGTCTCTACCTTCATTGAGTCCCTGGTTCCACAGCAACAACCAGATCCACGATTTTTATGCCATAAAAGGGGGCACCACTGAGATACACAAGTGCCTGGTGGCCAAGAGAGTGGGCTCCAGCATTAGCCCTGCCCCCAGCCTGCCTTACTCAGCCCTCTGCTTAGGAGCTGTGTGATCTTGGCCAATTACTTCAGCTGTCTGAACCTACTTCAGCTGTCTGAACCTCAGTTTCCTTTTCTGCAAAGAGTAATAAGGGTACATCCCTCATTAGGTTGGTGGGGGCATTAAATGAGATAATATCTGCAAAGCCCAGAGCACAACACAGCATACAGTAAGCCCTTGATAGATGTCAGTAGTTATCTCTCTTGTTACTTGATCTGATTTATGAAACGAATGGTCTTTTTCATCCTGACTTGAGATGCTGAGTTTTCTTTCAGTGTTTTTGTTGATTCATTCATTTATTCACCAAACTTTGAGTGTTGACACTCAACACTGAAATGAATGAGATATTCTAACATAGACACACTCTTCATTATGTGTGGCCTCTAACATTTTCGTTATGCTCTACATAAATCTGCATTTTTGTGCATTCATTTACACCCCGTCTGCTTCCAAAAAGGATCTGAGATGGCTACTTTAAATGGAGATCTTTGGGATTGTAAATCCTAGAATTTTGCCTGCCTCTTTCTTCTCTGTGCTCTTGGAAAGCCAAGGAG
Source organism: Macaca thibetana thibetana (assembly GCF_024542745.1). Taxonomy (NCBI): domain Eukaryota; kingdom Metazoa; phylum Chordata; class Mammalia; order Primates; family Cercopithecidae; genus Macaca; species Macaca thibetana. The sequence goes on from NC_065579.1 coordinate 91,501,676, forward strand.
CAGATGGGAGGCCACCCTTGTTATGGGGAGCTCCAGCTCCCACCCCAGGCTCCAGATAAGTCTAGGAGGTAGGTCTACAGTTCCAAGGTGGGGTACTTTTTAAAAAAATGTAAATGTATTGCCATATTTCTCTTGAAAAGAATTATCACAAGAAACCAACAAGAAGATATCAAGGCTTTTTCTTAGATCTGCCAGAAGTCTGTAATTCGCTCTACCCCTTGGACTTTAGTGTTCACTTGATGCTTTCAGATGTGGAAGGAAAACCTCAGTCCTTTTCCCTTACCTCCTTCTCCAGCTGCCTCCCCTCAGTGTGTCTGTCAAGACCTGAGCCCCAGGCCAGGGCAGCAGCCTCTGACCCTTCACTCCCTGAATCACAAGCTGGGGACCAATGTCACTCCAAGGTGGGACCCTGCCCCCGTGCCTCTGCTTTTCCCAGCCAGGCCTGGACTCCAACTATTTCATTCTCTAACTTAGCATTATGTGGTATGGATTGTGCCCCTCTCCCTCCATTTATTTACTCTAACCTAGGCTCTCCAGGATAAAAATTATTATTGCCAGGCTTTTATGAATACTTCCTATATGCCAGAAGCACTGTGTTCATAGTCCTCTTTATGCAGAGGGGGCTACCACTGCTGAAGCACAGAGAAGCCAAGTCACTTGTCCAAGGTTACCCAGCAAGTAAGTAAATTACAGAGTTGTGCTTTGAACCAAGGTGGGACTGATTTAATGCTAAACTGACTGTTCTCAGGGTTAGCCATGCTGCCCTCCCTACCTCTACCTCCATCAAGGCTCTGTCCAAGGTATCAGGTTTCTAAGGAAAAAAGAGAAGGGCCCTGAAAGGAAAAGGGCTTCTTTAGAGAGCATTTATATCTGCTCTTGGCCTTGCAGATAAAATACCATAATCTACTCTTGCAAGTCAGGCCATCCTGGGGTGCATAGTCCCCCAAACACTTTTATCTGCCTTTTCCTTTTGTGCCTCATCACTGCCTTGGGAGGGAGATCATGCATTTGTTATTATCCTTGTTTTAGAGAAAAGGAAAGGAACGGTCAGAGTGGCCAGGGGACTTGTCCAAGGTCACGTAGCTGTAGCTGGCACACTCCTGGGTGTGACTTCAGGTACACTCTTCAGGGCTTATTCTACCACTCCACCATGCCTGTCCCATCTCAGGGCCCCCAGTAAAAGTCTGTGGTCCTGGTTGGTGGTGAGATTCCTTTGAGGGAGGGAAAGGAGACCAGGTAGCTAGAGGAGCCATAGCAATATTTGTCAGCTGCATAGTTGGATAATTGGTTTGGACTTAGCAGAAATTAGTGGGCAATGCAGTTACCACGGTCCAGATTCCTTCAGAAGTGGCATGCCTTAGCTTGATGATGTATCTGTTTTCTATCACCACAATATTGCTGCATAACAAACCACCCCAAAACTTAGTGGTTTAAATCAACCACCACTTGAAGCTTATTCTGTGGTTGGCAACTTAGGTTGGGTTCAGCTGGGTGGTTCTTCTGTTCTCTGCAGGACTCACCCATGCATCTGTGGTCAACTTCTGGGTTGGCTGACTGGCTGGCTGGCAAAGGATGGCTTCAGCTGGAAGGACTTATTTGTGCTCCATGTGTCTTTCATCCTCTTGCAGCTAGCCTGGGCTTGTACACATGGTGGTTGGGTAGGGTACCAATAGAACAATCAGAAGCTTGCATGATTTCTTGAAGCCTAAGCTCAGAAGTCGAACCATGCCCCTTCTGCCACATTTGGTTGGCCAATGTAAGCCACAGGGCCAGCCTACATCAAGAGGAGGCAGAAACACATTTCATATCTTGACAAGAGAAGCTGCAAAGTCACACTGAAAAGAGCAGGGATACAGGAAGGGTAGGGAATTGTGGCCACTTTTGTAATATATTATTGGTGGTGAAAGCATCTTGGCCATCCCTGAATTACTGTGACAGTCTGAATAAATTCCTGCCCAGCACACCAGAAAAGGGACCAAGGTTCTATTAACCTAAATAGCAAACACAGAGAGAAGCTCTCTAAAGGAAAATGTTTACTCAGGAATAGGGCATTGCAGTGGGAATGCATGTGTCACAGTAATCTGTGTGCATATTCAGGGAGGTAAAGGAAAACAAAGGCTTTTAAAGGAAAAATGAGGATTACTTAATTGTTTTGAGATAATTATCCTTGGATACAGTGATCAGTAACAAGGGTGGCACCAGTTTGAGGTTGGACAGAGAGTTGGTAGGTAGATTTCCTCACAGAAGGTGTGTGTGTGTGTGTGTGTGTGTGTGTGTGTGTGTGTATGGTTGTGATGGCCTTTGTGCAAGATTGTGTTTTTGCAGATTTTTTTGTGCTAGTTCTTGTTATCAGTTATTTATGCATGAAAACCTTTCCTTCATGGCTTCCCACAGCTCTATTTATCAGGGTTTTTTTTTGAACACAAGTGACTCCATTTTGATTCTGACAACGTTTGCAATTCTAAGGATCTGTGAGCTCTTGGGTGCTGCCAGGAGTTGGAGCTGGGATGAGTTTGGTGTCAAGGTGTTTGGCCTACTACTACTGCCCAGCAGTCTAACATTTCTTTGAACACCTACTTTGTAGCAGGCACTTTGCTGAGTGCTTTATAAACAGTCTTTTGCTTAAACCTTACAAGAAACCTTCTTAGGTAAACGTTTATTCCTCCTGTTTTACAGAAGAGGAAAACTGAGGCTCGGAGTAGTTAAGACACTTGTCTAAGAGACACGGCTTGTCAGCAGTAGAGGCAGGATTTAAACCCTGTGTTACTGCCTGTGCTTCTTACACTTTATCACCATGCATAACTTTCCCACAAAGCTTAGAAGCCAGGTAGAACTACTGACTTAAAACCCTAGAAAGCAGTCAGTATCCACTGCTTAAACACCAGGAGCCTCAGTTTCCCCAAATATAAGAAGAGCTTATGAGGCCTTTCAGGTCCCATGGCTCCATTGGGCAAGCATTGGTCCCTAGTGAGTCCCCTCTCTCTGGAAATGAAGAGTTTGGTGTGGTCAGAGGTGGCTATCCCGACACCAGCTCTTCCTTTACTCAAGCCTGGGCTGCTTTCTGCCCAGTAAGGGATGTGGACAATTCCTGGGGTTTCCCCGTGGTGGACACACAGTGAAGAATTTGACTCATGTAACCAAAACGTAGGCCCCTGGGGAAGCTTTGGCTTTGGGATCAAATGCCCGAAAGCAAACCTAATGGGTTTAAAGTTTTTAATCCCCAGTTGCTGTCCTCGATCTGGCTATAATTTCGCCTGTGGAATTGCTGCTGTGGCATTTGTGGGGAGGGAGGGAATCTTTGAGACACTGTCAGTTCTCAGTCCTGCCCAAGGAGGCAGCTGTGGTTCAGTCCTTCTCTGTCACCCGCTCTCCAGAGAATTTACCTGCAGATTACCCTCAAAACGTGAGACAGGTTCAGAGCGAGGTGGGCGACTGGAATGGAGCCTTCACAGACAGCTTGACCACACACAGGGAGCTCAGAAAGCGGCTTTGTTGGAAAAATGCAGGGCACTTAAACTGCCACACCAGGAGGGAGTTTGGAGAGGCTGGAAAGACCATGCCATTGGACACAGACACTCTGGGTTCAAATCCCAGCTCTGCCACTTACTGGCGGTGTGACCCAGCATCTCCAAGTGGAAAACACATGAGAGGCTGCCTGACAGGTTGGCCATGAGCAAGAAAGCACCCTTATGAACATAACCAGTGTTGGTGGATGAACCGATGCACCCACACTTCCAAAGCACTGCTTATTAAGAGAGGCAAACTTCGGGTTAACACCATGACAGCAGTGTCAGTGCTTTGGAAAAGCAAGGTGATTGAAATTCAGCTTTTGAGTCACCTGAGCCTGATGGGGAGGAGAAAGTCTTCTTTTCACTTCCAAACTGCAGCATGCCCTTTGACATGACGGAGCTTTCATATCACAGTTCTCACTTCAGAGCTGCCCTCAAAGGCTCACTGGGGCTTTCTCAGGTGGAGATTACATATGTGAGCAGCTGGCACCAGAGGGGGCACTGGGTACCTGTTGGTTCCCTTTTCCTCCTTTCAGGCTGATGTAGGGTGGGTAGAATAGGGCATGGGTGATGTATTTGACTACTGGGGTGCATGCTACAGCTTGGCATTTAACATGAATAACCATCTTAACCTCCTCTGGCCACTTGCTTCCCTATCTGTAAAATGGGGATAATATTAGTACCTCCCGTAGGGTTGCTGTGAAGACTAAATTTGATCCTGCCCATAATGAGCTTTACCCAGCACCTGCACACTCTATGTGCCTGCTACATGCTGGTTGCCCTAATTAGAAATTTAGAGTCTTGCATTGATGAGAGGACTTTAAAAGGCCCATGAGGCCGGCAAAGTGGCTCAGGCCTGTAATCCCAGCACTTTGGGAGGCTGAGGCAGGTGGATCACCTGAGGTCAGGAGTTCAAGACCAGCCTGACCAATAGAGTGAAACCCTGTCTTTACTGAAAATACAAAAATTAGCCGGACCTGTTGGTGTGTGCCTGTAGTACCCAGCTATTAGGGAGGCTGAGACGGGAGAATCACTTGAACCTTGGAGGTGGAGGTTGCAGTGAGCAGAGATTGCCCCACTGTACTCCAGACTGGGTAAGAGAGTGAGACACCGTCTCAAAAAAAAAAAAAAAAAAAAAAAAAAAAAAAAAAGGGCCTTTGAAGTTTGTGGCATCTTTAACTGGGGATGGGATAGAAGAAGAGCCTTGCTTCTGAAGGGCAGTCTCTTCTACTGGCTCCAAATGAACATAGTTATTTTTACTCAGTTTGGGTGGTTACATAGTACTTCTTAAACTGTTAATCACCTGAGAGCTTGTTAAAATGCACTGATTTAATGGGCTGGGGCCTAAGATTCTGCATTTCCGACAAGTGCCAGGTGTTCCCCATGCTGCTGGTCTGAGGACCACACTTGAAGTAGCAGGCAAAGCAGAGAAGTAGCTTGATGCTTTGTTGATGGCAGCCTGTTGGTGGGGACGCTCAGGCCCTTTTATGTGGTAACTGTAGTGGAAAGGAACATTGTCTTGTCGAGAGTACCAGGAGAGTTGGGGCGATGTTTGAAGTGGCTAGGATGCCTTTTTATAACTCTGCAGATGGCATCTTTTCAGTGGCTTGTTCTGAACTCTGGGCCACGGTAATCTCTTTATCCCTTGGGATCAGCCTGGTAAACAGCCAGCTGAATTAACTTCAGAAAAGACTCACTCATGGGCTGGCCTGCGGTGCAGTCTTGCTGGACGGTGGCCTAGGTACAGAGCAGTGCTGCCTGTGGAGGAAGCCACGATGTTCTGTACACACATAGATACAAACACATTCCCGTGTGCCACCCCGTGAGTGTCGTGCATGTGTGTGTGCATGCCCCCTTATCTCTAGCCTCATTTTCCATTGCACAGGATTTGGGAAAAACCTTTCGTCTGACCAGCTGATCAGAAGTTTTGAACTGAAAGGTTGTTATCAGGGTTTGAATCAGCCATTGTTGTTAGAACCATTGAGTACCTTGGGCTTGGAAAGAAATAATAATTCAGCAGGTTCCTTTCCACTTTAGATTTTGGTGTGAACTTTGTCCCTCTCAGTCTTGGCTCTAGGCTGGAGGAAGCACTGCCTGGGAATTAAGCTCTCCAGGGTCCCCTCCTGCTTAGATAGCCTATGAATCTGTGTCTGTGAATTGGGAGCAATGGCATTATCTGAAATTTCCAGGGTTCCAATGCCAGTTTGGGGGACCCAGTGGAGGGAGGACCTGTTGTTTCTTGCAGCCATTTCCCTTCCCTTGGACACGATGAATTCTCACTCTTGTTAATTTTTTTGTGATTTTTGTAAAATAAATTACAAGTGGCGACTAGTCACTGTGCTGATGTAAATTTGGAGTTGGTGGGAATTTTTGGACGCAGCTCTGTGGCCCTGGGGTTTTTGAGTGGAAGAGGTATTTTATGCTCCCCAGGTCTTAGAACCTGACCTGTGGAAAGGCTGAGGATGTTTCAGCAGTTTAGACAGGGCAAACTGCTAATTCTTCTCACCTGTGAAAACAACTGCTCTTATAGAGTGCAATCCTTGACTTACCCCAGGTGCTCTAAAGCTTAGCCCCCAGAGCAAGGGGGAAAATTGATCCCTTAATGTGGCTTTCTTCTCACTGGAGTTTTGTTTTGTATGTCATTGTGCATTTGAGTTAGAGCAGACAGGCACCAGCCAAACTGCTCTGTGTGGGTGAGGGAGGCGATGTGGTGTGTTTGGGAAAGTGCTTGCTTTGATTTCCAGAGGGCTGTAGGTTCCAGCCCTACTTCTGCTTGGGAATTCTGCAGATGTGCCCAGCAAACACCCGGGGAGGAGCATCCCAGGGCATTATTGAGGGGCCACAGGGCAGCCTGGGTTCCTGCACCATTGGGAGCCTTGCTTCTCTCACTCCCCGGTGGGGCATCTTCCTCATGGAATCAGATACAGACCCTCCAAGACTGACCTGGAAGGAGACACTCCAGTGAGGGTGGGTCTCCCTGGCTCTTTGTTCTCTCTGATTCTTCAGGTTCTAGGTGTTGAACTCAGGGCAGTGGGAATTAGGATGGGGCTCACACACAGCCCATGAACCTTGACACCATGTCTCTGAGCCAGGTTAGTGACGATGTCCCTTGTGATATCTGCCAGCCTTTGCTGGAGTCCCCTCTGAGGGCCTCAGACTTCTGTTGTATGATGTGGAGGCCTTGTTTGTCTGCCCCTTTGCCTAGCCGGAATGTTGCAGCAGGAGCAGCAGCATTCTAAGACCAGGGTGCAGTGAATGACTGAGATCCCAAGATGAAGGTGGCTTTCAGGGCAGAGGGAGGGGAGTCTGGGTCAGCTTTCCACATCCCCAGGGAAGCTGTGCAGGCTCATCCTAACTTCTGCTCAACACCTTTTCCACAAATACATAATATATAACGCACTCTATTTCAAGGCATGTGGGAGATGATTTATTTCATGATACGAAACCCTTGCGAGGTGAATTCCCTCTCCTTTCTAGGCTGCTGGAGATACAGAACAACGCCCGTTCTCACTGAGCAGTGGCTTGGCATTTTCTACTCTTTGAACATCAGTGTGGATTTTGTTTAAAGTCTCATTGTTCAAGACATTTTCCAAATGGCTTGTAGCTCAGCACAAATCGTGCCTGATTAGTATTGTTTGGTATTCTTTGCTATAGATCTTCTGCTGACTACTTTCCAGAAACAATGCACAAAACTGTAGGTCAGAATTATTTTTGTAACATCTGGAGGGGTCTTACTGCCATTTCCCCCATGTTCTGCACTCACACAGGCCCACACCTGCCTCTTCTGTCTTCTGGGTAGGTCTTGCCCCTGCTCTTCTGTAGCCGGGGAATGCTCCTGCTGGGGATGGCCCAACCTCGGCAGCTTTTCAGTTCAAGATGGAGGATGCAGTGGTTCATTCTTGCTCCTGTTTTGCAGTGGGAGAGAGGATACAGTTTGTAATTCCACATTGCTGCTATTTTTTTTTCCTGTTTGCCCCTAAATGCCCATGCTATGTGTGTGGTGGGGAATAGGAGGAGGAGGGGGAGACAGAAGAGAAATAGCATCTCTAAATTTTCTATTTGTTATTGAAATGTAACACATCCAGGAAAGTGTCCATATCATATACAGTTATCACAAATTTGTATGTTACTGAGGTTGAATGACAACATTATCAGCACCCCCAGCAATCCCCCTCCCTAATTACAACCTCGCTTTCTCCTCTCCAGAGGTAACCATTATCCTACCTTCTAACGCTATAGTTAAATTTCATCTGCTTTTGAACTTTAGATAAATGGAATCAGATTGTGAGTATGCTGTTGTATCTGGCATCTTTTGTTCAGTATTGTATTTGTGAGATTCATGTCTGTGGTTGCAGTTGAATGCTGTTCATTTGTTTTCATTGCTGCATAGAATTCTTTTTTTTTTTTTTTTTTTTTTTTTTTTTTGAGACAGAGTCTTACTCTGTTGCCCAGGCTGGAGTTCAGTGGCATGATCTCAGCTCACTGCAGGCTCTGCCTCCTGGGTTCAAGCGATTCTCCTGCCTCAGCCTCTCGAGTAGCTGGTATTACAGGCACCTGTCACCACGTCCAGCTAATTTTTTGTATTTTAGTACAGACAGGGTTTCACCATGTTGCCCAGACTGGTCTTGAACTCCTAAACTCAGGCAATCTGCCCACCTCGGCCTCCCAGTGCTGCATAGAATTCTGTTGTATTGCTGTACCATGATTTACCTACCTATCTACTCTAGCACTGATGGGCCTTTGGGTTTCTTCTTGTTTTGTTTTGTTTTGTTTTGATATTGTGTATGCAGCTTCAAACATTTTGCATGTCTCCTGGTAGAAATGTATGCATCTCTATTAGGTATAGTCCTAGAAATGGGTCAAAGGGTAGGTGCATGTTCAGCTTTATTAGGAACTGTTGATTAGTTTTCCCAGTGGCTTTAACAGCTTATACTCCCACCAGCAGTGTATGAATGTTCTAGTTACTCTATATCCTTGTCAGCACTTGGCATTTTCAGTCTCTTTGGTTTGAGCCTTCTGGTTGATATAAACTTGAATTTCTCTGATAACTAACATAGTTGAGCACCTTTTCATGCATTTATTGGCCATTTGGCTTCTTTTGTGAAGTATCTATGCTTGTCTTTGGCCTATTCTATTGACTTGTCTGTATTTTTCTTATTCATCAATGAGGAGTTTTTAAAATAGATTTTGGATAGGAACCTTTTGTTGGTTGTACGTGTTCCCACCCATCCATCACAGTCTCCTGGGTAGCTGGGACTAAAAGCGTGCACTGCCATGTCTGGCGGTTTTTTTTTTTTTTTTTTTTTTTTTTTTGTTTTGTATTTTTCGTGAAGATGGGATTTGCCATGTCACCCAGGCTGGTCTGGAATTCCTGGGCTCAAGCGATCCACCCACCTCAACCTCTCAAAATGCTGGGATTACAGGCATGAGTCACCACACTCAGCCTCCTTAAGATTTAATGTGCCTGGGGAAGATCTAACAGGTTTCACTTTAGGACCTCTCCCCCAAGCCTACACAGAAAAGTATAATAATATGATTTTCAAAGCGAGCGCTCAGAGAGCCCACCCGTGGTTGGGTGAATACTTAGCCATCTGCCTCCTATTTTCTTACTCTAGGTTGTGACAGAATGCCTTTTTCTCTTGCTGCAGGGTCCTTGTGGGTGCACCAAAGGCAGATTCCAAATACAGCCCTTCAGTGAAGTCTCCTGGGGCTGTGTTTAAGTGCCGTGTTCACACCAACCCTGACCGGAGATGCACCGAACTGGACATGGCTCGAGGTGGGTGACCATTACTGCTGTGATGGAAATAGGTTCTGTACCCTTACACCTTGCTCATCTTCTTCCCAGGATGGCCTGATCATTCACCCACCCATCCATCCTTCCCTCCTTCCCTCCCTCCCTCTCTCCAACAAACATGTATTGAGTACGTAATAGTTATTAAGCACTGGGATACACCAATGAACAAAACAAACAAGGATCCTGCCATCCCGAGCCCCATAAATTAGTGGGCAAAAGAGATATTAAGACAAGTAATTGAGAGAGAAAAGACCAGAGGGAAGGTGAGTATTTGATTTGATCTAGATTGGAGGTTCAAGAAAGGTCTGGGACCTTTCGACATGATTGGAAGGATGCATAGTCATTAGCTGGGCAGGTGCAGGAAGCACAACCTCCAAACAGAGGTGCCATTTGGAAGCACAGAGTGAGGTTGTGCAGCTGGAGAGGGAGGCAGGAGAGTGGAGCACAGGAGGGCAGCAAGGCAGGCTGGGGCCAGGCCATGTGGGAAGGTGCCGGAATTTTATTCTGTATTTGAGTGGTGAGGCCACTGAAATCAATTTTGGGTATTACATTTTAACCAGGGAAAGATATGATCAGATGGATGTTTTTAAAAGCTCACTTTGGGCTGGGCATGGTGGCTCACACCTGTAATCCCATCACTTTGGGAGGCTGAGGTGGGCAGATTGTTTGAGCCCAGAAGTTCAAGACAAGCCTGGGCAACATGGTGAAAGTCCATCCTTACTAAAAATATAAATATTAGCTGAATGTGGTGATGCATGCCTGTAGACCCAGCTACTCAGGAGGCTGAGGTAGGAGGATCACTTGAGCCCAGGAGGTCGAGGGTGCAGTTAGCTGAGATTGTGCCACTGCACTCCAGCTTGGGTGACAGAGCTGAGACTCTGTCTCCAAAAAGATAAAAACATAAAAAGTGAAAGCTCACTTTGATCTAGCAGAAAATACAAGATCTTTGGAATCAGATGGTTCTGACTGGGTTCAAAGCCCAGCTGGGACTGATTGGGAATGTCCTATAGCTTCTTGGGCCTCAGTTCCCCCATCTTCAAAATCAGGACTGAGATACCTACCTCACGAGAATGGTCTTGAGAAGATTAAGTGAGACAACACGGGTGAGTACACAGAACTGTGCTTGGCACATCAGTACAAAGGAGCTATTTTGTTATAATCATCACTGCAAGCATTTCTTTCTCCGAAGTCTTTTTGCATCAAGATTTTCTAATTTTTTTTGTTTGTTTGTTTTTTGCTTTTTGTGTTTGTTTGTTTTGGAGACAGAGTCTTGCTCTGTCGCCCAGGCTAGAGTGCAGTGGCGCAAACTCGGCTCACTGCAACCTCTGCCTCCCAGGTTCAAGCGATTCTCCTGCCTCAGCCTCCCGAGTAGCTGGGATTACAGGTGTATGTTACCACCCTCAGCTAATTTTTGTGTTTTTAGTAGAGATGGGGTTTTGCCATGTTGGCCAGGCTGGTGTTGAACTTCTGGCCTCAAGTGAACCGCCCACCTCGGCCTCCCAAAGTGCTGGGATTACAGGCGTGAGCCACCGTGCCCGCCAAGATCTTCTAATTATTTTTTAAATAAAGAGTTATTGTGATTTTCTTTAGCAGAAAAAGAGGCTTGTGAACTGTTTGTTACTGGTGCATAACAAATTAAGGAGCTTGCTTCATAACATAAATCAAGGCCCTGCCTCTTTCCTTGAGAAAGCCTTGCCATGTGGTTGGGCACAGTGGCTCATGCCTATAACACCAGCACTTTGGGAGGTTGGGGTGGGCAGATCACTTGAGGTTAGGAGTTTGAGACCAGCCTGGGCAACATGGTGAAAACCCGTCTCTACTAAAAATATGAACATTAGTGGGATGTGGTGGCGCACACCTAGTGGGATGTGGTGGCGCACACCTGTAATCCCAGCTACTTGGGAGGCTGAGGCAGGACAGTCACCTCTGCCTGGGAGGCAGAGGTTGCAGTGAGCTGAGATTGTGCCACTGAACTCCAGCCTGGACGACAGAAAGAGACTGTCTCAAAAAAAACAAAAAAAAAAAAACAAAAAAAAAACAAAACGAAAAGTAAAAGAAAAAGAAAGCCTTGCTATGTGAAAAAACAGTTGTCTGGATCAAACTATAGTACATAGTGATGGAGTTGATTTACATTTTGTGGAAAGTTCCTTATTTCCTCATGGGTAATAAACATGGGGCTGTGGATCACCCTTTGAAAAGCAGCCAGCAGAACATCACTCCTCAACCCAAGTCTGGCTCTTCTCCTTTTTCTCCAGGGAAGAATCGGGGCACGTCCTGCGGAAAGACCTGCCGGGAAGACCGCGATGATGAGTGGATGGGGGTGAGCCTGGCCCGGCAGCCGAAGGCTGATGGCCGCGTGTTGGTAAGTTCCTCCTGGGGGTGCCATGGGAAGGGGGTGGCACTCTGAGAATGAGTGATCTGTTAGGAAGGCTGGAGGGCATGGTGACAAGTGCATGGCTTTGAGGTTGCTTATTCTGGACTACTGCTTAGACAAATGGCTTATCTTCTTATTTTCTTTATCTGTCAAATGTGAATAATGTCTGTCTCAAGGTGTGGCTATTGAAAAATAAAACATGTGAAAAGTGCTTTGTACATCTCATTCATTACATAGGTATTTGTGTGTGTGTGTGTGTGTGTGTGTGTCTTAAATTGAGGTATAATTTACAGTACACAAATCTTAAAATTACAGTCTTGATTTTCACAATTGTACACACCTGTGTAACCCTATGCCCACCGAAATATAGAATATTTCCATCATCCCAAAAGTCTCCTGTGTCTCTTTCCAGCCAACTCCTCCCACCCGAGACAACCACTGCTGTGATTTGTATTATATATTACTTTTGCTTTTTCCAGAATTTCATATAAATAGAATCCTACAGTGTGTGCTCTTTTATATAAGGCTTCTTTCACTCAAAATAATGTTTTCTGAAATTAACCCCTGTTGTATGTATCAGTAGTTCATTCCCATTTATGTCTACGTAATATTACATTTTATGAAACAAATGTTATTTTTAACTAGTCATTTATTGGACCTCCAAAGCACCTATGATGTATTCTGATCCGTGGGTGCTTTGAGGGAGATAAAAAGAGAAGTCTTTGCCTTTGAGACTCCTGAGATCCTGGAGTTATGCTGTGCAGTAAGGTAGCCACCAGCCCTGTGTACTTATTTAAACTCAAATGTATCCAAATTAAACTAGAAATTCAGTTTTCTAGTCATATTAGCCACATTTAAATGGCTCAGTAATCACAAATGGTTACTGGCTACTCTATTGGAAAGCACAGAGAGAGAATATTTTCATCATCACAGCAAGTTTTATCAGACTCAACACAAAAGGATTTCTAACTGCTGCAGAGATTTTGTTTTTGTCAGTTTTTCCTTTAAACTTTTCTATGCGGTATAATACTGAAGCACTTAACACACCCAGCTGTGAGTGTACAGCCTGGTGGGGTTTTTTTCACTCATGTACACTTATGCATCCCCATTGCCAGTACCCCAGAAAGACCCCTGCACCCTTTCCCAGTCAGTTCCTCTGCCCCTGGTGAGTGAGCCACTATTCTGACTTCATAGGCTTTCTCTTGCCCTTGACTTCTATCAGAAACTGTATGAAGATTTTTATTATAAAAGCGTAAGCCCAAGAAGGGAAAGTAATACTAGCTATCGCTTATGGAGGGCTTCCTTTGGGTCACATGCTGCAAAGCTGAGGGTTTCATGTGTATTTTATCCCAGGGGAAACAGGTTTTCCTTAAGGAACTAGGCAAAGTGTTTTTGTCGCCTCTCTAAGGAGCCCACTTTTATGTTAAACTTCTTCATGGCATAAGCTGTTAATCCGAATTCCATCCTCAGCACAATTAAGCATCTCCCCCTTGTTGGGCCCCTCAGGGGAGGAGGAAGCAGCTGGATGCTGTCGCCAGCATCATGGGGGCCTCCCTCCTGGAAGCCATTGTAGGTCCTGCAGAGGCTCCCTGAGCCCGCTGTTTGCCTTGGTTTCCAGTCCTTTCATCACTGTGGTGGCCGGCCCTGGACCCTCTCCAAATTTCCACATTCCTCCAGGCATGGTGGCCTGACCCTGACTGGACAAATGGGCCCCAGAGGGGCTGAACCCTTGTCTACCATTCTGGGGAAAGAAAGGGAAGAAGCTGACTCATCTATAAATCAAAGGGTAGCCCAAGGTCCTGATTCAGAACAAAGAGGAGGTGGTGGCCCCATGACAGCACAACACAAAATGCTCTTAAGGGCATCGAGCCTAGAGTCAGAGTTTGTGCCTGTGAAAATATTTCCTCTCTGCAAGGAAGGATAACCTCTCTGTGGCTGAGGGCTTGTTTCCAGAGGGGCAAGACAGAATTCTGTATTACCACAGATCAGTATCACAACGGATTCGTTTCTGGGGACAGTGAACAGCAATGAGGATCACAAGGAAGATTTAGCAAAGGGAGCCAAGAAGGCAGCGCTGGAGCATTTGTGGATAATGGTGCCATGGATAGTCCTGTCTAATTAATTGCATGCAGGGCTATTTTTTAAATGTTTTATGAAATAATTACATCATCTACTCAATAAGCCACTGTATATGTGTGCTAGGCAAAGAGGAGCATCAGACACCATCTGCTTTCCTGTGCCTTTTGTTTGTTTTTCTAATTGTGATCAAACACATAACATAAAACTTACCACCTTAACCATTTTGAGTGTACAGTAGTGGTAACTGTATGGCACATTGTTGTACAACAAGCCATTAAACTTTATCTTGCAAAACATACATCCATTGAACAACAACTCTCCTTTTTCTCCTTCCCCTGGTTCCTGGCAACAACTATTGTATTTCTGTTAAGAGTTTGACTACTTTAGATCTCATGTAAGTGGAGTCATGTGGTGTTCGTTCTTTGGTGATGAGCTTATTTCATTTAGCATAATGTCCTCAAGGTTCATCCATGTTGTAACGTGTGACTGGATCTCCTTCCTTTTTTTTTTTTTTTTTTTTTTTTTTTTTTTTTTGAGACAGAGTCTTGCTCTGTCGCCCAGGCTGGAGTGCAGCGGCTGGATCTCAGCTCACTGCAAGCTCCGCCTCCCGGGTTTACGCCATTCTCCTGCCTCAGCCTCCTGAGTAGGTGGGACTACAGGCGCCCGCCACCTCGCCCGGCTAGTTTTTTGTATTTTTTTAGTAGAGACGGGGTTTCACCGTGTTAGCCAGGATGGTCTTGATCTCCTGACCTTGTGATCCGCCCGTCTCGGCCTCCCAAAGTGCTGGGATTACAGGCTTGAGCCACTGCACCCGGCCGGATCTCCTTCCTTTTTAAAGGCAGAATAATATTTCATTGTGTGAATTCACCACGTTTTCTTTATTCATCTGTTGATGGACATTTAGGTTGGTTCTATCTTCTGGCTGCTATGATGAATGCTCCTATAAATGTGTACTAATATCTCTTTGAGATCTTGTTTTCAATTCTTTTGGGTATCCACCCAGAAGTGGGGTTACTGGATCATATGGTACTTCTATTTTTAATTTTTGAGAAGCCTCCATACTATTTTCCCAAGTAGCTGCAGCATTTTAAATTCTCACCAGCAGTGCACAAGGGTTTCAATGGCTCCACATCCTTGCCAACATTTATTGTTTTCTGATTTTTTTTTTTTAATAGTGGCCCTCCTAATGGGTGTGAGATAATATTTTATTGTGATTTTGGTTTGCATTTCCCTGGTGATTAGTAACACTGAGCATTGTTTCATCTGCTCGTTGGTCATTTTATATCTTTTTTGGAGAAATGTTTAGGTCTTTTGCCCAATTTTAAATTGGATTGTTTCATTTTTATTGTTGTCGAGTTATCCTCATGGCTTTTTGCACATGGGCAGTCTTGCTAGGAAAGGCTTGTCCTAAGTCCCCTCTGCCCCTGTCCCACTCTGTCCTCGGCACTCCTCTTTTTTTCCCTGTATAGGCTCTGCCTCCTCCGTGAAGCCTGTTAAGGGTTTTCTGGAACAAGCTGAGCATCTTTTGTGTCATTAGGATCTCAACATCATCTCGTTACTTATATTGTGTGTATAATTTATTTTGTGGCCATATGTCCCCTTTTGTGGAAGCCACTTGGGGATAGAGACCAGATCTTCTACCAGTTTCATTCTCAGCATCTGGAGGACATCTCTCTAAGGAATGGCATCTGAAAGTGTGTTTGAATAATACTGGGACTGAGGGTCAATGTTAAAACAATTAGAAACCAAATTAGTTGCCTTCTTTTCTTGGTGGCTGATTCTAAGTGGCTGATGGAAACACCAGGAAAAATTCTATAAAATGTTCATTGGGAATGACAGGCCAAAACAAGATACAGCAAGTGGCTGCCTAGTCCATATTTACGTTTGGAGGCCTCAAAGCCATTTGCTTTTTCTTTAATGTTTCAATCCTACCTGTCAGAGCTTTCTGGGAGGCAAGTATTTACTTTTAAATTAAAAATAGGAGGGATGTGTGTTGTTCAGATGCCTTTTGAGAACTTGAGAGGTGCCTGGGGGTATTGGCAAGAGACCAGTATCCCCAAGGAGCACAATATTGGATTCCAAGGTTGGATTTGAAGAGGGAGAGGTGGACTGGCTTTTTTGAAAGTGGTGTCTGGTGCTGATAGAAAAGCTAAGAACAAATGGAGAATTTGAAAGCTGCAATGGGGCGTGAAATGTCTCAGTGACCAATGGCATTATGTGGACCATGGACCCAGCAACCAGCTCTGGCAAGAACCAGATTGTCAGCCTGGCCTGGCAGGTTGACCTTAGCTTAGTGTCTGCCCATCTCAGGTCCATGGACACTGTTGCATCTTCCAGGTTTTCCCCAGAAACAAATGATACTGCATGCAAAGATAGCATCAGGATTAGAGGCAAGCCCCTCCCCTTCTCACTCTCTCAGCCTGAGCTCCCCGTGTGCAGATGACATTTTAAAAAATGAGCAGGGAGGGGAATCACTTCTTGAAATAACCACTGAACAAGCTCTGTATAGGCATTGACTGCTGCTCTGAGACTTTGGAGGGCAATCAAAATGTTCAACTCTAATGTCGCCCCTTTTCATCAGACTTGCCAAGGCTCAGATAACGAATAATTTAAGCTTCTAGATTCTGTGCAGGAGCAGTATTCTCTGGTTCTCTTTGTCATTTCCTTTCTAAATATCAGGGCTGTCCTTATCTGTTCGGTGCTTCCTATCTCTCCATTTTTTTTTTCAAAGTCACAGGGTACATTTTTGCATTTACTTCTGTTGCTCTGTTTCCTGATTTTTTTTTAAAGTGAACTTTTTATTGAGCTGTAATACACATGCAGAAAAAGGTATAAATCATCAATGTACACCTCAATTAATTTTCATTAGGTGAACATCCTCAGAATAACATTTTCACACTCCAGCAGCTCCTTCCCAATGCCCCTCCTGGCCACTTCCTCCTTCTCCTCAGTTGGGGAGCTTCTTGGGGGAGTCTCATGGCATCACAGCCTCACTGTGATCTTGCTCCCCACCACACTCCTTTCTCAGCAGCCAGGCCCAGTTGTGGCCATGCACTGTGGACCTGGATGCGTGACAAAGGCTTTGGCCATCTTTATGGCAGGTGGGAATGTAGGAGTGTTGGCAGGATGTACCTTTGTGGCCGAGGCACCCAGAAAGTGCCAGTACCCACCTCTAGGAGGGATGTGTTTTTTCCATACAACAAGAAAGGCCTTTGAAAAAAAGTGTTTATTTTCTTTCTTTTTTTCCTGTTTTGGGAGGAAAAACAATCTTTATAACTAGAAATGTGTCAGATTCTAAGATTTGGAGTGGGACAAGGTCCTCCTCCCCCTTTCTTATGATTAATTGAAATCTGAGTTTGAGCAATTCTTGCAAGAACGCTCTCCTTCTTCTGTTCTTCTTCTCTGCTTGGTCCCCATTCCTCCCTCACAGCCGAACTCATTTGGAGAGATTGATGGAATTACTAATGCTTTGGAGACAGTCCCTAGGAATTTTTTTAAAATGTAGTGGTCAGATTGACATGTGTGTATATATAATGATAATCAAGGCTAAACACAGTCTTCTTTTTCTGTAATTTATATTCAGAGACACTTTGCATTGTTTTCCTACATGAATCCTTCCTTTGACAGTTTGATCTCTGACCTCCCAGAATGCTTTAATTTTAGTTTAGTATGAAATGCAATATTTGGATCTTCTAGGAATTCTCCAAGATCACCCCTTAAATAGTTTACGGCACTTAAAAAATGAGACAATACACCAGACATTAAATACAGCAAAGCCTTCCTATAAGTGTCAGTGTGCAGCTGGCTGTCAGACAGCACTGTGATAAACATCCGCCTCTTTTCACAGCCCCTCCAACTCAGAAATACAATAAAACATGGTCAACCCTTGAAGCCAAGGGCTTTGCTAAGTCCAAAAACTTAGCAAAACCAAAACATAACTGATTTATCCACAAATTAGATAACAATAAGTGATTCAAGTTTGCGAGCCATAAGAATTAAGTCAGAATTTTAAAAATCAATTATTTAGCAGTATGGAGTGATTATTTACTTAGTAATATATTTTTTGTAATTCTTTGCCTCTTATCATTTCAGTCTATTTAGAAACCTGCTATTTCAGCACAAAACAGTATCAAGTAGAGGAATGAATGTGGTTTGCAGCAGAAAAAATAAAAATAGATTGTTTTCTATAGCTTAATGCCATATGACAAGAAGCAGAATGTGGGCAAGCTCAGGTTTTGAGAGTCGTTCTGAGTGTGTCCTCGTTAGCCACTGGGCAGAGAGTGGCCTTGTCAAGGGCCTTGGTGGCAGTGGCTGGAAGGATGAAGAGCAGAGAACTTAGAAGGCTGTGATCTTATCATAGAATGACGTCAGGGAGAACCAAGCCCCGAGAGCCCCCTCACTCACTCAGTGACCTGGGACATTCCATTCGACCCCTGAGTGGTTATTTCAGGTGTCCTGGGACCTGTGGCAGTGGGGCTGTAAAGAGGATAAAGTCACCAGGCCTGCCCCAGTGGGTGGGTTTTGATGGCCTCTCAGGTAGGAATGAGAAGTTTTAAGATGGAAAATCCTTCATGGTGAAACAAGGAAGACTCAGCATTCATGGATTCCAGTGCTGTTTGCAGCACTTACTAGCTCTGCCACTTAGGCAAAGCACTCTCTGATATGCAGTGCTCTTGTACAGCAAATGGGAATTCTAAAGACACCTCTGCTCACCTTCCAGGGTTGCAAAAGAGGTCAGAGGTAGGCCATAACAATACTCAATGTTATCAGTTACGAAAACTGCATTTGAGGGAGGCAAACCAAGATGTTAAAAACTGATTATTTTCAAAAGCAAAAATATATATATATATATATAATACTTTAAGTTCTAGGGTACATGTGCACAATGTGCAGGTTTGTTACATATGTATACATGTGCCATGTTGGTGTGCTGCACCCATTAACTCGTCATTTACATTAGGTATATCTCCTAATGCTATCCCTCCCCCCAACCCCCTCCCCACAATAGGCCCTGGTGTGTGACGTTCCCGTTCCTGTGTCCAAGTGATCTGATTGTTCAATTCCCACCTATGAGTGAGAACATGCAGTGTTTGGTTTTCTGTTCTTGCGATAGTTTGCTGAGAATGATGGTTTCCAGCTTCATCCATGTTCCTGCAAAGGACATGAACTCATCCTTTTTTATGGCTGCATAGTATTTCATGGTGTATATGTGCCACATTTTCTTAATCCAGTCTGTCAGTGATGGACATTTGGGTTGATTCCAAGTCTTTGCTATTGTGAATAGTGCCACAATAAACATACGTGTGCATGGGTCTTTATAGCAGCATGATTTATAATCCTTTGGGTATATACCCAGTACTGGGATGGCTGGGTCAAATGGTATTTCTAGTTCTAGATCTTTGAGGAATCGCCACACTGTTTTCCATAATGGTTGAACTAGTTTACAGTCCCACCAACAGTGTAAAAGTGTTCCTATTTCTCCACATCCTCTCCAGCACCTGTTGTTTCCTGACTTTTTAATGATTGCCATTCTAACTGGTGTGAGATGGTATCTCATTGTGGTTTTGATTTGCATTTCTCTGATGGCAAGTGATGATGAGCATTTTTTCACGTGTCTGTTGGCTGTATAAATGTCTTCTTTTGAGAAGTTTCTGTTCATATCCTTTGCCCACTTTTTGATGGGGTTGTTTGTTTTTTTCTTGTGAATTGGTTTGAGTTCTTTGTAAGTTCTGGATATTAGCCCTTTGTCAGATGAATAGATTGCAAAAATTTTCTCCCATTCTGTAGGTTGCCTGTTCACTCTGATGATAGTTTGTTTTGCTGTACGGAAGCTCTTTAGTTTAATGAGATCCCATTTGTCAATTTTGGCTTTTGTTGCTGTTGCTTTTGGTGTTTTAGACATGAAGTCCTTTCCCATGCCTATGTCCTGAATGGTATTACCTAGGTTTTCTTCTAGGGTTTTTATGGTTTTAGGTCCAACATTTAAGTCTCTAATCCGTCTTGAATTAATTTTCGTATAAGGAGTAAGGAAAGGTTCCAGTTTCAGCTTTCTACTTCAGCCAATTTTCCCAGCACCATTTATTAAATAGGGAATCCTTTCCCCATTTCTTGTTTTTGTCAGGTTTGTCAAAGATCGGATGGCTGTAGATGTGTGGTATTATTTCTGAGGGCTCTGTTCTGTTCCATTGGTCTATATCTCTGTTTTGGTACCAGTACCATGCTGTTTTGGTTGCGGTAGCCTTGTAGTATGGTTTGAAGTCAGGTAGCATGATGCCTCCAGTTTTGTTCTTTTTGCTTAGGATTGTCTTGGCAATGGGGCTCTTTTTAGGTTCCATATGAACTTTAAAGCAGTTTTTTCCAATTCTGTGAAGAAAGTCATTGGTAGCTTGATGGGGATGGCATTGAATCTATAAATTACCTTGGGCAGGATGGCCATTTTCGTGATATTGATTCTTCCTATCCATGAGCATGGTATGTTCTTCCATTTGTTTGTGTCCTCTTTTATTTCACTGAGCAGTGATTTGTAGTTCTCCTTGAAGAGTTCCTTCACATCCCTTGTAAGTTGGATTCCTAGGTATTTTATTCTCTTTGAAGCAATTGTGAATGGAAGTTCATTCATGATTTGGCTCTCTGTTTGTTACTGGTGTATAAGAATGCTTGTGATTTTCGCACATTGATTTTGTATCCTGAGACTTTGCTGAAGTTGCTTATCAGCTTAAGGAGATTTGGGGCTGAGATGATGGGGTTTTCTAAATATACAATCATGTCATCTGCAAACAGGGACAATTTGACTTCTTCTTTTCCTAATTGAATACCCTTTATTTCTTTCTTTTGCCTGATTGCCCTAGCCAGAACTTTCAACACTATGTTGAATAGGAGTAGTGAGAGAGGGCATCCCTGTCTTGTGCCAGTTTTCAAAGGAAATGCTTCCAGTTTTTGCCCATTCAGTATGATATTGGCTGTGGGTTTGTCATAAATAGCTCTTATTATTTTGAGATACGTTCCATCAATGCTGAATTTATTGAGCGTTTTTAGCATGAAGGGCTGTTGAATTTTGTCAAAGGCCTTTTCTGCATCTATTGAGATAATCATTGGTTTTTGTCTTTGGTTCTGTTTATATGCTGGGTTACATTTATTGATTTGCATTTGTTGAACCAGCCTTGCATCCCAGGGATGAAGCCCACTTGATCATGGTGGATAAGCTTTTTGATGTGCTGCTGGATTCAGTTTGCCAGTGTTTTATTGAGGATTTTGCATCGATGTTCATCAGGGATATTGGTCTAAAATTCTCTTTTTTTGTTGTGTCTCTGCCAGGCTTTGGTATCGGGATGATGTTGGCCTCATAAAATGAGTTAGGGAGGATTCCCTCTTTTTCTATTGATTGGAATAGTTTCAGAAGGAATGGTACCAGCTCCTCCTTGTACCAGAGGGTAGAATTCGGCTGTGAATCCGTGGTCCTGGATTTTTTTTGGTTGGTAGGCTATTAATAATTGCCTCAATTTCAGAGGCTGCTATTGGTCTATTCAGGGATTCAACTTCTTCCTGGTTTAGTCTTGGCAGAGTGTAAGTGTCCAGGAAATTATCCATTTCTTCTAGATTTTCTAGTTTATTTGCGTAGAGGTGTTTATAGCATTCTCTGATGGTAGTTTTTATTTCTGTGGGGTCAGTGGTGATATCCCCTTTATCATTTTTTATTGCGTCTATTTGATTCTTCTCTCTTTTCTTCTTTATTAGTCTTGCTAGCAGTCTATCAATTTTGTTGATGTTTTCCAAAAACCAGCTCTTGGATTCATTAATTTTTTGAAGGGTTTTTTGTGTCTCTGTCTTCTTCAGTTCTGCTCTGATCTTAGTTATTTCTTGCCTTCTGCTAGCTTTTGAATGTGTTTGCTCTTGCTTCTCTAGTTCTTTTAATTGTGATGTTAGGGTGTCAATTTTAGATCTTTCCTGCTTTCTCTTGTGGGCATTTAGTGCTATAAATTTCCCTCTACACACTGCTTTAAATGTGTGCCAGAGATTCTGGTATATTGTATCTTTGTTCTCATTGGTTTCAAAAAACATCTTTATTTCTGCCTTGGTTTTGTTATGTACCCAGTAGTCATTCAGGAGCAGATTGTTCAGTTTCCATGTAGTTGAGCGGTTTTGATTGAGTTTCTTAGTCCTGAGTTCTAGTTTGATTGCACTGTGGTCTGAGAGACAGTTTGTTTTAATTTCTGTTCTTTTACATTTACTGAGGAGTGCTTTACTTCCCACTATGTGGTCAATTTTGGAATAAGTGCGATGTGGTGCTGAGAAGAATGTATATTCTATTGATTTGGGGTGGAGAGTTCTGTAGATGTCTATTAGGTCTGCTTGGTGCAGAGTTGAGTTCAATCCCTGGATATCCTTGTTAACTTTCTGTCTCGTTGGTCTGTCTAATGTTGACAGTGGGGTGTTAAAGTCTCCCATTATTATTGTATGGGAGTCTAAGTCTTGTTGTAAGTCTCTAAGGACTTTATGAATCTGGGTGCTCCTGTATTGGGTACATATATATTTAGGATAGTTAGCTCTTCTTGTTGAATTGATCCCTTTACCATTATGTAATGGCCTTCTTTATCTCTTGATCTTTGTTGGTTTAAAGACTGTTTTATCAGAGACTAGGATTGCAACCCCTGCCTTTTTTTGTTTTCCATTTGCTTGGTAGATCTTCCTCCATCCCTTTATTTTGAGCCTATGTGTGTCTCTGCATGTGAGATGGGTCTCCTGAATACAGCAAACTGATGGGTCTTGACTCTTTATCCAATTTGCCAGTCTGTGTCTTTTAATTGGACCATTTAGTCCATTTACATTTAAGGTTAATATTGTTATGTGTGAACTTCATCCTGTCATTATGATATTAACTGGTTATTTTGCTTGTTAGTTGATGCATTTTCTTCCTAGCATTGATGGTCTTTACATTTTGGCATGTTTTTGCAATGTCTGGTACCGGTTGTTCCTTTCCATGTTTAGTGCTTCCTTCAGGATCTCTTGTAGGGCAGGCCTGGTGGTAACAAAATCTCTAAGCATTTGCTTGTCTGTAAAGGATTTTATTTCTCCTTCACTTATGAAACTTAGTTTGGCTGGGTATGAAATTCTGGGTTTAAAATTCTTCTTTAAGAATGTTGAATATTGGCCCCACTCTCATCTGGCTTGCAGAGTTTCTGCCGAGAGATCTGCTGTTAGTCTGATGGGCTTCCCTTTGTGGGTAACCTGACCTTTCTCTCTGGCTGCCGTTAACATTTTTTCTTCATTTCAACTTTGGTGAATCTGACAATTATGTGTCTTGGAGTTGCTCTTCTCGAGGAGTATCTTTGTGGCATTCTTTGCATTTCCTGAATTTGAATGTTGGCCTGCCTTGCTAGGTTGGGGAAGTTCTCCTGGATAATATCCTGCAGAGTGTTTTCCAGCTTGGTTCCATTCTCCCGTCACTTTCAGGCACACCAATCAGATGTAGATTTGGTCTTTTCACATAATCCCATACTTCTTGGAGGCTTTGTTCATTTCTTTTTACTCTTTTTTCTCTAAACTTCTCTTCTCGCTTCATTTCATTCATTTGATCTTCAATCGCTGATACTCTTTCTTCCACATGATTGAGTCAGTTACTGAAGCTTGTGCATTTGTCACGTAGTTCTTGTGTCATAGTTTTCGTCTCTATCATTTCGTTTATGGACTTCTCTGCATTGGTTATTCCAGTTATTCATTCATCCATTCTTTTTTCAAGGTTTTTAGTTTCTTTGCGCTGGGTACATAGTTCCTCCTTTAGCTCTGAGAAGTTTGATTGACTGAAGCCTTCTTAACTCGTCAAAGTCATTCTCCGTCCAGCTTTGTTCCATTGCTGGTGATGAGCTGCGTTCCTTTGGAGGGGGAGATGCACTCTGATTTTTTGAATTTCCAGCTTTTCTGCACTGCTTTTTCCCCATCTTTGTGGTTTTATCTGCCTTTGGTCTTTAATGATGATGACTTACTGATGGGGTTTTGGTGTGGATGTCCTTTCTGTTTGTTAGTTTTCCTTCTAACAGTCAGGACCCTCAGCTGCAGGTCTGTTGGAGTTTGCCAGAGGTCTACTCCAGACCCTGTTTGTCTGGGTATCAGCAGCGAAGGCTGCAGAAGATAGAATATTGCTGAACAGAAAGTGTTGCTGTCTGATTCTTGCTCTGGAAGCTTTGTCTCAGAGGTGTACCCAGCCATGCAAGGTGTGAGGTGTCAGTCTGCACCTAGTTGGGGATGTCTCCCAGTTAGGCTACTCAGGGGTCAGGGACCCACTTGAGCAGGCAGTCTGTCTGTTCTCAGATCTCAACCTCCATGCTGGGTGAACCACTGCTCTCTTCAAAGCTGTCAGACAGGAACATTTACCTCAAAAGCAATATTTTAAGAAAATGCATTCACTGGCCAGGGTGAAGTGAACTGAGATTAGAAGTAAGTAGTGAATGCCCAGGAGAAGTGGACCGGGCTGGGCAGAGTAGAGTGTGTGCCTCTGAGTAAGCAGGTCGGCTCTTCATCAGTGCTGCGGTGACATCTGGATGTGCAGAGACATGCATGGGAACTGGGGCCACTGTCATGTCCAAGCAGCAGGTAGGGGCATGTTTGGTGTGGCAGAAGGACGATCCAGGCCTGCATCCTGCCTCCTGGCACTGCTCCCTTGTCTGTTAGCAGAGCTGCCCTGCCTCATGGCATCTTGCATAGTTTTGACCCTAGTGCTCAGAGGCGCCTCTGGAAAGCTGGCCAATGCATCTGTCCATCCTCTTCCCTAACATAGAGAGCTTGCACCCACCCCAAGACCCCTGGCCGTGAATCTTCCTTCAGCTTTCTCCTCAGAGAGGCCTTCCTTGACCTGCCTGGCAAAACCAGCCATTCCCTGGCATGAGGGAACTTTCTGGTGAGATGGAAATGTTCTGTCTTGCTAGGGCCTTGGTGACATGAGTGTGCACATTTGTCAAAGCTCCTTTGTGCATTTTGCTGTATGTAGTTTCCATCAGAAAAACAGCTCTCCACACACATTTACTTCTAGTGAATGAGATGCATGCTGAAGTGTTTCTGTGGGTAGGAACATGCTTGAATATCAGCCATTCCTCCCTTCCCTGCTGTCTCCACATCGGCTCACTTCCTTGGGCCTGTCAGCTCTGAAGCCACCCTCTTCACCCATCTCCACTGCTCCAGACCTGCATCATCTCTCACTTGGTGTTCGTTTGCACTTTTGCCCTCCTGCAGTCTCCACCCGGCAGCCAAATGTTCTTTCCAAACTGTCACTTGGATCATGCTTCTCACCTGTGTAAGACTCTCCACCACTTCCCATTGCAGATCTGCTGAAGTCACAGCCATTCCCCTGACCCCCGTGGTCCCACCTTGGCCCCTTCTTTGACCTTATCTCCCTCCCACCACAGTCACTCCAGACCACCCTTTCTTTCTCTTGAGCCTCTGAGCATTTCTGATGATGTATCCTTTGCATTCTGCTATCTTTTGAATCCTCCCAGAACCCTCTTCCTGTGTGCTCAGTGTGGTTAGCTCTTCCTCAGGCTTCAGGCCTTTCCGACCTCTGGTGGAAACTGTCCATCCCACTCCCCAGATTCTCTATTCTATAACCCTGTTTCTTTCCTTCTCAATGCTCAGGACTAGCTAAAATCCTCATTTGTTGATATATTTATTTCCTATCTTCTAGTAGACTCCCAGGGGCTCGTTCCTGTTCATGCAGTTTTCTGATACCCAGAGCAGTGCCTGTTATGAAGGTGTGGCTTTCTGGCCCCTCTGCTCCTCTCTTCTCCCACAGAAAGAAACACCTGGCACTGACAAGAGTCTGCTTTGTGATCCTTTGGGGCCAACTTTCCTGCTCTCAAATGCTCTGTATCCCTTTAGGCCTGTGCTCATCGCTGGAAGAACATCTACTATGAAGCTGACCACATCCTACCCCATGGCTTCTGCTACATCATCCCTTCCAATCTCCAGGCCAAAGGCAGGACGCTGATCCCTTGCTATGAAGGTGAGCATGGATTGATTTTTCCTCATCCCCCTACCCACTTCATGCCCTAAGCCTACCTCCCCACCTCTGCGTATCACCAACTGAACATTTCCCCAGCTTTCCACATGCTCATGATAGGGCAGCACTGTTTGCCCCAGATGGTCTCTTGGTCCCCAAGGCCCTGCCCAGAGAAGAGGCAGGTACGGAGGGGGCAGCAGTCCCAGGCCTTTCCAACCCTTACCTGACTCGGCCGCAGAGCCCACAGTGCTTACCAAGCTTTATGAAGTCTCAGGGACTGAAATGCACCAAGCCTCAGCCAAGTGACCTAACAGCTGCCTTGACTTTCTGGTAATGCCAGGTGCTGTGTTGCCTTGGGAAACTTACCTTCTCTCTCTGGACCTCAGTTTCCCTGTCCGAATATTCAGTGGTTGGCCCAGATGATCTCTACAGCCCCAGGCAGCTCCCAGGCAGTCATTAGGCTCCCACACAGTTCCTGGCTGCACTGTGGACAGATGTCCTAAGGCGGAGGGGAGAGGAGACCCAGGATTCATAAAGCAACAGCTGGACAGAAACTTGACACTCTCAGCATTTCATAACATTCAAGGTCTGACTTTCCTTCCCACGTGGTCCTGCAGCCCGGGCAGATGCTGGAGAATTGGGCGCATCCTGAAGGCGGTTTTAAGAGCTCCTTGCCAAGGTGCACTTGGAAGGAAAATGTATCCTTTCAGACTTAGAACCTTCAAATGCCTGGGCATCGAGGACAATCCCTAATAGTGATTGAGTCAGTCACTATTTAGCCCTGTCGAATCTGAGCTTTAAGCATTCAGAAAACACGATTATTTTCTTCAGTTTAATAGCTTGTAGTTTCCAGTTTTCTCAGCCTAATTTTGGGTAAGCTGGAACCTGCTCCTTCTCTAAGTTCTGGACTATTTATTTCTTAATTCCCCTCCTCCTTTATTTGGACAGAAGTCTCACTGGCTTGTGTCCACATTGTCTTTGGGCCTCCCTGGGTTTTCCTAGGTTTCAAATTTTGTGGACACTAAAAAGGATTCATGAGAAACACTATATGGACACTGGGACCCTCCTGGGGACCCAGGTGACCCAGGTAGGGTGCTCTGGGAAACGTCCCCCACAGAAGAGCCAGCAAGATCTCTGCGGGAGGCACAAACCCTCTCCCCTATAGAGTGAGCCTGCCTTCGTTTTTTCTTTCTCCTCTGTATCAGCATTTGATCAGCTCTGACTGGGCCATGTAGGGGAATGAAACTCTGGCCCTGTTTATATCTGTATTGTCCCAAACAGAAGAAAAACAAACTTTGTTTTAAAAATAGATGATAATATAATCAATCAAGAGTGGAGGAATCGTTCGTTTCAGAAACACAAAGCATGTGTCAAGCCTGGGTTTCCACTGCCCCAGTTTACTCCTCCTTTTTCCCAAGGAAGGAAAAGGAAAAGCCTCTGGAGCAAGCAGTGGGGCAGCTCTTCAGGCTGGGAAGGAGCAAGGGGCTCAGCAGGGTGACGGCGGCAGTGATTGTTGAACCACGCTAGTTATGCACAGGACCAGTACTTTGGTTTTCCCAGAAGATGACATGCTGTGACAGGGACACATGGCTGTCCCCAGTGATTCCTCTGTGTACACCACAAGCACAAGGACAGCCCTCCAAAGAGGGAGGTGGAGCTCAATGTCCGTGTGTACACAGGTCCATGTGGCTCACACTTCTGCATTACTTTCTATTAAGTAACTGTGGATCATCAGTAGGCCAGTGTTGATCTGAGGTCTTTACACATTCTCTCATCTAATCTTCCCAGAAGCTGTGAAAAATGTTTTTTTCTTTTTTTCTTGGGTCTGATGATGGGTATTTTATTTTGGAAATTGTTCTAGAAGACATCAGTGAGGCAGGGGGAAGTAAGAATGGGAAAGGAAGGCAGCCCATTGAAGATGTGCTCCTCAGCCGTTACCTGGGCGAGTGGGTGCAGTCTCTGGGGTGGGTGCTGCGGCCAGTGTGGAGTACACACCTAGAGTCCTCCTTCCTGAGGGCTGAGGGGAAGGGGCTTCCTCCACCTGGCATCCTGTCCTGTGTGTGGGCCGGGAAAGCCTCCAGGACAGAGGTGTGGGTGCTGGCAGGTGGCAGTCAGGCCACATCACAGGAACAGTGGTAGGAGCTGGGGGGAGACAGGTGGGATACCCAAAGGCCAGCTTCTGTGTTGCCGTTCTCCTGTGACAGAGGAGTAAGCGGAGACTCAGAGTGTATGTGAATTGCCCCAGGTCACTCAAACAGTAAATGGTGGAGCAGGATTTTGAAGCTGGCATCTGTCTGACTCAGCAAACCATTTTGTGTCCTGGTAATTAATGGTGATTTCTGTTAGTTTGTTTTTTAGGGTTTCTAATTTAAATGAGAAGTAAAAGCCAGTCGACAACCCTCACGAAACAAGAAAGGGTGACTGAACTATCCCAAAAATACAATGGACTTAATGATGGTTAAATGGAACTAGTGAAGAAATTAGCGAAACGATTATGCCCCTGCCCAGTCTTCCTTCCCATGGGCGCACGTGCACTTTTACATGCTAACCCATTCATTGGCCTACGGTGGGAAATAGGGGATGGATGGGTCTGGCATGTGGAGTATTGGGGTGTAAGAGCAGCCCCTTAGAAAAATGGGGGACTAAACTGAAAGTTTCTGTAGTTCTTAGCCCTGTAAGAGGAGAGAGGTAGAAGATGCTGAGTTTTTTTCTAGAAGACTGGACTGGACAGGTGGCTGGGAGGATGCAGGGTGTAGTGAGAGGGCTCTTGTATGTGCTCTGTTGGCTTTAGGCATCTCCGCCTCCCTGTTTTGTGGTTTAAACTAGACCTACTTTGGCTTTTAAGGCCACCCTTATTTCCTCAATGTGGAAAAACTCAGTGATGCAAGTTCTCTGTTCCAGGTTGGGGGTCACATTGTGGTTAAAGACAATGGGAGGGTTTTAAGAGTTTGACAGGACCTTTCAGATACCACCTAGAGCAGTCTTTCATGAGGTCCAGAGAGGTGATGGCCTGAGTTTTTCTTTCTTATCTGTCATTCACATGCCACACAATGGAGAGGCAAAGTAGCTTGGTGGCCAAGGCACAGATTCTGGACCCAGACTGCCAGAGTTCAAGTCCTGGCTCTGCCACTTCCTCTTAACAGTGTAATCTCAGATGGGTTATTTAAGTTCTCTGTGCCTAACCAACCTCAAGGGTCTATGAAGAGGACTGAGTTAATGCTTCTAAGTCTTTAGAACAGTGTCTGGCATATACTTGCTAATATATGCTAAGCATATATATACTAATATGCCACATACAACATACTATATTCTGAGCAAGTGTTTGCTAATCATCATAGGCTGACTGACTTGTGTAGCGGGAATAGAGTCCACTTAATCTTAAGTACTTGTTAGTTGCCAGATAGACAAAACCCAAGTGACACAGTTCCACCTCTCAAGAAGTTCCCCATCTGCAGGGGAAAACAGAGAGGGGACGTGGTGTTTTAAAAGTGGGAAGGCTGTGTGGAGAGAGAATTTCCCGCCAGTGTGTGTCCTGCTGGAGCCTGTCCCCAAGGCCTTGAACTGCATCCAAATACAAGGTGGCATTCTTTCATTTTACAATTGGAAAAACTGAAACCCACGTAAAGTCTGCAGGCTGTTGAGACTATGGAAGAGAGGGATGGTGGGAATTTGAGACTGGTCATGGTGGTGGGTGCACAGGGCAAGGGAGGAGGGGGACAGCTGCCTCTAAACCCACTTCTTGTGGGATGGTGGAAAGACCGTGGGAGGGGCTGTGGGTTGAGGTCGGCTCTGCCACACTTCTGCCTCTGTGGCCTCAGGCCTGTCAATTGGCCTCTCGGTGGGAGTCGACGCTGTGATGCCTCCACTGCATTTATGTCTTTGGGTTATGGTGAGGAACTCCCAATAAAACTCGGGTGAAAGTGCTCAGCAAGGCCACCCATTGTTCTATAACTGTGGCCTCATTGTAAGTCTCCATATGGGCCAGCTGTGCTCCCTTTACAACACTGGAAGGTCGGTTTGGTTGCAGAGACTCTAAATATGTGGAGATCTTTCCAAAATGTCTCAAGCTTCTGAATTCTTAAAAAAAATTGGTCTCTGGTTTGGCACTAGGACATGGCTTCTCAGGTGCTTCCTGTTGCTGGTTGGATGGGAGAAGCTACCAGAATATCCTGTTGGAACCAGGAAATACAGAGGAAATGGGAAATAAAAATGAATTTGGGACATAAACTCATGGAGCATATCCTCCAGTTGGTTTAGTTTGTGTTTGTCTGATGTGAGAACATCATTACTAGCATATGTTCTTTGGTTTTATCAGAATGTATGAGAAAATGAGAGCTTTGGTGGGACGATATATGGGGGAAACTACTTGTAAATTAAAGGGCAAGCACTATAAAACATTAGTTACTATTAACCAAGCTATGATATTTTAGGACTCCGAAATGTTAAGTCAATGCATGTGATAAAATCAAGTACAGAAATTTCTTTTATCCTTTGCCCTTGAGACCACTGAGGCAAGAAGTCAGAACTTAGCAGGAGTGAGGCTGCAAACAGGTTGTCTTTTTATTGTGACAGAAAAAGTGACTGTGGAGTAATTTGGTAGCAGCTTGGCACATTGACAAAGCGTGTTCAAGGCTAAACTCTGATAAAGAAATGCAAGAGGTTATTATGATGCCATCGTATATTAGACCTAATTGTGGAATCTGGCTTTACTACTCACTTATTGCTATGATTAAACCTATATGCTTCTACTTTCTGACTTGGTGACCTTAGGCAAGCTCCATGAGCTTGGTGCCCTCATTTATAAAATGGGGAGATTAAGATCTACTTAAGAGGTATATGAGGTATGAAGTGCCTAACACAGTGCTCAGTCGAGAGTGAATGCTGCTCATTGTCTTCAATTAGAAAATGTGAATTTTCTAATTAATTTTCAAGCAGCATAATAATATTCTTCAATATTCTCAGAAGGTGTCTAACATATCCTGTTTCAGTGACTAGATAACGAAGGGTAGAAAACTGGATATTCCTAAAATGATTTTAAGAGCCCTTGGCAAGATTATAATTTCTCAAATACTGTTGAAGATCATATTGGGACACTTTGGTTGGTAAGCGTTCCTTCCCTCTTTTTGTAGATGACCTCAAAGTTTAACTCATGCCATGTTTAAATGTTCTTAAATTTGGAATTGTTCGAGTCTGAATTTTACCGTGCTTTAAAATTGTAACAGAAAAACTTCTTATCGATTCCAAAGATTTCTGTACCACTCTATTATCAGGGAATGACTGGCTTTTATTCCTAGTGTGTGTTTGCATTTCTCAGGACAGTGATCATTTCCAGGGAAGGAAATAGATTACCCATTCAAAGGTGAAGATTTTTTTCCCCTTTAATGTTAAAAGTGGTCTCTACAGGGGATAAAAATCAATGAAGATCCATTTACAAATGAAAAGGAATTGGGGTTTTGTTGTGTTGTGTTTTTGTTTTGTTTTTGTTTTGGAGAGACTCATAAAAGGCTAAGCTGATCCATTTAAAAATTCAAGAACAAACCTCATAAATTTTTATTAAAGACCTCTACATTTACATATGATTTTATGGTTTCCAGTGAGCTTTAATAAACATTATCATATTTAAATAAATACAGCAAATTAAAGAAAAGAGGATACAGTTCTACATTATGGCCAGTTAAACAGAGAGGGACTCTGAGGGGGAGAAAGGGAGGGTGGCTCCCGAGGACAGCCCGGGCTATAAGGAGGAGGCCAGAGGTCTCCAGCAGGGGCTCTCTGGGTCTTTCCAGCTTTTCTTGGAGCCAAGAATTTTAATCTTGGACAAACCCATCTCCTATACTTCAAACGTGTTTCCATGTATTACATGGAATTATCGACTACCTAAACCGCATCTTTTGTTCCGCTCAGAAAAATTCACAGATTCAGATTCACTTATTATTTATTGAGCACCTACCTGGTGCCAGGGGTTGTGCTAGGTACTTAACATTTATGATCTTACTGAGTAATCACATCATTCTCGGATAAGTATTCTTACCCTTGTTATACAGATGAGAAAACTGAGGCCCAGGGAGCTTGATGAAGGTCACAGGCTTATTAGTCAGAGGAGGGGTTGACAGCTTTTAAGTGTGTAGTAGGTTTCTTTGTAGCTGCCTGTTCTGTTGGGATCCTGGTTTTCTTGGTGATTACTGGGTGCTGTGGCCTATCACAGAAAAAAAAATTCATATATTTTTTTCAATGGCATAATTTTATGAATTTTTTGGACACTATACTATAGACTTGTTAAGCTATGTTTCAGTTTTGCAATTATAGATACACTCTGTAGACAAGTCCCAGCAGGCACAGAGGGCAGACGTGGGCCCTTAGACTGATAAAATGTAGCCAGGAGACCAGTTTGCTGTAGTCTGGAGTGGCTGCTTACTAGAAACATTTGGTTTCGGTATCTGCACAGGAGTTGACTGACTGTGCTTTGGTGCCAATTATTTCATGAGTCTTTTTTTTTTTTTTTTTTTTTTTTTTTTTGGTTATATAGATGAGAGGTTTCTGTGTTGCTCAGGCTCACCTCCAATGTCTAGCCTCGCCTCCTTATGCGCCAGGACAACAGGCCTGAGCCACCGCGGCTCCCTATTTCATGAGTCTTTTAGCTTAGGTCCCAAAATTGAATTCTGCTCAGTTCTGAGCTGGGTTTCTCACTGAAATGTGACTGTCCCATGTTCATGGTCACTTTTTTTTTTTTTTTTTCTGAGAGTAGAGCATGGCACAATGCATAGTAAGTTGAATGTCTATATATACATTATTATGTGCCTGTATTGTTACTTGCTGCTGAAGTAGGGAGTTGGCAAAACGGGTTGCTAAGTTCTGGGTAAAGGGAATGCTTTAAAGATTACGAAACTCCTTTTTTGGTAATATTAAAAAATTATTGGCCAGGCGCGGTGGCTCACGCCTGTAATCCTAGCACTTTGGGAGGCTGAGGCTGGCAGATCACCTGACATCAGGAGTTCGAGACCAGCCTGGCCAACATGGTGAAACCCTGCCTCCACTAAAAAATACAAAAATTAGCTGGGCGTGGTGGTGTGCACCTGTAATCCCAACTACTTGGGAGGGTGAGGCACGAGATTAACTTGAATCTGAGAGGCGGTGGTTGTGGTGAGCCAGGATTGCACCACTGCACTCCAGCCTGGGCGACAGAATGAGACTCTGTCTCAAAAAAAAAAAAAAAAAAAAAATTATTGTAAAAAATAAATAACATAAAAATTACCATTTTAACCATTTTTAAGTGTACAGTTCTGTAGCATTACATACATTCACACTGCCATGCCACTATCACCACCATCCATCCCCAGAACTTTTGCGTCACCCCAAACTAAAACTCTGTACCCATTAAACATGAACTCCCCATTCCCTGCTTTCCCTAGTCCCTGGCAACTGCCATTCTACTTTGTCTCTGAATTTGGCTACTCTAGACACCTCACGTAAGTCGAATCATACAATATGTGCCGTTTTGTGACTGACTTGTTTCACTTAGCATGATGTCCTCAAGGTGTATCCACATTGTAGCATCTGTCAGAATTTTCTTCCTTTTCAAAGGAAGGAATATTTAATAATATTCCATTGTATGTGTGTGCCCCACATTTATCTATTTATCTGTTTATAAAACATTTTGTTTGAATGCTAAGAAGGTTTTCACTGGAAATGTGCTTTGTGAAGCATAAGGGAGTGGCAGAAGCAGACTGGAAGTTGGGAGCCTGGCTCTTGGGTCGTGATGCTGAGGCTAATCAGCGGTATGGCTTTAAACAAACCACTTGCTCTTTCTGAGCAAAAATATTCCACTTGTAAATAAATGGATAGAGTTAGAGTTATTAGGCATTCCCTGAAGATCTTTTCCCCCTTTAAAATCTTTCTCTCATTTAATTCTGAGTTCCTGGCTTTATGCACTTTGTGTTTAATGCACACCATAGCTTAGTCATCAATTATTTTCATAAAATGTTCTCCCTTCCTCTTTAACCTAGCTGTTTGGTTTATTTATGTTTTTTTCCCCCCATTTACATGGTGGTCCCTTGTAAACTGAGGGTAGTTTTATTCTCTCTTCATTTTTCTGTATAATTGCCCTTTTAATTACTAGAGCTCTGTCTGCCCAAATGCATTGTTTCCTGTATTATATAATTATCAGTTATTTAGATTTGCCACTTTGTTAGAAACAAAATGCTTGTTCCTCAGTGCCACAATGAAATAGCACTCGAACATAAATTTAATTTTCTCAGTAAGGCAATTTTTACTTCTATAGAAGGATGCGATTCGTGGATGAATAATGGTGAGAGCACACCTGGACAGGGGAGGGGCAGGGATTCTTATTCCTGATGCAGGTAACCCCTACTGCTGTGTCGTTCCCCTATTTCCTGGGGTTGGACCACACAGTCTAAGCTAATTCCAATTGTCTCTTTTAAAGAGAGTAGGAGTATGATCCTGAGTGGCGGGGTGAGTAGTTCAGTGGGAAGGGTGGTTACAGAACAGGTGACTCAGGATGATTCGGGTCAGAGCAGGTGACCAGGGGTGACTCAAAACAGAGCAGGTAACCAGGGTGACTCAGGTCAAAGCAGGTGACCAGGGGAACAGATGTGAACTACTGATGAGAACTGGCGGGAAAGTTGTTTACTGAAACTAGAGGTAAGGGAGCTGAAGAGAATCAGGAGGTTAAACTTTAAAATGGAGAATCAGAGAATAAGAGAGCTGAACATAGTGACATACTGATTCTTTGAAGAGAAACTTGGAGTTCATATATCTAACAACTGCTTGGTGAAAATCAGAATAAAGATTGGCAAGCTCTTTTCCCCCCAATATTTTATTGTATAGCTAAGCTAAAGAACTACAGAAAAATAATTATAAAATTGATGTGTTAAGCTTTGAAAGACGAAACTTTCTCAAATGGGTAATGCGCAGGGAGATTATTAGGAAAAATATATGTTATGCTGTATGTGAATCTTGATCTTTCTGTGGAATGGTTTTATCCTGGCCTTTTGGAAAGGGTGCGGGAAGTGATCCCACCCGATTGGTGGTCTACTTGAATTACATTCATTAATGTAGGCTCCATGCATTGAGGTGCGGATTGTGAACATTTGGAAACCAGTATTTTTTCCCTCTCTGAATTGCCTTCTGTTTAGACAGGGCTTAATAAAACCAGCAGCTAAACCAAGGAAAATACTCCCATTTTTAGAATGGAGGAGCCATACAACGTAATGAATTAAAGCCTGTAATGCAGGCCAAGTAATTCAAACCCACCCATGGCAGAAAGAGTTCTACAACCTGGTTCCAGCTTCTCTAAGTGACTTCTAAGTCCCCTTGTTCAACCCTATATTTTGGGTCTCGGAT
Source organism: Macaca thibetana thibetana (assembly GCF_024542745.1). Classification (NCBI taxonomy): domain Eukaryota; kingdom Metazoa; phylum Chordata; class Mammalia; order Primates; family Cercopithecidae; genus Macaca; species Macaca thibetana. The sequence continues at coordinate 91,536,778 of NC_065579.1, forward strand.
TTGGCTTCCCCCATTTTTTTTTTTTTGAGACCAGGTCTGGCTCTGTTGCCCAGGCTGGAGGGCAGCAGTGTGATCGTGGCTCACTGCAACCTCTGCCTACCAGACTCAAGCCATCCTCCCACCTCAGCCTTCTGAGTAGCTGGGACTACAGGTGTGCACCACCACGTCCAGCTAATTTTTGTATTTCTGTAGAGATGGGGGTCTCACTTTGTTCCCCAGGCTGATTTTCAACTCCTGGACTCAAGTGATCTGCCTGCCTCGACCTCCCAAAGTGCTGGGATTACAGGTGTGAGCTGCCGTGCTGGCCAGCTTCCCCAAATTTAAGAGTTAGGTTTGTTACAGTGCCTGTGAGCTGCTGTCAGGCAAAGTCTGCTTTTCCCCTGCTTCTTTGAGGTGGATAAATGTTTTGTTCAGTAGTGGAGAGGGCACTAGCTGTTGTAGTTCTCTCTGCAGGGCCATGTCCCTGGGGGCATTTGGAGACCGAGTGGACATGCCCAGGAGCAGCCAGCTGCTGGGCCCCACAGCCTTTGTGTTTGTGCAGGAAAAGTTCTTCCTGGGAACACAGAAGACTGGAGGTCACCCCCACCCCCTCCCAGGTCCCTCCACCCTGCACTTCCTGCACTTGTCAATGGAGGGAGGGTGTGTGACCCGGGCTTGTTGGGGGTGTTGTTTGGGGGGCAGCCGCTTGCCTCTCTCTGCACCTACCTCCCTTCCCATAGCTTTGTGATATAGGCTGTCCTGCCATCTCAAGTCTAGACAAGCAAAATCAAGTTGTATTTTTAAGTTTTTTAGATATGAGTATGGCAGAATAACCCTATGTACATCCTTTTTGGGGGAAGAAAGGTCCGTACATGAACATTTAGAACATAGATTAGGGAGAAACCTAAACCTGCCCTCATGACATATATATGAAGGAATCAGGTTAAAATAATAGTGGTGCCCTTAACTCACAGAAGTAGCATTCAAAGGAGTAAAAACAATGGAAAGCATGCCTGTGGCCAGGCTGTGGAAGGCGTGGAATGTGAAACTGTCCAATCCAATAACACGCACTAACTTTCCGAGACTAGACTTGCCAGGCCCTACAACTACCCCCAAAGTGTGTGTGGCAGGGATTGGGTAGGTGGTAGAAGGATTAGAACTGAATCCTACTCTACCTTGAAGGGATTAATGACAGAGTCACAGAAGTTTCTGGGACGCTGAGACACGGCCTACCCTCTGATCTGGACTTGGTTATAGGAGACAGTCAGGGGGCCCCATTGTTTGATTCCTTACCCTAGAGCATCCTGAGAAGGCAGGTTAGACTTGGGGTTTCAGAAATGTGAATGTCAGTGATGGTACCCACTTCCATGTGTGTCCCAGGCCCTCAGACCTCTGGTGGGGCAGTCCCAGCTTGGGGAGGCGGAGGCTGGCCTGAAAACAGTGCTTCATGCTGCCTGAAACAGGGGTGCCTTTAAGGGCTTCCCCTTGCTGGCCTTTAGCCTGGGCCAGAAGTGGGGTACTCTTAGCTTCCAGTGAGGCTGTTGCCACCTCAGAAACCCCAGGTCGTGCTCTGAACATAGACCACATCAAGTACAGTTTGGGGAGGAGGTTGAGAAAGGCACCGAAGTTCTCAAATCTCCCGTGTTTTGGAGGCCTTGTCATAAAGAGACCTTGAGACTGCTTTAAAAGATGAAAGAGTCCCACACAATTCCTATTCATGTCAGAAATTTATGAGTCTGAACTGGTGGTGTATCTTGCACTATAGTTTCATTCAGCTCATGGGGTCTGAATTTCCTTTGTATGTTTCATTTTTTCAAGAGTTACAATTGGGTGTTTAGTCTCTAGAGTCAGTGGGATGGATATGCTTTTAGCCAGACTTTTCATGTTTATTATGTAACTGTTTGTTTAGGTTGAGACATTTTGATCCTTTTTGCCATTGTGCTATTTGATGCAGGATTTATTATTAATTTGTATTATTTCTTGCTATTATGCAATTTGATGCAGGATTTGTTCATTGCTTTGCACTAGTCTCACTCCCAGCCCTGGTGCAAGATTCTGCAGGGAACAAACAAGGTCCTTTTGTTACTGGGCTGCTTTCTGGCAGGTCTAGCAGTTGTCCTTATAATAACAGGACAAGGCAGGAGAACTGATTTTGCCCTGCGTGGAAGAGGAGTAACTCAATTGACATTCTTTGTCATTTAGCAGTCGGTTAATGGCCACTTACTGGAAAATGTTACTAGGCTCTGTGGTGAGTGTTGTTAGAAACTGAATTACTCTGTATATTTCCCCAGGGCCCTTTTTCCCCTTGCCTGGAGTAGACGCTCAGAACTGCAGGAAGTGGCACTGTGTTGCAATCATAGTTTCATTGTTCCTTTGTATTTTGCTTTTCAAAAATAATGATATTGCTTTTAATGGTACCAGAGACTTGCCAGGAGCCCAGGGGGTGGTACAGGGTCACTGGGTTATTTGTTGGGTAGCCCTGGCCTGAGGGTGCCCAGGGGTGGCCTGTGGAAGGTCTCCAGCAATGTCAGCCTCACATGTGATTAATTTGAGTCACTCTGAACATCTCTCCACCTCCTTGACTTTACCCATGAAATGATTTCCAACATCCAGTCACTTTCCTGGGTATTTTTAGTCACTCACTTTGCAGAACCTTTGATGGGCTCCAGAGGTGAAGGAATGGGTTTCTAAGTCCACGCTGAGGTAGAATCCTGGCATTGCCATTTACTAGAGCTGCGTGACCTTAGACAATTCACTTAGCCTCTCTGAGCCTCAATATTCTTACCTGTTAACCAATGGGGATATGGGTTCCTAGGGATGAGGGACCAGTGAAATGATATGCCTGGAGACAGCTAACACAATGCCTGGAACATGCTAAGCACTTGTCAAAAGTTTCCTCCCCCTCTTCCTTGCCAACTTAAAATTAAAACTGCAGCGGCGGCATACCCCCATTTGTTGGGTAGCAGTGTTGTGAGCTGAGGGGATGGAGGAGGAGAAGAGCTTATCTATTAGTTTTCTTTCCACCTGGAGAGATCTTCCCCCTTTCCTTCCACACAGCAATAGTGCAGCTGAATGCCAGAGGAGTCCCTTCTTGCAGTCCTCTGCCGACAGCTTGTTTCTTTTTGGATGGTAGGAGGCATCCAAAGCCTCTTTTAGGGAGGGCTGGTCTTCATCCAGGAGACTCCACACTGGGATGGCCACATCATTCCATTTCTGGGTCATGTTTTCAGCTCCTTGGGCCTGCGAGGGATCTCTGTCCCTTCTGAAGTAAATGAAATAATTGTTACCAGCCTCCCACTTAATGACTGTGGCTACTGCTCCTCTTTCTTGCACACGAGGGGAGGAAGTCTGCTGGGGTGCTGGGCAGCCTCCCTACCCGATGGCACCACAGCCTGGATTTTTGAGGTCTGGTGGATTCCTGAGACTTTCCTTCCTCACCCCAGTCTGGACGGCATCCCTGGGCCCAGCCTGCTGCGGTACTCGCGGGAAGTGGCTGGTTGGCTCTGCTGGCTCCACGCACAGCTGGCACACACTGACATGGCTGTGGTTTGCTTCTCTCTCCTTCCTTCCCCCTAGAGTATAAGAAGAAGTACGGAGAGGAACACGGCTCCTGCCAGGCTGGGATAGCGGGCTTCTTCACCGAGGTGGGTGTCTGCTGTCTGGGCATTTCTGTTCTCTTGTGGGTGTTCATTTCCCTGCTTATGTGATTTTGGCAGCTCTTAGAGGTGGGACTTCTGGAGTCCCAGATACGTGAGCCTCGAGGGCGCAGATTCTGGTCCTCACACCGGAGGAGGCTATTTCAACCTGCCAGGAGGGCACCAGCTGGCCAGAGACCACTGGGCAGAGGAGGTGGGCTGGCTCATCTGGAGGCTACCCCCATTCGATGATTTCTGTAGGAGTCCGCTTGACTCTGAGACCTGGGGAAGGAGTCGATTCAGGGATGTGTGAGTGAGATGACATTCAGTCAGGTTGTGCCCCATCGTTGGTGGCTGTGCAGATACATGAAGCGTGTAAGCATCCTCTCCTAGTGGCCCTCTCTCCTTAGTGAAGAGACTTGTTTGTTTTTTTGAGACAGAGTCTTGCTCTGTCGCTCAGGCTGGAGTGCACTGGCATGATCTCGGCTCACTGCAACCTCCGCCTCCTGGGTTCAAGCAATTCTCCTGCCTTAGCCTTCCGGTTACAGGTGCCCACCACCACACCCGGCTAATTTTTGTATTTTTAGTAGAGATGGGGTTTCGCCATGTTGGCCAGGCTGGTCTCGAACTCCTGACCTCAGGAGATCTGCCCGCCTTGGCCTCCCAAAGTGCTGGGATTACAGGCTGAGCCACCACACCTGGCCTGAGAGACTTGGTTTTACACACAACTCTAACCATTCCCTTTCCCAGATTCTGAAGGACAGGACACCTGCATGCTTATGTGCCCTTGCGGTAGTATCATGACTTTTGGCTGGTAGTACATTTTTAGGGACTGTTTTCTTGTGTCATTCTTATTTACTGTAAGTTTGCCCTTCCTATCAATTCCTCCTCTCTCAAACACTTTCATGACTGCCTGCTGGCACTGTCCATCCATGTGATTGCTCAGGCCAAAACAAGAGTCCTTTTTACTTCTAATTCATCTGCAATCCTGTTGTTTTAGCCTCCAAAACACATCCCAAATATGACAGCTTTTATTACCAATACAGTCGCCTCCATTATCACCATCATGCTTCTAGAAAGGCCACCACCAGCACCTGGAGGTACACTGGCCCTGATTGGTCTTCTTATGTCTATTATGCTTTTTTAAAAATTGTGGTAAAATACACATATTATAAAAGTCACCACTTTAAAGTGTAGTTCAGTGGCATTAGTGCATTCAGTGTTGTGCACCTGTCACCACGGGCTAGGTTAGAACACCTTTATCACCCAGTCTGCATCCATTCTGACCTGTGCAGTGTGCTTTCTGCATACCAGCCCCAAGGGCCTTCAAATGAAACCCATCCTTCTGACTCCGAGGCTTCCCAGTCACTGGAGGATTAGAATCTAAAGCTCCTCATCCTGGCCCCTGGACTTGGCTCCCTGAGGCCACCTCTCTCTTTCCCTCACTCCAGGACAACAGAGAGCTGGGGGAGGGCATGGGACATGGGGGATGGAGGGAGGATGAAGGGTGCTCTCTGGCTTCCAAAATGAGGGCGCCTCCTGAGTCACGAGCAAGACTGTCCACCTGCATTTCAGAAACTGCTGTTTAAATCCAAAGAGAAGATAGACAGTTGGCAAATTCATAGTGTCTGATCCAGAAAGCAAGCAAGAAAAGGCAGAAAGTCAGAAGTTTTATTATTTTCACTCTCAAACCAATAAATAGGAGATGCTACCCTCCAATCCCCATTCCACACCCTCAGTGATTCTTACTTCACTGGAGAATCATTTTTATGACAGTCGACAGAGTTCTATGCCTTGGGAATGGCGCCATTCCTAGCCATTGAGGCCAAATTTAAAGATTCTTCTCTCACCTCACTCTCCTACTTCTAAGCTACCTTGCAAGTCCCACTACCTCCTATGCCTTCAAAACCTCTAACAATGACATCCATTGCTCTCCACATCCTCTGCCACCCCACAAATCTAAGCCACAGTTGTCTTGCTCCCAGCCCACTGCGGAACCCTTCTACCGTCCTGCCTACACCCTTGCCTCTGGACAGACTGATCCCCATATGGCAGCCAGAACCACCTTTTACAAACAAGAAAAACATCATGGTGCACCCTTGCTCAGAACTTTCTGGTGTCTTCTCATCCTGCTTAGAATGAAAAGCACATGCCTTCCCTTGGCCTCCCAGCCTTCCTGCCTTTCCAGGCTCATCTCCTGCCTCACCCACTACATGGTATTTTCAGCTGCTGCCAGGACACGCCGGACTCCCACTGGTGGCATTGCACTGGAGATCCGTTCACGTGGCTCTGTACACAAGTGTTTCTTTAGAAGAGACACTAATGGAGGAACTGCTGGGTCAAAAGGCGCTCAGATTTGAATTTGATACATGTTGGCACATTGCACTTCAGACATGTTTACCAGTTGACACTCCCCTGCATTGCGTCTGTCTCTATCTTCTCTCCCTCAGACTTTTAATTTTTGTTATGAAAAAGCATCTTGTTTTAATGTCACTTTCCCTGATTATTAATGTCGTTTAATATCCTTTTAAAATATTGACCATTTGTACTTGTTTTCCTGGAAGTTGCCTGTTTACGTTCTTAGTACGTTATTCTGTTTTGTTGTTGTTGTTTTCCTGGTTTTTAGTAACTTGTTGCTTATTTTCAACACTAATCTCTTACCTGATATATGTGTTTTTTACCTGATATACAATTTTTTTCATCAGCCTTTTTCTTATCTTTTAAGTTTGCCTATAGTGTCTTTATCATCCTGGCAATAAACATGCACATTTGGCCAAATCTATCAGTCTTTTTTTCCCCCCAGATTCTAAACTTCTCTCTTAGAAAGGTTATTCCTTATGTGCACCACAAGTTGGCATGAGCAGCTGGGCAGGAGAGTGCCCGGGATCTGCAACAGAAGTCTGGGCTGAACAAACTCCCATATTTTATACTTATATTTTCAATATACTTATATTTTTAATAGCACTTTCATAGGCTGTTTTTAAAAAAGATTTCTATCTTTAATCTTTCTGGAATTTGTGTTATATACATTGTGTGATAGAAACTACATTATTTTTCTAAATATATAGTTGGTTATTCTGATACTGGTTTGTTAAACAACTTTTCCTCTCCCCGTTGAAATGCCATCCTGCCATGTGGCAACTTCACTCTTCTTCCATCTCAGTAAACATTTAGATCGTGTAACAAGTATGGCTGTTGTTCCTCCAACAGGCCTGTCTAGTATCGTGTGACTTGAGCCAATAGGCAGTAGGGAACCACTGTAAGTTCACAAGCAGGTGACACACTGGCAGATGGCAGTGTTGAAAGAAAGGCTATTTGGGCTGGGTTTGCCCAGAACCTTGGGAGTGGAAGGGCCTGAAGGGAGGCCTGGTAGGAGGCCATGATGTGGTCCAGCCATGAAGCAGTAGGACAGGCTAGGGGGAAGCTTAAGGAATAAAAATGATTGGGGGAGGCAGAGAATATGAAGGAGGTGTCAAGGGGCTGGGTGGCCAGGGAGCTGTGGGGTAGAGGAAGGAGGGTTTGAGCCAGGCTTCTGAAGAATCGTGGTGCCGCTGGTGGAAAGGGGTTGCCCAAGAAAGAACCCATTGGGAGATGTAAACTGCCGAGTCTGCTTTCAGATACATGGAGTGTGCGATGTTTTTAGAGGACATTTGGATTTAGGGACTGGAGTCCTGCCTGGGGTAGAAACTTAGATTTGGCTGTTGCTCGTGACTCTCTTGGGGGATGAGTGTGCTTAGTGTGGGGCATGGGGGAGACCCCTCCCTTTAGATGGGAGGAGAAGCTAGATTGATGGGAGACATCAGAACTCAACAGAGATGTTGACAGAGAGCCGAGAGAGAAAGTGTTCCCAGGAAGGAAGTGTCATTATGTTAGCCGCAGCTGCTGGCACGTCAGGCATTGGGCTGGGTGGAGGCAGGGAGTGGTAGGAGGAGCCGGCGGGGCAGGGGTGTGGAGGGGAAGTCCAGGTGGCTGTGCAAGCTCAGGGTGACCAGAAGAACAGAAGACCTGCTGAAATCCAGGCTCTGGGATTTAGAGCCTGAGGGAACCATGGGGTGTCAGCCTATGCTGGCTGTGCTCTCATGGTACAGCAAAGTGGGGACATGGTGGGTGTACAGAGTGGCCAGGGAGGGTGGGCGGTGTGAGTGGGAAGGCAGCCCCTCTGGGCGCCACTGTGCCCTCTGACCCCGGCCTGCTGTCTCCTGGCCACTTTGGACTTTGGCCTCCGCTTCGGTTCCCAGGCTTTTGGCCTCCTTAAACAGGAGGTCTTTGAACTCACTGCCTGCCTTGTTTCTGGAAGTTCAGCTGTTTGTGGCTGAGCAGGAAATGTGGTTGAAGGGGCCAGGCCAGCATGGCTCCCCTCCTCTGCCCTCTTGCTGACCTCGTCACTTGGGCTTGTCTTTTCTGTGCGCTGATGTCCCCTCACAGGGCAGACAGCTGCTTCCCAAACTGGACATGGATCTGTGTCCTTCTGGACACAATAGCTATGTTGCCCCAAAATATTTTGGCCTAAGGTGCCTGCTTGACCTACAGGTCAGTGACCCTGAGCTTAACAAAGCCCTCTGAGCTGCAGATACCACGTGAGTTTTAGCCTGTCACTGAGGATTAGAGAGAATTTCCTGGGAAGTTTATTTATTTTTGTAGATGAGGCTAACAGAGGTAGTAGATGCTGCTTAGCAGCAAGAGAGAATTTGGACCAACGGGGCTGGCGTTCGTGCCTGCTGCAGAAGCCTGGAGACACTTGAGTGGCAGTTTGTTCATCATGGACTTCTGTTGTAGATCCTGGGCACTCTCCTGCCCAGCTGCTCATGCCAACTTGCAGTACACAGAAGAAATATATGGCTTCTTCCAGGCACACCTAGATGCCCTGGTCCCTCTAGGGGTTCTGCTAATAAATGCGTCTTGGGAAAAAGCTGCATTGCTTATAGATGGGATTCCACAAATGTGATTTAGGTAGTGGTGGCCTTTGCTTGGGGAAGCTTTCATTTGTGTGTGTGACATTGACATTGGCTGTTCCTGGGTGGTGGGGACCTAAGTATTGGTCACTTTTTCCTAGCACTTGTGAACAGCACCAGAAAGGTCACAAGCATCATCCATAGTGAACAGAAAAAAACAACTATGAGGGATTTCCAGGAAGGCACTGTCCCTCCCTTCAGCCTCAGCTCTGAGGATCGCAGGCTTGGCCCTGTTTTATTTAGTATGGACTGAAGGGAGAGGGGTGTGAGCACTGGGGGTGGGATGGAGGGGAGTGGTAAAAACAAGAGCTGTTGGTTTTAAAGGTTTTTGAAGAGAGGAATGACTTTATCTTTCCCTGTTTGTAATGTTTGGGAGGGCATTCAGTGGTATGGTAGGCATACATTTTTTAACTTTTATCCTGGGTTAGTCTAAGTCATCAGAAAGCAACATATCCCTTACCCGCCCCCAATGTCCCAAAGAGCCTTTGCAAGCCTGGGCTGTTTGGCCTGTGCAAAGCCGCAGGTGGAGAAAGTTCTGCACTGTGGATACATCTGGGGCTCAGGAGGTTGCTCATTAGGTTATTCGGTGCCCTTTGTATTATATTTGGACGCTTATTACAAATTCCTTTCCAAGCTCAAGGCCAGGAAAAAGAGTCTCTCTCCTCTGATGAACTTATCGCTTGTGTTTCTTATACTCTTTCTAGAACTAGCCCGGTCTCTTATGCAGGACAGATGAGTGTAAAAAGAATGAATGGATGGATGCTCTGCTATGTTTCCCAGTGGAGAGTCCTGACTGCAGAAAGCCATCTATTTTTATAAAACAGTGAGATACCCCTGGGAACATCTGGCTTATCATCAACAGCTTCCTTCAAGGGGGGTAGGATCTCAAAACCTTAAAATGAAGTGCTCCTCAACAGTCATTTCTTGTCTATACCCTCCTGAATTATCAAAAAGCAAACCATTCTGGCGAGAATCTAGTGGCTTTTCTTCCATCTGTGTTCCTGCCCTACCCTTTGTTAAGGCTCTTCCCCAAATTAATCATAAAACATATTGTTTAAAGCATTGTCCTCTTGCCTGCAGGCTCTATCCTCCTCTCTATTTTTTTCTTTAGATACTTCTGGCTTTTGCAGACACTTGCTCCCTGAGAATTCAGTGGTGACTTTATGAATTGTTGTCAGAAATTCTAAATCTCCGTGGCAGGATCTAGCCTCCAAGGACTTGTCAGAGGCCAGCAGCTTCTGCCAGTGCATGGGGTCGTCTCTGCAGAGGGAGATCAACCTGAAAAGATCTGTTTCTGAAATATATGTGGGTGTCCGACGGGCAGGGTGCGGGGGAACTCTGAAGGCTCAGGGGAAGGTCAGGTGGGTTTCAGCAGTGAGAGACTTGACCTGCACAGCATCTGTTCTCCCCATGAGCCTTCATGACCTACTAGTATCTTTGGAGTTTTGTCTGTAGCTGAAGGGTTTCCTCTAGACATTTTGTTGATTTTAACCTGTTTTCATCGATTTTTTTTCTGAAATACTTTGCATATTACCATGCTGTCTTGCCCCAAGAATGATTTACAAAGGGACTTTATTTATCTTTATATCTAGTGTGAACTCTGAGACATAATAGTAGGTGCTCAATAAATATTATTGAGTGAAAAATTACTGATTTCATTGGAAAAATAATTCTGATTATTTCTTAGAGCAGTGTCGAAACTTTAGAAAATGTAGGTAATCCAAAAGTAGGGATTCCTTGTTGGAGGAAGGAAGGACTGAAAGCCAGGGACCTCTGATGGATACAAGCACAGCCTGCCTTCTAGCTCCAGCACAGCCTCTGCACAATGGGAGCTTCGTCTTAATGCTTGTCAAATGTCATCTCATGAGCACGTTTTGTGTTTTTATGTGATGACTTCCTTGTTAGTGTTTAATCACTGTTCTGGAATTTAAAAAAAAATGAAGATTATTAAAAATATTAATACATACAACAAAATACACTATTTTAAATGCAGAGTTCGATGAGTTTTGACAAATGTGTATACCATGTTGTCTCTGCCTAAATGAAGATGAGAACATTTCCATCACTTCGGAAAGTTCCTCATGCCCCTTTGCAGACAGTGCTCCTCCTCTTTACTCTGGGCACCCACCGATCTGACTTCCATCACTGTGGATTGGTTTTGCTGATTCTAGAACTTCCTATGAATTGAGTCATTTTTTTCTCATCAACATTTGGTCTAGGATTCACCCATATTTCAACTGAGTTTTGAATACTGCGAAAGGGTTACACAGGCAGAGGAAGTATGAGGGCATTGCACAGATGTAGATAGAAAGAGCAGAGGGAGCTCCGAAGACCAGAATTAGTTTAGAGTGTCCTAGGCATGCAGTCTGAAGAGGCAGTGGCAGGAGAGGACCCTAACGTGGTTGAAAGAGTGGACAGTGTTGAATTTTGTCTGAGTCCTGCACTCTTGGAAAACAGTCTGGTCTAGAATTTGGAAAAATACAAAGGAAATAAACTTTGGGAATGAGAGTGCAGGGGATGCATTGATTGGTTCCCATTATCTTATCACCCAGGGGAAAACCCCAGCAGATACCTGTGCTGACTTCCTTGGGTAACCAAATCATTTCTGGGAACTTAGGGTTATCATCAGCATTGGTGATGGTTCTGCAGCACGAACATGCTCTCAGGCCTGTTGACCATTTCCGCCGATCTAAATGCTGAAGACAGCTGTATGTTGAACCTCTTATGTTCTTGAGCCTGGGTTTTTTTTTTTTTTTTTTTTTTTTTTTTTTTCTGACAGAGTCTTGCTCTGTCGCCCAGGGTGGAGTGCAGTGGCATAGTCTTGGCTCACTGAGACCTCCACGTCCCGGGTTCAAGCAATTTTCCTGCCTCAGCCTCCTGAGTAGCTGGGATTACAGGCATGTGCCACTATGCCCGGCTACTTTTTGTATTTTTAGTAGAGATGGGGTTTCACCATGTTGGCCAGACTGGTTTCAAACTCCTGACCTCAAGTGATCTGCCCGCCTTGGCCTCCCAAAGTGTTGGGATTATAGGCATGAGCCACTGCACCCGGCCTTGAGTCCATTTTTAACAGTGATACTGTCTTTTGCTGCCTGCGGTCTTCTCTTCCAGTTTGTGTCCTTCCTTAGTTGACCTCTCTGGTCTCTTGGTTTTGTTCTTCCAAGTTTACAGTAGACCATAATGATCAGAAAACCATGTTCTAGAATGTCCCTGAGAGGGTCTTGAGTGTGGTTTGGAGGGGATTCCCTGGAGTACTAGTGCACAGTTTCCTCTTGCCACGCATCAGGGCGGGGGAGTTGTTGGATGGTGAGCCTGAAGTCCAGGCAGGGTGCGGTATTGCTTGCTGCTTTTCATGAGTGGTGCTCCCTGGAATCTGTGGTTGAGGTCAATGTCAGCTGTTTGTCATTTCTTTGTTAGAGCCTGATGTAAAGTTGAGGAAATGTGTGTGGTCTCATTGTGGATAGAATAGGGGCCTGGCGTGTCGTGAATCTGTCACCTTACTCAGTCTCTTCACATCTTTAGTTCTGATAATCCCGTCTGTATAATAGATTCCATAATGCTGGCGAATCTGGTGAAATGTGTTTTTATTGCTTAGCGGGGGGAAAAAAAAGTTCTTGGTGTGAGGAATTTCTCCTTTGTTGTGACTGTGGTTCTCATTGCACTCCCCTCCTTTCCCCTCCTCACTTCCTTCTCTGCTTACCGTTGGATTTCTTTTTGGTAGGAGCTGGTGGTGATGGGTGCCCCAGGGTCATTTTACTGGGCTGGAACCGTCAAAGTGCTAAACCTTACTGACAACATGTACTTAAAACTGAACGATGAAGTGATCATGAACAGGCGGTACACCTACCTGGGTGAGTACTCGGGGAGAGAACAGGTAAGAAAGGGTAATGGGAGTGATTCCCGCCAGATTCACAAATTATTGCTTTATTATTGGAAAGAGGAGTTAGTTGGCTTTGACGCCTGTTGTTCTAATGACTTACATCTTTAGCCAGGGCATCTTCACATCTAGCTCCACACGCAGAAGGTAGAGAGGAAAACCAAGGAGGGAACTGAATTAAAACTGTATGCTTTAATTAAAGAGCTGACAGTTGAACCTCCAGGGAAATAAACATTTTATTTTCACATTTTATCAATTGTCAAAGTTCAGATGGTCAGGTACAAATGAGTGTGACGGAGTCTTAATTTTCCATGGGCGTCCCTTTGGAAGGAGTCCTTGCATTCTGATCACAAAACTGGTTGCAAATAGAAAGATAAGAACTAGAAATTATCATGACAGATGGCAACCTAATGCTGAAGGTTAATTAAAGGCTCAGAAAAATATCTCTTATTTTCTTAAGTCTTTCAATCTTCGGGAAAGAAGATAGACACAATTTAATTTAGCTATCAGGCAGAATGACACTGGGGCAAGGTCCATGCCAATTTAAGAAGAGACATAGGCTGTCTTTGCTTGTGTAGATGACAATTACAAGACTCTTTTCTTTAATTCATGCCCTAAATGCTATAATTCTGGATTGAAAATGAAGCTAAATTTAGGAGGGCCTAATGATGACACACAATGCTCTTTCACACTCATGACACGTAACTTACAGGGAAAGGGCCTGATTCCCTTTTTGCATAGCATCACTGGGAACTTCTTGTTAAATGGGATTAGGGAGTTGTTGACTTGCCTTTTCCCTTCTAACTACAAGTTTTTTGCTGGGTAGTATAGACCCAACAATCCTTCTACTCTGGGGTGTTTGCTCCTGTAGGCACTCAGCTACCTAATACTGTTGTTTATTAAGCATTTACCCTATGCCAGGCTCTGCATATTGTTTCTTTTAATTTCTGAAACAACCTTATGAAGTAGGTATAATTATCTACATTTTATAGATAAAGAAACTGAGGAGCAAAGAAGTTATACATCTTACCAAGGTCACATGGCTCCTAAGTAGCAAAATTGGGGTATGAACCTGTGGTTTCTGAGTGCAGAGTCTAAATGCTGAGCTTCCTTCCCTGTGGGTGCATCTGAGAGAGCACCTAGCACTGGTACTGTACCTCTCACTGGGCTGGGAGCACAAAATGTGAGATTGTCTCACGTTTCCCAGACTTGGTATAGTATAGTGCCTTGTGTATGGTAGGAACTCAACACATATTTATTGAATCAGGGAATGAAGAGAGGGCAGAAGAAAGTCCAGTTTGGATGATGGGTTTGGGGTCTAGCACAGCTCCTTTGAAGCTTAGGGCCTGTGGTTTCTCCTTGTATACACATTAGAGGCTCTTATCAGCTGCAGGGATTATCAAGGATCAGTTCAGGCTTTGATCTCACTCAGAATACTCTTAGGTACTATCAATCTCCAGTCTGAGAGAAATCAGGCACGTAGTGAGGAAGAATTGATCATGATATGATGTCATCGCAAAACTCAAACAACTACAATCACATTAGGGGTAGAGGGTGATGACAAGTTTGGGGATTATATGGCAGCCTGTACAGGATTTATGCTGGCCAGAGGAGAGCTTTCAGCCTGCTAGCCAGGCTCTCAGAAAGCAGGAGACATTGAGGCTAAGCTTAGGCAATCTTTTCCTTTGTTTCTAGGTTCCTTTTGCATCCATATTTTTTCACTGACCACCCTCCCACCTATCCACCCATGCATCTACCCAACCATGCATCTACTCACCCACCCATTGACAGCTTCTTTTGCCTTCTTGTAGAAGGGAGTGTGGTTAACAGCAAGGGCTTTGCAGACACAGATTGGACTTGAGTCTTGCTGTGTGATCTTTGGCATGTTGTTTAACAGGTTTTTCTAATTCTGTATGTGTAAAATGGAAGAAGCAGTCATGCCTTCTTCATAAAGTTGTTAGACTGAAAGAGATACCTAAAGACATGCATAAAAATGTTGGTAGCAACTTTGTTCATAATAACCCAAACCTGGAAACAACCTAAATGCCCAGCAACAGAATAAACATATGACATATTTATATAACGGGATATTACTCAACAATAAAAAGAAACAAACCACTACTGTACTCAACGATGTGGATGAATGTCACAGATGTTATGTTGTGTGAAGTTCAAGAAAAGGCAAACCTAATATATGGTGATAGAAGTCAGAATAGTGGCTACCTGTGTGGGGCGTACTGACTGGGAAGGGGCATGAGGGAACCCTCTGGGGTTATGGTTCTGTGGTTATAGTCACTTCCTTGATCTGGGTGGTGGTTGCATGGCTACGTTCATGTGTGCATTCATTGAGTTTTACACGTCAGATATGTGACCTTACTGTATGAAAACTATGCCTTGAAAGGAAGAAAACAGATATATAGTATTTAATACAGTACTTGTCCCAAAGAAGACACTCAGAAAGCCCTCTTTCCTGCCCTGATGTCCTTGTGAACATGACTTTTTGTGAGATGAGAGCCATTTCAGCGTGAGAAGGCTGACAGCTGCCATTTTTTTCCTGGTAGTTTATGTTCCAAGAGTAGGGGGCATGCTTGAGAAACATTTTCCTCTGATGGATTTTTTTTTTTTTTCCCTTCCCTTCTTTTTCAACCCTGTGCTTGGTTTCCGCCCATCCTGTTCAGGCTACGCAGTGACCGCTGGCCACTTCTCTCACGCGTCCACCACTGATGTGGTAGGAGGTGCCCCACAGGACAAAGGCATCGGCAAGGTGAGGAGAAATGTCTGTGGAATAGCTGGGGTCAGACAGAAGAGGGGAGCATGCTGTCCCTGGTGCAGAGGTTTGTCAGCTGACATTGACCTGAACATTCTACTGGGTGGCTGGTGGGCAGGTGATGAGGAACCCCCTGACTGCCCCACTTCATTGGAAAGTTTCCCTTGAAAGCTCAATTGGAGTGTGAGTACTATTCACACTCTCCATTTCCTGCACACTCTCATCTGAGGTTTTTCACAGCTGACCGTGTGTGTGCGTGTAATTTATAAGACTGAGCTCTGGCCTTATGGTGTCCTTCAAAAGAATGGCATTTAGTGCTGTCCAACTTCAGATCCCAAACCCTTCCCAAGTTTGGCTTTGATTTAATGGAGCTAGGTCTAGTCCCAGATACCTTTGAGGCTTTACTCATGCCCCAAATTATTCTCATATTTTTTCCCCCAGTGTTTTAGAAGGAACATTGGGTTCCCAAGACTGGTTCAGCCCAAAGGCTGGACTGGAAATATGTGGGTCTGGCTTTCCCTAAACTACAGTATCTGCCAAAAGACCCACCCCCTGGATCTAGGGCTGTCTGAATTCCTTTGGGAAAAATGACCTCTGAGGGGCCTGAATTGTGAACTATACTCATTGGTTCTTTATCATGAAGATACAGGAAATCCAGATTGAGTGGGTACAGATGGATCAGGAACCTGCATTTTTAAGAAGCTCCGTAGGTTGCCTGATGGGAAAGACTGAGTGAACAGAGGACTGAACTTTGGATCTGAGCCTCTAGGGGTAGACCTGTGATAGAGTCTGGTCGTATCTCCCAGAGCTTGGAGAAGTGGGATCTGAATTCTGGATTGGCCCAGATGAGCTGAGACCGCTTGTAATTGGAGCCTTCAGCCAGGAGGTCAGGATGATCAGGGAGCTGACAAACTTTCCAGTTGACTAGGCTTGACTAAGGGTAATTTCTGTGGATCCTCCTGGGCAGAGGTTAGGAGCTGCTGCTCACTTTTCTGGAGCATGTGCCTCCCTCCTCCCTAACATTGTTGCTGTGGAGAGAGGTTCTCCGAAACTGAAACCAGATAAACCAGGGCCGAGCCGGCAGGGAGGAGGGATCAAGCAGGTGACCTTCGATCACCTGAAGAAGGAGGTGGTTCTTTCTGAGTTGCTTGAATTTCTCTAAATAGTAGAGAAAGAAGCACTGAGAGCTGTTTGCATTGATGTCGTCTTCTTGGGGAGGGGCTGCAGGCTACCGGGCATCTCTGTAGAAATGGTAAAAATGCCTACCTCTAGCTCACAGTAATGCGGGTGCCTCTATGCTAACGATAGCAGCTTTCTTTTCTCCCTAGTTGCGGAAAACACCTTCTGGTTTTGTAGTTTTCCCTTCAGATGACTGTGATGAACTTCATAGTCCCTGTCAAGTCTTAAGACGACACCCCTGCAAACCCCTCTCATTGGCTATCTGGGGGGTGCAGAGGATAAAGTTAAAAAGATGAGAATGGTACTTATAATTGATAGAGCGAGACAGCGACATAAAAATGCTTCTCTTTCAGTTAGACCACCTGAGAGGCATGGGGGAAACTGGTCGTAGTGACAAAGTTGCCGACAATTCCACATTCCCAGGGATCGGGGCTAGTGCAGACTTGATTCCCAAGGACCCCAGAATAGACCTCTGGCCTTCAGGATTTTGCTGGATATTCTAGTGTCAGGGCACAAAAGCACTCACACTAAGATGGCAGTTCCTTATCTCATGGGAAGGTTACTTACACTGGTTCTCATGAGACACTCTTCCCACGAGTTGTAATCTGAAAAAAAGAACTTCCATAGTCAAGTACATTTAGGAAGTTAAATGTCAGTGATCATCTTTGCAGTGGTGATGCATAGTTCACGTGAACATGCTAAAGGCTCTAAAAAGTTCCACAGTCAAGGAATTCACTTGATATTTAACTCCACATTTCCCAAACGAAACTCATATTTACCTAGGCAGATCACATAACTCTAATACGATGTGAAATCACTTTGGGAAACTGCTTTGTGTACAGTATTCACCTCTACCCATCCCTTTGTCTTCTGTTGTAATGCCTGTTAAAGTCCTATTGGGAATAAAGTCCAATCCATACCACCAACTAATTTAAAAAAAAGGAATAAAGGAAATATTTCAAGAAACAAAATACTAGTTTTTTCTCAGAGTTGAATTGTTTACTTGTAATTTGGAAGCTCCTTGGGTCTTATTGTGTGTGGCTTCTATAAGGAATGTGGTTCAGGAGCAGTGGAGGTGATATCTGCCTCAGGGTTGAAGGACCCTTTTATTTGCAGTGTTGGTAAAATGACAGCTGACTTCTTCATGATCATCAGCTAGCATAAGCACATCTGCTGCGCACTTGGCCCTTAAGCCTTTAAATAGGACTCCTAGGAGGATGCTGATAAATATCTTTCATCATTGATTTCATCCTAACTAGATTTTTTTTTTCATTCCATAGGTTTATATTTTCAGAGCTGACCGAAGATCAGGCACCTTAATTAAGATCTTTCAAGCATCAGGTAAAAAGGTGAGGTTCTTGGTATAAGTGACTATTTTTTATTTGAGAGATGTGATCATGTGGGAGTCAGTACTTTTTAGAAAACTGGTTTGAAGGCCCTACCTGTGCCCTATGTTTATATGGCAGTGCTATCTGCTTGTTGGTGTCTTTACCTTCTCAGCGGTACATGTAACCTGTGCATTCATGGAATTCATACTCGCTTTAGGAGACATTCTGTAGCAAGATGAGTTATATGTGGCCAAGTTACAGCACAGAGTTTTAAGAGATTATCCATAGTTCAGACTGTCATCAACTGCATGCCCTGTCTCTCTGCCTCTATCCTTTCTCAACACATCTCCACTTCCAGAGAGAGCAGATCTTTCTGAGTGTAGGTAGCAAGAAGTGCTTCTCACTGAGCCTGTCTCACCGGCCCAACATTACCACTTCCCGAATCCTCAGCCCTCAACTGTCATTGCCAAGATGACTGTTGCTACACAGAGAAAATCCAAACACAGGTTGCCTGATTCCTCTTAGAACCTTGAAGCAGAAATAGCTCAGGGTGCTGCCCTAAAGTTAGTCCTGGGTGAGATTACTCTGCCTGGGTCCTCCCCACCCTGTCCCTAATCCTCTCTCTGCTTTCTGAAAGTTTCCATTATACTGTCCTGTCATCTAAAATTAAGCCAATTAGGGAGTCCTGCTATTAATAAGCAACCGTTTTCATGAGCTTATCAGTCATGCACTCCTTGTGTGGCTTAGATCAGCAGGACTGTTTGGCTGAGCTTGACTACTCTAAGGGACACAAGTTTAGGCTGGGAGCTGTGGGGGTAATTTGGAGGCTGGTCTTGGTAGAGGTCTTAGTGGGATCTGGGAAGAGGCATAGGATGTCTGAGACGTGGGAGGAGGCCATGTGCCTCCTCGATTCTGTTCCTGCTGAGTTAGAACTGCTGTATGCCAGCCTGGGATCCTTCCATGTTGTTCTGATGGTGAATCATATTCCGAGTCCCAAAAATCCCATTCAAGTAGACCTTTTTGCAATTTTAACAATCCAAATAGGTATGCTTAGTATATAATTGTCATTATCTTTTGAATGAAAAATGCATCACCAAACTTGATTTTGCATTTTTCCTCAGAATGGCTCTGCCTTCCCCTGAGAACTCTGCTGGCTTGTGTTATTTTAACATTTCCAAAACCCCAAAGCAACAGCACTGGAAAATGACTGTGAGCCATTCTGCAAAAAGGTTTTCCAAGCACCCCTAAAGTTAGAAAACAAATAACTCCGTGCTATTTGTGATTTACAGAAGAGAGTCCTAAAGAGCAAGTAGGGTGTGCGTGGAACTGAGGCTAACATTTTAGATCTTCTGCAGAAGATAAGAAATGGGTGAATGTATCTAGCATGGAAACAATCTCCCTCTTCCCTTCAAATGTACCTGGGTTTGAAAGCCTAAAGGTAAAGGATTCCATTTTTTTTTTTTTTTTTTTTTTTTGAGACCGAGTCTCACTATGGCGTGATCTTGGTTCACTGTAACCTCTGCCTCCCGGACTCAAGCCATTCTCCTACCTCAGCCTCCCAAGTAGCTCGGACCACAGACATGTGCCACCATGCCCAGCAAATTTTTTTTTTTTTTTGTAGGGATGAGGTTTCACCATGTTGCCCAGGCTGGTCTCAGACTCTTGGGCTCAAGGGATCCACCCACCTTGGCCTCCCAGAGTGCTGGGATTATAGGCATGAGCTGCCGCACCTGGCCAAGGATTATTTAAAATGAACTGTGGAACTTAAACGTGCCCATCACCCTATTTTCTGAGTATCTTTATGTTCAACTGTAGCTGTGCCCCCCAAACTGCTCTTCCTTCCCTGCCCACTCCTTGTTGTCTGTGCCCTGGGGAGGCCCAGTTAATGCCTATTGCCCTCAAGTAATTAACAGTCTGTAATTGTGCCCTCTCTCCTCCTTGAAAACCTCTTGGTTTGGATGACAACCTATGCTCAAGTTGATCAGATTTTGGGGGGTAGATCTGAGAGTGGATGGTGCAAGGAGGATGAGATTAACCTCTGGGAACCCACTTGTCCAAACTTCCTGAAGACTTCTGCCATTGAGTTCCAGGACAGGTTCAAGCTTGAATGTCTGCTTGGGTGTCCTTATCATACCAAGATACATCAGGTTTCCTGAGAAGGGACAGAAGGGCCCAGGTATTCAACTTCCTGGCTTCGCAGCTGTTTGACTTTTTCTTTCTTTAGGGCTCTTTGGCCCTAACCTTTGCACCATTCCACAGGCACCCCTTCTTTCTGCCACTCACTCACAGCCCTCTTGCCTTCACTTCCTTCTACTAGTGTCTCCAAGTAGCTTTATCCTGTCATCATCGTTCTGCTTTTGAAATAGGCCATGACCTTTCTTTATACAACATATTCTGCTTCTTGCCAGAAGAAATGAGACATTCATGTCTGTCTGACTTCTCTATTACCTCCTACAAAAGGGCATGACCCCAGGCTTTCAAAGGATGCCTTTAGCTTTATCCCTATGTTCAGAGCCACATAGACAGGAGAGTTCTAACTCAGCAAACCACCGGTTCACTTCTGCTTCCGTTTGGCTAGAATTTGGTCAGATAGTTCTGCATCCTGGCTTCCCATAAGAAAAAATAAAGAAAAAAAACCCACCAAAACAAAAAAAGCTGATTTTTGTCTTTATTGGTTGACTTTCTCCAAATAGTACATATAAGAAATCACCAACATGTATGCAGTTCAGATGTTAATACAGACACACATCTCCATATTTCCAGGCTGATGGGGACTCTTGATCATTGGACGCTAACGCCAAATCATGTCATTGCCATATTGAAGTTTTATTGAATTGACGGAGTATGTGAAGCATTTGTATTTCAAAACTTAGGTAGGAAACTTCACATACAGAGATTTCTAATTTAACATTGATGAAGATGCCAAATTAAATAGCCCTTTGGAATGAAACAAACAGTTCCCCTGGGGCTCAGCCAGTGAGTGCAGCCAGCAGCTTGGCTCTTTGGGTCTTTGCCTGTGTCTTACTGATTTCTTTTACCAAAGCGCAGATGGGGAGATTGGCAAGGCCACTGAAATAGTGACTGGTAACTCGATTTCTTGCCTCCTCACCCTCTGTGATTTCAACCCTTTCCTGTTCCTTTCTCCTTTGAGATTGGGTAGTCGGAGGGGAGGGAGATGGCCTTGGCATATCACTGGGGAAGGATTTCTGAGCGGCCACTACAAAGCCCTCCTGTGATCCTGTTAGCTGCAGGAAATAGATTGGAGTGTCCTTTACCTCTTTCCCTCAAACTCCCTGGGTCAGCTGCCAACAAACTCCAGCAGTAAAAGAAAATACTTGTTCATGTCCATCAAGCCAGGGGCCTGTTATTAGAAAACATTTATTTTAAAAGAATAATGCTTTTTCTTTTCTTTCTTTCTTTTTTTTTTTTGAGACAGAGTCTTTGCTCTGTCACCCAGGCTGGAGTACAGTGGCGTGATCTTGGCTCACTGCAACCTCCGCCTCC
The DNA here is from genome assembly GCF_024542745.1 of Macaca thibetana thibetana. Taxonomy (NCBI): domain Eukaryota; kingdom Metazoa; phylum Chordata; class Mammalia; order Primates; family Cercopithecidae; genus Macaca; species Macaca thibetana. The sequence continues at coordinate 91,557,999 of NC_065579.1, forward strand.
CAGGTTCAAGTGATTCTCCTGCCTCAGCCTCCCTTGTAGCTGGGATTACAGGTGCCTGCCACCATGCCCAGCTAATTTTTGTATTTTTAGTAGAGACGGGGTTTCACTATGTTGGCTGGGCTGGTCTCGAACTCCTGACCTTGTGATCCACGTGCCTCCCAAAGTGCTGGGAGTACAGGGGTGAGTCACCATGCCCGGCCTCCTTCTTCTTTTTTTTTTTTTTTTCTTTTTTTTTTTTTAAGTAGAGGTTGCAAACTGACAGCCTTTGGAAACAATACAGCCTACATATATTTTGTTTGGCTTGCACAGCATTTGTTTATTGTTTTTACGCATGAAGAAGTTGTGAGCATTTAAAACACTGGCACTTTAAATAAAGTTTTAGGCCGGGCGCGGTTGCTCAAGCCTGTAATCCCAGCACTTTGGGAGGCCGAGACAGGCGGATCACAAGGTTAGGAGATCAAGACCATCCTGGCTAACACGGGGAAACCCCGTCTCTACTAAAAAAAATACAAAAAAACTAGCCAGGTAAGGTGGCGGGCGCCTGTAGTCCCAGCTACTCGGGAGGCTGAGGCAGGAGAATGGCGTAAACCCGGGAGGCGGAGGTTGCAGTGAGCTGAGATCCGGCCATTGCACTCCAGCCTGGGCAACAGAGTGAGACTCCGTCTCAAAAAAATAAATTAAAAATAAATAAATAAAATAAAATAAATAAAGTTTTTAATTTTTGACTTCTTTTGGAAAATGCAAAGGTTACTCCTCTCTGGGTCAGCCTTCCTCTTGGTGGCAGTTAGCTGCACCTGGGTAGAAGCTGCTGCTTTAGCCAGGCTTGTGGGCTTCAGTTTGCCACAGTCTCCACCAGTCCCTATTGTTATGTAGACATGGAAGACAAGTGTCACTTGCCACATTAATTTTTTTTCCTATGCCTGCCACCTGCCTGGATCCTGTTGGTATATGTGTTTGAGACTCCTAATTAAGCTATAATTAAAAGTCAATATTGTCTTGCTCTGTTCTCTCATCAGTCAAACAGTCTTAAAAGTTGTACCTTTTTCTGTCACTTCAGCTCATGCCTTCCTAACCAACCTTTAGCTATGCATAGGACCGGGAGAAAATAACCTATTTCCCCATGTAACATTTATTTTCATGCCTTTCTTGTGTTGTGAGATTTCATATTCCTACTTGCTTGGCCTTGTCAAATGTTCGATATAAGGGGCATTTTTATTATGGTTGTAACTTAACTTTGAATCCTCGGCTTGCATTTTTAAAAACAGCACCTCATTCTCTGGGCGTCAATCTATTTATCTTCCCCTTGATAGGACTCCAGGAATGGGGGACTTTGGGTCACACTGACTGGGGCCCTGCCTTGCTGCTGGAAGTTGGGTATTCCACTCTTTGCTAGGCATTCTGGCTTAGGGGGCAGCATAGCCATCCAGCCTCTGAGGGATGTTTCTAAAGCCAATGGGGTGGAGGAAAGCAAGGGCATCCTTGTGTGAGAGCAGACACTGAATGCTTTGTTGCAACTCAACTTGGTTGCAGATGGGCTCTTACTTCGGCTCCTCCTTGTGCGCAGTTGACCTGAATGGGGACGGCCTCTCTGACCTGCTGGTGGGGGCCCCCATGTTTTCTGAGATCAGGGACGAGGGACAGGTCACTGTCTACATCAACAGAGGAAATGTGAGTACAATACTGGGCAACGTGTGGATGGGTGTGGGGTAGGGACATTTGTCCAGCTAGTAGTGGCTGAGCACCCCTCTAGGTGGGCACTGGGGGCCGTGTTACCCAGAGGAGATGAAAATATGTGATTTCTGTCTTGAATAAGCTCAGTGGTCCATTAATGGAAAGTTATATACAATGTTACAACTGCGTACACCCAGGGGCCAAGGAGGAATCTTAATAATTGTCTTTTGAGTGCTTACTATGTACCAGGGACTCTTCTTCCTGCTTTCTGTGAGAGATTTCAGTGCAATGTACACATGGTATCAAGGGTGCCCATTTTTCAGGTGAAAAAACTGAGGCCCAGAGAGGTTAGGTAATGTGTCCAAAACCACACAGCTAAGAAGTAGGGCTGGGATTTGAACCAAGGCAAGCTGGCTTCAGAGCTGGCATGCTTTGTGTCTCAAGGTTATGCCACCTCTCTGGGAGCATATGCACATCTTCCCAGGGAAGCAGAGGAGGACACAATGGCTGGGGAATCTTGGAGAAGGCGTAGGAGTTAGCAGACAGGCAGGGTGGGCTGGAGCTGAGCTCCCAGTGCGAAGCTGGGCAAGTGGGGTGGGGTGTGAGGTGGTGTCACCACTCACTTCAGCATGGGGGGTCGAGGGACTGCATGGGAGCCATAATCTTGTTTTCTTTTTTGTTTTTTTTTTGAGACAGAGTCTCACACCATCACCCAGGCTGGAGTGCAGTGACGCAGTCTCGGCTTACTGCAACCTCTGCCTCCTGGGTTCAAGCTCTTCTCCTGCCTCTCTGCCTCCCAAGTAACTGGGATTACAGGTGCTTGCCACCACACCTGGCTACTCTTCTGTGTGTTTTTAGAAGAGATGGGGTTTCACCATGTTGGCCCAGCTGGTCTCAAACTCCTGATCTCAAGTGATCTGCTCTCCTTGGCCTCCCTAGGATTACAAATGTGAGCCACCACGCCCGACCAATAATCTTGATGTCCCCTATTCTGCAGAACCACGAAAGGGATGTGACATGGACAGAAAGGTGCCTCTGGCCCTCTGTAGCTAATGGAGGGTGGGTGAGTGGGGGCTGGGTTGGGGGACAGCAGTGCATCGTGGAGGCAGGAGACCAGGGAGAAAGCAGTCTTTTCAGGATCTGGAAGTACAAGTATTCAAGTACAAGTATTCAACAAGAGTGAGGTGGTTCAGTGAAAACATTCTGGTGCCGCCTACCTTTTATCTAACATGAGAAAATGCTTATGAGATAATCAGTGGAAAACGGGATGAAAACTGCATTTATAACCAGTCCTCAGAAATACGCCAAATACATAGAGAATATGAGTAACAGCTCTCTGAGTAGATGTTTAGTTTTATCTTTATCCAAATAGTAAGAATATAATTTCATATTAAAAAAAAATAAGTCAAAGTATACTGTTAAGCAGTGGCTGGGATGCTAGGTATCCCAGTTGGGAGAGGGCAGAGGTTTAGCTATAACTAAGTGAGCAGATGCCACAAAGGAAGGAAACAGTGAAAGGAGAGCCAGGGACTGTTAGAGCCTTATGTTGCCTCTGAGGTTTTCAGGCTTTTCAGGAAGGCAGATCTAAAACCAGGGAGGCTTTGGGAGGCCAAGGCGGGAGGATCACTTGAGGCCAGGAGTTCAAGACCAGCCTGGTCAACATAGTGAAACCATGTCTCTACTAAAAACACACAAAAAATTAGCCAGGTGTGGTGGTGCTTGCCTGTGGTCCCAGCTGAGGCTGAGGTGGGAGGATTGTTTGAGCCCAGGAGGTGGAGGCTGCAGTGAGCCATGATCATGCCACTGTACTCCAGCCTGGGTGACAGAGTGAGACCTTGTCAATCAGTTAATCAGTCAATCAGTCAATAAGCCAACAAGCAAGGTACAGTGGTGGTTGCCTGTAATCCTAGCTATTCAGGAGGCTGAGGCGAGAGGATCCCTTGAGCACCGGAGTTTGAGGTGGTAGTGAGCTTTGATTGCACCACTGCACTCCAGCCTGGGCTAGAAGGCGAGACTCTGTCTCTAAAAAAAATAAAACACCTGAGAAGGAAGGTGCTTATTGGTACCTGTTGCAGGAGCCCTTGGCACTGCATCCCCACTGACATTCTAGGAGGTCAGGGCAGGGTGCAGGGAGAAATCAGGGGGACATTAAATAGATGAGTGCCGTGGGCATTCAGTGGTGTCTGCCATTATATTTGCAGGAGACTGAGACATTTGTGTAGGAGTCAGGTCCAACAGCCAGACTGTGTGTCTAAATCAGGAGGTGGACTCTTGAAGCATAAGAACTGCCCCAGGCCTCCACTGGGCATGATGCACCTACACCCTCTCCTGCCAACCAGTGTTTCTTGATGTTGTGTGGTTATTCTAAGTACCAGAGTATTCTCATTTCTGTTGACATAGCCATTTGAATAAAGATCAGAAGGCAGTGTGGAGGAGGGGAAAAAATGCTGATTTTGGAGCAGGGTGGACCTGAGTTTGAATCTTGGTTTTGCCATGTGCTAGCCTGTGTGATGTGGACAAATGGCTTGAAATTGGTGGCCCAATTTCCTCATCTGTGAAGGGAGAGGCATCATAAGATTTTCCTTATGGAGTCATTGTGTGATTTGAATGAGGAGCTGGCTGTACAGTGCCTGGTACATAGAAGGAATCAGTTGCTGGTGTTCCTCTCCTCTTCCCCACGACACTGAAAGAAAGAAATTAATGCATATTTGTGTTTTGGGGTGGAGGTTTCATTCACCCAAGAAATCATCTCACCTTGACTGTTTTTAAGTTGTAAATTGTGTTTATAGTGAGAAAGAAGACTTGGTCATGGTAAAAGCCAGACACTCGCAGGATGGCCTGTGGGATATAGTGGGCCCAGACTGCCTCTGCACTGGGGAATGCATAAATCTTCTCATGCCCCAAGACATCAGATTGCATTGTATCACTCTGGTATTCATGTGTCAGTGATTTGGGGTGAGAGTGGGTATGACTTTTTCCCCCAAAGTCAGATGACTTTTCCTGCCTTTGTACATCATTGACCCCCGCCCCTGTTGGTTAGTATTTTCTCAGGAAATTCATACCTGAGCCACGCATGAAAAACAGGCACAGTGACGTCTGCCACCACAGCCACCCCCTGGCCAAGAACGACTGGGTGCTTGGATTTTCTGAACCATGACTCCCTCTATCAAGATAACTCATACATGCACTTTGCAAAACAGCTTTATAAACTTGTACCAAAAGACACAGGAAAGAAAAAATAGAAAAATGTATACCCTTTTAAAACAACATTGGGGAAAAATTGCTATACCTTAAGGATGCGGAGAGCACAGGGGGGACAGGTGGGTAGGGAGGTTTGCTTGTGTGTAGAGCATTAGGACAAGGGGGAGTGTAGTCATTGGCTACCGTGACATTCTCCTTCCCTCAAAAATGCATCTCAGGCTGTGGAAGACCATCCTGCTAAGCAGGTAAAAGGGACTCATTTTGCCAGCAGGAGAGAGAAATTTGGGTTCCTGTAATTCTGCCCAGGTGTTTCCTGTCGATGAGTGTGCTCTAGCAGGGCAGCATTCAAGCTCTGGTTTTTTATTGATTTTTATTGTTTGTTCTGTTTGTTTTTGTTTTGTTTTCCATTTTCTCCTCCATCCTGTTTCCCAGGGAGCCCTCGAGGAGCAGCTGGCTCTGACCGGGGATGGCGCCTACAATGCGCACTTTGGAGAAAGCATTGCCAGCCTGGACGATCTGGATGACGATGGGTTCCCAGGTGAGTGAGTGTTCCCGGTGCGCGGAGCCCCTCCAGGTGCCTCACACTGCTCTGCTTCAGAGGGCCAGCCTGCCCGCTGACTGTCCATCTCTAGCGGCATGCTCCTGGGTCTACCGGCCCACTCCAAAGGCCCATCAATGTGCGGTAGGGAGAGAGGACACATTTAGAGGTGCTCTCCGTGTAGACACGCAGGGCCGAGCTTCCAGCCCACTGGAGTTTTGTCTCTGCATAACCCCTTCTCACTAGCTCGGTGTTCTTTGTTGTTTGCAGTGGAAACAAACCTTGGGGCTGGTTCATTTGGGACTTCTTATGGCAGAGAAGTTTGAACAGCTTCATCCTGCCATCAACTCTCCTTGCTTCCGAGCCTTTGATGCTCCATGATGCTCTACCACGTTGATGTGGAAATGAGTGAGGAGAGAATTAGAAACCCAGACATCTTCTGCCTGATTATAGCAGCAGCTGGGTTGCCTTTTGAGAGTGCATGTGTGTGTGTGTGTCTGTGCGTGTGTGTGTGTGTCTTGGGAGGCGTGGAGGCATATGTACCTAATGTTTAGGTCTGTTTGGACAGCAGTATTCCTCACAGCCTCTTGGCCTCTCTCTCTGGCTTGTTTGAGCCTCTTCGCCTCCCTGCATACACAGCATAAGGACATCGGGAGGCGGAGCAGCCATGTCACCAGGGTATATGATGGTGGAGGTGGGGCCACCCTTGCCCAGGCCAGCCATCCAGACGTCTTTGATACCTCCTAACACTGGCTACAGAGGGCTTCATTTTCCTCCCCCTTGGCCTCACTTCTGCAGACACATGACTTTGTTAGAAGCAAGGAAATAAAGTTAGGAAGATCTAGGCTTTGTTCTAGGAGTTGCCAGTTTGTGAGAGTAATGTTGTTTTTTTGTGTGTGAAGTGAATGCCCTCTGTACATTTCCTTTATCCAGGAATGGATTTATTATCAAATAATAATAAGGAATAGTCCTTTATCCAGGACCTCAGATTTTCTCAGTTACGCAATAGCCATTGTCTATGGAATTCTCCCTGACGGAAATTAGGGCAGGTAGTTTAGATTTGCATTTCTTTTTTTTTTTTTTTTTTTTTTTTTTTGAGACGGAGTCTCGCTCTGTCGCCCAGGCTGGAGTGCAGTGGCGCAATCTCGGCTCACTGCAAGCTCCGCCTCCCGGGTTTACGCCATTCTCCTGCCTCAGCCTCCCAAGTAGCTGGAACTACAGGCGTCCGCCACCTCACCCGGCTAGTTTTTTGTATTTTTTAGTAGAGGCGGGGTTTCACCGTGTTAGCCAGGATGGTCTCGATCTCCTGACCTCGTGATCCACCCGTCTTGGCCTCCCAAAGTGCTGGGATTACAGGCTTGAGCCACCGCGCCTGGCCAGATTTGCATTTCTTTTATTGGATGGGTCAGTGGTTTTTCTTATGAGCGTAAGGTAGAAACTTTTTTGGAACTAAACTTTTCTCGGTCAGCTTCTATAGTTTTCACTGTAATTTTTTTTTTTTTTTTTTGAGATGGAGTCTCACTCTGTTGCCCAGGCTAGAGTCCAGTGGCATAATCTCAGCTCACTGCAACCTCTGCCTCCCGGGTTCAAGTGATTGTCTTGCCTTAGCTGCCAGAGTAGCTGAGACTACAGGCGTGTGCCACCACGCCCAGCTAATTTTTATATTTTTAGTAGAGATGGAGTTTCACCATGTTGGCCAGGCTAGTCTTGAACTCTTGACCTCAGACGACCTGCCTGCCTCGGCCTCCCAAAGTGCTGGGATTATAGACATGAGCCACCACACCCGGCCTTTTTTTTTTTTTTCCTACTAAGGGATCATGTGCCTAAATTAATGCTTGACCATCAATAACTAATAATTTCTGGTATCCAGGGACTCAGACATGATAACCAGAATTAGGGAAGCTGCACTTATATTGTTAATGTGGCTTTTTAACCCATAGCTGTTTTTCTACCTTCAGATGTGGCCATTGGTGCACCCAAGGAGGACGACTTCGCAGGGGCGGTCTATATCTATCACGGTGATGCCAGTGGGATAGTCCCGCAGTACTCAATGGTAATTGGTGTGAGAGTGATATGGCAACTATTCATACATTCATTCAACAAACATGTTTGGAACCTTCGTTATGCACCATGCCCTGGAGGTACAAAGAAAAACGTTTTTCTTGCCTTGGCCTTCCTACCCTTTTGTGAAAGATACAATTAATATTGCTTATTAAATACTAAAAAAAAAAAAAAGAATTCTTAGAATCCCAAGTTTGCTCACACTCAGGGATGCATTTTTCCTAAAGAAGATAATTTTCAACTCTTACTCAGAGTTAGAGCCATTTATTTAAGAAAAAATGCTCATCATCACTCGCCATCAGAGAAATGCAAATCAAAACCATGATGAGATACCATCTCACACCAGTTAGAATGGCAATCATTACAAAGTCAGGAAACAACAGGTGCTGGAGAGGATGTGGAGAAATAGGAACGCTTTTACACTGTTGATGGGATTGTAAACTAGTTCAACCATTGTGGAAAACAGTGTGGCGATTCCTCAAGGATCTAGAACTAGAAATACCATTTGACCCAGCCATCCCACTACTGGGGATATACCCAAAGGATTATAAGTCATGCTGCTATAAAGACACATGCACACATATGTTTATTGCGGCACTATTCACAATAGCAAAGACTTGGAATCAACCCAAATGTCCATCAGTGACAGACTGGATTAAGAAGATGTGGCACATATACACCATGGAATACTATGCAGCCATAAAAAAGGATGAGTTCGTGTCCTTTGCAGGGACATGGATGCAGCTGGAGACCATCATTCTCAGCAAACTATCGCAAGAACAGAAAACCAAATACTGCATGTTCTCACTCATAGGTGGAAATTGAACAATGAGATCACTTGGACACAGGAAGAGGAACATCACACACCGGGTCCTATTGTGGGGAGGGGGGAGGGGGGAGGGATAGCATTAGGAGATATACCTAATGTAAATGACGAGTTAATGGGTGCAGCACACCAACATGGCACATGTATACATATGTAACAAACCTGCACCCTAGAACTTAAAGTATAATAAAAAAAAAAAAAAAAAAAAAAAATGAAATGAAAGAAAAAAAAAAGAAAGGAAAGGAAGCTTTCTCTTTTTGGTGACTACTTTGTCAACCGTCTATGCTAAGGCAAAGGGATATATTTTAATATATATCTAGAAGGACAATGGTCCATGGTGGAGGGGCCTGAAACTGATCACAGGCTGTCCTCCCAGCTGGCCTCAAAACCAGGAGCCAGTTAGGACTCTGCCCTTGTGCCCTATACTTGGGAACATGGAAGTGGTGAGTTCTGTTTTTTGCCGTATCAGCTTGGTGTTCAATCTTGCTGATGGTGTCAAGCCCAGCCCATGGGAAAAAAGGAAGTCATGCTCTCAGCAGAAGCATTGTCAGGACATTTGTGGATGTCTGCATGTGGAGTGGCACCGGCTCTGGTCTTTTCCCAGTGGGTCAGAGACAGAAGGGAACACACACTGAGAAATTTCCAATCAACAAATATTTATTTATTGTACACTTATTACATGCTAACTACTTCCTACTCATATGTATATATTTGTATTTTAATTTTAAGAGGCAGCATGTAAATGCAAGTACAACTTCTACATGAATAATTGTCCTGTGGCAGATAGAGATAAACTAGTTAAGGGTGGAGGGTTGGTTGGTTGTCACTGGTGCCTCAGATCCCCTGTCTGCTGGCCTCCTGCTGAGCTCAGTGCCTCACTTGCAGGAGACAGGGCTTTGGGAGGCACTGGGAAGAGGAGGGACTGTTTTTTGGGTGCCTACTCTGCCCTTGCTTTACCCTTGATCCTCACAGCAGCCATATAAGATGGGTCCGTTTATTATCCACCATTTATCCATGAGGTGACTACGCCCCAAGGAGGTTATTTAACTTGCCCAAGGTCGTAAGTGGCAGTATGGCCACAGAATCTTTGCCAGTCTGATGCCTGAAACTTGTATCGTAACCACCATCCTCAACTCCACATTGTAGAAAGGAACACTCAGAAACTCAGTAGGAAAACTTACGAATATGGAAACTATTTTGCCATGAGGCGTACATTCTCTGAGGGGCATTTATCTAACCAGACCATCCTCTTTTCATTAGAAATACATAACAGGGGATTAATAAACTTTGGTGATTCAGCCTACAAGGCAGGAGGAAGAGAGCTTTAGGCACAGTTTGGGGGCCACATCTGAGTCACAAGAGCTGCCCTAGGCTGGGGCGTTGATGGTCTTCCCAGTGTGACAAGCTAAAAGTCACCCAAGGAGCCCCGTGCTCGGGCAGCGGTCAGGGTCATTCTCCACGCATCCTCCGGGAAGCTTGTTTTCCTGGACCTCAGAAGCTAATCACACAGTGAGGCAACCTGTGAGAGACCCTGGCTTCCCCTCCTCTGGGGCCCTCCAGTGTTTTGTTTGGTTGCTGGGTGGAATCCCTGTAGAGAACCACAGTATAACTCTTGTGGTTAGCATGGAGTGTCTTTAGTAGGAAGCAGGGATAGCAGCTGGACCAGCCTGCCTTTGTCAGCATGCAGGCTGGCTCCTTTGCTTTGACAAAGAGAAGTGGTTTGGGACTTCTAAGAAAAAAAAAAGAAAGAAGCAACTATGATTATACTTTTCCAAACTGCTAATATGTGTATGATAAGGGCAGTGATTTAAAAGGAAAAAACAAAATCTTTTTTTTTTTTTTTTTTTTGAGACGGAGTCTCGCTCTGTCGCCGGGGCTGGAGCGCAGTGGCCGGATCTCAGCTCACTGCAAGCTCCGCCTCCCGGGTTTACGCCATTCTCCTGCCTCAGCCTCCTGTGTCGCTGGGACTACAGGCACCCGCCACCTCGCCCGGCTAGTTTTTTGTATTTTTTTTTAGTAGAGACAGGGTTTCACCGTGTTCGCCAGGATGGTCTCGATCTCCTGACCTCGTGATCCGCCCGTCTCGGCCTCCCAAAGTGCTGGGATTACAGGCTTGAGCCACCGCGCCCGGCCAACAAAACCTTTTAATGGCAGATTCTTGCAGGCCCAGGTCCTGGACAGAGCAGGCATTGTGTGGGTGAACTAGAGGAAGGAATCAGAAACAACTCTGGGCAATGGAATCACTTTGCTTTGGCCCAGATTGGTATTATTTCTGCTGGGTAAATTGTGAGATCAGGGCCCACACTTCTTCCACATTGCTCTTTAACTCTCTCTCTTGAGTTTACCACGGAGAGTGTTGATTTTAAGATCCTTGTGTGCCTTTCCCAATGCAAGAGCCCTCTGGGCATATGGCGGCTCCTGTGATCCTTCTCTTGCTGGAAGGGACACTGCATAGAAACCTGGTCAAGCGGAGGTTTCCAGGGCTCCTGGTTTTCATTTAGGGTTATTAGCACTGGGCAGACTTATCTTCTTGGCTTTATAGCATAATGGCCTGCAGATGTCTGTGGGATAACTTAAGCCTGCATCACCACCCCCAGATGGACCACCCCTTCACTCTCCCCCTCGTCCCAGCCACAGCATACCTTAGAAATGTAGATCCAGGGGCAGGCTGCTGCTAGAGTTCTTGGACTTCAGAGCTGAGAGGGTCTGCTTCAAAATGTGGCTTTTAAGAAATGCACAGACACACATGCATGTTTGTTTAGACAGAGCCATGTGGGATGTAGGGTTCTCTTCAGTGTTTCCTACAGTGTTCTGATTTGTACTTTGGTGCTTGCACATTTCCTGTTGGATGGCTTAACCGAGGATGGCAAGCAGCCTTCTCTGATCACTTCTAGGAGGGTAATTTGCAGTTATCAGCTGCTGGGGGTCAGGGGGCATCCTTCGTGCCTCCATCTGTAGATCCTGTGGAAAGTACCCCCTCTCTGCTTTCGTGACCTCTGCAGGATGACTCAGGAAAGAGAAGGGTAAGGAAAGAAAGTCAAAGGGAGCCCCTAGATAGCTGGTAAACCTGGTTCTGTTGTACTTTGAAAACAAAGCATTTCTCTTGTCCTCCACAGTGAGGGCATCAGGAAGTAAGCCTCCCCTGGGAACCATGTAGATAAAGGCAGAAAGAGTAGGTCAGATCCCAGAAGATGGGACTTTTCTGATTCAAGAAGTTCAGTATCTTTGTGAGGAACTGCGCCACATGAATGTTGATGCACAGCTTCAGTGTGACAAAGGCAGTTTGTACAATAAATATTGCTGAATCAGTGCTGCCTGTGTGGATGTGTGATGAACTTAGTGATGAATAAAAAGTAGGCACAGCCAGGAGTAGTGGCTGTAATCCCAGTTCCTTGGGAAGTTGAGGCAGGAACATTGTTCGAGACTTGGGGTTTGAGACCAGCTTGGGCAACATGGCAAGACCCCGTCTGACAAAAAAGTAAAACAGCTGGGTATATTGGAGCATGCCTATAGTCTCAGCTACTTGGAAGGCTGAGGCGGGAGGATCACTTACACCCAGGGGTTTGAGGCCGCAGTGGGCTGTGATTGTGCCATTGCATTCTAGCCTGGGCAACAGAGCAAGACTCTATCTCTTAAAAAAAAAGAGAGAAAGAAAGTTTCATTTTTAAGTAAGCATAGATGCTAGCGTGTCCCATGGTGAAGTTGCGAACTCCAGTTGGTTGAGGGAGCTGTTTTCTAGAGGGGAGGGCATCTTCTTCAGCCGAGTTGTTTTGATTTCCTACAGTTTAAGAAGGTTCAGGACCATGGAGTTCTAGATTTACTAGGTAAAACTGTTCACTCCTGTCTGTGAAGCTCCAGAATCTATAGATCTTCTGGTTGGCTGGACAGAGAGGTAGTTTCCACATGGCCATCTTTTCCAGCTAGACACGTTAATTACCTGTCTGTCTAGGGAAAGACTCTGTAATGTGTGCCTCTTAGGAGGAGAGTGTTAAATATTTAGTACATATTTGGGAAGAAAGATAGAAGCTAAATATGTTCTTAGAATTTCAGCCAGCTACACCTGTGTAAAAACAAACAGAACCTCCATTAGAAATGGAAGTTAAACTGTATCCATTTTGAACTTCAGCATGTCAAAACATTATCATGGTAGTCTAGGTGGATTTTTTTCATTAGCACAGAACTTAGAAAGAAAATTAAATGATGACATTTGGCCAAGGCAAGTAATAATAAAGGAGTGTGTGGTCTTCAACTGTATGCTAAAGACTTGCTGATCACATTCGGATTACTCTTTTTTTTTTTTTTTCTTTCAACAACTTTAAGACCGAGTGTCAAGGAAAGCTGGAATAAAGCAGTCACAGTTCTTATTTGTGACAGTGGTCTTTTCCTGTGACTCCATTTCCCTATTATCTGTTTCAGAAACTGTCTGGGCGGAAGATAAATCCAGTGCTCCGGATGTTTGGTCAGTCCATATCGGGAGGCATTGATATGGATGGAAATGGCTATCCTGGTAAGCTGTTTTTCTTTGAAGGCATGTGAGATAAATGAAGATAAATGCATGAAGTAGAATAATTTTCTGTCTGGTTAGCAATCATCACATCCATTTAGAATAACGACAATTCACACGATAGAATAGGGTGTTTTGCCTGGTGTTCAATTTTAAGGTGAAAATAATGTTGACGTTTATTTTGGGGTTTTAAAATGATCTGCTCTGAAGGGCTTAGCACCAGGAGGGTGGATTTTTATAGTGGTTTCTGTGGCAGTGATTCTAATGACGAAAAATCGCACTGGCCACATCTAAAATGGTGAATAGTGAAACCTCATGTTTTCCTTTGTATTTAACCACATTCAAAGGCTTCTTACTCTGGGCAGGAAAAGGAGCAGCATCCCCCACCCCCCACATGCCCCCACCCCCCGCCCCTACTCTTGAAAGAAAATGGTGGAGAAAGATTTGGAGTGAAAAGAAAACCACGTCCTCTTGTGTGTGGACAAAGGAGACCTTCACCATTCAAGGCTGGCTGGCTTGACTTTAGGGTTAATTAATGCCTGTGGTGGTTGTGGCTAACTGGATAAAAATACATGATTTCCAACCCAATCCCAAGTGATATCTGGCCTAGGTCAAATTGCCTGGGTGGTGGAGTAGTGGTTCTTCAGGTGTTTCAAGATGGAGTGGGGTCAGGTGAGGAAACAACAGTAAGAATTTGAAAAAAATCCAGAATGGTCATGGAATTCAGGAAACATTTCTCTAAATTTTGTAGTCATCTTGCTTTTGAGAAATCTTTCTTTCCACTAAAATTTAAGAAAACTAACGCAGTCTTGGATGAGGACACCACATTGTGTACCTTTGTACAGATGGGAGTTTTGGAAATTCCTCAAGACTGCAGAGCCAGGAGGAAGTGTGGGAATAGAAAGAAGTCAGTGTTGAAGCTTTTGTCCCAAGAAAGACCCTCCTGGGCCTTTGTAAGTTTGAGAAAGCAGTTCTTGTTCTGGGCAATTTGTGGCCATCCGCAAATAATACCTTATATGGGTTTAGCATTTAATATGTACAAAATGCTTCCACATGCAATATGCATCTCACAGTGACCCCAGCGGGTAAGGAGGATAGGGTGTTTTCCCCGCTTTATAGACAAGGATGCTGAGACTCAATATCAGGGGCTGCCCAGAGCCTGCAGTGCACGGGGATTCAGCTGCTTCCCAGTGGTTCAGCTGCTTTTCTGCAAATGTGAGGTGAGCAAGGTGTTCACAGTTCACAATGGATCTGAATTTCTGATCTTGTGTTTTTCATAAGGGAAACTGACAAATTCGTCAGGTTCTTTTATTTTTAAACATATAGCTAATTTAAAAAGACTACTGAAGAACAAAATTGATAAATACACCCAAGTGGAGAAATTTTAGGAACACTATAATTCATGGATTTGCCATTTGTTTTTCCTTAATGAGGCCATCATATAGATGCTCAGTGCATTTAGTGATGTGCAGATTCGGACCCTCTTGGACTCAGATACTTGGTTCTGTGAAGTAGTAGTGGGAACCCCACGGCCAGGGATTTATATTGCCGGGTTGGGGTGGTAGGGAGAAAGGCATACAACCACTGGAAGAGTAAGTACTTCCTAAATTAAAGTTATTTAGGAATAAACATTACTGGTTAAACCAGGGTCTTGTTTATAGCTTACCAAGTATTTTCATGAGTTTACTGACTTAAATATCTGATTTCATATATTTAGTAAATATTTACTATAAATCTAGTGAGTACTTAACGAATATTATATAATGACTAATAAATATTTTCTGATTTAAATGTAATGAAATATTATCAGCCTTTGAAGAAGGCCGTGGGGATAATTATCTTCATTTTACAGACAGGGATACCATGAGATACTCAGGTCACATAGAGTGAGGGGTGGAGGGTGACGATTCCGTGTTCTTCAGAACCTAGAGAATTTTCCAAGAGTCACTGAATTCTAGGTATGTCTTTCTCTAATTCACTGATGTCAAAAGAAGTATAAGCCATATGTGTAGTCTAAAATATTCCCGTAATTACATAAAATGATAAAAAGGTGAAGTTAATTTTATTAATTGTTTTAGCCCAATATAGCCAACATATTATCATTTCAACATATAATCAATATGAAAGTTATGAGTGAGGTAGTTAATGGTTTTCTGTACTAGGTCTTTGAAATGTGGTGTGTATTTTACACTCACAGCACCTCTCGACTGAGACCAGCCACATTTCAAGGCCCCAGTAGCCTGCGTAGGGATTGGCTGCCGCATGGGAGAGTGTGGCTTCCATTCTTACAAGATCATTGTATAGCCCAGAAGGTGGCCGTCAGAGGGCTCTCTGGCCTCAAGGCTGGGCCTCCATCCTTGTGAGCTCATTCCCAGGGAGCTGTTGGGTGTGGGCTTCAGCAAGTTTCTGAACGCTGTAAACTTCTCATTTTCAGATGTCACTGTTGGAGCCTTCATGTCCGACAGCGTGGTTCTCCTCAGGTGAGAGGCCTCACTCTTGCTCCTTGAATTGTGCTGTTCAGGGTGAGGGATGGAGCCATTTGCCATTCATGGGCTCTTTCCTCTGTCCTGTTCCTTGTAGGCTGGAGGTGCTTAGTAAGTTGAAATGCTACCTTATTTTCTCATTCTAATTATTCTCTATCCCAGAGTTTCTATCTGTGGCCTTGAATGGCTTGCAGGTATGAGATGATAGCATCCTGGGAGCTTCTAGGTAGGGGTTGGGGTAGCCTAACTCTCTTAAGCCCTAAAGCTATTTGCCTTTGGCTAAGAACCTTCCATAATGTGCCATACAAATATTTTATTATTTCCTGCGGGTGCTGGGAAGCACTGTTCGTTTTATCTCTTCATCTGTACACCCTGCATTCGTACCTCCAGTCAGTCCACAACACCCTGGGGACCGGGAGCCTCCTGCCCGTTAGACAGCACGTCATTCCCTGTTGGCAGCAGAGGTGAAGGACATGAGCTGAGGCCCAGAGCTTGCTGAGGCCCGTGCAGTCTGGATCTCTCCTACAAAGGCCAGTGGGCCGCCGCCACCACCCGTGAACCCTCTCCAAATATTTCTAGCTGTATGAGTCAGAGGAGGCAGAATTACACTTTGGAGTGAGAGCCAATTCTTAGGTTTTGTTAATAACCTGATGGCAGAACTTTCTAAAATAGACTAGTAGGATCTCAGAGCTGGAAGGGATCCCAGAGGCCATGTAGTTCCATACCCCAGATCCTTCTTATTCAGCAGTACCTTCTGCTGGTCTCCACTGCAGGGCCACATAGCCTCTTGTTCTGAGTGAGATGCCTCATGAGTGGGAGCCCAGTTACTTCTAAGGGAACCCGCTTGCCCCAGGAACATTAAATCTTGAATTATTAAAGAGGCAGAAGAGCCTTGAGGTTGAATGTGAACTCAGGGGCCAGGTGGCCAGGTTCCAGCCCTGACTCCGCCCTTACTAGGTGAGTTTCCTGGGCAAGTGCTCTGACCTTTCTGTTTCAGGATTCTCCTCTGTTGGCCAGGACAGCAATACAGATGCTCCTTGACTTAGGATGGGGTTATTTCCAGATAAACCCATTCAAAGTCAAAACACGGTATTTTCAACTTAGGACGGGTTTGTCCAGATGTAGCCTCATGGTAAGTCAAGGAGTGTGCTGCATTCCTATGGCTTTCGCACCCTTGTGAAGTTGAAAAATCGTAAGTTGAACCATCATAAGTCAGGGACCACCTGCAGTATGTGTAAAATGTTCAGAACAGTGCCTGGTTTAACTGCTTAATAAATCTTAGCAAGTTTGATGTAAATTGGGTTAAATTTGCCTCCCTAAAATTCTGCTTCTCGGTCTTGTGTCTTTTACATAGCAGCCCTTTAGTATCTGAAGGGGGCAATTGTGTCCCCCAAGTGGTGACTTCACTAAGATAAGGCCTCCTTGGTTCCTGTAATTATTTCCCATGTGACTGGATTTTCACTTTCTTTATCAGCCCTTCCTCTGGATAAAACAGCTTTTGTGGCTCCAAATGATTGAGGTTAGATTTGTGAAGCTGGTTGCTCTAGTTAGTGCTTTCATGATGTCGTCTTTGCTCTCTTCACTATCCTGAGCGTCTTACTTTGGTTTGTCAGGATTCTTCTCAAATAAAACAAACACACTCCTCAACTTTTCACAGTTGAAAGCAGGCTTTTTTTTTTCTTCTTCTTCTTCTTTTCTTTTTTTGAGACGGAGTCTTGCTCTATCACCCAGGCTGGAGTGCAGTGGTGTGATCTCGGCTCACCGCAACCTCTGCCTCCTGGGTTCAAGTGATTCTCCTGCCTCAGCCTCCTGAGGAGCTGGGATCACAGGTGCACACCACCATGCCTGGCTATTTTTAAAATATTTTTAGTAGAGATGGGGTTTCACCATGTTGATCAGGCTGGTCTCGAACTCCTAACCTTGTGATCCGCCTGCCTCAGCCTCCCAAAGTGCTTGGATTACAGATGTGAGCCACCACACCCGGACCAACAGGCCCTCTTAAAACCGGGGCCATCTGGCTGAAGGTCCATCATATAGACTCTGCTTTCTCATCATTCTTGTATTTTTAAATCTTCCTGCTGTGAGCTTCAATCCAAAGAGGATTTTCTTTTTCTCTTCTTCATGGTGAGGGACAGCCTTCTCCAGGAGTTTGCTCACATATGGAGGTAAAGTAAAGTGAGGCAGTTACACAATGGGTGGGAGACCCCAGACTCCAGCCTGGGATGGAGGGTTGAATCTGGTGAGTTGGAGCTCAACAGGGACAAATGTAAAGTTATTCAAGAAGAACTCCAGGGAGAGCACATATCAAGAGAAGAGACCTAGGAGCGGAGCCTGGGGAGCCCTACCCTGAACAAGAGGCCAAGAGAAGGCCCAAGAAGAGTGGTTGGGCCATGACAGCTGTAGAAGAGCATGCAAGGATGTTGTGGTCACAATCATCCATTCTCTTATTCATTCAGCTAAGGTACATTGACCTGCTGAGATGCTGCCATGCATCAGATCCCGGGGATTTGATGGGGAACCTGACCTAGGCTGTGACCTTAGATTATAGCCAGGGAGCCATAGGCAACCAATGTTTGGTAAGCTCCTACCGCCTGCCTGGCACGGTGTGAGCACTTCATGTGTGTTCATTCTTTGTTGTTGTTTTCTTTCTGTATTAAGGTAGAATTTGCATACAATAAAATGCACCAATTTGAGTGTATGACTCCATGAGTTTTGACCACTGCATACATTGTGTGACTACCACCCCACCACAATAAAGAATACTTCTATCACCCCAGAGAGTTTCCTTGTGCCTCTGTCTACTCAGACCCCTCTCCTGATAGACAACCACTGTTCTGACTTCTATCACCATCGATCCATCTTGCCCATTCTAGAATTTCACATTGGTGGGAATATACACTATGGACTGTTTTGTTTCTGGCCTCTTTCAATCAGTGTGATGCATTTGAAATTTGTTCATGTTGGCATGTGCTTGTTTTTCCCCTTACTGAGTAGCATTCCATTGACTGAATATCCTTGAGTTTGTTCATCCATCCTCTTGTTGACAGAACACATGATAACTCTTAGTCTTCTTAACAATCCATGACATGAGTGGGGGTGTTATCCCCATTTTATGGGTGAGGAGACCAAGGACATGCAGTTCTTATTAATATAAAAGGGAAGGTGATTCCACATGGTGGTAGGTGCTATGAGGATTATAAGGCAGGGTTACTTGGTCGGGCAGTGGCATCAAAGTCAGCAGAAGGGCCAAGCAGAGTGAGGCCTGGGACTTGTCGGAGGTGGCAGGGGGAGGTCAGGGGTGCCATTGGCCGTGGTGGCTCTAGAGAAGTGATGGGGCAAAAGCCAGATGGCAGTAGGTGGGTGAGAGAAGAAGCAAGAAAAGAGAGTGACTCCTGACTGCCTCTCCAGAAGCTTGGCTGCAAAGGAGCAAATGGGACCAGCAGGTAGTTCAGGGAGGTGTTTAAAGGATGGGAGGCTCTGGATCGGTGATTAGGCCAAGAACATCTTTGAGCCATTTTCTGGTCTCCCAAGTCCCTTACCCTCTTGGAAGAGATCAGAGGGGCTTCACCCTCGGCTTCACCTTCATCTATGTGAACCCTGATGCCCTGACCCTATGCCTAACCCCAAGGGTCCTGGAGAGGTTGAAGAGACAAGAGGGAGGATAGGAGGCTGCTCCAGGGATGAGGGATGGGGGGATGAGGTTGGTGAGAGTGATAGAATTCAGTACACAGGCTGAGGGTGAGGGGCCCTCATCTTCTGAGCCAGGCCCCAAGATAGGAATAAGGTCAGGGCAAGGTTCAGTTTGGGATGTGGATGAGGATGAAGCAGAGGGTGACCACCCTGGTCTATTCCAGGAGGACAAGGGAATCAGGGAGAGCAGGGAAGCCTTCAAAGACAAGCTAGAGCCCCTCAGAGAGGAAGCAAGGTGGGGCAGGTAAAGCGGTAGCTGAGCATGCTGCATGGGAGCATGGGAGACACCCAGCAGGTTGGGTGTCTGCAGGGGCAGCCATTGATAAAGTCCCAGGATTCAGCTGAGCAGCAGTGAACTAGAAGGCCTGGAGGCATCAGCTGACTGTGTTAAGTAGGGGCTTGGCTCGGTCTGGCCTAACTGACAGTTAGATTTTGAGTTACTTTAGGTTTTGGGTGGGACTAGAAAAGCAGGGAGGGCTAGGAGACCATGCATGTACATGGACACATAGATACGTACTGCTCATTGTTTCTAACCCTCCTAAGGGCAGGAGGCCAGAGGTGCGTGGGTTAGGAATGCTATGGGCTGCAGCTAAGAGAAAACCTGACTGAGGCTTTCAACTATATGACCCCAAATTAGCTCCCTGGAGGTAGGTGGCCCCAGGGCTGGCTTAGTAGCCTAACAATGTCACCAGGGGTGAAGGCTCTTTATCTGTCCTTGCCTTGCAGAAGGCCAAGGCACCTTGAGCAACGTATCAAAGGGCATCCCAACTGGTTGTATTATTTACCTGGAAGTGAAGTGTCAGGATTTGAACTGTCAGCCGTCAGGGAGAAGTGTTCCAGCTACCAGCTTCTTAAAACAAATAAAAGCCCTGAAAGCACTTGTGGTGCCGTCCTTGGGTGCCCCTTTGCTTTTATCTCAGAGGGTGGCACATTTGTAGGCAGGACTGTGAGATGCAGTCTCCCCTGCCCCCAGGAGTGCAGCTGACCCACTCTGCCCTCAGGAAGTTTGCTTCCCTCAGATTAGCTCCGGGGCAGGTCCTGTGTCAGGGTGATAGGCACACGGTGCTCTCCCATTGGAGGTCACAGGAAGTGATCAGAGAGGTCCCTGAAAGATTTCTGGGCTTTTCTTCATCCAAAAACAATACTTGGAGTTGAAACAAAAAGGTTGAAGGGAACTGATCTGACAGCTGTGGGAAGGAGATGTACCTGTGAGGGTCCCTGTGGTCCATTTCAAAGGATACTGTTTTTCCAACTTCCACTGAGGTCACTGTGTCTGGGCTGCCCACGTCTGTTTCCTGCTTGCTGCCCTGTCTTCTGCAGAGCTCTTCTGTGAGAGGAGGACTTGGCCTCCTCCCTGATGAGTGGCCCCTGGGGATGATGGGGTAAGCTAGGCTTTTCTTCTGTACCATGACCAGGCAGGTCAGGGACCATGCAGGGTGGAGACTGGCTCTCCATGGTACCTCTGTCCATCTGTGAGGCTTTGGACACTTGTGGTTTTCAGTCTCCTGGGCTGGAGTAAAATTTGTACTTATTTAATTAACAAGGGTTTTTGCACATTTATTATGGGAATGAGAGGATGAATTCACTGGATCCCAGCCCTTGCAGGGTGCTGCAGGCTGGTGGGGCAGGTTTGGAAATAGACAATGACTCTTCACCTTAGTAAGTGGGGGCCAGGGGTGTGTGTATAGAGCTGGAAGCACAGAGAGGGAGGATGCCTAACTGTCAGGGGTACTAGGGAAGGCTTCCTCAGGGTGGGAACATTTGAGCTGGCTGTTGAAAGGTCAATGGGGTTTTATAGGGTGTCCACTGGCATCTGCACAATCACACTGGCCAGGGGTAAGATATCCACTTTCTGATTTATTTCTAGTATCCTATAAGGATGAACCCAGAAGAAAATGGAAAGACTAAGGTGTTGGCCTTCTTTCAGGCACTGCTATTGTCTGACTTCCGTTTGTTCTGCAGCCAGATTTGCTCTGGGAGTCCTGCAGTTCCACTGCATCTGTCACCACTACTCTCTGTTGACCCGATCTCCCAGCATGGTGGCAGCAGTGGAGTCCCCTCATCCCATCTGTGCCTCGTGTCTCTTCACTTCCTTTGTTCACCCAGATTTTCCTTAACGCTTTCTTCCCTTGGAGTTGGTGTGGGTCATCATTCCCATCCGCCCTGTCACCCTGGGCTCTCTTTGAGGGATCGTTGTACACAGGGGGGTCATTGTTCTCAAGCCACAAATGCCCCTTAATCTTGTTATGTCACCCCAGTGGTGTGAAGGCTGGGGCTCCTTAGAGGTAAAAGGGTTCCTCTGTGAGGTCTGGAGGGAAAAGGTCGAGTGGTAGCTTAGGTGAATGCTGCCTGAGCAGATGTCTGCAGTGGGAGCAGAATGGTGTTATTTACTCTTAATTTTTGTGGGATGTCTCTGGGGAGCCCAGGGGTGCTGTCCATTCATCAAGCACTGGGGGATGGTCCACAGCAGGGAGGAGAGTGTGGCTATTTATTGAGTTTCATTTGGTTTTGAGACTGGGCGGGTTGATTTCTTCTGCTCTGAAGCACTTTGCTATTACCAGCTGGGACTCTACTAATCAAGTTCTTTTAGAAAAATACCCAATGAATTGGTGGTGGTAAATGAAGGAGGAGGTTTGACCAACTGGATGGGGCTAGAACATTGCAGTTCATGCTCATAATGGCAGCAAATGCTTGAGGGAATCCTTGAGTATGCATCTCTTTCTCGAATCATGGCATCTGCTTTAGGAAATCCTCTTAAATGTATTCTTACCTCCCTAGTAAAATGGAAATCGGAACTTAATTGGTAAAATTTTAAATAATTATCCAGCATCTGGTGGTTCATTTATGGCTTCAACCAGATGTGTTTTATTAACAAACTTACTTTTATTATTGGGAAGCTAACTATTAATTTACTAGGCAATATGCCACTTCTAAAATCAGAAAAAAATGCTCACAGAACATACTAGCCCTTCTCTCTTGGGATATTTCATGCTTTAAGTAAATCCTGGGTTGAAGGCCTAGGATTTATCCTGTTGGTCTAGTTCTTGTTTGATTCTGAGAGCTGCTCCTTACCATGACTAAGTCACTTTCCTCTCTTGCCCTGCAGAGCAAGGCCTGTCATTACGATGGATGTCGCCATCTTCCTCCCGGGCTCCATCAACATCACGGCGCCTCAGTGTCATGACGGACAGCAGCCTGTGAACTGCCTGAACGTCACCACCTGCTTCAGCTTCCGTGGCAAACACGTTCCAGGAGAGATTGGTAATGAGCCACCAAGTCAGGGCTCAGGATACCCGTTTAGCTGGAGTGGGCTGGTGGGATATTTCCGATGTTTCCTGTCGCTGTTCCTCCCAGCTGGTTTTGCAGGCAGCAGGCACACAGGCTGGACATCCTTTCCCTCTGAGGTTCCTCCCCTTCCCTTTCCTGCTTATCAACATGTTTGTTTGTTTTTTTTTTTTTTGAGACGGAGTCTCGCTCTGTCGCCCAGGCTGGAGTGCAGTGGCCGGATCTCAGCTCATGGCAAGCTCTGCCTCCTGGGTTCACGCCGTTCTCCTGCCTCAGCCTCCCGAGTAGCTGGGACTACAGGCGCCCACCACCTCGCCCGGCTAGTTTTTTGTATTTTTTAGTAGAGACGGGGTTTCACTGTGTTAGCCAGGATGGTCTCGATCTCCTGACCTAGTGATCTGCCCGTCTCGGCCTCCCAAAGTGCTGGGATTACAGGCGTGAGCCACCGCACCCGGCCTCAACATGTTTCTAATATCACACAACCTCCAGCTCTAGGACAAATAATGTTGGACCCCAAGCATTCTTTCTCCAAATATGAGGGCCAGACTGAAGCCTCATTGGACCACAGGTCCTATGGGACTGGTGGAGATATAATGCCCGGAGCCTGGCCCTTATGGAATGCTGGAGCAGTCAGAAAGCAGAAGTGACAGGACTTTTTAGGCTCCTCATTGAGCTTGTAGCATCAGCCAGATGTCAGGGGGCTTATAACATTTACTGTGGAATTAGAGACCAAAGACGGTCTCTAATGACGGATGGTGGGATTGGGATTCTGGTGTTACAGAGGCTTAGGTTTCTAAAAGAGGGGTGCTGCTTTGGCAGCTCAGAATTGAAAAGAGGCCGGCATTGTCCTGACAGCTGGTAACTGTCCCTGCCATTTGTCTGGGGAAAATTGACTTGCTAGCCTAGCTCTAGAGGCTGGATTAAACCCCAGAACAAGATAGGGCCACTGTTGATTAGAATTCAGAGCACGTGGTCACCTGAAGGAACTGAATCTGGAGCTTTATGCATATTACTAGGTGCTTCATTTTTATTTAAAAGGCTGATTTAATAATAGAAAGAAAAACTTCAGGCAAACAAAAACATCAGCAGGGACCTGGACCTACTGACGTTCTTAGATATTTTTAATATCATGAGTGACTCCTTTTGCTACTCACAGTGTAGCTCCTGGCCTAGCAGTGTCAGCATCACTGGGAACTTGTTAGAAATGCAGGACTTTGGGCCCTACTTTGGACTTCTGAATCAGAATCTGCATTTTTGCAAGAGTCCCACAAGATTCCCGTGCACATTTAAGTTTGAGAAGCACTGCTCTGGAGCAGACATGTGTGCACACACGCCCACTCATGCAAAAATGTTTACATGAGCTAGTTCATTCCTCAGCCACACCTCAAATGTTCTACCTTATTTAATATGTTCATCCTTCTTGGCTAACTGTCTCATTGGCAATTTCTCTTGATCTTTAGGTATATTGAATGAGCTCAACGATTAAACATATTTATTTATATCATTTTTTAAAAAGAGCTTAGAAATTTCAACATTGAATGAAACCATACAATAAAACTTGGGAATTGGTTAGTGAGGGAGGATTAACAACATTTTCTTGTGTAGCTCAGTGAGAAAGAGCAGCTCACTCAAGATCACACAGCTGTTGTTGAAGCCAGGAGTTGAATTTGTATCTTGTGATACTTAGTTTTGCTTTCTAACAACTGTTTCTCACCACCTCCCTAATTGTTTAAGATACTACAGTCTTGGCGCGGTGGCTCAAGCCTGTAATCCCAGCACTTTGGGAGGCCAAGACGGGTGGATCACGAGGTCAGGAGATCGAGACCATCCTGGCTAACACGGTGAAACCCCGTCTCTACTAAAAAAAATACAAAAAAATAGCCGGGCGAGGTGGTGGGCGCCTGTAGTCCCAGCTACTCGGGAGGCTGAGGCAGGAGAGTGGCGTGAACCCGGGAGGCGGAGCTTGCAGTGAGCTGAGATCCGGCCACTGCACTCCAGCCTGGGCGACAGAGCGAGACTCCGTCTCAAAAAAAAAAAAAAAAAAAGATACTACAGTCTTAAGGAAAAAAGCTTTCTCATAGTTCTGGGACTCGTGTATCCTCCACATAATTAGGCGGTCTGTCTTCTGTCCAATGCCAGCTCATGATATAGTTGGACTCTGTTAAGAAACATTTTTAAAGAATGAAGGTGAATTTTGATACACATAAGAATGAGAACTATTCTAGAACTCTCAGAAAGGGCAAACGATTGATCGTTTCTGTGTGTGTTCATTTGACAAATACTTATTATGTATCCACATGTGCTGGGCACTGGAGATGACAGTCCTGTCCTCATGGAGCTTCTAAAGGGAGTTACAAAGAGTTTCTACTATTTTGGCCTTGAAGCAGTATTAGACAGCTTTCACTTCTCGCTGCTGTGAAAGTGAAGGTAAATTGGTGTAGCTGAAGCAGAGAAGAAGAAACCAAGATGCAAGTTAGAGCAAGAGTGATTCAGAGCATGAGGCAAGTGGTGGAGCAAACTCTGATTTGAAGATTCATGAGCTGAGTGCAGAGGAGGTGTGGGTGCCTCCTCATGCTGTTCCCGACCAGTGGCTCTTTCTGGGGCCCCATCTAGTGTGAGCCTTTCACAGACTGCTAAGCACAATTAGAATGAAGGTCTAGGCTTAGCCATAGCCTCTGAAATGTTGGGGCAAAGTGGCAGAGGCAGGCAGTTTGATGGCATCTTGTACTGTACCTTGTGGGCAATGCGGAGCAACCTGGCTGATATCCGACGTGAGGTGGGGCCCATTCAGCACCCGTGCACCCTCCCATTAATTTCCCTTCCCTATCCTCCATCTGCCATATGCGTTCATAGATAAAGTCAAACATTCCTTTACACTCTAAGGGTGTGTTTCCCCGACAATCAGACTTAAAGGGGATGGTAGCTGGAGACTTTTGGTATCTCAATATAACAAGGCAATGCAGAAAATTACTCATCCCCAACATGTTTCTGTCACTTTCTCTGGCATTCATATCTCAATCTTTGCAGTAGAAAGAGAAATGCAGAAATCTGCCAAAAAATATGCTGCCAGCGAAATGGAGAGTTTGGGGAGGGAAAAATGGGCAGGCCTTATGGAAATGTGATAGGAAATGAGGTGGAGGTGAAAGGTCAGGTAGCTGTGGGGATCCAGCTCTGGGTGAGGTGTCCTAGAGTTCAGCAAGGAAGGCGGCCTCTTGGCTCTGCACAGTTGGGAAGGTCAGTCTTCAGATGGCAGAAGGATGGGCACTTCGAGGACACAGATACCCTCCACCCCCCTCCAGGTTCAGCAGAGGGTGCTGGCCAACTCTGTGTCATCTCCAGGCCTCCGCATCAGGAACCTACGACTGGGACACCAGGTTACCAGCCTTCCTCCTCTCTGTGCTGGCAGCTGCAGAGGAACCATGTGGATGATGACTTTGTCCATGGAATGCCTGGTGAATGAGTGCCAGCCCTGGGCAGGCCTTCCAGGCACCTCTCAATGGCTGCATATCCTGGGCCAAGTTTGTTAGCAGGATGGCTGCATTTGGGCAGAGCAATACACAGATACCTGTGGTGGGCCAGGTACCACTGTCAGAAGTGGTATCTTCTGTGGTATTTATCTGCTGCCATCTTCAGCCACATGATCTGCCCTCTGAGGATGGTTTTGAGAGCCATAAGCAGTTAATGTTAGTCTTGTGCCTTTAGTTTCTTCTTCTCTAACTGGCAGCATTCAAGCCCATGTACAGAGAAGGCACACCAACTGCCTCTTCATTTCCTGCTTTAGAAATGGGAGACCACAGTGCCTACTTGGTCATGGGAGTATTCAGGACCAGCTCATTAGCGGGACACAAGCTGCTGTGGCCTCTGGAAATACTGTAGGAAATACAGACTTTCTCTGTAGGAGGTGAATCTGCCTTGGCCTCTGAAACAGGCAGAGTCCAGTCAGGAAAACAGAAACCATACCAGTTATTTTAACAGAAGACATTTAGCACTGGGAATGGGTTAAACAGGTCATGGAGGACCTGGGAGTAACTACAGGAAGCAGCTGCCGCCTCCAGGTCTGCACCAGTGTATCTCAAAGTGTGGTCCCAGACCAGCTGCATCAGCATCACCTGGGATCTCGTTAGACATGCAAATTCTGACCAGAAACTCTGAAGGTGGGACGCAGCATCTGTGTTTTTACAAGCCTCCAGATGGGTTCCATTTGAGAACACTGCTCAAGGTTATACTTGGGGTTAAACACTTCCTTGGGGTTATCAGAACCTGTGAGCTCAGAGGAGGGGCCCTGTGGAGCTAGGACCTGACCCTCTGAGGAGGGGTTGGTGCTGCTGATCTCTCTGAGGGGGTGCAGTGAGGCTGGCTCTGGGAGAATGGGGGGAAGTCTGAAAACTAGAATTAACTGCTGTTAGGACCAGCTGCCATGAGAAACTGTTGCTGGGATAAGCTGCTAGGAATAGGAAGCAGGAAGGAAGGAGCGAGTCCCTTTGCCCTCCTCCAGCCTTGCAGGCTCCCTCCGATGCTTCATATTAGCTGAGCCTCACAGAGAGCCTCTGGCAAAACAAATGAGGTTTGCAGGGTTCCAGTCCCAGTGTCACAGTGCAGAGTAGGGAAGGGTAGGTTGGAGCTGAGGACAACAGCCTCATAAACCAGCACAGTGAGCATCCAGTTACACCGAGTTGCTGAATCCCTGTTGGGTCATTCAATAAAATAATAATAATCAAGGTCCTACAGAGTGCCAGACACCCTACTTAGCTTGGGGCACAGAGCAGTGAACAGGACAGGCAAAGTCCTTGCCCTCATGGAGCTGGCATCCTAGTGGGAGGGGGGCAGGCAGACCGGACAAAAACCACCAGCTGCTCCCTTGCTCACTCTTCTAGATGAGTTCCGGGCCCCTTGTGTGGCAGGCACTGTGCTTAGCACTGGGACCCAGACACAGACTTCTCCCTCTGACTGTGGGCTCCTCCAGGAATAGGTTTACAACATATTTCATAAAGTACTTTAAAATAGGAGTTCTGCCTGTCCCTAATAGTATTATTAATCTCTTCATTCTTGGCATGGAAACAGCCTGTGGCCTCTTGGAGCCTCCTAGCTAGCACAGGTGAAGGTGGTAAATGCTTTGCCCAAGGGGACCCTGCCCCTTACCCATGGGCGGTGCTTGTACCTACTCACTGGCCAGGCTGAAGCCTAAACTTAACTTGTCAATCTCTGGAGGCTGGGAATCAAGCTGGCAGTTCTGGGCTCTCACCAGAGTGTGAAAAGAAAACCAGGAAGGGACGCTCTCTGAGTGATTGCATTTTGCACTCTGACCCAGTGCTCCCGTGTTTCCATGGTTCTCAGCCTGAAAAAGCTGTGAGCAAGTGGAATACCTGCCCTGCCTCCAGACACACAACTGAGCCCAGGTCCTGAGAGATGGCACCAAGGTCATCCACACTAATAGAAATAGGATTGAAACCAGGTGACTTGTTTCCAAAGCCTTCCTCTGTCTTTAGGGGTGCATTTTTGCTTGGGAGAATGTTTGCACACAGCATTCTCTGAGCTCCTTCTGGTCTCTTGAGTAGCATCGAAATGGGATAATAAGGTAAATCCATTTGAGGTGAGGAATGGGTAGCCTAGTCTAATAATTACTACCTCATTCTTTTGCAGGACAGAATTTAGGAAAGCTAGTAAAGTTTCCCCCTCTCATGGGAAACTCTAAGGGAAGCTCAGAGTAACTCGGGAAGGAAAATTTGTTAGAATTTCACAGCTGAAATCTTGTTCTGATGGAGAGCGGGAATTAATCAAAACTTGCTGGGAGAGACCAGAGCCAGAGTTGATGAGAGACAGCTGGCTCCCTCCTGGCCCAGGCCCGTGCAGGGGGCCCCCTCGGGAAGCAGCTGGGGGCAGGGCAGGGAGGTGGCTGAAAGTATTACTCGGGGCTGATCAGCTTTTCCATCACCATGACATCATTCGACATGGCAGGGACACAAGCTGCCAGAAGGAAAAACCTAAAGATGTGAAATGTGCTGTTGGAGCAGGCCCTAATCAGAACCAGCACCCTTCCAGGGACAGACGGGGGCTGGCCAGGCTGGCTTGCATCAGGGCCGGCTGTGGGCAACTCAGACAGCCTGATGCATCCACCTTCCCAGGGCCCTGACCGCGGAGCCCAGGCAGCTGATCGGCTGCTTCCTGGACATGTCCTCTGCTTCGCTTTCCACCAGACCCTTTACCAGTGGGTGCTGGTAAAACTACCTGTTGCCCTCAGGGCTTTGGAATGAGTGGTCGGCATTTCTTCTTGCCTCCTCAGGCAGGGTTTCTCATTGTGACTCTTGCTTTCTTCTAGAGGAGTCTGTTATAGAACTAACTTCCTTTGGGGTAATTTAAAATGTCAAAATTTAAATCAAGGAAAAGTACTAAGTAGGCAGTTCTAGAGATGAAATGCTTCCAGAATGATTGCACTTGGTGAATTGGATAATTCGTTGTGTCTGTGACTGTATGTTTTAACATTTTAGAGAAATCTGAAAGGTTAATGTGCTGGCATGCACACACCCTGCTTGAGTGGAGCAGCAGTTGCTTTGTCCTCAGCTCGGTTTCTGTGAACTGTGAGTTGTTTCTCTCTCCCTTGAGTTGCAAGAGATCAGTACTTCCGGATCAGTACTTCCGCAGTGAGATGAAACTTTGGAGGAGTAAAGTTGGTGTTTGTAAATTGCCTAGCACAGTGCTTGGCACACATTGCAGGTTGAATTTATTCGCTTTTCCTGACTTACCCTGTGTTAATATGGGTTCTCCCCAAAACAGAGCCTGGGTCAAGGATCCGAGTGCATGTGGTTGATGCACAAATGATCCCAAGAAGTACCAGTAAGGAAATGGGACAGTGAGACAGGAAAGGAAGGCAGCTACAGACCTCAGGCTTCTCCAGAGAAACAGAATGGAGAGAGAAAGAAATGGATTAGTTGGTTGATTTTCAGGAATCGGGTTATGAGATTATGAGGTCTGGGAAGTCTGAATTTTTCAGGGCAGGCCAGTAGGCTGGAGACTCAGGGAAGAGTTGATGTTGCAGCTCAGGTCTGAAAGCAGTCTAAAAGCAGTTTATTTTTTTGGGAACCTTAGTCTTTTAAAGTCTTCACCTGATTGGATAAGGCTTGCCCACATTTTGGAGGGTAATCTACTTTATTCAAAGTCTACTGATTTAAATGTTAATCTAATCTAAAAAAATACCTTCTCAGTAACATCTAGATTGCTGCTTGACCATCTAGATTGCTGGATACTGTGGCCCAGCCAAGTTGACACATAAAATTAACCATCAGAGCAGACAAATAGAGGGTGTATTACTGAGCAGGTTACCACTGTGGGCAGCTGGAGCTCAATCCTGCTGGAGAACCCTGGGAGTCAGTGTAGACCATGCCCCAGAGTTACCCCCCATCAAGGGGCAAGGGAGCTGGGGCCCTGCATTATGGAGGGCTGCTCTGGGGACTGGAGTTCCCTGGCACTCCTGGCTTGCCATGCACGTGGACAGAGCCACTAGAGAAAGCCCTCAGGAGAAGAGAGGCAGTCACTTGCTGTTGCAATTTGGGCCGGACAACAGAGAAATGGTAAAAGCCAAGAGGATATGGGTGGGGGAGCAATACCATCCGTTCCATCTTCCTGTGTTCCTTTCCACCCAGGTTTTCTCTGAGCTCAGCTAGTTCATCTCTGGCAAGATAGTCCAGTCTCGCTGTTCTCTCCATTGTCTCCCTTCCTGAGGGAAGGCAGCTGTGGTTCTTTCACCTGGAAAGGAGGCTGGTCAGGGGACCCCGAGGAGAGTCTGCTCAGCAGCTGCCTCCACCATATTGCTTCACTCAACTGTGGCCTCTGGCTTGTCTTCCAGCAATGTGCATCTCCAGCCATGACCTTGCTTAAACAAACTTGGAAATTCTCTTCATTTAAATTTAACCTTTCTTACTTCTGGGCAGTTGTTCAGGGAAGTTGTGATCAGTAGAAAGTAAATTGGCCAGATCTCTACACTTGTTTGGACCTGCTATCCATGCATTCAAAAAAAATGGGAGGTTTTGGTCAAGTAATGTACAACATGCACGAAGAACAAATGTGGCAAGAATAGCCTGGTACCAGAGATTAAGGGAGTTCTGGATTCAGCTCTTTGGTGGGTGGTTCTCTGGCCTGGAGCAAGTCTTGTTCCCTTTTGGAGCCTCAGTTCCCTCATCTTAAAAAATGAAGGTTTTTGAGCTTAGTGGTCTCCAGGATTGCCTCAAAGCTTTACCAGTCTGAATCTATCACTTTTCTTGCTGTTGTCCCTGTTGAGGTTGGTGTGTGACACTTGCACAGGCACCAGTGTTTTCTGTGTGGGAGCACTTTCCTATATGCATTATTTTCTTCTTAATAATGGCACCTCCTGAGAGTATCCAGGTCTCAGGTCCCTTCTGGTGACACAGCCTTGCCTTGTAAGTCAGCTGTTTGCTGGCGTTAAACAAGTTGGGGCAGACGGCTCTGCTGACTAGGAATTTGCCAGCTCGGCATGGCAAGATCCCTGAGATGGCAGAGGCCCAGGGAGGCCATTAGAAGCATCAAAAATATGCCCTGCGGCAGGTGCAGAATGCCGTTCAGGTCACCTTCCTCTCTCTCTGTTCATACCTCCCCTGGTGGCTGATCCCTTTGATGTCATTAAAAGCCAGAGTCTTCCCTAATGCCTGACTTCACTTACTTAAATGCCAGTGGGCTCGGGGCTGCTTGTTACTGATGCAAAGCCCCCAGCTTCTAAGAGAGAGGTGTGTGGAGACAGGGCGGGGCTGGGTCATCCGCCTTCTGTTGCTCAGCCATCTCACCTGGTCATTCCGGGTACAGAGATTCCTGTTCTCTTACTTTAAAAATAACATATTTCCTTGAATCCCCAAAACAGTTAAAAAATAAAAAGGGTTATGGAGGGGATGACGTCTGGCACAGAAAAGCAGTAAAATAGGTGTATTGACACTAAAGTCGTATTTCTATAATGAAATACATACCTATCTATTTACTTATTGACTCTGAAATAACAGAGGTAGATCCTTTCAGGTTTATCTAGCATGCATTTGATACTGTGATCATCTTTTCTTTTTTGTTTTTTTTTTTTTTTTTTTTAAATTCAAGACTGTGTTACAGAAGTTCTGCCATCTGGCATTACACATTCAGGTATAGTGGGTGAGTTATTCTTTGCAGGAGAGGACCTCAGTACAGGCCCTACCGTGGTCATAGTTTTGTTGAAAGGATAGGCACTACAAAATGTTTGATCACCATACTCGGCTACCTGGGAATGAAGGCAACTCCAGCCTTCATCTGGGTTCCTGTGCATGTAAACTACCTGAAGACAGGAGTTTGTGCCTGCGTTGTTCATTGGTGTATCCCCTGTACCTACAGCGGTGCCTTGCCTATAGTCAGTGCTCAGTAAACGATGGCGGGCACATGGTCCAGTCCATGTACTGGTTATAGAGCATGACTCAGCTTCGTTGAGATGAGTTAAAATTATCAGACGAGGTGGTTCCCTTGTGTTGGGCATAAACCATGTGCTTTATAGAAGTCAGTGTTACACAAAGCCTTGATAATTTCACAGCTTCTGGTAATGTTCTGTACGTTTGTCATGATGTTTTGCTTGTCAGGACACTAACCTGTGTTGGATACATCTCATTGTTGATGTGCATATTGCTGGCTCAGTTGATACCTCATGATGGCATGAGGTTTAAATCAGGGAGAGTCGTGAAGTATGACACACAGAGAGTCATTAGAAAGGCAGAGGACATCTTGCTTCTCTCTCGATTCTTTGAGCACTCTGGCTGTGTGCTGCTCTCTGAGCAAGTCTCGGCTTGGGGCTGCAGTCTCCTGCCATGGAAGGGTCTAGGTATCGTATGAGATGTGCATGTGATCCCGTGACGAGGAAAAGAGGTGGCCTCATGACAGTGTGTCTGTCCTTGCTGACATTTTGACCTCTCATTTATTGGCAGGCCTGAATTATGTTC
Source organism: Macaca thibetana thibetana (assembly GCF_024542745.1). Lineage (NCBI taxonomy): Eukaryota > Metazoa > Chordata > Mammalia > Primates > Cercopithecidae > Macaca > Macaca thibetana. The sequence continues at coordinate 91,590,214 of NC_065579.1, forward strand.
TGACGGCTGACGTGGCCAAAAAGGAGAAGGGCCAGCTGCCCAGGGTCTACTTTGTGCTTCTGGGAGAGACGGTGGGTCAGGTCACAGAGAAGCTGCAGCTGACTTACATGGAGGAGACGTGTCGTCACTACGTGGCCCATGTGAAGGTCAGTCCTCTCCTCCTTTTTATCCTCAAACTTTGATCTCTGCAGATGTTCATTTGGAGCTGGTAGAAACTACTTTTATTATGTATTATGTATGCTCTTCCAAAATTTTATTTCACAGGGAGGAGTGTATCCATTTCTTCTTTTCTTTTAAAGTTGGCCTCTGACAGCCCTTTTGTTTATCTTACTGTGTTGATTTCAGCCTTTAAGGGGGGTTGTGGTAGTCTAGGAGACCAGTGATGGTCCCTGACTTTGACTTGTTCTTTTCAGAGGTTTCTCATCCTCTCCCCTCTATAAGGCTCAGTAGTCTTTTCAGAGGAGAGCCTTGGAAGCACATGCCTCTGGGTCTGCAGTGATGCTGGATCACACTGCACCTGATGCCTTTCTCAGTGGTCTACTACAGATTAGCTCATGGTCACAGTTAAGACATGTAAAAACTGATTGGACTAGATTTTTCCCCTTTGACTACTTTCTATTTATTTTAGGAATGCATTTTTTGGCAACCTTTCCCCTCGCACTCTAAATAAACTTGCAAATGTTTTTCTCCTCTTGAAATTGTTTGTTAAATACACTTTGCTGCTAATTCAGGAGGCCAGGCTTTGATTAGCTACAGAGTGGCCCTTGCAGCAGGCGCTGGCAGGGTGGAAGTCCTGGCAGTGCCTGATGCTGCAGGAATGGCCAGACACTGACCCAGGGGCAGGGTCAGAGAGTGGAGGAGGTGGAAGAATGCACTTAATCCAGGCCACATGGTGGGTGGAACGAGCGTGGGTTTTTGAGACACATAGATCCAGTGTGTATCCAGCTGGACGCACGTAGTGACCTCTCCCTGTCTCAGTTTCTGCATCTCTGAAATGGACACAGTAATCCTTACCTTGAAAGGTGGTCCTCAGGATTAAACATTACACAATGAATTTACTTAAAGGACCTTGAATGGTGTCTGATAAATAGAAAGCAACCCAATTATTATTATCTGGTTGGGCTGTATATAATTGCTAATATTCTTTTTGACTTACAAAAATGGAAATTTCATATAGCTCAACCTAACATTATTTATTAGCCACTGGATTTCTGACTGATAGGTTGAAAAGTCTGCAGATTAGAGATGAAGTGTCCTCCTGTTAGTGCCAGAGCAGAAGAAAAACAGCTGCTTCTAGCTGCTTCAGGGCTGTATATAGAGAAATGCCCCACACACCCATGGCACTTGGCCTGGCCTAGAGCCCGTGAGTCCATGCCTCTCAGATGCTTTTCAGTGGGGCTGGGCTGTGTCTTCTGCCAGGACTCCTGCAGGGGCCTGCCCAGACCAGCTGCCTGGGAGCTTGGGATGCTGGCCATTTATAAAGCTGCTCCTGAGCCTGTTAAGCCATACAACCCCACCCCCTCAGTCTTAGATTACATTGGCTTGTTGGTGCCTTTGGTGGGGTGTGAGGCTGCGCAGTACAGGCTCATATGCAAACACTGTCAGGCCTTTGAATGCCTGTTCTTGGTGTTTTTATACCTGTTGTGGACAGGACATCTTCTCTCGGGCTGCTTCTTGCTAGGTCTATTCACAAAAGCTTTCCTTCAGGTTTCTTTGCAACTTCTTGCTTTGGCTGAGAAGTTATCGTTTGTTCTAGTTACCAAAGGTACTGGCTATGAGATGCCACATAGAGCCTGCAGGCCTTTGCAAAGTGCTCTCAGGGAGTGGCAATAGTGAAGTGCAGGCCAGAGACAGGGCTGTTTCTGTGGTGGCCCTGAGGGTTACTGGGGAGGATCAGGGCTGTGCAAGGGGTTGGTCCTGCTACTTTCTGATATCTAGGGTTGCCAGACTTAGCAAATAAAACTATAGAACTCCTAATTAAATCTGAATTTCAGATCAACAATGAGTAATTTTTTAGTATGAGTGTGTCCCAAATATTGCGTGGGTTATACTTATACTAAAAACATTTTGTTGTTTATCTGAAATTTAAATTTAACTTGGCATCCTGTTGGCAGATTCAACTCTGCTGATCTTCCTCTACCCAACCAGTGGCATTTCTTCACTCAAGCAAAACCTGGCTGCCAAGAAGAGAGATTGAGATGATGGTTAGAAGTTTGGAGGCTGAGATCAGGGCTCTGGAGTGCAGATCCAGCACAGACCTTGATGTGATTATTTTGGTCATTCTAGGGAAAGCAAAAGAGCAGGCCTGCTTTAGTGAATTGGGACCTAGAGTTATTTGGATATAGTGATTGCTTGGCCATTTTCTCATGCAAGGAGGTGGGAGCGGAGAAATACACCAGATAGACACATATCTCTGAGGCCTTTATGGTTCAAGAGGCAACATTGTTGCCAAGGAACACTCAAGGTGGCTGATACTTTATAGCCATACTCTTCATAGCGGTGAGAATGTTTACTTCTGCCAGTTACTGTCTGGGCTGTAGCAGAGGACTGGGCAAATGGCAGAGTGCACCCATAGGATGAGTGCTAATGGCCTGGCTAGCTGTCCACAGGGGAGGCAGCAGGCACCGCCCCTGGCTTACTGGCTGTGGGAACACAGCTATGGAAGATGAGGCAGGAAGCAAGGATGGGGGGAATGGGAGTGGCAGCCAGGCCGCCTCCTGGAGCAGGAACTGGGGCCTGGGGGGTGTTGGTCAGGGGTCAAGAGCAGGATGCAGTCTCTACTGCAAGTAGAAGTGGAGCCAGCTCTCAGCTTTATGGACAAATCAAAGAAGATAAATAAAAGCATTCTGGCTTATCACACACCATATGGCTAGCAGACAGTGGGGCCGGCATGAGGGGCTGGGCCTGCTTTGTTTAGGCTATCTTTACGTATTTTTTTCTTTTTTTCTTTAAGCCTATTCCAATTTTTTTTTCCTCTCTCCTTTTCCCTGGAAGTTTTCTTTCCATATAAGGTGATAAGTGACTTTATCATGGAAGACCGCGTGGGCTAACACCTGTTTTCCAGGCTGTCTTGTACTAGGCTTTGTTCCATTCACCGTCTTGAGGGGCGCCTCCGGAGGGTATAGGATTTTGTGATAAGGCAGCACATCCTCCTGGCGGGGGCGGGCAGGTACGTTCTCAGGGCCTCACTGTGGTCAGCAGAGCTGAGGTAGCTCCAGCCGCTTCCTTGGCTTCTCTGCCTCAGAGTTCACACACCCCAGCTTATCTTCCCTCTTCCCCCAGACCAGCCCAGTTTTGGGGATGGGGCCCTTCCCACTAGACAGTCAGGCTGGAGGCCTCTAGTGGATCTCACAGTCACAGGTGAAAGCCCAGCACCTCCCCTCAGCACCAGGCTCCCCATGCCCTGCCTGTGCTTACCTTTCTAGACCCATCTTCTGCCACCACATCCCCTGGGCCCCAGCTCTTGTCATGACCTGCCCCTTTCCTCCTGGAACCTGCTGCTTACTCTTCTTTGCCTTGGTTCTTATGCTCACAGAAGTCAGAGACCTGGTTTGTGTCATATTCATGTAGAACCATGCACTACCTGCATGATTTTTATGTTTTTTTTGGTCTTAAACTCATACTTCCTGTGGTATTTTCTTTCATATTTTCTCTTTAAATCAGCCAACTTTTGGTCTCAAATAAAATAATTTAAAACAGAAACTTTCACCTTTCTATAAGCGGAAAACCATGCAACATGTCCCCAAAACAGAAAGTAACTATAAAAATATATATTGAAGACATAACAGTGTCCTAGAAGTCTAGCTGGATTTCATTGTTTGTCAAAGTTGCTGATAAAGCGCCCACTCCATTCACGTGTTAGAATGGGAAATGATCAAGTTCTAGGGAAGGCTTAAAGACATATGGGCACCACACTGGAACTTCCTTCCCGATGCAACCAGGACTGCAGGGGAATTGACCGGGAACAACTTTTCAAATACGAGAGTTATTTTGCGGAGTCATGCCTATGTGCCATAGAAATCCACCTTGTGGGCCCAGTCTGGGAAACCCTGGCCATGCTCCGCTTTGATCAGATGTGCCTTGCCCCATCCTGCCTGCTGAAGGCTTGCTGTTGTTCAAAGCTCAGTCCACAGGTTTTGAACATCTTCAGCGGCAGCCACTGTCCTAGGCCCTGGGGTTGCCACTGTCATCTTCCTGACTTCTTGGAGCTTGTTCCATGCTGCCTGACTCCTACTTGTCAGGTGGAACCTTGTTGGAGTAACTAATTGGGTTAGCCAGAGTGTGGGCTCACAAAGGCTTCTGATATGGAGTGGGGCCTGCTCGCCTCTGTCTGGACCGACTGCTGGGAAGTGATGGCTTGAGATGATAGAGAAGAGAGTTTGGGATACGTGGCCTATGCCAAAGAATAAATGCGGATGTCCTGTTGTTACTCCATCGTTTTCTGGTTTATGTGTTCTTACCTGGATGACAGCTGTGCTACATCCTCTAATCCTGCACAATACCTTGAGAGCACAGGCCTTTTGTGAGATCAAATGCCTATGCATGACAGGCAAATAAGCAGGCTCTTCAGGACCAGGGAAACGATGGCAACAGTTCTGAGTCTGATGCAGGGATGGCAGAGAAGCCCAGGCAGAGTAGGGGGGCAGTGACGTCATTCTCTACTGTGAGGATCAGTGACACCCTCTAGAGGCGTTCAGGGAACTGTTTTTGAACAGAACCATGTGTCAGACACTGTCAAGAAGGCCAATAACAGGATTATTATTAAAAACAAAACAGTCTACATGAGACAAGGGAATATGCACATCGGCTTTTCTGAGAAGCTGCAGATGTTCATGAGATTTTTCTTTTATGTTCCTGAAGGGTTTTTCAAGGAACTTTGAAACCTAAGTGACTGCAGCTCCTTCCTTGCTTTTGTGGGCAGATGCTCATCCAGGCCTGGCGAAGGGTGGGACATCACCCTGGCCACCAGGTCTCCTGAGAGATCACACCCTGTGATCTTCCCAGGTGTTTTGGCCTCTTTCCGTTTTCATATCCAACAAAATGCCTTGGGACCATGGCTTCAATCATATTACGTGCTGTGAGTTTATAGAGTGTTGGATGCTGGTTTTCAGAGATGATCAAGGCTTTTTTTTTTTTTTCTTGTTTAAGAAACAGATAGTTAAGAAAGGGAGATTAAATTGGAGTTAATAAGAACTCCGAGAAAGAGGTGAAAGAAAAACAGCAAAAGTTTCTTCTTTATCTGGAAAATAACATGCTAAATCTCTGGGTCATCTTGAGAAGTCAAAGAAATAGCTAAGAAAAAAAATGTTGCAGGGTTTGGCAGAAAGGGATGCCAACCTTAGATATGAGGTTTTTTGAAACTTTTAAAATTTGTTTATTTTTTGAATCAGTAGTGTGTATAGTTAAAATTTTTAAATGGTTATAAAAGGCTAACATGGTGAAACCCCGTCTCTACTAAAAAATACAAAAAACTAGCCGGGCGAGGTGGCGGACGCCTGTAGTCCCAGCTACTCAGGAGGCTGAGGCAGGAGAATGGCATAAACCTGGGAGGCAGAGCTTGCAGTGAGCTGAGATCCGGCCACTGCACTCCAGCCTGGGCGACAGAGCGAGACTCCGTCTCAAAAAAAAAAAAAAAAAGTTGTCAAAGGAAGGATGTCTTTCACCTATTCCCTTTTTCTCCCAAAGACAACCGCGGTTCCATTTTCTTACGTGTCTTTCAAAAGCTTGTCAATAAATATAGAAATCTGTGTGTTTACCTCCTTTTATTTTATGCAAATAGTAGTATATTGTGTGCACAATGTGGTAAAGCTTACTTTTTCTTTTAAAGTATTCAAAAGCAGAATGGAGGAACAGATTTTGGTAAATCTGCACAAAATCCAGCTGTCCCGGATGGAATACAACTCAACAATAACAATATCATGTTATTATGATACACACAATAACATGAATGACTTTTGAAAGCATTATACTGAGTGAATGAAGCCAGACACAAAAGGCTACCTACTGGATGATTCCATTTACATGACATTCTGGAAAAGACCAACTAAAGAGAAAGCAGATTGGTGGTTTTCAGCGGCCAGGGATTGGAGGAAGGGCTGGTGATGATTGACTAGTGATGATTGACTTCAAAGAGGGATGAGGCAACTTTCTAGGGTGCTGAACATATTCTAAGATCATGATTATAGTGGTTGAATGGCCAAATGTATTAAAACTCATCAGAGTGCACACCTAAAATTAGTGAATGTTATATATGTAAATTATATCTCAATCAAACTTATTTTTTTTAAGTTTCGTGGAGATTGTTCCATATTGATGCATGTAGAGCTTCCCTGTTCTTTTTCAATAGTTCTTTTTACTATTCCTTGATTTATTTAGCCTGTCCAGGTGGTCTTCTACATGTCATTTCCAAACTAACCTGGTCTGATGCTTGTAGACTAGTCATCTTAGTTTGCTTCTCTCTCCAGAAGAGACTCCTCCTCTCTCCCCTAGATCCATAGTATCCTGGCTGAGGACCCCTGAGAGGGCAGCATGGAGGGGCCCTAGTGGTCTCTAAGGTGGCCTTGGACATGTGTCCTACAGAGGACAAGCCTCTCAGCTATCGGGTACCCAAGGAAAATGGGAGCTTTTTCTTGATTCCTGCAGTTGACTTTGTGCCTTTGGCAGGCTCTCCTGGTCTGTAGGTAGCATACATGGCCTGAATGTTTGGTAAGGGGTGCTGGAAACTAGGGCAAGACAAGAGGGAAGGCTGGGATGCACAGAACTGATGTGTGGGAAACCACCATCATCATCCAGCTCAGGTGTGAAGCTGCTGCTCATGCGATACGCTCTGCTCCCACTGATGGCACTAAGGAACCGGGAAGCTGGGCTTCGGAGACCATGCTGGAAGTCAGCTCACTGAGTGTGGGTTGCCTTGACCACCTCCTCTGGGAGGCCATGTTGTGCATAGCTGGAGAGCAAACTGGGGATGAATCAAGAAGGGAAAGGGTGTGGCGAATGTTCAACATGGGAGCTTATATCTCCCATGAGCACTGTTTGGCCATTGATTTCTTTCTTGGGTGCAACGAAGGGCTTTTAGTCTTCTGCATTTGGACACTTGCCACAGAGGACATTGTGATTAGCAAAGGAAAGCACAAAAATTCTAATCCAAAGGCTTTGCCTGGCTTAAGTCCTTTTTTGAAATGGAGCTGATTTAAATATGGAAGTATAGACACAGCATTGACACTTCAGTGGTTTTTATCATAAGCTTATTTGTACTGTATGTGAGATGCAGTTTGTAGCAATTGTTATGGGTAAAATTTTTATTTTAAGAGGTGACTTTCTGTTTACGGTTATTCATTTACACTAGGTTCATCTATTAATATATACTGTTGATGCCCTTTTAACACTGGTTTTCTTTGAAGTCGCACATGATAATGTGTTCTGTTTTATTCGTTTTGTCTTTATATTTGAGATGTGATTATAAAGATCCCTTCTGCCTCAAACCTTGAACTTAGATATTCATTATAAGCTGGATTTCCTTCAAAGTAACCACCTTCTAGTCATTCCTGTTTTGAAATCTCTTCCATGGTTTATTTATTCACTTTTATCATGGTCCATTTTTACTCTAGGAGTTAATTCGAATTTTGGAAGCAGCAAGATTTCTCTGCAGTCCTCTCTAGTAGATAATAGTGTGTTTAGGGAAAAGTGAGGTGTAATAATACAGGAATTAGTATTAAAGAATGTAGTAATTGAACTCCCTTTGAAAATGATTTTAAAAGAAGAATACCCATAATATTCAGGTAATAGCGATGAAAGCAGCTAACACTCATTGAGCATTTAGTATGTGCTGGTTACTGTGAGTCATTGCATGTGAGATAGTTACTGTTTTTAATTCTCATTTTACTTTTTTGAAGACAAGGCATAGAAGAGTTAAGGAACTTGCTCACGGCTTTATAGTTGACAATAGCAGAGATAGGATTTAAACCCGCAAGTCTGGCTCCTAAAACTTGGGTTTAAACCACTGCATTGTAACACCCCTCAAAAGTATAAGCTAGAACTATTAGTAACTAGTACTTGTTATATGCCAGATACTCTTCTACAGGCTTTACATGAAGAAAGAGAGGTTCAGTAACCTGACTCAGCCTCTAAGCTAGTGAGAGACTTCCCTGCCTCTTCCTAATAGAGTCCTGGGACCATCTCTGTGTTGAGCACATGGCATGACCCCTAGAGGTGACAGCTTTTGGGGGTTTATGTTCTAGAGCAGTGGTGTGCGGCTAATGCTTAACAACAAACTCTTTGAAAGAGGGGGCATGACTTCTGTAGCATTTTGCAAATTTCCTTGGTGTAAATATTCTCATCATGTCTGATTTCAAGCTACCAATGAGACATCACTGCATGTGGAGTTAGGAAGAGACGCACAATAGCACACAGTTGTTTAGTATTTCCAATAGCTCTAAATATCTTTAAGAGCATAGATGATAGTAAAGTATGGTAAAATAATTAGGAAGTTATGAGTGTTGAGTATTTATTACCTTTATCTTAATATAATTTACTTATTTTTAAGTTTATTCAATTTAACTTTTAATAATGGCCGTGTTTAACAACCCTGGCTCGTAAACTTTCTGAAAATTTAACAGTTGGCCTTTGGAAACCCACTGCAGCAAGCCCCAGCACACAACTGAATGTGTTGAGGGCTTTGTTGTTGTTATTGTTTTTAATTTTAAATTCACAGGGTACAGGTGTTTGTTTGTTCCATGGGTGTATCACATACTGGTGAGTATTGGGCTTCTAGCATGTTTGTTACTAAGTTGGTCATATCACTCAAGTCTTGCCTGATACACAGATGTTTCATTATCAGAGTCTTTTTTCTTTCTTGTTTCCTGTGACTTTTTAAGTTGATGAATAATAGGAAAGTAAATTTGTGGGGTCAGTTAAACCACCAGACAACAGCTTTTATGTTTGTACATTGGGTTCAGAGGTACTCTGTATTTTGACTGGATTTACGGGATAGTGTAATTGTTTCCATTTAAAACAATGGAAAAGATTTCATTTAAATTTATTGAGATCTTATTCTTTACCTTCATTCCATGCATGTTTAGGATTCTGTTCGGCAGCCCACTGCAGTCTGAAGATGCACGAATTGCTGACTGTTGGGCTTGCTTGGAGAGGACGGGGGGTTATTACCTCCCATAGGACTGTTTAAACTCTGGAAGTTTAAAGTAAACTCCTGCAACTGAACTTAGTCCTAATTAGTACAGAGTGAACTAGCTGTGAACAACCTTTGGTTTTCTTACTTGGTGCCTTGATCATGTGAGACCTAAGGGCTGACCTGCCCTTTTCTTATCAATTGCTTTAATCAGAAATAACATATCAAGGTGGCCCAAGTTGTGTCATTATTCTTTCCTTTGTCTTCTCCACCCGTTCCCAAGGCATCCATTCCTAAGGTCATTTGGAGAATTCTCTGTTTCAATAAGTGGGATCCACATGGCTCAAGGAGCAGCAGGCCTTGGAATCACTCTTTGAGTAGTAGCTGGTCCCTCAGTCTACACCAAAGAGCTGAGTCGCCAGACCTCCCCACCTTCCGGTCATACAGACTCCAGATTTGGAAGGAGCCCTTGCCATCTCTGTCCTCCGACATAGAGCTTGGGTGTCCGAGACACATCCAGCTCCAAGTGACAGGCCCAAGAGAGCCTCTGAATGAAGATGGATGAGCTGGGTGGACACAGCCACACTATGTTCTCGTGAAGGCAACAGCCCATGGGCCAACTTGCTGGGCATCCAAAGTTGGCTGCAGAGGCTGGAGTGAGTGGCTTTCAAGGCAAGACTGATAATGAAAGTCATGTGTTTGGGTGGCAATCACAAGCAGGGGAAGTGGGGGAGCCAGCTTCCCTTCGTGCTGTGCGTCACAATAAGATAGGACACAGATGCAAAAGCAGATGGCTACAGCTGGATCTGGGTAAAGGTGGCAGTGATGCGTCGGTGCAGAGAATTCCTGTTTTGAGGAAAGATTTGGAGCCAGCTAAGATTTTCTGAGGGCTCGTCATGTCTCAGACTGTCACACTTATTCCTCTGTCACGTGTGCCTAAGTCCATTTTAGATGACCCCTTGTAAAGAAAGGAAGCCTGGCCCCTGAAGCCTCATTGCATGGGAAAAGGGGACCAACATATTCTGTGGTTGTACCAGCAAATTATTATTTATTTCTTATTTTATAAAAGTATAGATTTTATTCATGCCTATATTGTTAGAGAAAATATTATTTTTAGTCAATATATTAGTATTAAGATCACGGCCTCTTTTCTTCTCATTTTGGAAGGGGAATACTTTTAGACCTTTTAATGAGAGAGTCATTTTCTCAGTAAATATTTGATTGGCCTGAAGTTAAGTGGGTAGGTGTAAAAAAGTTATGGAAGTGTTGGACTTGAGGAAACTTTGACAAATAGCACTCTCTTTCTCTCTTGGGCATATGTGTGTGTGCATGCATGTACTCCAGCTCTCTGTGTATATTACACACACACACGTTTTTCACATAAAACATTTTTATTTTGGGCCAGGTGTGGTGGCTCACACCTGTAATCCCACCACTTTGGGAGGCTGAGGCGGGCAGATCATCTGAGGTCGGGAGTTCAAGACCAGCCTGGCCAACATGGTGAAAACCTGTTTCTACTAAAAATACAAAACTTAGCTGGGCATAATGGTGGGTGCCTGTAATCCCAGCTACTGGGGAGGTTGAGGCAGGAGAATTGCTTGAACCTGGTAGGTGGAGGTTGCAGTGAGCCAAGATTGTGCCACTGCATTCCAGCCTGGGAGACCGAGCAAGGCTCCATCTCGAAAAAAAAAAAAAAAAAAAATCTTTATTTTGAAATAATAGCAGTCTTACAAAAAAGCCATTAGGATAGCACAAAAAAATACTGTAAATTCTTCACCAAGATTCCCTAAATGTCATTTGTTTTGTAATTTTCTATCTATTCATACTTCTTACCTGTTTGAGAGTAGGTTGGAGACATGATGACCCCTTATCCCTAACATCAGGGATATTTCCTGAGAACAAGGACATTCTTTTATGTAACCATAGCACAATTATTGAAATAAGGAAATTAAATGATACATTACTGTTAGCTTATCTACAGAACTCACTCAAATATCACCAGTTATCTCCACGTCCTTGGTAGCAAAAGAAAATCCCACAGTGTTGCATTTGGCTGTCACGTCTCTTTAGTCTGGAACAGTCACTCAGCCTTGCTCCTTCATGTCCTTGACATTTTTGAAGAGTACAGGTCAGTTATTTCATAGAAGGCCTCCCTGAGTTTGTCTGTTTCATCATAATTAGATTCAGGATGTATATTTTCTTCAGGAGTACCACAGAATACTTGTGTCCTGTATATTTAAAAACATATATATCAAACATCACTGAAGGTATGTATTTTTAACTCCTTCTTTAAAGTGGTTTTCCAAAGTTAGTTGCCATCCCCAAAAGGGAGCTTTTAGTCACTGAGAGGTGATTATGAAAGTACGATAGCTTGCTCACTACCTGTCTCTCTGCTCCCGGGAGCACAGGCGAGTTTCAGCTCTGGGGAAGGTGATCATTTGGCTCATTAGTAGGGCTTTGAGTACTATGGTGTCTGCAGGGAGTTCCCAGTTCTTACTGCAGTCTGAGAATAAAACATAGTATCTTTGGTCTTCACAGAGATATCAGACAGGAATTCCACTCAGCTTCCAGGAATCGAGACCTGATGACGGGGCTAAAGCACATCAAGATAATTTCTCTCTCTTCTAGAGGAAGAGAAGTTGCTGATGTTGGTTCAGTGGCTCAGAGATGCAGTTCTCTGACTTTTCACTTATTCAGGAAATGTGCATTGCATACCTACTATGCCGCAGGCTAGGGGGCCTGCTCTGCTGCGAACAGACAAGGATCCTTGTCCCCCTGGGAGTTTATATCCCAGTAGGGGGAGACAGCCAATAGATATAATAAGAATAAAATCCAGCTGCATTAGAAGACGATGAGGCTATGGAAAAAAACAAAGAAAATAGAGCCCAGTGAAGCGGGTTTGGGAGTGCAGGCGTGGGGTTACGGGGGTCAGGGTGACCTCACTGAGGAGGTGTTTGATTTGAGCAAAGCCTGGAAGGAGGCTGGGGAGTTAGCACACGGGTTCCTGGAGGAGGTGCTCAGACCGGTGTCTGAGTGTCTGGTGTGTCTGAGGAGGAGCAGGGAGGCCAGTGTGGGCAAAGAGGTCAGAGTGGCAGTGATGGTTGTGAGAGGGTCATCTTGGGCTTCCTTGGCCTTGGGAAGGATTCGCCTTTGCTCAGAGTGAGATGGGAGCGTGCGAGGGATCTGGGCAGGGCGGTGACCTGGCCTGCCTTCCATTTTTACAGGCCCCTGCTGGCGGCTGTGTTGGGAAGGCCTGTAGGAGGCGGGAGAGCAGCAGGAACAGGGTTAGGAGACAGTGAGAGTTATCCAGGGAAGAGGGTGGCTCCACTGAGGTCATAGTGGTGACGTTGTGAGAAGTGGTCAAATTCTGCATACATTTTGAAGGGGGATCCTACAGCATTTCCTGAGGGTTTGATTGTCAGTTGTGAGGGAATAAGATATCAAGGGTGACTCCAAGCTTTTCAGCCTGAGTACCTTAAAGGATGGAGTTGTCACTGGTGTTTTCAATTGAAGGTGCAGGTGAGCAGGTTTAAAGGGGAAGAGTTGGAGTTTGTTTTTAGACACACTAGTAGATGTTTAAGTGTGGATGCATATGTATGCGTCTTCAGTTTGAGTCATAGTCTGAGTAAGAAGTATCAATTTTGGAGTCGCCAGCAGATGGATGGTATTTAATGCCAGGAGATTTGATGAGATCACCCAGGGTGTGAGGGGAGATAGAGAAGAGCCGGGGGACCAAGGGCTGAGCTGTGGGCACTCCAACACTAAGAGCATCTTTTCCTCCTACCCCTAAAATGGTTCTAGGGCTCCAGCCATTGTATGTGTTTTTCATGCAGGAAGTAGGGGGACGTGCAAAAGGGCTCTTTGTAATCTGGTCTGAGGCCCCTGTAAAGAGCCTCCAGTGACTTCTGCTTACAACTCATTGACCCTCCATCTTTTAAAAGAGGTTGGAAGATGTCTAAGTACCAGCTAGACATCTTATAAATCCTATCACTATAGAGTTTTGTTCTCCAACAGAACTTTCTGTGATGAAGGAAATGTTCCGTGTATCAGCACTATCCAAAATGGTGGCCACTGACCACGTATGACTGTGAGCACTTAAAATGTGGCTAGTACCACTAAGGCATTGACTTTTTACTTTTCTATAATTTTAATTAATATAAATTCAAACCGAAATAACACATGTGGCTGGTGGCTACCATGTTGGACAGTGCAGATATTGAAGTTTGATTTTTAAGAAGAAGAGGGACGAACACTGGACAGACAACTCACAGCTCCTGCCACAGTACAGCATGAGGCCTCCCAAGGCACTAGTCACACAGATCAAGCCCCACAGCCAAATGGAAATATAAATAATAGATGGAGGTCACATTGACTGTTTCACATTGTACTTAGACATGCTGATTAAAACCTGAGTTACAAGTGTGCCATGGAACGTAATCTCTCCCTCTGGTGTTTTGGAACAATCACACACAAGTGTTTATATCCACATACAGGCCCTGTATACAATGGGGGAATCAGAATAGAAGAAGGTTGGATGGTTCACCTTGAGTGGGTCCTTCACAGGATGTCACCGTCTTGGATGTGATGTTTTCTGTTTTCAGTGGCATAGAACTAGATAAAAGGTGGCAGTGCAGAGGATGGAAGTGGTATTGCTCGGTGGGAAAGGGAAGGCATTTTAGGTTTGAGACATATTACAGTACTGCCTTGTAGTGTAGAAAAGCCCTCCCTCCTGATGCTCTTGCTGGTGCTGAGTGGAAAGATTCCCTTTCAACTCAACATGTGTGAAGCACATGAACTGAAGTGCTCTTCCTGCTTAGCATGGCAGGGGCTGGGCCGGACCAGGCTGGGGTGGACCAGGTCTTGCTCTGATCAACCACATGGTCTCAGGCAAGTTGCTTCACCTTTACTGCTGAGCTTCAGTGTCCTCAGCTGAAATGGGGAGCAGAATACTGACTTCTTAGTAGGGGTCTGGTAAACACCGGGCCTCTTTTTCCTTCTCCTCTACCCTGCACATCTTTTCCTCTTTCTAACTGCCTCTGCATTTGGAAGGGGTCAAGACTCGTTCCATAGTTTTTTGGGGGATTAAAAAAAATGATTAGAAGCAGATGGTGAGAAGAAAATAGAAAGTACAGAGCAAATAAGAAATGTGGGAAGAGAAGAGGGCAATTGGTAAGGCAGCTCTTGGAGCTGGCATGTTCTTTCTCCCTGGACCAGAGCAAGCCAGAGCCTCAGTCATCTTCACGCGCTGATTGACAGGGACTCCTCACTTTAGTGTGCACACGAAGCACCTGGGACCTTGTTCAATGCAGATCCTGATACAGCAGGTCTGAGGTGGATTTCTAGCAAGCTCCCTGGTGACACTGGTGCTGCTGGTCCATAGACCACAAAGCAAGGAGCTGGAAGACATAGATACCAAAAGTGATAGGGGAAGAGGGACAAAGACCACCAGCTGGCAGTTGATGCAGGTATCAGAAGGGAGTGGGCCTCAGAGGGGCCAGATGCCTCTCTCCTCACACTGACCGTGAGAGCAGGTGCTCCTCATCCACAATGTGGGGCTAGGCTTGAGTCAGCAGCACTGACTTTATGTGACCTTGTGCAGCTCTCCAGCCCACGCTGATGTGTGTTAATGGAGGGGGTGCCCCTTATAGGAGGGTGGTATGGGCTACAATTTCTTCTGCATTCTCTGCCTATTGCTTAAAGGACAGTGTTGTCAGCAGTCAACTGACTGAGCATGACTTTTCAGCAGTTTTTTAAAACTTCACTGCAGTGTTTTTGGACACAGCTATGTCAGAAATCTATTTCCCCTTCCCAGAGACCAGGAAGCTCTTGAAGTATAAGCTCTTATTAAGCAGAAAATTTTAAAGTGGTTTTCCTTCTTCTTTTCTTGGGTCTACTTTCTTGGGGCAAACAGAATACAAGAAGCCGGCTTAGAAATTGCATGGGTCCTTCCTGCATTTTGTGAGAAAATGGTGGCCTCCTATATTTCTTCTCCGACAGGTTACTGTGGGCCACCAGCTTCCTTGGTGACTTCTGTTTTGCAGATGGGAAATTTGTTGATTGTAGTGAGTATGCTGTGCGTGGCAGAAAGGATTCTGTCACCTACAGAGAGCTAGGGAAGCTCCCAGGCTGAGGAAACCCACCCCTTCGAAGCAGCCATCCATAGGTAGCCTGGGGGTCTTTTCACAAGACAGCCCTAGCCCCACTTCATGGGAGTTGGAACAATGGTGGGTCCAATGGTGGATGAATAGTTTATTCACATACATCCCAGGAGATTTGTGTGAAGAGGGTGACAGAGAGTTGCTTCTTTTCAAAAAATATATTAAGGGCTATATAAATAAAAAGAAGAAATTAAGTTGTAACAATAACAATGATAGCTATCTTTTACTGAGCATTTACTATGTGCTACATGTTTTACATGTACATGAAGTCCTTATAAAGAATACAATTACGTATGGTAATTAATATATGGGATTATATATAGAAAATTGTATCAGAATTATATCTACATATATAAAAATAAAATAAAATCTCATTTTATCATTGAGGGATCTGAGATTTAGAGCATTTATTTAAGATCTCACAGCTGGTAAGCAGCCAAGTCTTGGGTTTGAATCCCAACCAGCAACCAGCTAGTTCTATGACGTTGAACGCAAAAGATGATGGCTTTTCTCATTATTATTACCTAGGTAGTCTGAGAAAGAGAAAACTCCGTTCTGGATGGCCTGTTTCTGGGAGGATTGGTGCTAGGTTTCTCCTGTTCTTGGTAGAGGTTGCACTTTTCAGCCGCTCCTGTGCACGTGTCGGTGTTCTGTGGTGGGAGGAAAGCTCAGTGTGGGTCAGTGAGTCCAGGGCAGGCAGGAGTCCTGGGGACTGGAGGTTCTCTGTGCTTGTGTTTGATCTTCCCTGCCTGTCTGTGGCCTCTGCAGTTTAAACAATGACTGTCACTTAACCCTCTTCTGAAGAGCTTGAAGTCTGGTCTATGCGTACAGCCCACCAGCGTGTGTCGAGTACCTGTTGGGTACATAGCTCTGTGTCTGGTGGAGGGGAAACAAAGATGAAAAAGACCGGACCCTGTCCTCCAACAGCTCAGATTATTTCACACCTGCACTTGGGGCACTGTCTTACTTGGCCTAGTCCCACACTTGCCCCTCCCACCCTTTGCTTCTCTATTTTCAATTTGCTTCTGTTTCTACACACATCAGTGATACAGTGTCCTATGTACAGGTGTGCCTGGGACAGTCCTGGTTTATACCTGTTGTCCCAGCATGATCATTAATAGTTCTCTACTTCACTCTCAAGTATTCCGATTTGGATGGCACCCTATTTATTGAGTGCTCATTGTATGCCAGACACTGTGCTGGGCCCCGGGTAGATGGAGACTAGTAAGCCATATCCGTTGCCTCCCAGGAGCTGGTCTGCTGGGAGCATCCATTCTGAATGCCATGACTTGGCAAGTCAAGCATTCCCATGCCTTCCAGACTCCTTGCTTTGGCTCTATCTGTGTGAAATGTACTCTGTTTCCAGAGCCAGCTGCCAGGCTTTTTCCCCGGGGCTGACTTTCCACCACCCTGATCTGCGAATCCTCTCTGCTAACACTCCTCTCACCCTTCTCCACAGGGTGGGCTGCGGGCCTTCTGGTCCTGAGCTCCCTCACGTCTGAGCTTAGTACCTTCTTTCCGCCTGTATTTGTGTTACTTGGATATTTGCGTTTATCTTCTATACTGGAGCATAGGTTATTTTAAAGCAGGGAGCTTACGGCTTTCAACACTGTCACCCTGGAAATAGGACCCCCAAAACACTTTATTTATCAAATAAATGATGGAGTAGGTTCCAGCGTTGTTTCTTCCTTGCTGTCCATTTTGAAGGATGAGGAAAGAGTTAACTGAAAGGAGAGATTTTTTTTACTTCTTGTAATAAATCAAACTTTTCTGAATCTGGAAAAGTGATGGGTGAGACTGTGTGAGCGCACGTACGCGCGCGCACACACACACACACACACACACACACACACACCCCATAACCATTTTGAGGTCATTTAATAAGGAATTGCTTTCTGGATAATCTCGCTCCTTGGGTATAAATCTAATGTGGTGAAAGGGCAGGGGTCAGATATTTACCCCACAGGGTTGGTGTGAGGATAAAATGAGGCATTGCTTGTAAAGTGCTAAGCTCAGCCCACTGAAAAATATGCAAATGCATTGGAAGAGTCCTCTGTAAATCCGTTGAGCTGGAATTTCCAGGCAGGTGTCCTTGTTGCCTCTTGTTAGCCTTTTGTGAGTTAATTCTTTGTTTAATAACAAAGACCTGCCAGATGGTAATTTTGGAGGCTCAGATACACTCTGTTGCACGTGCCTGACCAGGTTACTTAAAATATGTCAGAAAGAATGAGGGAATGACTCAAACAATTTCAGGAAATGGTTCAAGGCCATGTAACCTTTAAGGAAAACCACACGGAGCCATTACCTTGTGTTGAAAGGCAGCTCCCTGGCTCCCTGGGAGGCCTGGTGGCGAGCAGTGAGACACTTGATTTGGGTGAAGGGGGGCCCCAAGGCAGTGGTGCCTCCCTTCCTTCTGCCCAGAATGGAGGTGTTGTCCCTACAGTGGAAACTCAAGAGCAGCACTGTCTGATAGAAATATAATGTGGCCACATCTGTAATTGTAAATTTCCTTTTTTAAAAATTATACTTTAAGGTCTAGGGTACATGTGCATAACATGCAGGTTTGTTACATAGGTATACATGTGCCATGGTGTGCTGCAGCCATCAATTCATCATTTACATTAGGTATTTCTCCTAATGCTATCCCTCCCCCAGCCCCTACTCCCCGACAGGCCCTGGTGTGTGATGTTCCCTGCCCTGTGTCCAAGTGATCTCATTGTTCAAGTCCCACCTGTAAGTGAGAACATGTGGTGTTTGGTTTTCTGTCCTTGTGATAGTTTGCTAAGAATGATGGTTTCCAGTTTCATCCATGTCCCTCCAAAGGACATAAACTCATCCTTTTTTATGGCTGCGTAGTATTCCATGGTGTATATGTGCCACATTTTCTTAATCCAGTCTATCATTGATGGACATTTGGGTTGGTTCCAAGTCTTTGCTATTGTGAATAGTGCCACAATAAACATACGTGTGCATGAGTCTTTATAGTAGCATGATTTATAGTCCTTTGGGTATATACCCAGTAATGGGATTGCTGGGTCAAATGGTAATTCTAGTTCTAGATCCTTGAGGAATCACCACACTGTCTTCCACAATGGTTGAACTAGTTTACAGTCCCACCAACAGTGTAAAAGCATTCCTATTTCTCCATATCCTCTCCAGCATCTGTTGTTTCCTGACTTTTTAATGATTGTCATTCTAACTAGCATGAGATGGTATCTCATTGTGGTTTTGATTTGCATTTCTCTGATGACCAGTGATGATGAGCATTTTTTTTTTCTAGTAGCCACGTTGAAAAAGTTAAACAGGTAAAACTAATTTCAGTAACATATATCGGTTTGCTAGAGCTGCCGTAATGAAGACTACAGACTTGTGGTTTATATGAACAGAAATGTATTTGCCCACAGTTCTGGAAGTTGGAAGTCCAGGATCAGGTGTCCATAGGTTTGGTTTCTTCTGAGGCCTCTCTTCTTGGCTTGTGGATGACTGCCTTTTCCCGTGTCCCCACGTGGTCTTTCCTCTGTAACCAAATCTCTGGGGTTTCTGTGTGTCCACATTTCCTCCTGTCCTAAGGGCTCCAGTCAGATTGGATTAGGGCACACCCTGAGAGCCTCATTTTAATTTAATCAACCCCTTTAAAAGGCGCAGCCTCCAAATAATGGCCCCATTCTGAGGTACTGGGAATTAGGACTTTAACACAGGAATTTTGGGGGAACACAGTTCAGCCCATAAGAATGTATGTTGTTTAGTCTAATATAGCCAAAATGTTATTATTTCAACATAAAATCAATAAAATGTTAATGAAATATTTGCCTTCTTTTCTGTACTAGGGCTTTGAAATCTGATGTGAATATTAGCCCCATTTTATGTTCTCATTAGGTGCATGTGGGTAGTGGTGACCATATCAGACAGTGCAGGTCTAGTGTCAAACCTCCTAATCTCTTGGGAGACCTTGGGATTGTCATAAGGAGGCCTGAGTGAATTCATAAAACATATGCAGTTCCTGAATCAACTAATAAGTAAAAGTATACCTTTTATCACCTGAGGTTCTGGTAAATATTTTGGTATTATAAAGGTTGCTTTCATACTTAGAAAAGTTAAGGAGCATGGTTCTGACTTTCCTAAACTGGCGTTTCTAGAGCCCAAGCTCCGTTAACATGGTGATGGCAGCCTGCAAAATCTTTCCAGCATTTCAGAAAGCCTGGTGGGATCACAGGGGTTGCCATCTAGCTGCTGACATAGTCAGCATCATTGCTTTCAGCTAGCGTTTTAGTACAGTTTTCTGGTGACCTTGTGCTGATCAAACTTTCCAGGTGGTTTTTTATGACACTGTAAGAATTACTGGGGTCATGCCTGGAGAGATGGCCCACAGTTCACCCAAAGGCTCGAGTACAAGCCTTCCAGGGACTCATCTATCAGCCCTGTTATTATTCTCAGGGCTTTGGAGGGTACAGAGGTAGATGAAGTAAGCAAGCACTATTGTGCTTCCTGTGTTGAAGTCAGGGAATAAGAATTTCCTGTGTGCCACAAATAATGCTCCCCACCTGTACAGAATGCCTGGGAAATGCAACACTGGCCATCCTTCAGCTTCTCTGCCTACAGCTGTTCTGCTGGAGGGTCTCTTCCTATTCTCAGAGCAGACAGCCACAAATGGGGCACTGGGGGCCATGACAGGCATCCTTTAGCTCTGGCCTTCTGGTTGTGGGTGGACTCTGCCGTGTCTGGCAGCCCATCCAGCGTTGGATGGCATCAGCAACCTGAAAACCCTTTCTTATGCTGTGCCAGAGTCTACCTCCATGTAATCACACGCTCCCCTCCTATTTCTGCCCCTGAGCACCTATAGACATCTGTCTGTCTGTCCTGCATCCCCATTGCCTACTTCCTCCAGACTCAGCACTTTGAGTTCCTTTGGGTTTCTATGTCATTTTGGAACTTATTCCATTATTGAATTATCCATATTCTTTGGTTTTATGCCTTTATTCCTCTTTAGTTGACCTTTTAGACACTTTTCTAACCATGCCCCCTCCCCCGCTGCCCCAAAACGTCAGGGAAAATAAAGAAGAAGAAATTCAAACCCTTATTTTGCTCCTCTTCAGCAACAGTGGTAGCATGGAAGTTCAGTGGTTGTTTTCATTCCTTCCTGGTAGCCAGTTTCCTCAAATTGGTCAGTATAATCCTGCCTCTTGGAGTGATAGCTGGCTAGATTCTTCTGCCACTTTGGCAGTTATATATTGGTCTGGATTTAAAAGTGATGTTTATTCCATAGCTCTCCTGAATCTGACATTTGTTCTTCTTTCATCCTATACTTCCCTGGGCATGATACCCTTCTTTCCATCAGCTGTGTTAGAAAAATGTTACCATGTGGCAGATGTATCCTTACTTGTTTAATTAATGAGCCAAACAGTTCAGAAACTTAGGTTACAACCAAGGTAGTCTGGCAAGAAATATACATGAATTCAAAGAGGTTTGGGATAATTTTATTAATGATAAAGCCATAAAGAACTCCAAAATATTTTAAGATGCTTGGCACCAGGAACTGTCTCATTTGTCTCCATATCCCCAGCACCACGCAGAGTAATTGACATTGACTAATTGCCCAATAAATGTTCACTGAATGTTGGAGAAGCTGGAGTATTTCCAAAATGAACATATGCTCAAGATATTCTACTAGAAGTTTACAATGTTATCTTTTTACATTTAGATTAGTGATCCATTTTGAGTTAGTTTTGTGTATTGTCCAGGATAGTTTCAAACAGTTGTGAAAAACAATTTGGTTTGATGGTTATCATGAGTAGACTAATATCTGTCAGATCATATAACCCGATAGTCAGCTGGAAACAGTTGGTCACATGAGATTGCCTATCTACATTTTAAATTTGGCTTCAGAGGGAGCAGCCAGCAACTCCCCTCAACCCCCTAAATTTGGGATTGTCCTAATGAAATCTTGGACTGAAGCAGTGCATTTTTAACCAGCCCTCCTCAGGAGATTTGGTTCGTCTGGCACTCAGCCCACACTTTGCTTAACTCTGAGCAAAGGCGTCCGTGGGTGGAGAATCCCACTTCCCCATTCTGGATGCACTAGCACTTTTTCTACTCATCCCCAGTTGTGGAATGTTTAAATTCTTTCTGATTTTCTCCTGTCACTACCATGCTACAGTGAGCATTTTGGGGTACCTAACTATCAATTCTGGAGGACAGATTCCAGCTGTGGCTTTGCTGGGTCAATGTTACAGCCATTTATGCCCCCTCAGATGTTGGGTTGGTCCTGGGTGCTGCCCTGTTACTCCATCACACCCATCTGAAGTCCGGGCTGGTAGGCAGCAGACACTGGGTGTGGGTCGGTTTCTCATATCTTTTTTTTTCAGTCCCTGGTGTTTTTGTCATCCTGCATGGCAGCGGCAATGCTCCAGCTGATCATTTTTATGGGACAGTCCTTCCTTGGTGAGACCCAGATCCCTGTTTAAATCACTTGACAACATAAAGAATATTGTTCTTCATACCACCATTTGCCAAAGCATTTTTTCAAAGGATAGTAACGACTTTTATGTCAAAAAAACAAAACAAAATTCTGAGTTCAAATTAATTTTGGAACATAATTGCGTTTAATGCAGGCTTTTTGTTGCAGGACTTCATGGAGCTTTAGAAGCCCAGGCACACAAGGAGGATGCACTGTTTGGCATTTCCCAAATGTACATGACCACAGAACACTTTTTTTCTCCTGATGTTTAGGAAATGGTGCTATGATATAGATTAGTTTTCTGTGAATAATTTGACTTTATGCCTTCATATGCCTTTTCTCTCTACTCATGTAGAAATTCTTCTTTAGCTTCACATTTTAATAATGGAAGAACTTAGTGATGTTTCATATCTAGAGATTTTTCTCTAGGTCCTTCTCATCGATAAGACATGTTTCAAGATATGGCAAGCCCTAGTTCTGATCTCTGGGGTCCTCACCATTTATAGACTTCCATTAATCCTGTGGTGACTTAATTGTTTTTGTTATATTTTTAGTGGCCTCCTACACTATGGAAGACTTTCTGAAAGCCCATATCTCATGCTAAATTTAGCTGGTTTTTTAACAGCCTTGATTGATTGCTGGTCTTAATGGAAGAAAATGTGATCCTTTCTCTTCCTCCCTTGTTATTAAATTATTACTAATCCGTGACCAGAGGAAGCAGCCACTGCATACGTGGGTGTATTTTTAAAAGTTGTGACACATCATCAAGATGGATATACTTGCCCCTTTAATTCAACAGGCACCTGTTGAATGCCTGTGCATGCAAACATCATGCTGGGCTGGGCCCTGGGGCTTACCCCTTGAAGCTCAGAGCAGAACTCCCAGCCAGGCTCGTCTACCACTGCAGCCACAACCATCCCTACCTGGAGAAAGGGGCTAAAAGAAGCCTATGGGAGTAACAGACATTCTGAAACACCAACCCTCAGGAGAGGAGTAGAAATGGGAGTTGGAATTCAAAGCATAGGTGAGGTTAAAGGGTTTGAACAAAGTCAGCCTGATCTCGGGCTTCTGAAGTCCTGTATAGTGTAACTGCCAAACTGAGGGCCTGTGGCTCTCTGATAGTGAGGGAGGACCCAACTGGAGTATGACTTCCACCTCTGCATGGCCAGCCTGGTGACGTGAAGCACATGTCTTACATCAGGTTCCCAGTTTCCTCTTCTGTAAAATGGAGGCAGCATGGGATTGTAATGAGGATTAATGGAGATCATTTACCTGAAATGCCCCAGCGGGTGCTTAGCACATACTTGATGCTTCTTGTGGGTCCATTACTTTCCCTTACCTATTTTTTTAGGGAATGTGGAGTGTTACCTTGGCTTCTGGTTAAAAGCTAGGTTGGCAAATGCAAGCACACATGCCTCCTATAGTGTTGTCCTGGGCTGGGGTAGTGTTAGGGGGCAGGCAAATAACTGATCACTCTGTGTTCTGAAGATAAGCAATGGGTAAGAAGACAAGGCTGCGGAGGTCAAAGATACAGAAAGATAATTGCCATATATGCTATGCAGCCAATGCCCCTACATCGTGTGATTGTAGAGTGGTTCTTACACTAGGGGGCATAAAATCACCTGAAGGGCTTGTTTAAACAGATCGGGGGGGGCGGGGGCATAGAATCACCTGAAGGGCTTGTTTAAATAGATCATGGGTGGTGGGTATAGCATTTCAGGTGGGGAAGATGAGAAGTTCTGGAGGTGGATGGTGGTGATGGTTGCAGAATAACAAAAATGTACTTAATAGCATAGAACTGGACACTTGAAAATGGTGAAAGTGATACATCTTATATTGCTCTCCCCACCCCATCACAAACAGATTGTTAGGCTTACTCCTTGGAGATTCTGAGTGTGTACCTCTGAGGTGAACGTTAAGAATCTGCATTTGTAACATACCCAGGTGATGCTGCTGGTCTAGGGACCACAGTGTGGAACCCTTGCTGAGTGGGTTGGGAGTGACATTGGGAACTGTTTAGCCAGAAATACTGGGGACCCTTAAGTGGTAATGGAATTGGTTATATCTTTTAGTATGATAGTTCTTATAGATGATAAAGACCTCAGAAAAATGTCACGATGTCCATGCCCGAAGAGTTTCCTCCATGAGCACATGCCCTGAGGGCAGTGACCCTGGCTCCTATTGTCTCTATCTCTCTGTATCTATTTTAATAACTTCTAATCTTGAAATAGTTTAAGACTCATAAGAAGTTATAACTCATAGGAAGTTCTAACTCATAAAAAGTCAAAAATAGTACAGTAGTCCCCCCTTATCCATTGGCAATATATTCTAAGACCCCTAGTAGATGCCTGAAACTGTGGGTAGTCCTGAACCCTTTATCTGCTGTTTTTTCAATCTGATAACTGAGACAGCTACTAAGGGACTAATGGGTAGTAGTGTGAACAGCGTAAATATGCTGGACAAAGGTGTGATTCCCATCCTGGGCAGTATGGCATGAGATTTCATCACACTACTCAGAAAAGCGTGCAATTTAAAACTTGTGAGGATGAGGGGAACTACTCTATAGAAAGATTCAGGTACCCTTTACCCAGCTTTTCCCAATGATAACATCTTACATATATATAGTACATTATCAAAAGTAGGAAACTGTTATTGGTTTAATACTATACATTCGTTTAAAAGAGTGCTCAGCTCAAGACTAGGAATATGTTTTTCAACTACCATTAGCCCCACTTTGGCAAAGCCAGGTGGGATAAGTACTGGGGCTCCTATGGTGGGTGTGCTGCAGTCTTCAGCAGAGCTTGGCTACAGAGGAGAAAGATCTAAACTGGACCGATTTCATATGGTCGTCGCCTGTGGCTTGTGGCTGATCATCTTGTTCTTTGGAATTGACTGTCTCATGAAATAGTGAGTTTCTTGTCACCAGAGAGATTTAAGCAAGAGCCATGGAATCCCAGTCCACAGCACTGAGAGGGAACTTGGACCGTGTGTTCCCTGAGTGTCTTATTCCTTAAAAATCCTGTGATTCTATCAATTGTTTTGTTAGAGTTTGTGGCTGACATTGATTACACTATGAGTCAAGTGACATTCCATGTTGATGTAGTTGCCAAAATGCTCGCCTTACTGGGCTCTGCTCTCATTAGTTTGAGAGAGGAGCTGGGCCACAGAAAAGGGGCTGGAGTCTGCTAGATTAATGAAGATTTGGGATGTATAGTCTGTTTTCACACTGCTGATAAAGACATACCCGAGATTGGGTGAATTATAAAGAACGAGGTTTAACGAACTCACAGTTCCACATGACTGGGGAAGCCTCGCAATCATAGCAGAAACCAAAAGGCATGTCTTACATGGATGGCGGCAGGCAAAGAGAGATAACTTGTGCAGGGGAACTCCTCTTTATAAAACCATCAGATCTCATGAGGCTTACTCACTATCATGAGAACAGCATGGGAAAGACCAATCCCCATGATTCAACTACCTCCCATTGGGTCCCTCCCATGACAGTGAGAATTGTGGTAGCTACAATTCAAGATGAGATTTGGGTGGGGACACAGCCAAACCATATCATTCCACCCCGGCCCCTTCCCAATATCATCTCCTCACATTCCAAAACCAATTATGCCTTCCCAACAGTCCCCCAAAGTCTTAACTCATTTCAGCATTAACTCAAAAGTCCACAGTCTAAAGTCTCATATGGGACAAGGTAAGTCCCTTCCACCTATGAGCCTTTAAAGTTAAAAGCAAGTTAGTTACTTCCCAGACACAATGGGGGTACAGGCATTAGGTAAATATATCCATTCCAAATGGGAAAAATTGGTCAAAACTGAGGGCTAAATGCCCCATGCAAGTCCAGAACCCAGCAAGGAAGTCAAATCTTACAGGTCCGAAATGATCTCCTTTTACTTCATGTCTCGCATCTGGGTCATGCTGATGCAAAAGATAGGCTCCCATGGATTTGGGCAGCTCTGCCCCTGTGGCTTTGCAGGGTATAGCACCCCACCTGGCTGCTTTCGCTGGCTGGCATTGAGTGTCTGTGGCTTTTCCAGGTTCACAGTGCAAGCTGTTGGTGAATCTACCATTCTGGGGTCTGGAGGATGGGGGCCACCTTCTCACAGCTCCACTAAGCAGTGCCCCAGAAAGGATTCTGTATGGAGGTTCTGACCCCAGATTTCCCTTCCATACTGTCCTAGCAGAGGTTCTCCATTGGGGCCCCTGTGAGGGCCCCACCCCTGCAGCAAATTTCTGCCTGGGCATCCAGGCATTTCCATGCATCCTCTGAAATCTAGGCAGAGGTTCTCAAATCTTAATTATTGATTTTGTGCAAGCTGCCAAGGCTTGGGGCTTATACTGTCTGAAGCAACAGCCCAAGCTGTACCTTGGTCCCTTTTAGCCATGACTGGAGTGGCTGGGACACAGGGCATCAAGTCCCTAGGCTGCACAGAGCAGGCGGACCCTGGGCTTGGCCCATGAAACTTTTTTTTCCTCCTGGGCCTTTGGGCCTGCGATGAAGAGGCCTGTCATGAAGACCTCTGACATCCCCTGGAGACATTTTCCCCATTGTTATGGCGATTAACATGTGGCTCCTCAGTACTTATGCAAATTTTTGCAGCCAGCTTGAATTTCTCCTCAGAAAATGGGTTTTTCTTTTCTATTGCATTGTCAGGCCACAACTTTTCCAAACTTTAATATTATGTTTTTCTTTTAAAACTGAATGAATTTAACAGCACCCAAGTCATCTCTTGAATGCTTTGCTGCTTAGAAATTTCTTCCACCAGATACCCTAAGTCATCTCCCTCAAGTTTAAAGTTCCACAAACCTCTAGAGCAGGGGTAAAATGCCTCCAGTCTCTTTGCTAAAACAACAAGAATCACATTTACTCAATTCCCAACAAATTCCTCATCTCCCTGTGAGACCACCTCAGCCTAGATTTCATTGTCCATATCATTATCAGCATTTTGGTCAAAGCTGTTCAACAAGTCTCTAGAAAGTTCCAAACTTTCTCACATTTTCCTGTCTTCTTCTGAGCCCTCCAAACTGTTCCAACCTCTGCCTGTTAGCCAATTTCAAAGTCACGTCCACATTTTCAGATATCTTTATAGTAATACCCCACTCCTGGTACCAGTTTACTGTATTAGTCAGTTTTCACACTGCTGATAAAAACAGCAATACCCCACTCCTGGTACCAATTCACTGTATTAGTCCATTTTTACACTGCTGATGAAGACACTGAGACTGGGTAAATTATAAAGAAAAAGAGATTTAATGGACTCACAGTTCCATGTGGCTGGGGAGGCCTCACAATCATGGTAGAAAACAAAAGGCACGTCTTACATGGATGGCAGCAGGCAAGAGAGAGAACTTGTGCAGGGGAACTCCTCATTATAAAACTATTAGATCTCATGAGACTTACTCACTGTCATGAGGACAGGACAGGAAAGACCTGTCCCCATGATTCAGTTACCTTCCACTGGGTCCCTCCCATGATAGTGAGAATTGTGGAAGCTACAATTCAAGATGAGATTTGGGTGGGGACACAGCCAAACTGTATCATGGGGTTAGAGTTGAGGGAAGGAGAGAACATTCCAGGGATAGGAAATAGCACATGCAAAGGTCCTGTGGCATGGCCTTTATATGTAAAGGAGATATTGATAAACCTTGGTATGAAAGACTATAGGTTTCTGGGTGCAAAGTAATGGTTGAACATGAAGCTGAATTAGACTTGGCCACCAGCTTACTTTGCTGTTGGCAGAATGTTGGTACAGATTGAGCATCCTTAATCTGAAAATCTGAAATCTGAAATGCCCCAAAATCTGAAACTTTTTGAGTGCTGACATGACACCACAAGTGGAAATTCTACACCTTACCTCATGTGATGAGTCACAGTCAAAACTTTATTTCATGCCCAAAATTATTTCAAATATTGTATAAAATTACCTTTATAGGCTATGTGTAGAAGGTGTGTGTAAACATAAATGAATATCAAGTTTAGCTTTGAGTCCCATCCTCAAAATATCTCTTTATTATATGGAGATATTTCAAAATCTGAAAAAATCTAAAATCTGAAAGACTTCTGGTCCCTCACATTTCAATTAAGGGATATGCAACGTGTACTTCTGCAGCTGCTTTGAGAATGCATATCATTGAATAATGTTAGTGGGAGGTTTTAAACTATTTGAAGATCACACAACTGTGAGAGCCCAGCTCCCCTGAAATAGGTAGGGTTGGTCAGTGATTTTTGCCACACACCAAAGCAGCTGCCTTGGTCCCTCAGAGCCCCGGCATTTCTGCCCTGGGTTTGGCCACCCCTGACCTTGGCTGACTTCTCATGGATGCAGCAAAGACCCAGTAGGATGCACCTCTCAAGTGGTTGGCAGCTTTTGCTGGACAGCTTTAGAGTCCTGTGGGTTATTCTGGTTGTTGCTATTCTTAAATATTGAGTGTCCAAAAGATTCATGAACTGTATCTCAGCTGGGTGGGACCCTTTGGGAGAGAAGTGGGGGAATAAGGCAGTCATTAATTGCAAAGAGGAGTTTGGGGACCAGGTTGTCTTATAGGTTTATTTTGAACAACAGGTAGGCTTGATATTGCTGGAAGTGGATAGATTTGGGTTGCCTCTGTCTAGCAGGTGGCTTCCTTTTCCAGTGTGTTGCCCACTGGTCTCATCTATCAGACTCACTTGAGAGTATTTCATTATTCATCTAATAAAGGAGTATATGGGATTCCCAGAGGAGGAGGATCTACTTCTGTACTTGACCTGGGTGAGGACCACTGGGAACATTTGCACCTTTCACTATGGCAAGCTTTGACATGTGAGAGTTTCCAGAAATACAGAGATTCTTATTTTAATCCTTTTTCTTTTTAACTGCAGAAAGAAAATAATATTGGGATAGAATAACTGCAGGGAGTAGAGAGATGAGAAAACATTAGAAAAAATAGTACAGAAGTAGAGCTGGATGAGAATCCAAGTTATGAGAACCTACTGATGAGGGACATACAGAAATAAAAAGCCCAAATTCAGGGTTCTAAATCAGGGCTCACATGAGGCTGTTTGTATTGCATGGTAGAAATATATCCAGGAACAGTGGGCCTTTTATAAATTAAGCCTGCCATTCTCCAATTGCTTAAGACACTGAGGCCCATCAGGCCAGAAGCATATGATCCACTTTTTCTGAGAAGGAACTTTCACTTTAGGAGGGGTAATTTAGAAGAGAAGAACAGGCCCAGTGGATAGTCCCTTATGGGAGTCATCTCAGCAGAGGCCCTTTTGTGGGGCAGGAGGGATTGCATAGCAATACTGCATGCCCAGAGTTGTTGTTCCCAGGCTAGGGTCCAACTCAGGGCAGGGAGGTCTACTGGAGGCAGCGTATCACACACTGGTTGTTCAAGAGATGGAGAGAGAGAGTGCAAAATCTGAGCTGTGCTTATGGGAAACTCAGAGTCTCACAAAACTACACCTATGCTGCCCATGGTTTATGTTTAATAAATGAAATGATGATTAAGATAAGACAACTGGACAAAAAGGCTGGGCCTTCTTGGGTGGGTATTGAGTGGGAAGTGATTCAAGTGGCCAGACACGCCGTTTGGACATTAGCTGGAAGTGGGGCTGGACACGATGAACTAGAGCCCACTTGTGGTCCCATCATTCAGGCCTGTGGCTTTCATTTGAGACCAGTGGTTCTTAAACTTTTGCAGGTATCAGAATCACCTGGAGGACTTGCTGAAGCACAAATTGCTTGGCCTCACCCCAGCGTTTCTGATTCAGTGGGTCTGGGGCTGGGGCTAGGAGTGCATTTCTAAGCACTTCCTGGAGATACTGATGCTGCTGGTCCTGGGACCACACTCTGAGATATAGTAATCTAGACCACAAAGGAGGTCTGGATCCTGGGGAGGGAATCTGCTTTCTGCTTTCCTAGGCACTAGGAAGGCAAGGAGATACTTGGGGCTGGAAGGTGGCAGGGGAGCATGGAAGGGAGGAGTCCTTGTCCGTCATGTCTCACCATCTGAGGAGCTGTCATCCTTTATTCATCCTGCCCTTCTGCTTGCTCTCAGTCTCAGAAATTCCAAAAGACAGCTTATGACCCTGCATTTTTGGTTAAAGAAAGAAGGGAACTGAACTGTCTGCTCTATGAATTCTGGGCTACTGAGGATCATGGGGATTTTGTAAATTATTTTGGTAGCCTGTTGAGTTTTGTCTCGGTGTTTCAGCAGAATCCAAGACATGTGACATGGACCATTAACATTGAGCTGCCACCTCCTGGATCCTGCCCTGTAAACATGCCCGGGGGTCTCTGAGGATGGATGTGTGTCCTTCACACACCAAGTGTGTTAGAGACAACAGAAAGCATTGTTTTTTTTCCTGTGTTCTGGTGAAAGTCTTTTCTTTCTTTCCCTTGTGTTTCTTCGAGGGAGCTTGAGTGGCAGGATTATTATTAAGAGTACTTTTTAAGTTCCCAACAATTAGATAAGAAATGAACAGAATGGGAGTTCACATTTTACCCTCAAGAAAATGACCTTAGGAAGGCCTTACTGTGGGGTGGTTAAGAGCATGGCCTGGATTTGGAATGCCTGGATTGGGAATCCTTGTTTTGTCACTTCATCACTGTGTGATCCTAAGCCAGTGATGTGACCTCCCTGCACTTCAGTTTCCTCACCTATAAAGTTGGGATAATACTAGAACATATTTAGTAGGATTGCTGTAAGGACCAAATAAGATAATACATCTCATGCAATTAGAAATGGACCTGTCACTTACAGAAAGAAGGCAGTACATTTTAGTTCTTACTGTAAGACTGAGACATCCAAAGACGTCTCATACTGTAAAGTGTGATATTTGTGTATATACTTTTTAAGGAATACAATCCTTAGTTTTCCTACCTACTCCAGGTTATGTTTTGTAGATGCTAACAGTAGTGTACATTCTAGAGAAAATCAGCTGGAGGGAGGAAAATGGTATAGTTCTAAAATTCTTTAAGCCTCATTTAATTTTTTACTTGTTACTGCTTTCATCATCACCTCTCGCTCTAATTTTCCAATAAGCCTGAAAAGCATAATGGAGTCATAAATCATGTCTGTAAAATGAAGATGTATACGACTTTGATAAGATCTCACATGTGATGTTAATAACAATACCTTACATACCTGGCCTCACACTTCACATAAACTGTCCCATTTAATCCCTGCAGTGGTCTCATTAGCTTCTGTTAGTCCCATTTTACATTTTGTACAGTGGAGACTTCAGAGAAGTAACTGGCCCAGGCTCCACAGGCGGTTAGTGACAGAGCTGGGATTTTTTTGTGGAGGGGCAGGGGAGACTTTTCTGGTAAAGACCAGAAAACCTGCTAGACAAATTCTAAAAGAACCATAATACTCAGAACTGGGATTTTAACTTCATCTGCTCCTTCAGGGACCACCTTCTTCCCAGTGTGTTTAAACACCTGGCTGGCTTTTCACTTTGGGCTCTCATTCAGATTTATGATTCTGTTTATTGAGAGTGGATGTCCCAGTTACTCTAGCTCGGTAACAAACAACTCCAAAAGTTGGGGCTGTGAAATAATCATTTTACTTTGCTCATGGATTCTGTGGGTTATTAATACTCAGTGTTCCATGACATCCGGGGCCTCAGCAGGGGAGATTCAACCACAGGAGCTAGAGTCACCTGGGGTGTCTTTGCCCACATGTCCCACAGGTGCATGGGTGGGACAGGGACCTCAGATGGGCTGTCAGCCAGAATAACTACATGTGGCCTTTCAGTGTGGTCTTTCTGCCTGGGCTGACTTGGGTTTCCTCAGAGCATGGCAACCCGATTCCTAGTGAGATTTCTGAGAATGCCGTGAAGGTGCCTGGCACTTCTGTGATCTAGCAATAGCTTCAAGGAAGGAAATATATTTTTACATTGAAAGAAGAGAATATGAGCCATGTGTGCCAGGTACGGGGAGCCACCTGTGAAGATTCTGAGTAGAGGCTTAGGTCAGTGTGGACACAGTGGCGGGAGTGGACAAGGACAAGGGATGCTGGGTCATGCATTCACCCCACAAATATTCCATCTGTCTCTGAGCTAGGCAGAATGAGCAGGGCACCAATTTAGTGGCTCTCCTGGATAATCACTTCACATGGGAAGCCTAGGACTCCATATTATGTTCTCATCCCATTGAAAATTTGACCCTTTAAAGATTTATTTATTTTTAGCTCAGGCATTTAAAGTCCCATATACTATCTAAAAAGGGAAAAGTTCATCCCAGTCAATGTCCTGTCTTGCTTATGTTTAAGTCGGATGGGAAGAAAAAAATCCACACCAGGAGAAGATTGGTTGTAAAAGTTTATTTTACATTTATGTGAAGTTTATTTTTGGTCCTGATATTCTTCATAGGGTAGATATTTCTTTTAAGACTGTTAATAGTGTATTTCCTTTTTATTTGCCACTCCCCACCAAAATAAACCCTCTTTTATTTTTGAATCAGCTTCATATCTTCAGAACGTCCAACTTTAAATAATGGTTGGAGACACTCCAGGTTAAGTAGAGAGTAAAATCCTATTGCTTTCTGACCTTTGGGTTAGGATCAAGTGTGGTGTAATAAAATATCAGTCCCAAGAGTCACCTTTGCTGATTTTTTTCCTATTATTCTTTCCTGTTATTCCATATTCATGCAGGTCTTGCAGCCAAGGATTGTTACATTAAGATCCAATCTGAAATTAAAACTTATGGTTTTAACCAATAAGCTATAAAGCTGTTGAACTCCCACTGGGATGTGGTTACCTTTTCCTAAACTTCCTGAGTTGTCTCCTTTTAGCCCCACAGTTGATTTCTTATTGAGCCTTTGGAAAGTTCCTTGCCGTTTCACAGCCATTTCCCGTCAGAGTGGGGATATTGACTATGCAAACCACTTAAGGTCACAGGCGCTGCAGCTGTGTTCCTTCTTTGCAGAAGGGGGGTTTCTTTGGGTGGGGCTGTGCTCAGCCTTTCCGGGTGGTGAAAGTCTGAGGTCACACTGAGAGAGCAGGTCCATATCGGGACTGGGGCTCCAGCAGGATCAGAACAACTTCACCCAGACTTCTGAAGCTGGAACTCATTCTCAGAACCTTCCAGAAGACCCTGCCCTGGAATTGCTTTCAAGGGTCTTTTTCATCTGTGTACAGAATATATTTCCTTGGAGGTGGCTTTGCTGAAGGACCCTTGAGCCAAGGATAATAGGGTGGGAGCAGCTATACACAGTTGCATTTCAGTGTTTGATGATAAAATGATGTCCGTTGGTGAGCATCTTGGTGGTGAGGAAGTTTACACGACCACAGATGCTTCTCACCCCAAGGTACCTCTGCCCTGTGCTGCTGGTGCCACTCACCCTAGGGCATTCCTGCTTGGCAGTAGCAGATTCTAGATTGTCCTGTTTGCTGGTTTGGGGGCTGCAGAGTGCTGCAAGGAGGAGGAGTCCTAGATCACCGGTTGACCTTCAGCGGGCGTTTAACAGCATATTCCACCAGGCGCTCACCTACTAGTGTTTTGTTCAGGCTGCAGTATAACTTTGCCTTTCTCTGCTGTCTCCTATTTAAGGGTAAATAAAGGTAGTGAGAGTCACAGAAATAACATCAATGATGGCAACTAGTGTTTACTGAGGGCTGACTATACTCAGGCACCATTCTAACCTCTTTACCCAAGTTGTCTCTGCTAGTCCTCACCACAGCCCTGTGAAGTGTATGCTATTATACACCCACGAAGAAACTGAGGCTACGAAAGGAAAGCAGCTCTGCCCAAGGTGTTATAAGCAGAGAGCTCTGAGACAGGACCCACGCCCAGTTTGTGTTGACTGGGGACTCAATACTCAATGCTCTTACTCTTTGACTGTTTTGTTGAATGCCCAGGTCATCCTGGTCGAAGGGAGACAGTGACCCGGGTGAAAAAGGATGGCTACAGATGCATGGCTGCGTGGCTATGCATCATCCACCCTGGAGTATCTGCTTGCCAAAAATGGGGCTACCTGCAAAATGCTTTGAGCACTGTGGAAACAAGTCATTACAACTCAAAACATTTATTATCCTGATAATAGGTCAAGGTTTTCATAATTGAATTTTAGGGCGCTAATTTTAGACTTTCTGAAAATCAGTCTCAAGAAACAAAACCTGGAGTCAAGTAAAAGGATGCTTTTGGAACTGATGATTCTCAGAAGAAGCCATGAAGGGCTCGGCCGTACCCCCGGGAAAGCTCACTGGCCAGCAGCCTGGAGCCAGTGGAGCTTCAGGTGGCTTTAATTCTTCCCTGGATGCTGCTGGTCTCCAGGGACACAGGGGTAAACAGGTCACCATCCTTGTCCTCAAGGGCCTCATCCTCCAGGGAGGACATAGCTGGTAATGACAAGATGTGAGCCAGCGCCTTCTCGCAGCTGGGTACACAGGGCTAGGGGAGCTGAGAGGAGAAAAGGATGAATTTGGCCTTGACCTGGAGCAGCCTTTTAATAGAAACACTCATAACTTTCCTGCAGATGCACTTCCTGTGAATGAGGAGTCTTGATATATTTTTTTCTTTAATAAGAGAAAACCAGGCTTTTGATGAATAATTTATATGTCAATGTTGGGATCTTCATTTTGTTATGAAGGATTTCAGTTACAACAGTGTGAGGTGGGTGGTCGGGAAACATGCCCCCTGGGCTCACTTTTTGCTTAGAAGAGTCCTGATGGAGAGGTTGAGGTGGGAAGAGAGTGAGGGGGAAGACTCCATGGAGCATGACAGGCGTGCTATGCCTGCCTCAGCCAAGCATGGAGGTCCCGACCATAATTTGTTTTTGAGACAGGATCTGGCTTATCGCCCAGGCTGGAATGCAGTGGTGCAATCTCGGCTCACTGCAGCCTCCGCCTGCCAGGCTCAAGCCATCCTCCCTTAGCCTCCCGAGTACCTGGAACTACAGGCGCGCACCACCGTGTCTGCCTAATTTTTTGCATTTTTTGTAGAGACAGGGGTTTTGCCATGTTGCTCAGGCTGGTCTCGAACTCAAGTACTCCACCTAGCTCGGCCTCCCAAAGTGCTGGGGTTACAGGCATGAGCCACCACACTCCACCTCCAACCACAATTCTTGTTTTAAAAAATGAAAATAGAGGCCGGGTGCGGTGGCTCACGCTTGTAATCCCAGCATTTTGGGAGGCCGAGACAGGCAGATCACGAGGTCAAGAGATCGAGACCATCCTGGCAAACACAGTGAAACCCCGTCTCTACTAAAAATACAAAAAAAAAATTAGCCGGGCGTGGTGGCGGACGCCTGTAGTCCCAGCTTCTGGGGAGGCTGAGGCAGGAGAATGGCGTGAACCCGGGAGGCGGAGCTTGCAGTGAGCCGAGATCGCGCCACTGCACTTCAGTCTGGGCGACAGAGCGAGACTCCGTCTCAAAAAAAAAAAAAAAAAAAATGAAAATAGAGTGAAACAGAAATGGTAGAATCAAGTCATCTTGCTCATTCAGAGCCACGTGCAGCTAGGACACCATGACCCCTTCCCCTCAGGACCCATTCTAGGGGTCGTCCAGTCCTTGGGCTCTGTTCCTCTGATGTGGTGCAGGTGGTCAGCGGAGCTGGGAACAACAGAAAGATGAGGGCCACATCCACAAAAGTAATTTGCTTCCTGTGGTACAGCCGTGACACCACCCTGTGGATGAATGGGGATTCCCATGTTTGCTAGTTATATATGGCTGAACCCTTCAGCCTTTCTGCCCCACTTCCAGTTTCTTCCTTG
Organism: Macaca thibetana thibetana; assembly: GCF_024542745.1. Lineage (NCBI taxonomy): Eukaryota > Metazoa > Chordata > Mammalia > Primates > Cercopithecidae > Macaca > Macaca thibetana. The sequence continues at coordinate 91,625,657 of NC_065579.1, forward strand.
GGTGGGAATGCCTTGAGCCTCAGTTAATTGTTTGAGTTTTCTTGAGTATAAAAGGAATCCTGGCTGGGCATTGAGTGAATACAATCATAAAACCCAAATGATGGTCTTGACGTCATCTGAGCTGAGAGTGGTGTTGGCACCTTCATAGCTAACATCAAATGGATCTCCAAGCCCAAACACTAACAGTGGAACCAGCTATTGCTGCTTCCGGTGTATCATCCAAACGGGTTTTCCCAGTCATCTTCTGATGCACTTCTAACATACCCTTAAAAGGCATAAAGAAGTGGCATAGATGATGGCTGGAGAGATTAAGTTCTTTCTGGTGGCTTCTTTAATTTTGGAATAACTAGCCTTCCTTCAGCCCCCCTACATGCATTAGAAACTTCTCCTGGACTGTTTTTGTTCTGTTTTTAATTAGGTTGTGGTACAAGAGGAGCAATTAATAAAACCTTCCATTTCCACATCTACTGTGAAACTCCGTGACTTCTTCCCATGTGATGATGGCTAAGTGCGCAGAACATGTGAAATTTAAGTAGATTTGTGGAAACAGAAACACGTTTTTATTTAGTTGTGAGCGTCACTTGGAGTATAAATAGAGCCCTTTATGATTCGTGTGTTGGTCTTTCTTCCTGGAGGGCTTCAGTATTATCTCGTGCTGTCATCTTTATGTTGTATTGGAAAAATCTGAGATTCTTTTTCCCTTGGTCATTATTTGCTTTTTTAAAAATAATGTAGTTTTAAAGAATTCTTGTTATTTAATCTCAAGCCCAAACATGGTTTCTAGTGAGGAAATGATACTTAAAAAAGTTTGATAATTTTAGTTCCAGAAAGAATTGTTTTCGGGGGTGGGAGGCTGCAGTTGAGAGGTACAAGAAATGTTCAGTGAGGGGAAGACCTCTACTGTGGTTCCCTTTGCTCGTTGAAAACTTGTGTTTCTGTTGAAAGAAAGGTTTGATGTTGGAAGTTTTAAGTGTACTGCGTGATGTTGCTAAACTTTAGTTCATTGCTGGAAAGTTTTGGATGAGCTAATTTCATAAGGATTTATGTGCCTTATGGGCCAGTGTGGAGTAAGGGATAGAAAAACTTACCTCCTTTGGAAGGGTCTTCGTCCCTAGAGGGGTATGGAATGACCCCTGCTTTTTGGTGGGAAACGTAAAGGCCAGTCAGCTTTTGGATGAATTTTCAAGGAAGACAGCAGCTGTCCATCTTCAGTCTTGACTTGCCACTCTCTTAAGGAGTTCCTTCCTTTCACCCACCTTTTGCTCCCCATGGCTTGGCCATGCCACAGCGGTCCCTCGGCTTCAACAGTCTTGCTTACTTACATCTACTAACTGGGCAAGAGAGACCATTTTCCCATTGTGCCTGGATCACCACTCTGATTTGGATTAGATGGGATCAGGAATTTTTCTGGGAATCCTTTTGGCCTTAAACAAAATAATGATGAGAGAAATCTGCCTCCCATAAGTCATAATCTCAGCAGGCTCCTGGCAAGTCCCTAACTATTTCTGTGTCCAGGTCCCCAAGAGGGCTACAGGGAAAACTTCATCATGGTGGGAGGGAAGAAAGAAGGTAAAGTCCTAAGATGTTTGCTTCCTATTCCTTGTAAGGTTTAGCCATGTATAGTCATGTGCCAGTCACCTAGGGCTGAGAAAGGGGAGCAAGCAGAGAGGGAGAGGAGGAAGAAGCCAAATGAGATGGTTTGTAATTGATTAGTGGAAGTTAAATCATGTTAAGGATAGGAGGCTTGTCCCCTCCATCATGATTTAGTATCTCATCCTTCCCAAGAGAAATTTTGAGAACCTGTCCTCTGGTATCTGGGAAATGGCCTCCCCAGCAGTGTGCATAGCCCCAGGGAAGCCCTCTCATCAGCCCATCCTTCTCTTGACTTCTCTCCTGATGGTCACATGGTGCCACCACTCTTTCAAGCCAAGTCAAATTGCATGTAGCAGAAAACTCAAATAAGTGTATACAGTAGAGGTTTATTGTTCTTACACAGAAGTAATTCAGCATTGGTATGGTGGCTCCATGGACATCAAGGATCAAGGATCCTTTTCTCTTTCTGTTTCACCATCCTCAGAACATGGTTTCTAGTTTCAAAGTTACCTCATGGCCTAGTGTGGCTGTTGGAGCTCCAGCCATCACATCCAAATTCCAGCTAGGAAAAAGAAGGAAGAGAGAAGATTACAAAAGAAAATTGTCTCCCAGCTAACTTGTCTTTATTTATGGAGTTTTCCTGGAAGCCTCACATTATGGTTTCTGCTTGTATCTTCTTGACCACCTCTTCTCCAGGGGGGACTAGAAAATGTCTTTTAGGTAGGCATATTGTAGAGTGGAATAAAATTGAGTTTGGTTAAAAGGGAACAGTAGAGAATAGATATTGGTTAGGCATATAGTCTCTGCCATGGTCTAGTATATATGAAGAACCTCATGTGTGAACCTTAATATATTCTGTCAAATATTCTGTTTATAATATCTAATCCTCCTCTCAGATTCTAGGCCATTTGGAAGCCAGGAGCTTATCCTCTCCTCTTTGTATCAACCCAGAGGCCCACATGTTGAGGTTATAGCCCATCTTTGTTCAATTGATTCAGATTCAGCCCTTGCCTCTCATATCCCTCACCATGGATATGCAGTTATAAATGATTTCTTGTTAAGCATTTTTAAAAGGTTAACTTCTTCCCAGAGAGATTTTACATAACTATCTGTTTAATGTGTTGTTAATGACAAAGAGTCTAAGAGTTATCAATAACATTGGAAAAGTAATTCTCAGCCTGAAAATTAGCAGTATGGTACATATGAAGTACATACCATGTACTTCCTGATTCCAGGTATTAGGAAAACAAGACAGAAGGGTTTCACCACTAGTCAGTGTCAGTAGATTGTTGGGGAGAAATCTGTATGAAAAATGCCACTTTTCACTCTTTTTTTCAAGTTTGAACTGACAATGTGGAAAGATGGGAGATGTCTGAGAAAACTTGTGTCAGTACTTCATGTTCGTAAAAGGACAGGGAATCCTTCTGAAAATCTAGTTATGTAAATTTATGTTCCACCACAAGAGAAAAATCAGTGGATGGCTGGAAGGAGGGGCTTTCCCTTTTACTCTGGAAGGGAAGGAAACTCTGACAGCTGGACTTCTCAGTCAGAAAGTGTCTTTGGTGAGCCTTACCATGTGACTGGCTGATTCACTTTGTCCACTAAGTCTCGGGAGAGGTGATGTAACCAGGGACTGCAACTTCTAGGGAGAGGGGAAAAATCACTGTTGGCCCCACCCTCTGGCACTGGAAGCTTAACAGGGCTTTGGCCCACAGCAGATGGAAGTTTGAGCTGCGTTCTGTAATTCTTTTTTAAATGTTCGCTAGAGCATCCATTGTTCTTCCTCATTTTCTCTTCTCCTCTTCCCTCCTTTTCTTCTTTATTACCTTTTCTGTTTTTTTATCCTGGATGGTCATTCTAAATCAACTCAGGTCTGACCTTTGGAAATACATACAATATTAAGGAATCCTAGGGGCTCCCTGTCGTATTTCTGTTTTTGAATTTGATTAACATGAACTAAGAGGTTGAGTGGAAAGAACTTGGACTTTGGTGTCCAAAAGACACGGGTATGAATTCTGACTCTACCATTACTGGCTCTGTGACTCTGGACGAGTTGCTTTACTTCTTTTACTCTCTAGAATCTCACCTGGAACCCGAGGTTAATTCCTACTTCAAAGCATTGTTAGGAAGATTGAACAAAATAATGTATGACGGAAAACCCAGAGAGAGGGATGAAGAGCAGAGTGTGCTGGGCTACATAGTCTAAGCCAAGAAGTTTGTATTTTATTTACAGTGCTCTGGGAAGCAGGGAAGTGACCTGATATTGTGGATATTTTCAAAAAATCACTCTGGACCTGTGGAGAGTGAATGGAGGACAGGAGTTGGAGTGGAAGCAGCCCAGTTAAGAGGCAAGAACAGTGGACAAGATGGCTGGACTAGTGTGGTCACTAGAGGGAACAGAGAGAAGCAATGAGTCTTAAGAACTTTTGGAGGTAAAGACAGTAGAAATAGCTGAAGTCTTTTTTTTTTTTTTTTTTTTTTTTTGATACGGAGTCTCACTCTGTCGCCCAGGCTGGAGTGCAGTGGCCAGATCTCAGCTCACTGCAAGCTCCGCCTCCCAGGTTTACGCCATTCTCCTGCCTCAGCCTCCCGAGTAGCTGGGACTACAGGCGCCCACCACCTCGCCGGGCTAGTTTTTTGTATTTTTTAGTAGAGACGGGATTTCACCAGGTTAGCCAGGATGGTCTCGATCTCCTGACCTCATGATCCGCCCGTCTCGGCCTCCCAAAGTGCTGGGATTACAGGCTTGAGCCACCATGCCAGGCAGAAATAGCTGAAGTCTTAGATGTGAAAAAGGGAGGGAAAGAGAACACTCAAACATGGATCTTAGGTTGGGGTTTGAGTGTATAATTGGTGAGGCCTGTTTGACAGTGTAGCCCAGGACTGTGCATGGGGATGCACAAGATGTTAGCTGGCTGCTGGATTCATGACTATCTGGAGGAAAGAGGGAATGCGTGTTCTTGGGCCATGTTGGATGCTGAATGCAGTGGGACAGACCCAGTTCTATTTCTTGCTTTGAAGGGATTGTGTTCCAATTATCTGCCCTGTTTAGATGGCAGCTTCAAGAATCAAGCTGGTCAGTTTTGAGCAAGGTCTGGAAAGCAAGACAATGTCTCGAAAGTGTCAGGACCCTTGATATTTACCTTGTTAACACCATAGATGACTTTGGTGCCCTCCCTGCAGCCGTCTGCTTTAATTGTCAGAACAAAGTAAGAGCGAACTCAGAGTGGGGCTTGGGTTGTGCTTTGGAACTGAGCAGCATTCTCAAAGCTGGGTGCTATAGTGGCATGACTATTACAGGTGGGGCCAGGACCCCACTTCCACAAAATTAAATTGGATACATCTGGTGGGAGGTGTTCACCTGGAAATCTGGGTCTTAAACCACTTTGAGAAACACTGTCCTGGAGGCAAGTGGCCCCTGTTCTGGTTTTTTTTCTTCCACTTTTTAAAAAGGAAATCAGTTTGGTGGCAAAATCTCCTCTTCTTGTCCATAATTCAGACTATGATGGCAATTAGAGGCAGGCAGCCTCCCCTCCAAGGAGAAAGAAACCCTCCACGTGTTTTATGAGTATATTCCTAATAATGACAATAGCAGCAAACAAACGCCACAGTGGTGATTTCATACTCATGAAATTATTGTCATGGAGTTAGAGCCTAGATAAAAGTCTTTGGCAAGTCTCTAAAGCATATTTCAAGAGAAAAAGAGAGGCCAGAATTTATAGAATCTAAAAATAGCAGTTGAAGTGCAGCTGTGTTTAGCTTGTCAGAGAACCTGTTGAGTCAAGATGGGCAGGGGATTTTATTTCTCCGGCCCTGAGGTCATTTGTCTTGTTTAAGAAGGGACAGCAAACATTTCCAAATAGGGATTGATTTTTAAGGGAGGAAGATGGCTGAATGTATATGGTATTTCTTGTTTTCTACTCTTACTCTTCCTACCTCCAACCCCATTCCAAATTTCCTCTTAAGAAAAGGAAGGAGAGTTTGTTTTTCTCAGTAGAGTAAGTAGTGACTGCCTAGGTGGCAGGATTTTAGATGGTAGTGATGATGTTACTTATTGATGGCACATTTGATGACTCCTAGTCCAAGGAGTGGTGAGGGTAGACTAACTATTTGGTCTTAGTGGGTTATGTACAATCCCATTAAGTTGAAGGAATAAACCCGTAGTTGGAGAAATAACAGTGTGACTTCTCCAAGACCGATTGGCTGATTTTTGGACCCTCTTTGTCCCATTTCTAGTCAGGGATAGTGTCTTACTCCTGTTCCACAACCCACAAAAGAAGATATCTGTCCCACTTCTGGCCTAAGCAGTCCTCAAGCCTCTATACTTAACACTGGAATGTCACCATCTTAAAACTTGTCAACCAGTAGGCCTTCAAGCCTCCTGCCCTTTAATATTTATTGAAACCTTGGTGAAAATGAATTCTGTTTATGGTGAAGCATGTGAAGTTATTGCCATCCATTAGTTTGTAGGCCAGAGTTTGAAAACTAGTGGCCCGCAGGCCGAGTCTTCCTCACCGTCATGCTTTGCTTGCCTGGCACAGTGTTAACCTATACAATTGCCAATATTGGAAAACTGGGATACTTTGTTTACAAATCTTTATTTCTGGATTCTCCCGGGTTGCTCTAAGATATATTCTTGGTTTAGATTTCTTTTTTGGAGAGGTGTCCCCAGACTGCTGTGCATAGGTCCTTGTCCTCCCAGAGTAGCTTACCTGTGGGTCATGATGAGAAATAGCCACTGTATTTTCTTTGAGGATAATAAGAAAGGGTTTAAATAAATTGTATGTTGAGCACCTAAAATACATATGCATGTGCATGATGAGTGCCTTGTAAGCATTAGCTATTATTGTTATCATCATCATCATCATCATCATCATCATCATCATCATCATCATGTTCAATGTATTTTCTGTTGAGGGTTTTGTTGAGGACATTGTTCATGACATAACCCAATGTCTTACGAGGCCTCATGAAAGACATGTCTGTCAGATCTCAGTTCCAGAAAATAGCTGTCCTTCTTCTAAATTACTGGTCCATCTGTACCTTACTTATGCCCCCAGTCTTATTTCTATCTTTGCACTAGCTTTGCAGAAGCTCAGAGTCAACTATGTAGTTCATGTCTAGCAGGAGGACTTGGATTTGATTTGTTGATCCCTTGGTTTTACATGCCATCATTTCCTTGCTCCTCTGCTTTTCTCACTTATTTTGTTGTGAGCATTATTGTAAGCAGCCTTAAATCCTGTTGGAACAAGGCTGGGTGTAAATTAAAAAGCAAACCAAGCATCCATTCCTCTGAGAGGTTTTATAATCACTGAGAATAGGCTTCCATGTCAGGACAGGTTTCATGTCTTAGCCTTGGTACTTCACGTGTTCTCTTTCCCTTCTGGACACTACTGACTTTCCATTGTCACGTTGGACTTGATTCTATCAGTTGTGCTCATGCTTTTCCTTCAATCTAGATAACCTGTAACTTCTGTTACAGAATGGGATGGCTTATTTCCCTGGGTAGACTGATTGTATTAGTCAGCTATTGCCACGTAACAAACTGCCCCACAACTCCATGGCACACATCAAGAAGCATTTATGTTCTCATGGATCTGTGGGATGGCTGGACAGTTCTTCTGCAGGTCTGCACCTTGACTGGGGAAGCTGTTCTCCATGTCTGTCATTTTTCTAGAAGCAGTTGGTTACTGGGGCAGGTTCTTCTCATGGTGATGGCAAAAATGCAAGAGGGGGATGCAGAAACATATGAGGCCTCTTAAGGGGTAGGCTCAGAACTGGCACTATCACTTCTTCCCTCATTCGATTGGCCAGAGCAAGTCATGAGGCCCAGTCCATCAGTAGAGTGGGGAAATAGAGTAGAAATAGATTAGCCTCTAGTGAGAGGAACCTTAGAGTCAATGACAAAGGGTAGGAATACCAGGTGGTGGGTAGGGGGCAGCTGATAAGTAATGCAGTCTAGCCTGTAATCCCAGCACTTTGGGAGCCTTAAGCAGGCGGATCATGAGGTCAAGAGATCGAGACCATCCTGGCCAATGCGGTGAAACCCCGTCTCTACTAAAAATACAAAAATTAGCTGGGCATGGTGGCATGCGCCTGTAGTCCCAGCTACTTGGGAGGCTGAGGTAGGAACATTACTTGAACTCAGGAGATGGAGGTTGCAGTGAGCCAAGATTGCGTCACTGCACTCCAGCTTGGGTGACAGAGTGAAACTCCATCTCAAATAATATAATAATAATATTAATAATAATACAGTCAATCACAGGCAGTGTAATTGTTTGAAGACATTAAGGTTGGGCATACAGCATAGAGTATCTAGCTCTTAGTGGCTGTGTTGGCTATTCTCTGTGTCCCTTCTCCAGATCCATTCTCCACCATTATCCCTCCTGCTTTGTGCCCTTGAGAGACTGACCTTCCCCTCTGCCTTTTAGTTGGATTCAGTCAGAGGGGAGCACTGGAAAAAGAGGGTGGAAGAGTGGCCAGCCATAGTGACCATGGCCCTCTACAGAAGGCCATAGCTTCTGCCAGGTAGTTAGTTCTAATAACTTAGGGGTTCCAGTGACCACTCCCTACCTTGCTCCTTCAGACCTAGGGCATTAATAGCTCCCTGCTTTGCCACGGGGGCCTCTTTTAAACTGACCCCCCTTACTGTTGTAAATAGTCCCTTCAGTGATTTTTTTTTCGTCTCCCTGTTTGCAGGAAACATCTGCTCCTGGCCAGCACCCTCATGGATACAGTAGGTGCTCAATAAGTGCATGGTTGATTATCAGGCCTCCTTGTTTTTCCTCTCCTCTGGCCTCTACATCACTAAGTGGTCACTTCTAGCCTGAAGAGCCCATAGGATGTCAGCTTGGGGATCCCTCCCTCTTTCCCCATAGCTTGTCCAACCACCATCACTCTCCCAAGAACCTGGCAGAGTAAATTCATCAGAGCGAATTCAAATAAGTAAGGTTTTACTTTTCTTCTTTGGGATTTCTTAGCGTGCCCGTTGGGACAATTATTGAGGGATTCTTTCAAGTACTACATTTTCTCTAGCACTTATGGGGGTTTTATCTCCCAGATGTGATTTATGCCATATTACATTCCAAGAAAGGAACATGGAGAATGTTTGTGGCTAAAGAAGTCTCAACACAAGGAAACTACAGGTGAAACATAACGGTAGTAATTGCCTTACTTTATTTGCAAAGGAGTGGTGAACACTAATGTGCCTGACTCCATAGAGCAGTGTATTTGGTTTTTCTAAGCAGGAAGAAGGGGGCCCCCAAATTTTAATTTCCTGAATGAGTTTGAAAACCATGGTGTATTTTCCAAGCTTCACTAGTGAAGATGGTATTTTGTTAAAAATTCAGATTCCCACTGATCCAGATCCAGTTGGGCCTGGGAATCTGTTTTCAACGTGTATCCTGAGTAATTGGTATAGTCGTATGTGGAAGTACTGGGCTCTGTTCATGATTCTCACGTTCTGGTCTGTGACTGAGGAGAAGTGCCATGATGAGCGTGATGATAGTGATGGTGGCAGACAAGAGCATGTCACATTTAGAAATACTGTAACTGGATGCTGAGGTTTTACATATATTCCTTCTGAGCTTGTTTTTGTCTAATATTGCCTGTGCCAACAGTATTTTACTAGAATTGAATGGAAAGAAAGGTACCAGCAGATTTTTTTAGATGTTCTAATTGATACCAGAAGCAAAGATGTAGAAACCGTCATGTTATAAACATGAAAGCTCCTAGCAGACAGCCTTTAGCCCACCCTTTGAGAACCACTATATGACTTCTTGATAAGATTCTTTCAACTTTGCCCTATGCCTGGATCATGAAGGAGGTGTTTCTAGAAAGCTCTGCAAAGGACTTTCTCTGACAGATGGCTCTAGGCAGGGGGAAGCCCCGACTAACTGCTCTCTGGAGAGGAACACAGATGTTGCCTCCTAAAGAAGGACATGCTGGCCTTGCTTTCTTACAGGTCACGAAGTCTCCCTTTAGGAATGCCATTTGCCATTTCAAGTTTCTGCAGCAGTTCTGCAGAAAGCCATGCCTAGAAAATTTATAATTACTCTGATACCAGATGACTTTGCAGCCTTCAGTATCAAATGCGTTGTGATTGTGCTCTGAGAATTTTGGGGGGAAAATTCTAAACTTTATTAGAAAGTTTAGAAAGTTTGGGGAAAACATCATGTTATTGAATTGTAATTAGAGTTGCTGGGCAGCCTGGGCTGCATTTTAACTTACGGGTCACCTGGTTATTGCCTGTGAGGCTCACTGAGGAAATGTCTTGCTGGCAAAGCTGAGTTCACTCAGAATGTGGACTGTTCCATTTTTCTGTTGTCCAACACTCGCTGTTTGTGACATTTAGCTCCTTCTCTTCCTTTCCATCCACACACCCTTTCTTTTGTCTTTTGCAAAATCTGTGAAACTGTTGAATGAATAATACAAGCCCAAGGACTTGGAGGGATGAGAGCTGTGATGCCCACATGTTTTAGTGTTGGCATGTTTCCCTCATTCGTGGGGATGCCTTGGGTTGAAGTTGATTTTTCAGTATCCCTGGTTTAGCATGTATTGCATTGTGTATCTGGGAAAGTAGCATGATATCTATTTTCTCATTCTGCATTAAAATAGCATCTAGTAACATTCGAGCCTCAAGTAATTGAACCAATAATTATTATATTAAAAATAGTCTGTATGTCCCAGGGCAGAGATTAGGCTATGGTGGGCATTTAAGACCTTAGGGCCATAGACCCTGAAACATGCATTCTCCAGAACTGAGCATGCAACTGTTCGCTTTCGACCTTACAGCACAGGCTTTAGAAGAATACAGTTAAGTTCAGGTCCTAACTCCAGTAATGAATTTCAAACTTCTTGTTATTGTTTTTCTTCCTGAAAGACAAAGGACATTTTATGCCATGGTATTTTAAGGACAATGTTGAGTCAATTGTTGTTAGATGGGAAGATTTCTGAATGCTGAGTAGTTTGTAATATCTTCAAAAAACCAAACCAAGAACCCACCCACCCATTCACCATTTATCTCTCCATTTGTCCACCCACCCATTACCCACCCATCCATCCATTCACCCATCCATTTCAACATTTACCAATTCCTACAAGGTACTGAGTACTGCATTTATATGCTAGGTTGTAAAAATAAAGTCTAATAATAATAATAACCATCATTTATTGAGAACCTACTATGTGCTGAGCAGTTTCCAATCTTCAAAGCAGTTTTGTGAGGTAGGAATTATATTCTTCGTTTTATGAGAGAACAGAAGCTAATGTACTTGCCTGGGTCACCAGGCAGTCAAGGCGGAGCAGGCTTGAGGCATCCTTGCAACATTAGAACCAGAACATGTCATTCTTTTATGTTAAACGGACTCTTCTGCCTGGACCCAGGCCCACGTTAGCATGTAGAGTGAGTGGCACGCGGTGGCAGAGTCAGAGCTGGAACAGCCCTCATTTGTTGTCTTCTCGCCTTGGGATAGCTTCCTGCTATCAGTGAAAAAGGGAGAGGGATCAGCTCTTGTTTCTTGGCTTTGCTCTTTACAGCCTCTTAGACACTCGAGTTCTATCTAGATTCACCCTGTCATTTGATGGTGCAGGAGCACAAATGGAGGTCCACTTAGCGAATATCTAAATATTTAAAGATTACAAATCAAGGTAACTGTTCAGTAAACTCCGTTCCATCCTACGTTGACAAATATACCTTTATAACAACTTGGAAGGCCTGGGTTGAATTTTGATTTCTCAGGCCCCTCAGAGTTTAGCGTAGAAATGCATGGCTTGGGGAGAGCCAGCCCCCAGCCCACCCCTAACTTCTCTTTCCATCTGGCTCCATCCTGCATGGCAATGGGCCTTCTGTGCATGCATGTGTGGACACCCATCCAAGCTTCATCCAGCCCCTGCCACCGAGGCTGCCCTGGGACCTCAGGTGGGGTACACTCACTCATGGTGCAGTTTACAGTGGAGGAGATGAACCCTGGAGCAGAGCCCAACACAGACCCTGAAGGAGGACTCAGGGCTTTTGGGGCAGGGAATTCTGTTGTCCTGGGCACACAGAGCGTATCTGAAAGAGGGAGATGTGGGGACTGACCTCGGCCTCACAAACTCATTGCCCCTTGCAAAGAAATAGCCAGGAGGGTCTACTGAGCATGGGATTCAGAGTAAGGACCCCTCTCGCCTGGGTCTTACCGAGGGTGATACCATTTCTGCCAAGTTAGAGGATGAAAGGGACTGCAGAAGCCGTATGACCCACCTCTGTCATTTTAGGGAGAGTGAGCATGGCTGGTAAATCTCAGTGATGGCTGGAGCCCTGGGTCCTTGGTTCCCCAGCAAGTGTCCTGTCCTGCTTTTGCCTTTCTGAGCATCATCCTCGTGGCATTCTGGAGCATGAGGACTCAAGGCTGGGTCTGAGTGGATGACTATAGTTATGTACACGGGCTCTGCTGCGGGGACAGGATTACAGAACATGTTTATACAAAGCTGTAGCTTTGGAAACAGGCTGGGGTGCATATCTTAGCAGCCCCACTGACCAGCTTGGTGATTTTTGTTCAGCTGGAGCCTTGGCTTCCTCATCTAGAAACTGGAGATAAAATGGTATCTGTAGGTAGAGTTGTGTGTACAAATGGTATCTGTAGGTAGAGATGAGATGTTTGTAGAAATCTTCATACAGCACTTGGCTTTTCCAAAGGCTATATTAGTGAATTGCAGCCACTGTGACTGGAGCTGCTACTATTGTTCACCAGGTGTCCTGGACCCCACTGAGAAGATGCTGCCATTCGTTCATTCACTCACTCACTCGCTCAAATATTCGTAGAGCACCTGTCATGTGCAAGTGCTATTCTGGTAGCATGGGACTCACCAGTGAACAAAAGAAGCAAAATTCCATGCCATAGTGGAGCTGACATCCTAAAAGGTAGAGGCAGAGATAAACCATAAACATAATTAACATGGAGATATAGAACATATGGAATATAGAGTATAGAAACACAAAAGCTGATAAGTGCTGTGGAAAAAAGTGGATAAGTGAAAGGGGTTTGATCAACCCAAGGTGGGCTGTAATTTTAAATAGGGTGGTCAGGGTAGGCCTCATGAAAGAGGTTTTTAATTACGAACTTGAAGGAGGTAAGGGGAGAGAACCATGTGGAGGGATCTGGGAGAAGAGCATTCCAGGCAGTGGAAACAGCCGGTGCAAAGGCCCTGAGGCAGGAGTGCTTGTTGTTCCAGGGACAGTCAGGAGGCCAGTGTGTCTAGAGCAGAATGAGGGTGTGGGTATTAAGAGACGAGGTCAGAGACATGACAGAGGCCTAGCAGACCATTGAAAGCACTTGGCTTTTACTCATTGCAAAGTACCAAGGGGGAAAATGACATGACCTGCATCTCCTCCCATGCTTTGGGCCCGCAGACTGCCTCTGCACTTAGTCCTCCCTGCCTCCTGCCCCAGGCTTACTGCCCCCATCCATGTTGCACACCCCTCCCTACCTGCAGCTGCCATCCCCTAACAGGTAGAGGTGTGCCCTGGGTCCACTCCCTCAAGTCCTAGCTGCATTACCAGCCAAAGATGTGATTCTTAGTATTCTGGAGCCCCTTTTTAGAAAGGAGTTATATTGCTTGTGGGAATTCAGGACCCGGGAAGCCTGGGGGTGCTTGCTTCATTTCTGAAAAAGCAGGTTGTGGCCACCCTTTTATGAGCCTTGACTCTACTGGGCTCTCCCTGCTCCCCATGGAGCCTCATGGTGTCCTCAAGCCACCCTAGCCCCCTGTTCTCCTGGCTGGCTTTATCCCGCTGAGCAGTGGGATAGAGGACAGGAAGATGGGAGGAAGATATTCCAGAGCTGGGTGGAGAGTCAGGGTGGAGTAGAGCTGTGTGAGGGTGTGCGTGAGGGAGCCAACAGGAAGGAGGGCTGGGTTCTTGTTCTCTGACCCATTCCCAGTCATGGCTCTCCCATGGGGTTTCACAGCTCAGTCCGAAGACACATTGTTCCTGTGCATGATGTAGCCAAGCCCAAATATTTAGCTACGGCCACACCAGCCCTTGTTCTGCTTATAACTGTGGTGTAGACATCGGTCCAGACACCCTCCAAGAGATACCCACCCTGCCCCTTGGCACTGGCTTGGGTGGCCTTGCCTGGAGCTGGAAGGCTCTCTTGGGTTCTTTGCCAAAGTTCAGACGTCCCCCTTTGCCACTCTGTGGGTGAGCCCTAGTGGGGGATGAAAGAGGGTTAAGGCATGCTTCACCCCTGGCTCCCAGGCGCAGAGATGAGGGTGGCCTCTAGGTCAGCGGGCTTCCTGTTGAGTCAGAGCTTCCAGCTGATATGCCCACTGTCCCACCCCTACTCTACGTAGGTGCAGGGCACCCTGCAGCTTTGTTTCAGGAGGAACTCTGCCAGTGGAAACCCCATGTCCTTAGCGCGGCCCCAGGGGTTATCAGGGTGGCTCAGATGCAGGAAGTCCTCGCCTCTGCTGTCCTGCTCTGCCCCGCCCTGTCCTGCAGAGGGGAGGCCCTGCCCATGGGAGAGTCTGCCTCCACCGGGCAGTGCTGGCCTGGAGGAAACTTCTGTGCTGCCCCTCCTGCCCCTGGGCTCCAGGGCTCTCGGCTTTTGGGGTAAACAGCCGTGCTGGGCTCTGCTAAGGATAAGCTTTGTGATCTGAGAAGGATCCCTTTCTCCTCATTTTTTTCCCCACCTCCTTTTCATCATGTCTGTGTGAAAATGAAAGCTATTGTTTATGTAAAAGGACCATTTGCCTAATGTCCCTGGAATTTATTTGCTGGAGCATTTTCCACTTTCATATTCAGTTTAGACCTTGGCTGCAGTAGGGAGGTTATGTAACCTGGGATGGAACAAATCCCATTGGCATCTGGGGACCCTAGTGTACCCCACCCTTAGCCATTCCTGCAATGGAGTGAGTGCCCCCCTGGCTGTATATTCAAGTTGCCTCTGTGGCTGCCAGAGTTGGGGAGCTGGGGAGTTGGAGTGATAGAGAAGGAGTTGGCAGCATTTAGAATGGAGTCAGGAGGAAGACTTCTTTGGGGGGTTGGATTCATAGATCTGCTTTGGTGCTGTCTCCTCCTCCTCAGCTGTAGACCTCGGGGGTCCAGAGCTTCCTTGCACACAAAGCCTAGGCCTTTCCTATCAGCCTGTCTGTGGACCTTAGTCAAAAGCCTAAGCCTCACTGCTTGAGCCTTGGAGATTAGGGAAATGTCTCTGTCACTTTCCTTCTTGGCTGTCTGTGGAACCTGTCTCTACATTCCGACCCATCCCCAGCAGCACTGGCCTTGACGGCCACATTTCTACCCCTGATTCCCAGCCTGAGCTCCTTTGGTTTCTACTCAGAAGCCTTGTCTGGGTCTGCATGGAGTTACTTTGACAAAGGATGGGATGTTTTTCTAAGTTATGAGGGCCTGGACATTTGTCTGCCTGGGGTTTTAAAAGAAGGCAAATATATAGAGTGGGTTTTGGAGCCCTGAACTTAGTCATGAGTGGTTAGGGGTGGGGTGAGGAGGGGGTGCAACCTCTGCCGTCCCTCCCCACGCCCCCATATTCTGATATGGTAGAGAACCCTTTCATTCCTCCAACCTGTCTCTTTCATCCCTCTATGGACTGAGACATCTCCCTTTATACCAGTTTTTTACTTAAGCATGCTTGTTAGCCTCCATTAAGAAAAAGGTAACCCTGTGTATACCCGGATTAACACAATGCTAACTGCTGCAACAAACCCTCCATTTTCAATGACTTGACCTACTAGATGTTTGTTCATTGCTCATGTGTCAGTCAAATAAGGCTGTTCCTCGTTGGAAGTAGCTTCCTCCATGTGGTGATTCTGGGACTCCAGTTGCTTTCCATTGCTGCTGCTGCAATCCCTTAGGACCTCCAGGATTTCTGCCTCCTGGGGGCAGGAGGAGAAAGAGGCAGTGGAGAAGGCACACCCACCCCTTAAACACTCCAGCCTAGAAATGACCCACATCCCTTCCACTGACTTTCCATTGGTGGGAACTAGTCACATGGCCACAGCCAGCCTCAGAGGAGGCTGGGAAATGTGGGTCCAGGCTGGGCACCACCTTGATGATAACTCCACATATCGGTGGTAGGAGATGGAGAGGAGCGGGGGTACTTGGGAGATGGCGAGGTCAAGTCAGCAGAGTGGATTGAGTATATGTAGGGGGACGAAGCCAGGAGTCCAAGGACCCCCTCGGGTTTCTGGTTTGGAGAACAGGGTGGTGGATGGTGCCACTGAAGGTAATGGAGTTGACAGGAAGACAGACAATGCTGAGAGGCAAGGCTTGTCTGTCAAGTGCCCAGC
This sequence comes from Macaca thibetana thibetana, assembly GCF_024542745.1. Classification (NCBI taxonomy): domain Eukaryota; kingdom Metazoa; phylum Chordata; class Mammalia; order Primates; family Cercopithecidae; genus Macaca; species Macaca thibetana. The sequence continues at coordinate 91,641,539 of NC_065579.1, forward strand.
AGGGGTAGGTGCTGTAGGAACGTTTTGTGAATGCAGGAATGAGGAGAAATGGTAGTGAATGAACTTGAGTCCCTTCTGCCAACCCCTTGCAGCTATAGTGGAGAAAAACTGTTTGGTAGCTGTACTCCATAGCCTGAAACCATAGCACCTGATGAAATTGGACCAATCTGTTTTCAAGTACAAAGCTAGTAGTTTGAATAACCAGGGGGAAAAAAGCATAATCAGTAGTCCTGTGTCTTTGCACAGACTGCCATAAAAAAAAAAATACAGTTGTTTCTCAGTATGCATGGGAGATTGGTTCCAGGACTCCCAATGGATAACAAAATTCATAGATGCTCAAGTCCCTGATATAAGATGGCATCGTATTTGTATATAACCTACATATATCCTCCTGTATACTTTAAATTATCTCTAGATTACTTATAATACCTACTACAATGTCAGTGCTATGTAAATAGTTGTTATACTGTATTTTGGGTTTTTTGTTGTATTGTTATTTATTTATTTTTTTTTCCTGAATATTTTTGATCTGCAGTTGGTTGAATCCATGGATGTGGAATCCATGGATACAGAGGGCTGACTATCCCATAAATTGGGTGGGTTACACAACAGAAATTAATTTTCTCACAGTTTTGGAGGCTGAAAATCCATAATCAAGGTGCCAGCACAGTTGGTGTGTGGTGCGGGCTCTCTTCCAGGCTTAGAGACGGCCACCTTCCCTCTGTGTCGTCACATGGCAGGGAGAGAGAGGGAGAAAGCTCTCTAGTGTCTAGTGTCTCTTCTTGTATCCCATCACGAAGGCTATGACCTCCTCTAAACCCAATTATATCTGAAAGGCCCATCACCATGGGAGTTAGGGCTTCCAAATATGAATGTGGTGTTGGAGAACACAATTTCAGTCCACGGCGTCCAGTGGTGATGTCTCCCCAGGCGTCGAGCCCTCTTCCGTGTTGGGTATTGTCTCTCTGAGCTGCAGGGAGAGGGAAGGCAGCAGATTGGCGTCCCGGCCCATCTACCTCAGGTGAGAAAGATGCCTGCTGTCCTCATGTGGGCACAACTTCCTCTGCTTTCCTTGGCCTCGGCCTCTTTGCTTTAGGATATGATGCCCAGAAAGGCTGGAAACTGGCATGACTCAGGGGTCTGACCGGGGCAAGCAGGCTGCCTCTTACTCCTTCCCAGAAAGGGAGAACCAGCTGAGGGTGACACCTTGGGCTGCAGCCACAGGCCACTTTGCCACTGGGCTCACCCATGCTGCTGCTGCCACACGTGGGGCTGAGGGTGACAAGGCTGCCAGGAAGCCTGGGATCGGAGTCTCAGGGGCCATCTGAGCTCTGGGTCAGCAGCAGTCATTGGAGCAGGGATCTGGGGAGGCTTTTCAGGTGGGGGTTGTTGAGATAGGGGTCAGTCATTCCTGCCTGACTGGCAGTCTTCATTAATGTACGTTTATACCAGGAGCAAGTGGAGCTGGGGAGGGGACTCACATCTGTCTGTGGGGGAAGCAGGGCAGAGTGAGGGAGATATGGCCTGCCTTCTAGCTGACATATCCCCTTGCTCTCAGCAAGCTGCTCTGCCTCTTCCTTTCCTTCTGGTAAAGCATAAGGGGAAGACTCAACAATAAGGACTACTATTTGACAGTGAGGAGCAGATAGAGTTTTTAGGCAGGGGTCAATGTTAAGGAAGTTTGTATTTTTTTTAACTTCTAAATAAAGCTTGAAGTGTCTGAGAGGCTGCATAACAGAGGTGAAGGGCACAGACTTGAGAGCCCCAGGGCCAGGATTTGAATCTGAACTCCTGGGCAGGTCCCTGAACTGCTCAGCCCTCAGTTTCCCATCTGTAAATGGTGATAACAGTACCTTCCTAAGGTCTTTATGAGGACTAAATGAGTTAACATTGATAGATGCTAACAAGACTTAATAAGAGCACTTACAAGACTTCACTTAATAAGTGCCGTATGGTGGGTGTTAAATATATATTTTGGGGAACGGGGTCTCGCTGTGTTGCCCAGGCTAGAGGACGGTAACTATTCACAGGCACAATCACAGCCCACTACAGCCTGCAACTCCTGGGCTCAAGCAGTCCTCCTTCCTCAGCCTCCCAAGTAGCTGGGACTATAGGCATGTACCATTGCACCCAGCTAAATTTTTAAAAATTAAGTCTTGTTGAAGAGTGAGTAGAAACCAGAGTGGTGATAATTTTCCCTCAAGAATTTCCCAGTTACTTCTCCTGGAAGATCTGCTTCCTTGTTTTTTGTTTGTTTGTTTGTTTGTTTGTTTGTTTTTGAGACAGGATCTCACTCTGACACCCAGGCTGGAGTGCAGTGGTACAGTCTCTGCTCACTGCAGCCTCAACAGCCCAGCCTCAAGTGATCCTCCCACCTCAGCTTCCCAGGTAGCTGGGCAGTGTCAGCAGCTCTCCTATGGCCAGCTCTACCACCAGGTCAGACAGTACCCTTGGCAACCTGTGGACCAGGCTAGGGGAGAAGAAAACCCAGGAAGAAATGGCCACATGGGGAAGAAGTGCAGATGGCAGGGGATTCTGGTGGCTGGGGACCAGGTGGGAGTCCGAAAGCTACGCAGAGCAAACAACCAAAATTCAAAGCAAACAGACTCTGAGTTGAGAAACCTGTTCTCCCTATCCAGAGCATACAATTTAGAAAATGCCAGAACAGCATAAACACTGCAAAACAAATCCAGCTATTTAATCTCTTTATTTTAGTAATTAGAGGTGGCACTGGGAATGCTGGTAACAGTGGAGTTTGACTCAGATCCTCTTGACCTCACTTGGCTTTTCCTCCATGTTCCAACAACTTGTTAAGTCTGCTTTTCCATTCCATTCCTTTCCCGGCGTGGTGTTTGGGTTTGTAGGCAGGATGGCCATGTATGCACAAAGAAAGCTTTGGGGCAGTTTCCTGCTACCCAGTTTTTATGAACATTCTCTTTGCCCCATGTGTGGCAGCAGAAGGCAGTCCAGCCCTCAACCAGGACCTCCAGCCGTGTGTGTTTGTCTGCCTCTGTGCCTAGGCCCAAGAGCCCATTAGAAGCCCCATTCGTGTGTCCCAGCGTGGCGGGAAGGGCAAACCGCTGCTCCCTGGTTGGAAATGGTTTCTTCATTGATTCATCAGGTCAGTCAAGCATTTACTGAGCACCCACTGGGACCAGCATTGTGCAAGGTGCTAGGAATACAGTGATGAGGAAAAGCAGACATGGTTCTTACCCTTCTGAAAGTTCTACTAAAAATCAAATAACTCTGTGAACAAATGTCCCCTTCCTGCTGTGATACCTGCCATAAAGAAACATGTTACTATTAAAGTATAACCAGATACTCACATGTGACATTCTCTTGTTGGTTTCCACTGAGTGCAAAAGAGGTGGTGAGTCTTTCTAAATCCTGAGTCAAGATGGTTGACCACCTATTAGGACTTGAAAAGAGAAAGGCTACAGCTCAGTTTTGGACCCTTAGTCCCTTACCAACATCAAAGGTACAGAGGGATTGCCATCAGAGAGGCCCAGGAAGTTTGACATTGTAGAGAGGCGTTTTTGGAGAAGGCTGATGGGCTGGGGAGGTGTTTTCCGACCTGAGCCCTTTGGAGGAGAGAAAAGGGTGTGCTTCCTCCAGTCCAGAGAAAGGAGGAGACCAGACAGGTCTAGCTCCTGAGAGCTAGCCTGGTTTCTCCCAGAGTCTTGGAGAGCACACAGATGTGTGTTGATGTACATAAAGGGGAGTTAATGGAGCTCTGAGAATGTCCTGCTCCCCTGGAGGAGGACATGTGAGTGCATCACAGGGAGAAAGCTGGCTGGGAACTATTTAAAAGGGGTTATACCTTAGGTGACCGTAGGGAGGGGTGATGGGACCATACCCAAAACAAAAGTGTTCTGGGGCCAGCGGAGGAGACCTTGTTCCCTCTTGGGAGTTGCAGGGGAGTGTCCCAATGCACAGGAAGCTCCAGGGAACCTTCAATGTGCCTGAAAAAAAGTCAACCTGGAATACCCACCAAGCTGAGAGAGGTCAGCGTGGAATGCCACAAAGCCACAGAAGTGTCTAGAGAGACTCAGCTTTAATCATCTGCCATGGCCAGAGAAAAGCCAACACCCAAAGACACCAGTTCCAACTAGGTGTGGCTTCTCCTCCCCTCCCCTCCTCCCCTCAAAAGGTGTCCTAAGTAGCTGCTGGGAAAGGGGATGAGAGGAAGTCACTGCAGCTTTATTATCTCCCACTTCCCACCCTCTAGCAGCCTTCAAAGCCTGAAATAGGGCCAAGTTGGAAGAGGCAAGAAAGTTTAACTTTAAATGAAATTTGGAGTTTTTCACTAATACACAGGACTGGTCATTTTGATACTGAATGGGATTATTCTGGAGATTAAACCAATGGGAAGACTTTTCGTGGTCTAAGAGTGATCCGAGAGATAACGGGACCTGCTCAAGGTTTCATCCAGGAGGCCAGGGAGAAAGGGCCAACCTCAGTATCTAAGGGGTAAGGGCATGCAAGAGGGTGCGATCAGTGTTGCATTTCAGCAGATCATCCAAGCTGCAGGATAGGTGACAGGTATGAAAGGATTAATGTGGAGGCAGGGAGACCAGGTGAGAAGTCTGTAGTGGTCTAATGGTGGAGGTGAAGAGAAGAAGGCAGGCTGCAGAAAAGGCAGGATACAGCGAGGTAGAACTCCCACAATTTCTTCATCTCTATTGTACATAGTAATCGGGGGTCTAACTTAGCTTCCCTCTCCTACCTAGGACCTATGAGGTGCATCATCTGAAGTAAGTACTCAATAAATGACTGGCGAATGAATGTGTCTTAAATAAGTTATATAGTGAGAAAAGTGAGCATTGAAGTCTATTTCAGTTATGTTACAATAATAATGCTGCAGAACAAACTCAAAACCTCAGTGGTATATAATACAAAGCATATAGTTTGTGCCGCTGGGATTAGCAGTGGCTTGGCTAGCTGGTTCTGCTGATTTGGGCAGGGCTTGTTCATATAGCTAGGGGTCAGCTGGCTGTTGGTTATCTAGACTGGCCTTGGCTGGGGCGACTGGGGCGACTCAGCTCCACTCCATGCATATCTCACTGTCCAACAGGCCAGCCTGGGCATACTCACATGGAGACTGAGAAGCACGAGAAGGCAGAACCGGGGCCTTGATGAGATCATCCTGACACAGAGGTAGATGTAGATTTGAATCCTATTTGCAACAGTCACTGATCATGTGATCTTCAGTGAGTTATTTTACACTTTGTGGCTTAATGTCTTTATCTGTAAAATGGGGCTAGGAAAATTTATCTCACTGGGTAGTCAGGATTACATAACAGTAATAACATCTCCTTCCCACTGTACCATCTTGAGAGGGTAAATAATTCTGCCTATGATGCAGGTGTAGAAATAAAAAAGACTATTAAAACATGAAAAAGAGTTCAAAGGAAGGGAAGGGAATTCTGGGTGAAAGGAAGAGCATGTTCAAAGGCTGTGTGAGTGAAGAGGTGAGTGTGCTGAAAGGTGGGCAGAAGCCTCTCTGCCCTGGGGGAGGGGATGGTGCCAGGGAGCTCTAATTGTATTTTGCTGGCATTGGGGAGCCACGGAAAATTCTGTAGGAAGGGAGAGATTTATTTTATTCCACAAACGTTTCTTTGGCACCTGTGATGTGCAAGGTATTCTTTAAGATGCTAGGGATACAGTAGTGATTAATCAAAGTCCAGTGGGAGAGTCAGGTTGGTCAGGAAGATCTTGGCACAGAATGAGGTCAGAGACAGAGAGGTCAAGATTGGTTGGCCAGGGGTATTAGCCCTGAGATACACTGCTGCTCTATGGGGTTTTGCCCCTCATTCACAAGCAGAGGGCCTACACTTAGGCCCCAAGTGTGTGAAGCCCCCTCTGCTTACAAAACTTTATTTTTCACAACCAAAGGTGATTCATAATGGTGGGCTGAGGAGGAAGCAACTGAGGTAGGGGAAGCTCAGAAGTCTCTGAGGGTCCTTCCCACCAGGAATCTCTCCACTTGAACCTAAGGCTTGGACACTTTGGCATGGGTGTTTTAAAGGGTCCCTGGGATTGTGGGGAGGGCTGCACCAGTGACCAGTGAAGCCCAGTGGGTGATGCCTTTCCTTTGTTACTTTTCATGCAGACATCTGGAAAGAATTTGTCAAGAATTATAATAAAGAATACCGCAAAATGCAGGCAAATGTGGTAAGAAGCAGAGTTGCATTGAGACTGAGAAGTCAGCAGGAATGGCTGCTGCTAAGAACCTCATTCTTGTAGGAAGGATTCAGTTCTTTCCCTGAGCAGCAGAAGCACGGCATAGTGTATCAGTTAGCATTTGCTGAGTAACAAACCTCCCTCAAATTTAATAGCACAACACAACAGCCATTTATTATTGTGCATAAGTCTCTGGGTTAGCTGGATGGTTCTGCTGATCTGGATGGGGTGTGGCTGATTTTGGCGGGGTCACTCATGTGTTAGAGTTCAGCTTGCAGGCTGGCTCGAGGCTGGCTCACTCAGATGTTTTAGAGTTGGCTGGGGTGACGGTGTGACTGGGCCACTGCCTCTCATCGTCCAGCAGGCTGGCCTGGGCTTGCTTACATGGTTAGGAAGGTTCTACAAGTGAGAGTGGAAGTAGGCAAGGCCTTTTGAGGCATGGGCTTCAGAAGTGGCATGATGTCATGTCTTACACATTCTCTTGGCCAAAGTAAGTTCAAGGGATGGGAAAATGGCCTCTTCCTGTTGATGGGAGGAGCTACTGTATCATCTTTTCATGACACATGTGTAGGGACAGGTAGAACATTGTGGCCATATGCTTTAGACTGAGCCCATGGGCTTTGGACTCACATGGGGCTCTCAAGCCATGATTCTTTACTTAACCTTCATCTATAAGATGGAAACACTGATAGAATCTATCTCACAAGATCATTTTGAGGTAAATGCACATATCCCTAATGCATAGTAAATTCTCAGTAGAAAACAACATTTTATATATTTTGCATGTTTCTCATAAACTGATTATGTATTCTAATTTTTTAGTTTGGAAAATGTAGTCTCTGTGGGTTTACCCTTCCCTGAGGCAGTAGGGGAGATCATCACTTCTGTATGAACTCAGGAGTTGAGATTTGTAAAGCAGTAAGGAATGCATAGTCATCTACACTGGAAATTTGGGAAAGGGAAACGGACTAGGTGGGAAAGTGGAACTCTTATCCTTGCAGGAGTCGCTATAAAATGAGACTTTCAGTAATCAGAAGATGGGCATTTCATCCTTTCTCATTACTGAGCCTTCCTCGAGACCTCCTTAACATCCTAACATTATAAATACAAGAATTTTAGAAATTATTTAGTCAATAAAAAATAAGCACTTATTGTATACTAGCCTCTGTTCTAGGAGCCAGAGACTCAGAGGAATAAGGAATTAAGGTATTTCTCTCATATTCAAGGATTTCAGTTTCATTTACCTGTCCAGAAAACTTTGAGAACCACCCATCGTCTCTGGTTATCGATTCTTAAGTGGGACGTCAAGGCCCTTCCCTAAGGATCTCAGTTTAACCTGCTGTCCTAGTCTCCCTCTGTGGCCTATTCCTGTGCTACACTCAAGCCAAGGTGGACTCTTGCCTAGCCCCACACATACTCTTTGCTTTTCCATTCTTCCAAGCAGGCCCAGAGAAGGAATGGACTCCACAATGCAGGACCCGTGGTAGAGAACAGCCAGGCAGAGCAGGGGGCCTGGCTGGATGTGGCCAGCATCTGCAGGGGTTCGGCATTGAAACATGACACTGTTAACTCCATCTCAAGAAGCCTTTACTGATGCCTCCCTTCCCTTCATGACTCACTGTGATCTACCACTGCTCAGAGCCAGCCTTAAAGTGGTCTGTGGATCAGTCTTATTTCCCCTCTGGAGCTCCATGGGCAGAAAGCACTCTTTCTCTTCTGCCTACAACATCCTCCTCCCATCAGTAGGCACCCCTTCCTAGGTGCCCCACAGGCAATGACAGGAACCCTCAACCCCGTGTATGCACATATACACATTCCCACATGTGTGGGGAATGAGAGGCTACATAGTCTGCTCCATCCTCTTCTTTTAACCTACAATTACTGGGTGAGAAGAGTAGGATATAGTAAAATGCAAATGCTAGTTCAGTAAATGTCACAAAGACATTGAAGTGTCCCTGGACATCATCAGTCATGTGGCTGTGGGAGGGAGACTTGGAGTGTGGTTTTCCCCATGGGCCCATGGTGAGCCTTTGGGATCCCTCTCTTCCCCACCCCACTCCTTTTAAGACCCACCAGCGACTTTGTGAGATTCTAGACTCCTTTCCCTCATACCTCCTAGCCTTATTGGATTGAAAAGAGGGAATAATAGTTCCTTTCTTTCTGTCATGCCTCCACCTTCCATTGGAGACTCCTGCTTCTCCCTTCGTGACATCTTTGCTGAACAGAACAGCTCTTAAACCAGACCTTATCTGTTCCCTGGGTGCAGAGGGGTGCAATGTGAACAGAGACAGCAAGTCTCGGGAAAAGAGCTCCTTCAGGCACAAAGAACACAGAGGTCAGGAGGAATAAAGCTAATGAGAGAGCAGAGAGTCCTTTGTCACTCCAGGTGTTATTCCCAGAGGGCAACAAGGGAAAATGGAGATGAGGTATAAACAATCTGAATTCACTGTTTAATACTCCATGAACTGTTGGTAATTCCCCAGAAGCAGCATATTCCTGAAGTAGCTTCCTATGATCTCCAGAAGCAACTTACATTTAGACATTTTTCTGAGAATTCCAGAAAGAATATTGATAATTTTCAGACACCATGGCTTCTGCTCATCATCAACATAAGCAGTATTAGGCTTTATCTCTGACATCAATCAAACTTGAACACCATCAGCATGGGCTTTAATGAAATTCTCACATACATATCAGAACTTGTATTTTTTCCTTTAGTCAGTGTCTTGATCCATTTGTGTTGCTGTAAAGGAATGCCTGAGGCTGGGTAATTTATGAAGAAAAGATGTGTATTCGGCTCACAGTTCTGCAGGCTGTACAAGCAGTATGATGCCAGGCATCCGCTTTGGGTGAGGGCGTTAGGCTGCTTCCACTCATGGTGGAAGGCGAAGGGGAGCCGTCGTGTGTAGAGATCACATGGTGAGAGAGGAAGCCAAGTGGGGAGTGGAGGGGCCAGGCTCTTCTTAACAACCAGCTGTTGTAGGAGCACAGTGAGAACTGACTCACTACCTAGGGAATGGCACCAAGCCATTCACAATGGATCCGCCCCCATGCCCAGGCACCTCCCATCAGACCCACCTCCAACACTGGAGATCAGATTTCAAAGTGAGACTTGGTGGGGCCAAACAAATCATATTCAAACCATAGTGATTAGAATCTTAAAATCAAAACTGATGGCTTTATTTTTCTAAAAATGGGAAAATATCTCCAAAACATTGTTCAAAAACAAAACAAAAATGTTTGTTCTTATATCCCATCAGTTTATTCAACTAACATTCATTGTGGACTTTTTATAATGCAGTAACTGTTTTCTCAATTGGAGATACAAAACTGAGTGAAACAGTGAGGTTCCTGGCCATTGTATTGTAATAACAGAGGCACATATACCAAAGAGCTAAAATACAGGCAGCAAACTTTAGGGTCTGAAGTAAATTTCCTTAATTTAATAAAGTGTATCAACCAGAAACCTACAATAAGCATCATACTTAAAGGATTCATTTGAATTTTTTATTTATTTTTATTAAATCAGATATACTTTTCTAGTTTTTTTTTTTTTTTTTTTTTTTTTTTGCATTTCTTGATCATTTCAAAGTGAGGTCAGTTACAGAGTAAATGGGTTCATCCTGTCATTATAAATAACAGTTTTTCTTTTAATAATGGCATTTTGTATTACCAAGACCTTGCTTAATATCAGGTGTTTTGTATACATTATCTCATTTAATCAAAACCAGCACTCTGTATCATGGGTGCCACCATTCCTGTGATTTTTGCCAAGGAGGAAACTGAGGTTCAAAAAGGGTAAATACGTTGTCCAAGACCACACAGCCATTGTTTGACAGAGCTGGGGCAAAGGTCTATACTGATGCAAAGCTTGTGATTTGGGCTACTATCCTCTAATGTTCTGTGAGGGTGGAACACCTAATCTAGAATTTCCCTGTGGATCACTCACCCCGCATGATGGCATGTCTTGCTCTGGACCCATGATATAATGATCTGGATACAGCCAAAGTCACTAAGCACGCTCCAACCTACCCTAGCCTTTCAATTCCTTTATTACTTCATGAAGAATCATATATTTCAGCCACTCAAGTATCTTTAAGGTCTAGGCCTTACTGAGTGGGGTTTGGTCACTCAGTACAGTCCGCCCTTTGTATTCATGAGTTTGGCATTCATGGATTTGAACAACTGTGGCATGAAAATATTCCAAAAAAATGGATGGTTGCATCTGTACTGAACATACACAGATTTCTTTCATTATTTCCTAAACAGTAAAGTGTAGCAACTATTTACGTATTATTTACATTGTATTCGGTATTATAAGTAATCTAGAGATGAAAGTATATAGGAGGATGTATGTATGTTATATGCAAATTCTCCACCATTTTATATCAAGGACTTGTGCATTCTTGGGGTTTGGTGTCAGGGTGGTCCTGGGACCGGTTCCCCATGGACATCGAGGAATGACTGTGCTTCCCCTACCCAACAGAAGTGGTTCTCCAGTCAGTTTATCATAAGAGGGAAGGGATATGTGATCTTTCCTGAGAACTGAGGCATGCTATTAAGCTTTAAATGGAGCATCTCTAAGTCTCCTTACCAAAAAGTAATCAGACAAAGGGCCATATGGCAAGAGCTCTTGCTTCACCAAACACGTAGTGATGGAGCCCCCTACACGCAGTGTGCCAGACATCATCACGAGATCCACATCCTTTCACATATCTCTTCCCTTGCCAGATGAGGGAACTGAGGCTCAGAAAGGTTCAATTCCTCACCCAAAGGTTTCTGACTTGGAGCCCTGCTCTTTCCTCCATACCCTGCTGCCATTATTTTGTCTTGTTGGGCTGGGGAAGGGCAAAGAGGGTGCCCACTGCTGGATGAAAGAAGCAGCTACATTCCCACTCGAGGTGTGCTGAGCCCAGTCCTAACTGCTCAAGTCTTCCTTAGGTCTTATGATGGAACTGAAAAACAGGCTACCTATTTCAGCCAGGAAGCAGACAGAGGATACAGATGGGCAAGCACTTCTATCAGATGCTGATTCTATTGTAAGACATCATCAAGGTTCCTCCAGCCCCTGCTCCTCATCACAACCCACCGCCCTTCTGCAGAGACAGGGAGAAGCTTATTGTTTGAGGCATCTGGAGTTAGAAAGTATCTGAGCTTTAAATGGAGAAGGAATGGGGAGAAACTGACAGTGGAGTGTAGATAAAAGGCTAAGAGAGATGCTAACTAAGTAGTGATGAGTTGAATCTCCCATTTAGTCAGACACATTTTTCTAGTTTTTCTAGTTTTCTACCCTTCAAAACACTTTGTGTCAAACTCAATTACAGAGATAGATCCTTCCATTCATCAAGTGAATTTTAGAAGCCACACCTTTGGGTGGGTTTTAAAAGCAGTTCATGGGAATCTGTAGGCTATTGTGTATAACTGGAGGGTAGCAGAAAACAAGTTTCTTGTGAGATCAGACACATGAGCTAAACATTTAGGAAAACCTTACAGAATCAAATCTTTAACTGAAGAGTTTCCACACTGAGGGCCTTGTGTCGCTTTTGGGAATGGTGTAGAAATCATGTGCTTAGTCTTGAATTATGATTCACCTTTACTGAATGTCCCTTCTCTTTTCTTTACTCACTGTCAAACAGGAACCCAAAGGATATAGTTTTTGGCAGCTGTCCTTTGTAGGGTTCAGTATTTCTCACTCAGCCCTTTAAGACCCTAAAAGGAGAGTTATTAATAGTTTCAGAAAGTTGAGGAAGATCATGCAGAGGTTCTCAGATGTTCAGAAAGGCTTCCTCTCCCCTTCCATGAAAGTTCTAAGGTTCATGGGTGAGGCCTAAGAAAGGCATGTCAGTTGTCTATCAAGTTCACTAGCTTATTCTGCTCATTTCTGAGGCTTTTGATGGGCCGGCTATTCAGCAGTCAATGAAATAGACATGAGTACTCTTCACACATCTAATAGGAATGATAGCAAGTGAATGTGTAATAATTACCGTCTAATAGGAATGATAGCAAGTGAATGTGTAATAATTACCGTCTAATAGGAATGATAGCAAGTGAATGTGTAATAGGTAAATAATTAGGGGTTGATTGTTATGGGTACTATGAGGAAAATAGCCAGGGTGACATGTTTGAGAAGGGGTCAGTACTGGTAAGTGTTGGTCAGGGAAGCATTGAAGGCAGAGGGAACAGCAAATGCACATGGTTTGGAGGCAGGAATGTTCCAAGAGTAGTAGGGAGGCTCAGGACTACAGTTGGGAGGATGAGCGGGGAGAGTGGGAGGAGATAGTGGGAAGGTCTATAGAACCAGTTCCCTGAGGGGCCTGGTGGGCCATGCGCAGTGGGAGGTTTCATTAGACGAGCAACAGGAAGGCTTCCAGCAATGGGGGATGTGGTTTTACTTGTATCTAAAGAAGAGAACGCTGGCTCTTGTGTGGAGAATGGACAGGAACGGAGCAGGAGAGCAAGCAGAGAGTCTGAGGCACAAGAAATGTCCTCTCCTCCTAACAGGCTGGAGCGAATTCTAATTCTGCCTCTGTTACTTCATTCCTATGCAACTTTGGGCAGGTTTCCTAATCTCTCTGGCTCTCAACTGTTCACCCCTCATAAAATGAGGACAAGTATTTTCTCATGTGGTTTCTAGGAGAAATAAGTATTCATAAAGTCCTCTATAAACTTGGGCCATATGCTTATCTGAGCTATAATATGATTCATATTGAAAGGAGGGGGACTCCTGCAATGTTGGGAAAACGACTCAGCTGCCCCTATGTAAGGAACATATTATTATAGTCCAAGGCTAAAAAGATGCTTTTGTTTCTTTATTGCCATCAATGTCTCTCTAAGGGAGGGCGGCTGGTTAAAAATCACATGGTGTGGGCATTTATAGGGGTAATAACTTGAAATGATTGAACCCTTTTTTTAAAGCGTCATGTCTCTGTTCTCCATCTGTAGGTGGTGCGTGAGTATGATATAGTGTGCATGTGTGACCTGCTGCGAGTGTGAGGAATGCCAGAGGGGGACCCACGAAACCATCCTGCAGGCAGAAGGCCACATGCTCTCAGCACCGGTCAGTGGTGCTCGCTGGTCCAGCAGATTGCTGTATTCTTGCACCCTGTACCACAACATTGTTAGGAGAAAGTTGCATAAGTCTTATATGGCTTTGAACAAAGCAAATCTATTTTTCATCATAGTATGGGTTATTTGGAATTCATATGTTATGAGGAAATACACTGTTTCAAATGCAGTTTTCTTTGCGGCATCTCAGCAGATACTGAGTTTTGCTGCCCTGTCATCCAAGAGGGCCTCAAGGTGCCCAGAGAGACCAATTGAAAAATGTTCACTGGAACGGAGCTGCCATGGTGGAAACGTTCTGTGTGTGCCCTGCTCAATACAGCAGCCACTGCGTGGCTACTGAGCCCTTGAAATGTGGCTATCAGGGTAGAAGAGCTGATTTTTAATATATTGAATTATGAGTCATTTAAATTTAAAGAGCACAGCTGTATTGGACAGCACAGCTGTAGAAGGATGTTTTTCTCTCATGGAAAACCCCAACTCTGGGCCCCAGGGGTCCTGTGGATCCATGAGCTCACAGACTCCCCTAACACCCATGAAAATCATCACCAGGATTTGAGGGAATGCTGTGGTGCATACTTTGTGTTGGACAGTTATGGGGGATGGCCTTTGCCGTCTCAGCATTTCATCGCTGTCCTCAGTATGAGATTACGGTGATGTTGAATGGGGGTCATTAGAAGGCTGTCCACAGAGGGGATCAGGCCCCCTCAATGACCACTGCTCCGAGCATGGGCTTTCTTCTGTTTGATCTTGTTGGTCCCTCAGCTGTGGCTGTGGAGAACAGCAAGTCCCCAGTGAGGGTATTTGTCACTTCCTACTCTTGGTGTTTAGTATCATCCCTCTGGCACAGATGCTTGAAAGCCAATGGTTTCTTGACGCATGCCCATGTCTTGGCTTGTGTGAGGGGCCATAACAATAGCAGGGCTCATGGCTTTTTTTTTTTTTTTTTTAAGAGATAGGGTCTTACTCTGTCACCCAAGCAGGAGTGCAATAGAGTGATCATAGTTCACTGTAACCTCGAACTCCAGGTCTCAAGGAATCCTCGTGCCTCAGTCTCCTGAGTAACTGGAACTATACACATGTGCCACCACACCTGGCTAATGTGGCTCCCTTTATGTTCAGCAAGGAACTCTCAGTGCTTGTCCATTTCCTTAGGAACATGAGTGTTTTCGGAAGGCCTTTGATGAGTGGCAGTTGGGTGATGGAGGAGCTAATAGTCATCCATCATCCTATCTCAGGAGGATGCTTGGATTTGTGGTCAGAAATTGGGTAACTCAGTTGTCCATGGAGGAAAAAGTTGAACATTACTCAAGTGCAGATAGGGAAACAGTGTAAGAACAAAAAACTGTTTTTCTATCTACAGATAAGGAAAAAAATATTGACAGTGTGCCTAAGCTTCCTGGTAGGATGTGTGTTAATTGTGAATGGCATGTAATTCTGTTCTTTTCTGGAATCCAGTGTCTGGGCAAATCTTGCCTCTCAGATTAAGGCACCAGCATTCAGCATAAGAGGGAGTAATTAACATTCTACACAGCAAAAGACACTTGAAAGATAACAGATGAATGTCTCATAGCCAGTAGCTTGGTTTTTTTGCATGGTGTAGATTTAGAATATAACTTTTACAGGGAAGAAAGGGGTTAGAATGTCTGGTGCCATCTCTCACAGTAATGAGTTGTGCAAAGCCTATTGAACCTTGAAGAAACAACATCATGCCCAGAAACAGCCCAGACCTCAGAGTGACATCAGGGGGCAGGGACCTGATAGATGTGGTCCTGCAGAAGGACTGAAGGTTCTTTCTTAAAAATTCAAATTGAACAGGAACCATTTTTAATTTGAGGGTAGCTCTGTCTTCACCATTAGTGGCCGTTCTTCAAAGCTACTTTCATTCCTGCGGGGGATGGCCGGACATGGAAAGCCAAGCAGGGATTTCAGTTACAGGTGAGTATCCCATCTGCAGCCAGGGCTTTTTCTACAGGGCACGTCTTTGTTCGCAGCCTTGTCTGAGCTGGTCTGCACATAAACAGGTACTCTGGGTATGGATGGGGGCATCTGTGTGCTCTTTATGGCTGTATTTCCAGAGTATACTTCTGAAGACTGTGGTCACATTTACCTTGGTTAGGGAAGATAGTGACTTATAAAAACCTCAAACATTTATGTTTCCCTTTCCAATATAAAAAGTGTTAATAGTTTACCTACTTAAAACGTTAAGATCAAAGAGATCATAAACACACATGAATGCTATTTCAGGAACATAAAATTCAGCTATTTCTACTAACAGAAAGTGAGTGTATGGGATACCAACGCAAACAAACAGATTTAGTGGAAAATGACTCAACCGACTATGATTTACAGAACAAACAAACAAAACTGTTTTCATCATCTTTGGTTGTAGTTTATTATTATTATTATTATTATTACTACTAATATTATTATTATTATTTTGAGACAGAGTCTTGCTCTGTCACCCAGGCTGGGGTGCAGTGGCGCAATCTTGGCTCACTGCAAGCTCCACCTCCCGGGTTCACACCATTCTCCTGCCTCAGCCTCCTGAGTAGCTGGGACTACAGGCGCCCGCCACCTTGCCCGGCTAATTTTTAGTAGAGACGGGGTTTCACCATGTCAGCCAGGATTGTCTCAATCTCCTGACCTCATGAGCCGCCTGCCTTGGCCTCCCAAAGTGCTGGGATTACAGGCATGAGCCACCATGCCCGGCCTGGTTGTAGTCTTATGAAGAATGCTGGTTCATGAACTCCAGACAGTTCGTTGAAACTGTGTGAATCATTTTAAACAGGTTTGTCCTTGGGCCCTAGACAGTACATGGGCATTTGTGAATCATTTTAGATGCGTTTGTCCTCAGTACAAATCGTGCTGTGTTTAAAGTTCTTGGAGACACTTCTCTCTTCCAATAAAAGGCTTTTACTAGACTTTTCAGTGACATAAAGTTGAAGACATAAATACTGTTTTATATAGTAAGCAGGACCAACTCTTTTATGGCGTGTTTTATATGTCTAGAGGATTTTTGTTGTTGTTTCTTTGAGGTTTTCTTTGAAACTTCAGATCAGGGTAGTTAAGTCCTAGTGTTATCTGTCTCAGGCAGGTGGGGGACTAGGTGGACTGATGGACCCCAGAACTCCAGATTCCTGGCACTGGAAGCTGGTGTTTGTGTTTGGAAGAGGCTCTGCCCTCTGTGTCATGCTGCACTAACATATGGGTCAACATCCCCGAAATGTGTGACTCCCCCAAAGTAAGTGGTATCATACTCTTGCATTTCTTCCACTGAACATCACATTCTTCACGAGAATCTCACCATTGTCCTCTGTCTGCCCTGCCTATGAGACAGGCCACACTATGCTTGTCCGCCCCTTCCATCAGGAGTACTCACACAGTCATTCTCCTCATATACCCCGCTCTCATCTGCTGCCCCTCACACCTGCCCTCCTATAGAATGTTCTGCGCTTCAACAGGGAAGGGTTGCTTCTTCCTATGAATTTTTACCTCACTTTATGTCTCTTTAGGTTTGTATTGGAACTATTTGCAAACAGGCCTTGGCTTATCTAAAGAAAAATTGTAAGCTCCCCATGGGGCAAGACAGTATCTTCCTTACCTTTGAAAACCTTATCACACTCTGCCCTGCTCACAGTACAATCTAAATAAGAGTTTGTTGAATGACTGAAGTAGAGTTCTTTTTTAACACCTATCTGCACATTCTTGTGACAAGCACAGTGAAAGATTTATCAAGGAATGACACGGTCCCCACCCATGACACTCTTAAATCCATAATTTATGATGCATTGTTTTTACTTATCTAGTGCTGCTGAACAAACCACTCCAAACTTAATGATGTAAAACAACAGCAATTTTATCATGCTCACAGACACTGTGGGCAAGCAGTTCGGAACAGGGCACATTGGGGATGGCGGGTTTCTGCTCCATGATGCCTAGGACCTCAGCTGGGAGAGACTTGAACAGTTGGCGACTGGTGAATCCATGTCTAAGCATCTTCATTCACATGCCTGGCACCTTGGCAGCATGGCCTAGAAGGCTGGGCTTAGCTGGGCCTGAGACCCCCAGCATTCTCTTCAAGGTTGGGGAATTGGACCCTACCTTTTCATGGGAGAATTAGCAAGGTCACATTGCAGAAGAGCATGTGGAGTTGGAGATACTTTACAAGCATCTTTGGAAAATACAGTCTGAAATGAATGCCCACATGAGTGGCACCAACACTGATTATTCCTGAGTGACAGAGACGCATGTGGGGAAAATGTCATCAGGGAGGAAATGCTGGGATCTACCTTGACCTCTGGCTGGGGGACGGGGAGGGATGAGGGGTCCAAGGCAAGATGGGTAAGTGGGAATGAGCAGCCTTGTTTTGGGGAAAGAGAGGGAAAGACCTAGAATGGCTGACTGGGTGACATGGCTTGTTGTGTCTCCTAAATTAGATTTTACATTTTTGAGGGCAGAGCTGTTTAATATTGTATTTACCCCAGAGGAAGATGATTTTTTTTTTCATTCTCTAAATTGTTTAATTAAAACTCATAGTTCATGTTAAATTTGTTCAAAGTTTCCATCTAATGGTGAGGTTGTAAAGGAAATAAAACTTACCAAATTAGAAGAGGGAGAAATTAAAAGGAAGTAAAATCAATGATTTCTGTTCTTTTTACTTCCTACTTGCAAAGACTCTGGAAATGTAATGATGGTTCAGAGTGTTCTGCTATGATTCCTAACAGCTTAAACAATCTCCTGGGATCGTATTGGCAAACTCTAAGATGATACAAGTGTAGACTTAGTCTGTCTGAGCCCGAGGTTCAGTGTTTGGAGAAAAATAATACCTATGTTGAGATTATACCAGATAACCTATAAAAGCATGTAGCACAGTCATGCACATTGGTGATCAATCTATGTTAGCTGAATCCAAATATTACCAGTGCAGATGCTGAAAGGAACAAAAGAAAACCTCATCCAGGTATCCATCTGCCAGTGTTTCTACGCTTTCCTGCAAAGAGGAGCTCAGTGTCTGTCTCTGTTACTGCGTCAGAATCTCACGTTATCCAGTAAACCCAAATGCTCTAGGTAAGAGATGTCATAAGTGGTATTTATTAAGTGGTTTTGATAAAGTTTTGTGGATAGGTATGACACCATTTCTTTTGAGCTTAAAGATGCTTAAAATAGCTAAGGTTAAAAATGAGGGAAGATTTTAAAAGAAAAACAGTTACTAGATGTGAGATGTAAACACTGAAAGGAAGTAAGGTAGAGCAAAAAAAAGTAAAGCATCAGGTAAATATTTAATAAAATGTTTATACATGTATATTGACTGTAGGTGTAGGGTTGGTCTATTGAATAAAGCTGCCTTTCTTAGGAATGGTGATCTCAAAATGTACCAGTGCCTTCCTATTGGATGAATGTCCACTTCTGTTCCATGCACTGTGCTAAAGGCTGGACATGCTGAGATGAGTGTCAGTGGTCTCTGCACCAAAGAGTTCAGTCTAATTCTGGGGGTTGGAGATAAATATGTTAGCCAGTAAATGCCATTTATTGCTTTAGATGTTATCTCAGAAGGAAAAGGAACAGTGGGGACAGGAGGAGTGAGCCATCTCCTGGGGGAGTCAAGAAAGATGAGGTCAGAGAGAGAATGTCCCTTGGATCCAATATGGTGGCCAGTAGTGACCTTGTTAAAACCAGTAGGAATGGGGTGGCAAGAAGGAGAGTAGAACAGATTAAAGAAAGAACGAGTTTTGATGAAAGTATTGGAATTTTGATGACCTTTTTTATTACAAGTTTGGGAGCAGCTACTTTCTTCACTCTCTAAACTGCAAATCATTCAGGGCAGTTGTGCTGGTTTAGTTAGCCCCCAAGCTGAGAAGACAGGCCCACTGTGGTTTGAGTAACTTGGAAATCTTGTGGGGTCAGTGTTTTGACTCTCTTCATTTTGGTCATGGTTCAGGATTTTCACACACCACTAAGGTTAGGGGAAGCTTCTCAGCTTTCTGGATACCCTCTCAGGGCTCATGATGCGGCAGGCCTGCCCTGGGAAGGTCAGGAGTCTTCTGTAAAAGCAGAGAACACTACATGGAGCCCAGAGAGCCCACTCTCTGTGCTTTTACCTTCCTATGGGCTCACACGGGGAACAGATGCTTTCCTATAACTCTGAGCACTGAAGCAGCTTTGCTCTGCCCTGGCTGAAACATCTATCCAGGACCAAATTCTTAAAACCCCAGGGGCCCTGGGGTGATTTTGAGCCCAGGCCCTGAACCTGTCATAGAATGTAATGGATGGTATATTTTTAACTGCTGAGACCAGGGAGTTCACATAACCTATGAAGAGTGAAACAACATAATGTTTCTTTCTGCAGTTTTGAAGCATTTCAAAAACCAGAGGATGGTCTCTCTCATTAGGCATTACTAGTAAGACAAAAGTTTTTAACCTTTTCTGTGCATGGACCCCTTTGGCCATTGGGAAGCGCATGTGGATCCTTTCGCAGAACATGCTTTTATATACATAGAATAAAATACATAGAATTACAAATAAATTAAATAAATTCAATTATACTGAAATGGAGTTATCAAAATTTTTAAAGACCACTTTATGATATAATAATATACCAGCTTTTTCTTTCTTTTTTTTTTTTTTGGTTTTGGTGTTTTAGTTTTTTTTTTTAGCAATAAAGTTTTTATTTTATCTTATTTATTTATTTATTTATTTATTTATATTATTATACTTTAAGTTCCAGGGTACATGTGCACAACATGCAGGTTTGTTACATATGTATACTTCTGCCATGTTGATGTGCTGCACCCATCAACTCGTCAGCACCCATCAACTCGTCATTTACATCAGGTATAACTCCCAATGCCATCCCTCCCCCCTCCCCCCTCCCCATAATAGGCCCCAGTGTGTGATGTTCCCCTTCCCGAGTCCAAGTGATCTCATTGTTCAGTTCCCACCTATGAGTGAGAACATGCGGTGTTTGGTTTTCTGTTCTTGCGATAGTTTGCTGAGAATGATGGTTTCCAGCTGCATCCATGTCCCTACAAAGGACACAAACTCATCCCTTTTTATGGCTGCATAGTATTCCATGGTGTATATGTGCCACATTTTCTTAATCCAGTCTGTCACTGATGGACATTTGGGTTGATTTCAAGTCTTTGCTATTGTGAAAATGCCACAATAAACATACGTGTGCATGTGTCTTTATAGCAGCATGATTTATAATCCTTTGGGTATATACCCAGTAATGGGATGACTGGGTCATATGTTATTTCTAGTTCTAGATCCTTGAGGAATCACCATACTGTTTTCCACAATGGTTGAACTAGTTTACAATCCGACCAACAGTGTAAAAGTGTTCCTATTTCTCCACATCCTCTCCAGCACCTGTTGTTTCCTGACTTTTTAATGATCGCCATTCTAACTGGTGTGAGATGGTATCTCATTGTGGTTTTGATTTGCATTTCTCTGATGGCCAGTGATGATGAGCATTTTTTCATGTGTCTGTTGGCTGTATGAATGTCTTCTTTTGAGAAATGTCTGTTCATATCCTTTGCCCACTTTTTGATGGGATTGTTTGTTTTTTTCTTGTAAATTTGTTTGAGTTCTTTGCAGGTTCTGGATATTAGCCCTTTGTCAGATGAGTAGATTGCAAAAATTTTCTCCCATTCTGTAGGTTGCCTGTTCACTCTGATGGCAGTTTCTTTTGCTGTGCAGAAGCTCTTTAGTTTAATGAGATCCCATTTGTCAATTTTGGCTTTTGTTGCCATTGCTTTTGGTGTTTTAGACATGAAGTCCTCGCCCATGCCTATGTCCTGAATGGTATTATCTAGGTTTTCTTCTAGGATTTTTATGGTATTAGGTCTAACATTTAAGTCTCTAATCCATCTTGAATTAATTTTCGTATAAGGAGTAAGGAAAGGATCCAGTTTCAGCTTTCTACTTATGGCTAGCCAATTTTCCCAGCACCATTTATTAAATAGGGAATCCTTTCCCCATTTCTTGTTTTTCTCAGGTTTGTCAAAGGTCAGATGGCTGTAGATGTGTGGTATTATTTCTGAGGACTCTGTTCTGTTCCATTGGTCTATATCTCTGTTTTGGTACCAGTATCATGCTGTTTTGGTTACTGTACCCTTGTAGTATAGTTTGAAGTCAGGTAGCGTGATGCCTCCAGCTTTGTTCTTTTGACTTAGGATTGTCTTGGCAATGCGGGCTCTTTTTTGGTTCCATATGAACTTTAAAGCAGTTTTTTCCAATTCTGTGAAGAAACTCATTGGTAGCTTGATGGAGATGGCATTGAATCTATAAATTACCTTGGGCAGTATGGCCATTTTCACGATATTGATTCTTCCTATCCATGAGCATGGTATGTCCTTCCATTTGTTTGTGTCCTCTTTTATTTCACTGAGCAGTGGTTTGTAGTTCTCATTGAAGAGGTCCTTTACATCCCTTGTAAGTTGGATTCCTAGGTATTTTATTCTCTTTGAAGCATTTGTGAATGGAAGTTCATTCCTGATTTGGCTCTCTGTTTGTCTGTTACTGGTGTATAAGAATGCTTGTGATTTTTGCACATTATCCTGAGACTTTGCTGAAGTTGCTTATCAGCTTAAGGAGATTTTGGGCTGAGATGATGGGGTTTTCTAAATATACAATCATGTCATCTGCAAACAGGGACAATTTGACTTCTTCTTTCCTAACTGAATACCCTTGATTTCTTTCTCTTGCCTGATTGCCCTAGCCAGAACTTCCAACACTATGTTGAATAGGAGTGGTGAGAGAGGGCATCCCTGTCTTGTGCCAGTTTTCAAAGAGAATGCTTCCAGTTTTTGCCCATTCAGTATGATATTGGCTGTGGGTTTGTCATAAATAGCTCTTATTATTTTGAGATACATTCCATCAATACCGAATTTATTGAGAGTTTTTAGCATGAAGGGCTGTTGAATTTTGTCAAAGGCGTTTTCTTCATCTATTGAGATAATCATGTGGTTTTTGTCTTTGATTCTGTTTATATGCTGGATTACATTTATTGATTTGCATATGTTGAACCAGCCTTGCATCCCAGGGATGAAGCCCACTTGATCATGGTGGATAAGCTTTTTGATGTGCTGCTGGATTCAGTTTGCCAGTATTTTATTGAGGATTTTTGCATCAATGTTCATCAGGGATATTGGTCTAAAATTCTCTTTTTTTTTGTTGTGTCTCTGCCAGGCTTTGGTATCAGGATGATGTTGGCCTCATAAAATGAGTTAGGGATGATTCCCTCTTTTTCTATTGATTGGAATAGTTTCAGAAGAGATGGTACCAGCTCCTCCTTGTACCTCTCGTAGAATTCAGCTGTGAATCTGTTTGGTCCTGGACTTTTTTTGGTTGGTAGGCTATTAATTATTGCCTCAATTTCAGAGCCTGCTATTGGTCTATTCAGGGATTCAACTTCTTCCTGGTTTGGTCTTGGGAGAGTGTAAGTGTCCAGGAAATTACCCATTTCTTCTAGATTTTCTAGTTTATTTGCGTAGAGGTGTTTATAGTATTCTCTGATGGTAGTTTGTATTTCTGTGGGGTTGGTAGTGATATCCCCTTTATCATTTTTTATTGCATCTATTTGATTCTTCTCTCTTTTCTTCTTTATTAGTCTTGCTAGCGGTCTATCAATTTTGTTTATCTTTTCAAAAAACCAGCTCCTGGATTCATTGATTTTTTTGGAGGGTTTTTTGTGTCTCTATCTCCTTCAGTTCTGTTCTGATCTTAGTTATTTCTTGCCCTCTGCTAGCTTTTGAATGTGTTTGCTCTTGCTTCTCTAGTTCTTTTAATTGTGATATTAGAGTGTCAATTTTAGATCTTTCCTGCTTTCTCTTGTGGGCATTTAGTGCTATAAATTTCCCTCTACGCACTGCTTTAAATGTGTCCCAGAGATTCTGGTATGTTGTATCTTTGTTCTCATTGGTTTCAAAGAACATCTTTATTTCTGCCTTCATTTCATTATGTACCCAGTAGTCATTCAGGAGCAGGTTGTTCAGTTTCCATGTAGTTGAGCGGTTTTGATTGAGTTTCTTAATCCTGAGTTCTATTTTGATTGCACTGTGGTCTGAGAGACAGTTTGTTATAATTTCTGTTCTTGTACATTTGCTGAGGAGTGTCTTACTTCCAATTATGTGGTCAATTTTGGAATAAGTGTGATGTGGTGCTGAGAAGAATGTATATTCTGTTGATTTGGGGTGGAGAGTTCCGTAGATGTCTATTAGGTCTGCTTGGTGCAGAGTTGAGTTCAATTCCTGGCTATCTTTGTTAACTTTCTGTCTCGTTGATCTGTCTAATGTTGACAGTGGGGTGTTGAAGTCTCCCATTATTATTGTATGGGAGTCTAAGTCTCTTTGTAAGTCTCTAAGGACTTGCTTTATGAATCTGGGTGCTCCTGTATTGGGTTCATATATATTTAGGATAGTTAGCTCTTCTTGTTGAATTGATCCCTTTACCATTATGTAATGGCCTTCTTTGTCTCTTTTGATCTTTGATGGTTTAAAGTCTGTTTTATCAGAGACTAGGACTGCCATCCCTGCTTTTTTTTGTTCTCCATTTGCTTGGTAGATCTTCCTCCATCCCTTTATTTTGATCCTATGTGTGTCTCTGCATGTGAGATGGGTCTCCTGAATACAGCAAACTGATGGGTCTTGACTCTTTATCCAGTTTGCCAGTCTGTGTCTTTTAATTGGACCATTTAGTCCATTTACATTTAAGGTTAATATTGTTATGTGTGAACTTGATCCTGTCATTGTGATATTAGCTGGTTGTTTTGCTCTTTAGTTGATGCAGTTTCTTCCTAGCATCAATGGTCTTTACATTTTGGCATGTTTTTGCAATGGCTGGTACCAGTTGTTCCTTTCCATGTTTAGTGCTTCCTTCAGGATCTCTTGTAGGGCAGGCCTGGTGGTGACAAAATCTCTAAGCATTTGCTTGTCTGTAAAGGATTTTATTTCTCCTTCACTTATGAAACTTAGTTTGACTGGATATGAAATTCTGGGTTGAAAATTCTTTTCTTTAAGAATGTTGAATATTGGCCCCCACTCTTTTCTGGCTTGTAGAGTTTCTGCCGAGAGATCTGCTGTTAGTCTGATGGGCTTTCTTTTTTGGGTAACCCAACCTTTCTCTCTGGCTGCCCTTAACATTTTTGCCTTCATTTCAACTTTGGTGAATCTGACAATTATGTGTCTTGGAGTTGCTCTTCTCGAGGCGTATCTTTGTGGCGTTCTCTGTATTTCCTGAATTTGAATGTTGGCCTGCCTTACTAGGTTGGGGAAGTTCTCCTGGAGGATATCCTGGAGAGTTTTCCAACTTGTTTCCATTTTCCCCCGCACTTTCAGGCACCCCAATCAGACGTAGATTTGGTCTTTTCACATAATCCCATACTTCTTGGAGGCTTTGTTCATTTCTTTTTCCTCTTTTTTCTTTAGACTTCTCTTCTCGCTTCATTTCATTCATTTGATCCTCAATTGCTGATACTCTTTCTTCCAGTTGATCAAGTCGGTTACTGAAGCTTATGCATTTGTCACGTATTTCTCATGTCATAGTTTTTATCTCTGTCAGTTCATTTATGGCCTTCTCTGCATTGATTATTCTAGTTATCCATTCTTCCATTCTTTTTTCAAGATTTTTAGTTTCTTTGCACTGGGTACGTTATTCCTCCTTTAGCTCTGAGAAGTCTGATGGACTGAAGCCTTCTTCTCTCAACTCATCAAAGTCATTCTCTGTCCAACTTTGATCCATTGCTGGAGATGAGCTGCGTTCCTTTGGAGGGGGAGATGCACTCTGATTTTTTGAATTTCCAGCTTTTCTGCCCTGCTTTTTCCCCATCTTTGTGGTTTTATCTGCCTTTGGTCTTTGATGATGGTGATATACTGATGGTGTTTTGGTGTGGGTGTCCTTTCTGTTTGTTAGTTTTCCTTCTAACAGTCAGGACCCTCAGCTGTAGGTCTGTTGGAGATAGCTTGAGGTCCACTCCAGACCCTGTTTGCCGGGGTATCAGCAGCAGAGGCTGCAGAATATAGAATATTGCGGAACAGCGAGTGTTCCTGTATGATTCTTGCTCTGGAAGGTTCGTCTCAGGGGTGTACCCCACCGTGTGAGGTGTGGGATGTCGGTCTGCACCTAGTGGGGGATGTCTCCTAGGTAGGCTATTTAGGGGTCAGGGACCAACTTGAGCAGGCAGTCTGTCCGTTCTCAGATCTCAGCCTCCATGTTGGGAGATCCACTGCTCTCTTCAAAGCTGTCAGACAGGGTCTTTTGCATCTGAAGAGGTTTCTGCTGCTTTTTGTTTAGCTATGCCCTGTCCCCAGAGGTGGAGTCTACAGAGACAGGCAGGCCTCCTTGAGCTGCTGTGGGCTCCACCCAGTTCGAGCTTCCCAGTGGCTTTGTTTACCTACTTAAGCCTCAGCAATGGTGGGCGCCCCTCCCCCAGCCTTGCTGCTGCCTTGCTGTTAGATAGCAGACTGCTGTGCTAGCAGTGAGGGAGGCTCCGCGGGCATGGGACCCTCCCGGCCAGGTGTGGGATATAATCTCCTGGTGTGCCGTTTGCTAAGACCCTTGGTAAAGTGCAGTATTAGGGTGGGAGTTACCTGATTTTCCAGGTGTTGTGTGTCTCAGTTCCCCTGGCTAGGAAAAGGGATTCCCTTCCCCCTTGCACTTCCCAGGTGAGGCGATGGCTTGCCCTGCTTCAGCTCTCACTGGTTGGGCTGCACCAGCTGACCAGCACTGATTGTCTGGCACTCCCCAGTGAGATGAACCCTGTACCTCAGTTGAAAATGCAGAAATCACCTGTCTTCTGTGTCGCTCCTGGTGGGAGCTGGAGACTGGAGCTGTTCCTATTCGGCCATCTTGCTCCGGGTCTCACCAGCTTTTTCTTAATGCATGGAATAAGATCTAGAGACATTTTGAGTACTGTTAAGCATAAACAATATTTCAAGGTATCTACAACTGTAATATGGTATGTAATATCTCAGATTTCTATTGATGGTAGAGTCACAGGTCTTTCTAATACTTTTGTGGTTTGATGCCTACATTTTATAATGGAAGGAAATGCTAAATTTCAGTTAGAGGTTAATAAAAATAAAAATGGAAAATCTTTTCCTCCATCTAAATCCACATATGCCCTGAATTCTCTTCTAGGTTAAGAACTTCTGGTTTAAGATATACTTTTGGTTGACAGTAGTAAAACAAGCCAAAAGAAGTTGACCATTTATGTGATGTGCAGTAATAAATTAGCAATTCAGGGTTGAGGAGCTCATTACTAATCTGTGGATAGTCCAAATCCTAGCCCTTTTCTTTCTGAGCTTTGCCTTTTGTAAATCTCAGTCCCTCACACACATCAGACAAAGGTATTTTGTGAGTGGCTCTGAAAATGGGGGCAAAACATAACCCTGAGGAGGCCTGGGGGCTGATCTGAGCCTTAAGACTTATTTGTGGGGACCTGGTGCTGTTCTTTTTAAGAATAAATTTTAGAAGGACAAAGTAAAACTCCAAGTTGAACTTAATGATGAGTAAGGGTCAAAATGAGAGTCTACATGTAACTCCCCATGCCTCTCCACTACCGATGTGGATCTGCCTGGTCCACATCACCCTGGAGTGCTAGGGTGACCCTAGCACTATATCCAACTCTTCTCACCTCTTTAGGAATTTTAAGCCAACAAATTCAGTATGGAATTTATTACATGGTATCTTGCATTTCAGAAGCAGAATCTGAGATGGGGACTTTTGCCAGAGATTTATTGGGGGAGTGCTCTCAGAAGTGAGGAAAACAGAAAGGGACAGGAAAAAAATGTTGAGTAAGGATGTGGTCTCAGGAAAAGTCTAGCCTCAGCCTGATCCCATGAAGAAGCTCTGGAGCAGAGCTTATCCCACCCAGCAGCAAGGCGGTTGGGCCATTACCCTGCTGCATCTGCCAGCCGGGGGAATGGGGCAGGTATTGGTTTTCTAGGCCACTTCAAGAATTACAAATTTAGCAGCTTAAGACAGCATAAAGTTATTATCTCACAGTTTCTATGGGTTAGGAGTCTGAGCATGGCCTGCTTAGGGTTTCACAAGGCTGTACTCAAGGTGCCAGCCAGGTCTTTTATGTGGCTTGGGGTCTTGTTCCAGGCTCGCATGACTGTTGGTGTAATTCACTCCGGCAGCTGTGGAGCCCAGGGTGACTTGCTTCTTCAAGACTAGCAGAAGACTCTTTCTGCTGCTTCCAGTCTCTTAGCTCAACCTTCCAGTCTCTTAGCTCACCGCTCTCCAAGGATTCTTGACACTTGCACTCCAACCCACTCTAGGTCAGAAGCTATTCCTCCCTGTGAAAGGGGTCACTTGAGTAGGCCAATTCAGGCCATCCTTTCTGATTCCTTCAATTCAGCTGATTCAGAACTTTAATTATATCTGCAAACTCCCCTCACCTTTCCCATTTAATGTAACATCACAGGAGTGAGAACCATCATATGTCCAGTCCTTCCCACCCTCAAAGGGAGGGGATTATACAGGGGCATGGGTCACTGGCATCATTTTAGGATTCTTCCTGTCACAGGGCATGACTTGTAGGCTTCTCTGGAGGAGATGGCTCCTGTCACCCAAGGGCAGTTCTCCTGAGAAAGTTGTGGGCGTAGGCAATGCCTGTAGCGGCTAGGGCACTGAGGCCCCGTGACCTGGTTCCAGCCTGCTCTCCTTCCCTGTCCATAGTCCCTCCCTGCCCCCCACCCTGTGATCTTGCCCCACAGACCCTTCTCAGGTGGTGGTGGTGGTGGTGTTGTAGGGGCAACTGGCTTTTTTTAAGAGTGCCAGGAGCTCTCCAAGGTGCCCAACATCCATTTCTCCAATCTTCACAACAAGCATGCAAGATTGATTCTGTCATCCCATTTTACATCCGAGTAAACAGACTCAGAGAGAGTAGGTAAAGTGGCCAAGGTTACACAGTTCGCAAGAAATGGAGCTGGGACCCCCTCTGACCTTGGACTGGCTGACATCAAAGTCATTGCTTTTTCTAGTCCTATACCTCTCTTCCTTAGATATCTAGTGTTTACTAGACCTCCATATTATCTTCACCAACTGAGAAGGTGCCCCGTCAGCCTGAGGAACTCCCAGGCCACCCCTCTCCCAGGATTCTTGACACTCTGGGTCAGAAGCTATTCTTCCCTCATTGGGTTGCCACCATTCTTCTAAGGGCACCTTCTTCTCTGTACCACAGTTTTTTGCTCACACTCCTCCTGTTTTTCTCTTCTCAGCTTCCCTGTGCCTCATGGCGCCTGGCATAAGGCATACAGCAACCAAGTGTTGGCAGAAGGCAAATTATATGGTTTGGCTGTGTCCCCACCCAAGTCTCATCTTGAATTGTAGCTCTTATATTTCCCATGTGCTGTGGGAGGGACCCGGTGGGAAATAATTGAATCATGGGGGTGGTTTTCCCCATACTGTTCTTGTGGTAGTGAATAAGTCTCATGAGGTCTGATAGTTTTATAAGGGGAAACCCCTTTCACTTGGCTCTCATTCTCTCTTGTCTGCCGCCATGTAAGATGTGCCTTTCGCCTTCCACCATGATTGTGAGGCCTCCCCAGCCAGATGGAACTGTGAGTCCATTAAACCTCTTTTACTTTATAAATTACCCAGTCTCAGGTATGTCTTTATCAGCAGCATGAGAACAGACACACCAATTGAGGTTCCTCCAGAGAGCCAACAAAATGTCCATGCACTCTTTCATTGTTCCCCCACACCCACAGATCTGCCATCCCTGGCCCTGCCTGGATGCCAGTACCTGGCCACTGCTGCTATATTCCATGCTTTTGGACAAGTGTATGCTCAGTATTGTCCAGGAGACACAGGAAGCTCAAGACAGAGCTGAGATCCAGTTCCTACAGCCACACTTACCACCCCCGCCCCCGACACACACACAGACTCTCCAATGCAAAAGCAAACCATTCGCAAATATCCAGCTACATATTGTTTTACCTTTGAAGAGAAAAAAGCATCAATGGAGTTATATGATTTTCATAGATGAATAATTTATGCAGATATGTTAATGGAAGAGTAATTGATGTTTCTTGACCTTCCTGAGCACTGATGCTTGCCAAAGGGTTATACATTTCAGATTAACGATGACATCCATTACTATATGTGAAATTGCTTATAAACTAATATGTACTCTCTAATCTCATTGAGAAATTTTCAGAAACAAGATACACTGATTTTCTCATCACTTACTTCCTGCTCGCATGACAGAATTTCTGGAGTTCTTTGAATTCAGCTGGTTTTTGTAGTTCTGTCTAGCCAATATTTATAACTGAACTAGTTCAAACAGTCAAAGCATTGTCTCTTCTCTTCCTGGTTGAAATTCTGTCTTGGAAGACTGTTGTAGTCAGCTGTGCTTGTCATAAAGTTTTGTTTAAAATTATTTTAGAATTTTCTCCTTTGGCTTTAATTTAAATTTTTGTTTGTTTCCTTTTTTGTTTGTTTGTTTGGAGACAGAGTCTCGCTGTGTCGCCCAGGCTGGAGTACAGTGGCACAATCTGGGCTCACTGCAAGCTCCGCCTCCCAGGTTCACGCCATTCTCCTGCCTCATCCTCCCAAGCAGCTGGGACTACACGTGCCTGCCACCACGCCCGGCTAATATTTTTGTATTTTTGAGTAGAGATGGGGTTTCACCATGTTAGCCTGGATGGTGTCGATCTCCTGACCTCATGATCCGCCCGCCTCGGCCTCCCAAAGTGCTGGGATTACAGGCGTGAGCCACCGCGCCTAGTCTTGTTTACTTTTTAATCTATAGGATTGTAAATGAAACCACACTTGACCTCAGTTTTTTCTCTGGGAAATAGGTTCTTGCTACAGGTATAGTTTATAAGGATTTATTTCATAATAGGGAGCTTTTTATAGATTTTCATATAATAGTTGCCATTTTAAAAATTGTGTTAAAGGCCAGGTGCAGTGGCTCATGTCTGTAATCCCAGCATTTTGGGAGGCCAAGGTGGTTAGATCACCAGAGGTTAGAAGTTCGAGATCAGCCTGGCCAACATGATGAAACCCCATCTCTACTAAAAATACAAAAAATTAGCCGGGTGTGGTAGTGTGTGCCTGTAAGCTACTCAGGAGGCTGGGGCAGGAGAATCACTTGAACCTGGGAGACAGAGGTTGCAATGAGCTGAGATTGTGCCATTGCACTCCAGCCTGGGCAGCAAGAGTGAAACTCTGTCAAAAAAAAATTGTGTTAAAAATGGTAATGATCACCATTTATTACTTGCCTACAGTATGCCAGTCATTGTACAAGGTATATTTTATAATTATAAATATTATTTATTATCTGATTACAAATATGTTATACCTTACACCGTGTCCTGTATGTCTCTTATGTTTATTTATGAATTTTCCTTCCTTTTTCCTCTCCATGCTTTGATCTGGATATTTCCTATTGAGAGAATACACTGAGGCCAAGTGTGATTTCATTCACAATCCTATAGATTAAAAAGCAAACAACTTCTGGGTCGCTGGTCATGTTTTCTGCTGTGTTCAGTCTCCAGTCAAATATATCTTGTCTTCTCAGCACCTTAACCACTGTCCTCAGCCTGGTTTCTTAGTCTCACAGCCCCATGCTGCTGTAGAATCAGCAGATGCCTTAAGGATAAATGTGGTGTACAGTAAACATACCTCAATATACTTCTTTCTGTTTGGGATTTTGGCCCCTCAGGTCCTGGTTGCCTTATTAGCCCTGAGCTCTTAAGTGTTGTCTTCACAGAGTCATAAGACTTCCAGAAATTCAGCTCAGAAACTCAAGAACTTAGCCTTTTAGCCACTGCTTCACTTTCAGTTTCATAGCCTCTCATCCCACACTGCTTACAAATCTGGAAACACGTCAAGGGAAAAGTGCCCATAAATGTTGGGGTTACCTCCACATTCTTTCCTTCTCTTCGGGACCCTAGACTCTGAAGTCCTGGCTGTCTTGATAGTTGGTTCCCTGATAATTTTATATATTTTTAATTTTTTAAATGAACTTGGCATTTCAAACATAAATTCCATGATAATTTTAAATGGGGCTGTGTGTGTGTGTGTGTGTGTGTGTGTGTGTGTGTGTGTGTGTGTGTGTGTGTCCAGCTTTTCAAGTTGTCCGTGGGAGGACAGTTTCAGTAAGTTACTCTATAATTACTGGAAATGCAAAATCCTCAGTTTGCTTTTAAAAGAATCTTCAAGCTGATGAGAATTTTAAAGTAGCTTATAAATAATATTTATAATTATAAAATATACCTTGTACAATGACTGGCATGCTGTAAGCAAGTAATGAATGGTGATCATTGCCATTTTTAACATGACTTTTTTTAACTGTGATCCTATTTGTTATGAGTATAGAGATAAAGGAAAAGCCATCCCATTTTTGAAGATTTCTCATTTCTAGGTGTGTCTACAAGGTTATCATAGGTGAAAGTAGGGTTGGATGCAGAGAAATAGTAAGAGAGGATGGAGGATGGAAGGGACGAAAAGATCACATGTTTGGAAAAAGAAAAAAATACTGAATCCTCTTTTAAAAACACTTAGAAGATTTTCCCCAAACTAATTATCTAGCTTAATGCTAACTGCTTATTTGCTGACTTTCTGCATTATTTACAAATTTGAAGTGGGGCCAACCCTTCCTGTTTTCATTTAATTTACCCCGGCAGCTGCTGGTTAGCTAAGGAAGGAAAAAATCCTCTTTTTTTCTTGGAGACAAGCAGCAATTAGGTAGGCTTCTAGGTCAGGTGGCCAGTTAGGGGTGCCAAGTCACTCCGGTACTTCTCCCAAATTGAAATGTGTATCTTCTTTGGCTGGGCAGATGGGGTCCCCTCTTCTCCATCTCTGCTGCTGGGTCCTGGTGCAGGCCCTTACTCTCTTTCCGCTAAACCCGTGTGGCAGCCCCTCCTTGGACTGCTTCTCCCCAGTCCTGCACCCATCAGTCCACTTCCACGTGGCAGCTACAGGGACCTTTCTAGAATACAGCCTCCTGCTGCCTCCGTGTTGGCCTCGCTGCCCCTGTCAGAGGGATTTTTCTTTTCTTTCCTTTTTTTCTTTTTTTTGAGACGGAGTCTTGCTCTGTCACCCAGGCTGGATTGCAGTAGCGCAATCCTGGCTCACTGCAACCTCCGCCTCCTGGGTTCAAGCAATTCTCCTGCCTCAGCCTCCTGAGTAGCTGGGATTACAGGCGTGCGCCACCATGCCTGGCTAATTTTTGTATTTTTAGTAGAGATGGGGTTTCACCATGTTGGCCAGGCTGGTCTCGAACTCCTGACACAGGTGATCCGCCTGCCTCAGCCTCTTAAGGTGCTGGGATTATAGATGTGAGCCACCATGGCCAGCGAAGAAGGACTTTTCTGTAACAGCCTCTAGTGTCATGCTACCCCCTTCCCAGCTCTCCCTAGCTTTTAAGATCACATAACCTGCAAAGTCCCCTCGATCTTGTTCTGCATGAGTCTTCTCTCCCCCATTGCTGCCTACCAACTTGACTTCTCCCCTTTGGGAGTCAGATGCACGCCGCTGGACAGCCCATGCCCTCTCCACGCAGCTACAACAGCCCTGCCTCGCACCTGCTGTCTGCCTTAATGTCCTACTGTCTTTCGACTGTGCCCAGGGGCATTTCCTCTGGGAAGCGTGCCAGCCCTCAGTCTGAATCTTTGGGTCCCCAAAGCCTCCCCTCCTGGTATGTGTTGAACTGCATTGTCATCCCTTGTCTGTTTCCCCTGAGACTCATTATTCCCTGAAGGTCTTTCATGTCTGTTTCCCTGGGGCCCAGCACATTGCCTGGCATAAAGTAAGCACCCAATAAATTTCAGATGGAGCATATGTTAAGTTCCCTATAAAATCTCAGCTGCTGCAAATTCTGCCACCAGCCTGGGTGTTCTCCTCTGTGGGGGCTCCGTCAGTTTTCAGAGACAAGAGACTCCCATACATTTTTAGCAGGAAAAGGTAGATTCTTGCCTTTTAGGCTGTCAGAATGACACTTTTTTAGATGCTTTAGAACTCCAGAAGCTTCAACTTTAGAATTTTCAGTTTGTAGAGGTTTTTTTTTTTTTTTTTTTAAAGCAGTAAAATTTCAGTGACCATGGTCTGTGCCAGAGCTGTAAGCCTCTTTCTCCATCTTAAGGAGTTCCTCTGCTTAATTGCAGTGCTGAACTCAGGAAAGCTGCGCTTCCAAAAATGAAAAGGAAACCACTAAATGGTGCTGCTACTTTTCCTTTGCAGCTCAGATAAAACCGGCCCAGTGTGGGAAGGAGGGGCTGTCCTTTTGGGGGTGTTGGCCTGTTTCTAATTGCTACACTTTCCTCTGCCTCCACCCACGCCTCAGTGTGGTTTGGGTCCCTTCTGCCTGGAGCTACTGGGACATGTAATAAGAAGCTGCTTTTCAGACTTCTTAATTAAAATAGGTTCTGGCAGCTATTGCCAGGAAGCATCATTCGCACCCCTACATCTCCAAACGCATTACTTATCCAAAATGAGATATGGCACGACTCAGGTTTGCCCCCTCAGCCTCCATGGCTTGAATGGCTGCATTTAGAAACAGCCCTTACTTCAAGCCCCTATTTCTTAATTATTTGTCACTTATTCACATTCATCCTTGTGTGCGAAACATTTTTCCCCTCACCCTATATGCTGTTATGTAAACAAATAATTTTTTAGGATGATGTCAGAACCTAAAGTAGTTGGGATGGTTTTAAAATAGTATTTTATGGACAGCAAGGAAAGTAGTTTTGCTTCTGGTTTCACTTGCTAGCTTTGGGATGGAGGGCAATTTATTTGAGCTCCTGCACCTCTGTCATCTTGTCTGTAAAACGGGGGCAATGGCTGGTGCTGTGGCTCACACTTTTAATCCCGGCACTTTTGGAGGCTGAGACAGAAGAATCACTTGAGGCCAGGAGTTCAAGACTACCTTGGGCAACATAGTGAGACCCCATCTCTACAAAATAAAAAAGAAATAAAAGAAATAAAATAATGAAAGTTAGCCAGGCATGGTAGTATCCAACTGTAGTCCCAGCTGCTCAGGAGGCTGAGGCAGGAAGATTGCTTGAGCTTAAGAGTTCAAGGCTGTAGTGAGCTAAGATTGACCCACTTCTGGGAAACAGAGCAAGACTCTGTCTCAAAAAAAAAAAAAAAAAAAAAAGGTAGAAGTGGAGGTCAATAATCTACCAGCTCAGGTATTGTAAGGATTAAGAAAGACAGTGTCTGTGAAGAGTTTGGCCCAGTCTCTGGAACACATTTGGTAGCCAGGAAATAGTAAATGACTTCTGTTTCCCTACCCCCATCTTCACCTCCTCCCCTAGAATAACAACATCATAACTGACTTATTTCATCATTAAGGATTTAAATGCAGAACCTTAAGATAGTCAGCCTTAGGGAAACATTGAAGAATTTATTTTTAAACACATAAAGATTGCATTCATTCATCCCTCTCGACACCACTGGCAGTCTTCAAGTTCTGGTTAGCACAGTCAGCAGGCAGGGAGGATCTGGATCCCAGGGTTGTGTGCTTTGCTCCCAGAAGGACATTAGTATCAAAGGTCTGCTCCTGACATCTGGAGTTCAAGAGGTGTTTCCTGGAAATAATTTGTCCAAAGGCTCCCCCATCTCTCTCTTGGAGAAGCCCTGTGTTTTATTTATGCTGAATGGTTGAATCTATTCCCAGCTGAATGCTTTCCTGAACACCGGTAAAAATCATCTGCCAGTCACTCAGGCCCCCACCCTGGGAGTCATCTGTCCCCTTT
The DNA here is from genome assembly GCF_024542745.1 of Macaca thibetana thibetana. NCBI lineage: Eukaryota > Metazoa > Chordata > Mammalia > Primates > Cercopithecidae > Macaca > Macaca thibetana. The sequence goes on from NC_065579.1 coordinate 91,676,497, forward strand.
GCCTGGTCTCCCATGCCCCACAGCTCAGCAGCCACAGGCATGGCCATATCTGCCTCCCCGGCCCTTGCCACTCCGCTTCATCTCGGCCATCTCCTCTCCCGGGCTGCTGTGGGAGATTTCCAGTCTGCCCTCCAGTGTCTCTGCATGCATTCTGCTCACCTCCTCTCCCCTCCAGCCCCAAAGAACTCTGAAGAAACACAAGCTTCTGCGGCCCCATACACTTAGGACTACCACCACTTACTTCTTGGAGGCAATGGCAGTAAAAGTAGAAACAACAAACAAAACAGAATAAAATCCTCTTTAACTTTGTTTAACTTGGTGTTTCCCTCAATCTGTTTAATTTCAGACTCTTATTTACCCTGCTCCTAGGGAACCGAGGTTCATGGGACCAATCCGGGTGAATGCTGCTACAGTTTGTGGATGGGCTACTCCCTATTTGCTGGTTCAGGTAGCTTTGATCCCAAACATTAGTCAGCAAGGGCATCCATACAGTGACATGCTGTATGTCATCAAAAAGGAGATGTTCCCGACATGGACAGTTTCCAGAATATATGCTAAGTGAATAAAGCAAAGTGCAGCATGAGATGCCACGATGTGCTGCAGATGCTTGGACTGGATGGATACCTAAGTACCCCACACTGGCAGGCACATCTGCCTCTGGGGAAGGGGGCTGGGTGTCAGGGAGGGGTGGGAGCAAAGTCCTCCCCGTGTGCCTCCCGGGGCCTTTAGAACCTCTACTCCTTTGAACACAGTGCTACTCTGCTCCAAACGCCCCCAAACTTCACAGAGAGTAGTATGAAGTCCTCAGCTCTGCACTTGTGGCCCTGAGGTTGGCCTCAGCCTGCCTGCCCAGCTTCTCTTCTCACTCTTCCCTGCTGCCACTCTCCTGTCTCTCCCCAGGGACTTGGCTGTTTGCGCCACTTTCCTTTGACATGTCTCAGACTTGCCCTGCTCCAGTTGGAAGTCCTTGGAGCAGTCCACACCCACCCCCGCCAAGCTCACTGTCTCAGAATGTGGGACCACCTACCAGCTTAATCCTGCCTCTAACTCTAACTTGTGAGACTGTGGGGGCCAGAGTCCCCAGGAGACGGTGACTCTGTGTGCAGAAAAGCCAAGAGCTCCAGGGCTGAACAGATGTGACTGAAAATCTTTACCAGCCATGCGCCCTGGGGAACTGAGCCTTGCATTTCCCCTTTCCTTTTCTGTATAATGGAGGATAACAAGCCTTCACTCACAGGGTATGGGCGTGTTTCTCATCTCCCTGCAACACCTAGCACAGTGCCTGGCATCTCATATGTTCAGGGCATGTTTGCTCGCCTCCCTTCCTTTCCCATCGTGACTGTCAATCTACTGTTCCCTTGGGGCTTGAGATTCTTGGATTCTAAAGGAAAGAACATAGGGCCAGGAGTCAGACTTTCATCCCTGGCTCCACTGATGTCTAACTCTGGGATGATGCTGGGCCACTCAGTCTTTGGATTCCCTGCCTTAACACAAAATCCATATTTATCTCAATGCAAAAGAGATTTGATCATCAAAACACTGAATGCAAAGGGTTAGCAGAGTGAGCACAGATGTTCTCCCATTTGCCAACTGGTTTCTAAGAATATTTGGAGGATGAGTAAAGTAATGTCTTCCATATGCTCAAGAGAAGATGATTTAGCACCAGGCAAGGTAGAGAAGGAGGGCCCCCACCCATCAGCAGAGTGACCTTGGACAAGACACTAGCTGCCCTAGGCCTCAATTACCTCATTTAAAATATGAAAGTCATAAAACCCTACCTCACAAGGGTGATGGTGAGGATCATATGAGGCAATTCATGTGGAAGGTCTTTGTAAACTGTGAAATGCTCTATGACTGTCAGCCAGGATTAGTAGTTAATGCACGCATTTGTTTATTGTTTCAGCGGAGGGTGCAGGACGTCATCAGCCCAATCGTGTTTGAAGCAGCCTACAGCCTCAGTGAGCACGTGACTGGAGAGGAGGAGAGGGAACTGCCGCCTCTGACACCAGTTCTCCGCTGGAAAAAGGGACAAAAGATTGCCCAAAAGAATCAGGTCAGAACCTTAAAGCTCATACCCAGCACCCAAGGTGGCAGCTGCACACAGCAGAAATAATGGCCCAAAAGTTGAGAGAGCTGTGGACCTGGCTGCTCGGGAGACCACAGCCAGGACACACCTCCTCTCTGGGTCTCCCTTTTCTGATCTGCAAAATGATAAAATAAATGATCTTAGGGGTTACTTGTGACTACTATGGGACTTAAACACTTTCAGACAGTTCTCAAGTTGTTAGAAGTTACAATCCCCTCGAGGTCATGAACTGGCGGGCCACTTGGTCCCTGAACTTGCCCCTGTTCTTAAACTGCTTTCAGAGCTTAGATTGGTGGATAGTAGGTGCTTATTGTGCTTAATGAATGTTTTAATGGTGGGAGAATGAGTGAGGTGAAGAGGCAAGAATGGTAGCTTGCTGAATTGGCAGTTGAGTTACAGAATGCTCAACCCAAGAGTCCCTGGAAACAGCACTGGGGCAAGTACAGGTGGGTGGTCCACACTCATCAGATTCTGGGATGTGCTGCTGTGTAGAGAAGCTTTAGTGCAATGTTGAGTGCATCACTCGTATGAGGTAGGAGTGAGCCTGTGCCTGATTCTGTGCAGCAGCGCTGGCCAGCTCTGAGACGTGCAGCATTGAGTGCAGTGCAGGAAATATGCAAGGAATCTGCAATCCCAAGTCTGTTTCAAATCTTTTCTTGAAACCCAAGATCACCACAGACTCAGAACCCTGTGGAAGATCAGGAAAAACTGTGGGCTAACCCAGCCTCCTAGGCAGGATGGGGGCAAAGCTGTGGGACCACCTTTCACAGTGCTTCAGACCACTCTGAGTATAGGGGAAAACTAGCAGATTGTGACCCGTGCCTTATAGATTTGAGTTGTAAACTGAACCACAGAGTGTTTGGGATTTGAGATATCCATCCAAGTGTTCATGTAAGTGCTGAGATTTTTACCAAGGCATCCCATTATCTCCCAAAGCCTCTCTCCCATCATCCTAAGTGGGGTTCCCTAGAAGCAGAGCCTGAGAAAGGGAATTGGGAACACTTGGTTTAATGATGCTGTGCTCTTAGGGAAAACCTGTAAAGGAAAGGCAGGGGGCTCAACATGGTTGTGGTCTCAAATAAAGTCTGGCTGGGGGACTCTGGAACAAAAATTACACCAAAGAGTTGTCCTCGCCTTGAGGCAAGAGGGCTTCCCTTTTATGCCCCATATCATTCAGCCATTGACTGACTGTGGGGTGGAAGGGGAGTGTAACCCTCTTTGAAAGGGGATCCTTTCAGCTGAGGATGGTTCTCTAGAGGAGAATGCAGATGTGAGCCATAAGCAGCCTACACACACATCAGCCAGGGGATGGGCCACAGTTGACAGTGCCCACTACACATCAAAACACACCCTCTGGGGAATGCTGCCAAGAGGTTTTAATTTAAAACATGAACCTTCTTTCACAACACAAGTGCCCCAAGAGAGTGGCCTGTAAGTCCCACTGGCCGTTGATACTTGGAATAGGCCCTGGGGGAGGACAAGTGGTGTCTAAGCAGGTGGGCAGAGTAGATGGGCTTGCCTTAGGCTGAGGCGTGGAGAAGGCTAAAGAAGAGTAGAAGTTAAAGATGTTAAAGTTAAGATGAAGAGGCAGGGTAGGAAGCTGATGGTTTCTGCCTTGACTGGGAAGTACAGACCTAGGTCCCCTCCTGACAGGGAAGTAGGGAGAAGAGGTCGGCCTGGGGACACAGGAAAGCATGGTATTATGGTAACTCCTAGGTAATTGGCCTCTAGTCCTAGAATTATTCTGCTTTCTAAAGTCAAATCTTACTGGACTGATAAACTTACCCATACTTGGGTTATGGAAGTTACCCAGACTTGGGGTCCTGGGAAGAATTTCAGGGTCCTCTGTGCTTGTTTGTTTCTGAATTGACCAGTGAAGTAGTCATCTACTCTGTCCAGCATCTTGCTAGCCTGGACGTACTTTCCACAGTGAACCTAACTCTCGTTCCTGCAAGTCTGTCAGTGGCACAGATGTGGACTTTCTTTAGTGAAAAGCATCTTGGAAACTTTACTGACATTTTTAGATTTAAGTAGCCCAATCAAAGCAAGGGATGGAGGGACAGATTAGTATCAAAATGATGTTCTTGGTCACTTCTGGTTCATGATGGCCAACCAAGCACAAATGTTGATGTCTGTGCCTTCTGGGACCCCATTGCAATGATTATAAATGAGTAGATCGGAACAGGGAGGACAACACTGTGAAAGAAAGGGCATCAGCTAATGAAAGAGTCCAGTAATTTTCTGCTATGAGTGAAGTAAATGGAAGAGTGTTAGTGGGTGAACTTGAACTGTACATAGAAGAGCTGGCTTCCTGCCTACCCAGGGAACAGAGAAGCTGTAGCCACAGCCAGGCCAACAGTTACAGAGGGGGCCAGAGTAAGAAGTGAGTAAGGGCTGAAAGTGGTGGTGGTATTGGGGGAGGTCAGTGAAATGTGAAGGTTGGTATGAAGAAGGGTTAGAGTTGACTTTTATCCTTGTCTCCACCCCTACATGCTTCAGGCATGCAGAATAGCAAGCAGCCAGGCATCGTCTTCTCTAAAGTGTTGAATAAACTGCTTAAGATAGTGTGGGCGGCCTCGTTCTCAGAGAAAAGAAAGCCTTACTTCTGGCATTTAAAGTCACCAGTGTAAGAGCTAGCTTTCTCTTCTACAATCCACCCAAATACTTTCACAGATTTTCTACTCAGTCCTTTTGCCTTAGTTTGAAATATGAATGGACAACCAAGGAACCCAAGATTGAGGAAAATTTGGTGCATGAAAGGAAAGGCTAAAATAAACCAGTAGAATAACTAACTTAAAAGGAAACAAATGATTTAGGGAATATAAGAGATTATTAAAAACAAAAATTTAAAAACATAGCACCTTAAAGTCTATGTGGTAGACACAAGGAGAATTAGGAATATATTCCATTCTTTTCATTTTCTAATGGATGGGATTCTGTTCCTTTTTAAAGGGAGGAATGAAAGACAAGGGAAGGGTTCTTAAAAATTAAAAATATATTTACAGCACCAAAAAATCAGTGAAAGTATTAGAAGGTAATGGTACATAATTTCCCAATGGAAGTGCTAAAAGTCAAGTAGAAAAGAAAGCTAAAGATACAGGGTCCTATATCTCCAAGTAATAAGAATACTAGAAAGTAAGAATACTAGTAATAAGAAAAGAGAAACAAGGGAGAGAAAATTATGTGATAATAGAATAGCATGTTTCAGAGTTAAAGAGAGAGACTGTTTTTTAAAATTGGTGTAAACAACAATTTACAGTTAAGATAAACCGAAATTATCATAGATACATCATTTTGAAATGTCAGTGCTCCAAAGACAAAGGGAAAATTCTAAATGTTTCCAGGGCAAAGAATGCAGGAATGTTGATCACGGAGGATAAGTCAGCTTACAACAGAATGAGAGTCAGATTGAGTAGTCCATTAGATTCTTTATAAGCAAGATTAGAAACTAAACTATGGTGAAATAAAGGCTTCAATGTTCTGAGGGAAAATGATTTTGAAATTAGAATTTTGTTTTCAGCCACACAATCAAAGTATGTGGTAAAAATAAAGTCACTTTTCAGATAAGCAACGACTCAGAAAGTTTACCTCCCTAGTAACTCTTCCAAGAAAATTATCTTGTACTTCAACAAAACAAAAATGACAACCAGAAGGAGCAAGATGTGGGATACAAGAAACTCCGGAACTAGCTCTTAAAAGTCTAATGACAAGAAATCCCAGGATGATAAACTGCAGCAAGTCTAAAAAGCAGCCAAGTCAATTGAGAAGAGGAGATCAATTAACTTCCAGAAGAATGAAGCTAAGCAATAGAATGATGAGAAAGTGGCAGATATTCAGGATACAATGCAGATTAAGTATGTTTCTTTTATGGATAAGAAAAAAATAAAGGCAATCAAGACCTCTCAGAAAAATAGAAATAAGATAATTACCTGTACAGATGCTTCTTGACTCATGATGGGGTTATGTCCCAATAAGCCCATCATGAATTAAAAATATTGTGAGTTGAAAATGTATTTAATACACCTAACCTGCTGAATATCATTGCCTAGCCTACCTTAAATGTGCTCAGAACACTTACATTAGCCTACAGTTGGGCAAAAGTCATCTAACACAAAGCTTATTTTACAATAAAGTGTTGAATATCTCATGTAATGTGTTGAATACTATACTGAAAATGAAAAACAAAATGGTTGTATGGGTACTCACCATTAACACACACAGCTGAAAGCACACTGAACCTAAAGAATATTTGAACTAAAATTAACTGTTGGATTATGGGGCTACTACTCTAACAGGGTCATCCATTTCTCTCTCTTCTGATGAGTCTCAAGAATAGCTGGTAGAAGCCACTGGGGTATTGACACTTGTTGATGGCTTAGCAGGCATGGTGGTCTGTAGAAAGCTATCAGTTGTTTACCCTTGTAATCCTGTAACTGACTGGGACCTGCAGCTCACTCCCACTGCCCAGCATCACAAGAAGTATTGTACCACATATTGCTACCCTGGGAAAAGCTTTTGAAATAAAAAATTTGAAGTATGGTTTCTGCTGAATACATACTACCTTCACACCATTGTGAAGTCAAAAAATCGTAAGTTGAACCATTATAAGTTGAGGACCATCTCTATGTCATGGTTAAAATAGAAAACAAATTAAAATGTGATAAAATAACCAGTTATAACTATCAGATGTTTTTTGTAAGCCTCATGGTAACCACAAGGCAAAAACCTATAGTATATACAAAAAATAAAAATAAAAAAGCAAAGAACCAAACCATACCACTAGAGAAAATCACTTGACCACAAAGGAAGATAGCAAGAAAGGAGGAAAGGAACAAAGGATCTACAAAACAACTAGAAAACAACAAAATTGCAGTAGTAAGTCCTTACCTATCAATCATTATCTTGAATGTAAATGGATTAAACTCTCCAGTCAGAAGACATGGAGTGGTTAACTGGATTAAAAAAAAAAAGACCTAACTATATGCTGCTTATGAGAGACTCACTTCACCTGTAAGGACACACATAAAATGAAAGCAAAGTGATGAAAAAAATTCTATGCAAATGGAAACCAACACAGAGCAGGAGTAGTTATATCAGGTAAAATAGACTATAAGTCAAAAACTGTAAAAACAGACAAAGAAGATCATTATTCAATGATAAAGGGGTCAGTTCAGCAAGAGGACATAACAATTGTAATATATATGCACCCAACACCAGAGAACCTAAATATATAAAGCAAATATTAATAGATCTTATGAGAGAGATAGATTGCAATACATTAATATTAGGGGATTTCAATATCCCACTTTCTGCAGTGGACAGATCATCCAGACAGAAAATCAATAAGGAAACATCAGACTTAAACTACACTCTAGAACAAATAGATCTAACAGACATACACAACAGTCATCCAACAGCTGCAGAATACACATTCTTCTCAACTGCACATGGAGCACTCTCCAGGATAGATTACATAGTAGACCACAAAATAAAACTTAATAAATTTAACCTTGAAATATCAAGTATCTTTTCTGACCACAGTGGTATAAAACTTGAAATCATTAACAGGAGGAACTTCAGAAAATTCACAAATACATGGAAATTAAATAACATGTTCCTGAATGACCATTGGGTTAATGAAATAATTCAAAGGGAAATTTAAAAATTTCTTAAGGCAAATGAAAATGGAAACACAGCATACAAAAACTTAAAATGTGGTAGGATTTTGAGTAAGTAGAAGAGTATAAAGAAGATAAGAATGTTGATCCTAGAAATATTCTATCTGAAGTAGAAGTTGAGTATTCCTGGACTTTAACTTTGCAACTGTAGAGGAGGATATATAATCATGACACTTGTCTTGGCTCAACTGTGAGCAATAATCATGAAGCCATAATAAAATTAGCACTATTTATTGGTTTTCAATATTTATAATTAAGCCAAAATCAGAGCTATGGTGATAGCATAAAATGCAAATGTCATTAAACTTGATTATATAAAGGTAAAAGTAGAATAAGAGAAGTTTTCTTAATATCTTAATCTTTTAAATTGGTGAGTCAAGAGATTGCAAAACTTGATGAAACAAGATATCGCCGTTTACTTAAAATTGCAGAGGTTATCAGTAGAGCAACACTTCCTAAAGTGTGATTCCTGAGCCAGCAGCATCAACCTTTCTTGGGATTTTGTGAGAAATGAAAATTCTTGGGCCCACCCCAGACCCACTGAATCAGAAGCTCCTGGGGTGAGCCCCAGCAAACTATGTTTTTGTTTTTGTTTTTTGAGATAGAGAATCGCTCTGTCACCCAGGCTGGAGTGCAGTGGCAGGAACTCGGCCCACTGTAAACTCCACCTCCCGGGTTCAAGTGATTCTCCTGCCTCAGCCTTGTGAGTAGCTAGGATTACAGGTATGCACTACTATGTTTGGCCAATTTTCGTATTTTTAGTAGAGACAGGTTTTCACCATGTTGACCAGGCTGGTCTCGAGCTCCTGACCTCAGGTGATCTGCCTGCCTCGGCCTCCCAAACTGTTGGGATTACAGGTGTGAGCCATGCACCCGGCCAGCAATCTGTGTTTTAACAAGATGGCTGGGTGATTCTCATGCAGCTAAAGTTTGAGAACTGGTACAGTAGAGGAGTTAAACTAATAATTTGCCCATCAAAATTATGGAGGTGAAGGAGTGGGGATCATTATGTGAGATAAATTCCTGTCTATCATGGAAGGAATTTAGTAAAATAATGTCTAGATCTGATAAATCAAAGAGTAGTAGTAGCAGCATGTTTTCTGGAGATATGGAAATAATCATCAAAAGAAACATAAATGGACATGGGTAATAATGGTTGCCCCTGGAGAGGAGGACTCACTATGGCGAGGTGTGCGGCAGGGGGTTATTATTTTTCTAACCATGTGATTCTTTGGTTGAAATTAAAATAAAAGAAAAATATTGTTCTTAGATTGGAAAGATTGTCCAGGAGCCTGAGAAAAGTTTTGGGAGCGCAGTTCTTGCTTATTGTCCTTTTCCTGATTATGGGAAAAAAAAAAAAAAAGATAATCTTCCAGATGTTGGCTCAGTTTGAGGGGGAAGAAAGATTCTGAGAGAGAGGCCCACTGCAGGAAGCAGAGCTGATCTTTGTACACAACAGTTTGACACAGAGCATCTCACCTCTTTCATAGGAAGGAATAAATTCATCAGAACTCTCTAGGTCATGTTGCCAGATAACATTAGGGTTTCACTACTTCAAATGCCTTAATCTCTTCATTGAGCCCATGTTGGTACACAGGACTGTACAGAAGGGTGGATCAAATCATGGTGACCTTTTAGAGTTGGGGTCTGCCCCCACTGATGGCCTAATTAAAGTGGAATCACTGCACAGACAGTGTGAGTAACATGGAGACAGTGACCGGTACATGTTAAGTACAGGCTTGCTGATTAATCTGACACTGTTTGCTATGAGTTAGAATGTGCGGGACAGGCAGGAGACCAAGCCTTCCCTCTGTAGGGTACATAGTCCTGGGAGAAGACGGGTTCCAGGATAGGGCTTTGGCACTAGGCTCTGAGTGAATAGTGGGATTGCCACTCATGCTGAGATTGGATTGGGATTCTGGGCGCTCTGGGGACGGTGGAGCTTGAATACTACAGGCCTTCGTAGGACAGTCTGATGGGTACACATTTCACCTTCAAAATTTAAGGAAAGCAAAGACCTGCATCTGTCTCATCAGAAAGGCGGGGGATATTTGATACTAGGAAAAAGACAACCTTTTTTTCATTAACCGGAGGAGAATTTAAAAAGACCATAAAGCTGGAAGCAATTCAGTTGTGTGCCTACTTTATGTCAGACGTCGATGAAAAAATGAATCATTGCTGCCTTCAGTGGACTCACAGACAGTCCAGGAATAATTTACAAAGTGAGATTTAGATTACTGTGTAAGAATTTCATTGCAGAGGCCACTTCTGGCTGAGGAGAAGGAGGTGTTCTATGGGGAAAGGGAGAATTGGCCAGAGCCTTAAGGGAGAAGCCTTAAGGGAGAAGTAGGATTTGGGTCCTCAGGTAATAGAGGGGCTGATGGATGCGAAAGGTGTCTGACCTGGCTGAATATCTACTGAGGGAAAGGGGAGAGGCCAACTGGACTGGAGATTCAGTCATGTAGTCTGAAGCCACTTGTTCACTGGCTGAGGAGTTGGATGTGATTCTATGGTGGACAGACCATGGCATCTTTTGGAGTTTGGGGAGATCAGAGATGTGCCTCAGGGAGATTGGTCTGCCTGGGTATGGGGAGGCCAGTTAAGAAAGAGGTTGTTGCAGGGACCTTTGCAGGTGAGCCCCTGGAGATAGAGAGTTGACTCATAATTAATTGCTAATTGGTCTCAGCTGCTGAAACAGAGCATGGCACTAAATGAAACGATCACGGGAAGTCCTGGCTGGTCTGTGTGCTGGGAAAGGAGCAATGCTGTCCTTGGACAGGTCACGTGAGGGTCCCTTATCCCTCCTCTTCAGCTGAGCATAGCAATGGTGATGACAGAGGCCCTGTCTTCAATCCCTGTACACAGAATAGGGCTCTGAAAATTATTAACTCTTCTCGTGCTTTCTCAGGAGGCCCCCAAAGAGACCTGGCTACGGCTGGGCTTCCAAGTCTTTCGCTGCGGTAGGCAGAATGGCCCCCAAAGATGTCCGTGTCCTAATTTCTGGAGCCTGTGATTTGGATACATTACATGGCAAAAGGCACTTTGCAGTTGTAATTAAGGTGATGGACTTCCAAATGGGGAGAGGAGCCTGGATTTTCCAGGTGGGTCCAATCTAGTCACACGAGCCCTTAAAAGCAGCAAACTTCCTCGAGCTGGAGATGGGAGGAATGAGGCGGAGTAGGAGGTCAGAGAGACTTGAAGCATGCCTTTCCTGGTGTTGAAGATGGAGTGTGTGACGTGAGGGGAATGTGGACAACCTTAAGGGGCTGGGAGAGGCTTCCGGGTGACTGTCTGCAAGGAAACGGCGCCTCAGTCTTACAACAACACAGAACCAGGTGCTGCCAACAACCCGAACCAAGCTGGAAGTGGATTCTGCCCCAGGGCCTCTAGATACTCGCCCAGACCAGCTGACACCTCGATTTCGGCCCGTAGAACCTGGAGCAGACCCAGACAACCCACCGACCCTCTGACTTACAGAACTGTGAGGTAATAGATTTGTGTTTTTTGGAGCAGCTGAACTCCAGTAACTTATTACTGCAGCGATAGAAAATAATACACACATACTACAGCCCACACCTCCAGAACCCCGGGGCTTCTTTCCTCCCTGGGCTCTCTGGGGAAAGAGCACAGGCTGTGCAGTGAGATCAGGGCCCCGGCCCAGAGAACACCCTTTAGAGCCTGTTTCCTCACCTGTCACTGGGGGTGCCTTGGGCTGCTCGGCCTGCCTCTGGGTGGTTGTGGGATTACATGAGAGAAATGTGAGAAGCCCGGAAATGATGAGGCAGCACTGGATCCTGCTCTTCCGTTCCTGGGAAGCCGGCTTCCTGGTGTTGTGAGGAGAGGATGAGGCCGCCATGGGAGTGGGTCTGACCTGGGGTCTGAGGAAGCAGGTGCTCTGCTGCCTTTCCACGTCCTTTCCTCTGAGGGGGTCCCGTCTCTGTGGGCCCAGGGGTGGGCTCCCCGGTGGGAGGCAGTGGCGCCATCTGAGGCAGGGGTCCCCAACCCCTGGACCAGTACCAGTGCGGTGGCCTCTTAGGAACTGGGCCACACAGCAGGAGGTGGGCAGCGGGCCAGTGAGCATTACTGCCTGAGCATCCCTCCTGTCAGATGAGCAGTGGCATTAGATTCTCACGGGAACACGAACCCTACACATGTGAGGGGTCTAGATTGTGCCGAAACCATCCCGCCCCCTCCACTGCCCATTCATGGAAAAATTCTCTTCAATAAAACTGGTCCCGGGTGCCATAAAGCTTGGGGACCACTGGTCTGAGGGTTCTGGCAGGCTCTCAGGCGAGCCTCTCTAGATCTTTAGGGTATCTGACCCTCATGTGTCAGGTCCAGAGATGCCTCTTTGTCGCAGAGGGAGAAGATCTGGGGAGGACCCGTATAACCAGAACTCGGGAGCCAGCCGCACCACCATGAGCCCAGACAGCATGAGTCCCTTCTCTTTGCTCCATCTCTGCTGCCACTTCCTAGGCCAGGCCACCATCATTTGTCACCTAGACCAGGTCACGTCCCTGCATAACCTCCTCCCACTGAGGAGCTCCCTTCCCCCTCAGAAGAAAATCCAGACACTTGCTAAGGCCCATGAGAGCCTGTACGATGGGGCTCCCATCTCTCCAGCGCTACCCACATACTGCATTCCCACAACCCTCAAACTTACCAGGCCTCTGCCTGTCTCAGGCCCTTTGCATATGCTGATACCTCATCTAGAAAGCACTTTGCCATGCTTTTCCCATGGCCAGCTCTTCATTTTTTAGGTCTCAGCCCAAATGTTGCCTCCTCAGAGAACCATTCTCCCACTACCCTGTATTCCCTGAGTCGCTGCCTTTCTTTGTTTTGAGTCAGGGTCTCACTCTGTCACCTAGGCTGGAGTGCAGTGGTATGATCATGGCTCACTGCAGCCTCGACCTTCCAGGCTCAAGTGATCCTCCGCCTCAGCCTCCCAAGTAGCTGGGACCACAGGTGTGTGCCACCACGCCTGGCTATTTAAAAAAAAATTTTTTTTTTTTTTTTTTTTTTTTTGTAGACGCAGGGTCTCTCCATGCTGCCTAGGCTGGTCTTGAACTCCTAGGCTCAAGGAATCCTCCCACCTCAGCCTCCTAAAGTGCTGGGATTACAGGCATGAGCCACCATGTGTGGCCTTAGCTGCCTGTTTGAGTCCTTCATGACTTGTAACAGAACACGCTATTTCGTCTACTTGTTTTTGTATTTCCCTCTCTAGAATGGAAGCCCAGTGAGGGAAGGGATCTATTTTATCTTTTTTGCTGTTGATCCCCAACACCTGGCAGAGTACCTGGCCTATAGTGGATGCTTAGTAGCTCTCAGTTGAAAGAGCCCTTCTGGAAGAACACAAGGCTAGTTCCTTTGGCAAAGATTGGGCATCATATCAGAGCTTCACTGGCAGATTCAGCAGAGCTGTAAAATGAAAAGAAATATGTCCTGTAATCCCTCTGGGAATTCCCCACAGGCAGGAGAGCGTGGTGTGTGATTTGCAGTGACACATCTGCACCATAGTATGTTTGTGGTGACTACTTTTAAGAAGACAAGATGGAGGAAATACACCTGGTGAAAGAAAAGGTGTTGGCTTTGTTGAGAAGTATTACTTTGTTGTCTTTCAAGTGAAAAGTGAGCTGTTTTAGTCTAATGGTAATTTTTAACTATGTTGAAGCCATACACTTTGGGTCTCCATTGTGCTGGAAATCGTTACCACGGCTCCTCCCACCCCACACCCCTCAATGCATGCGTATAGGAATATAGCTCATGCTATGGAAACCCACTGTTTGCACAGCCTGGACATTAGGTAATAGTTTCCCAGCTGAGATGCCCAGCTGGCTTAACATGACATTATTTACAGCTCCACGGTTTATTTTCATTATTTAAATGTCTCTGCAGAAGGAATGGAAGGCTAAGGGGTTCAGAGAGTAGAAGAGGAGAGGGAGAAGAGTCACTCCAGACATCAGAACCAGACAGGCTCCTGAGACAGTGCAAACTGGGGATTTCAGATTGCACTCTTGGAGTTAGGGCAGCAGTTTGGCTCAGCAGGAAGGGAAAGGGGTGTTAGAGGAAAAGGTTCCTGCCCTCCAACCTTGTTTCACCCAGATCAACCCTACGTTTATGGGTATCAGCTTCTGGGTAAATATTGTTTTCAAAGAGGGCACCATGGCAGAACACATGTGAAAACCATCTAGTTTGAAGTATGTGTGAGAAAAACAACTAATTCACCCTTCTCACTGACCAGTGGAGAGTCTGGCCTTATCTCGCTGTCTCAGGCTTCTTCAAGGTTAACCCCAACAGGAAAGGAGAGGGGACCCATCAAAGGTTAGGCTGTGTCCTGAGGCAACCTGTTGAATTTGCAAAACTTCTTTTTCGGTGTTATGTTTTATTTTTGCAATTTGTGGGGGGAAGTGCGTTCTAAGCTTCTGAAACTCTTTTTAGAAGAAAATCATGGTTTCCTCAAACTCTTCAAGCTCATTGAGTTTTCTTCTGTATTAGCCTGTCTTATTGAAAACCTTGTGCAAAAGCATGTGTGGAGTGAGGGGTGTTTAAACACATCCGGTGGACAGTGTCTGGCTGGGGAGGAAACGTTAACCTCTCTTTTCTTATCTTCTGAGATAATTTAGGAAATCACTCACAAGGCCCTTGCTGTGTGCACTTATACCTGGAGCCTTATTTAGGGGATGTTCTTGCAGTAGATAGGGAGAAGTCTTGCTGGGATCCTCTCTGGCTTTAAGGCATTTTTTTTTTTTTTTCTCACTCCCAGTTGCCTGCCCATGTCTGGTTTAGCAGCTTTTAGAAACGCATCTGGCATCCTTTTTTCTTTTCTCTGACATCACCAGCCCCTTTATTTGAACTTCCTGGCTGTTTTCTGCCTCTTCTGACTAATTAACAGCAACTAAAAAAAGAAAAATGAAACATAGAACAGAAATAATTCTAGGGTGAACTCATAGGTGGGAATTGAACAGTGAGATCACTTGGACTTGGGAAGGGGAACATCACACACCAGGGCCTATTATGGGGGCAGGGGGGATGGCATTGGGAGTTATACCTGATGTAAATGACGAGTTGATGGGTGCTGACGTGTTAATGGGTGCAGCACACCAACATGGCACAAGTATACATATGTAACAAACCTACATGTTGTGCACATGTACCCTAGAACTTAAAAGTATAAAAAAAGAAAGAAAGAAAGAATTCCAGGGTGAAAAAGAGGAGAATTTCCAGTCCTGGGCTGCAAAAGTCCCTAGAAGAGAGTTTCGAGCTGAAATGAAAAGTTGTGATTATAGAGAGACATGAAATGTGTCCCATAAAAGGCCACCTAGTCCCAGGCAGATCCAGAAAAGCGTTGGGCTGGGAGTCCCATGGGGCCAGGGCCTCACCAAGCAGTCAGCCCTGCTCAGTTACCACAGGGGTTGAACTGGATCACCTAAATGATTTAGATTTAGGATGATTTAGATGGATGGAACTGGAGTCCATTGTCTTAAGTGAAACAACTCAGACACGGAAAGACAAATACCACATGTTCTCGTTTATAAGTGGGAGCTAAGTAATGTCTCCACATGGAAGCAGATTGTGGAGTGATGGACAATGGAGGGGTGGGGAGGTTGGAGCCAGGTGGATGATGGGAGGTTGCTTTTTGGGTACAGTGTGCACTGGCCCAGTGATGGATGCACCAAAGGCCCTGACTTTGCCATGACAGAATTTATCAGTGTGACAAAACTGCACTTGTATCCCATGAATATATACCATGTTTTAAAAAATGTTGCCTTTAGGCAGAGGGGATAATTCTGCAAACTGCAGAGCCATGGAGTAAAAGACACCCAAGACAGCAGAGCTTGTCATTTCTAGTTTTTCCACGGGATCATAAAGCAAAATTGGTGCTGAGTTTATATTTAAAGGGAAACCAAGAGGGTTTTTTTTATCCTTCCATGGTTTCAAAATCTGGAAGGACAATTTGTACAGACCCTGAGATAGAAGGAATTCCTCAGCTTTAATTTCTTGAACGATTTGCCTTTCATTGATTCTTGATGAATTTTTTATAAAGCAACAGTGTATGCCTTGATTTTAAGACGCAATGAGCCTTTACCTTCCTTCGTTTAGGCACAGGGCTGAATGGAGCTGAAATTCCTGCACTCTTATAACGTGCCACAGGAAGGGCAGTTTTGGATTCTGGGAAAACAGCCCATTGAAACAGAATTGGGAGGGAGAAACCTCTTACACTCAGATCATGGCATTTATATGAATACAAAAAAATTTAAATACTGTGCTAGATGCTGGGGGTTATAAGCATGAATTACGTGGCTCTGGAAACTTATGTGGGGCTATGGAAGGAACACCAGTTCAGAAATGTCACTCCTGTCATCCAGGCAGGATGCTTCACTGTAGGGGCAGAGACCTTCTGCTAAGTCACACTGCATATCAAGAAATATATTGCCAGGCTGGGCGCGGTGGCTCACACATGTAATCCCAGCACTTTGGGAGGCTGAGGCAGGCGGATCACTTGAGGTGAGGAATTTGAGACCAGCCTGGCCATCATGGGGAAACCCCATCTCTACTAAAAACACAAAAATTAGCTAGGCGTGGTGGTACGTGCCTGTAATCCTAGCTACTCAAGAGGCTGAGGCATGAGGCTTGAACCTGGGAGGTGGAGGTTGCAGTGAGCCAAGATCACGCCACTGCACTCCAGCTTGGGTGACAGAATGAGACTCATCTCAAAAAACAAACAAACAAAAAAATGCATTGATCAAGTCAGCTTAAAAATAGCCTTCTTGTTTCCTCTCCTTGGTGTGGGATTATTCAGTCCAATTGTTCTCCTTTTTTCAGGCTTCAGCATGGGATTTGGTTGCCATATCAACCCTATAAATAGTGTTGAATCCATGTCAATAATTGTATTGTTTTTAAAGCAAATATCACCAAGTCCAAGAAACTGATCCTCCTCTGAACAAGATAGCTGGACTAGGCTAAGGATCCTATTTCCTGTTAGATCAGAAGGGAAGATTTTCTGGTACAGATTTGGGTGGGAGAAATGAGCTACCCCTCCCAAGGCCTTAGCACCTAGATGACATCCTCTGTGAAGTCACCTCAGCCAGGAGCAGACACTGAGCTACCATTTCTGAATCACATGTCCCCAAAGCTGCCCTGGCCTTGGTGACCATGGCACTGTAAGAGAAGCACAGCCAGCTCCAGCCTCCTTACTCTGACTCAGAGGAAAATGCAACTTGATCTGGATTCATTGAATTTTTTTTTTTTTCTGGCTTGAAGGAAATGAAGAAACATAGCCAAATATTCTAGAACAGGATTCAACAAACAGTTCATAGGCCAAATCCACCACTGCCTGTTTTTGTAAATAAAGTTTTATTGGAACACATCTATGCCCATTCCCTTACATATTATCTATGGCTGCTTTTGCTCTACAACAGCAAAGTTGAGTAGTGTGACTGAGACCGTATAGCCTACAAACCCAAAACATATACTGTCTCACCCTTTTCAGAAAAAGTTGCCAGTCTTGTTCTAAAAGAAGTAGAGTAAGGATTTAGTGAGAAGCTGGAGAAAATATTTTCAAAGACAACTGGGGGAAAATATTTTTTTCCCAGGGAAACCTGAGATGAAGACCAAGGTGAGGAAGGAGCCAGCAGAGAAATTGAGTCCATGAGGCTGAGGAGGCCACTGGATGTCCAGCCCTCAGCTCTCTGAAGCCTGAGACAGGAAACAATTGTCTCCCGAGAGAAAGGTTTGAACCTCCTTTAACCAGGGTGGAATGAGAGATGATGGCTTCTTACATCTGTTTACATTTGCTGGAAAGACTTCTGCCAGGGAAATAACTAGACAGGGCTTTGGCCAACTAGCAGGTGGAGTCTGGAGGGAGGGGGAGGAGACTGCTTCCAAGCTGGGTTCCGATTTGTCTGATTCAAGCAGCCAAACTTGTGTTTGCCAGAGGACTTAGGGGAATGTGGATAAAATCAGGCTGAGGACTTTTCTTAAAGGCCCAAGTTGGAGCTATTGGGATTGTTCCCTCAGAGGAAAATCAGGAGTTTGGGCCATTGGCTTCATGGAGAACCTGTACTTTTTGTACTTTGTACAAAGGAGAAGTCATTTCTGCTTGGTTTTTGAAACTGCGTTGTCATCTAGTATTCCAAGGCTTTAGTCTGTCCACCTTTCTGTTCCAGAGAGATGCCTTTCAGTTCCTTAGGAAACGATTTGGCCATTTGCCCAAAGAGACTAATCCAGGTCTAGAACACAGGAACTGAGTTTCAACATCAGGCTCCCCAGTGCATGACACAGGTCTCTTGATTCCATGGTTTATTGCTTTTTTACCTATTAAACAATTGCATTCCTGGCCTATGGAGGGTCTTACCTAAGCCAAGACTTTGCCAGGGATTGTGCAGACCATTTTTGTTCATAGCATTGCCCAACTTAGGGAAGGTCATTAGGTTGGCTGAGTATTCTGGTATTCTATTGCTGCATAACAAACTCTGAAATTTAGTAACTTAAAATAACATTTATTTTGTTCATGAATTTGATTTTATTGTTTTTTAATGTATATAAAGTATATAAAATGATGTTTTGATATACATTTACATAGTGAAATGGTTACTATGGTCAAGCAAATGAGCATATCCATTGCCTAACATAGTGTTTTTTTTTTTTTTTTTTTTGATAGTAAGAGCACTTGGAATCTACTTTATTGTCAAATTTCCAGTGTATAATACAATATTGTTAACATAGTCATCACGCTGTACATTCAATCTCTAAATTTTTTCATTCTACCTAACCACAACTTTGTACCTTTGACCAACATCTCCCCATTCCCCACTTCCTATCCCCTCCCCAACCACTGGTAACTACCAGAGTTTCACTTTCAGGTTCTGTGTATTTAACTTGTTTAGATTCCACAATAAGTGAGATTGTACAATATTTTTCTTTCTTTGTCTGGCTTATTTCACTTAGCATAATGTCTTCCAGGTTAATCCATGTTATCAAAAATGGCAGGATCTCCTTTTAAAGGCTGAATAATATTCCATTTGTGTGTGTGTGTGTGTGTGTGTAGTATATATACATATATACACACCACAATTTCTTTATCCATTCACCTGTTGACAAACACTTAGGTTGATTCCGTGTCTTAGCTATTGTGAATAATGCTGCAATGAACATGGGAATGCAGATATTTCTATAAGGTACTGATTTCATTCTCTTGGAGTATATACCCAGAAGAGGAATTGCTAGGTCATATAGTAGTTTTATTTTTAATTTTTTTGAGGAACCTCCATACTTTTTTCATAATGGCTGTACTAATTTACATTCCTCCCAACAATGTATAAGGGTTCCCTTTTCTCCATACCCTCACTAACACTTTTTATCTCTTTTCTTTTTTATAATAGCCATCCTAACTGTTGTGAGGTGATATTTCATTGTGACTTCGATTTGAATTTCCCTGATGATTAGTGATGTGGATTTTTCAGCAGAAACCTTGCAGGTCAGAAGAGAGTGGGGTGACAGAAACAGTGCCTCATACCTGTAATCCCAACACTTTGGGAGGCTGAGGCAGGAGGATCACTTGAGCCTAGAAGTTTGAAACCAGCCTGGGCAACATAATGAGACCTTGTCTTTACAAAAAAATAAACAGAAAATTAGCCGGGCATGATGGCATGTGACTGTAGTCCCAGCTACTTGGAAGGCTGAGATGTTAGGATCGCTTGAGCCCAGGAGGTAGAGGCTGCAGTGAGCCAAGATGATGCCACTGCACTCCAGCCTGGGTGACCGAGTGAGACCCTGTCTCTAATAAATTAAAAAAATAAAATTTAAAAACCCTGCTAGCCAACAGTAATATACCCAGCAAACCTGTGCTTCTCAAGTTGAAATGAAAGGATACTAAATAACAACAAGAGAGCATAATAAAGAAGGAAACTCGTTGGTAAAGGTAAGTATATGGACAAAATCAGAACGCTGTATTACTATAAAGGTGATGAGTAGATAGCTTTTATGTCTATGAAGAAAGTTAAGAGACGTAAGTATTTTAAAAACCATTATAAATATTAACTAAATTATGTTAATGGGTACATAATATAAATAGATATAAATTGAGGCATCA
Source organism: Macaca thibetana thibetana (assembly GCF_024542745.1). NCBI lineage: Eukaryota > Metazoa > Chordata > Mammalia > Primates > Cercopithecidae > Macaca > Macaca thibetana. The sequence goes on from NC_065579.1 coordinate 91,696,352, forward strand.
ATAGCATATAACATGTGGGGAGCAGAGGGAAAACCAGAGTTCTTTTATGCAAGTAAAGTTACATTGTGAACTTATAATGACAGTTACAAGTTATTTTATGTAAGCTCCTGGTAACCGCCAAGAAAATACCTATAGAAGTTATATTAAAAAAAGAAAGAAATCAAAACCTATCAATACAAGAAAAAGAAACGAAAACAGCAAGAGAGAAAAAGAGGGACAAAAGAACAAGACACATAGAAAAGAGTTACCAAAATGGCAATAGTAAATCTGTCTCTATATTTACTTTAAATGTAAATAGACTAACCTTCCCAATAAAAAGATACAGCATGACTGAATAGATTATTTAAAAAAAAAATAAAATAAAAACAGGATCAAACTATATGCTGTCTACAAGAAGCTCACTTTTAGATTCAAGGTCACACAGAGAGATGGAAAAAGGTAGTCCATGCAAATACCAACCAAAAGAGAGCGGGAGTGGTTAATACTTCTATCAACAAAATAGACTTTAATTCAAAAACTGTCTCTAGAGACAAAGAAGGTCATTTCTTAATGATAGAAGGATCAATTCAACAGGAAGACATAACAATTATAAATGCACCCAGCATCAGAGCACCTAAGTATATACAACACTGACAGATCTGAAAGGAGAAATTGATAGCACTATAATAACAGGAGATTTCAGTACCCCCCTGTCAATAATGGTCAAACTCCTGACCCCAGGTGATCACTCGCCTCAGCCTCCAAAAGTGCTGGAATTACAGGTGTGAGCCATCACTCCTGGCCCTGCCATCCACACCCAGCCCCACCATCCACTAATTAAGCTTCATGGTGTTCACTCAGGCACGGTGTTGTTGCTCACATTTGCCAGTGTAAATAGTGATGCACAGTGCCTAAGACAAAATCACTATCACTGCAAGCTCCTACCCCTGGCTATATGCTAATCTGGATTTATAGGACAGTCACTAGTGCTATTATTTTCATTTTATAAATGAGGAAATTGAGTCATGGAAGGAAGAAAAGTCAATTTTCTTAATGTAATACAGTTAAAATAGGATTAAACTTTCAATTTCCTTATTTCTTAACTAGTATTTTGTCTTTCCATGATTGTGCTTAATTTTATCTGATCAGTACAAGCACTCATATAAGCTGTAGGGATATGTGTGTACATGTATATGTGTGCATATACACACACACTCTGTGTGTATATATGTCAAACTCAGGGCTTGCCTTTGTTGAATGGAAATTCAGCAGCATTGGAGGACTAGACAGCTAAAGAAGCAAGTTGCAGGGACGGGAAATAGCAGAGTTCAAGGGAAAGTTAGGACAAGGAAAAAGAGTCTTTACAAAGCAACCAATTCCTCATGAGAAGTCTTTGCATCTCACATGGCTAAGGGACAGTACTTTGGTTAGGGGGCTGGAGCTTTGGTCTTGATGAACAATGTGCTAGTATTGGCTCTTAGCTGGGGCATCCACCATTTGGCTCCCCATTTGAGTGGTCACTCTGTCTCTCAGGGCAATGTGTGGTCTTTTGGTGTTGATAAAGCAGCAATTACCTGCCAGGCCCTGAGGGCGGGCACAGAGGCAAGCAAGACTGATACGGTGCCCCCGCAATCCTCTTGGGACATCATTTTAGCAGGGGAGACTGCCACTGAACATGTAATGATAAAATTGGTTAGTTATGATTGAGATGAGTAGTAGAAGGTAAAAGTATATAGAACTGTGAGAGCTCACGATGGGCCTGAACTTGCGCAGGTACTCAGAGAAGTGGTCTAGATTTGCTCGTTGAAGGGTGAGAGGACATGTACTAGGTGAACTAGCTGGAGGAATCTGGGGATCTGCTTGTGGGGAGGCCCTGGGTGGAAAGTTGTAAGGCCAACCTGAGTGATAGCTGGCATGAGAAAGCCAGGGTGACAGAGATGAGGAGGGCACATGCCAGATCTGGTAGCCTGCACATCACCAGATGGATTTAGGTCACATCCTGTTCTTCCGTTCTCACCTCTTCCACTTCCACCTCCACCCCTTCACCCCTCCATGCCTCACAAAGTTGGACTCTCTTGCCTGTGAGACAGGAAGGGCGTGTGTGATGAGGGGACGGTACCCTAGGGGCTGATCCGGGTTTTGTGAGACCTGAGGCTTATACAGTAGAGGGTGGGTCTTGAAGGGAAAAAAAAAGGTGAAATTATGAAAACAAAGTTTGTGCAAGGCTTCTGTAGGGGCCATGTCAGCTGGGGACCTCTAAGCTGAAGTTTCACTAGCTTGGTGGGGAAGCTTTCTTCGGCAGCTTCCCTCTGTCCTCAAAGCTCATAAAGCCCACCTTTCATCTTGCCTGAGTCGTTCATGCCATCCTTACACCCACTTCCTCCTGTTTTCTTCTTAGTTGAGATGGCAAAGAAAGCACAAATTGGCCGGGTGCGGTGGTTCACGCCTGTAATCCCAACACTTTGGGAGGCCGAGGCAGGCGGATTACAAGGTCAGGAGTTTGAGACCAGTCTGGTCAATATGGTGAAACTCCGTCTCTACTAAAAATACAAAAAAAAATTAGTGAGGCATGGTGGCGTGTGCCTGTGGTCCCAGCTGCTTGGGAGGCTGAGGCAGAGGAGTCGCTTGAACCTGGGAGGCGGAGGTTGCAGTGAGCCGAGATTGCGCCATTACACTCCAGCCTGGGCAACAGAGCGAGACTCCATGTTAAAAAAAAAAAAAAAAGGAAAGAAAGAAAAAAAAGAAAGCACAAATATATTGAAATCTCCTGGAAATTTGGCTCTCTCCTTGACCCCGGTAGTGTCCAAAAGAACATGGGAATTTCCTCTTTTTGCCCAAGACTTCCATGATATTTTCCCTGATAATCAAGGAAGGGAGTGTTGGCTGGGACACTTTTTTCTTTTGGAAATGTGGCAGGGGAATATGAATTTCCATAGGCGAAATTACTCTTGTCTGGTTGAGTCTAGACTGTTCATTGGCCAGCATGTTTGCTGGAGCCCACACTGGCACTCCGAGGTGCTGCCTGGACTTATTCTGTGGGCAGGGAAGAAATAACTTGGAACTACATTTTGGGGAAAAAACTCACAAACATGAGCAGTGACAAGGAAGAAGTTTAATAATGAGTAAATTACAACTAAAAGTTGTCAACAGGCTCTTCTCTCCAAATTCCACTGAAATGAGCAAAGCCACTGAACAGTAGTGAAGAGTCTCTGTCATCTGGAACTTAGGGAAGCTACTGTCCATAGATCTGAAATATCAGAGAGGTTGAGACTGATTGAGGGGAAGACTAACAAGCCCTCCATGGACCATAGAAGAAAGCCCTCACCCCTCTCCAGACGCTGCTGCTGATCTCCTGGCAAGCCTCCACAGATAGGCCCAGGACCAGGCACAGCCAGCAAGCTCTCTGGAAATATTTGGGTTTTGGCACGCCAAGCCTTGGCCCCAGCACTGGGTGGGGCTTTGGCTGTTGAGGCCCAGTCTTGGTTACAGAAAAGGCACTGTGTCCCTGTTAAATGCTGGCTGCCCCACCAAGAAACTGGAAAGAATCTCCCCGACTCTGTTGTGATTCCCTCAGCCTGATGGCCTAATTGCCTTTGACTTCTCCTGTTAATACTGAAAATTCAAATTCAAAAAGTCCCATTGCTCAGGCAGAACCTATTTCAAATGTAAAATTTCCTGCCTCCCCAAGACAGAGCAAACAGGGGGAAATGACCAAACTATAATCTGAGAGTTCTTTACTCAACTGGATTATCATTCATCTAAGAACATCTGAAAGACAGTCTCACACGAGCAAAGACCGAAAGGACATCCACCACCAAGTACCTCTCTTGAAAAAACTGCTTGGCGAAGCACTTCAGTAGACTAGGGAATGAATCAAATAAGTAATGCACTCACAAAATCAAGACCACAGTTGACTTAGGCTTCCTTGGAGCTTGGAAGAACCCCTTCCCAAGCTGGAGAGCTGGCTTCTTGGAGGTGGGAGTAGAGGCCCTGAGGGGCTCAGGGGAAGAATTCCCACTGATTTGCAAGAAAGGAATTGGCCACTGTGTACTCATTTGCCACTCAGTCCTGTCCTAACCTTCCTCTCCTGTCTCTCTCACAGACTGTTTTTGAAAGGAATTGCCATTCAGAGGACTGTGCCGCGGACCTGCAGCTTCGGGGTAAACTGCTGCTCTCTGGGTATGTCAGTGTTTCCTTCACAGCGTTGTTCTCAGAAGCTCCTTTTCCTTGACCCCAGGCCCGAAACCTGAATGTGCAGATTTCCCCACTGAAGAGGATAAACAGAGTTGATGGGTTACAATAATATTTTGTGGTTTTAAAAAAATGTATATTACAAAATAATTATAACAAAAGCTTTGTTGGGAAGATTGTTTCGGTTTGGTTTTGTTTGCAGTTCTACATATCTCACAATTTAGCTTATATTTCTAATTTCTGTGAGTATTTGGGGGGTGGCTATTTTATGCTTGCTGATTGTATTAAGTTGAATCATATGAAATTGCCAATATTTGACCTTTTGGACAATTTCATGTGATTCAACCTATTATTATATAAAGATTTATCCCCACCCCCGTCTCTGTGCATGCGTGCGCGTGTGCGCACACACACACACAATTTAACAATAGTGTATGTTTTTAACAACAAGTAACTTTTCTGCGGCAGGAGAGGGCTGAAGAAGAGGGGCAGGCTGTCCTGATCCAAGTGAACAGACAGTCTCTTTATTGTTTCAGGGTTTCTTCCCGCACTACTTGAATCCCCCGAGGCTAAAGGTGAGCCGTACAGCAGCCTTCTGTTTCCTCTTCGCCAACCTTTTATTTTAGACTTCATTTAGGATGAAGGTGTTGGTCCTAATCATTTAGCCTAATTTCACAGAATGGCTTCCTTTTGAAACAATTCCTTCTGAAAAACTGTTTTAGCCTTGGGGCCAGAAACCCCTCTATTAGATTTATTACCATTTCTGAAAAACAGTCACCAGTTTTGATAGTTATTTTTCAAAATGCATAGCATGTCCCTTACTTAAAACTATGAGAGTTAAGTTTGGATAAAATGAAATGAATATACCATTATGAACCAGTGCCTACACTAGGACATTTTTTTTTATTGTTATACTTTAAGTTCCAGGATACATGTGCAAAACATGCAGGTTTGTTACATAGGTATACACATGCCATGGTGGTTTGCTGTACCCATCAACCCATCATCTACATTAGGTATTTCTCCTAATGCTATCCCTCCCCTAACCCTCCACCCCCGACAGGCCCCAGTGTGTGATGTTCCCCTCCCTGCGTGCATGTGTTGTCATTGTTCAACTCCCACTTATGGATAAGAACATGCGGTGTTTGGTTTTCTGTTCTTGTGTTAATTTGCTGAGAATGATGGTTTCCAGCTTCGTCCGTGTCCCTGAAAAGGACATGAACTCATCCTTTTCTATGGTTGCATAATGTTCCACAGTGTATATGTGCCACATTTTCTTTATCCAGTCTATCATCGATGGGCATTTGGGTTGGTTCCAAGTCTTTGCTGTTGTGAACAGTGCTGCAATAAACATATGTGTCATGTGTCTTTATAGTAGAATGATTTATAATTCTTTGGGTATATACCCAGTAATGGGATTGCTGGGTCAAATGGTATTTCTAGTTCTAGATCCTTGAGGAATCGCCACACTGTTTTCCACAATAGTTGAACTAATTTACACTCCCAGCAACAGTGTAAAAGCGTTCCTATTTCTCCACATCCTCTCCAGCATCAGTTGTTTTCCTGACTTTTTAGTGATCACCATTCTAACTGGCGTGACATGGTATCTGATTATGGTGTTGATTTGCATTTATCTAATAACCAGTGATGGTGAGCATTTTTTCTTATATTTGTTGGCCACATAAATGTCTTCTTTTTAGAAGTGTCTGTTCATATCCTTTGCCTACATTTTGATGGGGTTGTTTTTTTCTTGTAAATTTGTTTAAGTTCTTTGTAGATTATGGATATTAGGTCTTTTGCTGTGCAGAAGCTCTTTAGTTTAATTAGATCCCATTTGTCAATTCTGGCTTTTGTTGCCATTGCTTTCGGTGTTTTAGTCATGAAGCCTTTGGACATGCCTATGTCCTAAATGGTATTGCCTAGGTTTTCTTCTAGAGTTTTTATGGTTTTAGGTCTTAACCTTTAACTCTTTAATCCATCTTGAGTTAATTTTTGTATAAGGTGTAAGGAAGGGGTCCAGTTTCAGTTTTCTGCATATGGCTAGCCAGTTTTCCCAACACCATTTATTAAACAGGGAATCCTTACCCCATTGCTTGTTTTTATCAGGTTTGTCAAAGATCAGATGGTTGTAGATGTGTGGTGTTATTTCTGAGGCCTCTGTTTTGTTCCATTGGTCTATATCTCTGTTTTGGTACCAGTACCATGCTGTTTTACTGTAGCCTCGTAATATAGTTTAAAGTCAGGTAGCATGATGACTCCAGCTTTGTTCTTTTTGCTTAGGATTGCCTTGGCTATACGGGTTCTTTTTTGGTTCCATATGAAATTTAAAGTAGTTTTTTCTAATTCCATGAAGAAAGTCAATGATAGCTTGTTGGTGATAGCATTGAATCTATAAATTACTTTGAGCAGTATGGCCATTTTCACGATATTGATTCTTTGTATCCATGAGCACAAACTGTTTTTTCATTTGTTTGTGTCCTCTCTTATTTCCTTGAGCAGTGATTTATAGTTCTCCTTGAAGAGGTCCTTCACATCCCTTGTAAGTTGGATATACGGATATTTTATTCTGTTTATAGCAGTTTTGAATGGGAGTTCACTCTTGATTTGGCTCTTTGTCTCTTATTGGTGTATAGAATTCTTGTGATTTTCTCACATTGATTTTGTATCCTGAGACTGCTGAAGTTGCTTGTCAGCTTAAGGAGATTTTGGGCTGAGATGATGGGGTTTTCTAAATATACAATCATGTCATCTGTGAACAGAGACAATATGACTTCCTCTCTTCCTATTTGAATACCCTTTGTTTCCTTCTCTTGCCTGATTACCCTGGCCAGAACTTCCAATACTGTGTTGAATGGGAGTGGTGAGAGAGGGCATCCTTGTCTTCTGCCAGTTTTCAAAGGAATACTTCCAGCGTTTGCTCATTCAGTATGATATTGGCTGTAGATTTGTCATAAATAGCTCTTATTATTTTGAGATATGTTCCATCAATACCTAGTTTATTGAGAGTTTTTAGCATCAAGGGGTGTTGAATTTTATCAAAGGCCTTTTCTGCATCTATTGAGATAATCATGTGTTTTTTGTCATTGGTTCTGTTTATGTGATGGATTATGTTTATTGATTTGCATATGTTGAACCAGACTTGCATCCCAGGGATGAAGCTGATTTGATCGTGGTGGACAAGCTTTTTGATGTGCTGCTGGATTTGGTTTGCCAGTATTTTATTATGGATTTTCACATCGATATTCATCAGGGATATTGGCCTGAAATTTTCTTTTTTGGTTGTGTCTCTGCCAGGTTTTGGTATCAGGATGATACTGGCCTCATAAAATGAGTTAGGGAGGAGTCCCTCTTTTTCTATTGATTGGCATAGTTTCAGAAGAAACGATACCAGCTCCTGTTTCTACCTCTGGTGGAATTCGGTTGTGAATCCACCTGGTCCTGGGCTTCTTTTGGTTGGTAAGCTATTAATTACTACCTCAATTTTGGAACTTGCTATTGGTCTACTCAGGGATTCGACTTCTTCCTGGTTTAGTCTTTGGAGGGTGTATGTGTCCAGGAATTTATCCATTTCTTCTAGATTTTCTAGTTTATTTGTGTAGAGGTATTTATAGTATTCTCTGATGGTAGCTTGTATTTCTCTGTGATAGGTGGTGGTATCTCCTTTATCATTTTTTATTGTGTCTATTTGATTCTTCTCTGTTTTCTTCTTTATTAATCTGGCTAGTGGTCTATTTTGTTCATCTTTTCAAAAAAAACCAGCTCCTGGATTCATTGATTTTTTTTGAAGGGTTTTCATGTCTCTATCTCCTTCAGTTCTGCTCTGATCTTTGTTATTTCTTGTCTTCTGCTAGCTTCTGAATTTGTTTGCTTTTGCTTCTCTAGTAAATTGTGAGATTAGGGTGTCAATTTTAGATCTTTCCTGCTTTCTCCTGTGGGCATTTAGTGCTATAAATTTTCCTCTAAACTCTGCTTTAGGTGTGTCCCAGCAATTCTGGTATGTTGTGTCTTTGTTCTCATTAGTTTCAAAGAACTTATTTATTTCTGCCTTAATTTTGTTATTTACCTGGTAGTCATTCAGGAGCAGGTTGTTCACTTACCATGTAGTTGTGCAGTTTTGAGTGAATTTCTTAATGTTGAGTTCTAATTTGATTGCACTGCGGTCTGAGAGACTGTTATGATTTCTGTTCTTTTGCATTTGCTGAGGAGTATTTTACTTCCAATTACGTGGTCAATTTTAGAATAAGTGTGATGTGGTGCTGAGAAGAATGTATATTCTGTTGATTTGGGGTGGAAAGTTCTGTAGATATCTATTAGGTCTGCTTGGTCCAGAACTGAGTTCAAGTCCTGAATGTCCTTGTTAATTTTCTGTCTCATTGATCTAATATTTGACAGTGGGGTGTTAAAATCTCCCACTATTATTGTGTGGGAGTCTAAGTTTCTTTGTAGTCTCTAAGAACTTGCTTTATGAATCTGGGTGCTCCCGTATTGGGTGCATATATATTTATGATAGTTAGCTCTTCTTGTTGCATGATCCCTTTAACATTATGTAATGCCCTTCTTTGTCTTTTTTTAATCTTTGTTGATTTAAAGTCCATTTTGTCAGGACTAGGATTACAACCCCTGCTCTTTTTTGCTTTCCATTTGCTTGGTAAATATTCCAGCATCCCTTTATTTTGAGCCTATGTGTGTCTTTGCACATGAGATGGGTCTCCTGAATACAGCACACTAATGGATCTTGACTCTTTATCCAGTTTGCCAGTCTATGTCTTTTAACTGGGGCATTTAGCCCGTTTACATTTAAGGTTAATACTGTTATATGTGAATTTGATCCTTTCATTATGATACTAGCTGATTATTTTGCTCATTAGTTGATGCAGTTTCTCCATAGTGTTGATGGCCTTTACAATTCGGCATGTTTTTGCAGTGGCTGGTACCGGTTTTTCCTTTCCATGTTTAGTGCTCTCTTCAGGAGCTCTTGTAAGGCAGGCCTGGTGGTGACAGAATCTCAGAGCATTTGCTTCTCTGTAAAAAAATTTCCTTCACTTATGAGGCTTAGTTTGGCTGGATATGAAATTCAGGGCTGAAAATTCTTTTCTTTAAGAATATTGAATATTGGCCCCCACTCTCTTCTGGCTTGTAGGGTTTCTGCAGAAAGATTCACTGTTAGTCTGATGGGCTTCCCTTTGTTGATAACCCAACCTTTCTCTCTGGCTGCCCTTAACATAATGCCCTTAACATTATGTGTCCTGGGGTTGGTCTTTTCGAGGAGTCTCTTTGTAGTGTTCTCTGTATTTCCTGAATTTGAATGTTGGCCTGTCTTACTAGGTTGAGGAAGTTCTCCTGGATAATATCCTGAAGAGTGTTTTCCAATTTGATTCCATTCTCCCCATCACTTTCAGGTACACCAATCAAATGTAGGTTTGGTCTTTTCACTTAGTCGCATTATTTCTTGGAGGCTTTGTTCATTTCTTTTCATTCTTTTTTCTCTAATCTTGTCCTCATGCTTTATTTCATTAAGTTGATCTTCAATCTTTGATATCCTTTCTTCTGCTTGATTGATTTGGCTGTTGTTCCTTGTGTATGCTTCATGAAGTTCTTGTGCTGTGTTTTTCAGCTCCATCGGGTCATTTATGTTCTTCTCTAAACTGGGTATCCTAGTTAGCAATTCTTCTAACCTTTTTTCAAGGTTCTTAGCATCCTTGAATTGGGTTAGAATATGCTCCTTTAGCTCAGAGGACTTTGTTATTACCCACCTTCTGAAGCCTACTTCTGTCAATTCATCAAACTCATTCCCTGTCCAGTTTTGTTCCCTTGCTGGCGAGGAGTTGTGATCCTTTGGAGGGGAAGACACATTCTGGTTTTCGGAATTTTCAACCTTTTTGCACTGGTTTTTCCTCATCTTCGTGGATTTATCTACCTTTCATCTTTGATGTTGGTGACTTTCAGATGGGGTTTCTGTATAGAAGTACACTAGGACATTTTAACTTATGATGGTACATGATCTTTCATTCACCAAAGGAAAGTAATACTAAGATTCCTTTTCTTCAGTTTGAGTTTACTGGAGGAAGTTGATGTACACACACACACACACACACACACAGACACAAATACTTCTCCAAACCACTTAAATATTAATTAGCATTACTTTTATTTAGGGCAAATGTGGTAGATTAAAATAGCACATGTTTTGCCAACCTTACGAAATTACTTAAAACTCATGGAATGGATATTGGAATTGTTTCACATTAGTATGAAGGACCTCCTGGGATTATTAGAGAAACTGACTTTAAAGAAGGTTCATAAATTTGCAGCTCATTAATTTTAACTTTAAATAGGCCTTCCAAAAAGTGTTTTAGGGAAAAAATAACAAGAAACAAAAATATATGGATTTTTTTTTGTCTTGAGGCAGACTGGGAATGCTGGAAATTTATTTTGGATCATAGAAAACCTTCATGTGGTGGGAAAATGTTCTCCTGCTCCAAGGTCAGATAATAAGTTAGGAAAGTCCTAACACTCTTGCTGCCCATTAGTGGATGATCAAATCCATCTCTATTGAATTGTGCTTTTTTAATATTAAGATGTAAAATTCAAGGCTCAGTAAAGCACCTTGTGGCTAAAGCTGCCTCCACTGCCCCAGTCTGGCCTTTCAAGTGTGGTCAGAACCAGTTATGCTCTGTAGGCACAGTAATCAATAATGCTTGAACAACTAGTGTGGTGGCCAGGACCCAGACCCCCATATGTATCAGCTACCAATTGCCACAAAAAATGCTCCATAACAAATCACCCCAAAGCTCGATGGTATGAACAGCAATCACTGATTCTCGTGGATTTTCAGGTCAGCTGGCCCAGGCTGGATTCAGCTGGACCTTGGCTGATTTATCCATGCATCTAGGTTCAGCAGAGGGTAGGTTCTAGGCTTGGGTGACACCATTCAGCTCTACTCCCTGTGTCTTTCTTTTTCCTTTGGAACCAGTGGGCAAGCCTGGGCATATTCTCACAGCATAGCAGAGGTATAAGAAGGCATGCAGAAACGTGCAAGGACTCTTAAGGCCTGGGCTTAGAACTGGTGCACTTTTCCTGCAGCCTTATTCTATTGGCCATAGGAAGTCGCATGGCCAAACCCAAAGTCAAGGGACATAAAGTTAGTGAGAGGAATTACAAAGCCGCACAGCAAAGGGCCTGAGTATAAGGAGGAGGTGAAGACTTGGGACCCATAATGCAATCTACTACACTATATAAACAGTAAGGTAGCCCTGTCTCTTATCCTGATGCCTTGTTGTTATCAGGGCTATTTCAGTCTTTCTTGCAATTCCATCTCCATGGAATTCAGACATGAGAGCTGGAGACTGGGTAAGAAGATTTTCTGAACCTCCAAAACAATGCCTTTGGACCGAAGCTCTCAGGCTCGTCTTAGATTGGGTTATTTCTCAGAGGACCCTTGGCCTCTCAAAATAGCCTTTTGGCTGAATCCTCCATTAAAGAAACCTTCGTTATACTTTTGGGCCCATAGCTGTTCTCACAGGAGCCATTGGAGAAATGTTCATTGATACTTGGATAACGAACCTGTGGTTCAATTACATGGGATTTATCCAGACCTTTGGTATTTACTCTTCAGAGCCAGGGACAATGTGAGGGAAGGTACAATCAGTTAAGTGCTAGTGGAAACCAGGGTCTGAATTTGGTTGGCAGAGGCGTAGTGGCTCCAAGCAGAGGTGAGCTGCTTTGGTTATCATTGAACTCTCTTGATTCATTCTTGTCTGGGATGGAATGTTCCCTCCTTCCTTGTTCAAGCCGGGCAAGTCCTAGGCACTGGGCTGCAGAAGTGAGCAGTATGTGGGCCCTGCTCTCCTGCTGTGAGCAGAGCAAGAGGCTGGGTGATAGTGGTACCACACGGTGAGTGCTAGGTGGGTTACTCCAGGGCTCTGCAGCAGCTTCCAAGAGGTGGTGTTGAGAGAAATGAGGACTCAGGCATTCTGGACAGAGGGAAAATGTGAGCAGAAGTATGGAGAACAGGACTCCCATGAAGATCTGCAGGTGTCTGGAATGAAGGAGGCAGTCAGGAGAACACAGTGAGGAGAAAGGGAGAGAAACCAGATTGTGGAACACTTATGAGTCTGGACTTCATCCTGAAGCCAATGGGAGTACAGCCAAGTTGTAGTGTAAGTGCATTTAACCTAACAAGAATACAGCCAGGAGGCCAGGCGCAGTGGCTCTGCCTGTAATCCCAGCACTTTGGGCGGCTGAGGCAGATGGTTTGCTTCAGCTCAGGAGTTTGAGACCAGCCTGGGCAACATGTCAAAACTCTGTCTCTACAAAAACATACAAAAATTAGCCAGGCATGGTGGCAGGCGCCTCTAGTCCCAGCTACTTGGGAGGCTGAGGTGGGAGGATCACTTGAGCCTGGGAAGCGGAGGTTGTGGTGAGCTGAGATGGCACCACTGCACTCCAGCCTGGGTGACTGGGGAAAAAAAATGCAGCCTGCACACTCCAGGAGCCGGGGTGGGGAAGGGAGAGGAGAATATTGAGATGGTATAGGTCATATGGCCCTCTATTCTGCTCAATGAAAGTATGTTCCAGCTTGAGTTTTGAGTTTGCTCCTGTCTCCATCTGTCTCAGTTCCTGCTTCCCTGCCTTGGGTAGGTCTGTGGGGCAGCTACCCTTCATCCCAGTGCAGGAGTAGCCTTGTCAGGGTTGGACTTATGAGAGATGTTGTGCTGATTTCCCCCATGGTGCCCCCGGAAGGGCTTCACAAGGCCAACTTGGACACAATTTTTGCTTTCTGTGATGTCTTTAGAACTTAGCTCTCCTGTTAGCTGTGACCTCACTCACTGTATGAAAAGTTGAAGCAAATGGGTCACAGAAAAAGATTTCTCTGATGACTTTGTAGACAGTTGGTCCACGGTGTTGTGGCTGGAGGCCTCTGAGTACCCACCAGACTGAGGAGCCTTTGTGTTAAGACAGAGGGAAGGACATCTGGGAGTGATTGGGTCACCCAGAGTGGCCAGAGATCAAGCCATAGGAAATGCTGTCTGTGACCAGGATTCATGGATGTTTTTATTTTCCTCTCTGGAGAGCATGAATTCTGGCAGGCCTGTGATCTCTTAAAACAATCAACTCTTCAATTAGAAGTTCATGATCTTTAATGGGCTCGAGCCCAGTTCCAAAACAGGCCATTGTCAAAACGTCTAGGAACAGGGATGAAACTTGTTTAAAAGTTTCTACTAAACAGGACTGAAAATTCCATTTGTAAAAGGATGCAACTATGTTTTGTCTTTTCAAATACTCACAGTACCTAAGAAAGCATCACATATGATAAAGAAAAAGATATGGCAGGTGAGCTTTAAAAAAATTCTTTTTTTGATGCATTCTATCAGAAATCAGTGGAACATTTCAGTGCTGTCTGGTTAGCCAACTGCGATAAAATAAGGACTTTTAAGGGAGATGAAAAAACACAGCAGGATATCTGTAAAGCTAGAACCATCTGGTGGCAACATATAATTGTCCTATGGTTGTAGCCTTGATAATGCTGTTGCCATGGGGGTTGGGTGGTGGGGTGAAGTGCATTTCCCAAAACTGTTGGCTAGCTGAGGGATGGGAGCTCCATCCTGAAAACCAGTCTTCCAGAGGGGAATCCCCAAACCCAGAGAGCTATTCTGAGTTTGAAACAAGTTGTTCTTCTCAAAAGTGGCAGAGTGGTTAGAATCATCAACTGCACAGCCTAGGTCAAAAGTGAAGTTTGTCTTGTTTTATAAAGCGAAAGACACCCTTGTTTAGTGAGCACTGTCCAAGCACTAGATACCCCACTGAGTACTCCATATACATAAAAGCACTGAAGTATCTTACCGGCTGCATAACCTTGAGCAAGTTGCTTAACATCTCTGCCTGTTTTCTCCTCTGTGAAATGGGGAAAATAACAGCAGCACCTTACAAGGTTATTTTGCATATTAATTAATTAATACATATTCAAGTGCTTCTAAAAGTGCTTAGCATATAAGCAAACACTCAGTAGTGAAAACTAGCATTATTATTTCATTTAATCCTCAACAACACTGATATTAAATATTCTTATACTTTTTTTACTGAGGGTAGTGCAGAGGCTCAGGAAGGCCAGGTTACTTGCTCAAGGCTCATGCTGTACGGGAAAATTAAAGCTTGGAATGTCTGATTCTACGTCCTGCTCATCTCCTGTACATTGTCTTCTGTTGTCTCTGGGTTCAGCTATCAGCTGACTCTGGACCAGAGGTACTAAGGCTGGAGACCTTGGGGAAAAAGTCCTCCTCTCTGTGAAAGCCCCACTGCAGAGAGGAGGTAGATGGGCAAAAACTCCACTAGCAAAGATAGCTGCCATCCCTCCCCTCCATTCTCCCATGTGCTGTCTGACCCAGAGGCCCTGTTCAATAGCTTTTCCCCCTGGAGACACAAGCGATCTGTCCTGCTGTGTCCAGTAGCCACAGTGGACACTTTTAAGAAAGGTGAAAAAACAGTGGCGTCACTGTGGCTGATGTCCAGTGGCATCATCAGTGGCAGTCCTTGCACTGAGTCAGCACATTCTTTTTTTTTGAGACAGAGTTTCGCTCTTGTTGCCCAAGCTGGCAATGGTGCAATCTCAGCTCACCATAACCTCTGCCTCCCGGGTTCAAGCGATTCTCCTGCTCAGCCTCCCGAGTAGCTGGGATTACAGGCATGTGCCACCATGCCTGGCTAATTTTGTGTTTTTAGTAAAGACAGGGTTTCTCCATGTTGGTCAGGCTGGTCTCGAGCTTCTGACCTCAGGTGATCCGCCCACCTCAGCCTCCCAAAGTGTTGGGATTACAGACATAAGCCACCGCACCTGGACAAATCAGCACATCCTTTATCTGTGTAGGTTGCATTTTCTTTCCTTGGAGAGCCTCAGATTCAATGGTGGGTTTGTGGCTGGCATACCAGCAGTTTCCTAAAATGTAATGTCATCACTGTTATTATTATGATATGAGGGAAGGTGAATAGGAACTCATCAGAAACCTGGAAAATGTTGCCAGAACATTAGCCATGTGATTTTTTTCCCCTTCATTGTCTGCACCAGCTCTGAAGAAAAAATGTGTAAGTTTGTTGATTTGTAGTAGCTGGCTTTTTTTTTTTTTTTTTTTTTTTTTTTTTTTTAATGGAGTTTTGCTCTTGTCGCCCAGGCTGGAGTAGAGTGGTGTGATCTCAGCTCACTGCAACCTTCGCCTCCTGGGTTCAAGCGATTCTCCTGCCTCAGCCTCCCGAGTAGCTGGGATTACAGGCACCCGCCACCATGCCCGGCTAATTTTTGTATTTTTTCAGTAGAGATGGGGTTTCACCATGTTGTCCAGGCTAGCCTCGAACTCTTGACTTCAGGTGATCCACCCACCTTGGTCTCCCAAGGTGCTGGGATTACAGGCATGAGCCACTGCGCTCGGCCTAGCTGGCTTTAATGGTTGCTGTTTCTGGAATCTCTGGCTATAGGAATGGATTTCTCAATGGTATATTCTTGAAAGAAAGGCAAAATGCTCAAGCAAATGGAACCTTTTGAATAAGAGTTGACAGATTGCTCATCCTTGCCCTCCTTTCTCAGAACAAGTGTTTGCCTTTGCTCTGATGTGGGCCTTCCTTTTTTTTTTTTTTTTTTTTTTGACAAAGTCTCACTTTGTTGCCCAGGCTGGAGTGCAGTGGTACTATCTTGGCTCACTACACTTTCCGCCTCCCAGGTTCAAGCGATTCTCCTGCCTCACTCAGCCTCCCGAGCAGCTGGGATTACAGGCACTCACCACCATGCCCAGCTAATTTTTATATTTTTAGTAGAGATAGGGTTTTACCATATTGGCCAGGCTGGTCTCGAAATCCTGACCTCAAGCAATTCACCTACCTTGGCCTCCCAAAGTGCTGGGATTACAGGCATGAGCCACCACACCCAGCCTGATGTGGGCTTTCTAAGAGGCAGCAGCAGATGCCTCTCCTCCCATCCCAGCCACGCATCAAGGATGAATAGGCATGTGGGTGCCTTCCATGGGAGTTACCTGGTGGAGGGTGGGATTTAGGCCCCAGGGAAGGTGATGAGCAGTGTAAGGGACGGTCACACACTGGAGAGACATCGAAGGGTGACATGCCCTTCCAGAGAGTCCAGCTTCTGTTCACCTGATGAGAGGTGACACAGTGCTACTGTTCATTCGTTTGACAAATGTGGATGGAGCACTTGCTATGGATATGCCAGGCCTGGTGGAAATAAACACACACTGCTGCATCACGATGCTCCTGGTCTAGAAGGGGAGACACACATGAAAACAGGTATCATTAACTGTAGTCGTGATCACGATGGGAATATAGGGAGTTCCCTTGAAGCACAAGGGAGGCAGCACTCTACATGGTCTAAGGTTGAGTTCTCCTAGAAGCAGACCATGAGACAAGGATTTGAGTGCAAATAATTGAGCGAGCAGTGCAGCAAATGAAGGGAAGAAGTAAGGAAGTATACAGGGAAGTCTGCGGTGAGGATGCATCATAGCACTAATATATCAGTTACTTATTGCTATAACAAATCACCCCAGGACTCCATGCCTTAAACCAGCCACCATTTGTTTAGCTCCTGATTCTGTGGTCAGCTGTTGAGGTTAGGCTCGGCTGTTCAGGTCTTCTGGTCTCATTTGGGCTCCCTCCTGCATCTATAGACAACCTCAGGTTGGTTGGATGCCTGGCTGTTGGTTTGTGGTTCGCTGGCGTTCCTCCACATGGTCTCTCCTCCTCCAGCAGGCTAGCCCAGGATTACTCTTACAGTGTGGCCAGGGCCCAAAATGCAGAGCAGCAGTGCACAAGACCTCATGAGGCCTAGTTCCAGAACAGATATATTCTCACTTTTGCTACATTCTGTTGATCAAAGCAAAAGTCATAGGGGTCGCATGGAAGTACACTCTGCTTCCTGATGGGAGGAGCTGCAAAGTCACATGGCAAAGGGTGTGATCCAGAGAGGCTGTCAGTCAGTGCATCATCCCCCGCTCCCACAGTGGATGATTGGCACTTCGTCCTGCAGGGAAACGTACCTCTTGGAATGACTATATCTGAGAGGTGAAGGAGCTGGGGTGTTTGTATCCCAATTCCTGAGATTCACTGGGTGAGAGCTACTCTGGGTTAGGTGGGTGGGGACAGTTAGCTCCCTGGCACTTGCATCCTTGTCTAGCTATGGGAAAAGGTCCTCAGATACAAAAATGCAGACACTGGCAGCTGAAAGTCAGCAAAAGCATTGGGGTCAGAAGTGGGGAGTGTGGGAGGGGATGGCAGGGACATGGATGATGTCTCCTGTACCCACTTTCTCACAGACTCTCAGTTGATGAATTTATTCTGAAAAATTCCAACAGGAGTGTCATATCACCTTTTGACATGGAGGCTTCTTCCCATTAGCTTCCTCGGAATACTTTCATTTCAGGTCTTGCCAAACACCCAGCTTTCTCCATTACTATGATAACTATTCTCTATTGCATTTGTCTGCATCTTTTTTTCCCCTTCTCTAGCAAGCATAACAATATATTGCACACATGCAGAAGGGCGTTTGGCTTTACAGCAAACCTGTGAACCATCTATAGGGCTCCGAGTTTTGTTCCCATTTCGCTGAGGACAGCAGCAAAGGCAGATAAGGGATGTGTCCACAGCACGTCCCAGGCAGAGAGGATAAACCCCCTGAGCCCTGCATGATCCTGGGAGTGACGTGGGCCAAGCCCAGCCAAGCAACAGAACTCTGTGTTTCTTAGGAGCCCTGGCTCCAGCCCAGCTCAGGCATAAGCACAACCCATGACTCTGGGATGCCCCTCAGTTGTCTTACGAAGTAACTCAGGCCTCGCTGTGGGGTAGAGACAAGCCCAGCACTCAAGTTCTTCCAGGTTGGTGGATTTTATGTGTGTACTTGGAGCCAGAGCATTTCTGGTGCAGAATAGGTAGCTGACAGGCAGGGATTAGAGTCACTTATCTGAGGTTCAAAAAAGTAAATAGCAGAGGCAGGAGAAATACCTGGTGGGAGGCTCCGGAGCCTGATATTCTAGCAATTTGACCCATGGCCCCTGACTTTAAATAGCCATTGCAGCTTGGGGAACCTGGCCTGTCTAGGTGGAAACGACTTTTGGAAATTCCTCCTATTGCAGAAAGCATCTGATTTGCAGTTTCCTGAATGCGAGGCTCCAGGTGTAGGGACCGCCACCCAAGGAACTAACCTTTTTCTCTGTTGGGCAGACTGAGGGGAGCTTTTCAGGGTCCACCATACATGAGCAGCAGATAGCTGTCCCCACACATACCATATTTCAGAGACAGCCCCTTCCCTCCTGAGCAGACACTGGCTGACATTTTCCAGCATCGACTTTCTAGATGGTGAGAGGATGGGGATGCTTAGAGGGGCAGTGAAGGCAAGACTGAGGCAGTAAACTGTGGCGACTGTAGAAGAGTCTGCCCATGTGCTCGTAGCGGCCTTCCTCCTGAGACACTTGGGAAGGCTGAGTCTACCTCACAGGTGTGCCTGATAAAATTTTTGGGGGCAGTGTTTTCCTTGGCTTCCAAACATAGACATCCATTGGAGGTTTTATGTGGAAGCA
Organism: Macaca thibetana thibetana; assembly: GCF_024542745.1. NCBI lineage: Eukaryota > Metazoa > Chordata > Mammalia > Primates > Cercopithecidae > Macaca > Macaca thibetana. The sequence continues at coordinate 91,715,089 of NC_065579.1, forward strand.
TCTTTCCAGCAGGCACAATGACATGGCTATTTCCCTTGTGACTGGACTCAAGAAAAGGACCTATCAAGAGAATGTAGCCCTGAATCCCTCCCTTCTCTCAACTTGGAGCAGACCGGGAGCCATGTGTGGTTTCCTCGCTAAGATTTTTGCAGTTTATTCTGTGTGGCTGTGTGTGTTGGTCCCTTGCCACTAATCCTAGACTCACCCATCCCAGCACAGGCTTGTGACTGTGGGCCAAGCCAAATTCTGAAGCAGTGCAGTTATTTGTTGTCTGAACTCAGTCTTCCCCAACACATACTTTTCTTGTTGTCCTGCACACACCCTTTCATCAGCATCCCTCCAAAGTTTGTTCTGAGCCACCTGATGTAACTTCAGGTGAACAAGAAGGCTGCCCCGTGGCTTTCCACAGATGAAAGGCCAAAGGCAGCTGTGGCTTTGCCTTGTCCCCAGTGGTCACTGGCCACGGGTGAGACCTGGGTTTCACATGACCTGCCCATAAATCAGTTCGCTGCAATTGCAGTGAGAGAGAAGGTACCTTGTAGAAAACCTCTAGATTTTATGAGCTTGTTTCCCTGACTCCATTCCAAAGCCATGGGTGAGACTTGGGTTTAACATGACCTGCCCATAAATCAGTTTGCTGAAATTGCAGTGAGAGGGAAGGTACCATGTAGAGAACCTCTAGATTTTATGAGCTTGCTTCCCTGACTCCATTCCAGAGTGATCTTGATCCAAAAATGACAAGGCTGGGTGGATGCCACTGATGTCACACCCAGATCCCTTGCTGTGCAGGTGCACTGCTCCCAGCTGCTGTGCTGGCTGCTAGCTGCTCACAGCGGCCCCTCCTTTGGTCTGGAAAGTCACCCTTACCCTGCCAGGGAGGGTGACTTGTTAGCCAATGTCTGGCTGATGTGGGGTGTGGATTAACTCCCTGGTGCAGTTTATGCTGCACAGCTCCCCTTGGCGTCTGGTTGAGGCTAGATTCCCCCTGCGCACACAGCCTTGGTCCACTCCTGCCCCGTCCCTGCCCCAGCCTGGTTCCCTGGCTTCCCAACCGATCCCTGGATCTCTGCCACAGGCTCTGGCTTCCAGGGAAGGGAGCCTGTCCTGAGATGCGGCAGAACCTCATGTTTTATTTATCTGCTCTTAGATCTCCTGTCCGGGCAGGCTGATTCCTTTTTAGGATTCCAAGTTTCAAAAGGAAATCAAATCCAATGCATTTATCAGACATTAGTGGGAGAGGGAAAAAAAACAGTTGCTCATTGGCTTTTTATTTGCCCTCTTGGAATTGCAGAGAATTTTGTTATTTTTATTTTTAAAAACCAGACTTGTGGAATAAAGTGTGGGAGACCACTTCAGGCTGGTCCAGGGGACTTTGTGTCTTCCCCTGAGGCTTTGTTTTTAAAGAGGACTTTCCAGACCCAAGGGAAGGGAAGGGGGGGCTCCCTTGAGAGAAATGGCTTTCAGGCAAAGTTGTTACTGGTGGGGAACTGAAGACAGGTACAGTCCTTACTGCATAAGGGGACAGGTGATGTTCAGTTGCAATCATAAGCCTTTCTCAGCAGGAGCACTGGACTCACTTTTAAGAAAGTTTTCTGTGATAATGAGATTTGAACTGGAGGAAATGCTGTTCTTTCAGTTAACAGTTGTGTTTTTTTCAAGAAAAGAAAGACAAATGTTAAAACTGTTTTTTGTTTGTTTGTTTGTTTGTTTGTTTTCTCCTGGTGTAAAAGAACAATTTCACCTCCTAAGCCAAGAAGGAAAAAATTCTCATCTAAACCACCAGGCTTAAAGGTGGCTCCTTGTCAGTCCTGAGGTGGCAGGATTGAGGTGAATGAAATCAACCACAGTTTCTAATGTCTTCTTATATGCCTTCAGAAACGCCTTGCTCACCTTTCCTCCTGCTGTCCTAGGCTGAGCCTGCCACCCCTTCTTCCCTCTGTCCATCATGGCCTCTCCTTAGGGTCATTAATTCAGTCCGTACCACTCACCTTCCCATAGGACAGGTGCTCTTAACCTGGAGTCTATGTCCTCTTGCTGATCTGTGAGCCCAGATAAGAAAACGATTGCATTTTGTTTTCACTAACTACACACTGAAATTTAACATCATATTCAATTATGAATGTAGGAAACAGATTACAGTAATATTACCAAGACCTGTGACTCTGTCCCAAATAGAAATCACAGGTATTGTCAAATCAAGTTAGAGTTATTGCAGGTATTTCAAACTACCATTTACATTCATCCCTCCTTCAGAGTTATACTATTAGATTTACTTCCAGATCTTTTTATTTAATATTTTTTTTAAAGCATATTGCTAAACTACACATTTGTGCCCTCCCCTTTCCCATAGGGCTACCTCACCTCCTGGGAGAAAAGATTCAAAATCTAGGAGATTCATAATTTCAATATATTCCATTGCTTGTGACTATTTATGGCCCCATTTGGTTCCTGAGCTAGAAACAGAAAAGTTATGACCATGACAGAATTACTTGTCAAGGGACCATGATGACGCTGCTAACCTGGGCTTTCTTGAGCTGTCTGCTCTGCCAGCTTTGATGAAATGCACATATACTGCTTGCATTTTCTATGCAGTGGCCAAGTGTAACAGGCAGCGCATGTGTGGCAGATTGTGGCAGCAGGACCTTGCTGGGTCAAGTCATATATTGCGGCACACCAGTGCTGTCTTAGGACATTGGACCTCCGAGCAGCCTGCAGATCTTGGGAATTCCTCTGCCCCCTAAAGTATTCCTTGTCTTTTATCCAGTTGTTACAGTGAGTGAACCTGATTTGTTCCAGATGTCCTAAGATTTAGTGATTCCGGAAACTATTCCTAAAGTCAAGGCTGATGAGGATTTGAATTCCTCTGTTAGCTGGGAACCAGCAGTTCTTTACACAGTTAAACAGATGGGGCAGGAGGAGGGAGACTGAGCTGCCTGGAGGGATGGGGGGCCCTCTGACTGGCTTATTTGCCTTGTTAGAAAGAGGATGACCTTTGAAGCAAATATCGATTACACCACTGCATGAGTTATTAGAAGAGCCAGAGTTGGGGCCAGAGTCAGCTGGGCAGGGACATGGACATGCTTTTTTTTTTTTAAGTAATACATATTTACCTTAATTATCTGAATGTTCTTGCTAGGGAAACCACTATTTTGGCTCGGATCACCTTAGTAAATGCTTTTTTCTTTCACTTTTTGAGCATAAAACTGGCCCAGGTGGGTACCTATGAGGGAGGTAGAGGTATTTCTGACTTCCTATAAGTGAGTTTTTCAAATCAGAAATTCAGTCCCAGGAATGATTTCCCTGACCCACTGTAAATTTTAATTGAGGTGCCTTACAGGGGTGCCCTATGATCTCTCTCTGGAGTTAATAACCATATGGATCTGTTTTGCCTGATTAGAAGGGATTTCTAAAGCATGATGAGATGGGGAAGCGCAACTCCAAGTACATGGCATAATAACTCATTCCCAGAGGAAGTTAAAACATGTACACATACATATGGAATGTTCTGTTTAATGATATTATTGGTTTATGCAGTATTTGAATATATAAATATGAATATAAAGCTATGTACAGTTGTGGATTTAAAACAAAAGCAGAACTTAACTAATGTTGCTGTTTAGATTTTTTTCAAGTGTATTTGAATGCAGACAAGTGTCCAGATAGATGCTAGTGGAAGTCTGAGACAAGCTATGTAAGGGTATCAACCCAGGGTTCCACTGGAGCTGGGCCAGACTACTGGGTTGTGTATCTAGAGAGACCAGGGCAGGACTGCTGGAGGACAAGCTGAGTGGTGCCGAGGTAGGGCAGTGATATGGTTTGGCTGTGTCCCCACATAAATCTCATCTTGAATTGTAGCTCCCATGATTCCCACATGTTGTGCAAGGGACCTGGTGGGAGGTAAATAAATCATAGGGGCGAGTCTTTCCTGTGCTATTCTTGTGACAGTGAATAAGTCTCACGAGATCTCATGGTTTTATAAAGGGGAGTTCCCCTGCACACACTCTCTTGCCTGCCACCATAAGACGTGACTTTGCTCATTCACCTTCCGCCATGATTGTGAGGCCTCCCCAGCCATGTGGAACTGTGAGTCAATTAAACCTCTTTCCTTTATAAATTACCCAGTCTCAGGTATATCTTTATTAGCAGCATGAGAACAGGCTAATGCAGGCAGGATAGGCACACCTGGGAAGGAGGCCGGGGTCAGATAAGATGGTAAGCTTTGAACAGAGGGAAGCTTGTCATAGGGGATGTTGAACTGGTTGGGATGAGGAGCATCCAATGGGCTAGAGGAGGTGATTTAGGGCTGAGGCTGTAAACCACAGGGGATTACCTATGTTTATTTGAGGCCAGTTGCAGGATAACCACAGGACAAGACTAGTAGTTGGACAGAAATAACAATTTTTATTATTCTAGAATAGATTAAAATACAAAAATAAAATTAGATTTTGTTTCTCTGATTTATTTAGAATTGAACCTTTTTTGGTACAATATTCTTCTTTAGTATTTCTTGGTGATTTTTTTTTTTACAACAAAAAGTAGAGCAATACCTTTCTTGGTGTTCTTGGTGAGTAAAATAAATCCCTAATATTTGCAACAATCTCTAGAGTCTTCTAAATCAGGAAATTTTAATGACTTTCACAGCAGTAAAAATTGATATTTATATTCTAAATAATTCGATGTTTCAATGAAATCTGCAGGAATCCAAAACAACAGGCAGTCACTAACTAAAATGGGACAGCAAGACAAAAATAGTTTCCTATCCCTGTAGGAAACAGAAATCTCGGAGCTTTCACTGCATGAAAACCAACTCCATTTTAGTACCTCGTTGCACTTCAGGCTTTCCCTGTCCAGAGTTCTCACACATGACAGTGAGCTCCAACTACAACTTATTCCAAGCTGAGAGTAATGGACTGAGAATCTGAAAACATGACACATCAATCCATTCCCCACCTTTCCCCTGCGGGACTCAAAAAAACAACATTTCCCAGGCTCCCTTGCAGATAGACTTCTTGTGAGGTTCAGCCAATGAGATCACTGGTGTGAGATTGGAGAAAGGGAGTAGGAGAAAAGTCAGGGTGTTTCTCCCCAACTCCAGTCACTTCAAGCAGCATCTCTGGCAGTAGCTACTTCTCCTCCATGGTCTTAGCTCCCTCTTGGCAGTCCCAGTCCCAGTCGTAATCACAACACCTCCTCTCCCGGTCCCTCCAACTCTAAGTGTCTCAAAAGAAGACATTCATACAGCCAACAGACACATGAAAAAATGCTCATCATCACTGGCCATCAGAGAAATGCAAATCAAAACCACAATGAGATACCATCTCACACCAGTTAGAATGGCCATCATTAAAAAGTCAGGAAACAACACGTGCTGGAGAGGATGTGGAGAAATAGGAACACTTTTACACTGTTGGTGGGATTGTAAACTAGTTCAACCATTATGGAAAACAGTATGGCGATTCCTCAAGGATCTAGAACTAGATGTACCATATGACCTAGCCATCCCATTACTGGGTATATACCCAAAGGATTATAAATTATGCTGCTATAAAGACACATGCACTCGTATGTTTATTGCAGCACTATTCACAATAGCAAAGACTTGGAATCAACCCAAATGTCCATCAGTGACAGATTGGATTAAGAAAATGTGGCACATATACACCATGGAATACTATGCAGCCATCAAAAAGGATGAGTTTGTGTCCTTTGTAGGGACATGGATGCAGCTGGAAACCATCATTCTTAGCAATCTATCACAAGAACAGAAAACCAAACACCGCATGTTCTCACTCATAGGTGGGAACTGAACAATGAGATCACTTGGACTCAGGAAGGGGAACATCTCACACAGGGGCCTGTCATGGGGAGAGGGGAGGGGGCAGGGGTTGCATTGGGAGTTATACCTGATGTAAATGACAAGTTGATGGGTGCAGCACACCAACATGGCACAAGTATACATATGTAACAAACCTGCACGTTATGCACATGTACCCTACAACTTAAAGTATAATAATAATAAATAAATTAAAAAAAAAAAAAAAAAAGAGTGTCAGCAGTTGCTTCTGATCTCAGCTTTTCCTCATCTTACCTTGTTTGCTCTTCTGGTTCTTCTCACACCTTTGTACCTGGTTCCCCATTCTAATCCCTTCTATGAACTGCTTGGCCTGGGTTCTGCTTTCCTGTCTGGCCTCTGACTAATACACAGTGGATTTGAATCCTGGTACTGCCACTAGTTACTAAATAAGTTATTAAGTGGCCTACCTTATTTAGTCCTCAATGTCTTTGCAAAACGGGAGGAGGTTGGTCTGTAATGGATTCTGAGATCCCTTGAAGCTTTGAAAATCCATGAGTCTCTAAACTTTGATCTCATAATACATATTCATGAAATGGCTACATTTTTCTAGCTCCATTACAGAGATAGTTTTTTATTATTTGCTTTCCAGGACATGGTCTTAGCCTTCATAATACTGTTTGTTTACAGATTTCATGATTTACCCCGGCATCATTCCACTAAAGGCTGATGTTGGCGGCATTATGCTTAGGGGACATAGAAATGTTGTGGTTTTGAGAATGGGCTTTTATATTGTTTGGCATAGATCACTAAAGAACAGTTACCTGTGTCATGAAGGAGAGGCCCCCAGACTGGCACTTTGAATGCAAATTCTTCTGTAACAAATCCAGGAGACTTTGGAATAACTCTCAGATGCAGCAGTAGACTTGATTATAAAAGCTCCCAGCCCATAGAGGTGAGCAGAGGCTGAGGAGTAAACACCTTACCAACATTCTGGGACAAAATAGCATGAACGCTGTTGTACCTTGGAGGTACAATAGCAGCTGCCTTCCTAGGTGGGGAAGCTGAGAGCAGCGTCTTACAGGAGTGCATGCCCTGTAGAGAGAGGCTCAGGAACTTGTGCTTGCTGACATGTATATCTTCTCGAATTGGTCCCTAGTGAGTCTATCCAAAGTGAATTACACTGGGGAAACTCAGAAATATACACCCCTCAGATTCACCAAGGGTGGTATCTTGTGTGTTTCCTTTAAGTTGTACCAGTTTATGGCAGGGGCAGTGTTTAAAATAGTTAAGAACCTGCACAGCATGAGCACACCTATCTTTGAGAACAGTTGCCAGCCATAGAGAACTGGTACAGCTCCCCTGGTACAACCCACTGATGGTCAGTCTGGGGCCAGGGGTGCCTTTGGTCACCCACACCCACATTTGGCAGGACTATGAGGTCTAGGACTTGAACCACATCAGTAGAAATTGAGACTATGGCACCTGGGATGCCTCCTTGTGACAGGTGCGCAAGAAGGAAAGCGAGCAGAATGTGGATCCCAAGGGTTGGGTATGGTTTCTCCAGGCTCTTTCCAGAAGGAGCCTGGGCCCCTGTAATTCAGAGATACTCAGATTAACAGATCTGGTCTCCAGCCAGTGACAGGCCTCAGTCACTGGACCATTCTCCCATTCAGAAAGCTGACATAGGATCCTGTAGCAGGAATGATCAGTGCTGGCTGCATCCCTTTTATACTTATGTGCTATGCTGGTATGCAGCTACCAGTAACTATATCTCTTTGCATTTTCTGCCTACCAAGTATCTTGCCAGAGGTACTGGGAGTAGATGTGCAGCTCCCTGCCTCTGCAGTAGCCCTCAACAAATGACTGACGGGAGTGGGCACATAAATATTCCCTCATCCCACCAATGGGATAACTCTGTTCTGCTCATGTGTTGCACAGTTTCCCAGAGCTCCCCAGCAAGATTAAGTTCCAGGTGCTCAGGGAGCTGACTGGCTTGATGTTGCTGCCTTTGCTGGTTGCCTGTCCTTCTGTGTCTCACTCTATGCCTTCCCTACTGGTGTTTTATGGAACCACCTCTGGAATAAACAACTTACTTTCAAACCTGTCTCCAGCTCTGCATGTGCGGGAGCCTGCACTGACATTCTTTATTCCCTAGATCTGTGTGGCTTGCTACTTTTTTTCCCACCACATCACAGGTAATGAATGAGGTTCATTTGTACAGCATACAACTTTGGACATCAGATTTTGGTGAAACTCAAAATTACTTGGTGAAAAAGAAAAGCGCACATATGTTATGCTTTTTTTTTTTTTTTAGCATTTCATAATATTCACTAAAGCATTTTATAAGCAACTGAGTTGTAGGAACGAAATATGATCAATTTTTTAAAACTACCTTTTTTTTTTTTTTTTTTTTTTTGAGACAGTCTCTCGCTCTTTTGCCAGACTGGAGTGCAGTCGTGCAATCTCAGCTCACTGCAACCTCTGCCTCCCAGGTTCCAGCCATTCTCCTGCCTCAGCTTCCCAAGTAGCTGGGACTACAGGTGTGCACCACCATGCCCAGCTAATTTTTGTATTTTTAGTAGTGACGGGGTTTCACCATGTTGGCCAGGATGGCCTCAGTCTCTTGATCTCATGATCCACCTGCTTCAGCCTCCCAAAGTGCAGGGATTACAGGCATGAGCCACCACGCCCAGCCCAAAACTATTTACTTTTATTTTTACTCAAATTTATTTACCCTGGACCTCTTCTTCACAAGTAGTAACACAAGCAAGTGTGTATCATTAAAGATTTATCACAAATCAACCATATTATATTGTAAGTAGAGCGAAACTGGTGAAACAAATTTTATTCAATGCAGTGTATCCCAAAAGTGATTATTTGAGCATATAATCAATATTAAAACAGCTGTGGAGATTTTTACATCTTTGTGTGTGTGCTGTCTTTGAAAACTCATGTGTATTTTAAACTTAATTCAGACCAGCCACATTTTAAGTGCTCAAATGCCACATGTGGCACTGGTCTAGAACATGAACTTTAGAGTTGTCCCACCCAATAGGCAAGGGAGCTGGGGTAATTACACACCAGTTCCCATCAGTCATTGAGGGTTGCTGCAGAGCATGTCAGAAACTTAATTCTTAGGCACTTTCCTGGCCTGCAGAGGAAAGCCCTCTGACAAAGAGATTGGGATACTGACTAGATAGAACTGCAGCCTGTGCAGGTTACAGTGATAAGACTCAGGTGGAACCACTAATAGCCGACTACATTTTTTAATATCTTCACTTTGGTGCCTTATTATTGTCAAATTACTTGCAATAATATATCTTAAGTTGGCCACTCAAGAAAACTTGGTTAAATTCACTGGCCTAGAAGATCAACATCAAATCTTTGTCTTCAAGATCTAAGAGAATCTGGATGTGCCCTACACATATCTACTTGCCTCTCGCTAATCTTTCTGCTAAGAATGTCCTTCTCCTGCCCCTTTCCATGTTATTTCTGCCCACCTTCATCCTCTGATCATGTTTATTTTTCTCTCTGGCTGGAATATACTCCCTGTTTTTCTGCCCATCCATAGGCAGAGCATTTTACAAGCAAGTGACTTTTAGGATCATTCTTTCAGATGTGGTTCAATTGCTACCTGTCTCTGGAAGCTTCATGTAATAACTTCAGTCAACAGTGATTTCTTTCCCCTGAGTTTCTCTTGCCCCTTGATCTTACCTGTTCCTTTGGCGGGTCTTACCAAATTCATGGTTTATTTCCTGGGTAATTCATTTACCAGCATGCATTCAGGAGGTGCCTGACAGTCCTCACTTATTCCCTGTAGCTTGATTAACACCGTCCCTTAATTATTGATGTTATAATCAATTTATTTGGTATTTTGTGCTTGTATCCCTCGTAGAAAGACATCAGATAAGCAATTTTGGTTTTTTGGTTTACTCATGTTTGTAATTTTAAACTCTGAAAATTGAAAACCTTTGATAGCTGTCAACAAAGTACCCAGAAAGAAGGTTGCCCACAAGAGTGGCTAAAGACATCTAGAGTTATCTCAAATGCCTCCACAAATTTCAAAGAAAATTGTCAAGAGAAAAATTAAGCACCTCGGTAGCATTTGCAAAGAGATGATACCTTATATTCTAAATATTCTCCCAGTATTCTAAAATATTCTAAATGCTAAGAAAAATAAACACAATTTTATTTATAATATTATAGCCAAGTAAGTTTCATGTACATTGTATACTATTTAATTGCATTTTTATATGCTTTAAGAGCAATGGGAAAGGCAAAGGAGCACTGGACCAGGGGTTAGAGCTCTGCCCTTGTCTGCTGAGTGACCTTGAGGAAGTCACTTAACTGTCTGCCTTTATCTGCAAAATGGTGACCCAAATGAACCCCCTTCCAGCTGTCAAATTCCATGTCTGATTTTATGATGTCTGCCCTTTTTAAGAATGGGAAGCATTGTTTGTGATTTCACATTGCAAGGGCTATTTACATGTGTGCTTTGCATTATTGATTTTATGATACATTGTTGAGAGTATCTGATTTTTTGGAAGCTGAATCCTTGCTAAGGACATGCTGCCCCCAGTTGTGATATTGCTCCTAGGAAGAATACAGTCTGCTTCACAATGTCCTTTTTGGTATGATTTCCATGACTGAGAAAACTGGGGATTGTATGTGTAGTACATCTGGTTTATCCACTTGTCTGTCCATGGACACTTTGGATTGTGTCTACCCTTGGCTACTGTGAATAGTGCTGCTATGAACATGGGGGAACAAATGTCTCTTTGAGTTCCTGCTTTCAGTTCATTGGGTAATATACCCAAAACTACAATTTTGGGGTTATATGACAATTCTATGTTTAATTATTTTGAGAAATATTCATATTGTTTTCCAAGCAGCTGCTCGATTTTACATTCCTACCAACAGTGCACAAAGGTTTCAATTTCTCCACGTTCTTGACAATTCTTATCTTCTGTTTTTTTGGTAGTTGCCATCCTAATAGGCATGAGGTGGGAAAAAGTGGTTTTTAAAATGTAACAGATGGATAAACAACTGGGAGAAATAAGAGAAGGAGGGAAGGATGGATGGATGGACAGACTTGGCTGCTCTACACTATTATCCTAGTCATCATTGTCAAATATAGTTGTGGTTGATAGATACAATACCAATAATGATAATGATGGTGTAATGAGAAGTTTTTTAGTGCAAATAGTTGGATGCATTTGATTAACACTTGTGCTAGCCTTTACTCAGGCTAGATTTATGATGGCAGCAAAAGAAAAGGTCATGGTTTTTATGTCTGAGACTTAAGGAAAATCTAAATGATCCAATAGAAAATTATTAAGCATCATCCAAAAAATTATCTGGATAGAAGGGGAAAATTTTGCTTCAGTGGCCTTAGTGATTCAGCACATGTGGTTGATATGGAAATGTATTGCATTTACCTAACAAGGAACTTTGAATGGTAATCCTAATGTACAGTGATGAATGAGGGTAGAGAACAAGTTCTACAGAGATTTTCTGGCTTGACACAGCTGCCAGGATGTCATCAGTAACATCAGCCATTGAGTATAGTGAATGAATTGGTGCTAAACTTAAGTGCAAACCCAATAACACAGTCAAAAAAATCCGACTGCTATGAGATGTACTTGGGTAGGATTTTTAAAAACAAATGAGCAATATATTTCCAGCAGGCTATATACATGCTGTAAGATAAGCTTTATAGAAACAGTACACTTTGTATCTTATGTTGACTACTAATAAGGATTTTCATATAAAAGCACAGCAAAGCGGTCCGTGTACAAAGTAATATAACCCACTTAAAAGACTGCACAAGCAAATTAAAATTAATGGGGAAATTTCTCAGGGAATAAAATTTCTTGAAGATTAGAAACACTGTTCCTCAATAAATAAGCACCCCTGCAGTGTTTAGCACAAAAACTCTATGCTTGATCGTTTTACTATTTCAGCAGGACTGTAAGAGAGGTTGGTCTTTGTGGAGTCCTGTTCCTTTCAGGTGTTAGTAAACTTTCTTGCCAAAGCCCTTCCTGACTGAGATGGAGATGATATTAGAGCCATAGCTGGGACAACCTTCATGCCAAAGGAGGTGTGCTGCTAGTTGCAGCTCAGACCCTACATGGCTGGGTGACCTCAGTTGGGTGGGTTCCCCTTTCTGGGGCTCAACTTCTTCATCTGTAAAATGTGAAGGGGGAGCTAATGATCTGTTGTGGGGATGTCATGGATATTCATTCAAGTGTTCACTGAACACCTGCTAGGAGAGACCAGCCTCTCTGACAGTCCTGCTGAAAGGTGGAAACAATCAGGCACAGGGTTTGTATGCTGAACATTCCACGGTGCTTAGTTATTTATTGAAGAAGAATCTCTCTGATATTCAGGGAACTTTATTCCCTGAGAAATTTTGTGCCAGGCACAACTCTGTCACTAGGAGTTCAATGATAAGCAAAGTCAGAGAAGGGTCCTGCCCCCGGTGTTTAGATTCTAATGAGGGATAGACAGTCCTTAACCAAAATAGCCCCACAAACAAATGCGTAATCACAACTTCAATAAGTGCCATGAAGGGTTGATGGAGCACATGGGGATGGGGAGGGCTCATAATGGGAGGATTTATTTCACCCAGGCAGGGAGATCAGGAAGGACCCCCTGGGGACATGATAGTCAGGGGGCTGGAGAAATGTGGGTTTTGGTGGAGAGGAACGAGTTTTGAAGGGATAGGAGATGATGAGTTCTCATACCAGCACAGCATCTTCTCTCTCTGCATCTCAATTTCCTCATCTCTCAAATATGGGCCTAACATCGAGACCCTTTCACAGTGTTGTGAGGTTTCAGAAGGATGACATATTTGACAACACCCAATATCATGCTGGCATATCACATTTTCATTTCATTTCTAAAAATAACTTTGGAAGCAGAGATGTGCTGTTTTAGTCAAAGATTTTTTTTAGCTTTGGAGAAAGAATGAAACCCCAGCTTTGAGGCTCCTCTAAAAAAATCTGAGCTCACATTCTGCCCTGGAAGTTGCCTGGCTGCTTCCCTTAATCACAGAGCCATGTTTGAATCACTTGACATTGAAATCCCGGGAATGACTTTGCTGTGTGATTAAGTGACAGAGGCTCAAGGTTTGGGGATTGGCAGAAGTTTAGATGTCCCTGGCCTGATCCCTTGCCCTTTATATACAAGGAAAGGAGGCTGATCACATGAACAACTAAATTGGAATGAAAAGGCAGCCCCTCCTCTATGGTCCTGGGCTCGTCTATACTGTCTCCCTGCCAAACATTCCATGGAAACCTTGGACACTGTCTGATGTCAGGGATACTTGTGAATGCCTGTCCACTTCCTTCTTGAGATAAAGCTAGGTTAGCGCTCTCTCATAACTCAAGCCTGAGGTTTATTCTTTTAATCTTCCAAAAACAAACAGAAGGACAGAAATAACCTATCCACTGTTTAAGATTAAAATGGCCAACAATAATAAATAATTGCCACAATAGCTTGAGATCAGGGTCTTAATTTATTGGAGGCCATTCAAGAATTTGCAACTCTTAAGTTAATTTTTCACATCTTGTTTGGATCCTCAGAGCCCGTGCTTCCAAAGCAAGGCCATCATATTTCTCATTGCACATGTTATTCTTGTTGATGTGCCAGACATGCAGGAGAGTGAGGTCCTCTCTTCACGGATGGGTAATGAAGATTCTACCCCCCAGAAATTAGTATTTCAAAGTATTTTCGCCTATGGAGATTTTGAATGGTTCTCTTCTTTTGCATGGTATATTAGCTGTATTAATGGTTGCAAACAACAAAAACATATGCTGGTTAATTCAAGCAGAAAAGGAATTTATTAAAAGGATGTGGGGTGGTTCAGAGCATAGGCAAGAAGGCTGGGGAACCAACACAGACACGAAACAGAAGAGGCAAGACTCAGCCCAGGGTTCCCCCTCTGGGCTCTCTACTGCTCTGTAGCTACTTCAGGTGATCCCTGGTGTCTCTGTGCAACCCCCAAAATTTGTAGCCCTGGGTGGGAGCATCTGTTACCACATCACTGCCACTTGATCACCTTTAGATCACATGATTTCACTTAAGCAAGTACCCACACCCTAGTCATCAAGAAGAGAGGAAAGAGAGGATCTCTCCCCTTTCTGCTAATGTGCCCCTCCCACTTATCTTGAGATTCTCCCAAAACGATAGGATGTCAGGATGCTGAGTGGCCAAAAATAACAACCGTTCATTATACAAACCCTTGTATCCTTAATTACATCTTCCATTAACTGGTTGTCCAATTCAAACTGGCCACTCACATGGATTTATTTTGTTCAAAGGTCACATCACATAATAACCATCAGTCTCTCATGCATCTTCATCCTTGTCACCTTCAGCCTCAGCCATATCAATGTTCTCATCCTCACCCCGTTCACTCACCCCTCTCCTGGGCCCCCATTTCCCTCCATGTCCTCACACCTCAAACATTCACCTCTTTCTCCTCCAACTCCCAGTCTTTGACCCTACTTCTATTTCACTGCAAAAGAGAAGCAATCACAGAGGGATTCCTGCATGTTCCTACCACCCATCTATTAATGCATCTTCAGCTCACCTCTAGCCAGGCAAGAACAGCCCTTCCAGTCGTTCATCAGACCCCAACAATTATCTCCTGTCATGTTTTCATTAATTGTTCCTTCTCTAATGTATCATTCCCATTAGCATGCACATATACTATGGTAATTCCCATCTTAATAAAAAAGAGCCAAAAAGCTCCCTGGAGCCCACTTCCCCGACCAGCTACCATCCAACTTCTCTGTTCCCCTTTAGAGAAAAACTCCTCCAAATAGTTGTCTGTCCTCATTGCGTCCATTTGTTCTCCTCCTACATCTCTGAAACTCTCTCAAGTCAGGCTTTCCTCCCATCACACCACTTCAGCAGTTCTTATCAAGGTCACCAGTGACCTCCAGAAGGCTGATTCCAATGACCAGTTCTAATTATTCCCATTGTTGTGACCTGTCTGCCACATTGGACAAAATTGATCCTTCCTTTCTTGAGCTTGTCCTCTGTGACCATGTGGATGCCTTCTCTCTCAATTTTCCTCTTCCTGCCCTAGCCATGCTTTTCCAGTCTTGTTCGCTGATACCTCCTCATCTTCAACTTGTAAATGTGAGTCCTCATCTCTATCTATACTCATTTCCTAGTGATCGTATCTAGTCTGTCCCAAATGTATCTCTAGCCCAGAATCCTCCTTCAACTCCGGACTCATGCATCCACCTGCCTTAATATCTCCTTTAAAATCCAATAGGCATTTGGGTTTTCTCTGCTGAACCTTCTCGACCCAGTCTTTCCCATCTCAATAAATGACAACTTTTCTCTGCTAGTTATTGAATCCAAAATCCTTGGAGCAGTCCTTGACTCCTCTTTTCCTAACACCCTTCATCCAGTCCATGAGGAAAATCTGTTGGCATGACCTTTGAAATGTGTCCAGAATATGACCCCATCTTACCCCCTTGGCTGCCACCACCCTGGCCTCCACATTCATCTTGTCACACCTGGATTGTCACAAGAGCCTCCTACCCAGGCCCCCTGTTCCTTTCCTGGCCACTCCACAGACCGTTCACATCACAGCCAGTGCGAGCTTCCTTTAAACATGAACATCCAGTCACACTGCTGCTCTGCTCAGAGTCCTGAAGGGGCTTCCAAGGGTCAAACCAAGGTCCCCATGCTGGCCCACAAGGCCCTGTGGGATCTGCTGCCTCAACTCCCTTGGCCCCTGTGAGCTCATTCCTTCCTGCTCTCTTTATCACTCCTCTCCAGCTGCACTGACCTCCTTGCTGTTACCTGCACGTGCCAGGCACATGCCCACCTCAGGGACTTCTCCTTTGCTAGTCCCCACGTACCTGTGTTTCTTGCTCCCCTTTTTTCTTTGGGTTTGTACTGAAAGGTCACCTCATCAGTGAGGCTTCCCCGATCACCTTATTGTAAATTGCACCCCATCTCCCTTGCAAGTCTGGCACATTCTATCCTCCTTACCCTTTGTAAGTTTTCTCCACAGCTCTTATCACAATCTGACACACATATTTGCTTCTTTTTGTGTGTGTTTTCTCTCTCCCTGAAGCGACAAGGACTCTGTTTTCTTTGCTGCTTCTTCCCTGGCACAGAGTAGTGGCTGGCACGTGGTAGGCACTCAAAAATAACCGAATGAATTCATGTACAAATGAATCCCACGCTTAGGTTATTAAATGCCTTATAGTTTTTTAAGTTTGATATACAGGATTTCCTGTGAGCCTCTAAACAGTCTAGTGAGTTAGGCAAGGTAGAACCCTGTGCTTTACATGAGAAGCTGAGGCCCCAGAGCTAACTGATTGCCCGATGACCCATGGCTGGTTAATGGGGCTCCTGGAACTTGTAGTTCCAATCTCAGTTTCTGCCCGCCACCTTCAACTACCCCCTGTGTCTCATGTTATATTAGTGTAGGCCTCAGGGCATTCATTGCTGTCTATTTTTCATTACAGTATGGATGAGAAAACCCTGTATCTCGCTTTGGGGGCTGTGAAGAACATCTCCCTAAACATCTCTATCTCCAACCTCGGAGATGATGCCTATGACGCCAACGTGTCCTTCAATGTTTCCCGGGAGCTCTTCTTCATCAACATGTGGCAGAAGGTAAGGAGGGCATCCCTGTAGAGAGCGGTTGTTCCATCTGGTACACTTGCCGGCTTTCATTATAGCCTGGAATAGGCAATGATTCTACAAACACTATTGCTTTCTGTGGACTATCATTTAGAATGATTAGAACTTTTTTCGTCCTGGACTTAGAAAATATGTTGGTATAGCCATAAATACCCTTAGAAATATGTTGGTATAGCTGTAAATACCCATAGAGTGCCAGAGAAGTGTCTGTAGTTACATAGTCTCCCATCCCTTCTCTCTTGTGGAATCCTCTCCCTATGGTTTTACATCTGGCCCCTTCTTGGAGATGGTACAGTTGCTGTCTCCAGCAAACACATGTTCTAGAGAATTCCAGTTTTAGGTCAGTAGTTGTGAAAGTAAGGGCAGATCACCGCTTGTTGTGCTAGGTATTATATATGATGTACTTGATGTTTCTACTAGAGGGTCACTGCTTTGGCCTGTGTTTTGGATTACTTATATATTTATTTATTTTTTTGGAGACAAGTCTCGCTTTGTCATCCAGGCTGGAGTGCAGTGCCACAATCTCGGCTCACTGCAACCTCCACCTCCTGAGTTCAAGTGATCCTCCCACCTCAGCCTCCCAATTAGCTGGGACTACAGGTGTGCGCCTGGCTAATTTTTGTATTTTTTGGTAGAGACAGGGTTTTGCCATGTTGTCCAGGCTGTTCTCGAAATCCTGACCTTAAGTGATCCGCCTGCCTCAGCCTCCTGAAGTGCTGGGATTACAGGTGTGACCCACTGCCCCGGCCTTCCTAACATATTTGAATGAATTGAGGTAGTTAAATTATTTCCACAAATTG
Organism: Macaca thibetana thibetana; assembly: GCF_024542745.1. NCBI lineage: Eukaryota > Metazoa > Chordata > Mammalia > Primates > Cercopithecidae > Macaca > Macaca thibetana. The sequence continues at coordinate 91,732,360 of NC_065579.1, forward strand.
AGTGAGTTTTTTTAGAGTGAATTAATTTGAAGTGAAGTTTATATAGTGTGACTCAAAGGTACAGTGCTGGTATTCTCCCCTACCCGTAATCACCCCGAGTGTACTACCTCTCAGAGGAAGTAGAACAGGCTTCCCCGTAGACAACAAGGGGGAACAAGTAGACAAAAGTCGACACCGTTCTACCCAGCGTTGCTCTAACGGTTGATAGCTGTTCAGCTGGGACTGCTTGCAGCTTTTTAATATTTACAGCCTTGAACAGGGGTGCCTTGTTCTTTATGTTAAAATGGAACCACAATCACTTTCTGCGGAAAACCTTCACTCTGCCCACTGATGAGCACTGGGCATACATTGAGCAGGTCAATGGCATTTGTTCAGACACATATTCTGTGGGCTCAATAGTGTTGACAGGATTGTGCCAAGCCTGCCCAGCTTAGGGGACAGCTGAAATGCTGAGAGCTACCAACAGCGGAGGCACTCCAAAACTTCCCAAGAAGTCATCTCAGATTCCCTGCTGCTTTGTAGCTTTCAGGAGCTCAAGGGTTGAGGGAGGCCACAAAAGCAATCAAGGACTGCAGGAGGGGTGCGCTTTCCCTCCACTTTCTATACCCTAAAAATTACCCCTGGATTAAGCCCAGTCAGGAGAGAACCAAGTGTCTGTAAGGTTCAAGTATCGCTGGCCACACACAGAGTATCTTTTACAGAATCACATGTGCTGTGATGCCATCTCCCTGTGCAGGGTGGGATGGTAGGTGGGGGAGAGGGGCTTCCTTGGGGATTTGACCTGTGGAACTCGTCTCTATGGTAATTGAAAAGATGTAGTTGGCGACTGGGTCATTACATTACACAGATTTCTCTCACTCAGGACCCATGCAAGAAATTTCTTTCCAGCCTCAGACTTAGAAATAGCTGTGCTTTGCCTGAGCATTTTGGCTTGTTTTTACCTTGTGACTGACTAGGCTTCATTCTCTTTATTGGCTGCTAGAAAGGTCAGAGCTGACCCCACTCTGTCAGTATATAGGACTTAGTCTTACTATTTTATAAACTCAGTAGCCCTCTGTATCTTGCTTTGCTCACCCTTTACCATGTTTTTCTTTTTAACTTGGAGATTGCATAATATTCTACCATATGGTTATACTATGGATTTACCTGAAAAATTCCTCTTATTCTGTATTTGGATTATTCCCAGTTTTTATGTTAAGTAAAATTGTGATGAATGTCTTTTACAGAGATTAGTACCAGTAAATGGTCATATCCTTAGCTCTGTAACTTTTCAGAGAATGTGAAGTCACAATTTTGACCACCTACTATACACCAGGGACTTTTTGCACTCTTGTCCCATCCCTTCTTCACTGCATGAGGCCCAATGTGTGTGATTTATTGGAGGAGCACTCTCAGGAGAAGAGGGGCGAGGGATCAGGGGCGGGCAGGGGAAGGGCTGGGAGGGGTGTGCTGTCGGGTCAAAACTAGCCTTGGTCTGATTTATGAGCTGGGAAGAAGTGGGGAAGCCCTGGAGCATAAATCACTCTGCAGAATTTTCCCACCTTGAAGCTGCTGGGGATAGCATCATTTTCTACCCCTGTATCGTCACTGGCCTCTGGGGGGATGCAGGGGTGGTGAGTAGCCTCCCAAGCATACTGGACAAGAAGGCTCTAGGAGGTCAAAGACAACGTGCCTGAGAAGGCCACAGGTACAAGCCATTGGCCACTGTAGCTGGCCATGGGAAATATGGGAGCACATCATTTTGATCTCTTTGCCGTTGAATTCCAGCAACCTTTGTCACAAGGAACCCTAGGTTTCAGTTCGACAGAAACTTGACAGGGTATCGGGCTCTTCGGGATGTGTTGAGTGTTAGCTCCAGAATGGTGATGGAGCACGGAGATGTCTTGTAGCTGCTGTGGAGGCAGGGCCAGCCAGAAAAGCAGATGGGCAAGATGACCCTCAGGGTGGCAGGAAAAGGAAGGGAAAAGAAACAGAAACCGCCCTTCCAGGACTCCAGCCATGCTGCAGGGTTAATAGACAGGCGATGTAAATGGCATCACCCAGCCCCAAGCAGGATTCTGACAGTACCTGGTGGCTAGTTAGGGACACCAGGAGAGCCTACCAAACCTGCTTAACAACCCACAGGCCTAACGGGACCAACATGGGCCTGTGAAAAGATTCTAATGGGTAAACTAAGAAAAGCATGACTAAGATACAGAGGGAAAGCATAAGTTTTAAAAAGATTATTAATAGAAAACAAAAGTAAATTTTACAGAGCATCTACTTTTGTTCTTGATGAAAGTCAAAAAAAATGAACACAGTGAAAGATCAGATAGTAGAACAATAGACTGTAAGAAAATGGAATGAACTGGGAGGCAAGCAAAAATACATGTTATGGATGGGATAAAGAAATGTTACAATGAAACCAGGAAATCAGTGGCAGAATTAAAATATGTTATACTCAGGAAAGAGCAGAATCGGCAGAACAGAAAATTGATTTAATGATGTGGAGGTGTTTTTGAGAAGCTCTGAGAATTCGAAGAAAAAGAACGAAGCAATAAAAAAGGATGACAGTGAGGACTATATTGTGGAAGGTGGAAACTGGAAAACAGCAAAGAGAAAATGGTTCCAGAATAATTGGAACAGAAGCCAACAGAAGTCTAAGGAGACAGCAAAGGAGGATCTCCATTTCCTAAAATGGGTGCAGCAGACACCTGGCTAAAATATTTAAAACATTTTAATGCCTACAAATAGCTTCATGAAATTTTTAATTTTAAGGATATGAAAATGATACTATTAACAGCAGAAAACAAACCAGTTTCTACAGACTTTTCTGTAACATTAATGTCCAAAGTTAGAACAGTATATTCCATTGTGAATTTTAAATTCAACACATAGCCAACTTGCCCTCCATTGTGAAGTCAAAATAAAGATATACTCAGATATATGAGAATTCCTAGGTTATTACCTCTTCTAGTTTGGATTTCCCCAAAAGCATACCCTGATACAATGATATAGGTACAGATAGTTTATTTGGGGGTGGGGGATCTCAGTGGTGAGTTTGGACAGGAAAGAGGAAAGACAGGAAGGTGTGCATTTATAAGCGGGTTACTGCTGTGGGCACCTTGGGCTTGTCTTCCTCAGACCCTCCGAGAGACTGTGTGTAACAAACCTCAGATCCATTCCCCTCCAGGATGAGGAAGCTGCTGGAGGACTGATCCCCCTGCTCCTGTCATTAATCATGGAGAACCGCTCACTGTGTGTGAACTCTCCGGCACTTCCAGCCTTCTCTAAGTAGGCCCACACTCCCTGGGGCCGGGAAGCAACTCAACTCGGGCAGAAAGATGCGGGAAGCCTTTGACCTGGAGGGGCGTAGCTTCAGATGACCAGGACTCTGGCTGGTTCTGGGGAATATGAGCGAGGTGCTGGCCGCATCTGCTATAGTAACCATGAGAGCTTCCTGAAAAGTAGTTATTTACAGATAAACTACTCAAGAATACAAAAGTAGTTGAATAAAAAGTGTGCTACAGTCAAATAAGCATAGAATGAAGCAAAACAATTTTTTTTTTTTTTTTTTTTTTTTTTGAGACGGAGTCTCGCTCTGTCGCCCAGGCTGGAGTGCAGTGGCCGGATCTCAGCTCACTGCAAGCCCCGCCTCCCGGGTTCACGCCATTCTCCTGCCTCAGCCTCCCGAGTAGCTGGGACTACAGGCGCTCACCACTACGCCCGGCTAGTTTTTTGTATTTTTTAGTAGAGACGGGGTTTCACCGTGTTAGCCAGGATGGTCTTGATCTTCTGACCTCGTGATCCACCCGTCTCGGCCTCCCAAAGTGCTGGGATTACAGGCTTGAGCCACCGCGCCCGGCCGCAAAACAATTTTTATAAATATTTATGATAGTAAGCAAATGTAAAAAAAAAAAGTATTGCCATGGTAAATGCATAATTTAAAAGAATAATAAAAATAAAAAATAATCCTATAATCTCAGTTATACCAATAACAATTTGAGAAGAAAGCTGACTTTGTGACTGCTCTGCTTCACTTTCTTCAGGAAGGAGTTCAGACTCCTCAGCCTGAGCCTGGTCCTGCCTGCCTTCCTTTCTCCTCAGACTCCTGGCTCACCATGCCCCCACATACTCACTTGAATCAGTCGCCACTTAATACCAAAGCTGCCTTTACCCAGGAATCACCCCCACCCCATTTTTGTTTAACGAACTACTCTGTCCTTAAATCTCAGCTCAGGGACCCCGTGTGCAGGCTCCCCACCTGGCTGCACAGGATCTGTCCACAGAATAGATAGATGGATGGATGGATGGATGACTGGGTGGATGGCTGAGTGGATAGATAAGTAGGTAGGTAGGTAGATGACTGGCTGGGTGACTGGGTGGGTGAGTGGGTGGATAGTTATGTGGATAGGTGACTGGGGATGGCTGGTTGGGTGGATGAGTGGGTATGTGGGTGGATGAACAGGTGAGTGGATGACTGGCTGGGTGGATGGGTGTGTGAGTGGATGGATGGCTGGGTGGATGAGTGGATGGGTGAGTGGATGGCTGGCTGGGTGGATGGGTGTGTGAGTGGATGCCTGGCTGGGTGGATGGGTGGGTGGGTAGGTAGATGGATGGTAATTCGTTTTGTCCAAAGTTACAGAGACTTAAGGCCCAGGCCTCCAAGGTTACCTGTCTTCTCTGTCATCACACAGTCAATTAGTTATATATTAGCTTCTAAGACTGAATACAAAATATCCCCTGCAATGGATTTTTCTGTCTTCTTCTAAGGCAAGGCTACTTTCATAGGTTTATTCTGGATTATTTTTTCCTTTGAGGGAACGCTGCTTATAAAAACAGGATACACGTGGATGACCATCTGCTGGCTTTTTTCTCTCCTAAATAAAGCTAACTTGAAAACACATTATAAAAGAGGGCTTAATTTGTTGGTGGCTACTCTGCTGGCTGGCTTGTGCTGTCCAGCCAGAACTCAGGGTATAATGATCGGCAACTGGGTTTCCTCAGGGCAGGCCCAGTGCACCGTGTTGCCTGCTGGGTAAGGAACCAGCAAAGCCTCACTACAGAGTGAGATTCCTGGGGTGCCCTGTGGGAGCAGTGAGAGGGAGCCCCGGGGCAGGGGAGGGGTGCATGGTTAAAAAGGAGCATAAGGAAGAATAGATCACCACTGCATCACACCAGGGTCACCATTCACACTGGGTTCCGTATAAACGATACCTCCACAGAATATAATGTGAGTGATGTCCCTGGAGATATATAGCTCTGTGGCCCTGGAGTCAAGGTAAAGCCTTGTTTTAATTTCTTGCTGTGGAGCCGTTTGGCACAAAGGGATTTGGCTGTTCTTGCCTTTGTCGAACAGCCATGGATTTGTTTGGACAGCAGTTATTGAATACCTGCTAAATGCCAGGGACTGTTCCAGCCACAAGGAGACACAAAGATCTAGTCCCTGCTCCCAGGGAGCTCACAGCCTAATGGGGCCAAAGGCATGTCAGTAAGCAATTAAAGCACAAGGTGCCAGCTGCTTTACAGAGGTACTGAAAAGTTGTTTGAAGCATAGACATGACAAGGTAAAGCAAGTCATTACCACAGTAGCTAGTGCCCTATTGGACAGAATCCTTGGATGAGTGCTTAAGGTACATGGATGAGCCTCCAAAGGATCTGGTGTCAGCTGATTCCTACATTGCAGAGCTAGGGTGAGTGGAATGGGTCAGTTTATTTGGCTGGTGAAGGAGGGACCTAGGTTGGAGCAGGGATGAGAGGGCAGAACAGAGTAAAGGAGGAGGGGGAGGAGAGAACCCAGTAGGATGGAAAGAGGCTGCCCATGTTGAACAAAGGGCCAGTAACATTTCTGGTGGCAGGGAGATGTCAGGACATTTTTGCCTGCTCTTACAGGCCTGTCAGGATTTCACCACTCATTGGTTCTAAGAAATCTCCCCTCCCACCTCAATCTGTTTTGTTTTTAGCCCATTCTGGATTTCTGCACTCATGAATGCCTCATGTGACCAGGGGTAGGCAGGGAGAAAAACTCAAAGAAGGGGCTGGGGTTATGTGTACATCTTCATGATATTGACTGTATGGCATGCATGGAAACAGACATGGACATGAAAGGATAAGCTTCAAGCCAGGTGCATGAGGGCTCCCAGCTGACTTTTGGGTACAAAGAGGACGCAGCAGCTTGCCACAGAGTGACAGAGGAGGCCATGCTAGGAGAGAAGGGAGAACAAGTGGGGCAGGCACCCTGGCCTGACTCTTCTACACAATGTGATACGCTGTCTTGGTTGGGGTCTCCCAGATGCCAAGGAATTCAGGGAAATTTCTTTATTTGGGAGATGCAAGAAACAATGGTAGGGGGTTGAAGTGATATAGTAGGGAGGTGAAACAATGGTAGGGAGGTGAAGTGATACAGGCAGGAGGCAGTGAATGAAAAGTGAGCTGTTAAACCAACTACTGCAGTGGGCAATGGAGCTTATTCCTGCAGGGCAACTCTAGGAAGAGTAAGGGAGCTGGGGGATTTATACTCCTTTCCCCAAGAGTCAAGAAATGAGGTCTCCCGGGGCTATTTATATTCTCCAGTACTCCTGCCCTCCCATAGGCATGGCAGGAGAGACCTACATGATTTTGGAAAAATGCTCTTGGGTGCAGAGGTACCGTAATATAGCCCCTGGCAGCTGGAAGTGGGCTGGAGCATCCTGAGTGTGCAAGTTATGTGATCAGGGCTCACCAGCCTCTGCCAGAGAGGCCCATAGGATTAGAAGTATCTCTAACCTTAGCACCTCACTTTCTAGGCTCTTAGAAGTTGTAGGTTGGTCTGATAGAGCCTCGCTGAGGTTCTCATACAAGATCTAGTATCATACACCTCACAGTGTGCAGGAGTGGGGTGAGGCAGGTGTGGTATGTGGATGAAGAGGACCAGGGTGGGGCAGGAGGAAGCAGTGAAGACAGTGGGAAGATGGAGGGTTCCAGCCTCACCCACAGGGCATCAGGCTCCCAGCAGCATTCAGTGGTTGCCAGGTGGGAGTGAGGCCTAGCACACTCTATTTTCTAATATAACCCAGAGATCTTATGACTTTGGCAGCTAATTAAAATGTTTTCTGAACATCATATGAACCAAACAAAACATGTCCAGTGACTGCATCCAGCCTGTAGGCCACCAGCCTGTGACCTCCAGCCTGGCTGTTTTCCGTATGTTCTAGTCCGGATCTGCGTTTCTGGTGGAACTTAGTCTGTCTGCAGTCTTACTGTGTTTCATGTTCTCCCCTTGGCAACAGATAAACTAGTCAAAGAGATGAGAGTTTGGGGCTTCAAGTGTCCGGCTTCAAGGAGAGGAGTGGAGAGGGTCAACCAGAACGTAGTGTCCATGGAGTTTTTAGAACTCGTGATGCTTTGAAAACTATTTGCTGGCTGGAATATTTGTACTTCACGGTGATTGCAAGAAGCAACTAAGCTGGAGTTCGAATTTTAGAAGCTGCTAGAAGTAAAATGACAGGCAATTAGTGTGAAATAGAGGGAAAGTGTAGCTTTGGTGACCAGCAGATACAGAGTTGAGATTCCAACTCTGTTTCTGATGGCCAGTGTGGCCTTGGGTCAGGGGTCTTCTCTCTGTGCCTCAGTTTCTTTCTCTTTAAAGTGGGATTGTGCCAAGGATTAAATGAGTCCTACACCATCATGTACAGTCTCACTTGTACATGACGGGTACCTGCCATGGTAGCCCCAACTCTGCCACACATGAGCTTATACTTTATAGCTCATTCATTTACTCAGAAGGGATATACTGATCACCTACTTCAGACCAAGATTAAATAATGCTGAGGGGGAAGAGGAAAATAAGGCAAGAATATAGAACATAGAATGTATATCAGGGGGTGATAACTCTTCCTTTTAAGACAAAAATTATCAGTCATTGTCTTAATGAAGGACTGAGAGAGAGAGAGTGTGTGTGTGTGTCTGTCTGTCTGTCTACATACTGTAAAAATAGAGACAGTGTTAAACTGAACATTTTTTAATTTAATGAGTTGCTTGTACTTAAGAAAATAAAATTACATGAAATTTAATGTGAAGCAATAAATAGAGGTCAGTTCAATAAATGTCTGTGTTGGCTTTTGTGACTCCTGATTTTTAAAAAATAATGCTTGTTGACTTTTTTCCATTTACTTACCATTTGCTTAAGTATTGGAGTTTTTGGCTTAGGGATATTGACTTTTTAAAATGCAAGATATATAATTGTTCAAATATGTGATGCATGTCATACATAATAGCGAAGTTTAGATAATGAGAAGAATAATGCCCTCCAAAAACAAAGGCAGGGGACTAGATCCTGAGTCTTTCAGACTGGGCAGGGAGGCATCTGGCCCAAAGGGCTGGAGGAATGTGGTATGGGATTCAGACTTTTTATCAGGTAGGCAGTGATGAGCCATTAATGGGATTTGAGAGAAGTCTGGACTGAGAGAACAGAGAAGGAAGAACAGAGGCTGGAGACATCTTAGAGAAAGAACAAAGAAATAGCACTGACAGGCCAGGAAGGTCAGAGACTCAGTGTTGGGACTGCTGGAAGAAAGAAAAGTGAGGAAGGGGGATGTTTGTGAACTCAGCGGGGAGAACCCAGATCCTCTACTCCTGATCATGCTCTAGTGCACAGAGTACTGTAAGTTCATGAGGAATGTGCTTCGTGCCTGGCATCGGTTGGCCATAAATCACTGAATTTGGCTAATAAAACGTTGCATCGTCTTCTCATGTCCTTGAGAGACTGAGATAGATGGATAGGCCCTAGGTCCTTATTTCCTCCATGACAGCGTATTGTGGGAGGGGTGATGATGTTCTAAGGGAAGCTCATTTTTGCTGTTTCTAAGGAGTATAATTTGAGTTCCAAGTTAAACTGGTCTTCCAAGTTGGGCTTTGGAGCAGTAAAGCACCAAGTCAACTTTCAAGGCTTTCAGTGGCTTATTCTTTATGACAAGAGGCATCAAGGGCTTGTAAGTTTGTTTTTCTTATCAAGTGTTTCTTCAGTTTGTGTCTACCTTTACCACAGAAAGGGCGGTCCCTTTCTTTCTGGAATGGTTCTCTCTTCACTTTCAAGGCAAACAGCTCAAGATGGCGCCAGGTGATAAAACAGATCCACTTACTAATCTGGATAGAGCAGGAAGGACTTAAACACTTATGTGTTTGTATACCTTTATTTGAGGGAGTGCTTTGGCCTGTTTTTAGACAGAAGGTTCCATGCAGAAACTGCATCTGTGCAGGCAAACAAAGCAAATTGTGTTAGCAAAGCCAGGAAACCAAGCATTAAGCAACAGAATGGTTCTTAGGCAGAAGTGAGCCTCATCCCTCTGTGCTGGGACAGATTACAAACAGCCTTCCTTCACTCTGCGGCTTTCATTCAGGGCAGGGACTGATTTTCATTGTGTTCTGCTTTCTCTGCTGTCTCTTGTCAAGTTAATAGTAGCCTCAAGTAAAATGCAACCCTTAGATGTTTATAGTCATCTTGGCCCGGCCATTAAGATGATGAATGAACTCGCTGCTTGCCCTGGTAAGAGAGCCCTGAGGGTGGATGCCAATACTTAGAAAATAGTAAGTCTTTTCCGCCCCCTTCCTGTCTTTAATCCAGTGCCCCAGGCCCCCTGGTGACTTTACCTTGAACTTCCTGCATTAACACCAGGTAGAAAAGCCTCACCTGGCTCGAAGCCCACTTGAGGCTCCAACACAACAGCAAGCTCTTTACCTCGCTTTGTTGGTCTTCCCCATCCGCTTATCAGAAGAAAACTTGGCATTCCTCAGAGACCTTTCAGTGTTTCTCAGTTGCTTCTGCAGGCCTTTCCCTTCCTCCTTGAGAGGACAAGAGAAGGTGGTGGGGAGCAGGCACCCCCAGCCTGTTTGTATTTTCTCACCTGGATTACCTGTGGCCCTTGCATCAGGGAGAGCCCAGCCTTGAGTGAAACTGCCTGGGAGAAAGGCTGGGCGCTTCCTGAGGCAGTCAGCAGCGAGGAAGTGGTGGAGAAACACAGATGTCCATTTCAAATCACAAGGCGGCTTCAGTGTTCCACGGCGGGGCTCAGCTTTCACATATATGAAAAGCTTCATTTGTGTATTCACTGTGTTTGGAGGGAAGGCTATGTTTTGCTTTAGAAATGTCAACAGAGCTGTAGCTACGACAAGGATCAATTAAGAAGGACGTTTCCCAGAGCCGCAAGACTTGAGTGAATCTGTGGGGGAATTTAGAAAACATGTGTTAAACCTCTGGATTTTTTTTTCTAACTAACTGCAAAACAGCAATTTAATAATTTCCTCTTTTAAGGGGAAAGGGGGGAGTCTTGGATTTTAAATCTTCTTCCTAAAGCAGCACAGCATCTTTTGAAAAGAAAGCCATGAAAGACTACTAAGCCAAGGCGAATAAAATAAAATTTTAAAACTTGAGAACTTCGGTGACCTAGTCTGGGTTTCCTTAAGCAGATCCTGAGAGAAGGGCTCACATGCAAGTGGTTCATAAAGGTTGTGTTTCCAGGGGGAAGACAGGTAGGGAGTGGAGAGACGCAGGACAGGGCAGGACAGAAACTCAGGCAGAGTCCCTCAGAGCGTGGCCTCAGCCTGATCCTGCAAGAGGGATCAGAAGTGTGAGTTACACCAAGGTACTGTCCCATCTCCAGCTTAGGAAGCTGGGTTTTGTTCTCCCATAAACACCAGTCATTGGTGAAGGGCCACTTAGGGAGGAATAAGTGGTGGAAAGTGGTCCCAGGTACTTTCCACCCAGGGGTGAAGTGTAGACAGTGGGGCTCCAGTGGCTTAAGGGCAGAAGAAGACCCACGGTTCTGGCTCTTGGAGGCAAGTGAAGACTGAAGCCACAGTGTGCATATAAAGGGAGTCCAAGGAACATCGGGTGGGGCATTGAAATTGTTTGCTATGGTCGGTTTACCTTCAACTGGTTTCCTTCTTGTTCTGAAGGATATATTACAAGCATATTGACAAAAGTCTTTGAACTCTTGAGGTGTTTGTATGATATTCTGTGTCAGTTGCACATGTGATGTTTCTACCAGCATCTGAATTGGGGAATTGACATGTACAGATGCCTGTGGAATTTAACAGAGAATGTGAATGTACGGCTACAGTCCATCACCATCCAGCTTGCCAGGGCTGTCATTTCATCCTTTTGAGTCCAGGCTTACAGACAGTCTGAGCTTCCGTTGCCCCCATGCTCTGCCTGTGATGTGTGGTGGCCTCTGGCATTGTCCTAACTCAGGTACCTGAGCATAACTAGTGAGGCTGTGCTGCTCTCCCAAGCAAGTCTGTTAGGAATATGTCAGGCTGCATGTAACAGAAAAGCCACCTTTTTTAGCAGCTGATCCTCGTGAAACTTTTATTTTTCTTTGGTAATAATAAATTGAGAAATGGGCGTTTCAGGGCTAGTATGCACCTGTGTGGTGCCCACAGGAACCCCATTCCTTCTGTCTTTCCTCTCAGCCTGTCTTCATAGGGGGTTTCATCTCCATACTCCAAGGCTGGGCTTTCCCTGATGCTGCTTTTCGGTTTCCGCTTCCAACACTACAGCTGCATTCCAAGCAAGAAGGAGGAGAAGGACACAGGGCAAAAGGTCTGCCCCCTTTTAAAGAGCTTTCCTAAAGCTCCACTTGACATTTTCCACATACATCTCATTGGCCAGCACCATGCCACAAGGCGGGGTGGCAAATGAATTTTCTCAGCAGGACACATTGCCACTCTAGACAGAATCAGAGCTGTGTTTATTGGGAGGAAGGGAAGAGTGGCCATTGGGAAGCACCAGCAGAGTCAGCAGGGCAGAGACCTGAGAGAGGTAGTTTGTGAGTATGTATCCCTGAGATTCGTAGCGGAACTGGGGAAGGACTGCCCAGTGAGTCCACTCCCTTCAGTATGTGTCAGACCCTGATCAATTATAAGATGATCTTTATCTGTCCACCTTATCTATCTTCACTGACGTGTATTTCTTATTTTCACAAAAATGAAGCCATTTCAATGATGTTGTCAATGTATTTGGATTTCTGTCCTTCAACAGAGGTGCCACAGCTCCAAACTAGGTCAATCCATGCAATAAAGACCAAGTTTCAGAACCTCTGTCCTTCAGACCATTTGGTGTATATCATTTCCAGGCCCTTCTTCACTGTTCTGTTTATCACTCCCTGTGCTGTCTCTAGTTTGGCATCTTCCTTTTTAAAATAGAACCCAGGTCTGAACTGCAATTCAACCAGCCCAGCTTAGTTATTATTGTCCCAAGTCTAAACATGGTATTTCTGTTAATGTGGCAGCCACAGCACAATTCTGTTTATTCTTGAGGCATTCCCTGTTGTGTTTTCATAGTCTTTTTGTGTTATTTGGAAGTGTAATCATGTCATTTATAGCCTTGCTACTCAAATGCGGTCCATGAACCAGCAGTGCGACATCACCTGGGAGTGTGTTAGAAATGCTGAATCTCAGGCCCCAGCCTTGCGGGATCAGGATACGCATTTTAAGAAGATAGTTGGGTATTTGTATGAAAATGAAAAATTGGAACCAGGGCAAGATATCCAGGGCCTCAGAGGAAAATCTCAGATTAAAACGATCAGGGAGGTCCCTTCCTAGAGATGAGAAAGTCACTCAGAGGCTGCCATGGCCTAAGACTGAAACAAAGAGAATATGTCTGTATACAACTAAAGAAAAGGAGAAAAGGTTCCCTGGGCCAGAGAGTGGCTAGAGAGTCGATTGTACTCAGACTTGCTGTGTTACCAACAGGTAATATACAGGACAGTCATGACCTACACATGGCTAAATCCAGTAGTCATTTTTCAGTCTTCTTTCTGGACCCGTCAGCATCTATTAGCACAAATAACGACTACTTTTATCATTATTATTATTATACTTTAAGTTCTAGGGTACATGTGCACAACGTGCAGGTTTGTTACATAGGTATATATGTGCCATGTTGGTTTGCTGCACCCATTAACTCCTCATTTACATTAGATATTTCTCCTAATGCTATCCTTCCCCCTGCCCCCCACCCCATGACAGGCCACCATGTGTGATGTTCCTCGCCCTGTGTCCAAGTGTTCTCATTGTTCAATTTCCACCTATGAGTGAGAACATGCAGTGTTTGGTTTTCTGTCCTTGTGATAGCTTGCTCAGAATGATGGTTTCCAGCTTCATCCATGTCCCTGCAAAGGACATGAACTCATCCTTTGTTATGACTGCATAGTATTCCATGGTGTATATGTGCCACATTTTCTTAATCCAGTTTATTATTGATGGACATTTGGGTTGATTCCAAGTTTTTGCTATTGTGAATAGTGCCACAATAAATATATGTGTTCATGTGTCTTTATAGTAGCATGATTTATAATCCTTTGGGTATATACCCAGTAATGGGATCGCTGGGTCAAATGGTATTTCTAATTCTAGATCCTTGAGGAATCGCCACACTGTCTTCCACAATGGTTGAACTAATTTACACTCCCACTAACAGTATAAAAGTGTTCGTATTTCTCCACATCCTCTCCAGCATCTGTTGTTTCCTGACTTTTTAATGATTGCCATTCTAACTGGTGTGAGATGGCATCTCATTGTGGTTTTGATTTGCATTTCTCTGATGGCGAGTGATGATGAGCATTTTTTCATGTGTCTGTTGGCTGCATACATGCCTTCTTTTGAGAAGTATCTGTTCCTATCCTTTGCCCACTTTTGGATGGCGGTGTTTTTTTCTTGTACATTTGTTTAAGTTCTTTGTAGATTCTGGATATTAGCCCTTTGTCAGATGGGTAGATTGCAAAATTTTCTCCCATTCTGTAGGTTGCCTGTTCACTCTGATGGTAGTTTCTTTTGCTGTGCAGAAGCTCTTTAGCTTAATTAGATGCCATTTGTCTATTTTGGCTTTTGTTGCCATTGCTTTTGGTGTTTTACTCATGAAGTCCTTGCCCATGCCTATGTCCTGAATGATATTGCATAGGTTTTCTTCTGGGATTTTTATGGTTTTAGGTCTAACATTTAAGTCTTTAATCCATCTTGAATTAATTTTTGTATAAGGTGTAAGGAAGGGATCCAGTTTTAGCTTTCTACATATGGTAGCCAGTTTTCCCAGCACCATTTATTAAATAGAGAATCCTTTCCCCATTGCTTGTTTTTGTCAGGTTAGTCAGAGATCAGATGGTTGTAGATGTGTGGTGTTATTTCTGAGGCCTCTGTTCTGTTCCATTGGTCTGTCTCTGTGTTTGGTACCGGTACCATGCTGTTTTGGTTACTATAGCCTTGTAGTATAGTTTGAAGTCAGGAAGCGTAATGCCTCCAGTTTTGTTCTTTTTGCTTAGGATTGTCTTGGCAATGCATGCTCTTTTGTGGTTCCATATGAACTTTAAAGTAGATTTTTCCAATTCTGTGAAGAAAGTCATTGGTAGCTTGATGGGGATGGCATTGAATCTACAAATTACCTTGGGCAGGATGGCCGTTTTCACAATATTGGTTTTTCCTATCCATGAGCATAGAATGTTCTTCCATTTGTTTGTGTCCTCTTTTATTTTGTTGAACAGTGGTTTGTAGTTCTTCTTGAAGAGTTCCTTCACATCCCTTATAAGTTGGATTCCTAGGTATTTTATTCTCTCTGTAGCAATTGTGAATGGGAATTCACTCATGATTTGGCTCTCTATTTGTCTGTTATTGGTGTATAGGAATGCTTGTGATTTTTGCACATTGATTTTGTATCCTGAGACTTTACTGAAGTTGCTCATCAGCTTAAGGACATTTTGGGCTGAGACGATGGGGTTTTCTAAATATACAATCATGTCATCTGCAAACAGGGACAATTTGACTTCTTCTTTTCCTAATTGAATACCCTTTATTTTTTTCTCTTGCCTGATTGCCCTAGCCAGAACTTCCAACACTATGTTGAATAGGAGTGGTGAGAGAGGGCATCCCTGTCTTGTGCCAGTTTCCAAAGGGAATGCTTCCAGTTTTTGTCCATTCAGTATGATATTGGCTGTGGGTTTGTCATAAATAGGTCTTATTATTTTGAGATTTGTTCCGTCAGTACCTAGTTTATTGAGAGTTTTTAGCATGAAGGGCTGTTAAATTTTGTCGAAGGCCTTTTCTGCATCTATTGAGATAAGGACGTGGTTTTTGTCATTGGTTCTGTTTATGTGATGGATTATGTTTATTGATTTGCATATGCTGAACCATCCTTGCATCCCAGGAATGAAGCCCACTTGATCATAGTTGGTAAGATTTTTCATGTGCTGCTGGATTCAGTTTGCCAGTATTTTATTGAGGATTTTCGTATTGATGTTCATCAGGGATATTGGTCTAAAATTCTCTTTTATTGTTGTTGTGTCTCTTCTAGGCTTTGGTATCAGGATGATGCTAGCCTCATAAAATGAGTTAGAGGGGATTCCCTCTTTTTCTATTGATTGGAATAGTTTCAGAAGGAATGCTACCAGCTCCTCTTTGTACCTCTGGTAGAATTTGGCCGTGAATCCATCTGGTCCTGGACTTTTTTATTTGGTGGGCTATTAATTCTTGCCTCAACTTCAGCGCCTGTTATTGGTTTATTCAGAGATTCAACTTCTTCCTGGTTTAGTATTGGGAGGGTGCATGTGTCCAGGAATTTGTCCATTTCTTCTAGACCTTCTAGTTTATTTGCGTAGAGGTATTTATAGTATTCTTTGATGGTGGTTTGTATTTCTGTGGGATCGGTGGTGATATCCCCTTTATCATTTTTTATTGCATCTATTTGATTCTTCCCTCTATTCTTCGTTATTACTCTTGCTAGCGGTCTATCTATTTTGTTGATCTTTTCAAAAAACCAGCTCCTGGATTCATTGATTTTTTGAAGGGTTTTTTTGTGTCTCTATCTCCTTCAGTTCTGTTATGATCTGCTAGCTGTTGAATTTGTTTGCTCTTGCTTCTCTAGTTCTTTTAATTGTGGTGTTAGGGTGTCGATTTTAGATCTTTCCTGCTTTCTCTTGTGGGCATTTAGTGCAATAAATTTCCCTCTACACACTGCTTTAAATGTGTCCCAGAGATTCTGGTACGTTGTGTCTTTGTTCTCATTGGTTTCAAAGAACGTCTTTATTTCTGCCGTCATTTCGTTATTTACCCCATAGTCATTCAGGAGCAGATTGTTCAGTTTCCATGTAGTTGTGCAGTTTTGAGTGAGCTTCTTAATCCTGAGTTCTAATTTGATTGCACTGTGGTCTGAGAGACAGTTTGTTGTGATTTCTGTTATTTTACATTTGCTGAGGAGTGTTTTACTTCCAACTATGTGGTCAGTTTTGGAATAAGTGTAGTGTGGTTCTGAGAAGACTGTATAATCTGTTGATTTGGGGTGGAGAGTTCTGTAGATGTCTATTAGGTCCACTTGGTGCAGAGTTGAGTTCAAGTCCTGGATAACTTTGTTAACCTTCTGTCTCGTTGATCTGTCTAATACTGACAGTGGGGTGTTGAAGTCTCCCATTATTATTGTGTGGGAGTCTAAGTCTCTTTGTAGTTCTCTAAGGACTTGCTTTATGAATCTGGGTGCTCCTGTATTGGGTGCGTATATATTTAGGATAGTTAGTTCTTCTTGTTGAATTGATCCCTTTGTCTCTTTTGATCTTTGTTGGTTTAAAGTCTGTTTTATCAGAGACTAGGATTACAATCCCTGCTTTTTTTTGTTTTCCATTTGCTTGGTAGATCTTCCTCAATCCCTTTATTTTGAGCCTATGTGTGTCTCTGCACTTGAGATGGGTCTTTTGAATACAGCACACTGATGGGTCTTGACTCTTTATCCAATTTGCCAGTCTATGTCTTTTAATTGGGGCATTTAGCCCGTTTACATTTAAGGTTAATGTTATTATGTATAAATTTGATCCTGTCATTATGATGTTAGCTGGTTATTTTGCCCATTAGTTGATGCAGTTTCTTCCTAGCATTAATGGTCTTTACAATTTGGCATGTTTTTGCAGTGGCTGGTACCGGTTTTTCCTTTCCATATTTAGCACTTCCTTCAGGAGCTCTTGTAAGGCAGGCCTGGTGGTGACAAAATCTCTCAGCATTTGCTTGTCTGTAAAGGATTTTATTTATCCTTCACTTTTGAAGCTTAATTTGTCTGGATATAAAATTCTGGGTTGAGAATTCTTTTCTTAAGAATGTTGAATATTGGCCCCCACTCTCTTCTGGCTTGTAGAGTTCCTGCCGAGAGATCCGCTGTTAGTCTGATGGGCTTCCCTTTGTGGGTAACCTGACCTTTCTCTCTGGCTGCCCTTAACATTTTTTCCTTCATTTCAACCTTGGTGAATCTGACAGTTATGTGTCTCGGGGTTGCTCTTCTCAAGGAGTATCTTTGTAGTGTTCTCTGTATTAACTGAATTTGAATGTTGGACTGCCTTGCTAGGTTGGGGAAGTTCTCCTGGATAATATCCTGAAGAGTGTTTTCCAGCTTGGTTCCATTTTCCCCATCACTTTCAGGTAAACCAGTCAAATGTAGGTTTGGTCTTTTCACATATTCCCATATTTCTTGCAGGCTTTGTTTGTTTCTTTTTGGTCTTTTTTCTCTAAACTTCTCCTCTTGCTTTATTTCATTAATTTGATCTTCAATCACTGATACCCTTTCTTCTACTTGATCAAATCAGCTATTGAAGCTTGTGTATGCATCATGAAGTTCTCGTGCCATGGTTTTCAGCTCCATCAGGTCATTTAAATCTTCTCTACATTATTTATTCTAGTTAGCCATTCGTCTAATCTTTTTTCAAGGTTTTTAGCTTCCTTGCGATGGGTTTGAACATCCTCCTTTAGCTCGGAGAATTTGTTATTACCGACCTTCTGAGACCTACTTCTGTCAGCTCATCAAAGTCATTCTCCATCCAGCTTTGTTCTGTTGCTGGTGAGGAGCTGCCATCCTTTGGAGGAAAAGAGGAACTCTGGTTTTTAGAGTTTTCAGATTTTCTGCTCTGGTTTCTCCCCATCTTTGTGGTTTTATCTACCTTTGGTCTTTGATGCTGGTGACCTACAGGTGGGGTTTTGGTGTGGATGTCCCTTTTGTTGATGTTGATGCTATTCCTTGTTGTTTGTTAGTTTTCCTTCTAAGAGTCAGGTCCCTCAGCTGCAGGTCTGTTGGAGTTTGCTGGAGGTCCACTCCAGACCCCGTTCGCCTGGGTATCACCAGCAGAGGCTGCAGAACAGCAAATATTGCAGAACAGCAAATACTGCTGCCTGATCCTTCCTGTGAAAGCTTTGTCCCAGAGGGGCACTGGCCTGTATGAGGTGTCAGTTGGCCCCTACTGGGAGGTGTCTCCCCATTAGGCTACACAGGGTTCAGGGACCCACTTGAGGAGGCAGTCTGTCCGTTCTCAGAGCTCAAACACCGTGCTGGGAGAACCACTGCTCTTTTCAGAGCTATCAGACAGGGACATTTAAGTCTGCAGAAGTTTCTGCTGCCTTTTGTTCAGCTGTGCCCTGCCCCCAGAAGTGGGGTCTACAGAGGTAGCAGGCCTTACGGGGATGCAGTGGGCTCCGCCCAGTTCAAGCTTCCCTGGCAGCTTTGTTTACCTACTCAAGACTCAGCAATGGTGGATGCCTCTCCCCCTGCCAGGCTGCTGCCTCACAGGTTGATCTCGGACCGCTGCACTAGCATTGAGCAAGGCTCCGTGGGTGTGGGACCCGCCAAGTCAGGAATGGGATATAATCTCCTGGTGTGCCGTTTGCTAAGACCATTGGAAAAGCGCAGTATTTGGGCAGGAGTGTCCCAGTTTTCCAGGTGCAGGCTGTCACGGTTCCCCTTGGCTAGGAAAGGGAAATCCCCTGACCCCTTGTGCTTCCTGGGTGAGGTGATGGCCTGCCTTGCTTCGGCTCGCCTTCCGTGGGCTGCACCCACTGTCCAACCAGTCCCAGTGAGATGAACCAGGACCTCAGTTGGAAATGCAGAAATCGCCATCTTCTGCTTCGATCATGCTGGGAGCTGCAGACTGGAGCTGTTCCTATTTGGCCATCTTGGAACCATGACTGCTTCTTTTTTTGGTGGGGGTTGGGGGAGGTCTTTAACAGCATGTTTAAAATTTAGGTGTAATTTACATACATTAAAATGCATACACATAAGTATACAGATCAGTAATTTTTACATATATCTAAACCCCTGTAGCCACCACCCACATCAAGAAACAGAACATTCCCGACAGTACAGAAGGTTCCCTCATGCCTTTTCCCAGGCAATATCTGCTCCCCCTCCCAGAGGGGTATTCGGACTGTATCAACATAGATTAGTTTTCCTGTTTTTACATTTTATATGAAATAGAATCATCTAATATGTGCTTTGTTTTATCTAGCTTCTCTTAACCTACTCGTTTTGAGATTAATGCATAGTGTGTGTGTGCGCGCGTGCGCGCGTGTGTGTGTGTATATATAATCAGTGTGTGTTCTTTTTTGTTGCTGTGTGGAATTCCATCATATGAATATGCCACAATATGTTTTCTCCATTATCCTGATGATGGACATTGAAGTTGTTTCTGATTTTATCTTTTATGAATAAGGATACTATGAACATTTTTATACCAGTTTTCATGTACGTATTTTTTTTGTTTATTGAGTAAATGCTAGCGAGTGTAGATGCTAGATCAAAGGGTCACTGTTTAGCTTTATTAGAAACTGCCAAATAGCTTTTCAAAGTGGTTCTTCCTTTTACACCCTCACCAGCAATGTGTAAGAGTTTGAGGCCGGGCGTGGTGGCTCAAGCCTGTAATCCCAGCACTTTGGGAGGCCGAGACGGGCGGATCACAAGGTCAGGAGATCGAGACCATCCTGGCTAACACGGTGAAACCCCATCTCTACTAAAAAATACAAAAAAACTAGCCGGGCGAGGTGGCGGGCACCTATAGTCCCAGCTACTCGGGAGGCTGAGGCAGGAGAATGGCATAAACCTGGGAGGCGGAGCTTGCAGTGAGCTGAGATCCGGCCACTGCACTCCAGCCTGGGCGACAGAGCGAGACTCCGTCTCAAAAAAAAAAAAAAAAAAAAAAAAAAAAAAAGAGTTTGAGTTGGTCCCCATCCTTGTCTACTCAGTATTGTCAGTCATTTTTATTTTAGCCATTCTGGTGTGTAATTGTATTTCTTTGTGGTTTAGAGCTGCATCTCCCATATGGCTAATAAATACCTTTTCATGTGCCCCTCAGCCATTGTGACACTTATTTTATAAAATCCCTGTTCAAGTCTTTTGCACTCCCTTCTTCTGGGGATACTTTTCTTCTCCTGTGCTGTGGGACACTCCCCACCCCAATTCTTCTCACTGGCCACTCCTTCTCTGCTTCCTTTGTTGGGGTCTCCCTATTTTGCCAACCTTTCAACATTGGAGAGCCCCAGGGTGCAGTCCTTAGAATCCTTTTCTTCTGTGTATACGTATTCCCTGGATGAACTGGTCAAGTCTCATAACTTTATATCACGGACATGCTGACAACTCTCAAATTTTCCCCTCCAGCCCAGAACTCACTCCTGAACTGCAGCCTTGGGTACCAAATTGCCTGTTAGGCCTCTCCACTTGCTGTCTAACAGGTTTCTCACACTTCAGATGTCTAAAATGAGTTCCTAATCCTCCTGACGCCTGTTCCATTTGTAGGAAACAGCAACTCCATCCTTCTTGGCTCTCCCTTTTCTCTCATACCCCCACATCTATTTCTCAAACACCCTGTTAGCTGATCCTACAAAGTATCTCATAATCCAGCCGCTTCTCACCATCACCATTGCTTCCATCCTGGTCCAAGTCACCATCGTCTTTTGCCTCATTATTGATTCACAATAGCCTCTTTCGTAATTGGTTTTCGTGCTTCCACCTTTACCTCTTACACTCCTTTGCTTGGAAGTCTCCAGTGGCTTCTCATCTCATTGTAAAGCTTAGTTTTTTATAATATCTCTAAGGCCCTAGAAGATCTGATCCCATTGTTGCCTCTCTGAACACGCATCCTATCCCTTTCTCCCTTGTCCTCTCCACTGTAGCCACAGTGGCCTCTTTCTGTTCCTTGAAACACACTAAGCTTATCCCTGCCTCAGGGCCTTGACACTGGCTCTTCCCTTAAATAGGCACATAGCCCACTCCCCCATTTCCTTCTTGTCTCTGCTTAAATGTCACCTAATTAGAAATATCCTACTATTCCAAACACCCTATGTGTCCTCTTTATCCTGCTTTTCTCTATAGAACCTGTGACCATCTGGCATACTGTTGTGTGTGTGTGTGTGTGTGTGTGTGTGTGTGTGTGTGTGTTTTTTTTTTTTTTTTTTTTTTTTTTTAAACAGAGTCTCCCTCTGTCACCCAGACTGGAGTGCAGTGCTGTGATCTTGGCTCACTGCAACCTCTGCCTCCTGGGTTCAAGCAATTCTCCTGCCTTGGCCTCCCAAGTAGCTGGGATTACAGTCGCATGCTACCATGCTCAGCTAATTTTTTGTCTTTTTAGTAGAGATGGGCTTTCACCATGTTGGCTAGGCTGGTCTCGAATTCCTGGCCTCAAGTGATCCTCCCTCCTTGGCCTCCCAAAGTGCTGGGATGACAGGCGTGAGCCACTGCACCTAGCCGGGCATACTATTTGTTTGTTGCTGGTAGTCTTAGTCCTCCTACTGGAATTAGGTTAGGTTTCTCCATATAATATGCAATGACTTTTTTGGAGACAAGGTCTCACTCTGTTGCCCAGGCTAGAGTGCAGTGACATGATCTTGGCTTGCTGCAACCTCCACCTCCCAGGCTCAAGTGATCCTCCCAGCCTCCGGAGTAGGTGGGACTACAGGCATGCACCACCATGCCTGGCTAATTTTTGTATTTTCTGTAGAGATGGGGTTTTGCCACGTTGCCCAGGCTGGTCTTGAACTCTTGAGCTCAAGTGATCCACCCACCTCGGACTCCCAAAGTGCTGGAGATCACAGAGTGAGCCACCGCACCTGGCCTGGAATGACTTTTTATTCACTGATCCATACCTAGTAACTACAGCAGTGCCTGGATGTGGTAGGATCTCAATATTTGTTGGATAAACTAATGGATGGTGGGCAGATAAATGGATAGAAGATGGGTATGTCTATCTTTCTCTGTACTTTATAAGCACTCTTTCAATTATTGTATTATATTACACCAGTAATTTTTAAGTAGTGTTTAAAAACTAGTAAACTATGTAGAGGTTCGGAGAAATATGCTAATTCCTTATCTGCCTGAAAAGGGTAACCATCAGGAATCAGAGAAATGGAGAAATGCTTCCCCCACCTGGTGATCACATCTTGCTGTATGGGATCAGGCCTGAAAAGTGAGTTAAGTCTGTTGACTGAGAAAGACTGAGCTTTTATAATGAAGATGCCCTGGCAAGGAGGCACCTTGAGATTACACATTTCCCAACTATGATTGTCAAGAGAGTGATATTCTTAAGAGGAGGGTTAGCAACTCCTTTCCTGCAGCTAACTGTACCGTGAGGTCTCCTGGGCCACTCCCACCCTCTCAAATATAGCCCCAGACTCATCACTGAGGAGCAGCCTATGTCTGTGCCTTCAGGGGTGACAACAGTGGGCCAAGGCCATGCCTGCACATTCCTCCCTGGACCCCTCATTCGAAGCCAGTATCTACTGCCAGAGCAGTCCTTTGTCCACATGGGTTTCTGCAGTAGCCCAGGTCTGCAGGCCCTTGGCAGGGCTGGAGTGTGAGCTATAATCCTATAGGCTTGAAATCGTCTATGCTGTGGGCTCTTTAAAATAACCCCAAGTAACACCCATGTCTTGGTTAGGTATCCCCAGAAGCAAACCATGAGGTAAGAATTGAAGTGTAAGTACCTGTAGTTTGTTTGGGAGGTGAAGTTAGGGGGATATATTAGGAAGTGAGACAGAGAAAAGAAAGCAGCAGAAAAGGACAGGGTGTCAAGCCAGCCACAACCATGGGGAGCCGGGCTTACTCCCACTGGGGAACCCTGGGTCCACAGACCAAGCTCCTTGGGGTTCTTCTGCCTGAGTGGTGAGGAGTCTGGGGCCTTTATCCACCTGCTCCCAGTAGCTGTTGATTGAGGGCTGCTCCTGAAGCCATTAAGATCTTGACACTTCTCACCTGCTGTTTGCTGGGGCCAGAGCAGTTTTATGACTAGAAAAGTCCTCAGGTGAAAAAATGCAGGTGTCAGCAGCTGGAGACACAGGGCAGTGGATCTGGAGGAACACCAGTGGGGTCTGCGACAACCTGTGACCACCTCACAGACAAAATGACCTCTGGCTCCTCAGCGACTGCGCCACACATCTCTTTTTCACTCACTCTTCTTTCTGGTCCTCACTAAGACAAAATACAGAATACAGAGCAGCAGTTCATGGGCTATAGCATTTAAGGAGATTAAATACAGGCCTCCAACCATACAGGCCGTCTGGAAGGTTTGGCCTCCAGATGGGGACACAGCGAGGTCATCTCTGCTTTCAGGGAGCTCTCAGAGTCTCAGGAACAGATGTACACGGTTCATCAGAGTGTGGCTCAGAGCCCAGGGTGGGTTGGGAAAAAGGTGAGTTATTTAGCATTGGAGGAGCTACAAACAGGCTGTAGCCACGGCTGCCAACATGCCTGAGCCACTTAGAAGGGCTTAGGGTGGTGAGGGTACAGGTCTACCTATGAAGCTGGGTGATAGTCGTGGTAATTACAGTCACCTACTATAGCCTCACAATGAGCTGTTATAAAAATGAGGAAACTGGAGCTCCAGAAATATTTCTCAGCCCCAGGACAATGCAGCCAGGAAATAGCATAGCTGGGATTTGAGCCCAGCTTGTCTGGACACTGAGCCTGTGTTTTGTCCACTATGCATGCACTTCTCGCAGATGAAGATTTGCCTTCATCCAAGGGGAATGTCTGTGTGAGACAGTGGCAGCCTCTGATGGGTTCCTGCCTATTGGCAAGGTGGTTAGAGCTGTGCATTGAGAGGTCTTCTCCAAGGTATCAATTTTCCTCTGGGAAGGTTAAAGAAGGACCTTGCAAAGCCCATGGCCTTTGAATAGAGAGCTCTGTTCTGTTTGCAGTGACTCCCCTCAAAAGACAAAATGCAATTCTCTAAAGCTTTACCAAAACCTTTTCTCTAAAGGGGAAAAAAAAAATGAGGTGGCTGCTCAGGGGCTGAGCAGAGAAAACCATCAGGCAGGAGAGATGGGGCTATATTTGAGAGGGTGGGAGTGGCCCAGGAGACCTCACGGTACAGTTAGCTGCAGGAAAGGAGTTGCTAACCCTCCTCTTAAGAATATCACTCTCTTGACAATCATAGTTGGGAAATTGTAATCTCAGGGTGCCTCCTTGCCAGGGCATCTTCATTATAAAAGCTCAGTCTTTCTAAATGCAGCCCAGCTCTCCTCTGAAAAGAGATGTGAGAATTCCATTGACACTCACTGAGCACCTAGAAACCAGAGACCCAGAAACCCAAAGGTGGGTCACATGGTCACCCTGTCCCTGGGGAATGCACAGGAAAAGAGCTCTGCCTCCCAGAAAGTTCCAGGTGTTGGGGTAAATAGAGATCCTGCTGCTGCCTCTACTCCCTTACTGGTCTCCCTGGGGACATATTTGAACATACTTTACTCATGAATTCTCATCTCAGGGTCTGCTTCTAACCAGACCTAAAACAGATAGGTGCCCCCCTTTTTTAATCAGTAACTTTGGTTTATTACAGCAGAAACTTCCCAAATTACCGATCTGACCAATTAGATATGTTTTAATTTTTTTGTGGCCACAGTCTTTTCTTTCAAATGAACCTGTCTGGATTCTCATCTCTGCAATACAACCTAATATAAGTCTACTTCGTAAGGATTTGTTCTGAGAGATTATTTGTTCTGAAGGAGGCCCAATCCAGTTCAGTTAAATCTGAAGTTCTTGATCAATTGGGTTGCTGAGATTACAACTTTCTTTTTCATTAACTGTTAATACTTAAAATATCGACGTGCTAAGTTTTTAATCTTCTCTTTTTTGACCTATAAAAAGGTCAATTATATCCCAAAGTTTCACCTTCTATTTGGCTATTGTGTATCATTCTTTAAATATCTGGCTGAGTTCAACTTGCTAAGATTTTATTTAGTATATTTGTATCTATAGTCATAAACAGGATTTATCTGTAATTTTCTTTCTTATGTGTTCTTTGTCAGGTTTTGGTGTCAGACTTCTGCTAGTATTTGCAAAAATAAGCAGAAAGCTTGCACTTTTCTCTGTTCTCTGAAAACATACAACCAGCATAGTTGCAACAGCAGGCAATGGGAGCTGACCCTTACTGAGAGCTTGTTTATGTGCCAGAGGCTGCTCAACACTTAACTTTTATTAACTTGTTTAATCCTCACAGCAACCCAGTGGGGTATGTGGAGTTACCATCTCAGTTTTCCTGATGAGGAAACCATGGCTTAGCAAGGTTAAGGAAGTGACTCAAATTCCTTAGTGAGTGGCAGGGCTGGGATTCAGGCACAGGCAGGCTGGTACTTAATCTCCCTCCTACAAATACCAGCTTCCTTGGTGAGTGTTGGGGCTGGAGTTCAGGCACAGGCAGGCTGACTCCAGTGTGCTCTAATGCATCTTCTTTGCATAAAGAGGCTTATTTACATGTCTGATGAGGTATGCTGGCTGCCCACGTGGCTTTGTAGATATTACCCTCTGGAGTGCCAGGTGCTTTGTGAATTGGAACTTTCTCATTACATCATGGCCAGTTTTTCATGGAGGGGGCAATGGGCAAGGAAGCATTGATGAATTTTCTGAGACAGCTGCAATTTGTCTAAACAAGGCTTTTCCTTCAGTACCCAAGGATTCTGGCACACAGACCCAGCTCTCCACCAGCCTCCCCTGGAGTGAGCTTTCCTGAGGTGCCCGCATATCTCCACTCTGGGTCCTGGAAAGCTGGCAGCAGCCTCACTGTTGGGTTTTCCTCTCTGGAATTAATTTGTCCCCAAGTGAACTCAAATAAAAGGAAGAGCACCTATGAGAGCTTTGCCTTTGAATGGGGCTGGGAAGGTAGAAATAGCATGGTTTATCCTGTTTTCTCATTAGCCTGTTGAGCATTGAACGATTGGAAGTGGAATACGATGTGAAGTCTTATCCTTTGTGAGTCAGGTGGCTTGGGCTGTCTACACACACAGTCTCCAACTCCACCACCACCATCCAACTCAGGCCCAACATCATTGGGAAAAACCCAGATCCCCTGCAGAAATACAACACGAGTGACTTACTAGATGCTGGTGGCTTTGTGCTGTTGGCATGGTGGGTCTGAAACTCTTGCAGACACCAAATAAATTGGTAGGTTGTGGAATGATTGATTATATCCTGTATCAGCTGGAATCCTGTGACATATTCTAGTTTCCTAGCATGCAGAGTACCATGTGGGCAATGCTGGGTTATAGAACATCTGTGATTTTCATGGGATAAAAGCCCTTATTTTTGTTTTGTTTTAAGTCAAAAGCAATTTCTACCAATAAGAGACTGAATGAATAACAGGAGGCCCCTTGTTTGCATGGTTCAGAACTAGGCATTGCAAATATAACCATTTACTCTGATTTCAGAGGTCTGAAAAAGTTAGTTCCCCTCCTACAAGCACCAAACTTACAAATGGGAAAGTGGATGCTTAGAATGGCATGAATTTTAAATGGCTTGATCATGAGTGGGATCACGATGGCATTCACTCTCATTCAGCAAAGTTATGTGTTAACAGGTATTAAATATACCGTTATCATTTTTCCTTACTTTAGAAAACAAGCCAAAAAATTTGACCTTAATGAAAATAGAGGATTTTTAATTGAGATCAGAATTTTCATTATGAAAGTACCATTTACACATTTGGTCACTGCTGACGGTCATTAGCTAGTGGATAGATCCAAGCTTTAAATCTGAATCTTGTCATAGGAGGATGGAAGCTCAAGCTGTTAACAGCCTAAAAGGTTGCATGTTATATATGGAACAAGGCCCTGAGAAAGGAAACGGTCTGTTGAAAGTCACAAGGCCAAATGGCATACCAGGTTTTTGGTCCTTGTTTAAGAAAATTAAATCTAGGTTCAGAATAGTTTCTTCTTTCTTCCACATCTCTGAAAGTGCAGCTTGGTGCCGGAGAGCTCTGAGCAGCTCCTCGTTTTTCAGCTCAGGGTTACCATGTGTTCCGTGAAATGCTCTACCTGCTTTCTGTATCGGCTTTCTAGCCAGTTGCAGTGTGCAGTATTAGTTTTGGCTTTGGGAAATGAGGTTTCTTTGACTTGGCTGGAAGTACACAGCAACCATTTTATTTTTCTTGTGCCTCATGAATTAATAGGGCAGTGAGAGGAAAGAGCATGCATACTGAGCATTTGAGCTTTCTTAAAGCCACAATTCACCCAGCTTTCTAGTATAAAAAACTTCCTCTGGCCCAGACCAAGCAAACTCTCACTCACTGCTCAGTCCTCCCATTTGTTCATCTGGAAAGAAGGAATGTTCTGGTGGGGCCAGGCCCCATGTGGTATCTTCCTTTTCTGAAGTCATCCATTCATTCTCTTCCTGGTGGGGACTTAAGGTTGGAGGCAGCAAAAAATGGAAAGGCTAGTAGATAGTCTGTCAGCTCTGTGGGGTGGGTGTGCCATCTGGGGGGAAATGAAACCCGAGGAAGTTTGGCTTTGCAGAGTGAGGACCCAGGCAAGTTCGTTTTTTACACTTTGGTTCCCTCTCCTTCCGCCTGCACACATGAGTCAGCTCCAGGAGGACCCCGTGTCCTTGACTCTTCCTTACTAGTCCTTCAAGCTATCAATATGCCCTCTCTCCATCTTCTCCCTCTGGAATTCTCCCTTTTGGTCTCAGTTGGACTCTCTGGACTTTTTGATTCTGCTTCTTCCCAGAGTGCTGTTTTCAGACCATTGTTTTTCCTGAGATATAATGACTCAAGGGTAAATGGTACCCATCAGTTGCAAAGCCTGAAACCATAGAAACATAGGTGCAGGTGGTTTATTTGAGTAGTGGCCCCAGGAAGTAAGAAAGAAGGAAGAAAAGCCTGCAGGAGGGTATGTCTTTGAAGTAACTGCCATTGGTGCTAAGACTTTTTGAGAAGCATATAGAAAGTCACCCAGAAATGCTTACCTACAGGACAGGAGACTGGAGCACTCACCCCCCAGCTCCAATCCCAGGTGGTTAAGGGCTACCTCCAAAGAATGGATTGTCCTGCCCTGGCCAGGGGCGTCATTGAGTTTGGGTGCCCTCAGAACACTACTGAAGATGGTACAAAGCTGAAATCATCAGAGTTGGGCCAGAAGGAAGTGATACAGAACATCTAAGGCATATCATAAACCATTTCCAACCCTGATCCCAGAACAGTTCAACCTGTAATTGCTTTCTGACATTTGAGCAAAAGCATCAGTAGCTCTTCTCACAATCACAATCAGTTTACTAGGATTTTTCCATAGGCTTAAAGAAAAGACAGTCTATGTTCTAAGTACAGATGAACAAGTAAAAGTTTGTGTTCTGGAGGGGTTTGGGGTGGGGGCTTGAATCTAGACCTTGTCTCTTTCTGATCACTGTTCTTGACACTGGATATAAATTAAGAAAAATGTTAAATCTAAAAATGTCTAAAAAGTTAGGACATTTAACCTATACTGTACAAGAAGTTTATCAGCTAAGCAAATAAAATCCAGACTTTGAAAAGGTAAGTAAGGAACTGATTTACTTTAATCACAAGTCCCTTCTGCTTACAAAATGATTCATACTGAAATTTTTTAAAAATTTCTAAACAAAGTTTAGTGCAATTCACATAAAAAAAATGTACTTCAGTAATTTGCAAATATTTACTTAAGGATTTAGTAATTTAGTAGTGTTTAGTAATTTTTTCAACAAGCTCTTTTCTGTTTAAGTGGGTTCTCAGAAGTGGTTGTACCTTCAGCAGACAAGGAAAAAATTTATTTGAAGACGTTTATGAAACACCTCCCTTGTTTTTATTATGTTTGTATTCTTCTTGTATTTCTTTCTATTTGCAGTACCCTCAAGTACTTTGAAGGTTTGCGGACAGTAAATAAAATTGATGGCCATTTTTTTGTCATGTGTCTTCTGAATTGGTATGTTTTTCTGTGTTTAGAATGTCATTCTTCAGCCCCCAGGGCACACAAGTACAAAGTGAAATGAGGCGATGTCAGGGTCACCTGTGCACATTCCACTTCTCTCCAGGCTCTGGCTTCTCTTCTTTCCAGTAGATGAGCTTGAGCACATGATCTCACCACTTGGAGCCTAGTAAAATCCGTGCTACTGTTCTGCAGTTGTTCTTTCATTCTTTCTCTCTACTAAGGTTTTCACCTATGGATATCAGTTCTACTTCTCCTTGGGGCTTTAACTAAAAAGGAAGAATTGGCTGCTGCTTCTTGGAAAGTGGTGTGTGGACAGGCTGGGGCTGCCCTGCCCTTGACTGGCAGCACAGGCTCTGCAAAGAGGGTGGGTGAGTGACCACATCATTGTGGTTACCCCTTCCTGAGTGCTTCCTGTGGGCTAGGCAGGGCCTAGGTAGCTCAAAGGTGTTCCCATTTGTTCTTCACAGCAGCTCTGGATTCATTAGCATAACAAACCACCCCCAAATCTAGTGGGCTTAATACAACAACCATTTCTATTTGCTCATAACTCTAGGGGTTAGCTAGGCAGTT
The DNA here is from genome assembly GCF_024542745.1 of Macaca thibetana thibetana. NCBI lineage: Eukaryota > Metazoa > Chordata > Mammalia > Primates > Cercopithecidae > Macaca > Macaca thibetana. The sequence continues at coordinate 91,761,874 of NC_065579.1, forward strand.
TTTCAGTTCTGGGCCAGGCTCGGCTGTTCTTGGCCAACCTTGCTCATGTTTCTGTGGTTAGCTGTAGGTCAGCTGGAACCCAAATGTTGTCTGGGACAAGGGGAGTGATTTAGCTAGTGGCTCTCATCCCCAGCAGGCTGGCCAAGGCCCCTGTAGGGTTCCAAAAGAGTGAGTAGAAGTTCCAAGTCTTTTTGAAATCTAGGCCTGGAACAGACAGCATCATTTCTGCTGCATTCTGTTGGTGAGAGCAAGTCATGATTTCAGCTCAAATTCAAGGTGGGGGAATAAAATCCACCTTGTGATGGGAGTAGCTGCAAAGTCAAAACTGCAAGGGATGTAGTTAAAGGGAGGGGTGGAGAGTGGGCATTTTTGCAAACTGTCTACCCCAACCTCTGAGCGGTAGGTATAATTATCCCAGTGTTTCTCAACCAGGGGTGATTTTGTCTCCTAAGAGATAGTTCACAATTTTTGGAAGCATTTTCGGTTTCCACAACTAGTGCAGTGCTATTAGCATCGAGTGGGTATGCCAGGGATGCTGATAAATACCCAACAATGCACAGGACAGCCCCCAACACAACAAAGAATTATCCAACAATGCATAGGACAGCTCCCCACACAACAAAGAATTATCCAACAATGCATAGGACAGCTCCTCACACAACAAGGGATTATCCAACAATGCATAGGACAGCTCCCCACACAACAAAGAATTATCCAACAATGCATAGGAGACAGCCCCACACACAACAAGGAATTATCCAACAATGCACAGGACAGCCCCCTACACAACAAAGAATTATCCAACAATGCACAGGACAGCTCACACACAACAAAGAATTATCCAACAATGCACAGGACAGCTCCCCACACAGCAAAGAATTATCCAACAATGCACAGGACAGCTCCCCACACAACAAAGAATTATCCAACAATGCATAGGAGACAGCCCCACACACAACAAAGAATTATCCAACAATGCACAGGACAGCTCCCCACACAACAAAGAATTATCCAACAATGCATAGGAGACAGCCCCACACACAACAAGGAATTATCCAACAATGCACAGGACAGCTCCCCACACAACAAAGAATTATCCAACAATGCATAGGAGACAGCCCCACACACAACAAGGAATTATCCAACAATGCACAGGACAGCTCCCCACACAACAAAGAATTATCCAACAATGCATAGGAGACAGCCCCACACACAACAAGGAATTATCCAACAATGTACAGGACAGCCCCCCACACAGCAAAGAATTATCCAACAACGCACAGGACAGCTCCCACACAACAAAGAATTATCCAACAATGCACAGGACAGCTCCCACACAACAAAGAATTATCCAACAATGTACAGGACAGCCCCCCACACAGCAAAGAATTATCCAACAACGCACAGGACAGCTCCCCACACAACAAAGAATTATCCAACAATGCATAGGACAGCTCCTCACACAACAAGGGATTATCCAACAATGTACAGGACAGCCCCCCACCCCCCCCACACACACAACAAAGAATTATCCAGCCCCAATGTCAACAGCATTGAGGCTGAGAAACCCTGGATTATCCCTTTTTACACATGAGAGGAGGGTCTTACAGGTCTCATAAGTGGTGGAGCCCAGGTTTAATCCCATTTCCATACTCTTCAGCACTCACTGCTCTAGCATCCCTCTCAGGTGTTTGGATATGTCAGGCCACTTTAGCATGATGCCATTTAAGTTTCAACTTGTCTACAAAGCAGCACAATACAGTGGTTAAGAGTAGGGTTTTGTCACCAGACTTTCTGGCTTAAATCTGCTCCCATCCCAGCACCACTTAATATGTGTTGGACCTTGGGCAAGTTCAGTGATGTCTCCGCCTTGGCCTTAGTTTTCTTCTTCTTTTTTTTTAATGCTGCCTCAATTACAGAACAGATGCCTAAGTTTTCTTACGTGTGAAACTGAGCTAAGAATAATGTTGACCTCATAAATTTGTTGCAAAGATTAAATTAGACATTCATGTAAAGTACTTAGGACCATACCTGAGACATAGTAACCATTAGATATTTTTGTCTAATTCTTCTTTCCCTGATACAGTGCCCACTGTAAACCCCCAGTCATGGTGCTGACCTGGCATGTGAAGCTGACTGGGAGGAAAGAGATTTTTCTCTCCCAGCACAGTAGTAAACAGGCTCTCTCGTGCATTCATCCATCTGGGGAGCTTGGCACACAGGACAGATCCTTTCTCTTAAGTGTCCCAAGGCCAACCCTGAACCATGGAAGCCATCACTGAGCATCACTTTTTCTTTCAAAACCTCTGCAAGGGCATAAAGATGGGGGACCAAATAGGGACCAAATAAGTGAGTCCATGCTTTGGAAAGGATGACCTGAGGATGTGAGGAAGGGGAGAGCTGGGAGCTGAGTGGTAGCAGTGGGGGCCCTTGGTTGGCAGGTGGGTGGGTGTGACTGAGGCTCACCTTGACTAGACTGGGTGGATGCCTGCCCTCACACACAAACCCATGCTTTCAGAAGAAGGCGTCAGGCCTCCTTGTATGGAGACATCATCACCTGCATGCTTCATCTTTAATTTGAGAAGCTTATGTGGGAGGAAACAGCACATTCTAGTGAGAAGATAGATTTTGGAAAGTCTGGAGCAGACAGCATGAATCCAGGGTTTCTAAAGAATACCCTCTCCATGCTACTCAGGAGGCAGAGGCAGGGGAATCGCTTGAACCGGGAGGCGGAAGTTGCAGTGAGCTGAGATAGCGCCACTGCACTCCAGCCTGGGCGACGAGAGCGAACCTCCGTGAAACTTTCATTCTGACAGTAGGAAGAAGAAAAGACTCTAACTGACTGCTTGTGATACGGCAAACCAAGTTCAGTGTTGTATTTACTTTTCTGGATTTATTTTCACAAATATTCAGCTCAGAATGTGCCAGGGAGGGGAGGAACACAGGAGCTGTATTGGCCGCAGCCACATGCGTCATCCCAGGGGACACTCATGTGAGCCCTGTGGAGCAGGAATTGTTATTCCCATCTTACAGGGGTGACAGCTTAGCTCAGAAAGCTTGCAGTTTGCTCCAGATCACAAAGCTAGTAAGTAGCAGAGCTGAGATTGGAACCCCCATCTGTCTAATGGCAACGCTTACTCTTTGGCTATTCTGCCTCACAATTAAATGGGGTAGGACCTGATCCCTGACATCGAGAAACTGATGGTGTTGTCAAGAAATAAACATCCCCCCAAGACACACACATAAATAGAGAAAAATAAAAAGGTAGGATGAACCCACGAGCATGGTTTGTGTGGGAGGGTGTCTTGATCCTGGGCTCGCAGGGCTGTCTGCTGAACATGACAATTATCTTGGCTTCATGGTAACCTTTCAGAGGAACTGAGCCCCAGACATCAGAGATAGATTCTTTATTTGGGGAGTGACTACATAATTTAACCATTTGTTACTTTTTATTTTATCAGACTGGGATCCTTTAGGAGCTGAAAGGGACAGCATGAGTAATTAGCCCTAGGACAACAGGCATAAACCAGGACTGCCCCAGGCAGTTAAGATACATGGTGACTCTACTTATGGCCAAAATACAAGGAAGGCGTAGTGTCTCCGCAGCTTCCTGAAGAGGGAATGAAGGGCAAGGCTCTGGTCTTACAGCCAGCTGAGGGGGCCCTTCTCTCCCCACTATCTGACTCTGGGTCTCTGCTTCCTCATCTGGATAGCAGCCCTAACACCCACTGTGTTAGTTATCTGTTGCTGTGTCACAAATCACATCTCAAAACCTGGTAGCTTAAAACAACGTTGATTAGCCCTCATAGCAGGTCGGGGACTCCCGGGTGGTTCTGGCTCAAGGTCTCTTATGAGACTGCAGTCAGGATGTTGGCTGGGGACGCAGTTGTCTGAAGGCTGTACTGGAGGATCTGCTTCCCTTGTGGCCCCTCGCTTGGCTGGCTGTTGGCCACAGGCCACAGAGCACTCAGGACCAAGGACTGGAGCGGTGGGACCCTCGTCCTTCATCAACACAAGCAGGGCAGGAGGATGCGGGTCTGCACCTGCTGTTGGCTGGCGGCCTCAGTTCTTCTCCACATGGGTCCCTCCAATAGGTAGCTGAAGTGTTCCACCACGTAGTGACTGACTTTCCCCAGTGAAACCATCCAGGAGTGCAAGAACTGGGCAGACACTCACCTTTTCATGACCTCTCAGAAGTCACACAGCATCACTTCTGCCACATTCTGTTTTTCAAAAGCGAGCCACTAAGTCTGGCCTACATTCAAGGGGAGGGGAATCATAGCTTACTGTAACCTTGAACTCTTGGGCTCAAGTAATCCTCCCACCTCAGCCTCCAGTGTAGCTGGGAGTATAGGCATGTGCCACTATATCTTGCTCTTTTTTTAATTTTTTGTAGAGATGGTGTCTTGCTGTGTTGCCCAGGCTGGCCTCAAACTCTTGGCCTCAAGTGACCCTCCCACCTCAGCCTCTCACAATGCTAGGATCATAGGTGTGAGCCAGTGCACCTTGCCTAGGCTTCACCTTTCAAAGGGAGAAGTGTCAAATAATTTGTGAACATAGTCTAAAACCACTGTACTTATGATCAGTGTTCTACACTTATAAGTTAAGTACCATATGTAAAGTGCAACAGTACCTGGCATCCATTAAAAACGGAATCTTGGCCCTCCAGGGTCCAGCAGCTGCACTCCTGAATGCTGGTGGGCACGGATGGGGTTTGATGTCCAGTAAGCCTGAGAAGCCCCGCAAATACAAATGAGCCCAAGTCACCTTTACAGTTGGGGCTTGAGGAAGTTAGGTCGGCTCTGAGGCTCCCCCTGATGTGGGACACTTTTCAGGGGGCTCCAAGTGACCACAGAGGGTCCCGCCTCAGTATGGACATTTCCGTGTGTCCTCCTGAAACCCTCTGGTGAGCATCCCCATCCACCCTTTGGTGCCTGGAACCATGGTGGCTCGTTGTCCATCCCACTTGGGGGAACCGGGCCTCAGAACTACAGCTCAGAGGCCTACTCTGTGAGCTGTCCTTTCTATGGCCTTGATTAAATTTGCTTCTCTGAACACTGTGAGGTATCTGTATCTGTTTCAACTTTTCTAGTGACAGCAATAGAAAACCTCAATTGGTATGGGTAAAAGAACGTAGGGTTTTGCAAAGTGAAAATACCTGGGGTTGGCTTCGACCACAGCTTCTGGTTGGACCTCCAAAAGTTGTCACAGTGTCTCTTTCTCTCTCTCCATCTGTCAGCTTGTCTTCCTTGTTTTGGCTTCATTCTCAGACAGGCTCTCTGTCCCTTCAGGGTGGCAAAATGGTTGCCAGGCCACAGTGAATAAATAATCTCATTTCCTAAAAGTTCTTGCAAAAATGTCATTGAGTCTCGTTGGTCCAATTGGGTTAAGCCTGGGTCGCATGCCCACCTCTTAATGGGATGGGAGTGAGGTGGAGTGGGGAGGGGATGGCTCCCCAGAGGGAAGGGTAGATGGATGATGGATATGGGTGGCAAGAAACATGTCTGCCATGGTATTGTTGTTTTCATTTACCAATGAAGTGTTGGCACTCAGAGCAGGCAAGTAGCTTGGCCAGAGTCTCATAGATAATAGCAGGTGCAGACCCTCATCCTCCCGTCCTGCTAGTGTTGACGAAGGACGAGGGTCTCACCACTCCAGTCCTTGGTCCTGAGTATTCTGTGGCCATCTTCCCTTAAAGCTCTAAGACAGACCAGCAGCTCTGGAAGTGACTGGGTTAAAACCCCAACGGCTGAAGACAGTGGCGTGGGATGATAACTCACTGATGGGAGACAGAATTTCTGTCTCTCCTCTCAGAAGCCCTTTGAAGAACTCAGCTGTCTGGACAAAAGTGGGAGCTTTTGTTGTCTAGAAGTCCATGTGACCTTTCCTTTCACCTTTTAGTGCTGTCTAAGTGTAAGATTTAAGCACAGCATTCTTTTCCCACGTGTCATTTTTCAGCAGTTAAAAATTCATCAGCTGAGGCCACACAAACTTGGTGCTCCCTCCTCTACCACCCCTCAGCTAGAAGGTTCAACTAAAGGGACTGACGCTGTCTCCAGATGCAGACTGGGGCCATGGATTGAGCCACAGAGGGAGGAGGGAGGAGGGTCTCAAATTAAGAAGACAAGAAACAAACGCTTTCCCCAAATAAGCAGGAAGTCTGAGCATGGAACCGGGCTGGTTGGAGCTGGGGAGGGGGTATGGGAGGTACTTTCAGCACTCCCTCGTGAGATCATGGAACAGGGCAGGAAATCTGAACCTGCTGCCAAAGAAAACTCGCTTTGCCTTTTATAAAAAACCTGTTGAGCTTTCTTCACAAGGGAGCTGCTGGTGGGGACTCACAAACGGGCATGCTGCCTGCCAGCAAGGGTCTTCTGGCCAGCCCTAAAGGCCTGGGGCTGCTCTGCTTGCAGCCACACGGCTGTTTCTGAGCTAAGGGTGACCCTCCAGGTGGATGAGATTCCCTCCAATCTTTTTATTTCTGGTTGGGAAACCCCACACAGACCAGAGTCTGTCTCATGGTTTAAAAGGCTGCATGCAAAACATTTCCTACCCTGGCAGAAATGCTGCATTGAGCCACAGCCCTCCCTCTGTAACCTGTGCAGTGCCAAGGGAACAGGGGCTGCGTGATGATGTACCTAACAGGGTGTCCCCCATCAGGACAGTCACAGGGGTGGAGCAAATGCAGGAGCCATGGAGCCAAACTGAACTGGGTTAGAATCCCAGTTTCAGCCACTTAATAGTTGCATGGATATTGGCAAGTTGCCTGAGTTCTCAGAGGTTTGATTTCCTCATCTGTAAGGTGGGAAGTGTGAGACCTACCTCACGGTTGTCAGTGTTAAATAAGACAGGGCAGACATGATGAAGGTACTCTGTAAATGTATGTCCATTCCCTCCTCCTCCTCTGGGTTCCTTTTCAGCATTTCCTCACCACGTCACCATTGTAAAGTTTTCTAGCCCTATTTATTTTAGTAAGGGGAACTGGAGGCAGCTTAGAGGGAGGTAACATCTGGATGTCACAGTGACAGCTGGTGGCTGGTGAGGAGTCCCCAGGCCAGGGGCAAGGGACCCTGCAGACTTCTCAGCATCCCCTGCTCAGAAGGGGCTCTCAGAGTCCATGGGCTCAGCAGGCTGATTCTTCCCCTCTCCCTTGAGACCATCCTCCATGTGGGTCCCACCCAGGAAGCTGCTTCCCTCCCAAGGGAAGGAAGCCACCAGTGTTTCTAGAATCTACATCATTGCCACTCAAAGGATGGTCTCCTGACCACCAGCATCCATACCAGCTGGGGCCTGCTCAGAAAAACAACCGTGGGCTCCTCCCCAGACCTGTTGAGTCAAACTCTGCGGGGAGTCCCAGCGGTCTGTGTTTTAGCAAGCCTCCATGACTCGAATGTGTGCCACAGTTGAAGAGCCACTGTGCTACGGGCAGGTTATCCCAGAGCAAAGGAAAGAAAACTTCCTCTGCACCATGCACTCTGAAGGCCCCACTGCATGCGGGCATCTGTGAGGCAGCATGGGACCTGATCACTCTACCATATATAGCTGTTGTGTGACCTTGGAAAGTTCCTTCACCCTCTCTGGGTCTCTGTATCCTCATCTGTGAAATGGAACAATCATAATACTGGTAGGGTTTTTGAGAAGTATCAATCTGTTCATCCTAGCAAAATGCTTAGCAAAATGTCACGTGATCAGAGTTCAGGACAGTTAAGCTCTATCCTGTTAATGTTGAGGCAGCCCACCCAGGTTAAGGGTCTCATTCTGAGAGTGGCTTTGAACAGCCTGAGAACCTACCACAACTGTAGGTGGCAGAGCAAAGAAAACTCTTGAAAAGTTTCTCTTAGAGCCTAATAGCAACAACTATCACCATGGTGGCAGCCACCAGAGTAACTCATTATATCGTTCCAGCAACACTGTGGGTTAGGAGTTACTATCTGTATTTTTACAGGGAGGTACTTAAGGTACTACTTGGTAAGTGGTAGAGCCAAGTCAGTTTGAAAAAAACGTAATCATTGTGCAATGACAATTTGAGACATCTTCAGGGTCCCAGTTCCATCCCCTAGGAAACTGTAAAGAGGAGAGGGGCTTCAACCTGCTGTTCAGGGCCTCTGCCCTCATTCCCTGGAGCCTGGTATGGACAGTGTGAGAGGCATCGTTCCCAAAGTAGACAAAGAGAAAACACATGGGAATGGTAATTAAACAAGTCCATGTTTAAGGGGCACTTAAGTAGATTAAAATCAATATGTAGTCACGTAAGTCTGCTAAGCCATCCTTAATGTTTGGTGGGTGGATTTCTTTGTTTAAAAATTCCTGGTCTGCTTGAAACTGGCTGCCCCAATGAAACATGAGATAGGACAAGAGATTCGCAGGACCTGGAAGACCACTTGCTCCGAGTCTGAAATGTTTACACTGCCTCTGACTGGCATCTCGATACCAGAAAGGAGAAGAGGGGGACTAGATGTTTTTGTGTGATAGTCTCTTTCCTGCTATCTTAGGCTGAGTTCCCTAAAACAAAATCCTGAGATAAGACATCATGTAAAAATAACTTGTTAGGAAGTGTTCTCAGGGGAATGGGAAGTAGAGCTTTAATGGGAGGGAGGTCAAACAAGGATGTGATATCAAGCAAAGTCCCCAGGAGGGAGAAAGAAGGTGGGTGACTTTGGCACCGTCTAAAGTATAGGTCACATCTCAGTGTCCCAGTCAGGGACAAAAGAGCATGGCTGAGGATTCCCCCAAGGGGATGTGAATTCCCAAGCACTTCCATCTCTCCATGTTCATGCAAAGAAGGTGCCAGCAGCCCCGTGGCCATCCTCCAACAAAAGACACAGAGGCGCTGGCATCTGGGGAGTCAGTGTGCTTGGCTGTGCCTGGTAGAGACCCCTGGATGGAGCTCCGTGATGTGGGATTTACATCCCGCCCATACTCTGCTATGAGAGAGATGGTGTGCAGCCAGTCCAGCCATCTGAAGCAGAACGAAAAATAGTATGGAAAGCAAGGCACCGTAAAACATTTTCAAAGGGAGAAAAAGAATGAGCAAAACTATCCTGTAGAGGAGAGAGACATTGAAAATGACATATACAGACGCCGAAAAGGTTGCTCAGTCAACTACTTCTGCAGGGTCAAAGCATGGGAAGTAATCAGTAAATGACCAATTTCTCTCTTCCTCACAGCCAAGCCAGCTCCTAACATAACTGGAAGTTTAATATATTCCAACAAGTTCAGAACAAGCATACTAGATCTTAAGGCAATCTCATGGCCCTGCAGCTCATCCTTTTTTTCAAAGAAATTAATTTTCAAAAAATGACTCTATTGAGATTGAATTTAGAACGTATCCATTGCCATAACCAAAAGCAACCCTTACTATTTGTATGTGCAAGTCATTTTAAACAACTGGCCCATTAACTGAAATATGTCAGAAACAAATATGGGAGAAAACTAAGGTAATCCTGGGAGGCAAAGCCTGTCTCCCTATATTGTTCTTAAAAATACAAAAGGAACCCATAACTTCATCATTTAATTATATTAGCAGGTCCTGCATTCAGTGCTCTTGTAAAACTGTCTTGCCCTTGTTCTAATTGCGTATTGAGCACCGAGGTTCTTGGCATCGGGCTTTTCCTTGATGTGTGCATGTTCAGAACACACTAAGAGACAGCCTGTGTGCCCCTTCCTGTCCTCATGGGCATTTCCTAAAGCTTCAGCCCTAAGCTGGTGTATGTTTCTCTGTTACATCAACTGCCAAGGCAAATACTTTATATCTGGTATTTAATGGAAAAGTTTCTGAGGACAGGGCTATACTCACATACCTCCACACCTGGCACAGTAGATGAGCTCACTATCTATTGAATAAGCTGGTGACAGAGCAGAAGTTCTATTGCAGCCACAAAGGCCTATTCAGTCTTTAAGCCTGATGAAGTTCTGAATAAGTAAACCCTCAGCTACATCAGGCAGTTTATGAATGATATTTTTTGTTATTGTCATTTGTAATAGCTTTTGACCTATGTGTTTGTATTAGTCCGTTTTTACACTGCTATAACGAACTATCTGAGACGGGTAATTTATGAAGAAAGAGGTTTAATTGATTCGCAGTTCCAGAGGCTTCACAGGAAGCATGACTAGGAGGCCTCAGGAAGCTTACAATCATGGCAGAAGGTGAAGGGAAGCAAGAACCTTCTTCACATGGTGGCAGGAGAGAAGGGGGGCTGGTGGAGAAGTGCCACACACTTTTAAACCATCAGATCTCATGAGAACTCACTCACTATCACGAGAACAATAGGGGGAAAATCCACCCCCATGATCCAGTCACCTCCCACCAGGTCCCTCCTTCAATCTGACATGAGATTTGGGTAGGGACACAAATCCAGACCATATCAGTGTTCAAATGATGAGCTAATTTTCCCACTAAAGTAAGCACTGGTATGGTACATAGTATGACTATGGTAGTCCAGTATCAGATTCCATAATTTAAAGCACTATTAGACCTTTTAGTTAGTTAAAAGGAAAGGTAAAACAACGGTAATAACAATGAGCTGCAAAGTAGGACGTGTGGTGTGGGAATGGGGACAGCCAAAGCTTCTCTGGTAAAGGGAGGCCAGATTTCAGCCCCTGGTGCAACCGCACCCATATGCATTCATCATGTGAGATGATAAGCATCTTTCCTTGAACCAGTTGGTTCTTCTTCTTCCTCCCAGGCTGGGAACTTCTCCTTGGAGACAGCAGGAACTGTGTTACAAAGGCATATGGCCCAATGAAGGACACTGAGGCTACTCAATAATTATTAAATGAGAGCATGAACAAAGGAATGTGAGAAGTAACAGAAAACATACGTGTCTCACACATGAGAATTGTTCTGTAGAAGCTGTTTCCCATTTGAGACAAAATAAAAAACACTTGTTGAACGAGTAGATGGGCTTCCTCTGGGAGCACAGCAGGTGGGCACCCATGTTGGAGCCAGCCATGGTCTGCAGAGTTCATTTCTCTGAGTCCCTGCCCCAGGGGCACATGACACAGGAGGCTCCAGACACCTGACTCAAAGGCAGAGAGGACCATAATACCAGGGTTCCTCAGTCCTCACCAGCATAAGAATCCCAGGGAAGGCATTTTTTTTTTTTTTTTTTTTTTTTTTTGGTCACATACTCTAGGTCTCAATCTCTTTACTTCAAAAATGGCAATGGCTACATTAGCCCTTGGGACCAGTGTTTCAAAGGCTAGTGTAGAACACTTGCCTCAGGTGATTCAAAATCCAGGTTTCCTGACTGCTTCTGCTGTAAAGAATCCCACTCTGGAGGCTGGGGCCTGCAATCTGCATCTTTAACAAGCCCACCAGAGAATTTCAATGCAGTTTCACTTTTGAAGGTTTTTAACTTGGGTGTCCATCAGAACCACCTGGGAAGCTTTCAGCACATGCATGCCTATGTCGCATGCATTGATTCTGTGGCCACACAGAGGGGCCTGCATCTGGGTCTATTTTACAAAGCTTTTCATAGGATCATCATCATCACCTTTCCAGCACTGTTATGCAAATTGGAGAGACTCATGCCAAGGTGAAGCGCTTGGTGAAAGCAGCCAGGACTTCTATGCAGTGTTCAGCCTGTACAGCTGGGCATGGCATCCCTGGCTCCCAGGTGGTTCTAGTGCACACCCCCAGTTAAGAACCAATGAAGAATGTGGCTTGTTAACAACCTTTGAAGGCTCTTTAGCAAAAACAAAGTGTCATATTGGGATTCATCTGTGGCAGTTTGCAGAACACATCAGGGGAGAGAGCTGAGAGCAAGGCATCCACCAGGAGGCCGTTTTGTGCTGGTCTGGGTAAGAGGAGATTGGAGCTGACCTGTTGAATCAACAAAGAGAAATGGAGGAGGGCTCATCCTAAAAGTGGATACCAGTTCTTTAAGAAGAGTCCTGAGATGTACCCAGGAGTAGCAAAGTGGATGTTCCAACCCGAGGGAAGAGATTAGTAAGCTGCTGCCCCCTGAGACAGGGCTCCATGAGCTGACAGGTTGAGCTATGGAGACGCACTCCAAGGGTGCTAGACTAGGAAGAGGTCCTCTCAGGCCCCATCCCTTCATCTGCAGCCAAAGGAAGTTCAGCAGTAGCTGCCCCCGGCCTCTGTTCTCAGTCCACAGCTCCACCAACCCAGTTGCTTGTGCAGAGGGAGAGGATGTGGAGAGATGCTGTCAACACTCTCCATGTCCCCTCCACCCACCCTGGAGGCTGCCTGTGACAGTCCCTCTGCAGGCTGAGACCTGTCTGTGTCTCTTTGGTTAGCAACTTTCTCTGGCTACAGGAGTGTGCTGCACCCAAGAGTCAGGAGGGCTGGAAGTGCAGGATAGTCAACGTCCCCAGTACAGTTTTCTACCAAGGAGAGACCAGCGAGATGGATAGATGCCCCAGCTTTCTCACCTGTTGGTGACACACTTCACTACTCTCTCGTGGAGCTCCCTGAGATCACCACCCAAACACACTAATTACACCCCAATGCTTGTCCTAAAGTCTGCTCCGATAAGGGGCATGTGAATAGACAGGTCTTCAGTTCCAGAAAAGTAAGTACTCACACAGACAATCTCTCTCAAATAACATGGAAAGTATACATATTATTTTTCTGGAGGGCAGAGGGTATCATGAGGAAGGTGGTCTTCATGCAGTGAATATCGTGTTTCCTCCAGGGAGGGCTCAGTGACATGGAGCAGTGCTTCTCAAATGTCCATGTTCACAGAGGTTAGCTTCTAACTCATCAGGTCTGGGGTGGGGCCTGAGAATCTGCATTTCTAACAGTGAGCGTGTCCAGGGACCACACTTTGAGTAGCAAGGCCTTCACAACTTCAAGTTGCAAACCAATTTTGAATGAGCAGAGTAGAAGGGGGTTTGTAGGGGAGAAGGAACTCTTCACCGTGAGTACATTTCTATGAAGATTTCTGGCCAGGATTTTAGTAAGTACCTAAGCCCCTTCAAACACTTGACTCCTACATAACCTTTTCATCCAAACACCATTCATGAATTGTTTTTATGCCATGAGGTTAAATTATTTCCTGTCATTTCAGGGGAGGTCCCCACTTGTTGAGTTTTCAGTCAGCCTATAAGACAAAGGAAAAGAGTGATAGAAAATAAAAATAATTTAATTCATTAGATGGAATTCAACTTTGAATTCTTAGTTTGTTGACTAAGAATTTGCAGCCTCTGAGGAAATTTTTTTTAATTGAAGAAGAGAAACCAGTTTTTAAAAATCTGAGAATAATTCATTTGTGACTATTTAACAGAAGGAAAATCTTCCTGAGTGAACATCAAATGCTTTAATTACTTCTTAGGCTTTAGAAGGGATGGCTTGCTGGTCTTTGTACTTTGGGCTTTCTGTTAACGACTGGTTGACTTAGATTTATTTGTTTATTTAGCTTCTTAATTTCATATCCTGTGGTCCTGAAGAGGACAATCACCAGGATTTAGGGGAGTGTTTTTGTCTGTCTTCACTTTGGAAAAAATGTAGTGATTAGTCCTAAACAGGGTTGATTCACCACACTACAGAGGGATGTGTTAGGAACGAGACAGCTTGTTCAAGTGCTTTTGAATTTGTATTCAGTTTTTAAAATGTAAGATCATTTTTACTCATTTTAAATCTTTCAAGGCACTTTCTTCCTCAGGGCCAAGTGGACTGTTTGGGACGAGACCTCGCCGTCTCCATTTGATCACATAATTGCTTCTGATGCCCGCCAGTCTGCAACTGCCAGTGACTGGCACAGGGTTATTTCCTTGCACTTCAAATTTCTTTTCTTTCTTTTCTTTTTTTTTTTTTCTTTTGAGATAGACTCACTCTGGCACCCAGGCTGGAGTGCAGTGGTGCAATCATATCTCACTGCAACCTTCCTGTGCCTGTGATCTTCCCATCTCAACTCCCAAGTAGCTGGGACCACAGATGTGTGCCACCACATCTGGCTAATTTTTATTTTTGTTGAGACAGGGTCTTACTATGTTGTCCAGGCTGGCCTCAAACTCCTGGCCTCAAGTGAACCTCCTGCCTTAGCCTCCCAAAATGCCAGGATTACAGGTGTGAGCCACCCATACCTGCCCTCCGAATTTTACTACCTAACTTGGGAGAGGAATTTTGCATTAGCAGTTACATGGTTCATCTGCCTCCAACATTTGTTTTGACTGTAGTTTTTGCTTGTTTCACTTTTTTAAGCTTGGAAAGAACAAATTTAGAATAGTGTAGGCCGTGGCTTCCAAATGGATGTTTTGACAAAATTTCAAGGAAGCAACTGGCTTTGTAGTGCTTTCTTTGCCCTGATTCTCCAAATCCCCCATGTGCATGGGTAATCACCTCTGGTTCCCTCGGAGTGTCTGTGGCCAGCTCCTTCCCAGCCTTGCCAGCCCATCATCCGTATTTGGCATCTGTGCTGGAGTCACTGTGTGCTCCAGTTCCTTAAGGATACTTTTAGTTTATCTGGTCTGTGTTCCCCACCTGTTCAGACTCGATTTCCATGAATGTTTTGGGAGAGGTGAGGAAGAAACCTTTTCTGCTTATTGTTGCGTGTTCTTCACCCCAGGCCGCCTCTGGTCTATTCTTACATCACAACTAAAAATATTCTAAAAAATGTGAATCAGATGGTATGACTCCTCTGCTTAGAGCCCTCCAGTCCCTTCCCTCTGTACTTGGATCCAAGTCCAAACTCCTGATGAGCAGCAGGGCTCCGCATGGCCTGGCCTTTCATCTGTCGCTTCCCAAACATGTGGCCTCTGGTTGGTTTCTGGAACTCACCATTCCCTTCCCCACACATGCTGGTTCTTCTGTCAGGGACACTCTTCACTCTCCCTTCATGTGCTTAGCCCCTTCTTAGCCTGCAGGTCTCAGCTAAATGGTACCTCCTCAAAAGGGCCTTCCCTCCACCTATACCAGGTGTAATGCTGTTTGCCTCCTTCAGAATGCGTCTCACAGACTGTGATTACTTTAAACAGGTTCATTGAGATATAGTTCAGATGCCATGCAATTAACCCTTTTCAAGTATACAATTCAGTGGGTTTGAGTATATTTTCAGAGTTGTACATCTGAAATGCCACAGTCAATTTTAGAACATTTCATTGCCTCAAAAAGAATCCCCATACTTCTTAGCTGCCGTACCCTTTCCCCTATTTCCACCAGCCCAAGGCAAACACAAATCTACTTTCTGTCTCTCTAGATTTGGCTATTCTGGACATTGTGTATAAGTGGAATCATTTATATGAAATGGAGCCAGTCCTTTGTGACTGGCTTCTGTCACTTAGCATAATGTTTTCAGAGTTCATTTGTTTGTGGCATGTGTCATACTTCATTCCTTTACATGGCTGAATAATATTCCATTGTATGGATATACCACATTGTGTTTATTCATTCATCAGTTGCTGAACATTAGATTGTTTCCAATTTTTGTCTATTACAAATTATGCTGCTATCAATATTTGTGTACACGTTTTTGTGTGGGCTCTTGTTTTTATTTCTCTTGGGTGCATACCTAAGAGTGGGATTGCTGGGTTGCATGATAACTTATATTTCATGGTTAAAAAACTGCCAGGCTGCCTTTCAAAGCCACTATACTGTTTTACATTCCCACCAGTAGTATATAATGGTTCTAGTTTGTCCACATCCTGTCCAGCGTTTGTTATTGTCTTTTTTATTGTAGCCATTCTGATGAGTATGAAGTAGTATCTCATTGTGGTTTTCATTTAGATTTCCCTGAAGGTTAATGATGTTGAGCATCTTTTCATGTGATTATTGGCCATCTGTATGTATTTTTTGGAAAAACTGTTCAGATCCTTTACCCATTTGTTAGTTGGGTTACTTATCTTTTTATTATTGAACTGCAAGACTTTTAAAAAATATATCCTGAAGTTCCTATTAGACATATTATTCAAAATATTCTCATCCTGTAGATTTTTTCACTTTCTTGATGGTGTCCTTTGAAACACGTGAGTTTTAAATTTTGATGATATCCAGATTATCCAGTTTTTCTTTTGCTACTTTTGTCGTTGTTGTTGTTGTTGTTGTTGTTGTTATTTGAGGCAGAGTCTCTATGTGTCGCCCAGGATGGAGTGCAGTGGTGCGATCTTGGCTCACTGCAACCTCCGCCTCCTGGGTTCATCCTCTGCCTCCTAGGTTCAATCGATCCTCCCACCTCAACCTCCCAAGTAGCTGGGGCTATGGGTGTGTGTTACCACAACCGGGCTAATTTTTGTTTTTTTTAGTAGAGACAGGGTTTTGTTATGTTGGCCAGGCTGGTCATAAACTCCTGACCTCAAGTGATCCCCTTGCCTCGGCCTCCCAAGGTGCTGGGATTACAGGCGTGAGACACCGTGCTCGGCCAGTTATTTTTCATTTCCTTTTGAGTTTTTTGTTTTTGCCATCTCCACCTATAGGCTACGTGTGCTGTTTCGGCAGGACCATGTTTGCCATTGTAGCCCCATCCCCTAGAATAGGGCTTGATATGGGGCAGCAGTCAGTGAATAGCTCTTCAATGAGTTAATGAATAAACAAAGGGGTACTCAAAATGTAAAATTCTTCCTTAACTCACTAAGCAACCTTCTGATTGCAACTGCTTTCCCTTTTTGACCTCCAAGACAGGAATTCTCTGGCCCTGCTGATAGAAGCCCCATGTTGCACAGGGCAACTATATCACTTATTGGAAATTACACGTTTGCCCTCTGACTTCAGTATTTCTCATCTGCCCTCTGACTTCAGTATTTCTCCCAGGAGCAGAGGATGGAAGTTCTTCACAGCTAGATCTGCAGTGTCATTCAGAAGCTGGCTTCAGAGCCTGTGGAGCTGGAAGCCTCGGGCTCACATCAAGGGAAGGAATGCCACTCAGCCTCTGGGCACACAGCTGCCACTTGCCCTGGTGCCGTCTCTCTTGGTGCTACCCTGTACTAGCCTTGTCCCGAAATGTCTACCCCATTCATTTCACCTTCTCTGCTACTATGTCACTGCCTCTCCCATCATAGTGCTCCACCCAAATGAGGCAAATTCTTATCCTTTCAAGGCCCACCCTAAAGTCACCTTTTTTGATATACTTGCTTTTTTATTTACTCCACCAGGCAAAGAGGGTGGCACCCTGCTGTGAGCTCTTGGAACAATTTATTTAGGTCCCTTGTAGCCTGGATCATATTAAACCAATACTCTTTCCTTCTCTATTAAAATGTGTTAATTTGGAGTCTTTGCTTACTAAATGCTGTCTCTTTTTTTTTTGAGACAGAGTTTCTCTCTTGTTGCCCCAGCCTAGAGTGCAATGGCGCAATCTCGGCTTACTGCAACCTCCGCCTCCTGGGTCCAAGTGATTCTCCTGCCTCAGCCTCCCAAGTAGCTGGGATTACAGGCGTCTGCCAACACGCCCAGCTAATTTTTTGTATTTTTAGTAGAGATGGAGTTTCACCATGTTGGCCAGGATGGTCTCAAACTCCTGACCTCAGGTGATCCACCCACCTAGGCCTCCCAAATTGCTGGGATTACAGTTGTGAGTCACCGAGCCCAGCCGAGATCCCTTCTTACCTGTCATTTGTATTCTGCCCATTCTGTGTCTCACATCTTGTAGGTGTTTATTAGATGATTGGTGAGTGAATGAATGAATGTACAGATGGATGATGTATAAGTCCTTTCAGAGGGAAACTTTGAGTATGTTAAGACCCCAGCAAGGCTTATACTTGGTCTTCATGTTGCCAACATTCTGGATACAAAGAAAAGCACCTTCTCTGTGACTTCTCAGATCCCATCTGCCTCTGATTTTTCATGACCCCTTATGGATCGGCTACATGAGCCACTTTCAGAAGTTTGACTAGCGCATCAACAACAGTTCACCCTCTGCATCTCTGCTCAGGGATCAACAGGAGTGCTTGCTTGTGTGGCTTCATTCCAGTGGGAGGTTAATATTTTCATAGTTATGTATTGTGTACTCTTCCTTGATTCAAGACTACCATGACTTGTGTTTGTTCTGACTCCAGGACTATCCCTGAGAAACCCTCAGCCAAGAGTGTATCATCAGGGCCTGAGCAAGTGGCAGGAGACAAGGTATTGTGTGAATCTAGTACATGGAAGAGTGTGTTTTGATGGCTGGGGTCTGTAATTCATAAGCTGTTCAAATGACAGGCCCTTTCCCCATACCCATGTGTATTCAAAGCACCATGTCACGTTCTGTAAGGAGATATGCAGGGGGGTTGGGTCAGGAAAGGAAGTTAAGATTGAAGGAGAACATGCAGAGGAGCTTTGGGAAGGAATGTGTCCGGCTCACATCCTGGCTCCATCATTTACCAACTGGGAAACCCTGGGCAAGTGATAAAACTTCGCATTCCAGTTTCCTCCTCATAAAACAGGAATAAAGAGAAGCTATCCATAGAGTTTTTAGATAATGGATATAAAACACTACCTGGCACACAGTAAACCATGACTAAGTAGAGGCTACGTACTCCATCCTACATGCATCAGCAGTGGTAGTCCAGCAATACTCCTATAAGGCACCTGTTATGACTTCATTTTACTGGTAAGGGTCTCGAGGCTTATAGAAAGGATAGCTGATTTGCCTGACAGCACATTGCTGGTATATATCTGAGTCAGTAATCAAAATTGGGGCGCTAATGCCAAAGGTTGTACACTTTCTATGCTGCAAGCTCATGTGTTTTTCTTCATGGGTAGGAACTTTATGGCTCAATCCCAAAGGATTCCCCTCTGGGAATACGACTATTTGTTCTGGTAAGGTTCAAGCTAACTCATCATTGAGTGCCGCTAATAAAGTGTTTGCTGAGAATGTTTTGTGTTAACTCATTGAGCCAGGTTATTGAGAACCTCTGCTCACCTCTGACACCTCAGTTGATTACGGAATTTGGGGATAAAGTGCTTCCAAAATTTAGCCAAATTCTAAATTAAGTGAGTTAACGTGGGGCCCCTTTTACCAGCCCACAAGGGTCATGCTTGTTGTGTCTGGAAGGAGGAAAGGGTCTTAGAGGAACACTAAATTGCCAGACTGACAGTCAGATGTAGAGACACCAGGGTCGTCTTCAGTTTAACAAACACATGTGAGAACTAGAAAGTTAGAAGTCAGACTTCAAACTCTACCTAGCATTGAGCATAAACAGGTCACTGACCACAAAGATATTCTGTTCCCAAAGAGCGCTGCATTCATGGTCAAGTAAGGCCTGAGTCTTGACTGACATCAAATGCTTGTATGATTGGGAGGA
Source organism: Macaca thibetana thibetana (assembly GCF_024542745.1). NCBI lineage: Eukaryota > Metazoa > Chordata > Mammalia > Primates > Cercopithecidae > Macaca > Macaca thibetana. Next base: position 91,781,053 of record NC_065579.1, read on the forward strand.
AGGAGCCCGAAGGCCAAAGAGGCTCACTAATTTCATTATTCGATTCTTCCAACCTCTGCACGTTACAAACAGGGCTGGAGCCTGGCTCTGCTGGCCAAGCTTCCAGGGCTGGGACAGCCAAGGTATGTCTGGATGAGAGAAGGTCTTTGCCAAGGCAAGCATCTCTTGTGCCAGGCAGACCAGCAAATGAGCTGCTTCTTGCAGCCCCTTCTCTGGAATCTTCCACAAGTCAAGGCCTATTCATTTAATAAATGCAAACTCAGGAGCTACTAAGTTCTAGGCTAAGTGCCAGGCACTGAGAATACAGAAATGAGTATGCATAAATCAACTATGCTTTTCATCACTGTGTTTTTTTAAATGTTAACTGATGATTTCCTGATCCTGAGAGTAATGTGCAGATGCTCCTTGAATTATGTTGGGGTTATGTCCTGATAAACCCATAATTAGTTGAAAATATCATAAGTTGAAAATGTATTTAATACACCCAACCTACCAAACATCATAGCTTAGCCTAGCCTACTTAAACATGCTCAGAACAGTTCCATTAACCTACAATTGGGCAGAATCATCTGGCAACACAGCTCTCCTTAGAGTATCGGTTGTTTACCCTGGTGATGATGTGGCTGACAAGGTGCTACAGCTCGCTGCACTGCCCAGCATCTTGAGAGTATTGTACAGTTTTCTACCACTTTCTACTGAATACCTATTGCTTTTGCACCACCAGAAGGTTGAAAAATCTTAAGTAGAATCATCATAAGTCAGGGACCATCTGTATGTTAGTTGAAATTTTTAATTGAATCTTCCATAATCTTCAGCGAGAAGCCCTTGAGAGTATTGAACGTCCTTGCCAGACAAGGAAAAGTGGAACTGGGGAAAAGGCCAGTTATGTGAATCCTCTTAAAATAGGGTCTAAAATTTTATAATAAAAATCTTTTTTAAAGTTTTGATTGAGACCTTGCTTGAAATGTGCAGCTAAAAATTACGAAATTAGGTTTATTTTATCCTGCATTTATTCAATGACACTCAAAACATTGTAATTATAATTGTCAAAGAGTCTTTAAAATAACAGTGCCCTAACTTCTGAAACAAAAGAAGGAATTGAGTGCTGGATAGGCAGCTTTTGTATGTGAATTTTCCTGCTGTTGCATAAGATAACATCCTTTGTTTCATATTTTGTCTGGTTTTCGGTACAATCACGAAAGGATCATTTTTACAATGGCCAGTTTTTCCTAAGGGCTTCTCTTGATCTTTTTAAATTAAATCTTTGTCTTCTGAAGCATCTTAAAGTCGTATCCAAGAGAATTTTGACTGTTTCAACAGTTAACTGATCTAACTCTGCCAGATCCAGATTTATCAGTGGTTTTGCAGTGGTTTTATCCATTTTTCAACATCACTTTCATTGATTTCATGAAAGTCTGCATCTTTTAGAGCAAGATTTCTGTTTCACTCTGTATTTGATTTGCATTGTATTGTAATCAGATAATGAGATGTCTACACTGGCAATCAGGGACATTAGATACACAGTTCGTTCACTGGTCCGTGTTCCCAGTCAGCCGAGCATCTCATAACCATCAGCCTTGATAAATGCTAACGTTAAGTTCTCTAAGTTAAAGCCAGTGTAGGCAGTGATTGGAACGTGGAAGCAATCAGAGCACAGGAGAAGCCTGGTCCCTGGAATCTCTCCCATATGTATCCTGGTGGATACCAAGTGCCTGGCAGAGGTCATAGGCAACCCCCAACCAGAGCGCTCTCCACTGCCATGTTGCCTAGAACTGGGGACAGCTTAGATTAGCCATATCTCCCCAAAATTTGTATTTTTAATTGAATTGGTTTTAAAAATTCAATCCATTTTAAATATGAGATTTTATTTTTATTTAAAAGAATTACATTGTGGGTATGTCTGTGATTCTTGGGTACCTGCCTGGCTACCAAGAAGACATGTGACTCCATGATGACTCTGCTTTTTAAGGTTATGCCCTGGGCATGATCCAAAACCAGGAGAACAAAGTGGGTACTGGTGTTGCCTTGAATAAAGGGCTCCCCTAATGCAGAAGCCTTACAGCCTTTATAAACTGCAGTTAGGGATGTTTTCTCTTCCTTAGGATGGATTTAAACAAGAATCATAAACATGTGAGCTTTCTCCTCATCCTCCTTTCATTGCCTCTCCCCACCTGGGAGCAAATGTCTAGTACTTTCCAGTGGCTCTCAGTGCCAGCAGCCTCATAAGGGAAGAGTATTATCTGAGGTCAGGTTCACCAGAAGCAGCACCCGAGATGGATTCTTATGAAAGGGATTTATTGGGGCAAGAGGAGCGAATGGAGCAGAATGAAGGGAAGGAGCCAAACAGGCATGTGGGCTCAGCTGGAGTCTGCTTCACCCAGTCCCATGGGAGCTCTGGAACATTAATTGTACAACAGAGTTGGTCCTGTCTTGAGGCAAAGGGAACATCCTTGGGTATCCACGTCAATCAGAGGCTATGGAATGCTTTTGGGGAAGGTGTCATAACCTCCCAGGCAAAGCAATTCCTTTCAAGCTGTTGTACCTATCTAGTAAGGGGGTTCTGAGTGGAGCACTGCCAGCATCCACACAAGGAGTGGTAGTGTTTGCCAAAACACATGCTCTGATACACCTCTGGGCCTCCTTGGAAATCACAGTAGTAGAAGAGAGGGGTGTAGAATTAAAAACATTTGGTCAGGGCAGTTTACATGGCCAGTATAAACAGCTATGTTGGTGCTGACAGGCGGCAGAAGGGTAATCCATGACATTCCTTCCTGTAACACCATCCCGGAGCACATGAGTCATGAACCATAGGCTCAGCTCTCTTGTTCCTAGAGATGATGTCTTTGGTTTACTCTTTTGGCCTGTCCTCACCAAGATCCAAGCAGAATTTTGAAATTTTTATTCGACTGAGTAAAGTGGAAGAGAGACCAGGAATAGTTAAATAAATGCTGATATAAATGTTATTTTCTAGCATTTGGGAATTAACAAAAATAAGGTAGCTGAGCAGCTTTTGAATGATCAGAAGTACTGTTGTCTTAGGTCAAAGCTAATTAAACTGAGGTTTTCTTGAGTCCCAGAGTAAATTTTTGAAGACATTTATTTCACACATGTGAAAACTGAAGAAGTCTTTGGGGCAATAAATCTTTTTGTTTTATTTTTATTTTTATTTTTGAGACAGAGTCTTACTCTGTCGCCAGGCTGGAGTACAGTGATGTGATCTCGGCTCACTGCAACCTCCACCTCCCTGGTTCAAGCAATTCTCCTGCCTCAGCCTCCTGAGGACTACTGGTACTACAGGTACTGTAGCTGGGACTACAGGTATGCGCCACCACGCCCAACTAATTTTTGTATTTGTAGTAGAGACAGGATTTCACCATGTTGGCCAGGCTGGTCTCAGTCTCTTGACCTCGTGATCTGCCTGCCTTGGCCTCCCAAAGTGCTGGGATTACAGGCGTGAGCCACAGCGCCCGACCAATAAATGTTTACTTCAAGAACAGATAGGCCTTTGACTTAAAACTAAAGCTTCTCTCCTGGTTTGAAAGGAATTCCCAGTGAGGTATTGGGCATTACAAGAGAAATTGGTAACAGAGTTAGGTAAGCATGTAATATATATGTACATATAAAATAAATATATATTATATATTATACATATATATTTTATATATTATACATACATATTACATATATATTTGTTTATCCTGGGACACTCTTTAGAGTAATAATACCAGAATGACAAACATGAACCAGGACCGTCCCCAGGAAACCAAGAGAACTAAGGTCGTATAAGACTTTGGCTTGCTGCCTCTGATGTCAACAGGCCGATTAGCCAGGATTTAGGGTAGTGTCTACTTGGGACAATTGTGGGTGTTGCTTCTGGCAGGAGGAATATGGGGAAGAAGATGGTAGTGAAAGGCCACCTATGGTGAATCATTAATGCCATGCAGTTCTTGAAACAGCATTTGAGAAATTACTCTTTGGTTTTCCTTATTGAAATTGCCAATGCCTGTTCTCTAGGTTCTAAGAGCAGCCCTCACACTTGCCATCACACAGCCATGTAAATATCTGTGTCTCTGCTGGGAGCTCCCCATCCCTTCTGAACTCTGAGCTCTACAAGGACAGTGACTAACATCTCTCAGACCAGTTCCCTCAGTGCTGAAATGTGTGTGATACGACAGCTCAGCTACTCAGTGCATGCTCAGTGCGTGTTCTGAATCCTGTGCCATTCGCATATTACATACATGAGCTTCCATCCCTGAGTGTTGGGGACAAGACGGAGGAAGAAAACCTCAGAGGAAGGGCTGAGGAAAGGTGCTCCTTGACGGTGAGGACAACTTAAACGGAGGTGTGGACATAAGAGCAGGCAGGGTGTGTATAGAATAGTAGCGTATATGTGCCATGGGGCAGGAGTGGAAGAACAACAACAGAAAAGGAAGGGCCAAAATGGAAGCTGGGATTAAGATTTCAGACTTTATTCTGTTTGCACTGGGGAGAGACGTATTTTAAGAAGCTTCCTCTGGCAGCCAGCCGAATGGACTGAAGGGGGAGGAAAGCTCATAGCAGCAGCTACCAAACATCATTACCCGGCAAAATCACTAACTTTATCGCTCACTATGTACTGAAAATGCTCATCCCAGACCCTGCAGTCTCTGTGTCTACTCAGAAAAGACTCATGCAATGCAAATAGAGTGTTGCCCAGGAATCTGCATTTTTTTAATTTTATTTTTTATTTTTTATTTTTTTTTTATTATTATACTTTAAGTTCTAGGGTACATGTGCATAACGTGCAGGTTTGTTACATATGTATACTTGTGCCATGTTGGCGTGCTGCACCCATCAACTCGTCAGCACCCATCAACTCGTCATTTACATCAGGTATAACTCCCAATGCAATCCCTCCCCCGCCCCCCCAAGAGGCTCCCAAGGTGATACTAATGCAGGTGATCCCGGATCTCTGTGCAAATAACACTTGCTAAAAGCACAGAGAGCTATTAGAAAACTAATCATCATTGAGATCAGTTATATCCGAGACTGGATGCTAAAAAGATATATTAGAGTTTAGTTTTATATTTGTATATCTCTTATCTTTTGTTTAATTGTATTTGGGCTTTTGGGGGTTTTGTTTCATTGCTATTTTCTAAGTAAGGGTGTACTGATGTTTAACAAACAAACAAAAGTATACAAGTTATTAAGTTCCCAGCTCAATGAACTTTCACAAAAGGATCAAACCTGTGTAACCTGCACTCAGAACTTCCTTCCTTCCACTTATTCCACAATTACTGTCTTGATTTCTAGCCCCATAGATTATTTACCTTTTATCACCTTTATTTGTGGTGCTTTTGATAATGTTCATAATGTATTAGAATAAAAGATACATATAATTGGATAGTTTAAGTAGATATATTATGGTAAATGCTCATATGTTTTTACCAGTTGGACACACAATAAAAATATTTTTCATCCACCTGTCCAAATGCCTTGAAATGTTAGTCTGAGCTGAGATGGGAGTCTTGGAAATTGGAGGACCTCTGTACCTTCTTCTCCAAAATCTGTAAACATGCTGTTTCCGCTTGGAAGTCTTGATTTGCTTTCAGTGACTCTGAGAAGTCCTGTGGCTTGTGAAGAGCCTCTTGGCTTTCCTTTCACCTTGGTTGGAAGCCATGTGCCCAGGTGGAGAGACAGCAGTTCCCTACAGCCTTTCTCTTCTGGTTCTCTCAAGCCACTGTGTGCAGAGTCCGGCCTAAGCTGGCTATGCTTGGAAACCTCTCCTCACCCTTGTACCCTCCCCACACCCTGGGAAGACTTGCTTGTGGACAGCCCAGCCCTCACTGCTTCAGGTTGTAGGAAGAAACCCTCTCTTTTCTAGGTGCGATTTTCTTAGAGTTTGTCTTTCCTAAACCACCAAGATCTGAAAAGGCAGGATTAGGGTGTGGGATTAGGAGAGAGGGGCCCGGAAGATGACAGGGTTGTGTTTTCATCCAAACTTTAGGAGGTCTCCAGCTCACCCATGGTCCAGCCCCCCTCACCAGGACCACCCTAGGGTTTGAACCCAAAGCATTAGTTGGGAGTAAAGAGTGGTTTTGTCCTTTTTTTTTTTTTTTTTTTTTTTTTTTGAGATGGAGTCTCGCTCTGTCGCCCAGGCTGGAGTGCAGTGGCGCAATCTCCACTCACTGCAAGCTCTGCCCCACCGGGTTCACGCCATTCTCCTGCTTCAGCCTCCCGTGTTGCTGGGACTACAGGCGCCCGCCACCACGCCAGGCTAATTTTTTGTATTTTTAGTAGAGGCAGGGTTTCTACTGACCTCGTGATCCACCCGTCTCGGCCTGCCAAAGTGCTGGAATTACAGGCGTGAGCCACCGTGCCCGGCCGGTCTTCCCAGGGAACCCGTGGGAAAGGTGGGCAGCTAGAAGGGGCCTGGAGACGGCCTGGTCAGGGCACCTTGTCCTACCAGTGCCTACCGTCTGAGCACTGCTCCGAAGGACTCGATTGCCCCATGGAGCCTGCTCCTGCACACCTGCCTTTCATGCAGCTGACCCATCTGTTGGTACTTTTTCTTTCAGGAGGAGATGGGCATCTCCTGTGAGCTGCTGGAATCGGACTTCCTCAAATGCAGCGTGGGATTTCCTTTCATGAGGTCGAAGTCAAAGGTAAGGGACACAGATGGGACCGTTCCTCGGCAGCAGGCCCCAGCCCTTCCCACCAGCCACTGATTCCGCCACTGCCTCCCTGAGGTGAGGAGTTCTCCTACCCCCCTGCCTCCCATAGCAGCTGGGGCGGCCACTGAAGCCCTGCCACACTCCTGTCGCTGGCAGTGTACACCGGGGTATACTCCAGAGGGGCTGCGCCTCGTGGTCTTTCTCTTTGATGCACATGATGTGCCCCAAATGTGAAAGTGAAGGACACACCACGGCCTCTGCACTGTGGCAAGTGCCATTTAGTTGGGCTTCCGAAAATAATTTTTTCTGTGGGACTTTCTGTGCCTCTTTGAGTCCCCTAGGCAACACAGGAGAAGATGTGGTCTGTCACATCTAGTCCTGACTCTGTCACTCCCTTGGGTGCTCACAGTTTTCTGAAGAGACCTCTCAAAATTCTCAAAACACAAATACCTGTATCCCACTTCATTTTAAAAAAGGGTAAAGAAATTAAGTCACTTTGGTATTGGTGTGGAGACAGATTTTCTAAGTTCAAATGGTATACTACCGAATCTTCAGACATTGTTGGGACATTCTAGTATGTGCCATCATTGTAAGGAGATACAAACATAGGTAAAAAGATTTGGTGGTTGGAGGCAAAACTAGAATCTAAAAGACCAAGTCTGCCTTTGGAAATGGAAGCTGTTTTCCCTGCCATGATTTGAAGGAAATCTCATATTCCTTTGTCTACCTTTTTTCCCTTAAAAACATGAAAGCTGGCCGGGCGTGGTGGCTCATGTCTGTAATCCCAGCACTTTTGGGAGGCTAAGGCAAGTGGATCACGAGGTCAGGAGATCAAGACCATCCTGGCTAACATAGTGAAACTCTATCTCTACTAAAAATACAAAAAATTTGCCGGGCATGGTGGCACATGCCTGTAGTCCTAGCTACTCAGGAGGCTGAGGCAGGAGAATCACTTGAACCTGGGAGGCAGAGGTTGCAGTGAGCCAAGATCGTGCCACTGCACTCCAGCCTGGGCGACAGAGCGAGACTCTGTTGTCTCCAAAAAAAAAAGCGAAAGCTTCATCCTTTTGTCCTGCCTGGGTCATACAATCAGATCATTTTAATCTCTAAGACTCTTTGGTCCCAGTATCTAGTAGCTGTTTTGTAAACCAATGGTGAGAATGTTATGGTGAGGGAGAAGACTTGGTCATTTCTTAGCAAATCACTTGAACCCATAAAAGCCTCATTGATTGCACCTCGATTTTGGACTTTGCAGCCTTCAGAACTGTGAGAAATTAATGTTTAAACCACCCAGACTAGGGTAATTTGTGATGGAATCCCAAACTGACTAGGGCAAAAAGGTAATAACTCTCTCACTGTTAGGGTCAATGTTGTTCAGTGCTGTGTTCATGTATCCCCCAAGATAATCTCATGAACCACCTAAAATAATCTTAGTGTACCACTCCCAGTGTGAACATCCTGTGATTTGGGAAACAGTGGCCCAAACAAATGGTGTTCACCATATACATGTCAGGCACCTGTGGGAATGTGGGAGGAACCCCTGGGTAGGAGTTATACCAGGTTCTACCACAAACTGTGTGATCTTGGCAAAACCACAGTGACTCTTACGCCCATGACTCCTCGGATTTTTTTCTGCCTCTCTTCCTCATTCTGTCCACATTCACCCCAGGAGGAGGGAAGCCTCAATAAGTGGGTGCCCTTGGAAAATGGATTACATGTAGCTGGCAGAGTACAGACCAAGTCCCATTAGACTCCAGGTAGGGTGAGGGTGGAGATAAAGAAGGACGACCCCAATCCATGGACACTATTGCCTCTAGTAATGTATGTGGCACCTCCGCACACAAATTTAAATAAAATCTTTTGAGTAACAGATAATAGGCTTAATTGAAAAACTTGTAACAGTTTCCATTTCATTTTAAACTCCAGCCTGTATCACATATCAGACCTAAGATGTGTGTTTCTCTCTCTAGTGGAGAGTTAAATTTTGTCAAATTTTTGTTTGCTTGTTTGTTTTTGAAAGGGAGTCTCTCTCTGTTGCCCAGGCTGGAGTGCAGTGGTGCAATCTTGGCTCACTGCAGCCTCGGCCTCCCGGGTTCAAGTGATTCTCCTGCCTCAGCTTCCCTAGTAGCTGAGATTACAGGTGCCCACCACCATGCCCAGCTATTTTTTTGTTGTTGTTGTATTTTTAGTAGAGACCAAGTTTCACCATGTTGGCCAGGCTGGTCTTGAACTCCTTACCTTAAGTGATCCACCTGCCTCGGCCTCCCAAAGTGCTGGGATTACAGGCATGAGCCACCGCGCCCAGCCAACATTTGTTAAAACCCTCAAAATCGTGATAGAGCCCACAGAAGTGTGAACATTGGAATGTTGGTTGTTTTCCCAGCTGGTAATGCCACCACTTTCCTCCCACATACAGATGCTGGGACCTGTATCAAGACTGACTAAACCTGGGTATTGGGGGCATGGGAGCAGAGGGTGATTCCCTGGAGAAAGCGCAACAAGTCACCCAGCAGAGATGGGGCTCCCCGTGTCCGCAGCCCAGCGTGCATTCCCATGTCCTTCCAACCCTGAGGGTCCTCAGGCTCCAGGCCACCTGCTAAGCCTCATGACTATACTTGGCTTACCTTGGATGGCCATATGTTTCTATCTCTCATAGCCTGCCCAGTTTCTGACGTTCTGTTCTTCCAGGCCTCCATCCCTGATTTTAGCTTCTCACCCAATTCTTTTGCCTCTCATCTCACTTTGCTCTTTAGTGTGTTTAACTGAATTCAGGTCTCCTCCCGGTGCTAACTCAACATCAGGCAAGACCTTGCCTCCCCCTTCCTTCTTGTCCTCTTCCTGCCCTGTCTCTGTGCCTGCCCCCCACCCCACTGTAAGCTGACAAGTCCCACAGTAACAGAAAGTTCCGTCTAGAAAGAGATGTCCATGTTCACTGTAGATGATGGTCCATTGTAATGGACCAATGTCCGTTGCTTTCAGGAAGCATTCAGTAGAATCCAGTGTTGCAAATATTAGACCACTGCCTAGAATTCACCATAATGTAACCCAAAGGTTTAGACATTATATAAGTTATAGCCTGTTAGAGTTTAATGAAATTTAAGAACCATTTTGTCCAACCTCCTCTTTTTATTGAAATGCAAAGACAGTATTTTAGCCAAGATCACACAGTTTGTGGTAGAACCTGGTCTTATAACCCCTACCCAAGGGTTCCTCCCACATTCTCACACATGCCTGACATGTATATGATGAACACCATTTACTTAGGGCAGTGCCCCCCAAATCATAGGATGTTCACCACTAAGTGTTACACTCGATAATTTTAGATGGTTCATGAGGTTATTGTGGGCGATACGTGGACACAGCACTGAACAACATTGACCCTAACAGTGACCCTTTCTGCCTTAGTCAGTTTAGTCATCTATAACAAATTACCCTGGGCTGGGTGGTTTAAACAACAGACATGTATTTCTCATAGTTCTTAAGGTTGAGAAGTTCAAGGTCAAGGTCCCAGCAGATTCAGTTCCTGGCCAGAGCTCTCTTCCTGATTTATAAATAACGCCTTCTCTATGTGTGCCCATCTGGCTTTTCCTTGGTGTATGTGCATGGACAGAGAGAGAGAGATCTTTGTGTTCTCTTCTGAGTGCACTAATTCCATCATGAAGGCCTCACCCTCATGACCTCATCTAAACCTGATTACCTTCCAACGACCCCACCTCCACATACCATCACATAGAGGGTTAGGCCTTCCACATATTAATTTGAGGAGTGGCAGGTGGGGGAGACACAAACATTCAGCTCATAAAACTTTTCAACAGTCTTCTAATCCTAGCCACACGGATCAGGAGAACATTTCCAATCCTGCTAACATATCTTTAACACTTCTCTATCACCAGCGAATCTCCCTTTTCAGCAAAGATGGGGTAGACCTTAGGCTCAAAGGCTTCCACAGGCAACAGAATTCAACATTGCTCTGTTTTCATTGTATTCATTTTTACAACTACCTTCTCTTTTTGGCAAGTGATCCTGGATTCCCATCTATGATAGTGATATAAATTGTTCTTTTAAAATAATCTTTAAACTAAAAGAGTAAGACAATAATAATATGAAGCGAATATCCCAGGTGATGTAATTTGCAGATGTGGCAGAAACTGAAAAGATGGGATGTGAGTGAAACTTAGTAAGTCCCGGTTTAAGAGTGTAAACGCATCACTTCCTAAAGAGAGCCTCAGTGGCTGAACAGGAGCAGCAGGTCTCTGGCCAGAGTATGTATCAGGCTTGGTTTTACTGTTAAGACTGTGCCTTTGGCCTGATAGTCAGAAAGCTATGCATAAAACATAAAGCTTATCATGCAAATGAGCTTCCAGAGGTCATAAACTGCAGAAAATGGAAGAGAACAGTTTAAGTTTGGAATGCCTGCTGATGCCAGATACCACTTCCTTTTTCCCTAGTATGAATTCAGCGTGATCTTTGATACAAGCCACCTGTCTGGGGAAGAGGAAGTTCTCAGCTTCATTGTTACTGCTCAGAGGTAAGGGGGGTTTAAACACTTTTTTCAAAGATAAGAGATTTATGGGACCAGGAAAGGACGTGTCCTGGTTATGCTTTGATGAATCCCAGGATGCTGAGGAGGAAGAAATGGTTAGTCGGTGATAAAGCCTCGAGCCACTAAGTGGAATTGGATCTCTTGGGGATGGTGGTTGCCTAGTGCTGCTCGCATAGCCACCACCGCAGACTGAGCTGAGAGGAACTGGGCATCAGCCACTCCGAGGTGATGATTCTACAGCTGAGGAGAGACAGGCCCAGGGGGGTGAGGCTTTAGTCCAAGGTCAGTTCCCACTCAGCTGTATACACCGCAGACTGAGCTGAGAGGAACTGGGCATCAGCCACTCCGAGGTGATGATTCTACAGCTGAGGAGAGACAGGCCCAGGGGGGTGAGGCTTTAGTCCAAGGTCAGTTCCCACTCAGCTGTATATTTCCCAGATCAGACAGATGTCCTCTGCAAATTGTCAGACTGGGCCCGCTGCTGCTTTTGGACATGGCGCTGTATCCCTTGATGGAGTGGGCAGGGCACCTGCAGCCTGAGGGCCTGGCCAGGCCTGTTGACAGAGGTCCCAAGAGATGCTACTCAAGAGCGGGCTTAACCTGGAAGCCAAGTGGACGGATAGGAAAGGGGATCGTGGGGTGGCAGCTTCTCCCCTCAGGAGCATGTGCCTGCCCCTCTCCAGGATAGCCACAGGTGCCTGTGAGGGCCTCTGGGGAGTTACCAGATGCCTTCTCCAGGGCAGATCCACCATGCCTTGAAGCAGCATCTAGGTAGCACTTGGCTGGCGGCTCCGGTGGAGGGAGGGGCGTTCAGGTGGGCGAACAGAGAGACACAAGCTTTGATTGGGGTGATGATTGGACACCCAAGGCAACCTTTTCATTTTCACTTGGAAATGATCTTAAACTTAACAGAAGTGTTACAAGAATAGTGCAAGGAATTCCTATATACCCTTTACTGAGATTCACCCAGTGTTAACATTTTGCCTCATCTGTTTTATCATCCTCTTTCTATATAATTTTTTTTCTTAGCCATGTGAAAGTTGCAGAAATCATGCCTCTTGATTCATAAATACTTCAGTGTGCATTCCCAAGAATGAGGCTATTCTCTTAAGAAACTAATATAGTTATCACATTCAGGAAATTGAATACTGACACTATGCTATTAGCTAATCTGCAGTTTATGTTCTGATTATGCCAATTATCCCAATAATGTCTTTTTAGCCCCTTCTTTTTACTGGTCCACAAGACTTAGTTATTTTCTATTCACACTATTTTCAAGATCACATAATTTACATTCACGTAAAACATGACTATGAGCTAATAGAAACTTATGCAAAGCATAGAGAGGGTAGATTTCATTCCCATTGCATAAAATCCAGAAGAGCTTCAGTCAGGAGGTAGCATTTAAACAGAGGAGTCTGTTTTCAGGCTGAAGCAACATGAACACGGCAGTGAGGCTGTCCATGGGGCAAGAAGCCCTGTTACACCTATGTAGGTGGTGGGCACGGGGTGTACTGGGGGTTTGTGCACCTTTCTCAGAAGGATGGGGAACACACAAGCACAGTGGGAGGCAGGGCTGAAAGAGGAACCTGGGCTAGACCATGGGGGACAAAGGTCACCTAGAAAATCTGAACTATATCCTGATGGCACTGAGGAGCCACTGAAAGTTTTTGAAAAGGGGAGTGGCACAGTGCAACACCTTGACCCCAGAGCATGAGGCTGATGAATTTGATGAGGGGCAGCAGATGCCCATTCAAACCTGAAAATTCTCATTCTCTTGCCATTTCTTGGATCCACAGAACACTCGCCTTTGCTGGGCAGACCCATCAGCGTACTCTCTTGGTCCTTCCACACCTGAGGCAGCCCGTGTGCCTGGAAAGGAATGTGACATGGAAGAGATTTCCCTTGTCTTAAAAGAAGACACTTCCTGCCTCCACCTCATTCAGGGCTAATCATAACAGTCAGAGAGGGCAGGGAGCCAGTATTGCAATCGTGAAAGGTTCATTTGTTAGAATAACATGTCCACACAGCAGCAGTGCTTCGTTTTTGGATGCATATTAGAATCGCCTGGGGAGCTTTCAAAAATATCGATGCCTGATCTACCCCCAGAGACCCTGACCCTTCCTCTGCCTGGGGTGAGACCTGGGCAATGGAGTATTCAAAAGAGCTCACCAAATGATTCTAATGAGCAGCCAAGGCTAAGAACCACTGTTTATAATCCCTTACTCTGTGCCGGGCACATTTTCACTCAGCAAATATTTATTGTGTACCTTCTATTTACCAGGTTCAGTCCTAAATGCTGGGCACAGGAGAAAATGACAGTAACCTACTCAATTCAAGAACAACCCCATGTACATTAACAGTGCTACATAGCTTCAGGAAGCCCTAGGATCTGTAGCTTCGATAATATAAAAATTTCTAATTTCTTAAATCACAAATGTTAAGATGACGATATTATCTTTTAAACACACACCAGAATATTTCAGACACTCATTTCTTTTCAGGCATTGGTGAAGATATGGTCTGACTGCCCCAGAGAGCACCCACACACAGCACTTGACTCCCTGCTATGATGGAAAGACCCTTAAAGCCCCTTATCTTGAAAACTACAGTTAAAATCTCAGTCGTTCCTTTCTTCCATCACCACCTTTGAAGGGCTCTTTGCCTGCTTGTAGATTTAGGGGGACATACCGTTGAGACTGAGCAGTTTCTCGAGACCTATCCTCTCAGCAGCCACCAGCCTGGCTTTTGCAGACCACTGGAAAGTATCCCAGCTCATGAGCTTTTGGAATGACGGGAAGCCTTTTGATGTGTGGCGTCTTTATCTCAACTTTTCAACTTAGCTCTTTCTGGAGCAGTCACACGATGACAGATGAGACGGTTGGGCCTAAGCCGGCCAAACAAAGGGCAGGGCAAGACCTGGCAGGATGCTGGGGTGGGGGCGGGAGCAGGCCAGGATGGTGTCAACCCATCCACAGGGGAGTCGCCTTTGGCCTGCCCACAGCAGTGATCCCAAGGCTTTTGTCACCCCTTGGGAAAGGAAGGACAAGGAAGTCAGGCTGTGAGGGCACCTGATCCTGCTGCTTTTGCAAACTATGACTGCCCATGAGGGACTGATGTCACCCCATGTAGGAAGACAGATGAGGAGCCAGGGCAGAGACTGGCCCTGTGGGGTCAGCGTCACACAGCACCATTGTTTCAGAACAATAGGAGGGAGAAGGAGAGGGGATGTGAGAGCTATTTAAGTGCTGTTGCCATTCAGCACTTGCTGGGTGAGAGAGGAAGGCAGTGGGGCAGGGCTGGGAGGGGACAGAGAGAGGGCACAGAGCAGACAGGAACTCAGCAGATGTTCAGGGAACGGCATGGTGGGGAACAGTCAGGATGAGCTGAGCCCAGCCTCAGCAGGTCTGGGGGACTCTTTTGTTCTGCCCATACAGGGTAAACTTGGGAACCAACTGTGAATGTAGGTTCAAGAGCATGTACCCAAGAGCCACGCATTTTCCCAAGGAATAATGATCACAATTCCTATTAGAAATTTAGTGAAGTAATAAAGGGAAACTAGATCTTCTCTCTCCTCCTCCTGTTCCTTCTCATCCCTTCTTCTTTTGCTCCTCCTCCTTCTTGCCCCCAAATCTGGCATCAGGCGTGGGAGTCACAGCTGAGAGAGCCCGGGTTTCAAGTCTGACTGGGCTGATTAGAATCTCAGCTCTGATTTGCAGGGGGCCTTGGGCAGTTACCCAACCTATCTGAGCTGCTCCTCACCCGTCAAAGGTGGGTGCTCCATCTCCCTCTGGGGTTGCTCTGAGGTCTCAGTGGGGCCATACTGAGAAATGCCTGGCATAGTGCCTGGCACATAGTAGCCACTTAACAGCATCAGTTCCCTCATGTTCACCTTTCCAGAATGATCTCACAAGAATCCCCCTTCTGTGCTTTCTCACCCAGAGTGGGAGGCCTTATGTGGATGCATATTAGAATCACCTGGGGAGCTTTAAAAACTATCAATGCCTGATCTACCCCCATAGACCTGCTATAGCCAAGGTCTATGGCGAGAGCTTCCGTGATGTTTACAGTGGTCGGTTTGGTCAGGGCCTCTTTCCTGGGCTTGGCTGTTCATGGATGATGGGTGGTCCCTTCAGGTGAGACATAGCTGCTGAAGTCTAGCAACCCCTTCCTGGCTGCAGTGGACCAACTTCATTGGTCCATTGTTCATGGAACAGGTACTTATAGAAGTAGCACACACAGTGGGTGCCATGCCTATAACCCCTCAACCCTCACCCTTTCCAAACTATCCGCAAACCGGGCAGATTCCGGCTCCCAGCACCAGCTACCCTTGCTGAGGCTTTCTCTGGCCAGAGCCCACTCACTTGCCTGACAGGCAGGTGCCAGGGGGTTCATTCCATCCCACCCCCACCCCCAGCACAGCAGCAGCTCCTCTCAGGAGTCAGTGGATAAAGGCCTGGCTCCCATGCCCTCAGCTAGGAAGACTGACTCTGCCTCACAGAGTCCCCAGGAGACTGGGCCCTGGCTCTGACAGCACGACCCTCCTGCATGGCTTGCCTTTATTGTCTTCTTTCCTTCGCTGTCGCCCTTCTCCACTCTCCACTCCTACTGGCGTTTCCTGGGGCCACCTCCCGAATAAACTACTTACAATCACGTCTTTGTGTGGAACGCAGCCAAGACAATAGAATGCCCTTGATAGATATGTACAGGGACGAGAAACAGACTGAGGACAATGAGGTGCCACCTGCCCCTGGCGAATGTAGAGATTCAGCTGTAAAGTAGAACAGAGAAAGCCCACTGCCAGATAGTTAGTGTTGGCCAGCGTTCATTCATTCTCCTCTCCCTGCACAGTGGCAACATGGAGCGCTCTGAATCCCTGCATGACAACACCCTCGTGCTGATGGTGCCGCTGATGCACGAGGTGGACACATCCATCACCGGGTGAGTAGCCTGGTCCTGGGTTGCCACAACACAGGGGTGCCCTCCAGTGGAACACTGTGCTTCTCATATTTGCATGTGTAGACAGCCAGGAGCCAGGGGCTGTGCCACCTCCCCTTCCTCCCAGCCTTGAAAAGCAGGATGAAGCTTTAACTGCAGTAACTCATACCCTCCTCCCTCCTTATTTTCTCCTCTGTCCCACTTACCCACCCACCTGTTAGATAACCTGAGAAGTCTGGTGACAAGTTTAAGCCCCATAATTTCTTTGAACATTCCATATACCTTTATATGCATATATTCCCATCCACCCCTAGTCCCTCCAGAATGCCGTATGGTAACAGGCAGCATGGATCCTGGGATGAAAATCTCAGCTGGAAGCTGCTGGGCCAGAGGCTACCACCAGATGTGTCTCCAGTCCTGGCTCACAGGAGGACCGCTTTCTGATTAGCTCCACAGTCAGCGCTGGCTTTGCTTGTTTCTGTTAACTCCCTCTGCAGAGCCAGAGGTGGCTCTTCAGGATGTCTATAATGGTCTGGAATGGGCAGGGAACCATCCCAATGGCCACACCATCTGTCTGGGTGAAGTCCACAGCCATTCAGTGCCGCTGGCATTGTTGGAAAGCAGGACCCTGGGCTGCAGTCTGTGGAGACCTGAAACAACCCAGGTCAGTTTTCAGCCAAAGCCCTGGCCTGGAAAAATGAGAACTCAGTTTCTTTCCAGCTTCAGAAAACAGAACGCATACCTCTTTGATAGTGGAAAAAAGATTTACACAATTAGTTTAGATCAGATGAGGACCTACTGAACCCTTGACCCAAATGCAAACTGAACTTTCTGGAGGTTCACAGTTTCTCGTTTTTCGGTTTTCAAGTGCTTGTGGGTCGCAGTCTTGACTAGCAGTGGAAATGCTGATCCCTTGCAGGGAGAGCCATCCCTGCACTAGCCCACACTGCTGGGAGCCAGTGGAATGAGTCTCCAAGCATTCCTGCTCCTGAGCTCTTGGCATTTTTGGTCATGTTTTTTAAACATGAGGCACTGGTGGAATATATTTGCAAATTAGCATATTTTTGCCTCTGTTCACAGCTCTATTTTTAACTGTATCATTTATTTACTTGTCTCATCAAAGGCACAGCAAGAATATACCCACAACCAAGCCCTATCCTTGGGGACAAAGAGAAAACATTCTCCCCACCACCCCCAGACACTTGATCATGTAATCAGGCCTTAGAGGATCTTGCTGGGAGATGTTAACAGCTCCTGATGAAGCCATCCGTTAAACAAATGAGTCAACCTCTGATCTCTCCAGGAATCTAAAACAGTTCTTTTCATTTGGTAATGCTGGGAACTCACTACCTTACTAAAATAATGCACTAAATGTTGAAAATGGATGAGTTGTTGTCTATTTGGACTTAGTCTCAAAAATCTTCCGTTGTTGTGTTTAGGTAAGTGAGTGGCCTCCAGCATCTAGAACTCAATATTTGTCTGGGAGTGTCAGTCTGAGCTTTGTTTCTTCTCAGGGATGTGTTCATATAAGTAACATTGAAAGCATTGCTGCAAATTGAGCTTGAATTCTTCTCACCTCTTATGTAGCCTCTGAAATCCAAGGGAAAATGCTGTAAATGAATGGACTCAGCTTTCAAATGCCTAACTTCTAGTCATCTTGGCAGGCTGACAAATTTAAGTTTTTAAAGTGAATTTGTCATAGAGTGGGGTTTAGGATGCCAAATATATAATTCATTTACATTTATTTTTTAAAAGCTTATGATCATCTTCTTCAACCTATAAAACATTTTTTGAATGACAAAACAGAAAATGTATACTTTTATAATCCAGTTTTTAAAAAATCAAAGCCATGATAATCTTGTCATTTCAGAAAGGTAGTCCCAGTGCATATTTCTCCATGCAGTTTATTGACGTAACCTAGGATGAGAAGACACTACTATTCATGCCTTATCAGAAAGCATAGCCTGGCTATGTCTGTTCATGGGAGAGAGAAGTAACAGCCCCAGCAGGGAAGCACTGGGTACAAGACACTGGATTAAATGGAGACAAATGTTTGCTTCCCAGAATGGCAGTGATCACGGGTGCTTGACTGTGGGTGGGGATGACAGATTTCATGCTTTCCTCTTTCAGAATCATGTCTCCAACCTCCTTTGTGTATGGTGAGTCCGTGGATGCAGCCAACTTCATTCAGCTGGATGACCTGGAGTGTCACTTTCAGCCCATCAATATCACCCTTCAGGTACCCACTCCTGGAGACCTCCTCTGTCCCTGGGGCTAATGGAAGGGCACGTGGGATGTCTCTCCTACAGAGGGCTAGGCTCTTGTCGGGAGAAACCTTTCTGTGGTTGGCTCCTGTGGTGTATGTGTGATCTGTAACCACACACAGAATGAATCCCTTCCATGCCTGGTACTCTACTGTGCAGGCCCCTCTGCTTTTCAGGACTTGGAAGGAAAGGTCCACATTATGAACACCAGTTTTCCCCAAGAAGTCCTTTGCGTGGTGGAGGCCTCAGCCAATGTCCTAGCCCAGATGGCCCCATGAGGACCCCTTTCTGTTCTCCATCATTCCCCACCTTCTGGGCAGGGCTGCCTCAGAGGATTTGGATTTGCTTTGTCCCTTCCTCCTGAGATTTTCTTGCCAACTCATCCAGGAGTCTCCTCCTCCCACAGGGGAACAGACTTTTAGAAGGGCAGTTTTGTGAGAGCAGAGCAGTGTGAGCCCCTGTGAGCCCCCTCAGGAGGCACGCTGCTCCCTCACTGAGCCGTGGCTGGCTCACCCGGGCACACAGGCATCGTTTCCAGCAGGTCCACTTGGTGTAGACTGTGGACATCGTGAAGGACACTGTTTCTTCTTTTAGTTGGGGATCAGCAAACTTTTTCTGAAAAGAGCCATGGGGTAGTTTAGGCTTTGTGGGCCATTCGGCCTCTGCAGCATCTATTCAACCATACTTCTGTAGTGCAAAGGCAGCCATAGATACCACATAAATGAAACTTCAGTTCCTTATAGACAATGAAATTTGAATTTCATATAATGTTCACGTCATGAAATGTAGGCCCAAACAAGAGGGGATGTGCTGAAGGTCCCAGAGCTGGGAGAAGCTGGGCTGGGGCCAAGACCTGGCGGCACTGGCTGAGCCCTGTGTGGGTGAAATGAAGGAGATGGGCCCAGCTCACCCATAGGACACTGCAGTCCATATCTCCTCACTCTCTGGTTCTACCTCCCAGAACTCTTCTCTGCCTCTTGCATCCTTCCCTGCCTCTTGCATCCTTCCCCATGGAGAGATGGTTTCCCACTCTGGCATTCACTGCTGTGGCTAAATAACAATTATTTTCTTGCCTTGTGGCCTCTCCTAGGTGGACTTAGGGGATGACAAATAATGACAGGGTGAGGGTCTAGAGAATGTGGCAGTAAAACATTTGTGGGCTCTGACAAACAATGGTCTTCCTCTCTCCAGAGTATTCCAGCAACAGACCCCAAAACCATGATGCATAACACATGTCCCCAACTCACAGAGGATGTGCCTTCTGACCAGCTAAGCCTCCGCTGTCACACCCCGCTCTTGATTTACAGGGGAGAAAGGGAAGGATGGGGTTAGAGCTTGCTTTTGAGACAGTAGAGTGATTGCTGTGAACAGGACCTCTGCATTTCTGAATTGCTTCTCACTGATTTTATTTTTCTCCTTTGCTTTTCATAATTGGGTAGGAAATAGATAAAGACCAGATGGGTTTATTTCATTTTAGTTGTTTATACTCTTTCCTACTCTTATAGTTTTTGGGGTATCTTGCAATTAAAGATGTATTTAGAAGGGTTCAAGTAATACAGACCATGTAATGAAGAGGGTATGAGTGTTGAAAGAAGGAAAAGAAGAACAGGGGTTGCACAGAAGATACCAAATGTTCTTATCACCCTCTGGGAAAAAAAAGAAAGAAAGAAATCTGAGGGTATGCAGTTTATCCTTCCAGTTGTTTCTCTGAAGGTGATTTTTACAGGGAGCTTAAACTTTGGTATTCAGGCAAATAGTTTTCTTCACATCTGACCTGAAATAGGACTCAGGCTAGAGAATCCAGCCCTGGGGAATGAGTGATTGGCATGTCCCTTAGATAAACTCCTCCATGATCCATTGCCTGAGGAAGTGCACAGCATTCAATCCAGGGTTGAGAGACTTGGGTCTTGAAAGATTAATAGTGTGTGCCTTTGATTAGAAGGAGATCCTTCTGTGTTAGCAAAGCCCACATTTTCCTTGAGAATTGTCTGACTACTTATTTATTGGTATAATGGTTGTTATTGTGGTTGTCCTGCAGGAAGGTCACTAACCAGGTTGGCAGTGACCAGAAGGTGAAAATACTGTGGGAGGCAGCCAGGAATATGGAGAAAATGTTTCTATATTTCCTTATTCCAGTAATATTGTTCCTGAAGGAGAACATAAGACTTTCCATATGAACAGATTTTTCTGTGCTTTTAAAAATCGGTTATTCAACAAGGTACATAATTGTTTAAAGGCTCCACTGCCATTGCACACAGGAAAAAGGCAGAGATACTAGTCTTGGGCCTGCTTTCTACGTTTCATCACAGTTTTTAAACAGAGACATATTAATTCGTCGACAATTGAGAGGCTTTTTTTGGCATCAAAATTTAAAGCATTTCCCCAAACAATGGCCAAAAATAATGCAGATATTGCACATGAACATTTTCAGAGAATCCAATATAAAGACATTTGTTAAAAATAAAGATGGTGATACAAGCTCTCCTATCCTCCTGGCTCTGATGAGTGAAATAGTGTAAATCAGCATCTTTTTCTTCATTGCTTACCCCCATTCATGCTTGAATTGGGATTTCCCAGACATGCCAGTAGGTTTCTTTTTAATTCTGTGCACTCATGTTTCATTTCAAATTAGTTATTTCAGCTATGGTCAGATATTCCTTCCTCTTCTATGTCTTCAGGTTGTTTTGGTGAATATTGTTCATTTTTGAATCAGGAGTTGGCAACAACCACTCATCTGCTCTATCAGTTTTTATCTATTTATTCTTTGAAGCGGAACCAACTATTGCAGAAAACCAAAGACACAGTTTTCTAGGGAAGAGCTGCCTGGAGCTAGATCTTCATACATCCTGTCATGTGTGAAGACCTGGTAAGATTTCTGGCTTTTTGTTGGCTCTGCCCTTCTGACCTCAACTTCAGAGTTGCAGATTCCCTGGATTCTCTCTCTAGTCCCCAGGCCACCAAGCAGCATGTCATTCCTTCCTCTCTCCTACTCATCCTTTTTAAACATTTAGTTTTAAATTGACAAATAAAACTTATATCTTTTACTCATCTTTTTAAAAATAATATCTTTATTGAGATATGATTATATACCTTAAAGTTCACCCATTTAAAACATACAATTCAATAATTTTAATATGTTTACACAATTGTGAAGCCATCATCATCATCTAGTTGTAGAATATTTTTAAATTTTTTTCATTTTAATTTTTGTGGGTATATGGTAGGTGTATATATTTATGGGGTACATGAGATGTTTTGATACAGGCATGCAGTGCATAATCATCATGTAAAATGGGGGTATCCATCCCCTCAAGAAATCCTTTGTGTTTCAAACAATCCAATTATACTCTCTTAGTTACTTTAAAATGTACTATTAAATTATTATTGACTATAGTCACCGTATTGTGCTATCAAATATCAGGTCTTATTCTTTCAATTTTTTTAATCCATTAACCATCCCCACCTCTCCCCGCCACAGCCATCCCCCCATTACCCTTCCCAGCCTCTAGTTAGCATCCCTCTGCTCTCTGTCTCCAGGAGTTCAATTGTTTTGGTTTTGAGTTCAATTGTTTGGGTTCAATTTTGTTTGATTTTCACAAATAAGAACATGTGATGTTTCTCTTTCTATTCCTGGCTTGCTTCTTTCCTTTTTTTTTTTTTTTTTTTTTTTTTTGAGACAGTGTCTCGCTGTCACTCAGGCTACTGGGGTACAGTGGTGCAGTCTCGGCTCATTGCAGCCTCAACCTCCTGGGCTCAAGCAATCCTCCCACCTCAGCCCCCTGAGTAGCTGGGACTAAAAGGACACACCACCACACCTGGCTAATGTTTTAGATATGGGGTTTCGTCATGTTGCCCAGCTGGTCTCAAACTCCTGGCCTCAAGCAATCTGCCTGCCTCAGCCTCCCAAGGCTTATTTCACTTAGCATAATGACCTCCAGTTCCATCCTTGTTGCAAAATTTTAGAACATTTTGATCCCCCCCCAAAAGAAATTCCAGCCTTTTGAACAGAACCGCCATCTCCCAGTAATTCGCCGAAATGCCGCACCCAAAGGGAAAGAGGAGAGGCACCTGACATATGTTCTCTAGGCTTTTTAGAAAACATGGAGTTGTTTTCTTTGGCCGCATATATGCGAATCTATAAGGTGATATTGTAGACATCAAGGGAATGGGTACTGTTCCAAAAGGAGTGCTCTGCAAGTATTACCATGGCGAAACTGAAAGAGTCTACAGTGTTACCCAGCATACTGTTGGCATTGTTGTAAACACAAGTTAAGGGCAAGATTCTTGTCAAGAGAATTAATGTGCATATTGAGCACATTAAGTACTCTAAGAGCCAAGATCGCTTCCTGAAACGTGTGAAGGAAAATGATCAGAAAAAGAAGGAAACTGGCCAGGCACAGTAGCTCACGTCTGTAATCCCAACACTTTGGGAGGCCGATGCAGGCGGATCACCTGAGGTCAGGAGTTCGAGACCAACCTGGCCAACATGGTGAAACCCCATCTCTACTAAAATACAAAAATTAGCCGGGCATGGTAGTAGGCACCTGTAATCCCAGCTACTCGGGAGGCTGAGGCACGGAGAATTGCTTGAACCCAGGAGGCAGAAGATGCAGTGAACCAAGATCAGGCCACTGCACTCCAGCCTGGGCAACAGAGCGAGACTCTATCTTGGAAAAAAAAAAAAAAAGAAGGAAGCCAAAGAGAAAGATACCTCAGTCCAACTGAAGCGCAAGCCTGCACCACCCAGAGAAGCACACTTTGTGAGAACCAGTGGGAAGGAGCCTGAACTGTATAAATTCATGGCATAATAGGTGTTAAAAAAATGAAAGACCTCTGGACTGTTAAAAAAAAAAAAAAAAAGAAGAAGAAGAAGAAAAAGAAATTCCAAACCCATTGACATAGCTTCTTGTATTAATTTCCTGTTGCTGCTATAAGAAATTACTACAATATTTGTGGCTTAAAACAACACAAATTTATTATCTTACAGTTCTGAAGAAAAGAAGTCCAAAATGGGCCTTGCCAGGCCCAGTGTTGGGGCCGGTGTTCTTGCCAGAAGCACCAGGGGAAAATCCACTTCCTGCCTTTTCCAGCCTCTAAGGGCTGCCTACATTCTTTGGCTCATGGCCCCCTTCCATCTTCAAAGCCAGCAATGGCTGGCCAAGTCTTAGGATCTCTTTCTGATCTGACTTTTGCCTCTTCCCTATATAAGCACCCTTATGAGTACAATGTGCTCACCTGGATAATCCAAGATAACCTCTTTATTTTAAGGTCACCTGATTAGCAACCTTAATTCCCCCTGGCCACATAACATTCACAGGTTCCACAGATGAGAACATGGACATCTTCGGGGGGGCCTGTCATTGCTGCCTTTCCTACTCCCTATTCTTCCTGCTCCCCAGTCCTAGGCAACCGCTAATCTACTTTCTGTCTCTAGAGATCTGCTCACCTTTTTTATTCCTCTGCATATTCTGTTTCTTCCTCAAGTTTCATGTTCAGCTTTTTCTCTCCCTCCTTGCTCTTATTGGTCTCTGTGACCTCCATCTTTTTCCTCATTTCTCAGGAAATGATTGACTTCTGAAGACAGAAAATGGAGAAATGCTAGGGAAGACAAGAGAGACAAAGCTTTATAGAACCAAAGGCTGAGACAGAGGGAGACAGAAGAGGGGTGCAGTTGTGCAAGGGATGAGCTGCAGATTGCCTGGAAACCAAATCAGCTGGCTAGTGTAGTAAAAACAGCTCTCTCTCTGTATATTCAATCACTTGGTTTTGGGATGACCCACTTGGTCCTTAAGGGCCTCAGTTACCTCAAACTGGCAAAGGAAAGAGGTTGGACCAGATCAGTGGGTCTCAAGGGGTGGTTCCTGGACCAGCAACATCAGCATCTCCTGGGACCATGTTATAAATGTGAATCTGCCAGCCCCACCCTAGACCTACTGAGTCAGAAACTCTGGGCGTGACCCCTACTCCATACCCCCCACAACCAATGTGTGTTTTAACAAGTCCCTCAGATGATTCTGATGTTATGCTAACGTTTGAGAACCACTGGACTAGATTATGATGTCTGAGTTTTCACCAAGTGTGATAGTCTATGAGTAAATTCCTATGCGTGTAAAAAGAAAAATAATTTTTAGCAGGAAGAAGACAGTAAAATGTTGAAAGGGAATATGGTAATTTCAAAGTTTGGAATTTTTAGATACATGTTGGAAGTGTTTCTATTTTGTTGAAATTTCCTGTCTGAAATTTTCAGTAGTTCACTTTACTTCAAGTCGTGACCTTCTAGATCCGAACCTTAGAGTTTCTGTATGTGATTTCAAAGAACCTTAGAATGTATATTGCATGACAGGAAATGGAGGTCTGCTGTCTTCCACTGAGACTTGCTGTGTGTGTTCCACACCCACAGGTCTACAACACTGGCCCGAGCACCCTTCCAGGGTCATCTGTCAGCATCTCTTTCCCTAATCGACTCTCATCTGGTGGTGCAGAGATGTTTCATGTCCAGGAAATGGTGGTGAGTTCTCCATTTGTTTTCACTATTGCTTTCAACTTTGAGCCAGCCCGTTCAAACTTTGTATTCCACCCTACCCTGACATCCACCCCAAGGGCTCAGAAAATTTAACTCATTCTATCCTTTGGAGACCTTATCTGGAGAGGCCAGGGGACCTATGATACCTGAATTTCTACATTGAGACTATTTGGTTAATGCCATAAGAAGACCTCTTTGGGGACAGGGAAGGGTTGATTATGAACCATCTCCTGGGATGGACTTCGCTGGCTCTGGGAACCCCCAGCAGCTGTCTGCAGTTGCATGTGTCTGAATGCACTTTGCTGAGTGCATTTTGCACAGGGAAAATGCCTTCAGTCCATGTGGAGAGGCTCGTAAAAGCATTGCTCTCTATAGGGGCACATGGAGGACATTCAGCCAAAGGGACAGTTTCTCCATAGATAGCTTGAAAATCGGGGCAGCAAGGCCCATAGCAGGTGACACATCTGAGCCCAGAGTTGAAGAGGACACAGCCCACAGGGTGGAGGTTCAGAAAATATTGTGTGATGGTGACAATAGTTTCTGGCATTGCTGCCCTCTAGGTCATGTGGGCTGAAAACCAGTTGCATGTGAATGTTGAATGTGGAACAGGTCAATCCTCCCGAAATGCTGACTCAGTTGTTAATATCCCTCATGATGTTCCATTCCAGTTCCACAGCATCCCCTTGTCTGTGGGCTCTGCTGACCCAGCAGAAGAAAGCCGCCAGTGTTGTGTACCTATGATGTACTGTGGTTGGAACTTAGCATGAGGTGAAAAAACCACACAGGCTCCTGGCTACCCTCTTAAATATTATTAGCCATACTGACCACGCCACCGTTTCCCCAGCAGCTAGGAGTGCTCTCTTCCTCAAGCATGCTTTCTGAGTTGTTCACATGAACATCTACAGTGTTGCAGAGATACTTTTTTTTCCTATGGGCAAAATCATCTATTGACCAAAACAAGACATTTAAGTCACTCAGATTCTGAAGGTACCCCAAAACCAAGGATACCCCTTTTCCTCTTAACTGATCATCGAGCCAAGGAAAAGCCACTGGAAGGGATTTTGGCTCACACTAACAAATAGCTGACTTGCATGGAAGGCATTAGAAGTGGTTTCCTGAAGACCTGGAGAACTGCCTGGCTATCGGTCTGGCTGAGTGGACCCTCAGATACCCAAGTGGTGTGAGCTGGCTGCACTCTGTTCTTTGGGCCTGAGAAACAAATCCTTTGGATTTTCAAAACTATATTTAGAATTTTCATAAAGTCTGTAACAGAATTCCTAAGATGGCCAAGTCTCCATCTGAATAGCCCAGCCTGTGATCAAAGGCTGTGGGCATCTTCATGGTATGGAAAAGTAAATTCACTGGCACATCTCACTAAGCAAGTAGGAAAGCTCTCTGTGTTCTTATAAACGATCGCCACTGAGTCCAGAATGACAACAAGAGTAGAAACATAAAAGCGAGTGCATGAGGTGCTGTAGTGAAGAGGCAAGAGTCCCCAGATACTTGTTTCAGTATCTGGGGCTGGCACACCCTCTGCCTTCAAGCCCCCAGCGAGGGCCTCCTGTGGCTCCTCCCCTCCCTTGCTCAGCAGGGCCTGAGAATGCTCACTGGGTCAGGTGTGACTCAGAGCTCGTGATGGTTTCCACTTTGGCCTTCTGGGACTTTGAATGGAGCAGGGCTTTCATTCTGGGGATTTGGGTGGCTTGGTGCAAGTGAAATTCAGTCCTATTAGGAGAAACCAGCACTCATTCTCTGTACTGCAGTAGGAGGTGACCCTTTGGCCTGGTGGCATTCCCTCCCCACCCCCACTTTCAGCCACCACCACTCCCCAGCCTCCAACAGGCTACCGAGCAGCTGGGCACCAGCTGGGCATGTTAAGCCGACTGAAGCAGAAACGGATTATAGGAATGGAGGGAAGGCTCATCTGTCATTCCTCTCCACACCCTTGGGACCCTCATATGGTTTCTCCCTCTTTAACAGTGCCCTTGGCATCTGTATTGCCTGTGATTATCATCCATAGAGCATACTGAGGGTGGGCTTACTGGCCCTGTGGGCTTTGGGCTGTCACCCTACCTATGGACCCACGTGTGGCATAGTTTTCTGACTGTTGGTTCAGAATTCATTTAGAAGTCTCTGGGGCTGCTTCTTGGGTCCCTGGGCAGGACCAACCTGCCTCTAGCTTTCACCAAAGAGTCTTTTGTGTTTGCCCAAAGGATTTCTTGAGGTCCAGCTGTCTGTAAGTGGAGAGTGTCTGGCTTATATATGGGAGGTTTTTATGGGGAGCCTAATGAAGTGTAACCACTCCAAACTCCCAGCCTTGGCTCGTGATCTTCTTTCCTTGTAGCAAATGTCTCTGAGCCCCTCTGCTGTGCTTGTATTTAACTTAAAAACAGAGCCACAGTGGTGGCCTGAGGAAAGACTATCAATTTCCACTGCTTCCCACCCACTGTGGTTGTGTGGACCCTGCTCTGACTTCCCACAGCACAGAAAAAAAAGGAAACAGGTCACTGTGGACCTAGTGTCTGTCCATCAGGAAGCCAGATTGTAATGATCATGAAAATAATAGAGGGGAAGGGTGGCAGACCTTTCTAGTCTATCTAAAATAGCAAAATTACCAATAACAAATCATTCTTGATTTGTTCACAAACACTGACTCAGCAAGCACCTATTACATGCCAGGCTCCAAGAAGAGGAATAAGTCCCATGTCTGCCCCAGAATTCACTGTCTTGCAGGAAACAGATACATAAAATACCATTGTAATACCATATAACAAATACAATAATGGACGCATGCCCAGGCCCAAGGATGCTACAAAGGTTCAGTGCTTCACAAAGGAAGCTCTTCAAGTCAGGGCTTAGAGGATATGGAGTTCACCAAGAGAACAGGTGAAGAGGAAAACATTCCAGATAGAGGAACAGTCACCATGTGTGAGTGTATGATGAGTATCTGCTGTGTTGGGAGCTACACCTAGTTCTCCATTCTGTTTGCCTAACTCTTATACAAATATGCAAGAGTAGGTGTTCTGTGTGCCTTCTGCAGATGTGCAGAGATAGATATTTTGGCAGAATGACAGAGAGTACTAAACCACAGTCATTTCCTCTGACAGTTTGTAAATTAATCACTCCTCTTGGGTACATCGTGTGTGTGCTGTAGACCTGAACCTTCCTATCTGCTGACTTAGGCATGGAGAAGGCCAAGCTCCCTGTTTGATACTAGAGTCTAACTATATGTCATGGACATTGTCAGCAAACCACCCTTGGCCTGCTGCAATGAGCAGTAGCTATTGACCTCCCTAGCTTACTTTTTTGCTTCTATTGGACAGTCATTCTAAACAACTCACCTGATTTCCAGGAATAAAATAGAGTGAGCCAGACAGCTTGTGGGAGGCAGGCTGTGGCCACTTGCTCCTTAGAGATTTCGTTTTGAAGTGAAGATAGATCTTCTTCTCAGTTTTTCAGAACTGACTTGAAAAATTGAACCGCTTCACTTTATTGCCCTTCTTCTGCAGAGGCGAGCCATGTAGCATAGCCCCTGAGTGCAGGTCTAAGATTGCATCAAGATAACACATCTGTCACAAACTTCATGGCTCATGAAGGGAAGAGGGGAGTGGTCTTTCCAAAGTTAAGTTTGACTCACAATGCCTGAAGGTTCAAGGGAAGAGATGGGAGCTTTATCTCAGACTGCAAGCTTCACTTGATGGAGCTAAAAACCTGTATTTGTGAGCGGCTTTCTCACACTGGAGGAGACAGCTTTGGGATTTGGCTCTTGTTAATATGCAAAAAGGGAAAAAGTTAGAAATGATAGCTAACAGGGAGTGAAGGGCTAGAACTTTTATTCCAGGTGAAAGTACTGGGTTTTTCAAAGAACTCTAGTGTTAGTCTAGAAGAGATATAAAATAAATGTCATACCATTCTTTCCTCCTCCTGTAAAACCAATTGAAAATATTGGCCTCTCTGGCTTGTTCTGTTCTTGCCATGGGGCAGTGATTCTAAAGAACTGACGTGATTTCCAGGAGGACATAAAATTGTAGGGATGAATGATAATTTTCTAAGGGGTTACATCAATGTCTTTGCCATAGGGTACCATTAGGATATTGATTTCAATATGACATGAATACCAGCATCTGTTAGAATATTCCAGGTTGGTGCCAGGACTCATATTTTAGTAAATTGTAAAATTGTCCCTCCCCATGCACGTACACTAGACAGGGCTACCCAGGATGTACGATGGGTATCCCACAATGAGTCAGTTGATATGGGAACTTCAATTAATTTATAGTGGGGCTGTTCATATCCCTATGAAGAAAATATGCACCTGATATATCACTGACCATAACAGGAGCTTAAAATTAGACATAAATAGAGGAATGAATTGTTTTCCCCAAGGATGACCTGGAGGAACTTCCTAAGTTGGGGCCATCAAATCAGTCGATATAATCCAAGGCTAAAGAGGGAAGAAAGTACTCCTGAATAACTGACCCTCCCCCCAAAAAATGAATACCATTTATTGCTGTCCCAACACTTTAATAGCCTTTTTCATGTGCTGTCAAATTTAATCCTTATGGCACATCCATAAGGTAAGGTCATTATCCCAAGTTGAGGAACCAAGCCTCAAAGATTTGCCCAATCTGACACAGCTTCTAAAAAATAGAGCTGGGTTTGTAACCAGGTCTGTCTGACTCCAAGGTTCACGTGCTTCCCATTGTGCTGAATTGCACACTGCTCCTGAAAATGCTGCCCGCTACCTAATCACCAGAAGCAGGCTCAGTCAATAGGACAGACAGATGATGAGTAGACCTCCAAGAATCACCCACCAGAGGAGGAGCATCAACCAGGGTAGAGAGGCAGCAAATGCAATCAAAATAACTAATACCAGAGGGTGCAGTAACAAGGCCAACAGAAGGCTTCTCAGTAAGCAAGACTGATGTCTTCAGAGCAATGCAAAAAGACAGTGTTTCCATGAAACAGAATAAACTGGAGATTTGTAAATTCAAAATTGTGATCATTCAAATGAAACCTCAGTATGAGCCATACAGTAGAATAAATATAAAAGAATAAAGCAATGGAAGAAACTTGGATTTTCTGGGAATGTATTGTAAGAAGAACAAAAAAGCCAGTTAAACTTATTCCTTTTCTAAATAGCAATCTGGAATGAAAATATCAGATGATCATAATATAAGAGTTAGAAGTCAAGAGAGCTAGAAATGAAAGCAAGTCAAGATTCTTGTCTTGGTGGGACAAGTTTAAGTACCACTTAACTCAAGGCTTTTGTAAAATAAATATTTAAATATATAAAATTTTAAGGGCAACAAAGAACAATTGAAGACATCCAAACCACTAAAGAAGAAGAACTTAAAACATAATAAAATTCAAAACAATCCAAAAGGAAAGAATTTATGAAGAAAAAAAAGTATGTATAATAAGATGGAAGTAATAAACCTAATTATTTCAATAATCAAAATAATAATGAATGGATTAAATGCCCTAGTGAAAGACCCTCTCAGATTAGAATTTTAAAAATCCAAGCACCAAATAACTTCTAAGAAATACACCTTCGAAGTTACCCAGAATGTAAGGCATTCAAAAAAAAAAAGGGGGGCAAATGTTAACCCAAAGAAATCAAGTATAGCAATATTAACAGCAAATGAAGTATAATTAAAGCCCAAAATCCACAAACATTAAACAGGGCAAAAGAAAATATATTTCAGAGTGTTAAAGATTTAGTCCACTAAGAATTTGTAACATAAATGAAATTTTATGTAACCAACGACATAGCTTTAAACATAGAAAGACATAGAAACACAAAAAGAAATTGACACATTCACAGTCATTGCAAGAAAATTTATGGCTTTCCCCTCAAAAATCATCACACAAGTAGGAGTAAAATAATGAGTATTTGAATAATGCAACTAGAGTTGTGATCACTTATATAGAGACCAAGACAGAATGAGTCAGAATGTCTGATTTTCATTACTGCTCCCTTGTTTACCAGCTATGGCAACCTTGAGGAAGTCACCTAAACTCCCCAATCTTATTCTCCTCGTCTGTAAAATGAGCTAATAGTAGTGCCTAGCTCACATTGTAAGGACTGAAGAAACTGATTTATATAGAGTAATTAACAGAGATCCTAACAGAAAGGAATGCACATTCTTTTCAGATGTGAACATCTACAAATTATTCAATGTACAACAACACAAAAATAAGTATCAATAGAATTTTAAAAGTCAAAGCGGTAGAAGCCACAGTCTCTGACCACAATGCAATAAACTTGGAAGTCAAAAACAAAAGGTTAGGCAAGCAAACAACTGAAAACAAATCCACTTGGGAAGTTTTAAACACCATTTAAATGAACTTTTTAGATAAAAAAGAAATCAAAGTTGAAGGGACAAACAAATTAGAAGTGAACAACAGTGAGCAGTTGTCCATGTCAAAACCAATGGGATTTAGCCAAACCAGCACAGAGGAAAATGCCACTACTTACCTGTGGAAAACAGGGGAGACTGAAAACAAGTGAACTAAATTGACAACATAAAAACTAGACAAGGGACAATGAAATAAACCCAACTCGAAGAACGTAAAATGAAGGTATTATTAAAGACAAAGCATATCCTGAAATAGAAAAAATAATAATAATAACAACAAAAGTATTCCACATTAGCAAAATCAAAAGCTATTTTTTGGTCCAAAAAAATAGACAAACCTACAGCAAGCTTCAACAAGAAATAAAGAAGAGTGATGATGCCAAAAAACAACACTAGAAATACTTTTTAAAGAAGTACCATACTTGTATGAAGATTTAAAAATTATAACATGTTCTGTGCTGGGCACGGTTGGCTCACACCTGTAATCCCAGCACTTTGGGAGGCTAAGGCAAGAAGATCCTTGAGCCTAGGAGTTCAAGACCAGCCTAGACAAGGAAGTAAGACCTTGTCTCCACAAAAAATAAAAAACAAATTAGCCAGGCATGGTGGCAAAAGCCTGTGGTTCCAGCTACTTGGGAGGCTGAGGTGGGAGGATCCCTTCAGCCCAGGAGGTCAAGGCTGCTGTGAACCATGTTCACGCCAGTGTATTCCAGCCAGGATGACAGACCCCGTCTCAAAACAAACAAACAAAAAACAACAAAATATCTTTTTATAATTTTATTCACACAAAGATAAAATCTTAAGAAAATATGCATGAGGTTAAAAAAAAAAGTCCAACTAGACTGATTATCTTAGAAAAAAAATGTAAAAGTAGACAAAGACCTATACCTTAAAAAAATCACAGACCCAGATAGCTATATAGGCAGGTTCTAGTAAGCTTTCAAGGAATGGATAATTCCTATGTTACATAAGCTGTTCCAGAGAGTAGAAAAAGATAAAGCAACTCATTCTAGAAAACTAACATAACCCTGGTACAGAAACCAGAAATGGAGAGCGGGCACATTCACACAAAAATAGGAAGCAGTGAGCCAAACCCATTTTGAAGACAGATAGAAAAGTTCCAAATAAATTGCAAATTGATTCCTATTAGAAGAATAATATATTCTGGGTAAAATAGGATGAAATCCAGGAATGCTAAGTTGGTTCTCCATGAGGAAACTGTTTAATATAACTCATTATATATTATTATTAATATTAAAAGGATTAAATGAAAAATAACCAAATGATAATCTTGATAAGGGCTTCTAAAAAGTGAAAAATTAAATTCAACATTTATTTATGATATTTTATTACATTTCCAGTAAGGAAGGCATAGAAGGAGACTTCCTTAACTTGACAAAGACCCTTTGCCAGAAACCTATAGGAAACTTGAAGCTAAGTGAGGAACAAGCATGAGTCACTGCTAGTGTCTCTTCAGTTTAGTTGTGTTGGAGGCCTTAATAAAAAGAAATGATAGCCTTTATTCTAAAATATATATATATATCCCTATTGTAAAAATTGTTATTGTCTCCCTAAAAAAAATCCAAGAGAATCAACTGCTTGGCTGTGAGGACTTGTGAATACAGAAGGTAAGAGCTGAAGCTGACTGTAAACTGCCTGATCTTCAAATACTTTCCCCAGAGACACACAGACACAATACAGCCTCTGACCAGTCATTGGCTGATCACTAAGCTGTGCTGATCCAGGACAACCCGTACAAAAGCAGGCTTAAAAATAAAAACAAGTGATAAGTATGTGTATATATGTATATATGCAATATGTATTTTGCCAGCAGAAACATCAGAGGCTGCACACCCCAGGAAAAACAAGACTCCCAAGAGTTTGTCCAGGCAAGTCACTAAAGAAACAAAAAAAGTAACAACTACCCCGAAATGGGAGGGGTAAGAATCCAGAATTGCTACAATATATTATCTAAAATGTCCAATTTAAATACACACACAGACACTGTATATATCATATATATTTCTCATGTGCTGTACAGGAAGAAAAAAAAACAGTTAATAAAAACTGTCTCTGAGGAACCCAGATGTTGGATTTAACAGACTTCAAAGCAGCTATTATAAATGTTTAAAGAACTAAAATCAGTTTAAATAAAGTATGACAGCAATGATTCATCAAATAGAGAATATCAGTAATAATATCGATGAATAAATTAAAATAAGTGGAAATTAAATAAATGAATAATAAAATAGATGGAAATTATAAGAAGAACCAAGAGGAAATTCTGGAATTGAAAGTAAAACATGGGCCAAGCATGGTGGCTCACGCCTGTAATCCCAGCACTTTGAGAGGCTGAGTTGGGCATATCACCTGAGGTCAGGAGTTGGAGACCAGCCTGGCCAACATGGTGAAACCTTATCTGTACTAAAAATACACAAAAATTAGCCAGGCATGGTGGCAGGTGCCTGTAATCCCATCTACTCAGGAGGCTGAGGCAGGAGAATCGCTTGAATCCGGGAAGCAGAGATTACAGTAAGCCAAGATGTGCCCGTGCACTCCAGCCTGAATGACAGAGCAGGACTCCATCTCAAAAAAATATATAAATAAAAGAAAGTTAAGCACCTGACTGGGTGCGGTGGCTTATGGCTGTAATCCCAGCACTGTGGGAGGCCGAGGCAGGTGTGAGGTCAGGAGTTCAAGACCAGCCTGGCCAACATGGTGAAATCCCGTCTCTACCAAAAATACAAAAAATTAGCTGGAAGTGGTGGCATGTGCCTGTAATCCCAGTTACTCAGGAAGCTGAGGCAGGAGAATTGCTTGAACCCAGGAGGCAGAGGTTGCAGTGAGCCGAGATCACACCACTGCACTCCAGCCTGGGCAAAAGAGTGAGACTCTGTCTCAATTAAAAAAAAAAAAAAAGTAAAACACCTGGAATGAGCAATTCATTAGAGGGACTCAATAGCATATTTGAGCTGACACAGAATCAGTGAACTTGAAGCTGGATTACAGTACAGATTATCCAATCTGAAGAACAGAAGGAAAAAAGAATAAAACATGAGCAAAATGGTTGAAGCCCCAGAGGCCTTTGATGTGCCTCGTGGGACACCACAAAGTATTTCAAGATATACACAATTGGAGTTGCAGAGAAAGAGGATAGAGAAAAGGGGGCAGAAAAATAAATTTGATGAAATATCATTCCAAAACAGTGGCAGTGTATAGACTCTTCAATAAATGATTTGAAGACAATTGGCTATCCATTTGGGAAGAAATTAGAGAAAGCCTGTACCTCACAGAAAAACAAGCAAACAAACAAAAACAGGTGAATTAAAGTTTGATGTTAAAAAAAAAAAGTATTTGCAGAACTGAATATTTTCGTAATCTTTAGATGGGAAGCCCTTCTTCCTCAGCAAGTCATAAGATCCTGAAACTATAAAGAAAAGATTAACAAATTTAAATCTATAAAAAGTTAAACTTTTATGTGATCAAAATACATCATAAGGGAAAAGATATTTGGGAGAACATATTTGCAACATGGGTAACAGATAATATATAAATTACTTCTACAAAATAATACAGAAAAGACCAAAAATTATAAAAATGGTTGAGGTTATATGAAGAGGAAATTCATAGAAGAAATTTTAGGGACTGGGTGTGGTGGCTCATGCCTGTAATACCAGCACTTTGGGAGGCTGAAGCAGGAACATTGCTTGAGGCCAGGAGTTCAAGAAGAAATTTTAATAGCAAATAAACATATAGAAAGATGCCTAGCCTCATTGGTAATCAGAGCAATGCAAACTTAAAATGAGGTTATTCTCCTCATGAAACTGGCAAAAATCTAAAAAATTGTTAAGATCCATTGTCAGTTAAGATGAAGAGAAATGAGCACTTTCAAATACTGCTGGTGTGAAAGGCAATTTGACAATAACTACCAACATTTAAAATACGAATGCCAACAATCCCACTTTTAGGAACCTGTCTCAAAACCTTTACGTAATATATTCAGAAGAAACTTCTAATTTTCTGATGGTAGGTTTATATTATCATGGTTCTTAGCGTAAATGTTGACTTCTCCTATTTTGGTGAAGTAGAACATAACTTTAATAATGTTCCGTTAGGATTCTGGGAGAAAGTTGTTAGATTCAGACCAAAAAGTAATGAATTCTGACTAACTTATTACAGATAGGCATAGTGCAGAGATACTGTATCAAGTACTTTACAAGAACAAATTAATCTAATCTTCATAATAATTTCGTGAGGAAATTGAGGCGAGGAAGAGTTAGAGGGAAGGCCAAGGTAAATTGGTAAGTGGCTAAGTTGATGTTCACTCTTAACAGTGGGGTCCACCATGAAATAGGAGTTCAGCAGGAATTGTTTCTCAAGACACAGGTCACAGAGACCCCGCTGATAAAGCAGGATGTGGTAAAGAAGCCAGCTGAAGCCAGCCAGAATCAAGATGGTGACACTAATGATAATTCACCAGCACCACGACAATTTACAGATGCCATGGCAACTCGAAGTTACTCTATATGGTCTAAAAACAGAAGGAACCCTGGGTTCTGAGAATTCCCAGCCCCTCTCCTGTAAAACTCATGAATAATCCACTCCTTTTTTAGCATTTAATCAAGAAATAACCATTAAAATAGCCAAGCAGCAGCCCTTGGGGCTGTGCTACCTATGGGGTAACCACCCTTTTATTTCTTTACTTTCTTAATAAACTTGCTTTCGCTTTACTCTCTGGGCTTCCTCTTGAATTCTTTCCCTTAGGAAGCCAAAACCCACTGGCCCTCCCAGGCCAAACCCCAATTTGGGGGTTCACCCTGCCACAACTGTACAGTGTGGAAACCTTGGTCCTTTTCACTGAAAAATCAACTCAGAAAAGGTAGATTAATAGGAGAAAAGGCACACAGATTTATTTAACTTGTATACAGGGGAGGCTTCAGAATGAAGACCCAGCCCCCTAGTAAGGTACGGAAGCTTATATACCATCTTGAGGTTATAGAAAGAATGCATGCTCAGAGCATGACCACAACCAGGTTTTAATGGCAAGACATGTTATGGGGGAGAGAAAGAAGGAGGCTTGGCTAGCAACGGTGACATTGTTATGTAGATGAAACCTTCCAGGTCTTAATCCTTAGAGAGAGTAGATGGTGAATTTCTTTTCAGACTTGTAAAGGTGTCAGACTCAAATCTGTCCTAGATCTGGGAAAGGCCTAGAAAGAGGAGGCCTGGCTGCATTCAAGGAGATTCTCTACAGATGCAGAATTTCCCCACAAGTGATAGTTTTGCAAGGCCACTTCTGTCTGCTGGCCCTGCAGCAGCCATTTCAAACTATGTCAAAGAAATCTATTTTGGGATAAAACATTTTGATTTCCTTCAGCCACCTGCAGGGTCTTGCGCTGTCATTTTGTCTGGGTGTGTAGCTGTCCAGCAGCTCTAGCACCACCTGGAAGTTGAGGCACGGTCGTGCAGAACTGAGGCCCCACCCAGGCCTGCTGAGTCAGAGCCTTCACTTCAGCAAGATCCCCGGGGATTCCTTTGTCTGTTCATATTTAAGAAGCACTGGTCTAAAGCATGAGACTTAAATCTCTGCTCTCCCATTTTCTTATCTGTAAAATGGTGATGACAGTCCTCACCACGAGAGGCTGTTGTGGGGATATTTTTATCCACATGCTCGTTCTTTCAACAAATACTTTGCACCCAGCATATGCTAAGCACCTACTGCAGAGGGGAAAACAGACAAGAAGTAGTTTCCAGCCCTCAGGTAGCTTACATTCTGGTGGGGAAAGACAATAAGAAGTAAAGCATATAGTTTATTACATGATGGTAAATGCTATTGAGAAAAATTTAAAAAGCAAGAGAATAGGGATTGGGAAAGGTTGTAATTTTAAATGCAGTGGTCAGGGACAGTTTCACGGAGACCTTTATTCAGAAGTTGCAGGGACCAAAGCTATCTTACAGGAGTCTGCAATGGGATCTTCTTTGCCTATGAAGTCCTTGCCAAGTCCGTCTTTCCTGAGAATTCTCTCCCCCTTGTTTATAGCCTATTTGATTTCTGACCTTTGAAATGCCAGCCCCTATGCTGCCCTTGTGTGGGATTCCGACTGGACGTCCAGAAGTCGCCGTGTGTGTTCTCATTAGCTTTCAGTCTGGGGGAGTTTTCTGCCACAATGTGAATCACTTATTTTGCTGGCAACAGCAGTTGACAGTGATACTGATTTTTAAAGCCTGCACATTTCACATCAGAAAAGTCCTGGATTTTATGACTTAGCTATGCTTGCAGGATAATTGCAACAAGAAGTCTCCCCTGCAGCCAGCTTATTGGAGTTGACACTTGTATAAGAGCCAGGCCTGGCACTCTAAACAACCCAGCAAATCACCCAGAACAAAACTGAACAATGCACATTTTATCTCTGCTGCTCTTCCCCATCGTGAACACATGCTTCTTTTTTCCCTCCTTCACCCTCAATTTTTTTTTTTTTTTTTTTTTTTTAGAAAGTCAAGGGCTGACTGTACCAAGCCAGCTCTCTGGGTGAGAGGTTCCTTCTAACAAGGATTAGAAACCCCTCTCATGTAGGAACAGGTGGATTTGGGGGACTGTATGATCCAACCTTCTACCTTTGGACAAAATACAATCGAGACGTCTCCCCAGTACAACAGAACCACTTTTCCAGCAAGTTCTCTTTGTTAAGCCATTCTGGTATCCCTCAAATCCCTTGTTATGACTATCCACAATTCTCCGTGCCCCATGACCTTTCCTTAGCTAAAATGAAAAGCAGTTGCCTAGTTCCCTCTTACAGAGAAGTTGAGCTATTACCTTGACTTCCCCCTTCTCTTCCAAAAAAGATTACAATTCCTTTAATTTTCTTTCCCATCCTAGGGTGTCCTCTTTGCTCTCTCCATATTCTCCAAATAAAAATTCAAAACTGGCAGCACATCCCATGCCTCTTCATCCAACCCCTCCTCATCACGAATCATTATCACTCAGGCAGTAAGGACCTGGTTTACCGTCTGAGAACTTTAGTCCTAATAATTCTCTACGCCAACTTCTAGTTCTAATAATTTATCTGTATAATGCTCAGAAACACTCCTGAGATTCTCAGTAAAAAAAAAATTAAGGTAATCTTAATGGCCAAAGCCATGAGGTCCAAAACCCCACGTTCCCTCCCAACCACCTTTCCAGGCCATTTTCTCCAATGGCCCCTCGCCCCTGACCTTGTCTTCCAGCCTCCCTGGACTATGAAGGCTGCTGAAGGCTCTCACTATGCACTTCCCTGGGCCCCCTGCCCTTGCTAGTGGCTTCTCCTCCCCTCTGGCTGTGGAAAGCTCACTCATTCTTCAAGACCCAGTTCATATGTCCTCTCTGTCAAGCCTTCCCAGATGCCTTCACAGATGGTCCTGCCTCAAGGCCTTTGCACCTGCCTCTACTGAGAACACTGTTCCTTCCAATCTTTGCATAGCTGGCTCCTTCTCATTATGCAGATCTGAGCCCAGAGTTCACTTTCTCAATGAGTCTTCCCTGAACACTTTACCTAAAGTTGCAAACCCCCATTACGCTGTATCCCATTTGTATGTTGTTTTCTTCGTAGCACTCGTCACTATGTGAAATTACTCTTTTATCGTCAGTCTTCTTCCACAAGATTAAAAACACCATGAGAGTAAAGGGTAAGGTCCTTATTCTCCGTGTATCCCCAGCATTTGGTGCCAAGACCATAGTGAGTGCTCACGTAAATGAAAAGAATGAGTGATTCCACTCTGTTAGTGGCATCTTCAGACGCACAGTCACCCGTTGTATCTCCTGGGGATTGGCTCCAGGACATCCCCTCATCTCTACTTGAGATCCCCCAGTAGGAATATTTTGACGAATTCCTTTAACCCGTGGCAGAGGTTGCCTTAATTTCAATGTGAGATTAAGAAGGCGAAATTTTGAAATAAGAGATTGAATTACTTATCAGAAACGAAGGCTTCTTAGAGCAAATTTCAACCCTACAAGCTGTGGTCAGGGATATGAATACATATTTCCTTCCCCCTCAGTTTCTCTCTCTCACACAGACACTGCTGATCTCAGTAATGGCCCTAAACTTTCTTTTGTTTTTCCTTTGCATTTTCTTCTTTCTGCACATGTATGAATGCAAGCTGAATAGTCAAGTTCCTGAAATGGGTCAGGATTAGGTTTGCCGTAAATCTTTTTCTCAACAGAAGCCAAACACTTCAAAGAAGGGAGATGGCTGATTGAATTCTGGAACAAGAGTTACGTTCCTAGGCTGTTGGTTAATTTGAGCTTGGCTAGAGGGAGAAAGCGTGTGTGTTTCTGTGCACAAGTTACACTCAACACACACCCTCTGGAAGGTGGGGGTAAGCTTCAGCCCTGGCTGTCCGTACACGGTGTGGTTCAGAGGCTGCCCTTTAACCTGTGTGGCCAGAGAGAATAAATCAAGCCGGCAGTGCTGTCTCCCTGCTGACTGAAGGCGCCCGGCCTTATCAAGGAGCCCAAATGTCTTGTGCTCACAGCTGCTGTGACATCTGGAAGCATTAACGCTTCGTTGCCAGCGTGTGGGCCGGTTGAATGCCGATGTGTAGGTGCCTGGTGTTCTCTGGTCTGCTACATGAATAGGCGTTAAAAGTTGGTGGTGAGGAGTTTGCTTGCGCTCATTCCTTAAAAGCAACATGACACAGAGCCCTGCCATGGCAGGGGTGATGGGTTGTTACCAAAGTCGATAACAGGAAATCTCACTGAGGATAAACAGAGCTCATCGGTCATTGCTGAGAAACACATGGTTCTCATTTAACCTTCCAAGGACTAATTGTGTATGCTTCGGAAGCACAAAAACAGGAAAACGCTTTTCTGACATACACCCCAAGTTTCTTCAGACCAAAAGGAACTGCCTCAACATTGTTAGATGCTAAGAAGTAATGATCTCCCCAGTTGTCAGGGAGCCAACCTCACTTACTTCTCTTTAATCTAAACTTATGACCTAAAGCGTATTTCAGGCCTCCCATGAAGTCCTTGAAACTTGAGACTTAATAAATGACACCGAGGTTTCACTTTTCACTGCTCTGGTGTATGTACTCTCGGAAACGTAGGGGAAGAGGTTAGACAGATGGTGATGCAGGAATCATGGCATCCAGAAAATGAGTGTGATTTACCCTTTGATAAAAGGGAACTAATAAAGCAATATATGCAGGAAATGCAGAAACAACCCAGTGAATCAATAGGTGTGCTGCTTTAGCCTTTAACGGAAGATGGGTCTGAGCTTCATTCTTTACATTAAGATTGGTCCAAGAGCTAGAACCAGAATTTAAACAAGCAGATACAATTCCAAGGACCATGTTGTGTCTCATATGGGGGCTACTGACTCATTTATTACCCAAATCAACAGACCATTCTGCTTCCAAAATATTTCATTATCTGTGGAAGGAAAACATTTTTGGTATGCATGTCAAGTGCTCAGATAACATATTTATGTATCGCTTTTTCACTAAAGAGAATCTGACCGCATCTGGAAATTCTTTTGTGTCACTGCCTCTCTGAGACTACTTCCCATCTGTATCGCTTTAACGCCAATAAAAGGCCATCCCCATGCCTGGGAAATGGGCTTTGTCTGGGGAACTTGTCTTTCTCTGATTACATGTAAATTAATTAACGGCCATCCCATTTTACAGGGCAGCCTGGTGGTGGTGGCCTGCACTCTTGACTTTCCAGCATGTTGGCCTGTCAAACGCAAAGGAAGAGGGAGGAAGGGAGGATGCAGGGGCATTGTTTTAGTCAAACCATAAAGCTGTTAGAAATGAAATCCTCTGGCTTTTATCATGAGAAGCAAAATTGTTCAAGAAATAATAGCAGCCTCATACAGAAGTCAAAACTGTGTAATGGATTATACTCAACCTTTCCTCTGAAACATTGGTCTGGAGGCTTTGCCCCCTTATTTTCAGTTTCAGGTTTGATCTCAGTAACACCCTGACCTTTTCAGACCCCGTACCACTTTTCACAGGGATGATTGCCTTAAGGGTTGGGGAAAGGGTTAGAGAAAGCAAGTATTTTATTTAGAAGACAGTTTTCAGTTAGAAAGAGAGAAGACATCTATAGTTACTCTCTTTTCCTTTCTGTGCTTAAGTGATACTAGGTCATTCTTTAACTTCTTGCTCCTCCTGCTCCATCCCCAGCTCTGCAGGTTTGGAGTGGGCTGTTGTGTGATTTTGTTTACCCATTTCAGTTCAAAGATAGAACTCTTTATTTGAACACTGAAGCTAGCAGGGACTGTCCAAAGCCAGAGCCTTATATAAGCCTAGTTTATGTTGTTATGATCATCAGACTGTTTCTCTTTTTCTGGACTTTTGTCTATTTGTATAAACACCTTGGAACCACTAGCTACACAGAGGGGTAAATGTCAGAATATCCGAACTTGGTGCACTAATGAACACAGTCTCTTTTCACAAAGCAAAAGAACCCATCATTCTTCAGAAGGATCTCCCGAAGAATGCCATTGAAAACTCATTACTTTCAAATGGGATGATGCACGTGCAAGTAACATGAAGTTAGGCATGTTCATATTAAGGAGCAATCTAAGATCATTATCGCTGTTTCTCTGGTTTATATTAAACAGTGTCATTGCAATTGAAAAATCTGAGTAAATGAACAGAGCCTGTGAGCATTCACCATTTGTAGGTTATCCTGAGTCTGCATTAGTACAGGGTCTTGAAATGAATGGTGATACATGAAAGTTTTTGTCTTAGGATTCATTAATATTATCATATTTTAGTCTTTGGTCAATATGAAGAAACAATAGTAAATCATACAACATGATTTAACATGAGATATAATTTGAAGAGCTCTTTAAGGCTGGTAAGCAACTATGAATCATGGTTTGCATTTTTCTAGATGGATAATGTGAAGCTATCTTATTTATCTTTCTAGAACTAGACACCTTAGGTCAGGCTAATCAACCAGCTGGTATCATTTCTCAGTTATTATATGAGTACTATCTTTATTTCAAACCCTGAAATCCTAAAATTAATGTCACCACAGCCATTATGGCATGTGTTCAGCCTCCTGTGCTGGAATAGAGGCTTACTGTCTTTCGATGCCTTGGTTCTCAGAGTAGGCAATGGGTAATTGAATTAGCAAAGTAGGCATTCAAAACATTCTCTGAGTTTTCAAACTCAAGGAGTGTGTGACTTCAGAGAAGCAAACGATAAGTCAGGGGGTGGGTCATGTTTACCCCGTTGCCATCAGCTGTGATTGGTGTAATACGATATGGAAAAGTGGCCCAGGGATGTAACAGAGAACATAAAGTCAATGAATAACACAGAAACGTGAGTTAACAGGAAACACATGTTATTCTAAAATGAACCTAGGTCCCCTTTAATCCAAGCCAATTCAACAAACATAGCTTTTAGATCATAGTTTTTAGGGTTTTTTTTACCCAGAAACCACACTGGGGATGACTCCAGCCGTGGCTTATGGGGAGCACTACTGTCATTGGGTTTGTTCCTCTGCTAATGTAATCTTCTGTTTTCCTTTTATTGGTGATGCACGCATTCAAGGGGCATTAAGCCACGGACAGTTTGGTGACCCTCCCTATCCTTGGAACCCCAGCCAGCTGATGGGGTTGATACTGGTAGAATGGCAAACTGGTAGAGGCATCTATGCTTCTGCCTGTTAAAAATATACTAATAGGCCAGGCGCGGTGGCTCACACCTGTAATCCCAGCACTTTGGGAGGCCAAGGCAGACGGATCATCTGAGGTCAGGAGTTTGAGACCAGCCTGGCCGACATGGTGAAACCCCATCTCTACTAAAAATACAAAATTAACCAGGCATGGTGGCGCACACCCATAATCCCAGCTACTCGGGAGGCTGAGGCAGGAGAATCGCTTGAATCCGGAAGGCAGAGGTTGTAGTGAGCCGAGATTGCACCATTGCACTCCAGCCTGGGCAACCAGAGCAGAACTCTGTCTAAAACAAACAAACAAAAAACTAATAATATCACATACCAAAGCTGCAATTATTTTTTTATTTCTGAGCGATGTTAATCCACATAATCTAAATCATACATTCTCATACATTCTCCTGCTTCAAAGCTTTCCCTGGTTCTTCTAACCTTCTAGGTAACTACCTCCACCCACGCCACATGTAAGACTTGTCACATGCCCTCCTCCATGTCCAGGCCCATCTCCCCTGCTCTGTTCTGGCCACTGCTACCCAGCATTCATTCAGTCCCTGACCTGTGTTGAACTCCTCGGCTCTCTAGACTCAGGTCTCAAGTTTGCCCCTCTATGCTTTTGCACATGCTGTTCTCTTCCTGGAATTCCTTTCTCCCTCCTCCCTTTACTCTTGAGAAGTTTTCTTTATCCTTTGAGATCCACCTGCAATGCCACCTCCTCTGAGTCAGATCATGAGAGGGGCTGACTTCCTGGTGGAGGGAGAAATTTGTAGACAAGATTTATAATCTCATTAGGAGCTGTGCTCTGAGAGGCTGTGAATGGATAAACAGTGAGGTGGTGGTCAGGGCGTGTTTGGGCTTCAGTATGTGGAATAGCAACTATGCAGCCTGGTACAAGGAAGATGGAGTGGGACAGAGCATCCTGGCGGGGACTTTGGAGATGTGCTTCTCAGACATGACAGGTTACTTAACCTCTCTCGGCCTCAGTTTTCTCATCTGTAAAAAGGGGTGGAAATTAAGGCGACCAGAAGTTAAAGCTTACGGGTCACATCCCTGATAAATGTCTCTGTGTTGCTGCTCTAGCTGGTTGAACCTCAAAAATGTCCCAATTGAGGCAATAAATTATATGGTCACCCTCCTGAGAGTAGTACCCTCCACACATGGGTGCCGTAAGGATTCAGCATATGCCGTTCTCTTAGAGCAGCGCCTAATGTTAGTATTATTTCCATTGATACCTGAACTCAGTGTGGAGATGGGACCATAAGCAGTTTCCCAGGGTGATGTGCTTGGAGCATGACACTTAGAAAAAAGATCAGAGGACTTTTCTACCTCTTCAGTGTTCAGACCCAGGCACAGGGACTGTATTTGGCTGCTCTCTTCTGGGGCCCTGTGGGGGAAACCTGTGTCCTCTCTCTTGCTCTGAGTCAACAGACAACTCTTAGAAGTGCCTGATTGAGTTCCCTCTCCCGAGCCTACAACATAGAAAT
The DNA here is from genome assembly GCF_024542745.1 of Macaca thibetana thibetana. NCBI lineage: Eukaryota > Metazoa > Chordata > Mammalia > Primates > Cercopithecidae > Macaca > Macaca thibetana. Next base: position 91,825,482 of record NC_065579.1, read on the forward strand.
GCCCTGTTTCCTCCAAGCCCTTTATCAGACCACCTCAGCCTGGGGAGTGAAAGCTGTTGACTTCCCTTCTCCACCTGGGATCAGATGACAACAACATTTGAAACAAGGAATCTGCTCTCTTTCTCAGTATCACACCTATGGAATCAGCCCTGATTCACACTTCAAACCCAGTACTTCATGAAGCGAGGTCTTGCCAGATCCCCTAGAGTGAACAGGGGACACTTTATCCTCTCAGAGGCCCAGCACCATGGTGGCTTCTGACATGACAGCTCCCTTGACTGAGGCTGACCCAGACTCTGCCACCAAGAGATGGTCACTCCTTGGGCTCCCGCAGCCAGGGTTCCTGACAGTTTCCCCAGTCACCACCATCTCATGGTTTCAGTTTGCACAATGTCCTCTTTGGGGTAAGGAGGAGGGCAGATGCCAACAGAAAACCCTCAGTACAGTGGTAGAATACAGTGTTTTCACTATGTCCTGCATCCTCCTCCTGTCCTTGTTTGGGTGCCTGGTGAAGTCCTTTTGTTCAAATTCTAATAGCCATGGACCTCTGCCAGCTCCCAGAGGCCCTGAGAGATAAGCAGCCATGTCATGAGAAGCATTTGGACTCCGATAGCCTGGGAAATAAATGAGGAGTGAGTGGGCAGAGAAGAGCAAGGGGGCGATGGCCACAGAGTCCTTGGCCAGCCAAGGAAATGACATTGTTGGTCATTGGCCGAAGATGCTTGAGTTGTCTGCAACACAAAAAAAAGCATCACATCCCCTTGACTTTGAGCAAAGAGGGCAGTTAAAACCAAGTTGTGGGGGTTGGATAGTCAGTAATTGTTTATCTGTGTGATGAGATAAGGTAGCCCCCTGCTGTAATGAAAATGCACAGACAGTTCATGAAGTGAGGAATTAGCAATTGAGGACAACCTGAGTGACTACATAGGCCAACATCCTCATGGGTACATAAGGAAACTGAGGCCCTGGAGACCCAAACTGGCACAGCTGTTAGCAGGCAGAGCTAGGGCTGAAGCCAAGACTGTTGAGTATTCATCAAGAGCGTCTGTACCACAGAACTCCTTCACTGGGGCCCAGACGTGACCTCGGACAAGTCACTGAACTCGGGGACCTCTGTTTCCTTATCTGTCAGCTGAGGCCACAAGGACTGCATGATCTCGCAGCTGCCTTCCAGAAACAACATTCCAGAATGCTCTGTTCCCCCTTCTAGCCCAAGAGGCCGTACAGAATAGGCCTCTTCTCAGTCAGCAGGCACTTTTATCTCCCATGGTCTAAGCAGGAGTCATTTTTTTTTTTGCCACAGTGGTGGAAATGGGTCGGGCTGGAGAATGCTGAGGTTTCCAGGCTAGTGGTTTCTTCCTCTGACCACCTCTACTCCTCTGTGACTCCTGCCCCAGCCCCATCCAGCTTCCACCTAAGAGGTAGTGCAGGAAAGCGGTGACAAGCAGATGTCTGCATCTGTGTGATGTGTGCCCCAGCCCAGTTCTGTGGCCTGCTACCTGGGCGACCTCTGGTGGTCATTGGGCCTCCTGTTGCCTCTCAGTTTGCCTCCATCTGTAAAATGGGGACAGTAGGCCGGGTGCGGTGGCTCACACCTGTAATCTCAACACTTTGGGAGGCTCAGGCAGGTGAATCCCCTGAGGTCAGGAGTTCAAGACCAGCCTGACCAATATGGTGAAATCCCATCTCTACTAAAAATACAAAAAAACTTAGCCAGGCATGGTGGTATGCGCCTGTAATTCCAGCTACTTGGGAGGCTGAGACAGGAGAATTACTTGAACCCAGGAGGCAAAGGTTTCAGTGAGCTGAGATTGCAGCACTGCACTCCAGCCTGGGTAACAGAGCAAGACTCTATCTTAAGAAAAAAAAAAAAAAAAAAAGTGGGGACAGTAATAGCACCTGCCTCAGGGGACTGCTGTGAGGACTGAATGCTAATGTGTGGAAAGCACTGAGAGCCTGGCGTGCAGTAAGGGCCGTGCACGTGTTAGGTACTATTGTCATGGCTGTCACATCGGTACCTGTTTCAACACACTTAGAGGACCCCCACCCCCCAACCTTGATGACCCTGAGTAGGTACTGAGTTCCTGAGTTTTAGCTGAGGACTGAAGGTGCGACTGCAATAGGATTAGCTGGTCTGAATCAGACTTATGTAGCACCAGGCAACCTTCAGTCTCGTTTTGAAAGGGGACCACCCTGAACCATCCAGAAAAACGTTGCTTTCCCCAATTGAAGTGATTCCCGTGTAACCACAGTCGGAGCGCAACTGGCCAAGATTTTCATTCACCGCAGACTCAGTCCTCATTCCCTCTTCCAGATCCCACCAGGGGCAGACTAGGTGTCACATTGCATCACATCACGCCATTGCCATTACCCTGTTCACAGGCCACCCCAGAAACTCCCAGCAGGAGATGGAAACTAACTTCTGAGCTGTGACTCTGCCCCTTGGGGTTGACACTGAAGCTTGGCTGTTTCTCACTCGTTTGCCCTGCCTTTCCCAGCTCCCCACCCCTCTCTGCTGGCATCTTGTGGCCGGATGACAGCACCAGCTCTTCACACCTGAAGCACATTAACGACACTGGCTGGGCTGGAGCTCTGCTCCCAAGCTTCCTCTCCCTGCCTGGAAGCCTGAAGCACCGACGTGCAGAGCAAGGAGGAACTCTGCTCCCACGCTTGATTTTAATGAGGGACGGATGCGTCCTGCAGGGCTCAGAGGTTCTGTTTCTCTAAACCCAGACCAAATGTGTTTGGGTGGCCAGGCCTCGTAATCTCAGCAGAGGAATGTGCGTGCCACAGGGCTGCAGAAAACAGTTTCCAGTGGTCTGTCAGCAGATGTCCACTCCAGAAGACAGACAGGGAATGTGGAGACCTGCAGGCTTCCGAATGAAAAAGTGATGGATATTAAGAGTATAACTACACACATTCAGATTCTCAAACGCCCAATAAGCATAAATATTTTCCATCCACAATGTACTATATATGCCTAAATATAGGACAAGCCTCAAATAGCGTATCCCCTGTTTCCCTAATTAGGTAAATTTAACCCTCTTTTTTTTTTTTTTTGCCAACTTAATAGGAATCAGAACTATGATTGCCTTTGAGGTGGGGGGAGTGGACAGGGGGAATTGACTGGCAAGGGACTGGTGGGAACTTTCTGGAGCAATAGACAAGTTCTGTACTTTCATGGGGGTAGTAGTTACTGGATGACATCATCCATCAAACTGTACCCTTTAGATCTGTGGATTGTAATGCCTGTAAATTTACCTCAATAAAAAGAAGTTAGGGGAAATGAATGAAATAATCAACTATCTGCTTATAATGTTTAGCTTAATCATGTGGTTGAATGCTTAAAATTTTATAAGAATGATATATTAATCTATAATACTCTCCATTCTTATGTTTCACAAAATCATTTTATCCAAGTGTGCATCTTCTGAGATTGCTGGATATCATTTCTAAGCCACATTTTTAGTCAGCAGTTTACCAGAATATATCATCTACAATTTGCCTAATTTATTTGAAATGCAGAACTTCTTGAATCCATGTTGGTTCTGAAATTTGATTGGCACACACCAACGCCCACTTGCGGAGCACTGCAGCAGTTGTTTTCCTCATTTGTCTTGCAAGTGAATATTCATGCTGCTCCCCACATCAACAGCTTACGTATTGCTTTCTAAAATGGGCTTTCCAATATTTATCGCAACTTTCAGCAATTGAACCCAAGGAATAATTACCAAATCTTCATTAAAGCTCATTGCCTGCTCCCCATTATTTCCCTCTAGTGACCTCTAAAATCATCCAATCCCGATGTTGATTGAGATCATTTCAGGCTAGTGTGTTTTCCCCAAAGTTGTGGTTCGAACCAAGTAATTGAGGCTGGGTGCAGTGGCTCATGCCTGTAATTCCAGTGCTTTGGAAGGCCAAGGCAGACAGATTGCTTGAGCTCAGGAGTTCGAGACCAGCCTGGGTAATGTGGCAAAACTCCATCTCTACCGAAAAAAAAGAAACCAACAAAAAACAAAACAAAACAAAAACTAGCCATGTGTGGTGGCATGTGCCTATAGTCCCAGCTACTCAGGAGGCGGAGGAAGGAGAATCACCTGAGCCCAGGAGGTTGAAGCTGCAGTGAGCTGGACTACTGTACTTCAGCCTGGGAGACAGAGACCCTGTCTCCAAAAAAAAAAAAAAAAAAAACTAAAGTAATTTCCAAAGTATTAGACACTTTTAAAGGACAAGAAGTCCCAAACTGTGAGAAACGTTTATAGGCAACATCCTCTTTTCTAATAGTTTAACTTGAGGATATAAAACTTCACCTTATTTATTTTCAGATATATATGGTAAATCCTGGAATGTATTCAGATCAAAGGTAAAATAGAGATCAATTTAGCAAATTTTGGTGGTCTTGTCTTATAATTCATTATTAATAGATTAGCACTGTTAGTTTATTTGTGTAGCAAAAACTGACAAATAGAATTAATTAAACTTAAGAGCTTCTACACAGCAAAAGAAACTATCAACAGAGTAAACAGACAACCTACAGAATGGAAGACAATATTTGCAAACTATGCATCTGACAAAGGTCTAATATCTGTCATGTATAAGGAACTTCAATTTGCAAGAATGAAACAGCTCCATTAAAAGGAGGGCAAAGGACATGAGCAGACACTTTTCTAAAGAAAACATGCCTGCAGGGTGCCGCACACCAGCGCGGCACGTGTATACGTATGTAACAAACCTGCACATTGTGCACATGTACCCTAGAACTGAAAGTAGAATAAAAAAAGAATAAAATAAAAATTAAAAAAAAGAAAACATACCTGCAGACAGCCAGCGTGTGAAAAACTCAGTATCACTGGTCATTACAGAAATGCAAATCAAAACCACAGTGAGATACCATCTCACACCAGTCAGAATGGCTATTACTAAACAGTCAAAAATGGGCCCGGTGCAGTGGCTCACGCCTGTAATCCAAGCACTTTGGGAGGCTGAGGTGGGCGAATCACAAGGTCAGGAGATCGAGACCATCCTGACTAACACAGTGAAACCCTATCTCTACTAAAAACACACAAAAAATTTTGCCGGGCATGGTGGCGGGCGCCTGTACTCCCAGCTACTCGGGAAGCCAAGGCAGGAGAATGGCTTGAACTCAGGAGGCAGACCTTGCAGTGGGCCGAGATCACGCCACTGCACTCCAGCCTGGCCAACAGTGCGAGACTCCGTCTCAAAAAAAAAAAAAAAAACCAAAGCAAAAGTCAAAAATTAACAGATGCTGGAGAGGTTTTGGAGAAAAGAGAATGCTTATACACTGTTGGTGGGAGTATAAATTTGCTCAACCATTGTGGAAAGCAGTGTGGCTATTCCTCAAAGAGCTAAAAAGAGAACTGCCATTTGACCCAGCATCCCATTACTGGGTATATATACCCAAAGGAATATTAATCATTCTACCCTAAAGACACATGCACATGAATGTTCATTGCAGCACTATTCACAATAGCAAAGACATGGAATCAACCTAAATACCCATCAAAGACAGACTGGATGAAGAAAATGTTGTACAGATATACCATGGAATACTATGCAGCCATAAAAAAGAATGAGATCATGCCCTTTGCAGGAACATGGATGGAACTGGAAGCCATTATCCTTAGCAAACTAACACAGCAACAGAAAACCAAATATTGCATGATCTCAATGATAAGTGGGAGCTAAATGATGAGAACTCATGAACACAAAGAAGGGAACAGCACATATTGGGGTCTACTTGAGAGTGGAGGTTGGAAGGAAGGAGAAGAGTAACAAAAAATAACTATTGGGTACTAGACTTAGTACCTGGGTGATGAAATAATCTGTACAAAAAACCTCCGTGACACAAGTTTACCTATATAACAAACCTGCACATATACTCCCAAACATAACATAAAAGTTAAAAACAGCAAAAAAAGTTTTTGTTCCCTACCATGAATAAAAAGTGAAACATTCTTGAACAACTGTATTTTACTCAAGGGCATTATAGATAGGGCAATTTAACAGATGCCTGTGGTTAGCCATGGGATTGTAAGCACAATCCTAAATTATGAATTACTAATTATTAATTTTCTGGTTTGACCTCACATCCTGTCCAGTCTTCAGCTACAAGCAGTGTGATATGATGATGATATATAAAGAAGACTTCATTTTTTTCAACAGTTCCTCAATTTAAACATCAAAAAGAGTGCTGTTCTTAAGGAAATCATCACGAAAGACTAAACACCATTGTTTTGTTTCTAATGTTGCTGTCACTCAGCACCATTGCCATTGCTGTCAGAAGCAAAATCAAATCACTCACCAAGAGCTCAACGAGCATGCAGGTCCTCGTCTGGCTCAGGACAGAAGCTGCTCAGTCAAGCATGCAGGTCCCCATCTGGCTCAGGGCACAGGCTGCTCAGTTAGTGTTTTGGTAGCAAAACTCTGGCTTTAGAGTTGGACCAAGAGCAGTCCTGCTTGCTGCCCATTCCCTTTCTCTAGGAAGACCTCTAAGGAGTTTTACAGCACCCTGGGGGCTTTCTAGAATGGTTGAAAACCTCTGGCAGTAGATCATCCATCAGGCTTGGTCCCAAGTTCCAGACCTGGGTTCTTGACTTCATGACTGTTGGCCAGTGACCTAAGTTGAGTCTCATTTTCCTAAGTTGAGTCTCATTTTCCTCATTCAGACAAGAATTGCTTGGTAAGGATGTTCTTAAGTGTGCTTTCAAAACCATGGAGTATAAGGCTTATTTTACTCCTTAAGTCTTCCTATTTTCTAGTCAGATCTCATTTGCATGTTGTATGTCATCTCATCAATTATTGGGGGACCTAACATCCACGTTTTCTATTATTTGGCCCCGTTGATGCTACAACTTCTGCCTTTCAGCTTTTCAGCCGTTGTTCACTTCAAAATGGACAAGAAGGAAAGGTGAATTGGGGTTCTACCACTCCTGCCTCCATAATAAGGGGCTCCAGCATCATGATTCGTTCTTGAGACTGACCCTCTGACGGGCCTCTTTTCATTTGCAGGTGGGCCAAGAGAAAGGAAACTGCTCTTTCCAGAAAAACCCAACTCCCTGCATCATCCCTCAAGAACAAGAAAATATCTTCCACACAATATTTGCTTTTTTCACAAAGTCTGGAAGAAAAGTCTTGGTAAGGATTTGCTTAGTGGCTGGGGTAACATGGGTGGTCCTCACTCGGAAGACACCAGTTTTCTATTTGATATTTATTATTTCCTAAATCTGGTTTTAATCAATTGACTTATAAAGGCACAGACTGTGGTCAACTCCTAATTTGCAGTCTGAGGTTTCTGTCAAAATGTTAAATTTACATTCCAAATCCTATTACCTGGAAAAGGGATAAATCGTTGCAATCCACCAAGCACAAAGTAAGATGTTTCTTCAACTAGTATGAGTCTAAACAAGAGTGATTATTCGTGTGCAAATATTTTGGGAAACTGTTTGATAGTATCTACTAAAACAAAACATGTATGTATCCTATGACACAGTCATTCTAGTCTTGAGTAATATTCCCAAGAAAAATGAGTACTTATGCCCCCCAGAAAAGACATGAACAAGAATGCTCAGAGAAATGTTAAAATAGGTGAAAGCTGAGAACAATGCAAATATCCATCAACAGGAGAGTAAGTAAGCAATTGTGGTATATCCATACACTGGAATATTACACAGTAATGAAAAATTGCTACTGCTACATTAATGAATCTCACAGACAGAATATATTGAGTGGAAGAAGCTAGAGACAAAAGCCACATATTGTAATATTTCACTTATAGAAAGTTCAGAAATAGCAAAAACTAATCATGATGATAGAGGTCAGGAAAGTGGTTACTTTCAGAGGAATATGGATGGGATGGGGCATGAGGGAGCCTGCTTAGATGCTGGAAATGTCCTACATCCTAATCAGGGTGGTGGTCCTCCAGGTATAAACACATGTACAAATTTATAAAGACAGGCCAGGCGCAGTGGCTCACGCCTATAATCCCAGCACTTTGGGAGGCTGAGGGGGTGGGAGTTTGAGACCAGCCTGGCCAACATGTTGAAATCCTGTCTCTACTAAAAATACAAAAATTTGCCAGGTGTGGTGGGTGCCTGTAATCCCAGCTACTCAGGAGGCTGAAGCAGGAGAATAGCTTGAATCAGGGAGGCAGAGGTTGCAGTGAGCCAAGATAGTGCCACTGTACTCCAGCCTGGGTGACAGAGCAAGACTCCATCTCAAAAAAAAAAAAAAAAATTATAAAGATATACACTTCAGATTTGTTCTGTTTACTATATTTGTTATACCTCCATTTTTAAAACGTGAAGGTATTGAAGATGGAATGACAGTGCTTTTCCAAAGCCTCCTTTTTATTATCTTAGGTTACATTTCTCTAAGCTCCTTATTTCAGCCCTGGCACATCTCACCTTTATCTTCCTTTCTCATTCTTTTCTCCTGTTGAGAAGCATGACTGCCACTTAAAAGGTTGGGATTTTTTTTTTTTTTACTTACATAGTGAGGATGATACATTTATTGTTTAAAGCCCTTAGATTGTTAGATGTAGTGATACCTAGTGATTTTATAGTTATGACTCTGGCTGAAAATTTTGCCCTATAGATGAAATATCATCAAGGTATGTACATGCATTTTGGAACCTATCATATAAAAAAGAAAACTTTTGTACCTTAAATTTGGGATTTATGTTTTCGGTTTTTTGTTTGTTTGTTTGTTTTGAGATGGAGTCTTGCTTTGTCATCCAGACTGGAGTGCAGTGGCGTGATCTTGGCTCACTGCAGCCTCCACCTCTAGGGTTCATGCAATTTTCACATTTCAGCCTCCCCAGTAGCTGGGACTACAGGCGCCCGCCACCACTCCTGGCTAATTTTTGTATTTTTAGTAGAGACGGTTTCACCATTGGCCAAACTGGTCTTGAACTCCTGATCTCAGGTGACTTCCATACCTGAGCCTCCCAAAGTGCTGGGATTACAGGAATGAGCCACCGCGCCCAGCCAGGATTTACATCTCTATTGTAACTTTTGTGTTTCCTTGAGCAAGAATCACATGACTTCTTAGCCCTCTCATTTACCCTACCTAATAAATAGGCATGAAAGTATATTTGCCACTGCACAGGTGGAAATCACACAATGTAGGAAACGTGTCTGTGTTCAAAACTCATAAGAATGCTTTCAGAATGCAAAGTTTAAGTGTGTGGTTTTAAAATATATATATATATTTCTCTTTGTGAATTCATCCAATTCTTGGTAGGATTAACTAGTGAGCTGTTTTCTCCCAGTTGCTTTACTTAAAGGCATGCGCTGGTTCCCACCGGGTGGGAAATCCCGTGAATGCCCTCTGGTGGCAAGAAAAAATGATTGCATCTTCTTATGGATTTCCTCGGCCTGGAATTGCCTCAGTCACCAAGTTCATGGAGCCCACTACTCTATAAATTGTTGTGGATTTGTCTTTGTTCTTAATTCCATTGGGAAATTTTCTGACTTTTCTTCTCAGGACTGTGAAAAACCAGGAATTTCTTGCCTAACAGCACACTGTAACTTTAGTGCTCTTGCTAAAGAAGAAAGTCGTACTATAGACATTTACATGCTGCTGAACACAGAAATACTGAAAAAGGTAAGCCCTAAGGAACCGCACTTGAAGGTAAATTTAGAAGCATTTGAATTGTTGACATCCGATTTTGGGGAAAAAAAGGAAAACATTTGATTTGGTGTCCTCATGACGCTCCGGCTGCCCCCCCTTTTGGCTGTCTACAAGAGACTCTGTATTTATTTTTATGTACTTCGGGGGTACAAGTGCAGATTTCTTACATGAATATATTGTGTAGTGGTGAAATCTGGGCTTTAGTGTACCCATCACCTGAATAGTGAACATGGTACCCAATAGGTAACTTTTCAACCTTCACCCCCATCCCAAATTTTGGAGTCTCCAATGTCTATTAATTCTACTCTTTATGCCTATGGGTACCCATTACTTAGCTCCCACTTATAAGTGACAACATGCAGTATTTGACTATTTTTGAGTTATTTCACTTAGGGTAATGAACTCCATTTCCATCCATGTTGCTGCAAAAGACATAATTTAATTCTTTGTTATAGCTGAGTAGTATTCCATAGTGTGTGTGTATATATATACACATTTTCTATAACCAGTCATCCATTGATGGACACTTAAGTTGATTCCCTATCTTTGCTATTGTGAATAGTGCTGCAATAAACTTACCAGTGCAGGTATTTTTTTATACAATATTTCTTTCCCTTTGGGTATATACCCATTAGTGTGATTGCTGGATGTGGCAGTTCTATTTTTAGTTCTTTGAGAAATCTCCATACTGCTTTTTTGATTGTACTAATTTACCTTCCCATTAACAGTGTATAAGTGTTCCCTTTTCTTTGCATCCTCACCAACATCTGTTGTTGTAGTTGCTGTTGTTGTTGTTTAACTGTTTAGTAATAGTCTGGCTGCCCCTTTTGAAACTTTTCCAGCAAGTGCCATTGGTAATTCTGCTGGTAGACAATGCCAGGGTAAAATACCAGACCCTTGCTACTCAAAGTGTGGTCTGAGGACCAGCAGCATCAGCATCACCTGAGAGTTTGTTAGAAATGCAGAATCCTGGGCTCCACCGCATACTTAATAAATCAGCATCTTCATTTTAACACATTCCCCAGGGATTTTGTTTGCACATTTAAGTTTCTCATGCTTTAGCTTGCATCAGAATCACCTGGAGATCTTGTTCAAACACAGATTCCTTTGGGGTGGAGTCTGAGGCTCTCCAGTTGCCACAAGCACCCGGGTGATGCCAGTCCTGCAGGTCTAGGGACCTCGCTTTGGATGGTGGGCTAACCTTTTCTGTAAAGGGCCAGTAGTAAATATTTCAGGCTTTGCAGGCCCTACAGACTCTTGCAACTGTTCAACTCTGCCATTGTATTGTGAAAGCAGCCATAAACAAATGAATGGGCATGGCTGTGATCCAGTAAAACTTTATAAAAACAGGCAGAGGGCCAGATTTGACCCATGAGTCCTAGTTTAAATGACACTTTGTTTTAGTCCAACTTTTGAACCACAGGTCACTTTGCTATTGAGTATATCACAGGTGGTTCATTAAAAAACACCTCAAACAGTGCATTGGTGGCTCTTGAAGAATCATACAAATTTCCTATGATTTATTTTAAGATGAGAGCTGCTGAGAGGCCACTTCCAACAAGATGCTGTAAAAATAATTACATGTGAAGATAAAACTAAATATGCATGTTAGTCACAGAGATTCCAATTCTTTTTCTTTAGAAAGACTAACTGTGTTAATCTGTACAAACCTATCCGCGTGTGAATGAATAGCCTTAGAAAAGTCATTCTGTGGAATAGGCACAGAGGTAACACACTGACCTGAGAGGATGCAGGCATCAGGGGATGTTTTTCCATTTTAATCTGTAGCTGTTACAGCCCTCACACACCTGAAGAGAGCTGTGCATAGTTCTGATTTCTCTGGTTTGCTCTGGAGGGGAACTGGTTTGGGGCAAGTTGGACTCATACCGCAGTGCTTTCTTCTCCCTTTGTACCTCTCCCTTTATAAAGGACAGTGTTGGAGGACCAGGCATGACTTAGAGCACCACTGGCCATCCTCTGATTCCAGAAGGGAGCCTGGAAACCCCACATCTACGGAAGTACCTTCCTGAAATGTGTCCCCAGGCCAGGCTGGAGGGCTATGCCTCTGCATACTTACCTATCCCATTTGTATTCTTCACAAATGGTGTTGCAGACAGTTTTATTGCCTGTGCAATACTTGCCACTGTCCACAGAGCCCTGGTGACAGCACTGGTGGCAGTAAGGCACTCTGATGTTTCCTTTATCCTCAACCCAGATGGCCGCTGCTCGCACTTCAGTTATTTGCGCTTAACCATGCACAGCTCTGCAGCCTGGTTCTTCTGCATTTCTGTCCTGGTAGCTGGTGGTGACCCTTTGCCAAGGAACATGTCCCAGTGACTATGGTCCCCATGGGCCAGCCAGGCCAGTAGAGCCCCAGGCAAGAGAACTGAAAGCTGTAGGGTGTCATATGAAGCCTTCAAGGCTCATTCTCCATGTGCCCTTTCAGCAGAAACCAGGAGCATTTCCAGGTGCAAAGAAAAGCTTAGAACAAAGTTGACCTGGAAGCCAGATGGGGCCCCAGCTGCTGCTGGAGCTTCAGTCACCCCGAAGCCAGCTACAGCCTCCCTTAGGGAGTTGAGCCCGCATGGCTCCAGGCCTCCTGAAGGATGTGGAGTAGTGCCAGCCTTGTGGTTTGCCTGGGCCTACGGTCGTGTTTATTTTCCTTTTGACCTCAAGATCTGGCCCCAGACAAGGGAATTTGAGGTTTTACTGTTTTGACCTTAACAAGTTTTCATTTGAAATGTAGGATCTGACTTTTAAAATCACTGTAGGATTCGGATTTCTTTCGAAGTGTTCTTCCAGTCCGTAAGGCTTTTTTCACTGATTCTACAACCGTGGGGGCCCATCCTGTGCCAGACTCCTTGTCTGCTTGGCCTGTAACATTGGCAATTATCATCATCATCATCATCATCATCATCATCATCATCATAATTATCGTTATTAGCATCCAAGGTTATTTTTATTTATTTTAATTTTTTTATTAAAAAATATTTTTAGAGACAGGATCTCGCTCTGTCACCCAGATGGGAGTACAGTGGTGCAATCATAGCTCACTGCAGCCTCAAACTCCTGGGCTCAAGTGATCTTCCTGCCTCAGCTAATCCTCAGCTAGGACTGCAGGCACGTGCTACCATACCAGATGAATTTTTTTTTTAATTTTTGGTAGAGATAGGATGTTTCCCAGGCTGATCTTGACCTCCTAGCGTCAAGTGATCCTCCCACTTCAGCCTCTCAAAGTGCTGGGGTTACAGGCCTTAACCATCGTGTCTGGCCCAAGATTATTATTATTATTCCAAATTGAAAATACAGCATATCCTGACACATAAAACCCCACCTTTATAAAACTGTTAAATTGGTAAAAGATTATTTGTTGCTTAAAATTATTGCTTGCTTAAAGTGAGTGAACTGGAGTAACTCTTTTGAATGACAAGCTTCCCAAAAGCATTTAAAATGTGTTTTATGGTTGTTTTAAGAAAAGAATGATAATTGATGTATAACTCCCAAGTCACATATACAGACTGGGGTACCTCTGTGCCCCAGGAAGGTCTTTGTGGTTTCATTGGCAGAGATGAGCAAAGGGTACCCTTGGAACTGTTTTCTGTGGAGTCCTCTACCTTCCTGTTCTTTGAGAGTTTAGCCAAAGGTGGCATCTGAGTGTGAGCTCCTTGCATGACAGGCAAGCTGGGTAGATGTAGGTGGGGACACCACAAGACACCTTGCCTGTGGAGTCCCTGCTGCCCCGCAGGTAGAATGTTGAATGCACTAGTTCTCTGCTATCTGTTTCCACAACAGAAGCCAGGCTTCCCTTCTGCTTCACGATCAACCTGTCCCACTGGCTTGAGGTTCTGGCTCCTCACCAGGCCACAGTTTTGCCAGTCCCTGTCTTCTTCCAAATTCATTCTCCATCCCTGCTTTGGCGCCATTTTCTGGTTATCTGGATCAGTGGCTTTGAATCTGAGCCCACAGGAAGGCCTCTGCCTGCCTCTGGCTGGGGGGTGATTCCTGAGTCTTAGATGTGCTCCCTTATACCCCTACCCCTTTCTCCTTAATTTATAAGCCAGATATTTCCCCCTTCCCCATCTCTCCATCAGGCACCCTCTTTCAACGTTAAATGGTTTTGATTCCCAAACAACTTCATTTAAGAGCAAAGAAAGAGTTAAAAGCAACTCATATGAAGGGTTTGAGGGTTGTGGTCAAGGCAGGAAGATGCCTATAAAATGTAGATCAGATGCCTTTTGTGGAATGCCAAGCCTCGATTTGCTGTACACAATTAAGCAGTTTTATTTATCCTCAACTCTTTGTGAACATGTCAATAGCAATATCCAAATATCTGACTCTTACTGCTTGGAAACCACAGCACACAGCTTGCATGTGTTGATTACTCCATCATTTCCCAGCAAACGCCATCATTTCCCAGCATCCACCATGAGCTGCAAAGAATTCTCAAGAGAAACCCTGGAAGTCTGTGTTTATGTGGGTGCCTGGGATGGAGAGGTATCTAGTTCAATGATAAAATTTTTGTCTGGGCTACATGGAATCATGGAATTTCATTTCTGCCCAGTCCCTCTCAAGGCCCAGCTATTATCATAGAAAAATCTTTGAGTAAGTTGTGCTGTTTCTTCCACAGGACAGTTCATCTGTCATCCAGTTCATGTCCCGCGCCAAGGTGAAGGTGGATCCTGCCCTAAGGGTGGTGGAAATAGCTCATGGCAACCCAGAAGAGGTGACGGTGAGTCAGCCACCCCAGGACAGCCCTCGTCAGAGGGCAAGGGAAGCTGGGTGACTTGGAGACCTGGAGCTGGAATTTGAGGGTCAAGACAGTCTCTAAGCCAAGATGTTGGGTTTGTGGCAGACCCGAGACTATGCCTGCCTTGGCTTCCAGGCCCCCCTGGAGAACTTCTGTGGTTTGTTCTTGTGATAGCATTGTCCTTTAGGATGCCATCATTATGTGAACGTTTCCTGCTATGATTGTCTGGAAATGGTCTGGAAGTACCCCCGCCTCAACAGGGTTGGATTTCCACTGTGGAGCCAGGACTATTTATATCTTTCTTAGACCTTTCCTAAGGCAGACCACATCTGCCTTACCCATCACATTACTCCATGGGTAAATACTGTGTGTTTGGTTTGGTTTGGTTTTTAAGAGACAGGGTCTCACTCTGTCACGCAGGCTGGAGTGCAGTGGCACAGTCATAGCTCCCTGTAGCCTTGAATACCTGGCCTCAAGGGATTCTCTCATCTTAGCCTCCAGAGTAGCTAGGACTACAGGCGCACTACCATGCCTAATTTTTCTTTTTTTTTTGTTCATTTTTTTGTCAAGATAGGGTCCCACGATGTTGCTCAGGCTGGTCTCAAACTCCTGGCCTCAAGCAATCCTCCTGCCTCAGCCTCCCAAAACACTGGGTTTCCAGGCAAACATTGGGTGTTTTAAAAACAAGTTGTTTGAATGACTTAAAGAGATTACACCCAAATTGCCAAGACCTAGTAACTGCTCTTTAACCCTGTATTTACCACCCCCTTCTCCTCCATAAAGTGCAGTTGGCACCAAGGCCTCCGAGACACGGGAGGATGTGGCAAACCACGAGGCTTATTGTGGAGGTGTGGGAGAGGCTGGAGGAGAGCTGTGGCCTTGGAATTTTATTGCCTTTGATTGTTGTTCTTGCAGGAGCAGGGGGGTTGAGAGGGGGTTCATCCTGTATTTGACGCCCACACTCAGATCCCAGGGGAGTAGAGGAGGAGACAGCAGCCGATCCACTTCTTTTGCCAGTGAGCTATGCAATGATCCTACCTTTCTGCATCCCCTTCTGTGGAATTTACCTTCTCTCAAGGGCGACTTACCCTTTCTTACAAGAGTCAGTGTTGCTGTGACACATTTACAAAACTGACAAGTTTATAATGATTATGTGCTTAGAAACTGTTGTTAACTTACTCTCTGACAACAGTGGAGACACCACATGTCAAAATGTCAGAATGGGGATCAAACCAAAGACCACTCTTACGAGACCCTGGTTGCAAAGGGTTCATATGGAAAATAAATGCTGGGCCGAGGCAGGCAGATCACCTGAGATCAGGAGTTCAAGACCAGCCTGGCCAACATGGTGAAACGCTGTCTCTACTAAAAAATATAAAAATTAGCTGGCCGTGGTGATGGGCTCCTGTAAACCTAGCTACTCAGAAACTGAGGCTGGAGAATCACTTGAAACCAGGAGGTGGAGGTTGCAGTGAGCCAAGATTGTGCCACTGCGCTCCAACCTGGGTGACAGAGTGAAACTCCGTCTCAAAACACAAAGAAACAAACAAGAAAAAAAACAATAATAATAATGATGCTTAGGGACCTCAGTAAAACTTCAGTCCTGCCCATTTTTAGTGAGTAAGAGGTGATAATATCAGTGAGCCTGGGATGAATATGAATTCCTGAATGAGTGAGGGGTGGGCATTCCCTACTCAGTGAGGGGAACGAGTGTTCCATGCAGACTTTTATGCTCTACCCACAAGAGAAGTTGTCCAAGCACTATTTTTGTTCGTTTGTTTGTTTGTTGGAGACAGGGTCTTGCTTTGTCACCCAGGATGGAGTGCAGTGGTGCAATCATGGCTTACTGCAGCCTCTACCTGTCGGCTCAGGCCAGGTACTAATTTTAATAATAGAAACCAAATGGATTGATGCTGGGTCACTTACTACTTACAGTCAGTTTTTCTGGAAGGTCCTATATTTGGAGTTGGCGTTTCCCTTTTCTTCCCTGCCTTCTGGCAATTTGACTGCTAATTCAGACCTCCACCTGGGAAGTGAAAGAGGAAAGTGGTTCCCTGCTCATTGTCATAGTTCTGGCTTAAAAGTTTTATAGCATTAAATACATGCCCAACATGAGAGGTTTAGAATGTTCTGGTAAACCACAGTGTTAATAAGTAGAAGCTAATGGAAATACCTAACAGGTTTTCTACATGTGGAATCCCTTGTGTAGATGAAAAAAAAAAAAAAAAGTACTGGGCATATTGCCTTCCATTATAGGACTAGACTGTGGGATCCAGGAAAATGTTGCTTAACATCTCGTTGGATTCCGAGTCATCTGTACTTCCCCAAAATATCACTTCCATTAATTACTGTTCCAATTTTGAGCACTATGATGATATTTTCATTATCAAGAGTTCTTGGGAAGAGGCTGAGGTTTTTTTTAGCACTCCCAAGAAAAAATTAACACACATGAGAATCCCACAATGCCCCTTTTCCCTCCTTTTCATGACTTTGCCTTTTCAGTCCATGAGCTACAGTGAAGTTCTACAATCTGTTGTTCTCAATTTTCCTGGCAGGAAAAAAAAAAATCTTTTCTGAGTAGGAAGGTTTGCCTTTTTAGAACAAACACGTTCTTCCCTGCGTGATTCTTCTGAATGTCTGGCCCTCTGTCAACCATCAGTCTGAAGGGGAATTTCCATAAAGGCTCGCCACCAAATTTAAATCAGGCAAAGTTTCAAAGATTTTAGATTAGGCACCAAATTGTTATGGCCTTGGAAGGAACAGGAAATGTACTTATATTGGTATCCAGCAGCGTGTGAGTGGAGAGGAAAACAATCAGATTTTTAACCACATAACGTGTGCATGGTGGTAAATTTAACTGATTGAGAAATCAAGCAATTTTCCTGTGATTTTTTTTAAACAGGAGTTTTAAAGTGCATTTTATATTGAGTAGTTATTTCACGTTTTCTTAAAACAATTATTGTATTGAACTAAAAATAAACAAGGTAGTTTGTTCACATAACAAATCTATATTCAAAGACATGTGTACAGATTTTCCACTTAGTCCATTTTTCTGTTCTCAGCATTACTACAAATGCCTCATTCCATCATCACGTTGAATTCTTCAGTATCTTCTATATCATTCCGGGGCATCTCTGGGAAGTAGTGATGCCTGTCTTCCCTTAGAAGCACACTGATAACCCCAATATACCCACAATTCACACTTTTTTCTTTCTCTGAGGCGTGCTGTTTTTGGCACAACAGAAAAAACACACTACTAGGATTTGAAAAACTGCTTTCTGGGCCTGGTTAGGTCATAAACTATAGAACCTTAGGTCATATATTCTCACCAGGTGCTTGTTTCTCCACTGCAAAAAATAATTCATATTTGCTTGGTCCTTTGTAGTCCTTTACTGTTTCATTTATCTTCATGATGACCCTTAAATTTAAGTAAAGTAGTATTATGCTCATTTTATAGAAGAAATTCAATCTCAAAGAGGATACAGTCTCCCAAAGATCCCACAAGCAGTAATATATTAGGCAGAGCTAAACTCACACCCTCTCACTCAAGATCCTAGTATTGGTACATGCCACGCTAATAAGTGTGCTAAAATGGATGAAGGGGCAATTTCTCAGGTCCCTTCCAATGATCCTGTCCTCTGCTTCTACTTGATATTTTTTCTCTCTTCTCTCAACTAGCGTTAACATCTGAAACTATATATAATCACCAAATTTCATTTACAATGGTTTTTTTATTTAATATTTAAATTTTTCTATTTCCATGTTAAATCCAGAGAAATGTTACTTTTTTGAAAGTTTCTACTGCTGCCTGCCTCTCTGAAGGCCACAGGACTTACCTATTTGTTTGTCAAAGCAGAAATTCCCAACATTTTGTAAACATCACTAATTTTTTTTATAGCTGTAAAGATGATAATTCCATACTTAAAACCAATTCAAAATAAAATACTCAATACTTCTTATTCCCAGGGTAGTAATTTTAATTGGATTATATTGATTTGTTATTTTCTCCTGTGTGCCTTTATTTGGGAAATACTGTTGGTATACCATGCTGTCGAGTCTCTTTCCCTAACAAGAAAACGTCAGTCTTACGAGTCAGGAAAGCTTTTACTTTCACTATCACATATGAAGAATGAAATAAACACCTAACTTGGAAAGTAAAACTTAAATAAGGGATTCAGGACACTTCCCAAGGGGTCATATGACCAATTTAAGAGTTGGTATGATGTGCCTAAAATAACAAATTAACTCTTTTACTTATAATAAAAGTACAGATGTGCTGATTAGACATGCTGACATGTACATATGAAATATGCCTAAAGCAAATTAAAAGAAAACAAAATACATTCTATGGCAATCTTGAAAAGTCTGGGAGCTCAATAAATATTAAGAGTATGCTCTCGACCTGGCGCGGTGGCTCACGCCTGTAATCCTAGCACTTTGGGAGGCCAACGCGGGCAGATCACGAGGTCAGGAGATCGAGACCATTCTGGCTAACATGATGAAACCCCATCTCTACTAAAAAATACAAAAAAAAAAAAAAATTAGCCGAGCGTGATGGCAGGCGCCTGTAGTCCCCACTACTTGGGAGGCTGAGGCAGGAGAATGGCATGAACCCAGAAGGTGGAGCTTGCAGTGAGCCGAGTTCGCGCCACTGCACTCCAGCCTAGGCAACTGAGCAAGACTCTGTCTCAAAAAAAAAAAAAAAAAAAAAAAAGAGTATGCTCTCACAATGAGAGCATTAAACACTTGGTAATTAACATAATTTAATATGCCAAAAATGAGAAAATATACAGGATGAGGGATGAGGAGTACACATAGGAAATTTTTGTGATTTTCTTCATTTGATTGTATTGCTTGCTTGTCTTCAGGAAGGAAGATTTTGACTTCAAAAGTAACAAAATATTTAAGAAGGAAATTCACATCTTTCTGTTCTAAATGGTATTCTTGTGCTATTTTCTCAGCAGTCCATGTTTCTGGAAAAAATTTATGATTATTGAGAAGTGTCAATGCTTCTACAATGGAAATTTTGCCTTTGGGAATGCTCTTAATATTTATCATACCAAAGTGATGGCCTTTCAGCAATCTGAATTCCTTTGGCTCTTGACGTGTTGTTTCAGAAGCTTTTACCTGCGCGGAAGACACGGGATCTTTGGAATCAACATACACGTCTTTTAGAAATGACAGCAGCTTGTCACCTTTATGAGCAGTCTCTCCCTTCTGGGTAGAGACTAATCTGCTGTCACAGGAGGCTGTTGGTAGAGGACTGCCTGGGAGCAGGAGAGGGCTTCATCTTGCTGATTTCCCATTCCGCTGGGTTCTCTAGGTTGAAATGCCTGATCCTGTGAGTCACCGCAGCCCCCATCTCCTCATAACATAAGGCCCTCAGGTTTACGCCACACATGGGAACACTGGCGCAGGAAACCTCTGGGGCGCCCAGAGCGTGCACACGTGTCCTATGATTCTTTATATCTTTTATTTTTATGCCATGGTTCAAGTTGTGCTTTACAGAGCATTTGGATGAATAACTAGAAATAGGGCATAGATTCTTGAGGCTTTGCCTGGTTCACTAATGACTGGCTCCAGGGCCTTTCTCAGGGAGCGTGTTAGCATATGTCTAGGATCAGCCACAGCCGGACCTGGCTCTGTACAGACCCAAACCTGAGAATGCCATGTGAGACCTGCGTGACTGCAGAATCAAAGTGCTGATTGCGAGGTGCCAAGTACATGTTGAATTACATCTTCAACCTAACTCTATTTACCTTTCAGGGAGTGAGTAGGGGATGAGAGGGGAAAATTCAGAAAGTGTTGTTTGAGGCCCACAGAAACTCTAAAGATGAAGAACAGGAGAAATGTAGTTAATCATGCCCTGGAAATCTGGCCTGCAGAAAGGAAAGGAATTTATCTCTGAGAAGGCCTTCAGAAAGAAAATGAGTAGGCTCTGGAGATGTTCATCTGTCTTCATGCAGCCATAAAAAGATATCAGATGATGTTGAGGGGTGAAGGCGCCTTCTCTGATCCCTGAATTGGTTACTGAGGTCCACAGAAGAGGAAAGGACCCCATCATCTGAGGCCAGGAACTCCCCCAAGGCAAATCAAGACTTTATGGAATCAGCTCTGTTACTGCAAGACATCCCCTCAAACTCCCGTCTTCTCAAACTCCTGTATGAGAAGCGTGCAAGAATTCTTGCTATTTTCTTGATATTTTCAAATAGCAGAATACATGATAAACTTGTAAGTCCACAGATGAGTCCGTAAGCGGCTGCCATGTGGAGTGTGCACCAGACTGAGGTCTTCGGTGCCAGCCGGAAAGACTGGCTCTGTCGCATTTCAGCAGAATCAGAATGGATTCGAAGGCTATCCAGTGGAAGTGCTCAGAATTGCACTGAAAGACTGGAAAACCAGACCGAAAATCAGAGGGATCCGGAAACCTGAGGGCTATAGGCTATGTCCAGGCGCAGGAAGTCTGGCATGGTGTCCTGGACACGGGATACAGCTGTCTCTAGCTTCTCTTCACCTTGTGCTCTGGAGTCAGGCAGAAACCTTTCTACTTCCTGGAGTTGCTGAGAAGGTTCAGTGATACCAGCATGAAGCTCCTAGAAGAAGGGCTGGTGCACAGCTGCTGCTTAGGGTGGCACAGCACCTCTGCAGTCCTGCCCACATGTGACTTGCCCTTCCACACCACTCCCTAACACTCCCCACCAAAGATACAAGCCTGGTATCTCAACCAGAGAGGCATCTGTCAACATGGCCAGCAAGAGTACTCCACAAAAATGCCACTTACCATTCCTTTGGTGGACTGCTTCTAGAGGCAAAGTTTACCGCTTTTACTGTCATGAAATAGACTATGACTTGTTATTTATCCTTTATGTGACCAATTATAGTTACAATCATGTTCCATATGACAATATAATCTTTCCCCCTTGAACCTCACATTATGCTGAGATGTAGGATGAAGAGGAGGGTTGTTGAAGGGTCAACACCACCCCAACGTATGCCATCAGTAGTGGGTGGTGGGCAGTTCTTTCTCCTCACCCGCCTCCCCACATGTGAGAATTAAGCTCTGACCATCAAGAATTGAGAAAACTCTTGGTATAGTTTGCCAAACATACGAGTCATATTTTCTAATGGTCATCATTTGCTTATTTGTATGATGAATATTTATTGAGGGCTTGCTAAGAGCCAGGCACTGTGCTAGGCACTGGAGACTCGATGGGTAACAAGAGACATGATCCCTGGCCTGCCCTCCCGGAGTTGGCCGAGGAGGCAGCAGTCATCAAGGACGCAAACAAGGATTCTATTTCTAGTTGAGGTTAGTCCCCAGGGAGTAGCCTGCTTTAGATTGGGGGTCGAGGAATGTTTCTCCAAGGAAGCTGAGACTGGCAGATGAGAAGGAATTCACTTGCCAAGCGTGAGGAAGAGTGTCCCAGTTGGGGAGGAGAGTTGTATGGAGCCCCAAAAGGCTTGGCCTCTTCAAGGCACAGAAAAACCAGGTAGCAGGAAGCTGGTGAGCAGTGAAGAGAACCACGGTGGACCTAGGCAGGGTCCACCCCAGGTAACACCACTGGGCCATTACAAAGGAAAGCTATTGAAAGCTTCTGTTTGGAGCAGGGAATGACATGATCCAATGTATGTTCTTTAAAAATGATAGGCCATTGTGTGGATGGTGGGTTGTAGGGGCAAGGGTGGAAATAAGGAGCTGGTTAGAAGGCTGTGACTATCACCTGGCAAGAGGTCAGGGTGGCAGAGGAGACAGAGCAAGTGGACAGTATGTCTATTTCATTGAAGGTGCAGTGACCGGTGCCAGTCACATGTAAGGAATGCTTATCCTGGAGGACTGGGAGGGATCCAGTGTCATCTCGATGCAAAGCCTCTTGCACGGCACATCCACAGGGGCACTCTGTTGATAGTGGCTGTCATTGCATAAAGAGATGGCCAAGGAGATGAACCACATGAAAAATGAGCCTTTTTCTCCCCAAATCCTCAAGTCCTGGTCAGTTTACTCTAAATCAGAGTTTCCAGTCATCATCATGATTATCATCATCATCATTATTTTTAGGCGACAGAACCCATTTCTAAATTGAAATGTGCTTTGGTTGACTCAGGGGTTAGGTTCCTGGAACTCCCTCCTGGTGGCTTCCATACCTGCTCACTGGACCCCTGGGCTCTAAAGAAGCCACTGCTATGGAAAGTTGTATTTTCAGAAGGTTACCCAGTTCATCAGAGGCTTTCACTAGAGACTAGTTATACCCCCAATAACTATGAACAAAATGAAATTTTTACCCTCAAGACTTCCACAGCCCCAAACAGGTCAACACACATATACACACACGTGCACACACACACACACCCCTGCAGCACTGTATGCATATGTGCCCAGAGTATCTGTACTAAAGAGGTCAAGACAGGCTTCACAGAAGGAGTGACCCCTGAACAAGTATTGAAGGAATTTCCCACGTGGACAAGGAGGATCAGGCATTCAAGATGAAGTCAGATGGTATCTTGGGCTGGATTCTCAAGAAGCAGACCCTGAAATGAGGGCATCATGTAACTAGTTTAGTTAGAGAGGTGCTCCTAATGAGACTGGAAATAAATGGGACAGGATAGGAAAGAGGAGAAGGGAAGCAAGAGTGAGATTTCAGGGAGCATCTTAGCCTCATCCTGATCCTGACCTCGGAGTTGGTCCTACCTGGAAGCAGGGGAGCTGGACTCTCACACTCCTGTATCTGCCAGTCATTGGTTGGGGCTGCTCCAGAGGTAGTAACCCCAAGGCACTTTACCCTCTAAAAGTAAGGCAGCCTCTAGAAGTGAAGGCATGAAAAACCTGGGGGCTGTGCAGGCCGAAGCAAGAGAGGGGACCTGAGAGGATCTGGGCAGAGAACCGAGTCTTGGCCACAGATGGAAATGTTCTCCACTTGAAGCCTGGGTGCTCTGCTCAGTGTGTGTGTCTGTGTCCCCTTAAGATGAAAGACCTCATTGTGTGAGGTGTGCTCGAATCTGCCCAGTTCCTGTGAAGTGCTGGGCATGTGCTATAATTACCTCCTGTGACTCTGACATTGCCCCTGTGAACTAGGCACTACGACTTCCATTTTCTGTTGACGAAATGGAGGCTCTGGGAGTGAAGAAGCCTGCCGGATGTCCCACAGCTGGTCAGTGAAAGAGCCAGTTCTGGCCACAGCTCTGCCTGTTGGCGAGCCCTGAGTCTCCCTTGACCCCTTGCCTCTCTGGCTTGTGCTGTCCCGTAGCCCAGAGCCCACACACAGAGCAGGTGGGAGGAATCGCATTCCTGGGTGGTAGACAGCTGATCTTCTGTTTTAGGAGTGACCCTTGGCTCTAAGGGCCTCAGGAGCACATCATGCTCAGACTATTTGGTGGTCAGTTGGCTTTGGAACTCTTCCCATTGTGTTCTGATCCTTAACCAGATGCACAGATGTGCAGTCAAGGGGAGAATTCTCCATCGCTTCAGGTGAATGAGCTCCATCTCCTCTCTCTCTCAAGAGCAATGTGAGGATTATGGGGAGTAGTAGATCGGAAACCTCTCAGCATGGTGCCTGGCGCATCGTAAGTACTCTACAAATGTGATCTGTTACCAATAACAGAAATTAGCAGAGCCCAGCTCATTCCTCTGCAAATTCTGACAGAGCAAGGGATTTCGGAAACGTGACACCTGGCAGGCACAGGGCATGTTTAATATCTGTGTTCATCACAGCACAGACTTACAGTGCCCATCTTGCCAAATGCACAGTTTATTTTTTGTTCATTTATGTCACCTCTGTAAGTCTCCCTGTGCCTCTGAACTGGCTTGCTTTCTAGGCTGAGTTCTGAGAGCCATCTGAGGCATGGTTCTGCTGAAAACATTTCTTCCAGCCCCAACCACCCTGTCTCCCTCCTCTCTCCCCCATACCTCCACTGGCTATTAGATGGAATCAGAAGCAGGTGGAAATGTCATCTCACTGCCACAGATGTTCTTCTCTTTCCACTTCTTATTTTACATAAATTCCTTCCTTCTGTTGAGACAAGTGTGTGATGTTGACAGCAGAGAGCATCTTGCCCTTGTCTTTGATCTTTAGCTGGTCTAGGTCTGGAGTTGAACCTCCTCTTAGATGATATTGACTAAGCTGTCCCGCATCTCTGGAAGCTCTCCATCCAGCAGAAGCCTGGGCGAGATGTACAGCCATTGTGGTCATATTCTCAGGCCTTGTGGAGACATGGGCATTGCCAGCTGTTACAGTAGGCATATTTGCATTGATCAGAACATGAAAGTTTCCAGAAACACAGAAGTGAATCAAATAGTGTGATTTAGGTTCACCCACTGCCTCAAACTGGAAGCTGGCTTCTGGCCACTCCCTGACACCAGCTTGCCAACCTCAGGTGCATTAAACTGTACAGCAGGCAGGGTGCCAGTGTCTGGACCTGCCTCGAAGGCCTGTTTGCCCTCCTCAGAGGCCTCCTTGAGACAGATCCTCATACTCCTCATTTTCGTCTGTTTTGTTGGTCAACATCCAGTGTGTGAGCCCTCCAGCCAGGGTCCATCAGCCATCCCTTCACTGGCCAGAGCTCCTGCCTTCCCCAGCTCAGCGTGCTACAACCCTCACAGCCACTCCCCCAAAACCAGCAGACTTCTCCTCAGTCAGTCTTCTCCTTTCACACCACCTTCTCTCTTATTGAAACCATGGATCTAACCTGGTGAAACCATTTCCCCTGCAGCCCTCTCACGGGGGCTGCTTTTTCCTTGTACTCCCACATGCAGTTATCCCTTCTGATCTAGATTCATTTTGCAGTGTACTTTGCAAAATGCAAATCACATCACTTCCCTGCTCAAAACCCTCCAGTGGCTTCCCATTCCTCTTAAGGTAAAGCATGGAGATCTTACTGCGGCCTCCAGCTCCTGTCTGTCCAAGCACATCATGAACATCTTCCTGTGGCTTCTTGTTCATCCTGTCGGCTTCAGTCCACTGGCCGATGGCAGTGTCTCACCCTTGCCAAGTTCACTCATGCCAAAGGGGGGTTGCACATCATGTTCCCTCTCCTTGGAATGATCTTCCCTCCCTTGTTTAGCTGGTTAACTTCTGCTTGTCCTTTCACCTTCAGCTCAAATGGCTCCTCAGGGAACTCTGTTCAGTCCCATGCCTCTATCATGAGGATCTTTTATCATCATGAACTCCTCCTTTGTAGCACTTCGACAGTTATAATGGTGCATTTATTTGTCTAATTGGTTAGTAGTCTCTAGAAGCTGGAAGTACTGTGAGGGCAAAGACTGCCTGTTTTATTCATCAATGAATTTCCACAATGTCTAGCACATAGAAGATACTACAGACACATTTGTTGCATGCATGGATGGATGGATGGATGGATGGATGGATGGATGGATGGATGGACGGACGGACGGACAAACAGAGTAGATGGACAGATTGACAGATAGGTGGTGGATGGGCAGATGGATGGATGGATGGATGGATGGCCAGGACTCCCCCAAAGGATATAACATGTAACATTTGCAAGTATATTTTTGAAGGAGAGGGAAAATAATCACACTCAGAGACTCCAGCTTCAAATCCTACCATCTCTTTTGTTGCAGACTAAGTCGTGTTCACACTTCATCTGATTTTATAGCAGAAATGATGTTGAATGTATTAATTGATATATTCATGAATCGTATAATGAATCAATGCCTTGGTTCAGGTAACAGGAATGCATGCATTCACGTCTTTATTGTATGCAAATTCACAGTTTACTGGAGTCCATAGACAGGAAGATTCATCATTACCTTAGAGAGTGAGAAGGACCTAGAACTGGGACTATGAAGTATCCAGCTGTGGTTTTAAAACTCTGTTTTGTTGGAGCCATGGGTTTCCTTGAGTTGGTTTAGGGGCTGCTGAGACCAGGTTAGGGAGGAACAGGGCTTAGAAAGAGGGGCTGGGCCAGGTGCAGTGGCTCACACCTATAATCTCAGAACTTTGGGAGGCTGAGGCACACAGATAACTTCAGCCCAGAAGTTCAAGACCAACCTGGGCAACATGGCAAAATCCTATCTCTACAAAAAAATAATAATAAAAATTAGTTGGGTGTGGTGGTGTGTGCCTGTAGTCCCAGCTACTTGGGAGGCTGAGGGGAGAGAATCACTTGAGCCCAGAAGGTTGAGGCTATAGTAAGCCAAGATTGTGCCACTTCACTCCAGTCTAAGCAACAGAGTGAGACCCTGTCTCCAAAAAATAAAAACAAACGGGGGCTGAGTAAGCTGGGTTCTAGCTGCCTACCTAAGAAACTCCACTTATATACATTGGGATGCTACAGTAAGTTGAAAATGACTATGTTTCCAAGAGCTCAGAGAATGATTAATTCCGCTGAAGATGGGGAGCAAGGCAGACTTCTTGGGAAAGGAGATATTGGAGCAGAGTCTGTCCTTTAAAAAAATAAAATGGTTTTACTTGCCTTTAAAATGCTCAGTTTAAAAAATAGTAAAAAGTAGAAAAGAGAAATGATATTCATAATATCAAAACACATCCATTTACTTTAAAGAATTCCTACTATATTTCTGCAAAGCTGAAGTCTTCTGTGTTTTAGATAATCTTCTCATTTTTTATTTTTTAATTTTTTTTTTGAAACAGTCTCGCTGTGTCACTCAGGCTGGAGTGCAGTGGCACAATCTCAGCTCACTGCAGCCTTCACCTCCTAGATTCAAGTGATTCTCTGCCTCAGCCTCCCAAGAAGCTGGGATTACAGGCATGCGCCACCACACATGGCTAATTTTTGTATATTTTGTAGAGATGGGGGGTTTCACCATGTTGGCCAGGCTGGCTTGAACTCCTGGCCTCAAGTGATCCACCCTCCTTGGCCTCCCAAAGTGCTGGAATTACAGGTGTGATCCACCACACCCAACCTATTTATTTTATTTTATTTGTTTAGTTTAGTTTGGTTTAGACCAGGTCTTGCTCTGTCACCCAGGCTGGAGTGCAGTGGCACAGTTACGACTCACTGCAGCCTCGATATCCCATGCTCAAATGATCCTCCTGCCTCAGCCTCCCGAGTAGCTGGGATGACAGGTGCATGCCACCATGGTCAGCTAATTTCTGTGTTTTTGTAGAGACAAGGTCTCACTATGTTACCCAGGCTCATCTTGAACTCCTAGGCTCAAGCAACCCTCCCACCCTGGCCTCCCAGAGTGCTGGGATTATAGGCGTGAGCCAGCATCTTCTGATTTTTTAACTTAGCATAATAAACATCATTTTCCCACATTATTACTGTTTTCAAAAGTCTCTAAAATTTGGCAATCAGGTAAAAAAATGATTACATATCCTTTCAGTGTCATACTGGAGCATCCCCTCGCCCCTTTCTACTCAAAGTGTGGTCCACGGACCAGCAGCATCAGCATCATAGGGGAGATTATTTGAAATCTAGGCTCTCAAGCCCCACTCTAGACTCTAATTCAGAATCTACATTTTAACAGAGTTCCTCCTGTGATTCTTACACACAATAAAATTTGAGAAGCACTGGTCTGCAGGCCTGCCTAACCCTCCAGGGCCCAAATTCTGTGAAGTTACATATTAACTTATAGAAGGCTGATAATTTATAAATGACTCTTGCCAGTAAAGACAAAAATGATTTCTGTTTGACTGAAAATATCCCAAAGGTTAGAGTTTACTGCCTTGTAGGGTATTAGCCAGTTTTGTACTTGATTTAGTAATCTGATTTCAGTAATTTTTTTCCTATGACTACACATTTTTTTCTGGTCTTTTTAAAACTAGCTTTGCCACCCTGCTGACTTCCTCAATAACAAATTAAATAAATCTTTGCCATGTATTCACTATATATTTGTATGAGAATCATGTTTTTAACTTTTTGAAAATTATGCTTTGACAGTCAGCTTTACTGTCATCATTTTTAATAGTTCTGTGATATTCTATTTTGTGATCGACCATAGTTTATTTATTTATTGCCCTGATGTTAGACACTTAGGATATTGCTAATTCAGCACCAATATAAATAATTCTGCAATGAACATCTTTGAGCATAAAACTTTTTCCATATTTTATATTTCTTTCCTTTGAGTAAAGTTTTCAAGTACAGAATTAATGGATCAAAGGGTATGAACATTTTTTTTTAATTTTTTATTTTTTTAAGACAGAGTCTTGCTCTTTCACTCAGGCTGGAGTGCAGTGGCGCCATCTTGACTCACTGCAACCTCCGCCTCCTGGATTCAAGCGATTCTCCTGCCTCAGCCTCCCGAGTAGCTAGGACTACAGACATATGCCGTCACTCCTGGCTGATTTTTGTATTTTTAGTAGAGACGAGGTTTCACCATGTTGGCCAGGCTGGTCAAGTATGAACATTTTTAGATGAGTAATAATGAGCTTGTCAGATGGGCAAGGATGGAAGGGCATTCCAGGAGGCAAGAGGAGCCTGCAGAGAGGCTGGGGACCACCAGTCTCACAGAGGAGAGATCTCTACCTGGCTAGAATGTAAATATGTGTCCTGGGAGCAGCTGGAAAGGCAGAAAGGAGACCAGAGTATGAAGGCCCTGGTGTCCTGAATTAGATGCTCAGCCTGAAGGAAAATCATGGACACTGTAAACCAGAAAGTGATGTGATGAGACCTGTGCCTTAGAAAAACAACTCTAACAGCAAGGAGGCCTTTCCAAGCCTCCTGTAATAGTGCTGGTGAGAGAAGACGAGATGTGAGCCAGGAAGTACCTGGGATGGAAACAAGAGGATGGAGAGAAAAGTTGTTTAGAAAGGTGTAGGGGCTTAACCAGGATCAGCCGGCTCATTGGTGGTGACGACGGGACCTGATCATCAGTGCTTCTTGCCTCTCCATGTCGTCCATGCTGCTGTTCCTTCCTTGGAGTTTTGTTTTTTAATCTAAGATATGACTTCCTAGAGCTGCAGGACACTCAGCTCATCACTCACAGATGAGTTTGAGAGTTGTGATGTGAGAGAACAGGCTCTGCCAAAGCATGGAGCATGCATCCGAGGGGATGGACAGCATCCCTAAAAATAATAAGAGATGAAGCCCACATTCCGGGGAAGTGACAGGGCATTCTTGTGGAACTTGCCAGACTAAACTGTAGCTGCTACTTTAACCTCTGTGTCCACAAAGCCAGACCTCCAACGTGGCTTTGCTGCTATGCAGATGTCAGTGTCCCTAAGAAGTCATCTGGGTTAGCACAGGGTGCTGGGCTTTACAGCTAACCCCACTGAGCTCAGTGTTTCAGTCTGATTCATAGTCAACAATAAGGTTTAGCAAACTTTTCTCACACCCAGGCACTTTCACAGAACTGCCACATTTCCCTATCAGACCCCCATTTCAGGGAGAAAGAGAAAGTTGGTTGCCTACGGTTGCACCAGGACCAGATTAAAGCCAGCACTCTTCCCTCTGCATCTTTCCTAACAGTTCCTCACAGTTCATCTGTACAAGACACCATGAGAGATTCTGAATGCAGGAGGTGATTTGATCCACAGCTTTTTAGGGGCAGGAACCCAAAGACATGAATCTGTCTGCCTTTAAAGATAAGAGCTGCTCATTTGAACTACATAGAAAATAGTGGATTTAGGATGACAGACGTCAGAGCTCACTCTGTCCCACACTTCCTACCCATAAATATTCTTTCCTGAGAATTGCCTACTGTCTGAAAATTGCTCTTTTTAAAAGCCCCAAGCTGGAAACAACCTCCATGTGCTCATCAATAATAGCATGAATAAATAGTGGCATGTCCACACAGAGGAATACTATACAGCAGTGAGAGTGGACATGCCACAGCCTGGAGCAATTTCCCAAACATAACAGTGAGAGAAAGAAATCAGATACATGCCTGTAATCCCAGCACTTTGGGAGGCTGAAGCAGGTGGATCACCTGAGGCCAGGAGTTCGAGACCAGCCAGGCCAACATGGTGAAACCCTGTCTCTATGAAAAATACAAAAATCAGCCAAGTGTGGTGGCAGGCACCTGTAATCCCAGCTATTTGGGAGTCTGAGACAGGAGAATTGCTTGAACCCAGGAGGCAGAGGTTGCAGTAAGTCAAGATTGTGCCACAGCACTCCAGCCTGAGCAATGGAGCAAGACTCCGTCTCAAAAAAAAAAAAAAAAAAAAAAAAGAGAAAAGAAAAGAAACCAAGTACTGTAGTTCGTACAGTGTCATTCCATTTATAGCAAGGTCCCAAAAAAGCAGGTGATGCTAATCCAAGCTGTTAGACATCCTTGGTGGGGGTGGGGACTGGAAGGAAGGGGGAAGGTAGCTTCTAGGGAGGTGATCACCTTCTGTTTCTTGATCTGGGTGCTGGTTACACACATGCATTTAGCATTTGGTATGTGAAAATTCAGCGAGCTGTACCCTTAGGATACCTATACTTTTCTCTATGTATATTCGACTTCAGTAAGTAATTTTTAAAAAGTAAAAAGCGCTGGGAGTGGTGGCTCATGCCAGCACTTTGGGAGGCTGAGGCACAAGAATCGCTTGAACCCAGGATGCAGAGGTTGCAGTGAGCTGAGATTGCGCCACTGCACTCCAACCTGGGTGACAGAGAGAAACTCTGTCTCAAAAAATAAAATAAAAACTAAAAAGTAGCCAGCCATGTACAACCTCAAAAAACTCCCTACAAGCAATGACAATGATGCTAACAGGAACACTCCATTTGTCAAGGGCAGGCTCTGTGACAGATGCTATGCTGGGGACTCTGTGTGCATTACCCCTTTTCAATCTCTGGCAAGGCACTGTTCTGCTCCTGTCTTGCAGATGAGAAAACAGACTCAAAAACTGTGGCAGCCTGTGTGTCCATTTGCCCCATCCCCCTGGCGCACGCACACTCTCGCCTACCCCAGCTGTGGGAATGGAGGCAGTGAGGTAGAGGTGGTCTCATTTTCTTTCCTTATCACTAGGGAAGAGCCAGTAAGTAATTCATTCAGTTGACAGGTAGCCTATAAAGAAGGCCACTGTCAATCAGGCACTCTGGTGTGGTGATGACAAGCTCAGATTTGGGGGTTTGGGGTTGGCTAAGACCTGGGTTCAAATCGTGACTCTACACAGTCTAGAGCAAATATCCTTTTTGGACCTCCATGTCCCCCTCTATAAAATGGGTGTTGAAGATCTCATAGGGCTGTTGTATGACTTAGATAAGAGATTGCAAAAAAAGCACAGAACTGACACAGACGATATTCAATAAATTTAGAGAGGGATGGGAGCCAGGCCCTAAAATGGTTAAATAAGCATTGTTAGGCATTATCACGTCAGTATTGTGCCCAGTCATTCTGCAAAACTAAACTCCACTGTGACCAGTGGGGCTAAAGCAGAGCCAAAGGGGACAATCAGAGGTGAGCACTAATACATGTTTAACAATCAGTTCTCTGGCAGGAGGGTAGGGGTGCCCTGATTTGTTTGCCAAATACTCCCACCATAGCCCATTTCAAACTGCCATTGCAATGTCACTAGGTACAGAGTTAGGAAGAGATGCACAGTTGCCTCTCATGAGCTAATATGAGCCAGCTCCAGCACACCACTGAGTTTCAGGAAAAGTTGGGAAAACTTGGCTCATTGGGACATGGGCTCCGATTGCTATGGCTCCCATGGGAAACCACGGTACAGCCTCTTGAATAAGTTTCTTCAATGTGCTAGGCCCTACCATGAGACCCAAGACAGACTGTGTCCTACCCCTTGTGGGGTCCACAGTCTACTGGGGAAACTAGCATTAATCAAGTAATTCCTCTAAGTGACACATTGAGCTGAACACTTGGAAAGAAGAGCTGCCTTACATGCAGAGCACTCGCGTGTCAAAGCTGAAACAAAAGGTACATTGTTGTTATCTGTTCTGAATCAAGAACATAGTGTGTCCTCTAAGTTTTTCAGTACACTTTTGTTCACTTCATGATATTTAAATCAGGGTTGTTGTCATTACAACCCTTTCAAGACTTAGGGCTTGGATTTCAAGTGCCTTTTCAGATGCCAGTGAAAAATCCATCAGTTTGCAACCAGAAAAACGTTCAGCGGAGCTTATGTATTTATTTATTAGTAACAGTGGTCTGGATACTTCTCTGTAGTTCTCTCCAAATGTCAAGCCCAGGCTGGGCTCCATCATGCTCTGTGCACTTCTGTTTAGGAAATGTTTTCAGCCGGTGCAGTGGCTCACGCCTGTAATCCCAAAACTTTGGGAGGCTGAGGTGGGTGGATCACCTGAGGTCAAGAGTTCGAGACCAGCCTAGCCAACATGGTGAAACCCCGTCTCTACTAAAAATACAGAACATTAGCGAGGCACCTGTAATCCCAGCTACTTGGGAGGCTGAGGCAGGAGAATCGCTTGAACCCGGGAGGCAGAGGTTGCAGTGAGCCGAGATTGCATCATTGCACTCCAGCCTGGGTGACAGAGCAAGACTCTGCCTCAAAAAAAAAAAAAAAAAGGAAATGTTTTCACTGTTGCGTTGCCTCCTAGGTGGTCTTCGAGGCCCTGCACAATCTGGAGCCCCGTGGCTACGTCGTGGGCTGGATCATTGCCATCAGTTTGTTGGTGGGAATCCTCATCTTCCTGCTGCTGGCTGTGTTGCTCTGGAAGGTGAGTCTGGCGATTGTCCCCACCCATGGATGCCCAGCTCTCCTGCCTCTCCAGGGAGGAAGGAGTATCCTGTTAGAGCTTCCTTCATGGCACTGGTACAGCGAAGGACATTGACGCTTCAGGCAGGGAGTAGAATCTTGGCTCCCCTTGAGGCCATCCACAACTAAGGATTTGGAGCACTTCAGAGGGAGGGCAAAAGTCTCAGTACTATCTTCTCTTACCTTCCCTTAGAGTCCTAACATAGGATGGTGAGAACCTAACTCCAAAACAGAAGCCTGGGGAGCAACTGGCAGGAGAGGGAGATTTACCATTTGCTTGAAGAAAGATCAGAAGGCAATTCTTCCTTCTTTTCCTCTAAGGAATAAGAGGAAGATTTCTGACCAGAAAACTTGAGTAACTGAGATGGGTTACAATCCAGAGTAGCTTCATCAGAACTTCTCCCAACCTCATGGTGGTTCATCTGGAGGTGGCCCAGGGTGCAGACCTGTCCTGCCTCAAGCATCACTCTCTCAAGGAGAAAGGGGTGTCCTCATCCTCATGTCTAGGATGATTTGTTTGCCTCACACTCTGCTTTCAGAGACCCGGAGTCCTTTTCCTTCAGAGCCTCTCTATTCATCAGTAATGGTATCACAGGCTTTAGCTGATGAAGGTCTATCTCTTCCTTGTTTCCACTGTGTCCTCAGCTCCAAAACAGCACCAGGGACCATAGCTGCAACTTCCTGACACCAAAGTCCATACTTCTCTAGAATTCCAAGTCTCAGATGTAGGTGAAAACAGCCTCTTAGAGGATTATAGATGGATATTTTAAAATAAAACAGTGTAAAAGTGTTCCTATTTCTCCACATCCTCTCCAGCACCTGTTGTTTCCTGACTTTTTAATGATCGCCATTCTAACTGGTGTGAGATGGTATCTCATTGTGGTTTTGATTTGCATTTCTCTGATGGCCAGTGATGATGAGCATTTTTTCATGTGTCTGTTGGCTGTATGCATGTCTTCTTTTGAGAAGTGTCTGTTCATATCCTTTGCCCACTTTTTGATGGGGTTGTTTGTTTTTTTCTTGTAAATTTGTTTGAGTTCTTTGTAAGTTCTGGATATTAGCCCTTTGTCAGATGAGTAGATTGCAAAAATTGTCTCCCATTCTGTAGGTTGCCTGTTCACTCTGATGGTAGTTTCTTTTGCTGTGCAGAAGCTCTTTAGTTTAATTAGATCCCAATTGTCAATTTTGGCTTTTGCTGCCGTTGCTTTTGGTGTTTTAGACATGAAGTCTTTGCCCATGCCTATGTCCTGAATGGTACTACCTAGGTTTTCTTCTAGGATTTTTATGGTATTAGGTCTAACATTTAAGTCTCTAATCCATCTTGAATTAATTTTCATATAAGGAGTAAGGAAAGGATCCAGTTTCAGCTTTCTACTTATGGCTAGCCAATTTTCCCAGCATCATTTATTAAATAGGGAATCCTTTCCCCATTTCTTGTTTCTCTCAGGTTTGTCAAAGAACAGATGGCTGTAGATGTGTGGTATTATTTCTGAGGACTCGGTTCTGTTCCATTGGTCTATATCTCTGTTTTGGTACCAGTACCATGCTGTTTTGGTTACTGTAGCCTTGTAGTATAGTTTGAAGTCAGGTAGCGTGATGCCTCCAGCTTTGTTCTTTTGACTTAGGATTGTCTTGGAGATGTGGGCTCTTTTTTTGGTTCCATATGAACTTTAAAGCAGTTTTTTCCAATTCTGTGAAGAAACTCATTGGTAGCTTGATGGGGATGGCATTGAATCTATAAATAACCTTGGGCAGTATGGCCATTTTCATGATATTGATTCTTCCTATCCATGAGCATGGTATGTTCTTCCATTTGTTTGTGTCCTCTTTGATTTCACTGAGCAGTGGTTTGTAGTTCTCCTTGAAGAGGTCCTTTACATCCCTTGTAAGTTGGATTCCTAGATATTTTATTCTCTTTGAAGTGATTGTGAATGGAAGTTCATTCATGATTTGGCTCTCTGTTTGTCTGTTACTGGTGTATAAGAATGCTTGTGATTTTTGCACATTAATTTTGTATCCTGAGACTTTGCTGAAGTTACTTATCAGCTTAAGGAGATTTTGGGCTGAGACAGTGGGGTTTTCTGGCGGGATTGTAAACTAGTTCAACCATTATGGAAAACAGTATGGCGATTCCTCAAAGATCTAGAACTAGATGTACCATATGACCCAGCCATCCCATTACTGGGTATATACCCAAAGGATTATAAATCATGCTGCTATAAAGACACATGCACACGTATGTTTATTGCGGCACTATTCACAATAGCAAAGACTTGGAATCAACCCAAATGTCCATCAGTGACAGACTGGATTAAGAAAATGTGGCACATATACACCATGGAATACTATGCAGCCATAAAAAAGGATGAGTTTGTGTCCTTTGTAGGGACATGGATGCAGCTGGAAACCATCATTCTTAGCAAACTATCACAAGAACAGAAAACCAAACACCACATGTTCTCACTCATAGGTGGGAACTGAACAATGAGATCACTTGGACTCGGGAAGGGGAACATCACACACTGGGACCTATCATGGGGAGGGGGGAGGGGGGAGGGATTGCATTGGGAGTTATACCTGATGTAAATGACGAGTTGATGGGTGCTGACGAGTTGATGGGTGCAGCACACCAACATGGCACAAGTATACATATGTAACAAACCTGCACGTTATGCACATGTACCCTAGAACTTAAAGTATAATAATAATTAAAAATAAATAAATAAATAAATAAATAAGTCACTTGAAAAAGAAAAGAAAAGAAAAGAAAACAACTAATTTATTTGGGATTACAAAAAAAATGTATTTATTGACCAAACATGATAACATATCAATTACCAAAAAATGCTGTAAAACACCAGAAGTTCACATCCCAGAAATAACCATGATGAGCATAGCGTTGTCTCATTTTGACCTTTTTCTCTGCATATATAGATATAGGCCAGGCATTCTCATAGCATCAACTTATTTTTGAATAGTGTGTTAGTTAAATTTCACAGTAACATACTCAACATATTTTCAGGTGAAGTACTTCTAAATTTAAAAGCAATGGGTTCCATTTTTTTAAAGTGTGGGGTCTTGTTCTGTCACCCAGGCTGGAAGGCAGTGGCACAGTCATAGCTCACTACAGCCTCTAACTCCTGGGCTCAAGCCATTTTCCTGCTCAGACTCCCAAGTAGCTGGGACTACAGGCATGCACCAAGCCTGGCTCCCTTTTTTATTTTTTGTAAACATAGGGTCTCACTATGTTTCTCATACTGGTCCTGAACTCGTGGCCTCCAGCTATCCTCCCACCTCAGCCTCCCAAAGCTGGGATTACAGGTGTGAACCAACACACTTGGCCTGGATTTGATTTATTAATCTGGGAAGAACATATTCCTATTTTTCCCTGAAGACAGTACTGTGAACATCTTTCCATATTGTTCAAAGCACGTTTCCAGCACATCTTAAAGCTGTAGAGTGTCTGCAGTCTACTCATCCAGTCCCCTGATACTGGAATTTAGGTTGCTCCTGGTTTCACACTTCTTTTAACAGCACCACATTAAATATCCTTGGAGCCAAATATTTGCACAAATCTTTCATTATGTCATTAGGATGAAAGCCTAGAAATAGAATCACCATCAAAAGGAATGCGTATTTTAAGCCTTTTTAAAATTTTATTTATTTATTTATTTTGAGATGGAGTTTTGCTCTTGTTGCCCACGCTGGAGTGCAGTGGAATGATCTCAGCTCACTGCAACCTCCGCCCCCCAGGTTCAAGCGAGTCTCCTGCCTCAGCCTCCTGAATAGCTGGGATTACAGGTGCCTGTCACCACGCCCAGCTTTTTTTTTTTTTTTTTTTTTTTTGTAATTTCAGCAGAGATGGGGTTTTGCCATGTTGGCCAGGCTGGTCTTGAACTCATGACCTCAGGTGATCCTCCCGCCTCAGCCTCCCAAAGTGCTGAGATTACAGGTGTGAGCCACTGCGCCCGGCCTAAGCCTTTTATTACTATTGCAAATTGCCCTCTAGAAAGGTCATGCTGATTCACCCTCCCACAAGCAATGTATCAGAAATGTCTGTTTGCCAATAGTGGATGTTGCCTTTTAAAAACAATCTGCCAATTTGTTGTTTATTTAATCCACATTGCCAGATAGATTCTTAATTCTCCCTTTTCTCCAACTTCAGCTCCTTCCTGCTGAGACAGCCTCTGGTCTGTGGGTGGAGAACAAAGCCTGCTCAGTGTTTGAGATCTGAAAAGACAAGGTTTCTTGCTGATTGAGGGCTTTGGTGCGTGAGTGTTTGTGGGGGTGTGTGTGTGTGTGTGTGTGTGTGTGTGTGTGTGTGTGTGAGACTTCCTTCTGCCTTTATATGGGCTCTTAAAATGAGAGGAGCTGTGTCCTGTATGGCTGGGTGTGTGGAACCAGACAGGGCACAGAGCAGGGAGTGTTGTGGCCGAGCCCCACTTCCCCTTGTGGCCTGCATGCCCTCCTTCTGGCCACCCCACCTGGCTCTGCCCCTCAGGGGTGCCCGTCTTCTCTGCACAACCCCTGCCTCCTCCAGCCCGCCACCTGCTTTGCCTTGCTTTTGCTGTGTTTGTTTAAAGAAAGCATGGTTGCAGGAGATGCTGTCATGGGTGGGCAGAACCCTGAGGTCACCCAGCTGTGTGGGATCCACAGAGCCAGGACCTGAGAAGGCACACTCTGCCCTCTGCCACAGACTGGGAGGGAGAGGGCAGTCACGGCCACCAGGGACACACCGTGTGCCCAGACCAGGGCTTGCTGTAACTACCGGGTGGCAAGAAAGCTTTGAGGAGGCTGTTGAATGAGGTCACCTGGGTCAAAACAGCTTTGCTAGTCAACCCAGAGCAGTATCTCATTTCAGCTCACGTTTCTTGAACATTTGCTTTGCCCCAGTCCTTGCTTTGCATGGACTAGGCACTGGGATGTGGCAATAACTGTGCCCTTCCCTGCCCTTGACCACCTCACCACCTAGCATAGACCTGCAGGTGAGTGCTGCACAGTGACTGCTCTGGAAACTGAGAAGATGGCACCATGAGTCCCCCTCCCTTGCCCCCAAGGAGGAGAGAGGATTAAAAGGTCACAGAGAGGCCAGGCACGGTGGCTCACACCTGTAATCCCAGCACTTTGGGAGGCCGAGGCGGGCAAATCACGAGGTCAGGAGATCGAGACCATCCTGGCTAACACGGTGAAACCCCGTCTCTACTAAAAAATACAAAAAACTAGCCGGGCGAGGTGGCGGGGGCCTGTAGTCCCAGTTACTCGGGAGGCTGAGGCGGGAGAATGGCGGGAACCCGGGAGGCGGAGCTTGCAGTGAGCCGAGATCGCGTCACTGCACTCCAGCCTGGGCGACAGAGCGAGACTCCGTCTCGAAAAAAAATTAAAAAAAAATAAAATTAAATTTAAAAAAGGTCACAGAGAACAGTGTGGTAGATGAGAGCGGCTTTCAGGCTGACAGCTGTGGGCAGCAATCCTGACTCTCACACTTGCCTGACATGAGGCCTTAAGGGGGTTGCTTACCTTCTGTGACCCTCAGTTTCTTCCTCTGTAAAAAGGAGACCATCACCTCCAGTTTGGTATGTAGAGGTTATGCAGGGAAAATGTTTAGCACTGTGCTTAGCACACAGAAGCCAGAGGACAGTTCATAAATGAGGTGTCATTCGAGTCTGACCTTGAGTGTGGGTTGAGTTTTCCAGGCAGAGAAGGGTAGATGAAGGTTCCATCCAGAGGGAAGGAAGAGGTGGGAAAATAAACAGGGTTTGTGGGGAGCAGCTTGTAAAGCTTGTCACTGGAGGGCAGTCACTGACCTGCAGCAAGACCGTCTGCCACAGTTGTGAAGGCCACCGCTAACCAGGGCAAAGAGAGAGCATGGGAGGTCTGTGAGCAGAGTGGTAGCATGACCAGATCGTGTGGAGAGAGAGATCTGGGGCTGGGTGCAGTGGCTCATGCCTGTAATCCCAGAGCTCTGGGAGGCCAAGGCCGGAGGATTGCTTGAACCTAAGAATTTGAGGTTAGAGTGAGCTATGATCATACCACTGCACCAGGTGGTAGAGCAAGATCCTGTCTCTAAAAGGAAAGAGAGATCTGGGGACCGTGCGGGGACGAGAGCAGGGCCATTGCCATGGGCCAAGGTAGGACAGGCAGGGTTTGCTGACCAGTTGGACTTGAGAGGTCAGGGAGAAAAAAAGAATAGCTGTATCTCCTTGAGATAAGTTCAGACAAAGGATGGATGCTCTTAATCAGGGTAGGGAAGGCAAGATTCAGATTAGTTTGGGAAGAGGAGGAGCTTGGTGTTGGGCTTTCTGAGTGAGTGCTGCTTAGAGGAGGCTAGGAGACAAGGCTGGGCTTGCCTCACTCCCTGTCGCCCCCGCCCAGCAGAAGGAAGGACAACAGAAGGGAGCCCCTTCTCTCTACTTGGCTACACATCCACATCGTTCTCCTCCTACCGCAGACCAGCTTTCTGTATGTTTCCCTACACACTGTAGGAAGATGGTTGCCTCCAGCCCCTCCAGACTTACATCTCAAGGACTGCTAGCCACAGATGCAAAATGATCAGCCACCTCTGATTCCTGGTCCCACATGTCTGGGGGAGAGGATCTACCCAGCTCGAGTCAAATGTCCACTCCCATCAACTTTGGAAGGGAGGAAGGGAGTTGGCAGGGAGATAATCCACCCGGCCCAGTGTGGGTCACATGTCTCCCATGGAGTCAGGCGGGGAGAAAGATGCAGGATGGTGGTTTAGGGGATACTGGGGAAGAGACTCTCAGAAAAGAAAACAATTAGGCAGGCACCCCAAAGGAGTTCGCTCCTGCAGGATGTCATGGTTGTTAGTGCTGCTGCTGCCTGAATTGCAGGCTGTTGTATCATACCAGCGAGCTATGCTGCATAACAAACTGCCCCCAAATTGAGTGGCTTTAAACAACCATTACATCTGACACATTTCTGGGTCAGGGATCCAGGAAGGGTTTGGCTGGGTGATTCTTCTGCCCCATATGACATTGAGTGAGGTCACTTAGTGGCATTTACCTGCTGGCTGAGCTGGTCTTCAGAGTCCAAGACAGCGTCACTCTCATGCCTGGCACCTTGGTAGGGACAGCTGGAAGGCTGAATTCGGTCAAGTCCTTCTCCCTCTCCATGTGGACTCAGGGCCTCTCCATGTGGTTCTTCCAGCAGATAGTCTGACTTTTTATGTGGTGGCTTAGGCCGCAAGAGAGCACAGTGACAGCTGCCAGTTCTCTTAAATGCTAGCCCACAGCTGGCATAGCATCATTTACTTTGTTGGTGAAAGCAGTCATATGCCAGCTCAGGTTCACGGGAGGGGAAATAGACACTGCTTCTCAATGGGAGGAGTGGCAAAGGCTTGGTGGCTATCTTTTATCTGTCGTGTACATAGTGTTCGAAATATGGGCAAAATCTTTATCTTTTTTTTTTTTTTTTTTTTTTTTTTTTTTTTTAACAAGGCAGGGTTTCACTCTGTCACTCAGGCTGGAGTGCAGTAGCGTGATCTCGACTCACTGCAACCTCCACCTCTTGGGTTCAAGAGATTCTCCTACCTCAGTCTCCTGCATAGCTGGGCCTACAGGTGCCTGCCACCACGTCTGGCTAAGTTTTGTATTTTTTGTAGAGATGGGGTTTCGCCATGTTGGCCAGGCTGGTCTTGAACTCCAGGCCTCAAGCAATCCGCCTGCCTCAGCCTCCGAGAGTGCTTGGATTCCAGGTGTGAGCCACCGTGTCTTTTCCTTAAAAGTCACTATGACAAATGAAAATTTGCCTAACTAGAAGTTTTGTTCTATTTTAAAGTAGATGAAACCTCGTCTCTGTCCCATAGTGGCATAGATAAAATCACAATGGAACCCCTTTGGGGAAGAGGAGGCAAATAGAAAATCTTGGTGCAGCATTTAAGTCAGAGTGTGCAGTCTGTTCAGGCAATGTTGTAATGTGATAAGGGGCTTGGTGGAGGGGATTTCTTTAGGGAAAAATTGTTTCTTTCCTTAAAAGGCTAACTAAGTGATGACTTTATAAGAGGTTAAAAGGGCAATTGAAATGTAGGATTATTTTAAAGACCTACGTATTTCTAGAACTTCAATGACAGACCTCTTGTCAACTCTGATTCCCCTGTCTACAACCTAAGAATGATACGTTATGTATAGTGAATAGTGATTTGGTATTACGTTGACAGTATGGTGCAGTAACCCAAAGACCTGTTGATCGATGGCCTAAACTCCAGCCTCATATTTGACTTATATGGGAGGTCTTAATGTTTCTGGCTTATTGCCATATTCCATATGTAACTTCCTCCATTCCTTTCAAGGGGAAAGCCACTGAGTGTTACCCAGCTGCCACTGCTGACAGGTTGCCCACTTCACTAAGGGCCTTTGAAGACAGTGGTTGGTGGGGACAGTGTTGAAGTCCTCTTCCCTTTACAGAACTGTGGCTCTTGAATGTCCTTCTAGAGTAGCTCTTGGCATTGCCACCTATGGTCACTTGCTGCTGCCTTGAGCTCCTGAGCCAAAAGTGGTTGTTCCCAAAAGTGTTGCATAAACGTGAATCATGACATGGTACTGAAAGCTGAGCGGAGCAGCTGGCCATGCCGCCGCATGCACAGCACCACACAGGCCTGTGGGTCTGCATGCTTTATGCTCGCAAGATGGCCAGTACCTTCACTAGGCTAAGAGTAGTAGGTCCCTACTAGGTGGCAGGCCCTAGGTAAAGGGACAAAGATAGATAAGCAACAGCCCTCACTTAGTCTTTTTCTTTTCTTTTTTCCTTTTTTTTTTTTTTTTTTTTGAGACAGAGTC
The DNA here is from genome assembly GCF_024542745.1 of Macaca thibetana thibetana. NCBI lineage: Eukaryota > Metazoa > Chordata > Mammalia > Primates > Cercopithecidae > Macaca > Macaca thibetana. The sequence goes on from NC_065579.1 coordinate 91,867,247, forward strand.
TCACTCTGTCACCCAGGCTGGAGTGCGGTGATGCGATCTTGGCTCACTGCAACCTCCGCCTCCCAGGTTCAAACAATTCTCCTGCCTCAGCCTCTTGTGTAGCTCGGATTATAGGTGTGCGCCACCATGCCTGGCTAATTTTTGTATTTTTAGTAGAGATGGGGTTTCACCATATTGACCAGGCTAGTCTTGAGCTCCTGGCCTCAAGGGATCCACCCACCTTGACCTCCCAAAGTACTGAGATTACAAGCGTGAGCCACCGTGCCTGACCTCAGCAACAGAGTCCTCACCTAGTCTTGAAGACTTGTAGGAAAATCAGCTTCAGCAAAGCCCTGAAGGTGAGCAGGACTTAGCCTGTGCTACCAACCCCTGGCCCCACCTACACATGCACTGTGATGCTACTGTTTACCTAAAACAGAAAGCCCTTACAGGATCAGCAAGTGCCTTTTTCAGAGCTGAGCTCCAGGCTCCCTGCTGATGCACTCAGCCAGCCCAGCCCCTCATCTGCCTCTGACCCTGCGCAGCTCCCCGGCGGCCTTCGAGAAAGCCCATCCGCTGGCATCTCAGGCATCCTCTCGTGCTTGGCGGCAGCAGGCCCTGGCTCTGACACAAAATCCACAATGAGGGCCCCAAGCTAACCAGACAGCTCTTCAAATTCTGAAATGGATCCTAATCAGCTTTCCCAAAGCTGAGATGTTAGCAGACACTGGGAGCCATAATTTAAACTTTATGTGCGAGGATTACAGTAGCCAGCCAAACCACCATGCAGGAAGAAAACTTTGAAATATGAAACGCTTTTAAAGGAAGAAAAGTCCAAATGAGTCCCCTCTCCTTTCCTTCAGCTCCTGACTGGGTTGGAAGATGCCTGGGCCTGGCACCTCTTCAAGACAATCATAAAGGCCTGTTTAGGAGGAGAAAGTTACATTGTTCAGAGGTGCAGGAGGGATAACAACTTTATGTGTGACTTGCACCTTTAAGAAATACCTTCAGCTTATATAAGCCAGCCTGGTTTCTGTGGAAAGAATGAAGATGATGGGGTGTTTCAAAGAAAGACACCCCCCTTCCCTTATTTAGGACTCCAAGCTCTTCCCTCCCTGTCTTTCTCTCTGCCTCCCTCACACCCTCCTCCCCTCCCCAGCTCTGTCCTTGTTTGATTGCAGTTTGCCAAAACATACAGGCCACCACTCAGTGAAAGAGAGAGACCCACATCCTCCCTCACTGCTGTCTGCCAAAGACCCTCTCTCTCCCATTTGACCCTTTTGCAAACCGAGATGACTTGAAGCAAAGGGAAGTGAGACTGCTTTGCCAGCCCTATGGCCCTCTCTTCCCAGGAGGCCCAGGACCTACTTGCTCAAGTGGCAAAGAGGCAGGCTGCAGAATGTGTTTGCCAGCCCTCTGAAAAGGGCTGCTTCGAACCCTGTGTCAGCTGGGGCTGTTCCAAGAGCCTGCTGCTTTAGGACTGGCTTTGGGCTCATGGTTTTTATTTGAGAGCATTACTTCTGACCTAAGGCAGAAACACTTAGAAAACCAATCTGTGAAATGTCTCAGAGAATGCGTCAGGTCTGGCAACCCCTCCAGAGGCCACTGGGTTATCACCTTCCCTGCAAACTGGGCTGGGAGGGCGTCCTCGCTTCTCCTCCAAAGAAAAAGAAAATGCACAGACACATGCCTATGTGCTTGCACCACACCCCCTTCACACTGCCTCAATTAGAACCATGTGCCAATGACATTCAGTGGGGGCTTGTTTATGCTTGGGAGTAAATATTGGGCTGATGTTGCACTGTCGACATCTCAAGACAGAGACATGCTATGTAAATAGTCAAGTAACTGAAGAGAACTATAAACATGAAGTCTTGAGTTAGTCCAAAAAAGGAATTTGTCCCAGGTCCTCAGAATCACTGTCTAGGAAGCAGCCCAAAGGCTGGGGAGCGGGTAGGATCCCCCAAGAGACCAGATGCCATGGCACCGTCCAACTGGCCCCTCTCACCCTGGAGGGGACTGGGGACGAAGAGGCTGCTGCTGCAGGGTGGACACCCCAGAACTCGGTCAGGCCTCATGCCTCACGCAGCGCCCATCTAAGTAGGGCTGTTCGGGGCAATCTGTTGTTTCCCTAGGAGTTTTCCGGCTGCTTTGGAATACATGGTTATATCAGAAAATTGTGTATGTCTGTTAGGAGGGTTCAGGGAGCTGCTCTTTGGAGCTGCAGGACCAGCAGACACAAAAACCAGAAAGCACACTGCTCCTTCGACCTCCAGCCAAGCAAAGCTTGGCTTGAGTCACCTCCTCTAGGGTTTCTATGTTTCTTCTGCTACAAACAGAACAGTTAACAGAGCCCCTTGCCCCTCAAATGGTGAAGCAAGTGCTGGAAGTTTCCAGAAAAAAATGCAGAAAAACATTGACTCCGTTGGCTTGGAAGTGAGTGTGGGGCTGCTGGGCGTCCAGCTTAGCCCATCATTAATCATAGCTCAGCTGGCAACAAAAACAGAGATCTGCCCAGTGCTTCTCAAAGCTTTCCCCAAGGCACCCATGCATGCTCACATGAGCAGGTGTGTATGTCTGAAGGAGGCCCACTTAACCTTGGGACGTGCTAATTTCCCGAGTATAGGGGGACTTTGGGTCCTGGCAGTAATGGAATAGGTAGGACTGGCTATGAAGTACTATAGCAGGCTGAAGGGCTCGTGCATTTCCTGGCACGTGTATGAAGAGTTACAGATTTAGACCATGTATCTCTTAAGCAAAGGAACTACAGGTGCTCCTTGACTTATAATATTTTAAGTCAGAAATGCATTTAATACCCCAATAAACCCATCATAAAGTCAAAAAACTGTTAAGTCGAGGTGTGGTAATTTGGGGATCATTTGTACTTGTTAGATCATCAAATTCAGAGTCACTATCTTTAGTTTAGTGTTATCTTTATCTTTAGTCTTTAGTTTTTGTATTTTATCTTTAGCCATTATCTTTAGTTGAAGTCATTATCTTTTTTTTTTTTTTTTTTTTTTTTTTTTTTTTTGAGACGGAGTCTCGCTCTGTCACCCAGGCTGGAGTGCAGTGGCCGGATCTCAGCTCACTGCAAGCTCCGCCTCCCGGGTTCACGCCATTCTCCTGCCTCAGCCTCCCGAGTAGCTGGGACTATAGGCGCCCGCCACCTCGCCCGGCTAGTTTTTTGTATTTTTTTAGTAGAGACGGGGTTTCACCGTGTTAGCCAGGATGGTCTCGATCTCCTGACCTCGTGATCCGCCCGTCTCAGCCTCCCAAAGTGCTGGGATTACAGGCGTGAGCCACCGCGCCCGGCGAAGTCATTATCTTTACTCAAGGGGATGACAAAAACCTTGCTAAATTTCGTTTTTCACTTCCTCATTCCTAATTGACATTCTATTAGAAAATGTTAGCTGGGAAGACCTGTTCTTTATTTACTGACTTGCATTTATTGAGGACTGCTGGGAATAATACTGTGCCTCTAGGGCATTTAGAAGATGACATACTTTTTTCTGGTTCTTGCAAATTACTTTCGGTGACTACTTCTTATGGGTTGCTTATTTTGAGTTTTTATTTTTAGAGAACGAATATTTTTTCCGTTCTTGATGAGCTAATCAGGCAGTCGCTATGTTACATGAGTTAAGAGTCCTCGACTTACTTCCCAAGTCCCTAGTCCTGACACTTACAAGACATCTGATCGAGAGCTACGTGTTCAACTTCATCAAGCCTTTGCCTACTTTCCTTATCGGTAAAATTGACCTTAAAATCCGATAGTTCGAAAGACTATAAAAGTTAGATAAGTGAACATAACTGCATGTGTTTTATGAATTCCAAGACCTCATAATCATTTAAAATATTATTAAATTCTGTTTTATTTGTTTCTTTCAAAAATTAACAAAGTTTTAAAAATTGAAAATTGAATTTTCAAAAAATTTCTCAAAAATCTTTGAGAAAAATTGAGACGGGACAAAGCCTTGTTCCTCCTTAGTGTAAGTCCTGAGTACCGAGCTATGTGGCCCACAGGCTAGAGCCCTGAATTCACTTGGGGGAAAACAGAAAAAAGCTGTCATGATGTTTCAGGGTTGGAAGAGGTCTGAGAATCCCATTGATCTCTTAGGCAGAGACGAAGACACTATGGCTCAAAGCCAGAAAATGACCTTCCCAGGCCGGGCGCGGTGGCTCACACCTGTAATCCCAGCACTTTGGGAGGCTGAGGCAGGTGGATCACCTGAGGTCAGGAGCTCGAGACCAGCCTGGCCAACGTGGTGAAACCCGTCTCTACTAAAATACAAAAATTAGCTGAGTGTGGTGGTGCAGGCCTGTAATTCCAGCTACTTGGGAGGCTGATGCAGGAGAATTACTTGAACCTCAGAGGTGGAGATAGCAGTGAGCCAAGATCGCACCACTGCACTCCAGCCTGGGGACAGAGGGAGATTCTGTCCCCCTCCCCCCGAAAAAAAGAAACAATATTAGTTTGGCAGAGCCATCACTAGACTATAGGGCACATTTGTACAAACTGTAATAGTAAATAGCACCCTTTTCTAAAGACTCTTTACTTCCATCTGTCAGAAAAAATTCAGAAAACCCTGATTTTATGAGAACAAGACACTCTACTGCCATCTGTTGGAAAACAGTTATAGTAAACTTATATGTCTGATATTTGTGATGTGAGTGGTATCCATCTCCCAGCCCCTTAAATGCAGTGTAGCACCTGCACTACTGTACCCACAGCTCCCTAGCCATGAGAGTGCATTATATTTTAAGAAATGGTCTTCGGACTCTTAAAAAAAGGAAGGCATACATCAATGGTAACTCTGACCTCCCATCCAAGAAATTATGCATGGGCTGTGTTGGGAACAGGACTGGAGACCCTGCAGTGTTAGAGTGGGGCATAGAGCTTGCAAGGCTGTTTCAGTCATGGGTGGGTGGGGGTGATTTTCAGGCCTGATGCTGACACCACTCCACTGAGAGAAAGAAGCTTGCTTCTGGGTGCCTGCAAGAGATGCCTTCACCTTGTTGTTAGCAAGAACGGCATACATAAAAACTTGAGCACATGAAAGCCACATGTAAGAGTGAGTTCAGGTGCTCTAAATCCTTTCCAGATTGTTTACACACTGTCTATATCAAATCCTTACACTAGCATAGTTATGAGAAAGTGAGCCAGCTTTTGTTCTTAGAGATGAACAAGAAAAGTCTGGTTCAGGCCGGGCACGGTGGCTCATGCCTGTAATCCCAGCGCTTTGGGAGGCCGAGGTGGGCGAATCACTTGATGGCAGGAGTTTGAGACCAGCCTGGCCAACAAGATGAAACCCTGTCTCCACTAAAAATACAAAAATTAGCTGGGCAGGGTGGTACCCACCTGCAGTCCCAGCTACTCGACAGGCTGAGGCAGGAGAATCACTTGAACCTGGGAGGCAGAGGTTGCAGTGAGCTGAGATGGCACCATTGCACTTCAGCCTGGGCGACAGAGTGAGACTCTGTCTCAAAAAAAAAAAAAAAAAAAAAAAAAAGTGAAAAGTCCAGTTCAGCAAGACACCCTGACTGATGCTAAATCTAGAGCCCTATCAGCTGTCTGTCTGATTCATTAAGTCAGCAAAAAAAAAATAATGAGTCTTTACCAGTTAACTTATGCTTCATGAAAAACCACCCCAGTATTCAGCGGCTTAAAAGCAATATCTGGCCAGGCACAGTGGCTCAAGCCTGTAATCCCAGCACTTTGGGAGGCCGAGACAGGCGGATCACGAGGTCAGGAGATTGAGACCATCCTGGCGAACATGGTGAAACCCCATCTCTACTAAAAATACAAAAAACTAGCCGGGCGAGGTGGCGGGCGCCTATAGTCCCAGCTACTCAGGAGGCTGAGGCAGGAGAATGGCGTAAACCCGGGAGGCGGAGCTTGCAGTGAGCTGAGATCCAGCCACTGCACTCCAGCCTGGGCGACAGAGCGAGACTCCGTCTCAAAAAAAAAAAAAAAAAAAAAAAAAAAAAGCAATATCCATCTATGCGGGTCACAATTCTGTGGGTTGGCAATTTGGACTGAGCTCAATGGGGCAGTTGGAGCTCAGCAGGACTTACATGTGCCTCTGCAGGCAGCTGGGAGTTGGCTAGTCTGGGAGGGCTTCAAAAAAAACTGGTCTCTTAGCAGGCTAGACATAGGCATTTGTATGGAAGCAGGGCAGGGTTCTAAGAAAGTAATTGGAAGTGTGCAAGGCCCCTTAGGGACTAAGTGTGTAACAGATACAGCATCTCCTCCATATCATCAATTGTCAAAGCTAGTCTCAGCAGAGAATCAAGGCTGGAATAATAGACTCCACCTCATGATGGGAAGAGCTGGAGAGTCACATGGTAAAGGGTGTGGAGGCATCCTTTGCAATTTAGCACTGGTACCAAGGACAGGTGAGATGCTGAGTGCTGGGGATTGAAAGCACAAAGCCTGCCTTCAAGGAGCCCTAAGACAAATGCAGGATATAATAAGGGGACAGAATTTTTCTGCTTGATATACAAAAAACTAGCCAGGCAAGGTGGCGAGCGCCTATAGTCCCAGCTACTCAGGAGGCTGAGGCAGGAGAATGGTGTAAACCCAGGAGGCGGAGTTTGCAGTGAGCTGATATCTGGCCACTGCACTCCAGCCTGGGTGACAGAGCGAGACTCCGTCTCAAAACAAAAAAAAAGAAAAAAAGATTCTGCTTAATAGTGCCATGGTAGGGAAATGGGACTTCTCTGGAATTACAACTGAGTGACCTGGGACTATTGACAACACTGCAACATCAGCAGCCAAAGGTATGTACTAGAGAATCTTATTTCCCTGTTACGTCCAGCCACAGTTTCATGATTACATTCTCCTTCACGGCATGTGACCAGCCACATCTGGTCATGTTTTCTTGGCCAACCACATCTTTATCACAAAAGAATGACATTTCAGGCAGTAGCTTCTTAGATTTCCATTCCATCTTGGTCCGTTTTTCTGACCTTCTGTGGGTGTGCTGTGGGGATGACGACTATGACTTTTTCTTAATTATCCAGAAAATTCTAGCCAAGCAACTTTTCCACATCTCTCGCAGAGAGAAGGTGGAAGAGGTTTTAGGAGAGAAAAGTATATGTGTGGGGGCGTCAGAACGTGGCATTCTGATGAATGTGGTCTTATGCTGGGAAGAAACCTCCAGGGCTGAAATCACCGGGAACTCAATGTCTGTTTACAAAACTGGCCTCAGAGCACAAGACTCTTGCCAGTTGTTCTAAGAAAGCTTCTGTTCTTTCCCAGTCATTCAAACTGCACCACCTTATCAGCTCTACTCACAGTGAATGCTTAGGATCTCCTTGACAACGTGGGTGAAGATACCCGGTGGCTCCCTTGACGGTTCTCATCTTTGGCTTAGACAGTAAGCCCCCTTTAGGGAGGTAGAAAGATGGTGGCAACAGACAGTTCCTGAGCTCCACCTGCCTTCCCTTCCTGGGGGAGCTTGTGACCATCAGGGTGGCTGTGATGCTTCCCTAGATGTTTGGCTCATAGTGAAGAAGCCTGAGGACAAGTACACAGACAACAAAGACATTTGATGTGCCCGTGACAGCTGGGTTTGCTTCATGATTTGTGTAGGACACATCTTGTGTGTGTGTGCACTGTTGGCAGCAGACTGCAGAGAGAGTCTTGAGGGTTTTCAAATATGACTTGGGAATTGCAGGCTGTTGATACCATGGTACCACAAACCTGCAGTGTGGCAGGCCCACCAGCACCAGGTCAAGTGTGTGTGTTTGTTTCATTTCTTCTATTCAAGGGGATTGAAACAATGATTTGAGGGCAAGTCATTTATTTGGAAGGTGATCTCAGGAAAAACTGTTGGAGAAGGAAGCCAATAAAAGATGTGTCATCAAGCTGGTTACCTCTGCAGGCAAGCTCCATGGGGAAACTGGTAGAACATGCACCTCAGGGTTATTCCACCCAAGGATAGAGGGAGCTGGGGTATTTATATACCCAATACAGTCAGCCATGTTTAAGGCAAGATGCAGAGAAGAATGTCTGACCTCATAAACAGAGCCCACTAATGTTAGTGAGCCGAGGACGAGAGATGCCGAGTCTCTGAGAGCGTGGGAGGAAAGGTAAGCTTTGGGCTACAAACATTGCTTAACTGTTCGGTGGTGATGACTATGAGAAAAATTAGAAACTTGTCTTACCATATGTGAAGAGTTGTAAGACCTAATGCAACATCAAAGGGCAGAGTCTTTTCAGAACTAAGCTAGAGGAAATTGCCATCCTGGGTCAGGATGAAACGCCTGTTCTAGGTGAGAATGTGCTGCTGACTGTGGTGCACAGACAGCACAGATTCCACCGGTTTGAGAGAAAGATGTAAATGACAGCAAGGTAGAATGCAGACCTGCAGATGCTTTAAACAGCCTCTCATGTGAGAGCAGTATTTATTAAATTATTCCACAGATGGCTAAGATCTCTCAAGATACTAGGTTTATCAAAAGCCAAATAAGCTTGGGAAATGTCAGGTCCCTGGTTTTTTCCCCACCGGAATTAATGGTAATGGATCCTTTACTTTCCACTGTACATTAAGACTCTCTCTAAAAGAAAAAAAAAAAGCCACATTTCTCAAACTTATTTGACCATGAAATCTTTTTTTTTTTTTTTTTTTTTTTTTTTTTTTTTTTTTTTTTGAGATGGAGTCTCACTCTGTCGTCCAGGCTGGAGTGCAGTGGTGGCACGATCTCGGCTCACTGCAACCTCCACCTCCCGGGCTCAAGCAATTCTCATGCCTCAGCCTCCTAAGTAGCTGGGATTACAGGCACACACCACCATGCCCAGCTAATTTTTGTATTTTTAGTAGAGATGGAGTTTCACCATGTTGGCCAGGCTGCTCTCAAACTCCTGACCTCAAGTGATCTGCCTGTCGCAGCCTCCCAAAGTGCTGGGATTACAGGTGTGAGCCACTGCGCCCAGCCACGAAACCTTTTTTTACTCCCAAACACTTTTGAACAGCTCTCAGTAACTAGTATTCCCCAGCACACAGTCTGGAAAACACTACACCAGATGCATTTTACAAGGAACAAACAGCTTACCTAATGTCACCTGCAGGAAGTCCGTGCATTTTGAAAAATGTCTCCACAGGATGTTTTTCTTGCCAGTGTTTTCTCGAATCTGAGGGGTCCTCCAGGCCTCCCCAGCCCTGTAAGTACAGGTCACACCTACCCAGGGACAGGCTGCCTTGGGGTCACAGTGGCTGATTCTTCAGTACTTCTAACTCAGCTTCTCCTCTTTCTTTCTGCCTTTCAGATGGGCTTCTTTCGCCGAAGGTACAAAGAAATTATCGAAGCTGAGAAGAACCGGAAAGAGAATGAAGACAGTTGGGACTGGGTCCAGAAAAACCAGTGAGCTGCCACACCAGTCACATGACCTGATCACTAGCCTGTCATCCTTGATCTTTGTATCTTCCATATTTGGAAGAAAAAAATCTTCTCCAGATTTTTCGGAGGCCCCACTGATGCTGTTCTCTTCTTCATTCTGTCAAGCCCAGGTGCCAGCCTGAGGCAGCCACTTCGGCCAGGTCACACGACCGGGGCCAGCACCACTTCCTTTAAAGATGAACTCTGAACTTTGGAGAGTGAGCTTCAGAGCCGAGCAATATTTATGGATGCAACATGCATGGTCAACCCTCAGGGGAAAACTGTTACCTAAAGTATTTTTTATAAATATAAGCCTTTTATACTGATTATGTCTTTATATTTGTATCGATGTTTTATTATTTCTATTAAATAGTTATATAATTCACTCAAGCACTGATATCTGGCCTAAAATCTTGGAAGTACGTATCCATGAATACAAATTTTAAAGGATGAAAATCTTACTGTACTTTGGAACTTGCTGTTTAAAAAGACTTACAGATGAAATAAGTTGAAGAAACCTCACATAATGAATCCACCAGGCTGGCAGTGGTGCATATAAACTGTGGATGTGGCAAGACCCCTAAGAACATTTCACATCTTTATTGCCTCGATGAAGTGTGGAGTCACGTGCTAACGTGTGCTAAAGAACTGTAAGTGTCTTTTCATATGTACTTTTCATTGGAAGATTCCCAACAAGAATTTGGATGGAAAACCTGATCCCTAGCAAGAAATCTGCTCTGTATCACCTTTATATAGCAGACGTGTCACCCTCCTTCTACACAGATGATGGATGAAAGCTTGGAGCAATGCCATGTGGTCATCTGGTAAACCTCAGAATGGTGTCTCATCCTGGACGTCCTACATCAGAGTTCACACACCACAAGGACTAAATCATTGTCCCCTAAGCAAAGAATTGGGTCTGAACGCTGTGAGGGATTGCCTTTTTTTGGTCATTTTCGTTGAGAGATCTTCATTTCCCCTACCACCCTGGCTGTCCCAGCTAGTGGTGATTGCAGATTCCATCCCAGAGAGGACCATTTAACCATTTTTTAAAAAATGTCTTAGGTTGGGTTTCCAAGAAGCAGTCCCTGAAACAAGGATTTGTGTGCAAGTAAGTTATTAAGGAAGTATTCCCAGGGGATACCAGTAAGGGAGTGGGGGAAGCAGGACAAGGAAGGAGAGAAAGCCAGGCAAAGGTTTATCATTTCAGGAAGAGCTCCATGGACTTTAGCCTCAGCCTGATCAGGGGAACTCCGGAGGGAAAGTTAGGCCTCAGAGGTGTCCCAACCTGAATCAAGGGGCTGGCTGTACCCAGAGGAGGTGTAAACGTTCTGTTCTCGATTCCTACTGGCATAATGGCTCCAGTAGCTCAGGGCAGTCCGCTAAAGGAAGACCACAGGTGCATCCTCAGCCTAGGGAAACACAGGTAAATGATGCAAAAGAAATGACGCAAAGGGATCTGAGCAGAGCACAGCCCCTCCCCACCCCCTGCATGTGTGAGAGCTGAGTTATGGCCTTCAGTATCCAAGCTCTCTGTTTGACAGTAGATATATTGTCAGATGCACTGTGCCGCCTAGTTTTGAGTGCAGTGTGATTTTCTGAAAGGGCAGTAAGGTGATGGATGTAGCATGCTCAGCACTGACCTGGCCCAGAGTGATCACACAGTAACTGTTAGCAACTATGGCTGCTGTTCCTGCTGATGGATAACCATCTAATAAGACAGGAAACATGGGGCTAAGAGCAGGGTCTAACAGAGTCTTAATGGCTTATGACAGCCTGCCAAAGTGCCAGCTACATACACATGGCATCCAGTGGGGATGAAACAATCTATAAAACCAAGGATCTCTCTTATAGCACCTTTTTTAACTGGAAGCTAACATGTTGGGAGTCTGTGAACATTGTCAAAAGGACACCAAACTCAACTTCTGGGAAGACAGATTTTTAATACACATACTTGGCTTATACTCACAAACATATCTAAAGTTTTGGCAAAATTATGAGGGTGATGGGTGGGTACTAACCTGGCATGGAGCAGGTGTGTCTTTCGGTCTCTTCTTATTATGCAGTTGACTCTGCTGCAGGGAGGTTACAAATGTAACCTCATGCTTCTCTTCCTGGTGAACATGGGAATAGACCAAAAAAACCAAGGGTCAATGGCATGAACCAAGCTGATCCTAGAAATCAGGGATGTTGCATCCAACTGTGGGATGAAGGCACAGAGGTAGCTACAGGCAGCAGGATGAGGCAAAGAAACCAACTCTCGCTCAGAGTTCACTTATGAGTTTTATCAAAAGCAATAAGAAAAGCAGTCTTGAGTGGGTTTTAGTCACTGATTAACAGCCATTTCTGAGGCCCCTGCTGTGTGTCAGGCACTGCGCAAGGTGCTGGAGGTTCCCCAGAGAACACTTCAGGGACATTTTGCCTCAGGGTGGCAAAATGCAATGGTGTATGAGACGTGGACTTTTTGAATGGGATGCCATTTGCAGCTTTCCTTTGATGGACTCTTGTTCATAATGCCATGTTTTCTTTAATGAAGCATTTAGGATTCTTAGGTGATATTCCTGGAACAGCACCATCAACAGCTTTGGCCACATGCACTTAGAGCACCTAAGTTGTCTCCTGCCAGGGGTGTAGGTGTGTTGGTGACAGTGTAGAAGGGTGACTCACAGGCCCATGTTCTGCCCGCCAGCAAAGCCCCGCTTGAGAAGGGCAGACTCCTGTGGGCAGTCTCAGAGCCAGGACCTATTTGCTTCTGCTTGATCCTGCATGGGTGGACCCACATGAGGAGCTGTATACCCAGGAGGTCACTAAGACTTTATAAAGGCAGGTTTTAAGAAAACCAGCCTTGGCGTCACCTTGAGCAGATACTGAAAGCCTCCCCAGGAAACTAGGGAAGGATGATGCCTCTGCTGGTCTGATCATGCTTAGTAGCAGGTGGGGCTACAGGGACTGGGGAGTTAACCATTTTGCGCAGTGATAGAGAAGTTAAGCATATCATTAGCGCTCTCTCAATTTGGGCAGTTCACAAGCTCCTTCCCAGCTCAGAAGCCCTCTCTATGCTCTCAGGGGAAGCAGATGGGGTGGATTGCTGTGTCTGTTACCCCTCCAGAATATTATTTGAAAATTCTACAGTATGTTCTACTTTCACCCCTTCCTGCTTCCATGGGTTCACTGTGGAATCCTATAAGATATTCTCCTGAGCAGTATTATTTCAGTTTCCTTCAGCTTTTAGTTGAGTCTTCAATGTGGTTTTAACCAACTGTTCAGAGAACTGAAATGCTTTTTAAATATGACAAAGGACCTTTGTAAAAATTGAGTAAAACGGTGCCCCTTTTTTAAAACAAGTTTTGCTTATGCTCAATGTACATAGGACCCAGGAGAGTTTGGAACATCCCCCACGTGAGCTGTAGAGCTGTCACAAAGAAGAGGCCGTGAAGTTTAGAAACAAGGGGACACTAGCAGGAGGGGCAGGGTCCACTGGCTTAGTGGCAACTGACAGGCATCCACTCCAAATCACTCGGCCCTGAGGTTTCCTCAGGCAGTTCTTCAGGAAACCTCTGTCAGCATCATGGGTACTCAGAGGTATGGGAGACTTTGTAGAAGATCCAATAGGAAGTCCTCCTTCACCAAATCATGTCGCTACTGCCCTTGAGCCAAACGCAATGAGGTTTAAAACAAAAACCCAACAGCACTCCTGGGAATGTCCTGTTTTCCATGCGGAAGCAGAGCAGATCCCCAAACGATCCGCGTGCTGTATGCTACCTGTGGAACCCTAGCGTGGTGGCTTTTTGAAAGGTTATGACTTATTTTGGGGTAAGGCATTATGGCCAGGTGCTTGCAGTTGTGTCTGGGTTACGTGTGAAATGTACATCTGGTGAACTGTATACTTGGCTCAAACGTCTCAAAATTTAGAGGTGCTGGAAAGAGCCTTTAGCAGACAAAAGGCAGAAAGTGAGCATCATTTCAGAAATGCTTTAGTATGCACACTTTTAGTTGATATTTTGATATGTATAGAGTAACCATACACACAGTGGAGAATATTTTCTGAAACACAGAATGGCGGAAGGGAGAACACAGAGCCAATAGGGCCAAAATGAAACTTCTGGGATGTCTTCTGAATTTTCAGCACATGGGGGGAATAAGTGAACAAATTGCCCAACATGGTGCAATGCTTTATAGCACAATGATCTAGGTTTCAGACTGTGTTAAGGTTTTTTATGTTGATGTTGTTGTTTTAATTCTAATGTGCACGGTGTGACTGGCAGAGTGAGTTTAAAAGCTTTACGAGTGATTAATTGCATGGCAGGCACCCACGCTATCTGCACTTCCAGAACTTTACTGATGCATCCATGTACATTTCCACTGAGGAATTTTGGTGGGTGGGGGGAGGGTGTACTGCCTCACAATGTCACGTGTATTAAAGTCTAAGCAATCACTTCTGATTCACTTGCACTGTTTGGGAAATGTCAGGTTTACAAAAACATACATGTTTGGAATAAAAAATGGCTGCAAATGATTCAGGAGTTCAGTCTGTAATTTATTTGCTAATAAGAACTTTTTAAAGTGTTGAAGCTAGGGTTTCAATGTATTACAACATGAGCGTTAAAAAGAACATCGAGGTCATCTAATTCCACGAAGAGCCCACCTGATGTGGCTGAACTGTCCGAAGTCCTTGGCCTCCACACCAGAGGTACCACCTTCTCTCTGTATCACCCTGACTCCCCTGGCCCAGGGCTACACCTACGTTCTTGATCTTGAGATAAATGTGCCCAAATTAAATGGCATGAATTCCTTATTATCAGTACACTTGGGGGTAGTTTGGAGCCATGGGTCTGGCTGCTCTGGCCACACAATTGTGTGAGAAGGAAGTAGGGGAGAATCACTTTTTAGAGAGGTTAGATTTGAGTGGATGGCCAGGCACCCACGTGGGCATATCCAGGAGGCACTTCCAAAGTTAGAAATATGGACCCCTGGTACAGGTGAGCGTGAGAGACTTACTAAGCATTTTTCCAGAAGCATTTTGATAACATTCTTACACATTTACAAATATTGTATTCTCTTAGGTTTTCACTCTCCATCTGTCTATTAATAGTTATGTTCTTGTTCATATTCCACATGCTGTTCATTTATGTGTTTTTTTTTCCCTAGACAAGACTGTTAACAGACAGGGGTCCCGATCCAGACACCAAGAGCAAGTTCTTGGATCTTGGGCAATCAAGAATTCTAGGCTAGTCCGTAAACTGAAAGCAAGTTTATTAAGAAAGTAAAGGAATAAAAGAATGGCTATTCCATAGACAAAACAGGACCAGGGTTGCTGGTTGCCCATTTTTATTGTTACTTCTTGATTATATGCCAAATGAGGGGTGGATTATGAATGAGTTTTCAGGGAAAGGAGTGGACAATTCCCGGAACTGAGGGTTCCTCCCCTTTCTAGACCATATAGAGTAACTTCCTGACATTACCATGGCATCTGCAGACTGTCACGATACTGGTGGGAGTGTCTTTTAACATGATAATGCATTCTAATTAGCATATAATGAGCAGTGAGGGGAACCAGAAGTTACTCTTTTAGCCATGTTGGTTTTGGTGGGTTTTGGCTGGCTGCTTTTTTTTTTTTATTATTATTATACTTTAAGTTCTAGGGTAGGTACATGTGCACAACGTGCAGGTTTGTTACATGTATATACATGTGCCATGTTGGTGTGCTGCACCCATTAACTCATCATTTACATTAGGTATATCTGCTAATGCTATCCCTCCCCTTTTCCCCCCTCCCCACAATAGGCCCTGGTGTGTGACGTTCCCGTTCCTATGTCCAAGTGATCTCATTGTTCAATTCCCACCTATGAGTGAGAACATGCGGTGTTTGGTTTTCTGTTCTTGCGATAGTTTGCTGAGAATGATGGTTTCCAGCTGCATCCATGTCCCTACAAAGGACGCGAACTCATCCTTTTTTATGGCTGCATAGTATTCCATGGTGTATATTTGCCGCATTTTCTTAATCCAGTCTATCACTGATGGACATTTGGGTTGATTCCAAGTCTTTACTATTGTGAATAGTGCCACAATAAACATACGGGTGCATGTGTCTTTATAGCAGCGTGATTTATAATCCTTTGGGTATACACCCACTAATGGAATGGCTGGGTCAAATGGTATTTCTAGTTCTAGATCCTTGAGAAATCGCCATACTGTTTTCCATGATGGTTGAACTAGTTTACAGTCCCACCAACGGTGTTAAAGTGTTCCTATTTCTCCACATCCTCTCCAGCACCTGTTGTTTCCTGATTTTTTAAGGATTTTGGCTGACTTCTTTATAACAGCCTGTTTTATCAACAAGGTCTTTATGACCTGTATCTTGTGCAGACCTCCTATCTCATCCTGTGACTTAGAATGCCTAACCTCCTGGGAATGCAGCCCAGTGGCTCTCAGCCTTATTTTACCTAGCCCCTATTCATGATGGAGTTGCTCTGGTTCAAACGCCTCTGGCAAGACCAATAAAGATCTATGTATTTTCTTGGTCTTTTTCAAGAGTAAGCCTTTGGCTGTACCAATCAAATCTACTGGTTTTTGCTTTCTATTTCATTACTGCTTTTAGATTTATTAAAATTCCTTCTACTGCCTTGATGGTTAAAATTCATACACATAGACACCACACAGTATAAAAGAGTTATGAAAAAATACACACCAATGGGTTAAGAATGATTGTCTTTAGGTGAGATTGGCAGGCTTTTACTTTGTTTTATTTTGTTTTTATTTGTCTGAATATTCATTCTCTACAGTGAGCATCTCTTTCGCAACAATGAAACATACGCAAATTACTTGAAAATAAAATTGTATCTGGGAGACTATAAATTGGTTAGCCAAAAGAGATGCCAAATTGTAGGTCTGCAAAGAGATTTGTTGGAGCAAAGAGCACTGATGAACCTGACACTTATGACAATGGTCCAGTGAGTAATTTCAAGCATTTAATTCCAGTGCTTCCTGGCTTAACAAACCTGCCACCATTACTAATGCTAATTAAATAGGTTTCTCTGAGGTTGCCCAACCTGTTTTCCTAAGCCAGGAAATGGACTCGACAAACTCAAAAGAATCAAAAGATACAAACTTAAGAGGAAGAAAAATCACTAATTAGTAAAGTCTGCTTCCTATTCAATCAGGAGTTTAACAGCTCACCAGATTACCTCTCATCCTTAAAGTCTGTCTGGTCATAAGGTTACTGTTTAGTAACAGAATTAATGTAAGTGCTTACTTAGAGTTCAGGCTGCACAGTCAGACCGATTGGCAGCTATCCATCGGCCAAACCACCAGTCCCTAAGATCATGTCCCTTCACTCTATGTATATATGCAACTAAAGTGTGTATTATGAGATATTGCTATCCCTGAGCTGAACTCTTAAGGCTGCCTGCTGCCAAATCTCTGCTTTGCTTCAAAGTCCAAATTATTTTATATTTTATTTTAAATCAATTTTTAATTCTAAACATTAAACCTCCATGAAGGTATAACTACTATCCTTTGAAGGCAACAAATTGGTATTTTAAAAAGTTGGCATTTGAAAAAGAATCTCCAGAAAATATTTCTTCTAGAAGGTGACTGATTAGGAAAAAACGAAATTATCTCCAATTCCACATCTACTCTAACCGCACCTTATCAGGAGAATATTTGGCTCCATATAATAGAAAACTCCAAAATAAGGCCTTAAACACGATACAAGTGTGCTTCTCTCTCCCAAAAAAAGCAGCTCTGGTACAGCAGCTCCATGGGCATCAGGAATCCAGCTCCTGTCTTTCTCAGCACCCTCAAGGTTGCATCATGGTCCCAGATGACTACCAGGGAACCAGCTATCATGTCCACATTCCAAGTCAAAAATAGAAGAGGACAGAATGACATATGCCCCCTCCCTTTTAACTATCCTTCCTAGAAGTTCCACCTAACGCTGGCCAGAAATTAATTATGTAGATATACCCACCCACTAAGGAGGCTGGGGAATGCATTATAAAGGAGTAAGAGGAGAGTAAATGTTGGAGAACTACCAGTTGCCACACCCTCCATTGAGAATATACTCAGACTCTATAGCCACCTTGAGCTCTAAACTTGTACGCTTCAAATCTTAAGTCTGGCTGGATTTAAGCAAGAGGCAAACTTTTATTTGGGCTGGAGTCAGGGATGGGGTGGATGCATGGAGTTGGTTAATCATATTCATGTCCGTACAAAGCCCTTTCTTCTTTTATGTGACGTTTCTCCTTTGTGTCCCCCACCCTCACTCACCTTCCCCTCTCTCCCAGAGGAACCAAGTCTAATAAATACACGTCCTTAAACATGGATGTACATCATATTATTTTTTGTGTTTCACTTAAATGGTATTGAGCACACACTGTTTTATTTTTCCAAGTTGTATTGATGTTGCTGTGTTTACATTTGGTTCATTGTTTCTGGCTACAGCATTAAATTGTACATTATGTTTTCAGCACATTTCACTTCTCCAGCCCCTCTGAAGGAAGCCTTTGCTGCTTTCACTGCCTGCTGTAGTGAACACTCGCATGGCCCTTTATGGGCAGAGCCAGAATCTCATGGTATCTATCATATCTATTATATCTGAAGGTGTTTGATTACGTTCTTATTTTGCTGCTAAATTCTCTCTAAAATGACCACAGACTGGACACTCCCAGCAACAGTGTATATTCCCACATCCTTGCCCAAAATGGAATTATCTGACCTAAAATGTTAGAATTACTTATCTTTTCCTGATGAAACGGAACATTCTATCATTATGCACTGATCCTTTTTTATCTCTAGTAATACTTTCTTGTCTTAAAGTCTATTTTGATTAGTATTTGCACAACATATCTTTTTCCGTCCTTTTATTATAATCTTTCTATATCCATGTGCTTTGCATGTGTCATTTGTAAACATCATACAGCTGAATGTTAAAAATCCATTCTAACACAATCTTTATCATTTTACTGGAACATTTATTTTATTTACATTTATTGTTATTAAAGAAATAATTGGATTTATGTCTATCATCTTTTGTGTTTTCTTTTGTCCACCTTTTTATGTTTTTCTCTCCTTTCTTTTCTTCGTTTTCACATTCCATTCTTCCCCTCCATTATTCACTTTTCTTTTATTCTTTACGCAGATAACAGATACTTTAAAACTTTAAGCCTTACAATAGCCAGGCACAGTGGCTCATGCCTGTAATCCCAGCACTTTGGGAGGCGGAGGTGGGAGGATTGCTTGAGCCCAGGGGTTCAAGACCAGCCTGAGCAACACAGAGAGACCCCCATATCTACACAAATATTTTAGCTGGGTGTGGTGGTGCACACCCGTAGTTCCAGCTAGTTGGGAGGCTGAAGTGGGAGGATTGCTTGAGCCCAGGAGGTCGAGGCTGCAGTGAGCTGTGGTTGTACCACTGTACTCTGTCTAGCCTAAGCAAGAGTGAGACCCTGTCTCAAAAAAAAAAAAAAAAAAAAAAAAAAGACTTACAATATCTTATTTAACATATCACAATCTAGAGTTAGTCACTAGTCACTATCTTTTAATGTATTTTAATTTTATATTTTAACCACATAAGTCATTGTTTTTACTGTTTTCTTTAATGAATGCTAGTCTAGATTTGCCCCTATATTTGCCACCTTCTTGGTTCTTAATTGCTTCTTGCATCTCAGATATTTTCTCCTGGGATCATTTTCCTTGTGCCTAGTACATCCTTTAGAATTTCCTTTAGTAAGAATCTGCTGATGGCAAATGTTTCCATTTTGTTTTCCCTGAAGCTGTCTTTAATTGCCCATATTCTTGACTCTTCGCTGGTACAGAATTCTAGATCAGCAGTTACTTTCTCTCCGTGGATGAATATAACATTTCATTTTCCTCTGGTTCCTGTTGTTATTATAAAGAAGTCAGCAGTCAGCCCATTTGTCACTCCTTTAAAGGAGTCCTGTCTTTTCTCTTAGGTTGCTGTGAAGATTTTCTCTTTGTTTTTGTGTGCTGCAGTTTTCCTCTGAAGAGTTATATGGCATTTATTCTTACTTTTTCTGCTTGCAATTTGCTGTACATCTGTGGTTTGATGTCTTTCATCAGTTCACTTCGTATGTTTAAATATTATCTCTGCTCCATTCTCTTTCCTCTCGTTTTATCCTTGCCTCTGTCTACCACTCCTATTTCCATCCCATCATCCCTCTGTGCAGCATTCTGGACTATCTCTTCTAGCCTATTTCTGTATTCACTATCTTTTCAGCTGTGTCAAATCTGCTTTGAGACTTGTTTATTAAGATTTGGGTTTCAATTATTATATTCTTATATCCAAAGGCTTTTAGTTCTCCCTCAAATATGATGGGCACTTCTCTGTATTTTCTTATTTATTGCATATAATTTCAAGTTTATTTCTTTAAACATAAAAATCATAGTTTCCATTTTGTTTCTGATAACTGCAGTGAAGCTTTTATGACTGTTTCTGCTTTCTAGGCTTTTTTCCCCTGACGAGCGTCACTGTTGGTGCTTGGTTTCCTTGTGCAACTAGTGGTTTGTTGGTTTGTTTATTGTTAGCTCCTTATTTTCCTTGGAAAATTACTTGTGGTGATTCTTTGAGGCCCAGGATGAAATATGTTCCTATAGAGAGCCTTTGCTTTCACCTCTGCCAGGCACCAGTCTGGGGCCATACCTTGAGGTTTTATGGACCACCCAAATAACACAAATTTGAACAACACAGCCATGTGAAGGCCAGCTTGTGGTTGCCACTTCTCAGCAATAGTATTTCCATCACCATCCCTGTCGACTCCTGTGATCTGCTCTGCACCATGGCAACTTTCTTCAAAGCTTTCCTTGGTCCTCCAGGAGTACTAGTAGGAATAGTGTTTTTCCATGTGGTTGAATCGTATGTTGAGGTTGTAGCCCTTGGATATCCTGCTGTATGGGTCCAGAACCCTTTGAGGCCATGAAAACCAAACTTCACTTTTTGTAAGGCTTGCCACATGCTCAGGACTGAAATGACTGCAGCCCTCCACTTATCTCTCTGCCTTGCAAACTTCATTCCGACTTTGGCTTGATAATTTCATACTTTTACTTGTCAGGCCTCTGAGCCCAAGCTAAGCCATCATATCCCCAGTAACCTGCACATATACATCCAGATGGCCTGAAGCAACTGAAGATCCACAGAAGTGAAAATAGCCTTAACTGATGACATTCCACCGTTGTGATTTGTTTCTACCCCACCCTAACTGATCAATGTTCTTTATCATCTCCCCCACCCTTAAGAAGTTTGTTTGTAATTCTCCCCATCCTTGAGAATGTAATTTGTGAGATCCACCCCCTGCCCCCAAAATATTGCTCTTAACTCCACCGCCTATCCCAAAACCTATAAGAATTCATGATAATCCCATCACCTTTGCTGACTCCTTTTTAGGACTCAGCCCACCTGCAACCAGGTGAAATAAACAACCATGTTGCTCACGCAAAGCCTGTTTGGTGATCTCTTCACATGGACACGTGAAACATTACTAACTTTTTGATGCATTTAAGAATATGTCATTTACAGTATTTTATTCTCCATTTTTAGTGTTTTGTTAGGGTGGTTGTTGGGAGAATTAGTGTACTTTTCTTCCTGGATCAGAAGTCTAGATATCTGCTTTCCATGTAGCTAGTCTCCTCATCTCTCTTTCTCTCTCTCTCTCTCTGTCCCTCTCTCTCTCTCTGTGTGTGTATAACATTTTTATTATAAAACTTTTCAAGTGTACAGAAAAGTTGAAAGAATTCTACAATGAACCACCTATATATTTACCATCTAGATTCTACCATTAAATTTTTTCTATATTGGGTTTATCACATATCTACCTATTCAGGCCAGGTGCAGTGACTCACACCTGTAATCCCAGCACTTTGGGAGGCAGATCACCTGAGGCCCGGAGTTTGAGACTAGCCTGGCCAACATGGAGAAACCCCACCTCTACTAAAAATACAAAAATTAGCCGGGTGTGGTGGCGGGCACCTGTAATCCCAGCTGCTTGGGAGGCTGAGGCAGGAGAATTGCTTGAACCGGGAGGTGGAGGCTGCAGTGAGCTGAGATCATGTCATTGCACTCCAGCCTGGGTGACAGAGCAAGACTCCGTCTAAGATTTAAAAAAATATATATGTATATATGTATGTCTTTTTTTATGTGTATACACATATATATACACATATACACACACATATATATGTATGTATGTATGTATGTCTTTTTTTAATCTCTGGATAAAGAAATCTCTAGTTCCTGAAATTATTCTTCATGACAGTTTCCATATCCTGCAAAGAGAAGACATAAGTTGACATAAAAGAAGAAAATAGCTATCACCCTGTAATGAAAGCTCAACTTTCCCTCCTTGCCTTGAGCTGACAGTATAGAGCTAAATTCAGTAACTAATATCTTTATCCGTGTTTTATTGGCAGCCTTGATATCCCGTTGATTCATATCAAGGGTGTGGGCAACTCCTAGGTATTTTTTTAATCTGCTGCTATTTTTAAAAATCTTGAAATATATATATATAAAAAATATATACACATATCTATCCATTCATATCTCATTCTTATGGATTTTGAAGTAGGTTACAGATATGAGTACATTTTCACTTGAATGTCAGCTTTTGTATGTTTGAGTTGTTAGTTCAGTTATATTTTTCATTTCTGTAAGTTCTATTTGATCCCTTTATAATATCAACTTGAGCATTTTTTAAATAGTTTTGAGGTAGGAGGTGGGACTCAATTCTGCAGGCAGGGCTCAGACACAAGACCAAATTGAGGAGTAGCTAAAACAAGTCCAGGGTGGATGCAGTTTTCCATAAGACAAACCCACCAGTGTGCCATGTCCGTTTACCATTGCCATGACAAAACCCAGGAGTTACCATCCCTTTCCATGGCAATGACCTGATGACCCAGAAGTTACCACCCTCATCCTAGAAATTTCTGCATAAATCACCCCTTAATTTGCATATCATGAAAAGAGAGTATTAATATGAGTGCAGACCTGACTCTGAGCTGCTGCTCTGGGCACACTGCCTATGGGGTAGCCCTGCTCTGCAAGGAGCAGTACCTCTGCTGCTGCTATACACTGCTGTGAGATAATCCTTATGACCACCGCCACCCCTGCATGTCCCAGAACTTCACTTAAGGGACTCTAGGACACAGGGAATAGTGCAGTTTCATATAATCATGATCAGGGCCAAGTAGGAGAGTTCAGGAATGTTTTCTTGGGTGATTCCAGCTAGAATATAGATGCTTGGGTATTGTGTGATTATGGGCTGTCTGTGCTTTCATAACAGCAAGCGCTGGCCCATATCTAGAATCTGAACCTTGGAATTGTCACCTATTCTAGAGCTCACTCACTATGGAAATTTTTCTTCAGCATCCCTGAAATTGCCTTCTTCCAGCCTCTGCTCTAACGTTCCCTTAGGTGGAGCATTCACCATACTTCCCCACCTCACTGGTCAGCACTACCTGAACCTCGGTGCCCCCTCCATCTCCCTAACCCTCTCAACCAACCACCTGTCCCAAGTCTACCCCTGCCTTTTTTTTTTTTTTCAAATCAATGTCTGTTTCATCTCGATGACAGCATTCAAAGTATATAAAGTGAGCTGCTATATAACCTACAAGATTTATCTTCTCTGGATAAAGAAATCTCCAGTTCCTGAAATTATTCTTCACGACAGTTTCCACATCCTGCAAAGAAAAGACATAAGTTGACATAAAAGAAGAAAATAGCTATCACCCTGTAATGAAAGCTCAACTTCCTTCTTGCCTTGAGTTGCCAGTATAGAGCTAAATTCAGTAAGTAATATCTGTATCCATGTTTTTTTGGCAGCCTCGATATCCCGTTGATTCATACCAAGCATGTGGGCAACTCCTAGGTATTTTTTTAATCTGCTGCTGTTTAAAAAAATCTTCCCATGCCGCTTGTTTTAATTCTCAGC
The DNA here is from genome assembly GCF_024542745.1 of Macaca thibetana thibetana. Classification (NCBI taxonomy): domain Eukaryota; kingdom Metazoa; phylum Chordata; class Mammalia; order Primates; family Cercopithecidae; genus Macaca; species Macaca thibetana. Next base: position 91,890,544 of record NC_065579.1, read on the forward strand.
AATGTTTCAGGAAAGAACAGACAATATTATAACAAATGCTTGGGAATCTATCACCACCTTTTTATATTTGCTTCAAGTATTTTGTTGGGCTTTTTAAAGCTTTTATTGAAAATAATTATAGACTCATAGGCAGCTGAAAAATAATACAAAGAAGTCCCATGTACCCTTCACCCAGCTTCCCCCAATGGTAATGGCTAGTGTAACTGTAATATAATATAAAAAAAGTGAAATTGATACACTCTACAGACTTCATTCAGATTTAACCAGTTTTTAAATACATGCACTCTCCTGTGTGTGTGCATACATACATGCATGTGGTCTATAGTTTTATGCAATTTGATCACATGTGTAGATTCCCAGAACCACTACCAGAATCAAGATTAATCATCACAAAGGTACTCCCTCATACTAACCCCTCCCCTACCATCCCTACTCTTTGACAGCCTATAATTTTGGATATAGAGAATATTACATAAATAGGACTATACAGTATATAGTCTTTTTTCTTTTCATATGTAGATTCTGGTCACATGTATTTTTTTTCTTTTTTCTTTTTCTTTTTTTAATTTTTATTTTATTTATTTATTTATTTATTTGAGAGTGCTCTGTTGCCCAGGCTGGAGTGCAGTGGCACGATCTGGGCTCACTGCAACCTCTGCCTCCTGGGTTCAAGTGATTCTCCTGCCTCAGCTTCCCAGGTCTTTGGGACTACAGGCATGTGCCACCATACCCAGATAAGTTTTGTATTTTTTAGTAGAGATGTGGTTTCACTATATGTTGGCCAGGCTGGTCTCAAACTCCTGACCTCAGGTGATCCACCCACCTCAGCCTCCCAAAGTGCTGGGATTATAGGCATGAGCCACCGCACCCAGCCAGATGTATTTTCTATTCACAGAAATTGTCCCAATTTTCTCTCTGCAGGCAGTTCCTAACTTATATTAATATATTTGCCTCTTGTACATGTATAGAAAACCCTCTTCAGCCATGTGGGAAGAGTGGGAGGAGGGGGATTCCTAATGTCTGCCTCTGCTATTGGGAAAGCAATTGTTGGCATCTCAAGTTGAAACTTTGAATTTATTTTCTCAGAGAAAATACATTTGGTAGGTAGTTTCCACAGTGGTAGCACTGGTGTTCTAGTACTATACTATAGACACATTATGGGTTCAATAAGCTTCTTAACTGGACCACTGCTATTCATTTCATTGTTCTATGAGGCAATATATTCCAAAGCCCAGATTGGAAAACATCCTGTTAGTTGGTATTTGTGAATACTGTGTTAAAACTGTGTGGCCAAATTTTGCTTTACCAAACATCATATGGACTTGGGGTAACTTTTCTCTGACCAGGGTCAGAGAAACAAAAATACTAGAATGTTTTAAATTGTGATAAAAATAGTATAACCCTCCTCACTTTTATTGAGATAGGGTCTTGCTCTGTAGTCCAGGTTGGAGTACAGTAGTATGATCGCAGCTTACTGAAGCCTTAACCTCCCAGGCTCAGACAGTCCCCAATCCTCAGCCTCCCAAATAGCTGGGACTACAGGAGTGTGCCACCACACCCGGCTAATTTTTTTGATTTTTTCTAGAGACAAGGTCTCACTATATTGCCCAGGCTGGTCTTGAACTCCTGGGCTCAAGCAGTCCTCCTGCCTTGGCCTCCCAATGTGCTGGGATTACAGGCCTGAGCCACCATACCTGGCCATAAAACCTTTTGCTTTTTTCAGCCAGTGTAATTCCCTTGTGATTCATCCAAGTTCCAGATTGTTGCATGTATTAAGAGTTTGCTCCTTTTTATTTCTATAGTATTCCATCATATGGAGGTACCACAGTTTATTTGATCACTCATCCACTGAAGGCCATTTGGGTTGTTTCCAGTTTGGGGCTACTTCACATAATGATATTATATAATTAGCCTTTGATTCAGGTACACAAGTTTTCATTGCTCTATGATAAATGCCAAAAAATGTGATTGCTGAGTTGTATGGTAAGTATATACTTCATTTAATAAGAAACAGCCATATTATTTTCCAGTGACTATAACATATTACATTCCTACCAGTAATGTATAAAAAGATCCAGTTTCTCAACGGTATAGATAACATGGTGAAACCCCATCTCCACAAAAAATACAAACATTAGCTGGACATGGTGGCACACACCTGTAGTCCCAGCTACTTGGGAGGCTAAGGTAGGAGGATCACTTGAGCCCAGAAGTCAAGAGTGCAGTGAGCTGAGATTGCACCACTGCACTCCAGCCTGGGTGGCAAAGTGAGACCCTGTCTAAAAACAAACGAACAAACAAACAACAGCAAAAAAAAAAAAAAAAAAAAAAAAAAAAACAATTCCATTTCTCTACATTCCATCAGTTTTTGTTATTGTTACTACCATTTATTTTACCTAATAGGTGTGATATCTTGTTGTTGGCTTTAATTTGCCTTTCCCTGATGGCTAATTATGCCAAATATCTTCTCATGTCCTTATTTGCCATTCATATAACCTCTTAGAGAAATGTCTCTCCATGTCATTTGTTCATTTTCTAATTAGACTGTTTGATGTTTTACTGTAGAGTTTTGAGAGCTCTTTATATATTCTAGGTACTAGTCTTTGGTTGGATATGTGGTTTGGAAATATTTTCTCTTGGTCTATAACTTGTATTTTCATTTATCAATTTATCAATGATTTATGGATCATGTTTTTTGGGTCAGGTCTGAAAACTCTACTAATCAAAGATCATGAAGATTTTCTCCTACTTTTTTTTCTGAAAGTTTTATAGTTTTACATTTTATATTTACATCTGTGACCCATTTTAAGTTATTTTTTATAAAGTGTTAGGCTTATGGCAAGGTTTTTGTTTGCTTGCTTTTTAAATAAATTTCATTTCTGGAGCAATTTTAGGTTCACTGTAAAATTGAGCAGAAAGTAAAATTCTTAAATACCCCCTACCTGTAACACACACACACTTAGCCTCCCCCACTATCAACATCCCCCACCAGAATAGTTGATTTGTTATAACTGATGAACCTACATTGACTTGTCATCATCACCCAAAACCGCAGCTTACATAAGAGTTTGCTCCCGGTGTTACACGTTCTATGGGTTTGGACAAATGTATGACATGTATCCATTATCACATTATTACACAGAATAGTTTCACAGCCCTAAAAATCCTGCCCATTCATTCCTCCCTCCTCCCAACCCCTTGGAAACCACTGATCTTTTTACTGTCTCTATAATTTTGCCTTTTCCAGAATGTCATATAGTCGGAATCATACAATATGTAGACTTTTCTGATTGGCATCTTTCACTTAGTAATATGCATTTATGTTTCTTCCATGTCTTTTCATGGCTTGATAGCCATTTCTTTTCAGTGCTAAATAATATTTCATTGTGTGGATGTACCACAGTTCATTTGTTAATTTACCTATTGAAGGACATCTTGGCTGCTTCAAAGATTTAGCAATTATGAATAAAGCTGCTATAAATATCTATGAGTAAGCTTTTGTGTAGACATAAATTTTCAATTCATTTGGGTAAATACTAATGAGTGAAATCACTGGATCGTAGGTTAAGAGTAGGTTTAGTTTTGTAAGAAATCTCCAGCTGTCTTCCAAAGGGGCTGTGCCATTTTGCATGCCTACTAGCAATGAATGAGCGTTCCTGTTGCTCCACATCCTGTTATGGATTTTGGCCATTCTAACAGAAGTTTAGTGGTATCTCATTTTTTCACCTGAGGTTCATCTTTTCTTGCCTGTGAAAGTCTAACTGCTCTAGCACTCCAACTATTTTAACATAAAAATAAAACATTCTTGATGAAGTTGGAGGCCCTTTGTCCCTAATCTCTAGTCCCCTTCTCCTGTGAGGGAACCACTACCGTGAATTTAGAGTGCATCTTTCCAGTCCTTTTTTTACACTTTAACAGACATATAAATATGTATCTATGCACAATATAGACTGCTGTTTTATATGTTTTAAATTTACATAAATGCTATCATCTTGCATGCATCATTTCTGCCGGTTTTGCTAAACATTTTGTTTGCAAGACTTTTTCATTAAGTACTCTACAGTAGTCAGAAGCAACCATCTTTCTCCACTGGTATATATATCTCTCTCATATATATGATCTATATAAATATATATAATTATATATGATACATATATAATTGAAAAAATATATAATTATATATATTGTTCATTCATTTTAGAAACAATTATGTAGTATTTCAGTATATGATTTTGCCAGGTTTTACTTATTCATTCCATTTTTAGTGCACATTTAGCTTCTAATCTCCATGTTACAGTCACACAATTGATTTTTTGGAATCTACATCATGACTAAACATTTATACTTTGTAGGGGAGATTTGTTATTATTTTCAGCCACTCTGGAACTTGTAATATCTCTTGATGTAGTTTGGGAATTTCTCATCTCATAATGTTGCCTAAAACATAGAAACCAGAAACTCACTTTTTTCAGTCTCCTTGGCAGCTGTAGGACCTAGGCACTGACAGTGAAATATAGCTGCACGAGGCTTTGATTCAGAAATGAGTGACAGAGAAAGGGAGGCCACAGTGGGGAAACACCAAGTCTTCAGAGTCAGCAGTGGCAGAGGCCCTGGAGGTGGCACCACATACCCAGCATTGGCAACAAGAGCCACAGGCTCCGTGCCCTATGGCAAAAACAAAAACCCCCTAGAGCCCTTCAGCAGCATAATCAGGGTCTTGTTTCTGGCTGTGGAACCATCCAGCCTCATTCTCTAGGCGTCTACATTCATGTTGTGCTTAAACTAGCCAAGGTGTGTTCTGATTTGTTGCAACTAAGATTCCTGCATGATCTAGATATAAGCACCAGCAGTGATTGGAAATGACGGGCCTCAGAGAGATGAGGATCTGGACTGTTTTCCCATCTGGTGGAACCTGAGAGCAGTGACTATCCCGGAGGTGTTAAACGGTGATACTCCAGCCCAAGGCAGGTTGTCAAAACAGGGGGCCCTTAGAATGAAGACAAGTCTTGCAGGAGATGGAATAGCCATTGCCCTGAACTCTAGGGAGAGTATGAAGAACTAAAGGACTGGGAGGAAAGCTGGCCATTTCTAACTGACATGGGACAGCTTAATGAAAAAGAACAAGCAGCTCAAATTCTACATTTTTGGTTCAAGGTAAGTTTGTGCAACAAGATACTGTGTATGATGGGGCTAAAAGAATGTTTATCGGCCAGGCACGGTGGCTCACACCTGTAATCCCAGCACATTGGGAGGCCGAGGCGGGCAGATTGCCTGAGATCAAGGGTTCAAGACCAGTCTGGCCAATATGGTGAAACCCCGTATCTACTAAAAACACAAAAAAATTAGCCGGGAGTGGTGGCATGTGCCTGTAATCCCAGCTACTTGGGAGGCTGAGGCAGGAGAATTCCTTGAACTAGGGAGGTGAAGGTTGCAGTGAGCCGAGATCATGCCACTTGTACTCCAGCCTGGGTGACAGAGTGAGACTCAAAAAAAACAAAAACAAAACAAAACAAAACCTTTATCTTGTGCAGCCACAGGACTAAGGTTGCCAAAAGTCAGACTGAATCCTGTGGGTTGTCAAATTATAAAATCCATTAAATCCACAGATCATCAGATCCCTTATGTGAAATGTAGGGCATTGATAAGTAAATGAGTGGGAGCCAGGAATTGGAATGGGGAGATAAGGGAGGATTCCATAAGCCTCTCCTTTGCCCCCATCTAATGAGGCTGCTCTTGCCTTACTTGAAGACCCTGAAATAACACGGTAATCACCTTAAGGGAGATGCCTATTCTCTGTATGCCCCATTTCCCTCACCTCATCAATGCTTTCAGATCTATCAGAAAAGTAAGACCCACCAAGGGGCTGATCACGTCATCAAATCATAGAGGATGGTTTAGGGAAGGCCAGCCCAGCATGGTGAGGAAGGACCAGCACCTCACTCAGCAGTGTGCTGGCACTGAGGTGAGCCCAGTAGCACTGAGCAGGTAGGAAGGTTCTGGGAGACGCTGCATTATCAAGAAATCAATGCTGAAGAGCACCTAACATGTTCAGATGTAAGGGAAGGAGATGTGTATTAATACATCTTGAGCTAGGTTTAGAGATAAATTAGTGAGAAAAACAGAGAAAACCAAATATCTTAATTCATTCAGGCCACAAACTGGGTGGCTTATAAAACAAGAAAACAAAAACCAGAAAGGCCAGGCACAGTGGCTCACACCTGTGATCCCAGCACTTTGGGAGGCCAAGGCAGGAGAATCACTTGAGCCCAGGAGTTCAAGACCAGCCTGGGCAACATAATGAGACTTTGTCTCTACAAAAGATAAAAAAAAATTAGCCAGGCTGGTGGCATGTGCCTATAGTCCCAGCTACTGGGTGGTGGTTGTGGGGGCAGCTGAGGCAGGAGGGTTGCTTGAGCGCAGGAGGTCAAGGCTGCAGTGAGCCATGATCGTGCCACTACACTCCCAGTCTGGGTGACATAGCCAGACCCTGTCCAAAAACAAAAACACAAAAACTCAGAAATTTATTTCTCACAGTTCTGGAGGCTAGGAAGTCCAAGACCAAGCCTCCAACAGGTTTAGTATCTGGCAAGGGCCTGCTTTCTGGTTTATAGATGGCACCTTCTTTTTCTTTTTTTTTCTTTTTTTTTTTTTTTTTGAGATGGAGTCTCACTCTGTTGCCCAGGCTGGAGTGCAATGGTGCGATCTCGGCTCACTGCAACCTCCACCTCCTGGGTTCAAGCGATTCTCCTGCCTCAGCTTCCCGAGCAGCTGGGATTACAGGCGCCCACCACCACACCCAGCTAATTTTTGTAGTTTTAGTAGAGACGGGGTTTCACCATGTTGGTCAAGCTGGTCTTGAATTCTCGACCTCAAATGATCCGCCTGCCTTGGCCTCCCAAAGTGCTAGGATTACAAGCGTGAGTCACCGCACCCAGCCCATACACGGCACCTTCATGCTGTGTCCTACATGTGGAAAAGAAAGGGCAAACAGTTTCCTTCAAACCTCTTATGAGACTGACGTGCTGCTGACTGCGCCAAGAAGGCAACTCAAACCTCTTTAATAAGAGCATTGATCCAATTAGTGAAGTCTCCACCCTCATGACCTAATCACCTCCCAAAGGCTCCACCTCCTAATACCATCACCCTGGGGCTTTGGATTTCAACGTATGAATGATGGGGGCCACGGCGGGTGCACAAACATTCAGACCATAGTACTAAGTAAAGGGAAAAAAGACAATTACTAATTTCAGAGAAAACACAAGTTGAACAGAAAATAGAAAATAATCATGGTTTACCACATGGCTCAACTACGAACAGCCTTATATATTTATAATAAAGTAAACACTGAGTTTTAAACTAAATTATGCTACAACAACATTAGGAGAGGGGACAGGAAGTATGCATTTGAAGTAGAGGTGAATATTAGGTTTGTTAAAATGAGCTAAATATTCATCTTTCATTGAGAAAAATCAATAGGTCATGTCTAAAATGAAAGGATAAAGATACAGCAACATTTGTTGTTTGGAGAAATGAACATAAATACGCAAGTAATCAGTTAAAAGTGGTTGCCCCCCAAGAATGGGTAATACAAGTGGATGTCGGGGGGGGTGTAGACTTCTGTGCCAAGCCTTATAGAATTACTTACTCTTTAAACTTTGTAATTTCAATAAAAGTAAAAAGTAAATTTAAAAATCATTTGTAAAGGCTAATATCACATAATGAAGAAAGGTTCGATCTAATGGACTGCTCTGCGCTCTGTGTAAAGAAAGAATGCCTGGCTGGTGGGGGTGCAGTGCAGTGGTGAAGCCTGGACAACAGTCACGAGAATTCTAGGAGGGAACATCTGCAGTGTGTGTCCAGGACTGGCAGGAGGGAAGGGCCCGGCCCAGCCTGGGCTTCCCAGGAAACAGAGCTCGAGGCAAAGGTTTATGTATGAACACTTTATTGGGAATGCGATCCCAGGGAAGCAAAAGTGAGGGAGAAAAGTGAGGTGTGGAGCAAAGAAAGAGGGAAAGCAAGCAGGAGGTGCACTGCTGAGCTGGCCTCTGCTCAGCTATTTAATCATGGACTTCGTAGGGCTGAACTTCTGCATCTAAGCAAAGGACAAAAATGTCATTTATCTGCTAGTTCCCCTTCATTTCCTGGATCCCAGTGGTCAAAATTTGCCTCCATGGAAGTTAACTCTCCTGCACTTCCAGAGTGTAAAGGATGATATGTGCTCCCTTACCAGCTGCTAGAAAGCCAGATCCCGAGCCCTGCATCAGGGGCTTTGTCTGAGTCCAAAAGTGGTGGGAAGCACCAGTAGCAGCAGGGCAAGGCCCTCGCAGTCACTGCAGGATGCAGCAGAGCTCACAGAGGTGTGGGCCACAAGAACGAGCCAAGGCCCCAAGATGAGTCTGAAAGGACCACGCAGAGGAGGTAGCTGATACAGGACCTGGCTCATTACCACAGCATCTGAACCCCGGATGTGCAGCCCTGCAGTGGCAACAGATTCATCCGGCCTCAAGCCCCACCCCTAACGTTCATGGTCACCGAAGAAGCTACTGGTAGTCACACCTCTCGCTGTAAAATATCCTATATCAGCCCATACATTTCTTGAGAGTTTGGCTGTAGGAGAATGTCTGCCCAGGGAGGGATCAGGGCCTCCCAAGGGAACGCTCCACCCGCTCAGCAAACTGCAACAAGACTGGGTATATAGGGTTTGCATTTTACTGACCTCTGGCAATGAATAAATTATTAAAATAATACATTCATTCATACAGCAATAATTACAAAAAATCCACTAAGAACCAGAATGTCGTGATGAGCAAAAACAAAAAAGGGTTCTACCTTAAAGAGCATACAGTTTGAAAAGGAAGACAGTCACTAACAATGACCATGTAAATAAAGGGTGTTGTAAGGGCATGAAATGAAAGGGCCTGCCTCTTCTGGATTATCAGGGCAGGCTTCCCTAAGGAAGAGATGACCAAAAAGCAGGACTAACTAGGTGAAGAAAGCATTCCAGGCAAGGGAACAGTATTTGCAAAGACCTAATGGCAGGTGGGAGCCTGGACTGTTCAAGAACTTGAGGAGGGCCCAGTGGCCAGAGAGCAGGAACCAAGAAGCACAGTCATGAGGTAAGGCAGGAGGGCGCCCTGCTGGCAGGTGGCTGCCAGGACAGTGGCCCTCTGTGCCTTCAAAAGCTAAAAGGAAGGCCCAAGGTGAAGGCAGCACTGTGCCCATAAGAGTCTGAATTAATTGGAAGAATATCAAATAATTGGGCTGCCAGCTGTTCCCAGGTACTCAGGACACATCAGTGTAGCTTTTCTAACAATTGCTTTAAAAGTGTGACACTCTTGGTCTTTTATTTATTTATTTATTTATTTGAAACGGAGTCTCGCTCTGTTGCCTAGGCTGGAGTGCAGTGGCTCAATCTCGGCTCACTGCAATCTCCGCCTCCCGGGTTCAAGCCATTCTCCTGCCTCAGCCTCCCCAGTAGCTGGAACTACAGTTGCCCGCCACCACACCCGGCTAATTTTTTGTATTTTTAGTGGAGACGGGTTTCACCGTGTTAGCCAGGATGGTCTTGATCTGCTGACCTCGTGATCTGCCCGCCTCAGCCTCCGAAAGTGCTGGGATTACAGGCGTGAACCACCGTGCCTGGTGATGCTTTTGATCTTTACAGGAACATAACATTTAACTTCCTAAAACTTCAGTGACGTAGCGCTGAGGGGCAACAATGTATGAGAAATTAAGTTATGCAATTAGTAAGAACAATGAGAAAAGAAAAAAAGCAAGCATATTTTCAAGGAACAAAATACTTCAAACATAAACTTATAGAAGCAATTTTAAATGGGATGCCATCGTTCCCCCCCTTATCCACGGTTTCGCTTTCTGAGCTTTCAGTTATCTGCTGTCAACTGCAGTCTGAAAATGTTAAATGGAAAATTCCAGAAATAAATATTTTATAAGTGTTAAGTTACATGCCGTTGTGAGTAGCGTGATGAAATCTTACACGTCCTGCTCCGTCCCACCTGGGATGTGAATCATCCATGCTGCCTGCCCGTTAGTCACTTCGTCTTGGTTACCAGCTCGACTGCAGTGATATTATGGTGCTTGGGTTCAAGTCACCCTTACTTTAATGAATAATGGCCCCAAAGCAGAAGAGAAGCGACACTGGCATATTGTTATAATTGTTCTATTTTATTTTGTGTTACTCTATTACTGTGCCTAGTTTATAAATTAAACTTTATCATAGATATGTATGTATAGGGAAAATCATGGTATATACAGAGTTCGGTACTATGGCAGTTTCAGGTATCCACTGGGGGTGGGGGATCTCAGAAAGTATCCCCCATGGACAAGAGGGGACTACTGTATTCACCTCAGGTTGCAGAACTCTTGAGAAATTGAGAATTATGATGAAGCATAGAAGATGATCCTTACTGAAATGGAACCATTCTCCATGCACTGTTTTGTAACCTATTTTCCCTACTCTCCCTCCAAAATGATATCGTTGCCAAGGAGATTCACTCCTCACATCCTTGTAAAAATGAGTGAAATGCCCTCAAATCAATGGGTACTTCTGGGCAACATTTTCTCTACAATTTCAGCTGCTAAAAAATGTTAATTTTAAACACATAAAGGCAACAGAGGCATATTTTGATTCTAAGCTGTTATATTCCTCTTGTACTGTTTAATATAGATTCCTTTCATGTCTATGTTCATGTAAGTCTGTATGAATGCTTAACTGTATGCTCTTAGCTTAACAGTTTAGAACATTTTTCACTGGATATAAATATCTTTAGTCTGAGGTATTTATGCTAAAGATTTTTGAAAATGAATATTCTACTTTGACAATGTGACTCTGAGCTGTGTCATACAGAATTAAAACAACAATATTTAGCCTACCAAAAATGTTGAAATTTGCTTTTATCAGATACCTGCAAAGGCGTAAATAGAATGGCTTACCATTTGAGAATTTTTTAAAAAAACAGAAACTAATAACTCCAAAGACACAGTGGCAATCCCAGAAAAAAATTAAACTATAGATCAAAAAAGCACAAAGTTATTGAAATACACATATATACAAAAATATCATCTACCACAGTATTTTTTCTTTTTTAGACAGATTCTCACTCTGTTGTCCAGGCTGGAGTACAGTCGCATGATCTTGGTTCACTGTAACCTCCTTCTCCTGGGTTCAAGTGATTCTCCTGCCTCAGCCTCCCTAGTAGCTGGGATTACAGGCACCCGCCACCACGACTGGCTAAATTATTGTATTTTTAGTAGAAACAGGGTTTCACCATGTTGACCAGGCTGGTCTCAAACTCCTGATCTCAGGTGATCCATCCACCTCGGCCTCCCAAAGTGCTGGGATTATAGGCGTGAGCCACTGCACCTGGCCAGTTTTAATTATTCTCTGGGCTCCCTAGTTTAAAATACTTTTATATACGCTATGACAGAAACAGCTTCATCCATTTAATTTATTGGAGTAACAGCACTCTGTTTAATAAATTTTCTATTTTAAAATTCATTTTACATTGATCATATGCCATGTGCCAGACTCTATATAAAAGATCTGAGTTATTCTTGGAAGGCTTCCTGAATTTGTATTTCAATAGTTTAGAAGATTTTGCTTTCTAACATTCTAGAACAATAGTAACAGATAAATTTTTTCTTTGCTAAATTCTCAGTGCAGATTTCACTAGCTGGGCTATTTCACTTATTTATCATGAAGCATTTGGTGGGCCATCCCCTATGGCATGGATGTCACCAATCCATCTTGGAATTTGCTCTATTTCTCCACGGGGTGAAGTGGTTTATTGGCTGTCAATTTGTAAAGTGCTCTCTGGGATTATCTGAGTGCAAGACAGTAGGAGTGGAAACATATTTCACTGTCTTTTCTGTCAAGCTGAAAGGAGCACGCCAAATAAATCATCTTCTAGCAAGAGTGGATGAAAATTCCATTGAGTGACCTAGAGCTTCCATCAGATGGTAGCCATAGAGTGTCCTGTGGATAGTTATGGTCTCCAGGGTCTGATGGCTTCTTCTACTGTCACTTTAGTTTAATATTTGTTATTACTATATGTGTATGTGTGTATGCATACATTATATATAAATATTTGCTTTAAAACCTACTCTTCAAAGTCATGGAAAGAGAGAGAATCAGCATTTTCCTTCGACCCTGTCCTCATCTGTCCAGGTTCCTCGCCATACCTACTCCACTCTCCCACTAACCATTGTTACTATTTTCTTATGAGTTCATACAGATTTTCTTTACATACTTGCTTTGGGATATTTTCCTTTTATACATAAAAGGTAGCCCACTACATACATTATTCTGCACCTTGTGTTTTCCCTCTCATTTCATAAGTAGCACCCTTATTCTTTGTTTTGTTTTGAGGCAGAGTTTCGCTCTGTCACCAAGGCTGGAGTACAGTGGTGCAATCTCGGTTTATTGCAACCTCCACCTTCTGGGTTCAAGCGATTCTCCTGCCTCAGCCTCCCAAGTAGCTGGGATGACCAGCAACTGTCACAACACCTGGATAATTTTTGTATTTTTAGTAGCGATGGGATTTCACCAAGTTGGCCAGGCTGGTCTCAAACTCCTGACCTCAAGTGATCCACCTGTCTTGACCTCCCAAAGTGCTAGGACTACAGGCGTGAGCCACTGTGCCCAGCCCCTTATTTTTTTATAGTTGTATAACATTCCATACTTCCAATGTATGGATAAACCATAATTTATATAATCAGTCCCCTTTTGAGGGAAATTTAGGTTTTTTCAATCTATTATTACTGCAATAATTAACTCTGTACACCGTCACCTTTCCTGTGTGCAAATATGCTTTAGGAAAATTTCTAGAAATGGAACTGCAGGAACAACTGATCTATGTGTTTGTAATTTTGACAAATATTGCCAAATTGTTCTCTGTAACGGCTGTACCAAGTCACTCCCACCCACAGTGTGTGGTTCCATTTGATGTATTTTCAATGGTTTTCTGAAGATAGAACATGTTCTGATCATTTCTTGTTTCCTATCCATGACATGCATTCATTGAACAAAGACTTACCTAGTGCCAACCACGCCCCACACCCTCTTCTTAGGTCCTGGAAATACAGCAGTGAACAAAGCAACACAAATCCATTTCTTAACATTTGTATTGTGAGACAGAGAAATAGAGGGTGGAGGATGGGCCTGGAACATACTTTCCTGATCATTTGAAGCCACAGTCACCAACTCAGATGTCACACAGGGAACTTGCGTGTGTGCAGAAGGGCAGCAGTGAGCTGTCAGAGGGAGTGGTGAGGCCTGCATGGTCTTGAAGAGCACAGGCCTAAATGCAGGCTGACCTACAGCAATAGGTCATGTGGGGAAAAAAAAGGCCCATGTGACAGTGCTTCCCAATTTTCAAGAGAAACCGGAAATACAGATTTTCATGTGATATCTCCCCACCTTTAATGCTGAGAAGTCATTCTAAATTTTAAGAACACTTTGAGGACAGTTTTTGTTACTGGGACTAGGCAAGTTGATACTACAGTTTATATGGAAAAAGAAACATGCAGGAATATCTAGGAAAATACTGAAGGGGAAAAAACTATAGTGGGTGTTGAAGACTAGCACTAATATACATTAAAATGTACTATAAAGCCTCCATAATTAAAACCGTGTGGTACTGTTGCATGAATAGATGGACCAGCAGAACAGAATAAAAAGGACAGAAATCAACCTAAGTGCATATGGAAAAGTGGTATACATTCGAGATGGCATTTCAAAACATTGGGACAAAGATTGACTTTTTATTAAGTGGTGCTGCAACAGTGGTTAGCCATGGAACAAAGATAAAACCGGATCCTGGGAGTCACTTCCAAGATGGCCGAATAGGAACAGCTCTGGTCTATAGCTCCCAGTGAGACTGATGCAAAAGATGTGTGATTTCTGCATTTCCAGCTGGGGTACATGGTTCATCTCACTGGGAATGGTTGGACAGCGGGTGCAGCCCATGGAGGGTGAGCCGAAGCAGGGCAGGGCATTGCTCCATCTGGGAAGCACAAGGGATTGGAGGATTTCCCTTTCCTAGCCAAGGGAAGCCATGAGTGACTATACCTGGAGGAATAGTACACTTCTGCCCAAATACTGCATTTTCCCATGGTCTTCGCAACCAGCAGACCAGGAGATTCCCTCCCATGCCTGGCTTGGTGGGTCCCATGCCCATGGAGCCTTGGTCGCTGCTAGCACAGCAGTCTGAGATCGACCAGGAATGCTGGAGCTTGGTGGGGGAGGGGTGTCTGCCATTGCTGAGACTTAAGTAGTCGATTCTATGCTCACAGTGTAAACGAAGCAGCAGGGAAGCTCAAACTGGGCGGAGTCCACCACAGCTCAGCAAGGTCTACTGCTTCTCTAGATTCCACCTCTGGGGACAGGGCATATCTGAAGGAAAGACAGCAGAAATTCTGCAGACTTAAACATCCCTGTCTGACCGCTCTGAAGAGAACAGTGGTTCTCCTAGCACAGCATTCGAGCTCTGATAATGGACAGACTGCCTCCTTAAGTGGGTCCCTGACCCCTGTGTAGGTGTCTCCCAGTAGGGGCTGACAGATTTCTCATACAGGTGGGTGCCCATCTGGGACAAACCTTCCAGAGGAAAGATCAGGCAGCAATATTTGCTGTTCTGCAGCCTCCACTGGTCATACCCAGGCAAACAGTGTCTGGAGTGGACCTCCAGCAAACCACAGAACTGCAGCTGAGGGGCCTGTCTGTTAGAAGGAAAACTAACAAACAGAAAGGAATAGCATCAACATCAACAAAAAGGACATCCACACCAAAACACCATCTGTAGGTCACCAACATCAAAGACCAAAGGTAGATAAAACCACAAAGATGGGGAGAAACTAGAGCAGGGAGGTTGAAAATTCCAAAAACCAGAACGCCCTTCCTTCTCCAAAGGAACATGACTCCTGTTGTGTTCTCCTGGACGGAGAATGAGTCTGACGAGTTGACAGAAGTAGCCTTCAGAAGGTCAGTAATAACAAACTTCTCTGAGCTAAAGGAGCATGTTCTAACCCATTGCAAGGAAGCTAAAAACCTTGAGAAAAGGTTAGATGAATGGCTAACTAGAATAACCAGTGTAGAGAAGAGCTTAAATGACCTGATGGAGCTGAAAACCACAGTATGAGAACTTCATGAAGCATACACAAGTATCAATAGCTGATTCATTCAAGCAGAAGAAAGGATATCAGTGATTGAAGATCAAATTAACGAAATAAAGTAAGAAGACATGATTAGAGAAAAAACAGTGAAAGGAAATGAACAAAGCCTCCAAGAAATATGGGACTATGTGAAAAGACCAAATCTATGTTTGATTGGCGTACCTGAAAGTGACAGGAAGAATGGAACCAAGTTAGAAAACATTCTTCAGAATATTATCCAGGAGAACTTCCCCAACCCAGCAAGGCAGGTCAACATTCAAATTCAAGAAATACAGAGAACAACACAAAGATACTCCTCGAGAAGAGCAACCCCAAGACACATAACTGTCAGATTCACGAAGGTTGAAATGAAGGAAAAAATGTTAAGGGTAGCCAGAGAAAAAGGTAGGGTTACCCACAAAGGGAAGCCCATCAGACTAATAACAGATCTCTCAGCAGAAACCCTACAAGCCAGAAGAGAATGGGGGCCAATATTCAACATTCTTAAAGAAAAGAATTTTCAACCCAGAATATCATATCCAGCCAAACTAAGCTTCATAAGTGAAAGAGAAATAAAATTCTTTACTGACAAGCAAATGCTAAGAGATTTTGTCAGCACCAGGCCTGCCTTACAAGAGCTCCTGAAGGAATCACTAAACATGGAAAGGAACAGCCAGTACCAGCCACTGCAAAAACATGCCAAATTGTAAAGACCATCAATGCTATGAAGAAACTGCATCAATTAACGGGCTAAATAACCAGCTAGCATCATAATGAAAGGATCAAATTCACACATAACAATATTAACCTTAAATATACATGGGCTAAATGCCCCAATTAAATGACAAGGACTGGCAAATTGGATAAAGAGTCAAGACCCATCAGTGTGCTGTATTCACAAGACCCATCTCACATTCAAAGACACACATGGGCTCAAAATAAAGGGATGGAGGAAGATCTACCAAGCAAATGAAGAGCAAAAAAAAAAAAAAAAAAAAAAAAAAAAAAGCAGAGGTTGCAATCCTGGTCTCTGATAAAATGGACTTTAAACCAACAAAGATCAAAAGAGTCAAAGAAGGCCATTACATAACGGTAGAGGGATCAATTCAACAAGAAGAGCTAACTATCCTAAATATATATGCACCCAATACAGGAGCACCCAGATTCTTAAAGCAAGTCCTTGGAGACCTACAGAGACTTAGACTCCCACACAATAATAATGGGGGACTTTAACACTCCACTGTCAGTATTAGACAGACCAACAAGACAGAAGGTTAACAAGGATATCCAGGACTTGAACTCAGCTCTGGACCAAGTAAGCCCAACAGACATCTACAGAACTCTCCACCCCAAATCAACAGAATATACATTCTTCTCAGCACCACATCATACTTATTCTAAAATTGACCACATAATTGGAAGTAAAACACTCCTCAGCAAATGTAAAAGAACAGAAATCACTACAAACTGTCTCTCAGACCACAGTGCAATCAAATCAGAACTTGGGATTAAGAAGCTCACTCAAAACTACACAACTATATGGAAACTGAACAACCTGCTCCTGAATGACTACTGGGTAAATAACGAAACGAAGGCAGAAATAAAGATGTTCCTTGAAACCAATGAGAACAAAGACACAACATGTCAGAATCTCTGGGACACATTTAAAACAGTGTGTAGAGGGAAATTTATAGCACTAAATGCCCACAAGAGAAAGCAGGAAAGATTTAAAATTAACACCCTAACATCACAATTAAAAGAACTAGAGAGGCAAGAGCAAACAAATTCAAAAGCTAGCAGAAGACAAGAAATAACTAAGATCAGAGCAGAACTGAAGGAGATAGGGACACAAAAAGCCCTTCAAAAAAATCAGTGAATCCAGGAGCTGGTTTTTTGAAAAGATCAACAAAATAGATAGACCGCTAGCAAGACTAATAATGAAGAAAAGAGAGAAGAATCAAATAGACACAATAAAAAGTGATGAAGGGGATATCATCACCAATCCCACAGAAATACAAACTACCATCAGAGAATACTATAACCACCTCTATGCAAATAAACTGGAAAATCTAGAAGAAATGGATAAATTCTTGGACACATGCACCCTCCCAAGACTAAACCAGGAAGAAGTTGAATCTCTGAATAGAACAATAACAGGTTCTGAAATTGAGGCAATAATGAATAGCCTACCAATCAAAAAAGTGCAGAACCAGGCAGATTCACAGCTGAATTCTACCAGAGGTACAAAGAGGAGCTGGTACCATTCCTCCTGAAACTATTCCAATCAATAGAAAAAGAGGGAATCCTCCTTAACTCATTTTATGAGGCCAGCATCATCGTGATACCAAAGCCTGGCAGAGACACAACAAAAAAAGAGAATTTCAGGCCAATATCCCTGATGAACATCGATGCAAAAATCCTCAGTAAAATACTGGCAAACTGAATCCAGCAGCACATCAAAAAGCTTATCCACCACAATCCAGTCAGCTTCATCCCTGGGATGCAAGGCTGGTTCAATGTATGCAAATCAATAAACATAATCTATCACATAAACAGAACCAATGAAAAAAAACCACATGATTACCTCAATAGCTGCAGAAAAGGCCTTTGACAAAATTCGACAGCCTTTTATGCTAAAAACTCTCAATAAACTAGGTATTGATGGAACATATCTCAAAATAATAAGAGCTATTTACGACAAACCCACAGCCAATATTATACTGAATGGGCAAAAACTGGAAGCATTCCCTTTGAAAACCGGCACAAGACAAAGATGCTGTCTCTCACCACTCCTATTCAACATAGTGTTGGAAGTTCTGGCCAGGGCAATCAGGCAAGAGAAAGAAATAAAGGGTGTTCAATTAGGAAAAGAGGAAGTCAAATTGTCTCTGTTTGCAGATGACATGATTGTATATTTAGAAAACCCCATCATCTTAGCCCAAAATCTCCTTAAGCTGATAAGCAACTTGAGCAAAGTCTCAGGATACAAAATCAATGTGCAAAAATCACAAGCATTCCTATACACCATTCAGGACATAGGCATGGGCAAAGACTTCATGACTAAAACACCAAAAGCAATGGCAACAAAAGCCAAAATAGACAAATAGGATCTAATTAAACTAAAGAGCTTCTGCACAGCAAAATAAACTATCATCAGAGTGAACAAGCACCCTACAGAATGGGAGAAAATTTTCGCAATCTATCCATCTGACAAAGGGCTAATATCCAGAATCTACAAAGAACTTAAACAAATTTACAAGAAAAAAACAACCCCATCAAAAACTGGGCAAAGGATATCAACAGACACTTCCCAAAAGAAGACATTTATGCAGACAACAGACACATGAAAAAATGCTCATCATCACTGGTTATCAGAGAAATGAAAATCAAAACCATAATGACATACCATCTCATGCCAGTTAGAATGGCAATCATTAAAAAGTCAGGAAACAACAGATGCTGGAGAGGATGTGGAGAAATAGGAACGCTTTTTACACTGTCGGTGGGAGTGTAAATTAGTTCAACCATTGTGGAAGACAGTGTGGTGATTCCTCAAGGATCTAGAACTAGAAATACCATTTGACCCAGCAATCCCATTACGGGGTATATACCCAAAGGATTATAAATCATTCTACTATAAAGACACATGCACACGTATGTTTATTGTGGCACTATTCACAATAGCAAAGACTTGGAACCGACTCAAATGTCCATCAATGATAGACTGGCTAAAGAAAATGTGGCACATATACACCATGGAATACTATGCAGCCATAAAAAAGGATGAGTTCATGTCCTTTGCAGGGACGTGGATGAAGCTGGAAATCATCATTCTCAGCAAACTATCACAAGGACAGAAAACCAAACACTGCATGTTCTCATTCATAAGTGGGAGTTGAACAATGAGAACACATGGACACAGAGAGGGGAACATCACACACCAGGGCCTGTTGGTGGGTGGGGTGTTGGGGGAGGGATAGCATTAGGAGAAATACCTAATGTAAATGATGAGCTGATGGGTGCAGCAAACCAACATGGCACATGTAAACCTATGTAACAAACCTGCACGTTGTGCACATGCACCCTAGAACCTAAAGTATAATTTTAAAAACATTTTTTAAAAATCCGGATCCTTATTTCATACCATACAAGAGAAGCAATTGCAAATGAATCAGAGGTCTAACTGTAAAAGATGAAACCATACAGGCACAGGAGAAAACACGGATGTGGTCTTGCATAGTCTGGTTGTAGAGAAAGGTTTTCCAACTCTGACTCAAAATCCAGTGGCTATAAAATAACAGATTGATATATTTGACTACATAAAACTAAAAAGAGGCCGGGCACGGTGGCTCACACCTGTAATCCCAGCACTTTGGGAGTCCAAGGCGGGTGGATCACAAGGTCAGGAGATCAAGACCAGCCTGGCCATATGGTGAAACCCCATCTCTGCTAAAAATACAAAAATTAGCCTGATGTGGTGGTGCGCACCTGTAGTCCCAGCTACTCGGGAGGCTGAGGCAGAAGAATTGCTTGAACCCAAGAGGCAGAGGTTTCAGTGAGCCGAGACCACGCCACTGCACTCTAGCCTAGGCGACACAGCGAGACTCTGTCTCAAAACAAAACAAAACACAACAACAACAAAAAAACAAAACCGAAAAAAAATGTTTTCTTGGCAAAAAACACCATAAGCAAAGTCAAAAGACAAATGACAAAATGGGAGAAAATATTTGCATTTATATCACAGATAAAGAGCCAATGTCCTTAATATAGAAACAAACTTTAGAAAAGTGAGACGTGAGATATTTTATAAGTCCATAGAAAAATGGGCAAAACACATGATGGATAAGTCACTAAAAAAGATATTAAAATGGGCTTAAACATTTAAAAACATGTTCAATTCACATTATAAGAGAAATACAAATTTAAACTGTGCTGAGATACCATTTCTCTCCTAGCAGATTGGCAAAAAATGTTTAATATAACAACACATTCTGTTGGTGAGGCTGTGGGGAAAGAGGTACTCTCATACGTTGCTGGGGAAAATGCTAATTGATACAAACTTTCTGGGAGGAAATTTGCCATTCCTAACAAAATTACAAGTGTCTTTCTTTTGATCTAGTTATCCAGGAACGTACCTTAAGATACTTCTCCAACAACATAAAAAGTATTATAGCATTGTTTGTAGTGCAAAATTCTAGAAATATACTAAATGCCATACACGGAAGGGTAGCTGAAGAAATGATAATAAGTCCACGCAATGAAATACTATACAGTGGCTTAAAAAAAGATTATTAGGAATATCTCTGTGAACTGAAATGGAGTGATTTGCAGGCTGTATTGTGAAGTGAAAAGGAGAGGTACAAATGAGTATCTATCATATGCTACTTATCATGTAAGAAGCGAGAAATCATAATATATACTTGTGTCAACTATTTATATTAGAACAACAACAACAACAAAAAACATAGGAAGGATAAGCCAGAAAGTAATGATAGCGATTACCTAAAGTTGTAGGGTCCAACCCTGGTGGGTAGGAAGTGGGGCTGGGGATAAGTTACAAAGGGCAGTGACACTTCTCTGAGGATACCTTTCTGTGTAGTTCTGACTTTTAGAACCCATGTTAGTGTTTCACTTGCCTAAAACAAACAAACAAACAAGGGTGGGGAGAAAACACTAACAAAAAATACAAACAGAAAAAAAAAATGACCCTAATTGGAGGTGGAGGAACTAACCCAAGTAACATTTCAATAAAGTATTTTGACAAAAGGCAAAGACAGTGTAAAAAAATATTGAACTCTACTTACTGAGTTGGGTTTTTGCAGTAGAATGGGATAGCAATTCTGAGGCTACTTTCTGGGCATTCTAAGATTGAGCATTGTGTATAAATAATGTATTGTGGATAATGGGAGTCAAGTTTCTCACTGTCAGAGAAGGAAGTTACAAATACGGCAAGAGGAGAAGGAAATATACTGAATCATGTGGTGTTAGGAATCTGAGGTGTCATTATAAACTCCAGGCTTTAGTAATCAAATATAAATAGATGATTGATAGGTTGATTAATAATATAGATGTAGATAGATAAATTGATCTTGATAAATGATAGATAGGTAGGTATAAATAAATTTAGATAGCTGTGTCCACCAAAGGCGCCTAGGATCAATGACACTGCAGCAGCAATGAGCACATCTGGCCCCAGATCTTGGCTTCTAAATACTATTCTCCACTAAAAAGAAGCAGGGCTGCTTAGAGAAATAACTGATTCCAGGGCTGGTACAAGAAAAAGACCCTATGAGTCCAAAGCATTTTGCTGTACCAGAGCAAGGAAGAGCTCCAGAATAATAGGGATGTGTCAAAAGTACTCAAAACCCAACTTGAACAATCTCCCACTGACCAAAATTTAACAGCAATAACTGATTAAGGCAAGAGTCATCAACAGATGCTAAAACTAGAGGGTAAATGTTTTATGAGAATGAGGGTATTTACATCATCTCAAAGTACCTCCCTCATACACAAAATGCTTTTTTTTTTTTTTTTTTTTTTTTTTTTTTTTTTTTTTTGAGGCAGAGTTTCACTCTTGTTGCCCAGGCTGGAGTGCAATGGCACGATCTCGGCTCACCACAACCTCCGCCTCCCAGGTTCAAGCAATTCTCCTGCCTCAGCCTCCCTAGTAGCTGGGATTATAGGCATGTGCCACCACGGCCAGCTAATTTTGTATTTTTAGTAGAGACAGGGTTTCTCCATGTTGGTCAGGCTGGTCTCGAACTCCCGACCTCAGGTGATCCACCTGCCTCGGCCTCCCAACGTGCTGGGATTACAGACGTGAGCCACCGTGTCCGGCTTTTTAATGCTTTTTAATTAAATGCTTTTTAATTACAATGGGAAAAATACAAAGCACAAAATTTACAGTGAAGAAACCTTAGAGACACTGGCTTAACCAAGTAATCAAACTTAACATTACCAATAATGCCACAAAGCAATGTCAAGTGCCTCCTCATATGAGGCACTGGTGAGGATACAACATCACTCCTGGAGTACTCACCAAAAATGCATAATCCGAATCTAATCATGAGGAAACAACAGACAAACCCATGTTAAGGAGTATTCTACAAAATCACTGGGCTGTACCAGCTTAAAGGAAACTAAAGAAACAGAGAAACATAATCTTAAATTGGATCCTAGACCAGAAAACATAAATATTCCCCTTTACTATAAAAGACAAAATAGGTACATTGATGAAATAAGCATAAGGTCTGTGGATTAGTTGATAATACTGTATCAATGTTAATTTACTGATTTGATCATTGTATCATGGTTATATAAGAGATTATCCTTTTTAAAGAAATTTTGAAATGTTGACGATAGGCCTGAAGTTTACTTTCAAATGGTTCAAATAATACAATGGGGGAGTAAAAAGTTAATATTTGGGGCATCTGGTTAAAGGGTATATAGGAATTCTTTATTCTTATGATGTTTCTGTAAGTCTCTAATTATTCAAAAAAACAAAACAAAACACTGTAGTGACATTCTGCTCTATACAGGCAAAAACAAAAAAACAACAAGAATAATAACAAACCACGCTTGCTACCAGCATGGGCCAGTGGGCTGGATTTCACTCCTGGGCTGCCAGTTTGCAATCTCTGGTTTAGAGCTGTTTTCTTAAGTTGATTTTGAGCGTGGTCTTGCTGATAACTGTTTCCAGTGCTGGAGAATGCTTTTGCTGCATCTGGGACTTCTAAACCAGCTCAGCACCAGATATGCAGACAGCCCTTACATAAATAACAAATTTGATAATTCGACAATAAAACAGTTTAAATCTGAAGGCAGCCTCAGTCCTCCAAGATGGCTGGGGGACCGTGGTCCAGTCCTTCCCACCACAGAAGTCCTGCATTTCAACAGCTGCCTTGGAGAAGTGCAAGTACTCTGGCTTCCTGGTTTCTGGCCTCAACCATACACAATGCTAAAGGGGTATCTAATTATCTTTTAGAATCCCACTGTTGAAGAAAAATTGTTTGCATAAATAAAGGGAAAAAAGAAACTCTAAAGTTGAACGAGGCAAGTTATAAAGAAAGAAAAATCTGTTTCAGTTTTGGAAACCGAAATGTTATTGTTGGCATATCAAGCTTTTCTGTGTAAGAAGGAGAAGCCAGGTGAGCATCAGGGTTTCCCCCAGGGACCTCGTCTGGCATATGGGAGGGTCACATCTGAGGGTGTAGCCCAATGTGCCAGAGCCAGGATGTGTTAAATCAGTTCACAGACTGATCTCAGGGCATTCACGCCACCTCTCCCTTCTCAGCCTACAATCACTGTTTCCTGCTTATTAATAAATCCAAAGGCCATTAATAAGTCTCCAGACACAGACCAACAGTACTAAACTTAGAGGAGGTGGCTCCCTCTGAACTGGGTCTTGGGAAGCAGGCAAGGGTAACTCAAGGGAGCAGCAAAGAATAACATTCTTGGCAGAGGAAAAGCACAAGCAAAGGAGAAGCATGACAGATATGACATAACTTTGAGCCTGTGGTTTTTTTTGTTTTTTTTTTTTGAAATAGAGTCTCACTCTCACCCAGGCTGCAGTGTAGTGGCTCCATCTCGGATCACTGCAACCTCCGCCTCCCGGGTTCAAGCAATTCTTTTGCCTCGGCCTCCTGAGTAGCTGGGATTACAGGTGCGTGCCATCACTCCCAGCTAATTTTTTTTTTTGTATTTTTTTAGTGGAGATGGGGTTTCACCATGTTGGCCAGGCTGGTCACGAACTCTATTTTTTTTTTTTTTTTTGAGACAGGGTCTCACTCTCTGTTGCCCAGGCTGGAGTGCAGTGGCACGATCTCGGCTCACTGTAGCCTAGACCTCCCAGGCTCAGGTGATCCTCCCACTTCAGTCTCCCAGGTAGTTGAGACTACAGGCATGCAGCACCATGCCTGGCTAATTTTTTGCATTTTTTTTTTTAAATAAAAATGAGGTTTTACCGTGTTGCCCAGGCTGGTCTTGAACTCCTGGGCTCAAGCAATCTGCCCACCTTAGCCTCCCAAAGTGCTGAGATTACAGGCATGAGTCGCTGCGCCCGTCCTGGGCCTGTGTCTTAATCTCTTGCTATTTATCTGTATCTCTTAACATCTCTCTGGGAATAGTCCAATAGATATGCAGTTTCGAGTTGTAAATTTAGCTTCCTAAGGACAGGGAAGCCCAAGGAGCATAGATTTAGTAGATCCTGGGTTTCAGGCCTCCCTATCCAGCATGCAGGAAAAGTGCCAGTCTTAGCCCCTGATCACGTGCTACTCATCCAGATAACCACATCTCCAGAAAAATGAGGCTGAGGAGGTTTGACTAATGATTACGCTTATCCCAGAATAATTTTCTAGATTTTTGTCAACACCTTCCCTTCCTCAGATAAATCCAGTATAATCATTTCCTACACCATCCTACTTTAAACACAACATGCAGGAGTGGTGGGAGCTTAGAGTTAAGATCTGGAAACTTCCAATCAATCTTGGGAGGCCAAGGCGGGCAGATCACCTGAGGTCAGGAGTTCGAGACCAGCCTGGCCAACATGGTGAAACCCTGTTCCTACTAAAAATACAAAAATTAGCTAGGTGTGATGGTGCATGCCTGTAATCCCAGCTACTCAGGAGGCGGAGGCAGGAGAATCACTTGAACTCAGGAGGTGGAGGTACAGTGACCTGAGATTGCATCACTGCACCCCAGCCTCGGTGACACAGCGAGACTCTGTCTCAAAAGAAAAAAAGAAAAGATAGTTTGTTACTCACAGATCCAAGAGAAGGGGACACACCAAGTCATGCAGGAACACACGCAGAAGCACCAGGTTGGTCAGGAAGCTGAGGGAGAAAGGGAAACTATGGCAAAGGCCTTTAGTGTGGTTTCTACAAAAAAGAACAGGGTAGCAGGTTCAGGATTAACTAGTTTAAATAATTTGGTTGGGCTCTGAGGTGTAGTGGCTGGCCCCAGTTGTCTGGCACTTGGCCCCTGGGTGACTAGGGCAGGGGAATAGGGGCCTGTAATTGCTGGATAAAGGGAGTGGTTGGGAATGTGGGCACTGGATTGACTGGTTTGCATATGAAAGACACCCTCACAGGTCAGTTATTTGCTATGTCTAGGAATCTGCTATCAAAGGGGCAGTCCCTCCAAGGTCAACAAGGTCCCAAGATGCCAAAAACAAGGCCCCAAGATGTCAAAACGTCAGAGTACAGAAAATAAAAGACATGGTCAATACCATTTGTAGGTTTCCCAACCAACAGCCCAAAGCCTCAGCCGACAGCCAGCATCAACTGTGACATGCAGGAAAGTAAGCTTCCAGATCAGTCCAGCTCCCACTTTCAAGCAGCCCAGGTGACTCCATAGAAAGCACAGATGAGCTAAGCCTGCCAAGCCCTGCCCAAATTGCAGATTCATAAGCATATAAGTATTTTTTTATTTTTTAAAAGTCACTAAAATTAGGGGTAATTTTGTACATAACTATAGTAACTTGAAAAATCGGAATGAACTAAGGCAAACAGATTGTCTCTCTCCCAGATTTAAACTGGGACTTATGAAAATTAGTGAGTTGTCAACAAGAGGATAAATGGTTAGACCCAAACTGAAGCAGTGATGAAAGATGCAGCCGAGTCACATTCATGACAAATGACTTGTCTGGAGTAACAGGAGTTCAGTCTGGAGTGGCCTTGCTCCTGAACAGACCCAGTTTCCTGAGGTCATCCCTGAGGCCTGCCAGGTGATATAACAGCTTTCTTTATGGTCTGAGCTGAGTTCCTGTGAGGACTTGGATGGGCAGACTCCCACTCCAGGACCCTCATGCTGATCCTTCCCTGACATGATCTTCATTTCCTGCACCCAAGGGAGCCTCTCGCCTTGGGAAACACGGTACCCAGCCGCAGCTTGGTGTGCAGTAAACAGGCGGGATGGGTGACAACCACCCTCCTTCTTTGCTCTTACCAAGGGCCATCAGGGAGTCAGAAAGACACTAAATGTTAGGCCGGGCGCGGTGGCTCAAGCCTGTAATCCCAGCACTTTGGGAGGCCGAGACGGGCGGATCACGAGGTCAGGAGATCGAGACCATCCTGGCTAACACGGTGAAACCCCATCTCTACTAAAAAATACAAAAAACTAGCCGGGCGAGGTGGCGGGCGCCTGTAGTCCCAGCTACTCGGGAGGCTGAGGCAGGAGAATGGCGTAAACCCGGGAGGCGGAGCTTGCAGTGAGCTGAGATCCGGCCACTGCACTCCAGCCTGGGCGGCAGAGCGAGACTCCGTCTCAAAAAAAAAAAAAAAAAAAAGACACTAAATGTTAACAAGCTGTGTGAACTCTCAAAGTCTAGTCAATTCCATGTGGCTAGTATCCATTTCCCCAAAATATTTTTTGCTTTTGATATTTTAAAAATAATTTTTACTAGAATGTCCAGAAATTTTACTTCTTTGGTCCCATCCCTAAACTCAGAGAAGGACACGGAACCCCTTCTGGTTTGCACCCATCCCAGAGCCTTCTGGCAACAAACCATCATCTGTGTGTTCTTGCCTAGAAAGGAAGCTCCAGAGAGAGTAGGCCACTTGCCTGTTGCCTTTTTCAGCTAAGATAGGGCCTCCTTCTCCACCCATCCCAGTCAGACACTCACGTGTGGATCACAGGGAGTGCCTCCCATGGCCATGGTGGAATCAGAGCCAGATAGGGTAGATGGGTCAGTTCGTTGGGGTTAAGAGCCCCATTTAGGAATGTGGGTTGGCAGTGTATGGGGGAGGGGAACGCATCGGGTGCCTGAGCGTTTGTTAGCAGCTACCAAGGAGGGCTGGTATGGGGTATGGGGTATGGGCTGCAGGGGTATGTGGCGGGGGAGGGGAGGCAGGAGAGAGGGAAGGAGAGTGGAGTCAGGAGACAGACTGACTGATTTACTGAGATGTTATTATTTTTTTTTTTTTTTACCTCCTTGTATTCCTGTTTTTTTTTGGAGAAGGACTCTCACTCAGTCACCCAGGCTGGAGTGCAGTGGTGCAGTCTCGGCTCACTGCAACCTCTGCCTCCCAGGTTCAAGCAATTCTCCTGCCTCAGCCTCCGGAGTAGCTGGGACTACAGGTGCACGCCCGCACACCTGGCTAATTTTTTGTATTTTAGTAGAGATGGGGTTCACTGTGTTGCCCAGGCTGGTCTCAAACTCCTGAGCTCAGGCAATCCACCCGTCTCGGCCTCCCAAAGTACTAGGATTACAGGCTTGAGCCACCGCGACTGGCCACCTCCTTGTATTCTGCCTTCCCACACCCCAACCCCCGTTCCAGAGGACAGAGTCCAGCTGTCTGTCTACCCAAGCCTCTGGGAAGTTAGTGTGAAAAGTAGAAATTGCCTACAAATGCTCATCTGTGATCATGTTCATGAGGGAGGCTCTGAGAACCTTCCAAGACCAAGAGGGTAGGAGGCTGGGTTCCAGGGGAGCTGAAAGGGGAGGGCAGTGCTTGTCAGGGCTGAGACTTGGAGGGCCAGAGCGGGAGGGAGGGAGAAACAGGCACTGCCAACTTATAGAAACCAGCCTGGACAGAGACAGCCTTGTCACGTGTGAGCCCTGTGTCCTGGCATGTGTGTGAGCCCGTGTACAAATAAGCATGTAGCTGCACGTACCAAGGTGTGTGTCTGTGACCAGACCTGCTCGTGAAATATCTCCCTTGCCCAGCCAAGGCACCGCCCATGTGAATGGTGCCAGCGGGAGGTCTGCCATGGCAGCTGCCTGTCAAAGCTGATGCTGTAAAAGATGTGAAGGGCAACCACCTTCCCAGAAGGGGCTGCATACACATGCACATGGACCCCCTAATATACACACATGTGTGCATGCAGTGATGCACACATGGGTTGGCCCTTCCTCTTTATCAGCAGGCAGCCTTGGGATGACGGGTGACATAGAATTCACACCACAGACTGTGGCCACGTCTGGGTCTGCTCACCTCAGCTCCAATACAGCCTGTGTAGGCACAGGCCAGGGAATAAAGGGGGTACCTGTGGTTGGGCCAGAGTTCAGGGCCTGGGGAGCCTAGGTGAGAGAGACCACGGATGACAGCAGCCAAGCAAAAGTAATCTCCATCAGCCGGGCCACATGAAACATGCTAGCTGAGATACAGGGGAGTCATCCAAGGGACAATCCACACGGGGGCTAAGTGTGGGGTTCCACCTCAAGGGGCTCCATGGCTCCAGAGTCACTAAATCAACTTGAGACTCTGTGACTCTCTGCCCTTTCAGGAGCCAAAGCCACTCCTGCTAGTGGGCTGAGGGCACACAGAGCTACCCTGCCTACTCTGCTCTGGGAGCTGTCCTATTGTGACAGGGTTTCAGGGCAGGGCCATGTCCTCCCTCAACCAGGGCTGTCAGAGAGAGCCCAAGTTTGAGGCCATGTCCCCTTTTTGCACCCAAACTTTCTGGGTAAGGCAGGCCTGTAATTTTGGATGTACAGATGTGGTGGCAGGCACGTCCCCCTCCAGGAACGTTTCTTGGGTTTCTGGGTACCCTAAGAATGTTTCAGCTCATTCCCAAGGTCCTAGAGTCTGTCTCAGATCAGGCTGTGTCTTGTTCTCAAACTCCCCAAACATCTCCTGACCACCAGCTTTATGCCAGATGTCCTTTTCTCTGTGTGCCCAGGAGCCCCGGTTGACTGCCCTTTTCTCCTTCACCAGTGGCTTGCATCCACTTTGCCTTTCATTTTCCTCCTCAAGACTGGCTGCCAAGTAGGGCACATCACTCCAGTTCCCCTGCTTTCTACCCTCTCCAGACAGGCACTCAGGCCTTCATATTCCTGAGGGCGTTTCTTTTTTTTTGAGATGGAGTCTCACACTGTTGCCAGGCTGGAGGGCAGCAGCGTGATCTTGGCTCACTACAGCCTCCGCCTCCCAGATTCAAGCGATTCTCCTGCCTCAGCCTCCTGAGTAGCTGGGATTACAGGCCTGCGCCATCACGCCCAGCTAATTTTTGCATTTTTAGTAGAGACGGGCGTTTCACCACATTGGCCAGTCTGGTCTTGAACTCCTGATCTCAAATGATCCGTCCACCTTGGCCTCCCAAAGTGCTGGGATTACAGGCATGAGCCACCGTGCCTGGCCTCCTGAGGGCATTTCTGCCAATACTCTAGGGAAAACTGAACAAGAGTGCAAATCATGACTGGTAAGGTAAGAGACACGACTGAGCCCACTCTGACTGTGGTGTACACTGAGGAACTGGCAGGGAGAGAGGCCTTCCACATCCGGCTGGGCTCATGAAAAGGACCACACAACATCATGGCCACCAGGGGGCGGGCTGCACCTGCTGGACCACTGACCGGTTTGAAAGCCTTATTCTTAGGAGTGAAGTATCTTTAAATGGGAAGGATGCTGTACCCAGTTCCTACCTGGGGACAAGTAGAGAACATCCCTGGGGACAAGGGTAGAGGTAGAAGATGGCTAGGAAGCCCCAGTTGTCAGTGGACATAGGCATTTGATTGGAAGAATCCATGTGGATGGGGGAGAGTGGGTCTTGGTAAGAAAGGATCAGGATGTTGAGGAAGGATGGGAGTTATGGGTGTTGAAGGCAAAAGGATGAGCTGTTGGGGACCCCTTAGGGATGGTGTCCTGGAACAAGCTGAGTGGGGAATACAGAGTGTCTTGAGGTGTAAGGATGTCCTCTGCCTTTCCTAACATGTTGATCATCCCAGTTATGGGGAAAAGTAGTAGCTGAAGGTCACACCCTTCCCCTAGAGACCTCTACCTCCTTGTTTCAGATGCTATCGCAGACCACTCCAGCCCAGGCATGTAACTGTGATTTGATTACATGATCCAGTAGAGCCCCCACTGTGGCTTAAGCTGGTCTGAGTTTTGACTTTAACCTTCAGATCTTAACTAGTTTCTGAACTGGTGCCTGTTCCTTGCTCAAGAAGTCTCAGTGGCTCCAGATTACCCTTAGGTTAAATTCCAAACTCAGCCTGGTCTTCAAGACCTCCACCTCTTCCTCCATCATTATGTCCTTCTTCTCCTCAAATACAGGCTTCTCTGTGGAGATTGTAGATGAAAAAGTCCTCTCATCAGGGAACTGAAGTCTCCAGAAATGATGCTGTTAGCATCATCTCTGTAGGGACTCCCTGGAGAATAAATCAGTTCTACTCTGTGCCACCTTCTGATTGCTCTTCTGCTTCCTCCATTAGGCTGTGAGCCCCTTAAGGGTATTTTGTCCACCGCGTGTGGCCCAGTCTGGCACAATAAGGGCACCTAATACATACTTGGTGTGGGAGTGGTTTGGCCTGCCTAGGCTAGCACAGGGCTCTTTGGAAC
This sequence comes from Macaca thibetana thibetana, assembly GCF_024542745.1. Lineage (NCBI taxonomy): Eukaryota > Metazoa > Chordata > Mammalia > Primates > Cercopithecidae > Macaca > Macaca thibetana. The sequence continues at coordinate 91,920,990 of NC_065579.1, forward strand.
TGATTTCAGACTCTGGGCCTGGTTCCCAGTAGGAAAGAAGGGCTGCTGCCTGGAGGAACCTCATCTAGGTCCCAAGGTGACCCCAAGGGAGAGACCTGTGGGTGGGCTCAGGTTCATATCCACTTTACTAACCACCAGGAATCTCTGCCCAGATCCAACTTCCACTTCTTTCCCAATAGGACAATAGGACACCTACCACTCTCAGGCCCAGCTCCTGAAAGAAAGGGCTGGGAAGACTGAGCTAGAGACATGTGAAGCTAGACTCAGAAAGAGACAGAGACATAGAAAAATACCTGAGACAGAGCGAGAGACAGAGTCTGAGTTACAGACACACAAAACTTGAGACTGAGATGCCCACAAAGAGGAGAAAAAGCAGACCAAGAAACAGTGCCTGCAGGGAGAGATTCAAAGGTGGAGAGCAGGGCAGGGGCAGGCTGCGATGATGGCTCCCATGGCTGGCACCTGTCCTCAGGACATTGGAGCTGCTTTGCTCCTATTCCCAGAGAGCCCCAGAGTGCCCACAGACTTAAGGCCCCCAGGGACAGCCTTTGGCTATGACTGACTGACTTGTGTGAGAGTATGATAGTTCAACTCCCTACTTGTCATTTTAGATAACTCTGAGATCCCGTGTCTAGAGCAGAACCTTGCATACAGAAGGCACTCAATAAATGTTTGTTGAATGAATACAGCCAAATTTATCAATCTTATCCTGGCAATTTCTTAAGTTTTTGTCACTCTTAGGCCTTTCCCATCCGAGATCAAAAAGCACATACCCATATTTGTTCTGGTGTATTTATTTATGTTAATTTTTTATATTTAATTATTCAATCTATCTTGAATACACTGTAAGGACTGGGATAAAGATATATTTTCTCCTCATGGATAGTCACTTGTCCCAACAATTTTTGAATCTTTCTTTCATGTATAAAACCAAAATACTGTTATCTAAGACTGTTTCAGTAAGGTATTATGCAATCACTTATAATGGTAGTTACAGCAATTATGTCACCACATAAGAAAATGCTAACCTTATAATTTTAAACATGGCTTTTTTATAGCTACATAAAATTATGTCAGCATATAGGCAAAGACAGGGAGAAATGGAGGAAATTCGAGATTGACTAAGGGATGGTGATAGGGCTATAGGTGATATTTTTATTTGATTCTATTAATATTGATAAAATAAACAATAAATCAAACAGCATAATTGAGGGGAACAAGGACTTAAAAGATAGCAAGTTGTTTTCTTGCTTGAGCCTGAAACAAAGACTTGGGCGAAGGTAAGGGTTTTTCTTCAAGGTGATCTTAGGATCCTGAGGATGGTGGCGGATGCAGGTAAGGGAAAATTGTTACTGGAGGGTCCTGGGGAGTCATTGCTACAAAAGAGGCCAAACAGGAAAGACTCTATATATGAAAATGACTTCCTCTAGCCCTGTTCCACTGAGCTCTGAGCTTCCCAGCCTTCACTAAGTGAACAGAAGCTCTGGAAGTACCTCCCACCTCCCAAATAAGGGATCCAGCCCTCAAGCATGTGAATCAGTGACTCCAAATGTTCCCATCACTTTGCCCTCGCTAATGGACTATTTGGGATGCTTCATCAACCAGGCAGCAGAGATGCTCATCTTTTTGGTTATGACCAAAAACTGTAGAACCATATCCCCAGGCCCTCCCCACTCTGCAATCTCTGGAAGATCCTTCTCTGACCCCTTAGAATTCAGAAGTCTTTTTATTTTTTATTTTTTTATTTTTTATTTTCTAGGAAATTGAGTTCACCAGGTCCCAGGCCAGTCACATCCTCATAACAAATGTGAAGAGCATTAGAACAAGGGAAATGCTGCATGCCATGGGGCCCTAATGTGATCTGTACTTGGGAGAATTAAGAAGGGCATGCCCTGGAGCCTGGGCTATTACAGTGGGGCTTGGCTTACTGACTAAAAGGGCACTTCTTCCACCATCATGGATCAACCCCATGAGGTGATTCACTGGGGTCCCAAAGGTGCCCTTGGAAAAGCAGCTACACACATGTGAGTACGCCCCAAGGGCAACTGGCACCTGGTCCCGCCCACACACACAGCCAGAATGCCAGTGGAGGTCCTGGATTTGGAGCAGAACGCCCACCTCTTGCCTACCAACTACCTTTTACAGCAGCTCCCCTGAAGTGCCTTCCCACCTGCCTCGGCCGCAGGAGCCCTGTCCCAGGACTGTCTCCCACACCTGGACCCTCATGGGGCTCCTACAGGTACAGAGACCACTGAGGTCTGCAGGCTGACCACAGGCCAAAGGCTCTTCCGGAAGTGTCCTTTAATACTTTGGAGAGGCTCGCCGGTTCCCCCGGTGAGCACGGGACCTGACTGCATCCAGCTCCAGGATCCAGGAGATGTGGGGAAGTGAGAAAGATCCTGTTTGGCCTCGCCTGCTGGAAGCCACGGAAGAGCTGGACAAGACCGCAAGGCCTGAAGTGCGCGCGCAACCTGGCAGGGGTAGGCAAACAGCTCTTCGCCTGAGGCCGCCCACTGAACCCTGCCCACCGACGTCGCGCTCTGTAGACCCCCCCAGGCCCTCCTGATTGGTGGAGAGCGCGCGCGAGTTCTCCTGCCCCGCCCCCGGGCCCGCCCTCCTGCAGCACTACCCCGCCCCCTGGCTTACTGGGCTGAGTGTGGCCTGTAAGTTGGAAGCTGAGGACGCGGGCGCCAAAGGACCCCGACGCTCCCAGGCTGAGGGGGCACTTTGTTGTCTCTCCCACACTCTGGCCGTCGTCCTAGGCCTGACAGTGGCCGGCTGCCTTACACAAGCACAGTCCCTGCCAGGCTCGGTTTGCCACCAGCGCCTTCCGCTCTTCTGCCTTCGACGGACTCCCCCGGTCCCCTTGCTGCACGGCACCCGACAATGCCCACTGCCCAGGCCCCCCTCAGTCATGACACCCTCACGTACAGGAGGTTGGTCCTTCAGGACCCGCAGCCCCTCACACGGGCTCTGGGGCCGAATGCTGATGCGAGTCCCGCCAGCATCCGCACGACCTGAGCCGCTGGCCCGGTCCGCAGATCCCCTCTCTGCACGGATCACTCCCGATCTCGCTCACTCCTGCGACCCCTCAAGCCGGGCAGCGCAGCCCTGGGCCTCTCCGAACCTTCCCCACGTTCCTGGCCTTCATCACAGCAGCGCCGCGCCCGGGCCCCTCTGCGGGCCGTCTGGGTGTCAAGACCGCTTCTGGGCAGCCCCCACTTCTGCACATCACTTCCCTCCGCACTCACGCCCCAGGCCCCTCGGTTCCCTCGCCGGGACGCCCCTCGCCCAGCACCTCCGCCCAGCCCTTCCCGCGCCTCCTCGCGGTAAATATCCCTCCTCGGGCCCCCTTCCTCGCTCCTGCCTCCATGCCATGCCCCCTCGGCCCCTGGGCTCCCACACCTCACCCTTCCGAATCCTGCCCCCCGCGGGCCCCCGCGGGCCCCCGCGAATTCCCCCGCTCCCCTCACCCCACCCATCTGCCTCAGACTCCTCCCCACATCTCTCACACCCCAGGCCTCTCACCTCACTCATTCTCCCAGGCCTCCCTGACACCCCTCACTTCTACCTCCCCAGCCCCCGTGCCGTCTGCTACACCCCGAGCCCCTCACCCCACTCAACTGCCCCGGGCCCCCGCGCGCGCCGCCGCCCCCTTCCGCCCTCCACTCACCCCGTGTCGGCCCCGCTCCCCTCTCCCCCACTAGACGAGCAGGCGAGCGGGCAGAGCCCGCGGCGGAGGCCGGTCCCCGGGCCGGGACACACCCACTCGCCCGCCCTTCTTCTTTCCCTCCCTTCCTTTCTCCTTCCCTCCCTCTCTCCCGCCCTCCCGCCCTCGCTCGCTCCTTCCCCCTCGCCCTCCCGCTCCCGCTTCCAGCGGCGCCGGGCCTCCCGCTCCGCCTCCCCGTGCGCTGCTCTCCCGGGCGCGGCTCCGGGGTTCATGGTGACGAGGCGGCGGCCGCTCGAGCCCAGCGGCGGCGGCGGCGGGAGCTGGGGCGCGGGCCCGGGCCGCCTCTCCCAGAGCGTGGGGCCGGGCGGCGGGCGCGCCCAGGCGGCGGCTGCGAGCGCCCCCACGCGCCGCGCGCCCCCGCGCCCCCCGCGCCGCGCCCCCGCGCGCTTGGCTTGCGGGGGGCCGGGCCTGCGGGCGGCCGCCGCGCCGCGCACCCATGGACGGCCCGGCCATCATCACCCAGGTGACCAACCCCAAGGAGGACGAGGGCCGGGTGCCGGGCGCGGGCGAGAAAGGTGAGGAGGGGCGCAGGCGGCCGCTGGCCGGGGGCGTGCGCACACCCCGCGTCGCTGGAGTTCACTGCCGGGCGCCGGCACGGGCCTGGGGGAGGGGTGCACAGGGCTTGGAGGGTGCGTGGGTGTGGGGTGCGCCCGGAGGAGAGCGAGGCTGCCAGAGTGCGTGTGCCGACCGAGCCAGTGTGAGTGTGCAGGGGCTGGCGGAGAGACTGGGAGCGAGTGTGTGTGCATCTAACCGGGAGGTTGTGAGTTTGTGTGCGCGCACGCCCGCAGAGAAGTTGTGAGCCTGTGTGTACACCTAACACAGACGTGTGTTATGTGTGTGTGTGTGTGCACACGCGGACAGAGCGATTGTAAGGGTGTGTGTGCACCTCACAGAGAGGTTGTGAGATTGTAAGGGTTTGCGAACCTAACGGAGACCTTGTGAGTGCTTTTTTTCCTGACAGGCTGTGAGTTTGTGTTGTGTGTATTAGAGGTTTGTATGGGCCTGACTGAGGGGTTGTGGAATGTGTGTGCGTGAGCGTGAGCCTGGAGAGGTTCTATGTCTGTTCACTCCTGACAGAGTTTGTGTGTGTGTATGATTGTGTGACTACACCACCCAACTGGCAGATTGAATGTGTTGTGTACCTCTACTGGGAGGGTGTGTGTGTGTGTAAATTACACACAATGAGGCTGTGCACCTAACTACGAACCTGTGTGTGTCTTCCTGTGTATCAGGCAATGAGGCCATGTGTCTGTGTGTGTTTAGTTGGTTGTGCAAGTGCTGGAGTCTGTGGGGGAGAGGAGGCAGTTCGGAGCCATCCCCACTTTCTCCCTTTTCCACTCTTTGCTGTCTCGGGGCCACCAGCCTGTTGGGAGGACTTACAAGGCCTGGCCCTTCCAGGACCCTCTTAGGACCGAGCTTTAAAGGGCACTTGTGGAGCCCTTATGGTGCCAGGAGTGTCCCCTCCCGGAGAGCTGGCCAAGGGCTCAGCCAGCACTGTGCTTCTGTGCCTGGTTTGATTTTGGCACATTTTGACCCCAGCCCCCCATTCTGTTTCCTTTTGGCCCTTTCTCTTGGTGTCTATATTCCCACTTAGAGACTTGGCCTGTCCCCCTCTCTTGCATGCATGGAGCTTTCTGTGCCTCTAGTGTGTTGGGGCTTGGACAGACTGTTTTGAAGGGTCAAGGAATCTGGCTTGTTTTGTTCTGGTGACTAAAGCTTGCCTCATTCTCTTTCTGTCATGCGCCTCGTGAACACCTGGACTGAGGTCAGGTGCAGCCCGCCAGGACCCCTGACCGTTTTCCAGGCCAGAGCTGGCCACAACCGGCTTTGGGGACGAGTCAGATTTCTTTCTAGGGGCTCCTACCTTTGCTGAACCAGTGGGTGAGGTGTGCAGCCCCTGCTAGAAATCTGGGTGGGAGTGAGGGGAATATTCTGCCTCTCCCCAGGCAGAGGCCACTGGGCAAGCCCATCAGAAAAATGGAAGGAACCAGCAGGTACCCTGAGGTTGGGCATTTGTTTACCTGTTTGCAGTTTTCGTAGACCACAAACATGGTATGCGTCTGCAGACTGGATTTCTTTTATGTAAAATAAAGAATTCAAACTCTCTCAGGCATTTTTCTGTGCCTTTCAGATGGTCTAAGAAATTCTGCAAGAGAGTGCTCCAGGTAAATCTCCGTATTTCTCTGGGACCCAAGTGGGCAGCTGCTTGGTGATTTGGCCTTCCTGCCATAGGAGCTGTTAGTTCTTGGAGCCCTGGCTGGGTGTGTGCCCTCAGGGAGCATTTGGTTGGAGGCATCAAGGAGGTTTGCTGCCTGTGCTCCTTACCAGCTGTAGATTGAATGCTTTGTGTGATGCTTTGCCAGAGAGAATCCACAGCTCTTTGAGGAGAGGTGTGGCACAAAGCAGGGAAATATTTTCAGAACCTCAGACCTCCTGCTGCCCCCCACCTGACTCCAGGAGCAGGAGCTCTGCCAACTTTCCCTTTTCCTCTAGCGGCTAGGATTTTTAAAACAAAGAATCAGTCTCTCCAAAATCCAAACCATATACAAATACTCCAGGATAGTGCTTGTTCTATTCAACTTGTTTACATTACTTTTCATGACAATCTTTTATTATCTTTAGCAGCCTATTTTGTTTGCCAGTGTCAGATTGGTTGTTTGTTAACCGATTAGAGGAATTCTTTACCTGCAGCCCTGGGGTGGGGTGGTTGGCTAGTAGGTCCTTCTTGCTGAAGCATTGAAATCCTACTCAATTTAGTTCTTCACTTAAAAAAATGGAAATAATTTTGGTTACCTGTAATGCGGCAGTAGACTCTAGAGCCAAATGTTGGAACAATTTCTTCAGATTTATAAACCAGTAAATAGGTTCAGCAATGTTTCTAGCTTAAGCGTGTTGATATCTTCAGATGGGCCCATAAAATTATGTAAAATACATTTTTGCATAAATTTACATTATTTTACATAATTTATTTTGAGATAAACAATTACTTTGTTTTAAAAAATATTGGGCCTGGAATATTTTAAGTTTTATAATAGGAAAGAAACTATTGCTTTTACATGTTTACTTTCATCATTTATTCTCTAAAATAGGAATAGTAATGACTACCTCTGGGGTGTGACCTGAGGGTTCAAAGAGATGATGTACATTAAAGTCTCTGCCTGGTTCAACAGTGTGTGGTGATTCCATAAATCTTTCTTTAGATACAGATTTACAAAGGAAGTACTAAGCATGGGCTGTGGTGTTTTGCACCAAGTTGAATTACTTCTTGACACATTGCCACGTGGTGGTGCACAACTCAGAGATGACTGTCACTGCCAGCCTGGCCTGTCACAGAATGCTCATATCTTACAGTTGTGTTTGATTTGGTTGATCATGTCAAGATAAAGAGACAAATTTCCCTGTAAGTTTAACCCAGCCTACTTTGCAATCTGGAAGTTTCCTGTTACACATTAGTAAGAAAATGTCCAACAGTCAGTAGAAAAGTGGACAAGAGTTAGGAACAAGAAAGTCATAGAGGAAGAAATCTGAATGGCCAATAAATATATGAAGTGGTGCTCTACTTCATGTGAAACCTTTTCATGCATCAGCTTGGTTGAACATTTAAATGACTGCCAATATTCAAAGTAGACAAAGGTTTGGAAAATGACTTAATAGACATTTGTGAGAGAATAAAGTGAGTACAGAGTTTTTAGAGAGTAATTTAATACTGAATCAATTAGGAATACATTTGGCTGCAAGTAACAGAAAACCAGATTAGCTGCAGCTTAAACCAATAGGAGTTTATTTTTCCCACATAATAAGCTGTCTGAGGGAGGCTGCTGATAGCTTTGGTTCAGCAACTCATTGATACTAGGGCCAACATCATAGTGATTCTCCTGGTTTTCCCTCATGTTATACCATGACTGCCACCCCCCCGGAACACCACAGCCACCTTTAGGGCAGGAAAAAGAGACAGTGCCAGTCTTGTGTATTCCTTTTACCTGGAAAGCAAAAACGCAAAAAACGTTCCTAGGGACCACCCAGAAAACTTTGCTGATGTTTAATTGGCCAGAACCAGGCCACTTGGTCACCCCTTGCTGCAAACAGAGTGAGGAAAGTGAGTTTCCAGCTTTTCCAGCCTTTGCTGTGGGAAGCAGGAGGGGAGAACATTGAAAATAGATGGAAACAGGTATCGGTTCAGCCAAACAGCAGTATTGACCACACATTGAAAGCTCCTGTTCTACTTCTAAGTTTCTGTCCTAGAGAAATAACCTCATGTGTGCTCAAAGAAACACGTACAAGGATTTTCACTTAATGACTACATTGCTTGCAATAGCAAGTATTAGAACCATCCTAAGTGTCAGCAGGTGAATGGTTAGGCTATGATACATCAATAGCAGAATGCTGTGAGGCAGTTGAAAAGAATGAGCTAAATTAAATCTAAACATACCGATATGTGAATTTTCAAGACATTTTAAAGCAGGAAAAATTTTGAAGAACAGTATAAACAGTATGGTTCCTACCTTTGTAAAAAAAGAAATCACACACGCACACACACAATTGTGTATTTGTTTAGAAATACAGAAAAAGTAATATGGAAGGAAATAAATTAACAACAAATATTCCTCTGGGAGAGGACTGGACAACAAAGATTCCTTTAGGGAGAGGAAACTTTGCCTTTTGTTTAACTATTAATGAAATATACTCATTTTACAGATGAAATTTTTTAACTAAAAAAAGAAATTTCCCATAGCTCTTTGAAAGGAAATAAATAATTTGAGGGAATTTAACAATAATAAAACAAAACCAAAAAAATCTCAATTAGTATGTCGTATTAGCAAGAACATATCAATGATATCTAAGCAGTTAATTATTTTGTAAGCTAATATGTGTCCTTGATGAGATTTCTGCAGGAAATTTTGTTTGAGCAGATATTTTGGCCTAAGGTGCTAGGTATGTTTCCTTTAAATGTTTGTAATACTCAATGTTAACTCAGAAACTTTAAGCTTTGGGCTGATAACAAAATTATAGCAAAGAGAAGACTTTTGGAAGCAATCATTATTTCAGATGACAGAAATAGATTTGAAGTAGATTCAGATTAACTTTTTTATATTAAACTTTTTATTTGGAGATAACTGTAAATTTACATGCAGTTTTAAGAAATCACAGAGACTTTCTATGCCCTCTACCCAGTTTCTCTTATTACTGACATCTTGTAAAACTGTATAATATCACATCAGGATGTTGACATTGATATAGTCAAGGTACAGAAAAATTTCATCACCAGGAGGATCCGTCCTGTTGCCCTTTAGAGTCACACTGCTTCCCTCCCATGCCACCCTGCTCCTTAGCCCACTGGTGACCACTAATCCACTCTACATTTCTAAAATTTTGTTTTTAGGAACATTATCTAAATGGAATCAAACAGTATGTGATCTTTTGGAATTGCTTTTTTTCACTCAACATAATTATGTGGAGATTCATCCAGGTTGTTCCTTATATTAATATTTTTTTAAAAATTGCTCAATTGTATTCCATGACATGGATATACCAGAGTTTGTTTAACCATTCACGCTTTGAATGATATGTAGATTGTTTCTAGATTTTGAGTATTATGAATAAAGCTGCAATAAACATTGGTATACATGTTTTTGTTTGAACCTAAGTCTTCATTTCTCTGGGATAAATGCCCAGTGTGCAATTGCTGGATCATATGGTAGTTGTATATTTACTTTTTAAAGAAACTGCCAAACTGTTTTCTTGAGTAAATGTAGCATTTTACATACCCACCAGCAATGTATAAGTGATCCAGTTTCTCTGCATCCTCACCAGCATTTGGTGTTGTCACTATTTTTAAAATTTTTTATTTTGAAATAATTATAGACTTGAAGTTGCAAAAATAATACAGAGAGGTGCCATGTACCCATCACCTAGTGTCCCCTAATGCTAACATCTTATATAATTATATATTTCATTATCAAAACCAGGAAACTGACATTGGCAAATACAATTTTTTAGACTACAGACCTTACATTTCACCAGGTTTTGCATGGATTCATTTTTATGCTTTATGCATCTTTAACACATTTATATTTGTATAACCACCATCACGAGCTACAGAACTCTTTTGCCACCTTTGAGTTACCTTTTTCATTTCTTTTTTAAAAAGAACTCCTTTGAGTTACCTTTTTCATTTCTTTTTTAAAAACTGATATATAATATTTGTACATTTTTCTGAGGTACATATGATATTTTATATGCATAGAATAGTGTAATGAGCAAGTCAGGGTATTTAGGGTATCCATCACCTTGAGTAATTATCACTTCACTATTTTTCATATTAGCCATTCTGGTATGTAGTGGTAGCTTATTATGGTTTTAATTTGCATTTCCCTGATGGCTAATGATGTTGAACATCTTTTCATGTGCTTATTTTTCTTCTGTGTATCTTCTTTGATGAGCTATCCCTTCATGTCTTTTGCCCATGTTCTGATTGGATTTTTTTAAACTGTCAAGTTTTGAGAATTTTTATGTATCATAGATATTAGTCCTCTTTCAGATATGTGGTTTGCAAGTATTTCTTCTAGCTATAGCTTGGCTTTTCATCCTCTTAAGAGCCTCTTGCAAAGCAAAAGTTTTAAATTTTGATAAGATGCAATATATAAGTAGTTCCTTTTATTGATTGTGCTTTTGGTGTCAAATCCAAGAACTCTTTGCCTAGCACTAGATCCCAAAGGTTTTCTCCTACGCTTTTTCCAAGTTTTATGATTTTACATTAAATTTACATTCATGATCCATTCTGAGTCCATTTTTTAACAAGGCGTGAAACTTTGGTTTGGTTTTTTGTCTCTGAGTGTCTGGTTGCTTCAGCTACATTTGTTGAAAAAGTTATCTGTCCTTCCTCCTTTGAATTTCTTTTGCATCTTTGTCAAAAATTAGTTGGGCATATTTATGTGAGTCTGTTTCTGGGTTTGTTTTTTTGTTCCACTGATCTATATGTCCATCCCCCTGCCTATACTATATAGTCTCGATTACTATAGCTAAATAATAAGTCATTATATAGACTAGACTGATCCTTCCAACTTTTGTTCTTTTTCAAAATTGTTTTAGCTGTTCTAGTTTTGTTGCTGCATTATATAAATTTTACAATACTCTTGTTTATATCTACAAAAAAGCTTCCTGAGATTTTGATAAGAATTGAATTAAACCTGTGTGTCAATTTGAGGAGCATTGACATCTTTTCTAGATTAAGTCTTCCAATCCATGAACACATGACGTCTCTCTATTTAGATCTTTGATTCTGCCATCAGGCTTTCAGCATACAAGTCCTATTAATATTTTATTAGATTTACATCTGAGTGTTCTTTTTAAACTATACATATTTTAATTGATACATCATAATTATACATATTTATAGGGTATATAATGATATACATACATTGCATAGTGATCAGATCAGGGTAATTAGCATATCCATCATCTCAAATATTTATCATTTCTTTGTGTTGGGCGCATTTATTATCCTCCTTTTAGTTATTTAAAACTATATAGTATTGTTGCCCATAGTTATCATACAATGCTGTAGAGTGTTTATTTTTTAAACGACTGTCAATTGTATTTATTTTTTATTTTGGTGCTCACGTGTTCAGTGCTAATACATAGACATACAAAAGATTTTTGAATACTTATCTTGTATCCTATGACCTTGCTGAGCTCACTTATTAGTTGTAAGAGACTTTTTGTAGATTCCCTGAGGTTTTTTACATAGACAAACATGTCATCAAATAAGAACACTTATATGTCTTCATTTCTGACTTGTATGCTTTTTATTTCTTTTTCTTGCTTTATTGCACTGACTAGAACTTTAGCAGTATGTTGAACAAGAGTAGCGAGAATGGACATCCTTGCGTTGTTCCCAGTCTTAGGGGGAAAGCATTTCCAGTCTTTCATCATTAGTATAATGTCAGCTGTAGGTTTTTTAATAGAAGTCTTTAACAGGTTGAGAAAGTAACCTTCTAATTCAATTCTTCTGAGGGTTTTTAATCAAGAATGGATGTTGACTTTCGTCTTATGCTTTTTCTGCAACAATTAGTGTAATCATGTGATTTTTCTCCTTTAGTCTGTTAATGTGATAGATTAAACTGATTTTTGAATATTGAACCAGACTTGCACCCATGGAATAAACCTTACTTGGCTGTGGTGTATAATTCTTTCTATATATTGATGACTTCTATTTGCTAATATTTTGTTAAGGATTTTTTTTTCTATAAGTGATGTTGGCCTGCAGTTTTCTTTTTTTGTGTTGTCTTTATCTGGTTTGATATCAGTGTTACCTCTCTTCCGTTTTCTGGAAGAGATTGTGTAGAATTGGTGTGAATTTTCCAGTGAAATCATCTGGACCTGGACTTTTTTTCAGGGAGATGGGGGTTGGGGGGAATTTTTAAACTACAAATTGAATTTTCTTAATAGTTATAGAGCTATTTAAATTATCTCTTTCAGATTGGGTAACTTGGGAAGTTTTTTATTTTTCTGAGATTTGATTCATTTCCTCTAAGTTGTCAAATTGGTGTGTATGGAACTATTCATAGCATTATTCCCTTATTATCTTTTTGATGCCTGCAGAATCTGTAGTGTTATGCCCTGTTTCATTCCTGATACTGACAATGTGTGTCCTCCATCTTATTTTTTGTGTATCAATCTTGCTGGAGGTTTCTCAATTTTCTTATTCTTTACAAATAACCAGTTCTTTGTTGCATTGATTTTTTTAAATTGCTTTTCTGTTTTCAACTTTGTTGATTTCTGTTCTTATCTTTATTTCCTTCCTTCTGCTTTATTTGGGTTTATTTTGCTCTTCTTTTTCTAGGTTCTTGAAGGGGCGCTTAGATGAATGATTTGAGACTTTTCTCCCTTTCCTAATGTATGCATTTAGTGCTACAAGTTTCTCTCTCAAGACTGCCTTAGCTGTGTCCCACAAATTTTGATATTTTGCATTTTTGGTTTTCATTCAGTTCAATACTTTTTAAAAATGTACTTTATTTTTGAAAGCAGTTTTAGGTTCACAGCCAAACTGAGCAGAAAACACAGAGAATTTCCATATATTCCCTGACCGCACAAATGCATAGCTCCCCATACTATCAACATCCCACACCAGAGTGGCCCATTTATTACAATTGATAAACCTATGTCGACATGTCATCATCACCCAAGGTCCAAGAACATAAGGGTTCACTCCTGGAGTTTTATATTCTATGAGTTTGGACAAATGTATAATGACATATACTCACCATTATAGTATTATACAGAATAATTTCATTGCCCTAAACATCCTCTGTGCTCCACTTATTCCTCTGTCTCTCCCCTGCCCAATCCCTGGCAACCACTGATCTTTTTACTGTCACCATAGGTTTGCCTTTTCTAGAATGTCATATACTTGGAATCATATAGTATGTAACCATTTCAGATTTGCTTCCTTCACTTAGTAATATGCATTTACATTTCCTCCATGTCTTTTCATGGCTTGTTAACTTATTTCTTTTTAATACTGAATAATATTTCATAGTCTGTCTGTACCACAGTTTATCCATTCACCTACTGAAGGGATGTTGGTTGCTTCCAAGTTTTAGCCCCCTTATGAATAAAGCTACTATAAACATATGTGTGGAGGTCTTTGTGTAGATGTAAGTTTTCAGCACTTTAGCATAAATACCAAGGAACATGATTGCTGGATTGTATGGTGAGAGTATTTTGTTGTTTTGTAAGAAACTGCCAAACTGTGTTCCAAAGTGGCTCTACCATCTTTAGCTTTCAGAAGTTTAGTTATGATATGTCTTGGCATGGATTTCTTTTAGCTTATTCTGTTTGCAGTTCATTCTTGGTTTATGTCTTTGCTAAATTGGGGGAGTTTTCAGGCACTATTTTCTTGAGTACTTTTTCAGCTCTGCTCTTTCTCTTCTCGTTCTGAGACTATGATGACATAAATGTTAGATCTTTTGTTATAGTCCCACAGGTTTATCCATATTGAGCTTTTTTGGTTTTCAGCCTTTTCTCCCCTGTGTTGTTCAGTTGGGTAATTTCTGTTGTTCTGTCTTCAAGTTTGTTGGTTTTTTTCCTTATTTCTTCTATTCTGCTATTGAGCACATCTACTGAGATTTTTATCTCAATTATTATATTTTTTAGTTCTAAATTTCCCATTTAGTTTTTCTTTATATCTTCTTCTTCTCTGCTGAGACTATTTCTTTGCTGAGGCTCTGTGTCACCCAGGCTGGAGCGGAGTGCAATGGTGCAGTCATGGCTTACTGCAGCCTCAACCTCGTGGGCTCAAGTGATCCTCGCATCTCAGCCTCCTGAGTAGCAGCAACTGTAGGCACATGTTTTGTTTTGCTTGGCTTAATGTTTTGTATTTTTTGTAGAGTCGGGAGTCAGCCTATGTTGCCCAGGCTTTAAACATGCTCCTAATTGCTTGTCGAAGCATTTTTTTTTTTTTAAATCATGGCTGCTTTCAAATCTTTATCTGATAAGTGTAGGATCTCTGTCATCTTGGTGTTGACATGTATGGATTTTTTTTCATTCAGTTTGGGAAGTCCTTGTTCTTCGTATAACAAGCAAATTACAATTGAAACCTGGACATTTTTGTATAATGTTATAAGACTCTGGGTCTTATTTAAGCCTTCTGTTTTGGTTGGTTTTCTCTGACATGCCCCCAGCAGGAAAGGGGAAGCCCTGCCTTGTTAATATCAGGTGGAGTTGGATGTCAAGCCTCCCTTCTTAGGCTCTTTTCTTTTTTTTTTTTTTTTTTTTGAGACAGAGTCACTCTGTTGCCCAGGCTGGAATGCAGTGGCATGATCTCGGCTCACTGCAACCTCTGCCTCCTGGGTTCAAGTGATTCTCCTATCTCAGTGTCCTGAGTAGCTGGGACTACAGGCGCGTGCCAGCATGACCAGCTAATTTTTGTATTTTTAGTAAAGGCGAGGTTTCACCATGTTGGCCAGGATGGTCTCGATCTCTTGACCTCGTGATCCGCCCACCCTGGCCTCCCAAAGTGCTGGGATTATAGGCGTGAGCCACTGCGCTCGACCCCCACTTGGCTTCTTTTGACCTACTGCTGGGCAGGAAGGGAGTTCGGCTTCTGTGTGGTCTCTACTGTACTACAATGGGAGTGTTCATTACCACTGGCTGTGAGTAAGAGCCCTGACTCTTCCTGTGCCTCCTCTGATACCGCCTCACTGGGAAGGGGAGCACCTCATTACTGCTGGATAGGGGTAGAAGTCCAAGGTGGCCATGTGGTCTCCCCTGACCACTGGGAGAAGAGGGAGCTCATTACCAGCTTTCAGGGATGAGTCCCCGCTTCATATTTGGTCACCTTTAACACCACTCCAGCATGGGTGGTAGGATGCCTCATTACACCCTATGAGGGTGGAATTCGAGGTAGCCATTAGGTTTTCTTTGGCATGAGTAGGTGTGTGATAGGAGGGATGGGGGTAATATTAGGCTATAGTAGAGCAGTTTTATCTGAAAGACTTCTGTCTTGCTAGACTGCCCCTTTTCTGGTCCTTTGGTTACAGAGAGTAGGCTTTTATTGGGACTCTTTGTCTGCAACTGTCAGTTTTCTCCAGTAGCCAGCTTCTTTACCTCCAAGTATAGTATCTACGAGGCAAAAAGAAAACCCAGGGAAATCACCACCCTATTATTCTTTAGGATTCAAGGTCCCTAGCTGATCTGCTTTCTTCTCTCCATCTTTCACAGTCTTTTGATGTTTATTTTATATATAATGTCCAGGCTTTTCAGTTGTACTTAGTGGGAAACAGAGGAAGAAGTATGTCTACTCCATCTTCTTGGAGGCAGAAGTCCCCTGATTCACTTTTAGACCTATCCAAATTAAGTATTTTAAGGAAGACTAGAATTAGAAAGTTATCATTTTAAAGGTTTATTTCAATATTATGCTAATGACTGATGTAAAAGTCAAATTCAGTTAGTGCTTTGAAAATCTTAATTGTCCTTTTTTTTTTTTTTTTTTTTTTTTTTTGAGACGGAGTCTTGCTCTGTCGCCCGGGCTGGAGTGCAGTGGCCGGATCTCAGCTCACTGCAAGCTCCGCCTCCCGGGTTTACGCCATTCTCCTGCCTCAGCCTCCCGAGTAGCTGGGACTACAGGCGCCCGCCACCTCCCCCGACTAGTTTTTTTTGTATTTTTTAGTAGAGACGGGGTTTCACCGTGTTAGCCAGGATGGTCTCGATCTCCTGACCTCGTGATCCGCCCGTCTCGGCCTCCCAAAGTGCTGGGATTACAGGCTTCAGCCACCGCGCCCGGCCTTAATTGTCCCTCAAAAAGAGAAAAGATAATTCACTGTGAAACCAAGTCTAGATCAGTAGGGCATCAGTGACAACTGTGATTTAACCAATCTTAATGGCATGCATTCATAAACTTTGGTCTTAATATCAAAATTTTAGCTTCAAGTTCATGAGTGTCCTAACTTAAATGTATTTTAAATCTAATATTCTGTTTGGTTAGCAAGCACGTTTAACCTGATAGCTTTCACTTTGTTTCTCAGTTCAGAAAGCATCCATTTAGGTAAACAGATATGTCTTCTTGGGGTAAACACAAAGGACCTTATATATGGATTTAGCACTCATGGTGCTTAGACAGGGCTTGCTGGCCAGTTAGAAGAGTCTGCTTCTAGTCTGGGCTACCCTGAAAGTAGGTCTGTGGGCTCCAGAAACTTGCCCCAAGCTGTAGTTGACTGTAGCATCCCAGGTTGGGGAAGAACCCCATTTGGCATGGCAGCACTGGGTGTTCAGAAGGGACCACACCACTTCAAGTTTAATTCTGAAGTAAATGGCTTTTTCCCTTTTGGTGATGTTGAGGGTGTGGATTGAGGGGATACATAAAAGTGCCAGTGGGTTCACCAGGCTGTTCAGCTAGGTGTTGGCTGTGGTCAGGAAATACTGTGGCCATAAATGAGCCTAGATTTAAATACAGACACAAGGCCAGGCGCGGTGGCTCAAGGCCTGTAATCCCAGCCCTTTGGGAGGCTGCAGCAGGCAGATCGTGAGGTCAAGAGATTGAGACCATCCTGACCAGCATGGTGAAACCCTGTCTCTACTAAAAATACAAAAATTATCTGGGCATGGTGGCGCACGCCTGTAGTCCCAGCTACTCTGGAGGCTGAGGCAGGAGAATTGCTTGAATCTGGAAGGCAGAGGTTGCAGTGAGCCGAAATCACGCCACTGCACTCTAGCCTGGGACAGAGCAAGACTCTGTCTCAAAAAATAATAATAGTAATTAATAAATACAGACAGACGCACACACACACAGGTTTCTTCATTTGCTTTGATGGTAACATATGGTGCGAAGGGAAGCAGCATCTAGCTATTGAAAAAGGGAGTGAAGGGATTCTCTTGGGTAATGTTGAAAGAATTATATATCTTAGAACTTACTTTGCAGATCTTAAATCTTGACTTACCAGACATTTAAAGTTCAGTATTTTAGTGACCTATCTTTATCTTAAAAGTCCACTACCTTTAAATAATTCTTCCCTTTAATTTCTTAACATACATTTTCCTATATTAAAAAATGGGGATGCATATTTAGTGCTTTATTTGAAATAAAACTAAGCAAATACTTGTCTTTATGGCTCTGAAATATCAAATAATGGAGCAAAGTCTCAGGAACTGTTTGTAGCACTGGGTTGGGATGTGGACATTTTTGTATTTGGGATCAGGACTGGAAACACTGGTGGTATAGTCCTCTGAAACCAGGACCTAATAAACACTGGCCTTTCTGGATACTAGGGATTATGTAATCACTTAAGTAATAGCTCATTTTGATTCTGAGTAGCTGCTTCTAGTTAAAAACTGAAAGCTTTCTTTGTAATTATAATTTATATTAAGGCTATTTGCCAAAATGTTTTTAAATCCTGGTATTTAAAGCACTTTAAAAATTGAAGAGAAGCAGCTTAATATTTGATGACTGATGCTATTCTTACCTTTCAAAATTAGTATTTAAGCTTTCAGTGTTTCAGGCTTTCTTGAACAGACTGCACTGCCTTGTCAACATGGCTTGAATAAATGTAGCCTTTTAGTACCAATAAGAATTCATACTGTACTTTAAATTGTACATAATCTTTCTCTCTGTATTCCGATCAAGATTTAGCTCTTATGCTTAGCCTATCATACATTTGTTCTAAGTATCTGGCTGCCTTATATACAAGTCAGAAACCTTTGACTTTAATTACAAAGACTTCAGTTAGAGTCATATTTTATTTTCTCTTTTTGAGGATATGGCTGAACATATTCATTTTTGTTTTAGTTAGAACTATACATTTCATAGCAATCATGAAATAAGTATGACATTTGAGTTGCTATTAATTCTGTCTAATGTATGAGCACTTGTTGGTAAGCGTTAGTTTTTCTGCTCTGTAGTAGACCTTGTATCACTACATAGGCCTGTCTTCTGTCCTTGAATTTTTTTAAGTTTAATTTTTTATTGACTGGGTGTGGTGGCTCACACCTGTAATCCCAGCACTTTAGGAGGCTGAGGTGGGAGGATCACTGGGGCCCAGGAGTTAGAGACCAGCCTTGAAAACATGGTAGGACCCCCTCTCTACAAAAAATTAAAAAAATTAGCAGGGCATGGTGATGCACGCCTGTGGTCTCAGCACTTTAAGAGGCTGAGGTGGAGGATTGCTTGAGCCTGGGAGGTGGAGGCTGCAGTGAGCCATCATTGCACGACTGCACTCCAGCCTGAGTGACAGAGCAAGACCATGTCTCATTTAAAAAAAAAAAATTATTAAGGTAAATTTGCATACTGTAAAAATTACTCTTTCAGTGTAACCCAGGTTAAAAAGTTTCATGAGTTTTAGCAAACTCATCCAGCTGTATAACCACTACCATAATCAAGATAGAGAATATTTCCATCATCCCCAAAATATTCTCTGTGGTGGTACCATTTTGACTCCCACCAGCAATGTATGGTACTTCCAGTTGATCTACATCCTTGACAGCACTTGATATTGTCAGTTTTTAAATTTTAGCCATTATAGTGGCTCATCATAGTTTCATTTTGTGTTTCCTAAATCTCTGATGATGCTGAACTTCTTTTTATGTGTTTATTTGCTGTCCAAATAACTTCCTTGGTGAAGTGTTCAAACTGCTGCCATTTTTAAAAAACCAAATTGTTTGAGTGCTTATTATTGTGGGTTTTTTATGTAATTCTGTTTACAAGTACTTTGTTGAATATGTGTTTTGCAAACGTTTTTCCCAGTCTGTGGTTTATATTTTTATTCTCTTAGCAATGTCTTTTTTTCAAAAATTCTTATTATGATAAAATACATATAACATTAAATTTAGCAGTGGCTCACACCTGTAATCCAGCACTTTGGGAGGCTGAGACGGGTGGATCACGAGGTCAACAGTTTGAGACCAGCCTGACCAACATGATGAAACCCTGTCTCTACTAAAAATACAAAAATTAGCCAGGCTTGCTTGGTAGTGCACGCCTGTAATCCCAGCTACTCAGGAGGCTGAGGCAGGAGAATCACTTGAACCCAGGAGGCAGAGGTTGCAGTGAGCCGAGATCGCCCCACTGCATTCCAGCCTGGGTGACAGATCGAGACTCCATCTCAAAAAAAAAAAAAAATTGGTTGTATTAACTACTTTAAGTATACAATTCATTAGTATTAAGTGCATTCATATTGCCATGCAGCTATCACCACCATTCGTCTCCAGAACTCTTTTCGTATTGTAAAAACAAAACTACTCATTAAACAATAACTCCCATATTCCCTCCTTACCCCAAACCCCTGACAGCCACCATTCTGCTTTCTGTCTTTGTGAATTTGCCTACTCCAGATACCTCATATAAGTGGAATCATATAGCATTTTTTTTTGTGACAGGCTTACTTCACTTAGCATACTGCCCTCAAGGTTCATCCATGTTGTGTCAGGTGTTAGAATTATCTTCCTTTTTAAAGCTGAATAGTGGTCCATTGTATATGTATGCCACCTTTGCTTATCCATTCATTGGTTGATGGACACTTGTGTTGCTTCCACGTTTTAGTGATTGTGAATTATACTCCTATAAACACAGGTGTTTGAGTCTCTGCTTTCCGTTTTCAGGGTATATATCCAGAAGTAGAATTGCTGGATATGGTAATTCTGTTTGTACTGTTTTGAGTAACCTCCTGTATTAGTCTGTTTTGCATTGCTGTAAAGGAATATCTGAGATGGGTAATCTATAAAGAAACATACTTTATTTGGCTTGTTGTTCTGCGGGCAGTACAGGCATGGCACCAACATCAGCTTGGCTTCTGATGTAGCTTCAGGAAGCTTATAGTCACAACAGAAGGCAAAGGGAGATGGCAAGAGAGGAAGCAAGAGAGAGAGCGAGGAGGTCCCAGACTGTCTTCAATAATCAGATCTCCTGATAACTCATTTCCATCGTGAGGGCACCATTCATGAGGGATCTGCTCCCATGACCCAAACAGCTCCCACCAGGCCCCCCACCATCAACACTGAGGATCACATTTCGACATGAAATCTGGAGGGGACAGACATCCAAACTATATCACCTCCATTCTGTTTTCCACCAACACGTGCACATTCCCACCAACAGTGCACAGGGCACAGGGGTTTCAGTGTCTCCACATCCTCATCACACTTGTTATCTTCTTTTTTTTGTTTGTTTGTTTTGTTTTTTAATAGTAGCCATTCTCATGAGTGTGAGGTATTAACAGTGTCTTTTGAAGATCAGAAATTTCTAATTTGGTGAAGTCCAGTTTATCATTTTTTTTTCTTTTCTGGATCATACTTATGGCGTCATATCTGAGAAATCTTTGTGAGCCCAAGGTTACAAAAATTTTCTCCTGTGTTTTCTCCAGAAGCTTTTTTGAGGGAAGGAAAGGGAGGTTTCTATTTTGGATTAGCTTTTGGATAAAGTAAAAGGCATGGATTGAAGTTTATTTGCATACGTGGATGTCCAGTTTCTGCATCATTTATTGAAAAGACCATCCTTTCTTCATTGTTTTGCCTTTGAACTTTTATTAAAAATCAATGACTATATATATGTGTGGGTCTATTTCTGGATTCTAGTCTCTCCTTAAATTTTGATCACTTTCCTTAATATGAAGCAGTGTTAAACTTGGGATAGTACCAGCTTTCCCTCAGAAGTAAATTTCTGGTTATGATTTAAACAGAAGAGAAGATGAAAGCATTTGACAATCTGTCAGGGCAGATTTATTCTACATTTTGCAGTTAGGGGGACTCTGAAAGGCAAGACCTAGGACTTTCTTCACTCTTTATTTTAGTCACCTAAACAGATTTTGTATCGTGTATCTTTTTTTCAGGTTTAAAATTGGGGCTGAGAATTTCTTCTAATACTGAGTATACTTATGCAGAAAGTTAATACAAAAGCATAAGATAAGATAAATAAGCATTTGAGTTTAAACTATAGTTATACAATAGTATAAAAATAATGACTGTCTTGATAGGGTGTCTAAGAGAATGAGGGAGTTGAATGTCACTGAAACAAAAATAAACATACTGAAGCCCCAGCTCTGCAGAGAGGGCCTAGGGTCTTGAGGGTGTGTGGGACACCTTTCTGGCCATCACAAAAAAAATCTACAGAAAACAAAGAGTGGTTACACTACCCAAAACAAAAGGGAAGAGCCAAGCTTTTTCTCTCAGTGGCTTGAGTTCTGTCACCACCAGGTAAATAAATCAGGTGAAACTTTCCTCAGAGTGAAGTCTTCATTCAGGAAGTATAACCCAGTTCATATAGAGATCACAACTTTGATTGTCAACAATTTCAAGACGTCACGAAAATAACATAGAGATGGCCAGAGTCCCAGAGTTGGCCAAAGACTGGACAAGTGGCTAACATCCTTTTCTACCTATCTGCCTATCTCATCAGGTCTCTCATTCCAGACAACCTCCAAGGGGCTGCTGATGTAAATTTCTAAAGCACAGCTCTGAAATGTTAGATTAAAAGTGTTTCTTACTGACCCCCAAAACATGAGTTTCACAGCCCGTAACCCTTCATAGTCTGGCCAGAGGCCACCTTTTGAGCCTCCTATGTGGGATTCTCTTTCTGTGCCACTTGTTGAGCCTGAACACTGTTTTTTCACTTCACTGTATACTGTACATATACTGGTTCCTCTTACTGGGATGCCTTTTCCCTTATGTACCTGATAGGTGCTTAGTTTTCCTCTGAGATCCCCCCCAAGTATCACCTTCTCTTGACACCTTCCTGCAGTGCTTGTGCAGGATGCAGCAAGTAGAGTATAATATTTAAGGACACGGGCTTGGATTTGAATCCCAGCTATATCACTTAAGAATTACGTGAACTCTGACAAGTTATTTAATCTCTCTGAGCCTTGAGCCTTGATTTCATGGTAGTAAATACCTTATAGGGTTAATATGAATATTAAATAATATTACATGTATACATATATAGTACATTCAAAGTATATGAGCATTTAATAAACATTAATGATTATTAATACTATCTCTTATTTATTCAGTAAGCATTTCTTGAGCACCACTGTGCTATTCAGTCATTCCAAGTGCTTGGGATGCATGTGTGAATGAGACCTTGCCATTGTATTTGAGGTATTTAAGCACAGTGCTTTAAGAAAAGGATATATACAAAGTGCCATGGAAGCTATCATGTTTTATGACTACAGTGTACCAAGTAATATGTATATATTATATATATATCTTATTTCATCTTCTAAAAGCCTTAAGATATAGGTATTATTTTCTCCATTTTACAGCTGAGCAAACAGTCTCAAAGAGGTTAAGTAACTTGCCTGTAATGTAGATATGCACCTAACAAATAGTAGAGCCAGGAGGCAAACCTAGTCTGTCTGACTACAATGTAAAAATGAAGTTTAGATAGTATTTGGAGACTATTACAAGCCCTTTCAGATTTACATCTCAAAAGATGTATTTTTCCAAAAGATGCCACTTTTGCCTCTATCATGGGCAGCACATTTAGCAGAACAAATTCTAAGCTCACCCAAGATGATAGTCCACATTTTCTTATAATGCACGTTATTTTGTTGTTTATAGAACACATTCTGTTTCCTTGAGTCTTGCTGTTAACCCTTGACCGTTTTCATAATCACTTGTGTACTACAAATAGTAGAAGTGAGAGAAAAAAATTTGTTGTAAAGGTCAAGAATCCAATAGTATTTATCTGTGAAATTCTGGGAGAAGTGATAGACCTCACTCTTACCACTTACACACTATATCTAGGTGTATAACCAAATAAAAATGGAGTTTTGAGATTTTTTAGAAGGAAAATGTGCTAAGGAGGCTCTTAAAGATGCTTGAATCTCATTGTATTGGTCAGAGTTCTTAGTTGCAAACCAGAGAATCCACTTAAACTATTTTAGATAGAAAGGAGTTTGTCAAAAGATGTTAGTGGCTTATGGACCCTCTGGTATAGCCTAACAATCAGATTTGGCCGTTTCACAGCAGGAAAAATGCTCAGTACACCATGGAACTATTCTAGTGAAACATACTGCAGCTTACTTGCTCTCGAGGGGGATAAAAAAAAAACAACAAAAGAAATGTACTGTGGCTCCCACCTGCTCATGATTCAGCTTAGAAGCAGCTTCATAAGATACTTTCTTTAATTAAACTTGGTGCTCATTTTCTAGGAACTATTAGAAATAAAAAGAGGCCAGTTCTTATAGGTCCTTTGATTCTCTTTAGGTATATACTCTCTTGAGGAGCTGCACTGAGACCTGTTTAGAAGAGATCATATAAATACAAAATCCTGGCCAGGTGCGGTGGCTCACGCCTGTAATCCCAGCACTTTGGGAGGCTGAGGCAGGCAGATGACGAGGTCAGGAGATCAAGACCATCCTGGCTAACACGGTGAAACCCCATCTCTACTAAAAATACAAAAAATTAGCCGGGCATGGTGGTGGGTGCCTGTAGTCCCAGCTACTCGAGAGGCTGAGGCAGGAGAATGGCATGAACCTGGGAGACAGAGCTTGGCAGTGAGCTGAGATCGTGCTACTGCACTCCGGTCTGGGCGACAAAGCAAGACTCCGTCTCAAAAAAAAAAAAAAAAATTAATCCTGGACTCTAGCTGAGTATTAGGATAAAATTTTAAAAATATTACTGCCTTCACATAGAGATGAACTCAAAAGAAGAGGTAAAAATGCAGTTATTACATTTAGTTGGTTCTTTCCTCCAGTAGGAGAGTATTCAAGAAGATTGCCAAAAAACTTGGTAATTGAGCTTTCCAAAGGGGGTTCAAGTGATGCTCAGTGACAGTTCAGGCTGTGCCAGGTATGTAAGCTGGAGCCATGTCAGACCCCAGTCTTAATATATATTGTTTCTCTAAGGTGACCTTCCAAACGGTGTTCTCCATGCTGGGTTTGGAGCCAAGTTGGTTTTGTGTAGTGCTCTAACCACAAATGGTTTAACATGTTCTATTTACAAATGTGTAGCCAAATAGTATGAGTGTCATCAAAGCAATGATTTGCCCATTCTACCTTGTTATCATGGGAATTTATTTTGGGAATAAAGAAACTGAATGTTTAGTCAGGGCCTTTATACAAAGCAAAGTAAAATCATATTGGAAAGAGAACAAAGAAATATGTGAAATGCAGTATTAAGAGGAGTCATCTTAAAAGAAATCCAGTTGGAAAAAGTGATTGAAGACCTGTGGCATCCCCAGCACAGAAGCTCCACTGAGGCTTTAAACCGTTGGGATTTCCACTTGGGCTGGAGCACTGGCTCCCCAGTGGTCTAGGCTGCCACTATCGCTGTGTCTTTAGTGTAGGAATTTTTAACCTGCAGGTCCCCAAGTGGTCCATGAATAGAATTCAGGGAGTCCATGAACTTAGAAAAATATTACATCTTAATTTTCATTGACCTCTAACTAAAACGTAGCATTTTTCTCAGTTATGAAGGTAGGCAACAAACCACTGTAGTACTTAACAGTCCTGGTGACTTTATCATCATGTTCAAAAGAGGTTGACCTGTGATTTTCCTCTCTTTAAATGTCGTTGTGAGATCTTGGTATCAAGGTTATGCTGGCCTCAAACAGGTTGAGGAATTTTATTCTCTGGCAGAATTTGTGAACGGGTGGTGTTATTTCTTCTTTAAATACTTAGTAGAATACTTTAGTGAAGCCCTTTGGGGCCTAGAGTTTCTTTGTGGGAGAGTTTTCGAATATAGATTTAATTTACTTAATAGATACATGATTGTTTAGATCTTCTGTTTCTTCTTGTATTTGTTTTGACAAGTTTCTTCTTCCTAGAAATTTGTCCGTTTCATCTCTTTTCAAAATAATGAGTGAAAGTTGCTCAAAATATCCTCTTATCTTTATAATGTCTGTAGAATCTATAACAATGTTTTCTTTTTCATTCTTGATATTAGTTAGGTAAAAATTGTAAACATTAACAAAACTCAGGGTTCTTAAGGGATTAGGGAAATGGTCACTATTGATAGAATTCCAAGTTATACAACTTTTCTAGAAAACAGTGTATATCAAACATAAAATGTGAGTATGTTTCATCCAACAATCCCTTTTAAGGAATTTGCCATAAGTAAATAATGTCACAAATGCAGAAATATTCAATACAGGATTACCTATAATAGCAAAGAATATTGAAAAAAAATCAGTAGGGGGCAAGGAAGTAATTAAATTCACTAGAATGCCTTCACGTTATAAAACATAGCATACTGACATGGAAAAATGCAAGGGACGTATTGTTATAAAAAGCGGGTTGCAGAAGAGCATATACAGTGTAGGCTCTTCTGTGTTGAAGCGTATACATCAATATAAATGAATATGTACATAGAGAATGGTTTGGAACCATGATTATCAAAATTCTAACAGCAGTTATCTGTGAGTGGTAGGATGTTGGGTAGTAGTTATTTTCTTTTTGCTCTTCTGTATTGTTTAAGATGTTTGCATGAGCATGCATCATTCCTACCAAAATAGCAAAACTTTCTAAAGATCTTAGCAGTAGCAAGATGAGAGGGTGGTAGGGGAGGAGAGTGTCGAAGCATTTTTGTTGCCTCATGAGGAACAGTCAGGGAAGGAGAATTTGGAGCTGTAAAAAAGAACCGGTAATCGGCTAAGTAAAGCTCTTGGAAAGATAGGAGGGCCTGTACTCAGACACAGAAGTTAGCCTTAAAGGAGCAGGACAATATTTCTTTCCAGAAAGGAGGAAAAGATGATTGAAGATATGGAGAAGTTCAGAGCTGGAGAGAAGGGAAAATTAGAGTGTTCATAACTCACGGCTTCTAATTTCTTGATGAAATCAGAGGTAAGACCATTTGCCAGGAGGTGGGGGAAATCAGAGTAGAACAGGGGTCTTGAGGAAAGTGATAAGAGTCTCCAATAGAACTGACAACAGGAAAGGGATTTGATGGGATGTGGGCAGCTGAGTTGATCAGAGGCCTTACTGGAACTGTAAGCCCTGCATTTATAAGGGAGCCCAACAGAGCATGATTGGTATGGAGTTGGAGGGTGGCCCAGCAGGCTTCACAGAGCTTCAGAGGATGACAGAATTCAGGACGTTGATGAGGGCAATTTAAATGATTGGCCTTAGAATCCAAATCCTTGGGAGAAGAGTGAATTAGAGACAGTGCCAAGGACTGGATAATTAATTAGTTGGAATATGGATATCCAAGAGGCCAAAGAATAGGAGTTCGTGGTCAAAGTGGGGTTTCAGAGTTTGACATGTTATAGGATTCTGGGCGACCTGGAGTTTAATAGGTAACCATGGAAGTAAAGGAACGATCATAGAATTTGGGAAGGTCAGAGGGTTGTGATGCTGGAAGGTTCGGTGTTCTTCCTCATGGATGGGAGCATTTCCCAGGGAGGTGACAAGAATTCTTTTGGAGAAGAAGATTTTGAGGCAGGTAAAGATTGTCTTCAAGGATGGAAAGAAGGTCGACTCCTCAGAGAAGGCTTGATGAAGAGAACTAGTAGTGTCATGGTGTGAGCCACTGTGGGGTAACAGGAAGTTTGCTGACCTTCTCTCCCAAGGCTAGGAACCTGGACCCTGGCAGAAGTCTCCCTTAGAGGCTGAAGGGCAGAACCAGGTTTGCAGTACCAGAGACTGGCAGGAAGAATGATCTGGAAACAAAGAAGAGTGCTCTGCAGAAGCTTCTTAGCAAAGGGACAAGGGGTCTGGGGTACAGATGAGCAGGAAAAAAGATGTGAGAAAGTAGGTTCTGAAGAGAGACAGACTAGCGCTAGGAAGGGCTGATCTGCAAAGGGGTGGAGATTTATATGCAGTTTTTCCAAAGGAAATGCCGAATGGTAGATTTCTTTTAATCACAAAGTAGTGTCTGCTTACTAGAGAGAACTGAAACTACAGCCAAGCAAACAACCAGAACAAGTAAACAAAAGAACCGTAAGAACTACCCACAATCTCAGGGTCCTGCAGCTTTTCCAGTTGACGTGTTCCTCCCCTCCATTTCCCACTGCCACAGCTTCAGGTCAAGGCCACAAAGGCCACATTGCTTTTAGAATAAGCTTGTGCTCTGGTTCCCAAGTATCTCTAACTGAGCCCCAGTGCTGCCTGAACACCACCCTTCACATCCTACACCCTTCACATCCCACCCTTCACATCCGCTGCCAAAGTCATCTTCCCAAAACATGACTTTTCCTTAGTCACTTTTCTTCTTAGATTGTATCATATTCCACATCCCTTCCCTGGCCCTCAAGGGTGCCTGTAACCTAGAACCATCTTACCTTCCCACCCTTGTTTCCAAACCTTCCCCTTTACTTAGACATGCCTTCCCATTTCCCTCCTGACTCACTTTCCTCACAGCCTCACATCTGGGTCTCTGTCCCCTCACTAGGATGTCTGCCCTATCGCAATGACCAGTCCCATCTGGATTCTCCCAGTTATTAAGGTCCCATACCTTACTTTAGCCCATAGTGATTTTTGCCCTTCCAGTTACTCATCTGATCACCCCTTTTAGGATTTACATTAGTTCTGTTCCAGTAAAGGCTTAGGTAAGAAGCACAGGATGTAGAGCTGAGTGGAACCTATTCCCTTGATCTTACTAATGAGGTGCCTGATATTCAGAGAGACCAAGGGACATCCCCAAAGTCAACCAGCAATCCATTAGAGCTGAGGCTAGAACCTTGATTCTCAGACATGAATGCTACTTGTTGAATTGAAAATTGCATTCATAATATATCTCTTCACTGATTCCTGGCCAGGAAGCCCCAGAGACCAAAACAATGGTTCTTAGTATTTAGAATATATCAGATTTACCTGGGGAGATTTTCAAAATCCACACTCCTAAGCCCAATAGGGGGAAACTCTGATTTGGCAGGTTTAGGATAAGACCTGAGTATTTCCAAGAAAACCTCCCTGGATGATCCTGATACACAGAGCTTTCAGATCATCCTTTGAGAAAATCTGCTTTAGAGCTCATTCTTTGGTTTGGCTTTCTCTTTTGAGCTCGCTGGTATCACCCCTGTGGACACTGAAGCTTTTCTGAAACTTTCTCATCTCAGGAATAGGTTTGGGTTACTCTACAACCAGATTTCCATTCAGGATGTCACAGCAGTGGCTCAGTACTGCAGCCTGTGTACCTTCTCAGCCAAACTGGCCTGGGCCCAAGCTTGGGCCAAGTTATTTTTCAAAGTACTCTTGGGCATACTGTGGCACAATATTGAGCATAGTGGAATTCTTGTGGGAAACGCTCTGTTTGTCAAGGTGTTTGTGAGCACCTTCTGAAGTGTGGATGCCTAGCCTGTGTGGCTTGCCAACTGTCTGCGCCACAGGTAAACCAAACCCAAATTGTCTGCACCCAAGTAAACCCAATCCAAACATGTGCCTTGAGCTTGCCAAACCCCAGCACACGGAGCCCTGGGCCAGGATTAGGAGGTAGAGAGGCAGTTTTTGTAGTGATGAGGGCAAGGCTCTGGGGCACACTGCCTGGGTTTGTATCCCAGTTCCACGATTTCTAGGTGTGTGACCTTTAACATGTTTCCTCATCCATAAAACAAGAACTCAAACTATACAAATAATTATATTCTACAAAATAAAAATATTTCCTAGCTCCCAGGATGGTGGTAAGGATAACAAATCTATGCATGTGAAGCGCTTAAAACAGTGTTTGGCGCATAGTAAGTGTTCAATAAGGGCTTGCTATTGTTATAATTATTTCTTGAAAACTGGGATGAAATACTTAGACTGTAAAGAGATGACTCTCTATGCATCTGTGCAGTTATCAATCTAAAAGTTATCAATTCTCTTCTTGTTGCATGAGCATAGATCAGAAGAATGACAAGCGATATAGTAATAGCTCCTCCAAATGCTGCCTGGACCTCTAAAGACAATTTTAAAATGCTAGGTATTTCCCAGCAATAAGGTCAAGCCTTGCATAATTTAAGAAATATACAGCAATTCCACATTTTGGTGCTTTGATAAGGTGGCAGTTACATAACAGGCTGCAACCACGCAGATGAGCAGAGCCAAAGGTGGGGGAGAGGGTGTTCTGAAAAGACGTGTGAGTGTTGGAGTGAAGACTGTGCGAAATGAAAGACATGGCAGCAGTTACAGTCTTCATAAAGTTTGGGTCTGAAGGATCCACACATGCCCTGTGACATTATAAATGGCTTGACAGCAGGAAAAACATCTCCTGACATTTACTGTCAGGCTAACACCAATGGGAGGAATGAAAGTTTGCCTTATATTTGTCATATTACCAATGTTTTCTTATTCCTTGATAATGTTTTTAAGCCAAAAGGAAGATTGCATCAGTCTCTAAGGTGATACAAAGCTGAAGTCAACTCTGGAATTTATATGTTTTGTCAAACTTTTGTAAAAGACTCAACTTAGAGAATCGCCAAAGCGTCACCTTCCTGTATCACGTTGCCAAGTTAGCTTTCCTTGATGCTCAGACATAGTGGTGCCATTCTCCAAATTCCAAGTACAGGAGAGCCCTAGAAGCCCAAGAAGGAGAGCCCGGAAAGCAGGTTGCAGTAGCTTACTTCTGTTTTTGGGTAGGAGATGCTGGTCCGTGAGCACTCAGCAAGTGATCCTGTGTGCTAACCACTAAAATACTTAGACCACCGTTTGAGTCATATGATATCTCTTTAAAAGAGGACTACTGACTGGTTTACATAGATTACATAGTATTTATCATAACATAATGCTCAGACTTTTAGAGACCAGAAAGCCAGTTTGTTTGGGGGACCATCTTTAGGCCTAGCATCATCCTCATCTCCTAGAAGTGGCCAGAATAGCTTGGTCGTTGCCCAACCTTTTGGGATATGACACCGTAGCTGGGGGCCTTTAGATCCAGGGGTAAGGAGAGTGCTAAAGGGCACTGCCACCAGCCAGGGCAGGCTAAAGCTTTGGTTCTGCCTCAGCACTTGTTAGCCTACCATTTTGCTTAGCCAGAAGCTGCTGTGGAATGAGTTTCTGGGAGTGGATGAGGCCCAGGTAAGCCTAGCTGGATTGAAGTGTATAATCTTACCTCTGGGTCTTTTAAAATAAATGAAATTTTAATATTTACAAATGATAACAGAATTTGGAATGAAGATTTTCTTTTTATTGCTGCCTGTCCAAGCAGCATGGGAGATCAGAATGTTAGCTTGATGGCTGAGTACCAGGCAGTAGGCAGGGAGGCCTTAGCTAGCTGTGACTTTTATTTATTCATGTACTCCCTCCTCATTACAGGACGTGGACCACACTGTGCCGTAGAGGGAGGATGTTGACATAACACGATCTGACCTCCAGCCCTTATATATAAGGCATTAATTTGGATATCAAACTGTTTGAAGCTTTTTGTAATAAAGTTTTTAAAACTTGGCACATTTGAGGATAAGAAGGAGATCTTAGAAAATAAAAATATCCCTAAACAATTATAAAATGTAATAGAAGGGCTAGAAAATGAAATCGGGGGTTTCCAAAAGGTAGAATGAAAACATGAAGAGACAGAAAATAGGGGAGAAACAACAAATAAAAACTTTAAATGGCACATCCAGGAGGTTCAGTATCTGGCTAATAGGAGTTCCAGGGAGAAAGAACACAGAAAATAGAGAAAAGGAAATTATCAAAGAAATAATGTGAGAGAATTTTCAGAACTGAAGGTCAAGACACTCTATTTTGAAAGGTGTTTTCGATCTAGAGCCCAGTACAATGAATGGAAAAAATTACCCACACCTAGGCACGTTATAATCAACATCCAAAATGCCAGAAATAATCATAAAAGCTTTTGGAGGGGGAAAACTTGTCCCAAACAAACTGGTGAAAATCTGAATGCTACCAGGTTTTTAAACATCAATCCTGAAAGCTAGAAAGAATAAAGTCAGTAAAATTCTTAGGGAAAGTTATTTTCCATTTAGAATTTTATACACAGTTGAACTTTCAATCAAGTGTAAAGATAGAACAAAGACATTTAAAAATCTGCAAGCACTGAAAATTTTGCTTCCTGCGGATTTTTTTCTAGGAAACAACCAGAATAAGTACTTCATCAAAATGAGGAAATAAATCAAAAACAGAGAAACAGAACCCAGGAGCCAGAAAACCAACACAAGAAAACAGCCAGGAGAAGCCCAGTGGTGTAGGCCCAGCTACTTGGGAATTCTGAAAGGATCTGATACACCCAACCATTTGGAAAATCATACATGCATGGATGCATGCGCGCGCACACACACACCGAGTTAAGGCAGGATATTTGGAAAAGTTCGAATATAGATGCATAGAAAATTAAGCAAATGAATTAAAGAGGGAATGTTAACTGTAAGGGAGTTGTACAAGAGAAAATAAAACAAAACTTGGCTTTTTAATGAAGAGTTCTTATAATATGTAAGGGAAGGGAAAATGTGGTGCAAAAGAGCTAAAATGTAAACAATTAAACAGGAAATTAATAGTTGAAGGATAAAATAGAGAAATCAAGAAATGACAGTATTAGCATATTGTTTGGTTTTAAAAAGCTAAAAGCTTTGAATGTGTTTACCTCAAAGTAGTGGGTTTAAAAAATTTTTTTCAGCAATTTGATTTAAACCATGTGATTTTGTTTGTTTTGATACAAAAGTAAAAGTTAAAAGTTTGACTGTGAATAGAATACTCAAACCTGTATCATCCAAGAAGCTTTTGCCGCCACAGGCGTCGCCAGTGTGTTAGATGGAGCACAGATCCTCAATCAGATCCAGGCTCTGTGCCCCAAGGCTCCCCATCACAGGATGTCCTCCCTGTCTGTTGGCAGGTAACTGGGCTGTCTCCTGCCAGAGCCTTACCAAGTTTCAGATGAGGTTATAAGGCTGAGCGGGGGTGTATACCTAATAACAGGAAGGGAGGAAAGAGGAAGGAAGGAGAAAATTTCCTTCATAGATGGATTTAGAAAACGGTTTTGCCACCTTGTTATTGAGACAACTCCAAGGAAATTCTATCTGAAATCCACCCACCAGCTGAATATGGCATCAAATGACAATTCCACTTTACTGTCTGAAGCTTGCCTAGTATGACACAAGAGTATATCTCTAGGCCAGCCCCAGGGTAGAGTTAACCAGTGGGCACACTAGGCTCTCCCATGCCTACTCTGTTCCACGTTGGGGTTAGGACATGGTTTTAGGCTTACTTGATCCAGTAATCAGTCTAGAGAACAGAGAATGAACCAGATTTCCTTCCATCCCTACCTGTTACCCAGGGAGTGACCTTCTCTCCATATATCACCACTGCTGACCTGCAGTACCTTATACATCTGGGATCTACCCTAGACCAGAAAATCCATGTCTGGGCTCACTGTGTGTCTGGTTATAACTGGACCACCCAGACCACAGTGATATTCAAGCAACCATTCACTTCTCTGTACCCTACCTCTGTTGACCAGCACTGGCTGAAAGTAGTGGTTGTGAAGGAAAGGGCCTTTCTACTCCTACGCACAGGTGTGCGGGGCACCAGGCCAGCTGCAGGCGAGGACACAGCTGTTTGTGGAAACTGTGTGCATTAAAACCCAGACTGTCCTCTTCTACTGCAGGCTTAGAGTACCATTTTATAGTAGAAACTGTTGTACCGAACTCCTAGTAGGGAAGGACCCATTTGCACTTTGAATTAGTGGTCATTTAACCTGTTAATGGAAGTATTTTTTAAAAGAATATCTTTCATTTTTCAGATTCTGAGTCAGTTTCTTAAAATTTGTTTATTATAGAAGTAGTACATGCTTGTAACAGGTTGAAACAATAAAAAATGTTTTAAAAAGGATTGCCATCCCTCACCCTAATTCCATCCATAGAGAATAAGGATGGTGTACGTGTATGTCTGTCCGTACAACTTTGTACAACATATATATGTGTGTGTACACATATATATGTGCTAATGTACTTTACAAACAGCTTTAACAATGCATATATAATCATTTAATAAAAATGAGATCAATACAACTTTTTTTTTCTGTTGACATACATTGTAAACATCTTTTAATATCAGAACCTATAGATCTGCCACATTTTCAGGAATATTCTTTATATGAATGCACCTTAATTCATCTATGCATTTCCCTACTGATGAACACTTAGGTTCCCCAGACTTTTGATAATTAGTATCAGTGCTGTATTAACACCCTTAACTCTGAAGTCAGACAGACTTAGTTCAGGTTCTAGATACTCAGTTACTTACTTTAGCAAGTTATTTAAACTCTCTGTGCCTCAATTTCCTGATTTGTTAAATGGGAATAAAATTGCTCTCACAGTGTTACTATTTTAAAAGGCTAAATGAGGGAATACATATAAATGCACCTAACATATTATAATAATGATAGTTAACATTTATTGAGTACTTACTATCAGCCAGGTACTGTGTGTAAACAAATACCAACTGTTTCATGCTTTAGTATTATAACATATTTTTTAAAACCTGTAAAGGCATCATCATCATTAAAATGGCATTAGCTATTCCTATGCATTTACTCCTTCAGTAAATTTTAAAATCAACTTTCCACCTACCTCTCATCAATATGACAAGTTTTTTTTTTTTTTTTTTAATCCAGTTGGAATTCTAAAAGGTGTCTCTACTTCTGAAGGTTGCCAGAGTAGAAAGACCCTCAATCTTGAGTCAGAGAGAACTGAATGTTCTTATGGTGTCCCTCCAAAGCCACGTGACCATAGCAGTTCATTTAAACTCTCTGAGCAGCTGTGCTTTCTGTACCTGTAAATGGGAGGGTCAATCCTTACGGGAATGGGGGAATAGTATAAGAAAGCTGGAACAGTGCCTGACAATAAATACTTAATAAGTGTGCTTACTTTTGAGGCAAGTGTTTTAAATTTATCTTCTAGTCCTTTGTCTTCAGCACCATTTTCAGTGGCAGCTCTAAGGTGATCTTTAGGGAAAAGAGTTTGAGAGTGAGAGCAGTGGTGAACATGCAGGATGAAGTTTAAGGCCCCCACTTCCTGTGCAAGGCAAGCTGAACATTTATGACCAGTGAAGATTAGCCAAGAGGGAGGAAAGGGAATTGGGACAAACATAGGCTGTTCCATTGTGCTGGCATGTGCCACCAACCGTGGAGTGGACTTCCTGCTGCAGGACACAGCTGACCTTTGGAGAGTCACTGTCTGAGTGAGGCTGCCCTTTAGTAGGACAGAACACAGCTGTTGTTTGGATGTCAGAGGCTAGTTACTAACTGTGTTTGGCAATCAGCTCGGGATGTTAACAGCTTCTAGGTTTAAGGAAGGCCAGAAGAACTGTATGAAGGGAATCTTTGTATTACCAACAGGTTCTTTGGTAATCTTTCTTTGAACAAAAATTAACACTTCACAGCAGCTTTAAAAAGTATTAAGAGAACTCATAAAAGTCAGAGCAGATGTGCTGGAGATCACACTTCCAGAGCTCTCTGGGGAACTACTTCTGGGCTAACAAGTTCAACAAATGTGTTAATTCAGGTTGAGATTTCTAATGCAAATATTGACTCAGTCTCAACCTTTGCAGTTAATTCTCCAACTTGAATGTGTCCTTTCAGGGTACCTTGCCTGTTTTCTTTCTTTTTGCCTAATCATTTGCCTACCCTTCATTTTGAAGGTGGTTAGCAGATGGTTGTTTAGTGGTCAGTTCTACATTCTATTTCTAGGTCTCAATAATGTCTAGAGGAATAAGTATAAATATTCCTTGATTTTCTTGGTATCTCAATAATGTTTAGAGGAGTAAGTATAAATATTCCTTGATTTTCTTAGTGGTATAATTGTGGAAAAAGAAGAAGAAGAGATAGCCAGGACAGTATAGACCAGTATAAATGATTCTCAGTCTTAGAGCAGATTACAGAAAAGTAACTTCTTGCACACTATTCAGTATTAAAGAAAAATGGATGACAGATTGTTTTGTTGATTTTTTTCCCCCAGCCCACACTGTATTTTTAATTACTCTTAACTCTTAAACGTGTTTTGAAGTTTGTATGAATTGGTTTGCAAACTGCTACATGGCTGACCATTAGTATAAAATTAAAAGTTTTGACTAAAAGATAATGTAAAGGTAATGTAAACTTAATGGAAAGTTCACCTTCATACTTGAAGGATATTTTCACTGGATATAGAATTCTGGAATGAAGTTCTGTTTTGTTTTGTTTTAAGAGAAAAGGTCCTATGGTGTCACCCAGGCTGGAGTACAGTAGCACAATCGTAGCTCACTGCAGCCTTGAACTCCTGGACTCAAGTGATTCACCTGCCTCAGCCTCTCAAGTAGCTGGGACTACAGGCACACACCACCATATCCAGCTAACTTTTAAAAAAAATTTTTTTTGTAGAGATGGGAGTCTAGCTATATTGCCCAGGCTGATCTCAAACTCTTAGCCTCAAGCAATTCTCCCACCTCAGCCTCCCAAAGCACTGGGATTACAGGTGTGAACCACCAGACCCAGCCAAGATTTTTTTTCCAGATGCTATTATAACGATCTCCTGGCATCCTTGGTTTCTAATGCAAAGTGAGTGGTCACTGGAATTGTTACTTTTATGTAATGTATAATTTTCCTTTGGCTACTTTCAAGATTTTCTACTCTTTATCTTTGATTTTCTTTATGTTTATGTTGCTTAGACTTTATTGAACTTCTTAAATCTGTAAATTTAAAGACTTTGCAGCCATTAAAAAATATATGTTTTTTTCCTGTCCCACTCTCTCTCTCTTTGCCTTCTGGGACTACGGTTAAACCTATGATAGACCTTTCAATGTTGTCCTACAGGTCTGAGGTTCTGTTCATTCATTTTCAATCTTTTTTTCCTTTCTGTTCAGATTGGATAATTTCTATGAATCTATCTTCAAGTTCACTGACCTTTTCTGTTATCACTATTCTGTTAAGCTCATCCAGTGATTTTTAACATTTTTCACATACTATATTTTAAATTCTGGAACTTGCAGTTGGTTCTCTCTTACACTTTCTCTGCCAAGGTTTCCTGTATATTTCTTATATTCCTTTATGCCATTGAGCACAATTATAATAGCTATTTTAAAAAATCTTGTCTGCTAATTGCACTGTCTAGGTTATCTTGGAATCTCTATTGATTGTCTTTTTCTTGAGGATGGGTTGCATTTTCCTATTTGTATGTTAAATAATTCTGGATTTTATTTTGACATTGTGCATTGTGACATTGTGGAGACTCTGGATTCTATTATATTCCTCTGTACAGGTTTTCTGGGTAGTGAGGGGTTGTTGTTTATTATTGTTTATTTTGTTTTTTGCCTTAGCCAGCATTCAGCGTGATTGAGCTAAAACCACAAACTCTGTCTCTGAATTGAGGCACTACCTCAATTCTTGGCTTAGTTATTTTATCCTTAGCTAGGTTGCTTAGCGTCTGCTCCATGCATGCATAGTTCAGGGGTCAGCCAAAGATTTGGGCAGTTTTTACATAGAATTTGGGGCTCTCCCTTTCTGGCTCCGTACTTTCTGGATTCCCCCCTTTCACTTTATAGTGGCTGTGATTATACCAAAATCTGTCACCCGAGCACTACGTGCTCTCTATTGGAGATTTAGCCATGCAGTATGGCACTGGCGGCAGCCTGACACCAGGCTAAAAGCCATAAAATTGAAAAACATATCTAGATCTTTTTCCATTTTCCAAATGTCATTCTCACCCCTCTGAAATCCGCTTACTATCTGTCTTTTTACAGTGCCTCCAGATAGTTTTTGTATTTTGTTAATAGTTTATAATTTTCTCCGGGAGAATCAGTCTAGGGTGGAAAACGTAGTCTGTGGCAGAGGGAAAATAATCAAAACACTAGTTTCCTATAGAGAAGTAAGAGTTTTTACCCAGGTATATATATTTGTCAAAACTCAGTGAATGTACACTTAAGATTTGGGTACTTCACTGAATATAAATTTCACCTCAAAAAAAAGTAATAGTGAACTGTAGTTAATGACAGGCGTATGTTTGAACATTTACAGAATAAAATATTGAGCAGAAAAAGTGAAGTGAAATTGTACTTTTTGGTTCCGTGTACACAGAATCCCTGAAATGCAGTTAGTTGAGGCCTCATTGGGATCTGCTTTTATAAACAGACAAGAAAAATGTGTTGTGAACACATTTGTTCTCAGTTTCTTAAGAGCTCCTATAAACAAAGGGCTGTGGAATAATCAATCAGTAAGAATCAGATGTTTTCCCTGCCTTCTGGAAACTTGCAGCCTAATGAAGGATATAATAAAAACATACAAATGATTGAATGCAGAATATGATACATCCTCTAAGAGAGGTACAGACATGCTAGGGTGTTGTTCAGTAGAGTAAGTGCATATTAAGTTTGAGAAGTCACAGAGGCTGCATGAAAGAGGAGTATCTTAGAACAGCCAGACAGAGGGCATCACCAAGGGGGCGGGAGGATATCCAAGGTGCAGGAAGGAGTCTGTGTAGATGTTTAGAGTGATGTGAAAAAGAGCTAGAAAGGTAAGACCAGGGCCTTGAAAACCAGTTTTGGGTTTTATTCAATAGATAGGTAAGAGACATTGTGTCTTTCAGCAAGGGTGGGAAGTGAATGCTTTAACATTGTGTTATTTTGTTATTTTTAATTTTTTTTGAGACAGGGTCTTGCTTTGTGGCCCAGGCTGGAGTGCAGTGGTGTGATCACAGCTTACTGCAACTTCAACCTCCCGGGCTCAAGGGTTTTTCCCATCTCAGCACCCCTGAGTAGCTGGAACTACAGTCACATACCACCACACCTAGCTAATTTTAAAATTTTTTCTGTAGAAGCAGAGCCTTACTTTGTTTCCCAGGCTGGTCTTGAACTCCTGGGCTCAAGCAATCCTCTTGCCTCAACCTCCCCAAGTATTGGGATTACAGGCGTGAGTCACCATGCCCGGCCAACATTCAGTTATTTGTGTGATACTTAGATATGCAGGACTTTCAGGTGGGACCCTGCCCCCTCAGCCCCCTCTCCCCTTCACTGTGAGGCTTTATTTCAGACACATCCTCTTGGTAGAGGGCCCAGGCTGGCGCTTTAATTTGAAGGAGTTAGACTAGAGGATTTCCACAGTTCTTTCAGCTCAGCATTCTGTGATCTGATGGCTGCTTGAAAGAGTTGTTTCTTGCACAGATTAAATATTTCCTCTTGCATTGTTATTTTGCTGTGTTAGCCAACTCTTCTTCATAAAGTCTGGATTGTACTGTAAGATACACAGTAATACAGATTCGATATTCAGAGTGTCAGAGCTCATGAGCTGTTGCTGTGTGGTGATGTTGTTTTTCACAGCTGTAACATTTTAAGCTATTGAACTTTCACGTTATGAAAAAAATGACTGTGCTGTTAAGCTAGATGGGGGCTATGGGGGAAGCTTACTAAGTTTCTCAAGATCTAGTAGTTCTGCACATGTCTCAGGTAAGTCTGGATAATCCCAATTTATTTTACTTATTGATTTTTGTTCCCAATTTAAAATGATACTCTTCACAAAATGTTTACATCATTCTGCTAATTTCCAAATGCAAGTAGGATCTTAAAATTTTATGGGACAGTACAATTTCATTTCTTGAAAAGAAAATCTCTTATTGTATGAGTTTTCAGCCATCTTTCTATTATCTCTGATGTAATAAGTGTGTTAATCTTTGTCTCAGAAATAAAAATCCCAAACAATGTATCGAACCATTGGGTGAGTGGTGAAAGTTAACTTTTCATCTCTAAGCATCCAGGCCTAGATGGACATCTGCTTGTGTGAAGAGTGAAGGCAGGATGCTGGAAAATTGTTATTTTCAGACGACTAGGGTCAAGCATCTGAAGTGAGAAAGGACTGATAAGCTGAAAAAGTTGTATGATATGGGAATGCAAACTTTTCATGAGAAAAACAGAAAGAAAAGTAGCACAGAGCATTCCCATTAGTAAGTTGGCCATTGCTGTCGTGTGTGATAACTGGCTTAGACTTAGTTCCAGAAGTCCAAGTGGGATTATTTTTGAAGTGCTGATTATACACTAGAGAGCTCTGTCATAGAGAAAATGTGTTTATCTTTTATTCACTTTTCATCTTATTAGGGGGAGACCATGCCCTGACCTCATAAAAAGCATTTGAACACAAAGCCACAACTCTTCAAGTGCTTCATATATTTGTCATCTGAGAACTGGGCAAAGATGGTCAATATTCGCATTTATTGCTGGAATGAGTCCAGAGTAATTTCAGAAGCACCAGGGTCTTTTACAAAGAGGGTCTTCTCTCAGGGAACCCCAGAATGAAAGGTCTCAGATCAGAGCTGCTTCAAAGAGATAAGGATGTATCCCTAGGCCTAGGCCCCAGTGAGAGGAGAAAGGTACTTCTTTGTGTTAGCTGGAAAATGAAGAGTGCTGCATCAGAAACTTTGTTCCATTTTAAGAATACTGTACTGAAATGTATGCTTTCTGGCTGTTAGCAGACAGCATGTTTAAAAGCCACATATCATGTCCAAATAATAGCAATATTAGTTGGACCATGTTAAGTTGCTGTTTTGCAGGTAAAGAGAGTTCAAATATTAGCAATACCACATGGTTTAACCTAGCAATAGTAATAATAATATTACTAGTGCCATCTACTGAGTGCTTACTACAAGCCCCATGCCAAGAGCTTTACACACGTGATCGCATGTATTCCATTTATAAAATGTTTTTTGTTGCTTGCTTGACTCACATTCTATTTGGTCACTCGGCAGATATTTACTGAGGACCTGCTAATGTGCCTAGTAACATACAACAATGATATACAACAGAGTTCTTGCCCTCATATGCTTTACTATATAGTGAGAAGGGCAGACCATCACAAGTGAAGCAAAAAAATAATTAATTACAGATTATGTAGGTCTAGGAAAGCTATAAATAGGGAACCATGATAGAAAATTTCAGGGTGGGCCTAGTTTTATGTGTGGTCAGAGAAGCCTCATACCTTATGGGGAGAGATACCATTAAGGAGCATTCTAGGCAAAGAAAACAGCAGGTGCCAAAGCCCTGCAACAGGAAAATGCTTGGCATGATCCAGGAGTCAACAGGATCCCAGTGAGTGAATGAGGAGGAAAGAAACTTGAGATGAACTTGGAAAAGTAAGCAGGATCAGGTCATATACGGAGAGCCATACCAGCCCTTCTGTTTTGGAAAAATAGAGTTTGAAATATCTGTGGGACTTCCAGGGAGAAGTGCTAAGTAGGCAGTGAAGTCCTGGGCTGGAACCCAGAGGAACAATCTTGGCTGGAGATGTAAACTTGAGACCCACCGGCATATAGATGATATTTAAACTCGTGGGAATGGAGGAGCTCACCTAGGGAGAGAGAGTAAACATTCCTGAAGAATGCCACCATTTAAATTGTAAGTGACTTTTCATGCCTTCAGTAACTAGCCCATCCTAAGCCAGAGATCGTAGGAAATCTGTTCCTGTGGGTCAAGGGGCCATGCTGCAGTCTGTAGCACATAACCACTCTTACCCACCACAGGGGTCTGGTCCAAGGAAAGCCCCATGTGCAGGAGCTGCCAACTCATAGCCTGAACTATGACCATCTCGT
The DNA here is from genome assembly GCF_024542745.1 of Macaca thibetana thibetana. Lineage (NCBI taxonomy): Eukaryota > Metazoa > Chordata > Mammalia > Primates > Cercopithecidae > Macaca > Macaca thibetana. The sequence continues at coordinate 91,961,612 of NC_065579.1, forward strand.
GGTCAGAGGCAAAAAACAGGAGCCAATCAGGCTGCCTCCTCTGGAGTTTGGCGTTGAGAAACTGAGAGACTGATGATGTGGTGGTGAGTGAGAATTCTGAGCTCAGAAAGTCAGAAGACAAGCTCAAACTGAAGGCATGAATATCAGAGAAGATAGCAGAGAAGAAAGTGAGGAGGCAAGGACATTGCAGATGCTCTCAAACAAGCAAGGACTCAGAGGGAGCCTTGAGTCTCAAAGACTCTTCAATTGCAGTCACAGGCCATGAAGGCAATTACAATGGAGTATTGCAAAGTAGGTATAGTTGTTAAAAGAGTGGGCTCTAGAATCACACTTTTTGAACTCAGATCTTAGCTTTGCTGCTTATCTCTAAATAACCTTAGGTGAATTAGTTAACTTCTCTGGGTCTCAGTTTCCTCATCTGTAAAATGGAGATAATAATGGTACCTACAAGTTTATACTTGTAGAAAGCTTGGATCAGTGGGGAGATCATGAAGTAGGTCACGTCATTCTGTTTTCCCCGTGAGAAGACTGAGACTCTGAGAGGTTAAACAACTTGGGGTCTTTAATCACGGTGAAATATTGCCTCCCATGAAAATGAGAGTTTTTGTTGCCTTTGAGCTTTATCATTGAATTACACCTTGGGTTAGCACCAAGGAAGGAAGTTCATGTCATCATCACCATTCTTGAGAGGAAGGCTTGAGTGTGAGTGAGGAGGAAGTGGAGCTGGAGATTGGGTAGCTGAGGACGTTACACATCTACTCAAATTGTGGAAATTGTTTGGCCAGACTGAAGGCAATCGAATTAGGCTGAGGGAATATCTAATATGAAGCATGTATACAACCCCTGAATTGACATTATTCACAACTAGAACTAGCAATTCTTCAAATCAGCTTTGAAGTTTTAGGTTAATATTTTAAGGGTCACATTTTGACAGTGAAGAAAATGTTTGGCTTCTATTGATACAAAGATTTGAAGAAAGAAAGAGAAGGTGTGACAAGTTGTGATATTGTTTGAAAAATGTATTTATAAGGACTTAAGGTTATTAAAGGAACTGTAGAAATCTTATGAAATATAGAACGATCAAGACAAGTCATCCGTAATACTGTTAACCATCATTGGCTTTTTAAGAGTTTTCTTGGCTTTTAATTTCTTATATATGTATACGGATAAATATCATGAAGAGACCATGGGACCTATCTCACATTTATAGCTTAATATGCCAGCTGTTTTTTAATGTACCATGAGAATTTTCACATGTCATTAGAAGTCCTTAGAGAACATAATATTTATTTATTATTATTATTACTATTTTTTTTAGACGAAGTCTCGCTCTGTTGCCCTGGCTGGAGTGCAGTGGCGCAATCTCGGCTTACTACAACCTCCGTCTCCCTGTTCAAGCAATTCTCCTGCCTCAGCCTCCCTAGTAGCTGGGATTACAGGGGCACATCACCACGCCAGCTAATTTTTGTATTTATAGTAGAGACAGGGTTTGCCATGTTGGCCAGGCTGGTCTCAAACTCCTGACCTCAGGTGATACTCCCACCTCGGCCTCCCAAAATGCTGGGATTACAGGTGTGAGCCACCGCGCCCAGCCTGAGAACATCATATTTAATGACTACAGAATATTAGTAATCATTAATAGTCTAGGCAGGAAGAGAAATGTGTGAGTTTGCAAGAGTGCCTGATGCCCCCAGCTGGACCTGCTCAGCCCCCATCTCAGGGACTCAGGACTTTCTGTGTATGCTCCAAAGGGACCTGGGTCCAGGTCAAGAACAGGAAGGGAGAACTCAGATCCACTGATTATGCCAGGGTTCACTCTGGCCTCTGTGTCTGTGCTGTTCTTCCCAGGGGGACAAGCAGCCTCTGGGAATGGTAGTCCATCTCAGTACACAACCCCTCTGCTCCCAGTCACTCTATAAACCAAAAAACCTAGCCCTTCCTCATTCTCCCTGCCTCAGAAACAGAGACACCTCTTTGTGAGCTGCCATTTCTCTGTTGTCTAAGGCACTAAAACAGATGAGCAATTAGTGGCTTAGACCTAATAATAGTAATACTTGACCTAAATAACAATGGCTCATATTTATTGTGCATTTACTATGGTATGTCATATGCTTTACCCACAGCATCTTCTTACTTTGCAGACCTCTTGTTCTGAGAGCAGGAGGTAGTACCATCCAGTGGAAATATGCAGGGAAGGCTCTAGAGTTGAACAGACCTTGGTTAGATCTGCAGCTCTGCCATTACCAGCAACTCTGTGACTTGGGCAGGTGTATCCAACCAGAAAGGTATTCAGCTACACAAAAATCAGAAAACCCAACCACAGGTAGCTTAAATATGTAGATACTATCTTTCTGACATAGTGATAATTCTGGACGGAGTCAGTCCAGGGCTGATATGGTGACATCAGGGACTCAGTCTCTTATCTTCCTGCCTGTACTATCCTTGGCATGTGGCTTTCATCTTCATGGTTGCAAGATGGCTGCTGCATTCTGAGGCTTCTCCTCTGAGGGGCCCAAGCAGGAAGAAGAAGTAGAGAAGGAGGAAGGAGCAATTTCTATTTCAGAAGAGCAAGTGCTGTTCTCGAAACTCTCAGCTTATATGTCATTGGCCAGGACTATGTCTCATGGTCATCTGTCTGTAAGCCAGGGAAAAGCTTTAGCTGGGCACATTGCCATCCCTGAGGAATCAGAGTTCTATTAGGAAGGGAGAAGAGTGAGTGTTTGATGGGTCAGCAGCCATCAGTGTCTGTGTCAGCAAGTCATTGCATTTCTTTGAAGCTCAGTTTCCTCTGGTAATAATATCTCCCTATTCTAGTCAAGCTCTTTCAACCTACAAAAGGTTACCTAGTTTGCCCCAGGGGATGGGAGCTCCTTGTGTAGATCTCTAAGGACAGAGGAAAACTTGGTATGGGTCAAGGCTACAAATAGTCCATTCCCCATGGGTCTTTGTACTTCCCAGTGGGCCTGGGGGCACCTCATTGTTCAGGATGTGCCAGGAGTCCTCCTCAGTACCTACCATCATGCCATCGTTTTAGAATTGGGCATCCATGGCTCCCCTCCCTAGGGATTCCTCCTGGTGTGGAAAGCTAATCTCTTTGCCTGCTTCTTCCTCTTGTGTCTCCTTCTCTGTCTGTATTCTCACCCCAACTGCTGTCTCTGCTGCTTCTGCTGCATCTCACATTCAAACCCCCAACAAAGAGGCAACATCTTGGGTGGGTCAGTGGCCTCCCATTGAGCAACAATGCAGTCAGAAAGAGTCTTACACCAGGCACCCCAGGGGTCACCAGTCACCAGTTAACTACAGGACACATTGTGGCTGCTTTCCTCAGCACAGGCCTGTGGCTGTTTCAGGTGCTCACTGGATCCCACATCCTCTCCGATACGTTACTCAGAGAGTTTCGGACGCACAGTATTGCACAACTCTAGGGGGCAACATCTACAGTGAAAGGTATGTGAGCTGTGCTCCAAGAAACACCGTTCTGAAGTTGAATAGCATGGTGATGCGGGTCCCAGGTGGGCTTCAGTTGTTTGAGACTGTTTGAGGCAGTTTGAGATGGTGGTGGGCTTCTCATTATCTGGCAGCTAGAGAGCCAAGCACAAGCCTTGGCCCACTGGTATTCTAAGCTAAGGGCAAGGGCACAGTGGAAAGTATGGGTTCTATGAAAAGATGCAGGAGAGGACTTGGGAAGGGGCAGCAGGTCTGATTGCCGGAATTCCTGAGGCAGACTTTGTTATTAGAAAAGGAGGCTGCTGTTAGCTACACCTTTCATTCCTAGCTAGTAAGAGGTGAGGGACAGTTGTCAGGACAAATGAGGGAATGTGTGTGTACATACTTTGAAACAGCGGCCCACTTAAGAGGCGTTCTTTTTGCTGTTATTACAGCTGCTGCTGCAGCAACACAGCTTTGAACCCTGAGGTATGAGGCTGATTTTGGAAGCTGGGGCAGGGGTGGGGGAGAGATTCTGGCAACACAGATTATGAGAACTTATGTTCATCAACCAGGACCTGAGCAGGACTGATGAATAAGGGTCTTCTGTCTCCTCAGTAGTGACTTTAGGTTATCATGTAATTCTTGGGACCTTAGGGTCAAATGTAGGAGGCAAACAAGAATGTCCTTGCTATCACAAGGGTTATCACAAACATGTCCAGGCAGACAGTCAGCAAAGGATATACCGCACTCTGCCACACCCCCGCCGGACTCCTCTCAATTTGAGCTGTGAGGTGGCTTCATAGTACCAGTCATAAGCTCAGAGCTTCTTGGCGACAAAAGCCCAGTAGTCCCTCTTCTTGTCCACCTTGCATTTCTACTCTTCCCTAGAGAAGCTACAGTGGGTCAAGCGACTGCCAGTGTCAGGACAGGGTTCCTGCCAAGTCCATGTGCAGTTGCTTCTGGCTGGTACCAGTTCACCAGGCCAGCCTTTACTGCCACTGCCACCAGGTTACTGACTTACTCAAGCAGTTCATGCAGCGGCTATTACAGTGTAAGCAGAAAATAACCAGATGGCACTCCCTCCTCACAAGATGCTGCCACACGCTCTTGTGGCTTCAGGACTTCTTCAACCTGTCCAAGGCTGGAAGGCTGGATAGTAAATCTCCTTAACATGAAGAATTCTATAGGATAAAGTTGGCTCTGTGGGCTGGCTGCCTGTCAGACTGCCAGAAGAACAGAGCAGCCTTTCACTGAAACTTTGAACTTAATTATGTTAAGACATTTGCACCTGAAGCAGAGGAGAAAGCCAGATTGCTGAGAAGAGCCAAGCTGCTTAGGGTTCTTTTCTTGGCTCTTTAGCACTAGTTCCCTTTGGGGAAGGGTCTGCACTTGGCCCCTTCGTAGGCATCCAGGAGAAGGAGGAGTGGGGCACTCTATCAGGCACTGAGGAAAGGACCCACCCAGTGGATGGAAGACCCTAGGGTACTGATCTCACCTGAAAAGAGAAAGAACTTCGCAGTGTGAAGAGCTGTACAAGGGAGAACTGGCTCACCGGGAGGTGGTGACCCACTGGATGAGAAATGGGGGCACCTGTCAAGGGCAGGCGTTCCCCTTCAACTCCCTGGCTAGAGAACTAGCCCACTCCGGGCTCCCAAAGATCAGTATCTGTTAGTACCAGCCTGAGACTAGATGCTGGGAATGGCATAGCCCACCAGAGCCTTGGTGCTCAGCCTGTGGCTCTCTGCTCAGCTGCCTTTTTATAGAGAAAACGTGTAAGTGGCCAGGAGTCCCTTTCTTCCCACATGGCCAGGACATATCTCCCTGTTGCATCAGACAGACCTGATCCAAATCTCTGCTACTTCATTCTCTGATCTGGGAAAGTCATTTTCCTGCCCATCCTTGCCTCTTAAATGCAATGTTACAACAGGCTCCTAACTAGATTTCCTGCCTCTAGCTCTCCTCATCATCACCCTGTCCATCTTTCCAAGTAACTAGCCAAAACATGACTCAGTCTAATCACTCCTCTGTTTGGAAGCCTTCAGTGCCTCCTCACTGCCTACAAGAAACAGAAGAAGGTGGGAGAACCTTCCTTTGTGATTTGACCCCCACTGCCTCTCCGAGTCTTGTTACACTTTGTTCTGCCCACAGCTTCAAACACGGGGACTCAGAAAACATTTAGAGATGGAATGAATGAATATAAAAAGTAAAAACCTGAGCAAAAGTGCTCTGGTGTTTTTAATTTTGTAGTTACAGAGCTATCATGCTAATATCTACATAAGATTAATCATTGTTAGTGTTTTCACAGTTTCCCTGATACAAGCCTGATACACGCTGGGAATGGCATAGCCCACCAGAGCCTTGGTGCTCAGCCTGTGAGTACCATTATTGGGATGCCTGCCTTACTTCATAAAGGGGGCAAGGTTTATAGAATATATAAAGGAAATTAAGAGTCAAATAACATTTTGATCTTTGATTTTGAATTCGTCTCAGATAATGCCTACAAAAAGGATCTCAATGATTCATTCTTTTTTTAGCCAGCCAGTTCTCCAGTCAAGTTTTAAAAGGCTTGGAAGAACATGTGATTTTTTAAATATCCTGGAGTATTTTTCCAGGCCTGGGCAACTCGTGGGTCAATGCACAGCTATTTCTGTATGTAAGTAGGCTGGGAGAGTACTCTGGGTTCACAAAGGCCAGGGGCCTGACTGGCTGAGCTAGGCTTCCTTTCCCGCCCCCACCCCCTTGTGCCACAGCTGGGCACTGCAGAAGTGCAGACATGTTCTCCAGACCTACTTGTGTTTGCATACCTTTACCAGCTGCAAGGTGTTTTATTCCGAGTTGTGGTTTCTTTAGATTGTGAGAACCTTGGCTCCCATGTCCAGGTCTGAACAACACAGGCATTGGGAACTGTACCATGGAAAAGTAGCTTTGGAATACACCATTCATAAAAGAGAAATAAACAACTTCCAGTTGATTTGAAAGCCTGATATTTTTCAAGGTTTGAGTCATGCTTATAGGAGAAGATATTCTCAAATCCAATGAAGAGGAGAGAAGAATATGGACTGGCACCCAGGGGTTGAGTTCTCAGCTCAGCTCTGCAAATCACCCATTAATTTTTCTGGGCCAGGCCTTTCCCCTGCAGAGGCGCAGTACCTTTCAAGTCAGGAGGGTTTGGTTAGTTAGTTCTTGTGCTGGATGTTTTCTGTTTGCCCTCCACATCTACTCTCTGTCCTACCCTGTGCCCTGGAAGCCGACCAGTGGGGACTCTATGAATGGGCTCCTTTGCTTCCTGGCTCCTATTGTGTGCTTTGCCCAGTGGGGAGCACTAACAGGCGATCGGAGGAAGTATTGATTTCTCCTGGCTTCACCCTGTGGCATCACCAAAGGTCTGGGCACCTGGCAGGCAGCCCTCTCTGCAGGGCGCTCTGTCTCAGGGGTCTAGCAGCCTCTCCTTCCTCACCCTTTTGGGCCTAGGCATGTAAATGTGCCACTGTTACTGGTCCCAGACCACTGCACTTTGGTCCCTTCTATAAATGGTTCCCTTATTAAAGTCTCCTCAAATTACTCATTTTGAGAGTGCCATCTGTTTCCTGCCAGAACCCTGCTGGATAAGGTTCCTAAGATCTTTTCCAGCTCTGTAAAAAGATGACCACAAGCAGGGAGGAGCCAGCCCTTTAGGACTCCTGTTTTTCATTGGTGCCTCCCTGAATGGTTCCCCAAGGTCATGGGAGGGAGGAACTGGTAGCAGTACGATCTCCAGGGCACAAAGTCCCTAGGACAAGAGTCACTGTTGCCCTGGTAGACACAGACTGCTAGGAACCTGATTCCCAAAGTGCAAAGTGTGCTGCCCACTCTAGTAGTGGGGAGAGGGCAAGGGACAATCTCATCAACTGAGGCTGGACTGTCACTGCCACTCCTTTCTGCCTTTGTGACTAAGAAGTCCCTCTGAGCCTTTCCTTCCCTCCTAAACCAAAGCTGAGAATACCCACTCTGGCCCACACACAGTGGTTATGAGGTACAAATGAAGGCGTCTGTGTCAAACTGCTTTGTCGAATATAAAATGCAAGACTAAAGAGAGTTACAGTCATAAACAGCTTTTATTGTGGTAGGGGTCACAGCTGGGGCACAGAGCCCATTGGGGACATTACCCCTGCTCCTGTCCCTGCCAAAAACCCCCACTTCCTTTCGTTCTTTCCTGGTATGTGCACTTGCTGAGACATACATGGCTCTTCGAGTGTCAATTTTAGGATCAAAGCATGACCTAAGTGATACCAAATTACAAAATCATGCCATCAAACTGCAGCAGCCGCCTTCTGACATCTCTGGAATTTAGACTCTGACCTTGGGGGTCTTAGGTGGCCATTTATGGCCCTTCTAAAAGCAGCTGCTTCAAAATAGGTCTAAGGGAGGAGAATGAAGGAAATTAAGGGCATTTTTAAACCTATACATTCTTAATTATTAAAGTTATCACAGAGACTTCTTGAAATACCTGCAAAATACATTCTTGAAAACTACAAATGTCAAGTGCAATTTTCGCTCTAAGGAAAAAATTAAGAGACTTAAAGAACTTGAATCTTGTTCACTTGACACTGTTGATATTGTTCATCCGTATGCATATAGGGCACATGTGCAGGATGAGTGGAGGAGGTGAAGGAGAAAAGGATGAAAGAGTGACAGGCTGGGAGAGGACAGAGCATTAAATGCCCTGGGTGGGGGAGGGTACCACAGTGTATTTATCACACAGCAGTTAGGAACTGTACATGTATCAGTGTGGGGGGATGTTAAGAACATAGCACTTAGTGGAAAAAATAAGAATGAGATACACAGACTAATATTTCCATAAGTTAAAAATAAGTGCTCAGAAAAGTACAATGCACATTTTTCTAGCACTCCTGTAAACATAAAGATATACTTTAAGCCTGTTAGAAAGTTTGCCTGTGGGTTGAGGGGAATGGAGGTGGGCTGTGAGGATAAAGGGACATAAAAGCATGTATACATACAGGCATTTGCCTAGGTAGTGCTAGTGGTGTGCCAGGAACTATCACATATGGTAAATGCAACCCTATGCGCCTGAGATGCAAAACAAAGAAAGTCTGCAGGTTTTTGTTTTTAAGAAGTCTGAAAGCTTCTACAGTTCGGTTTGCATGGTCTTCCCCATAACCCTCAGTGTAGCAGCTAAACCACAAGTGGTTAACGGAACAAAAGTACCCTTTGTAGGGTTAGAACACAAACAGCACAAACGCTGCCTAGAAACCGCATGAAAGAAGGGATGCTGTGAGCCGCCCTTCAGGCTCACTTCTGGAAACTCACCACCTGGGAGCACCCGCCAAGTGGGCGAATGTCCATCACAGCAGGCGAGAGTATTCCAAATGTGTTTGTTTTTTTTTTTTAAATCACCTAATAGAAAGTGGAAGCTATGGCAAATGCATGTTAAACCTATAGGAAGAGACTGTATACAGTATTTTGATTGATATATCCTCTTAACATTTTAACATCTTTATCTCAGTTATTCTTTCCTAATGTTGCAGTTAACTGTATTTTTTCATTTTGCTATGTAGACTCTGTCACCATTATGTTTAATGGCTGGGTAATATTTTATTGACTAAATGTACCAACATTTATTAGCCATTCCCTCTTTGTATGACATTTAGGCTGCTTTCTGCTTATGCCACTTATAAGCAGTGCAGAGATGAAGGTATCTATGCTGCACATACAGCTTCTTCATATTTTAAATTAATCTCCGAGGACCCTGAGCATAGACAGGAAATTGAATTATTGGGTAAAGGAGTGTGCAAACACATCTATGACTCTTGGTGCAAATTACTAAATTGCTTTCCAGAAGGATAGTAACAATTTACACTTCCACTAGCAGTGTGTTCTTGGACCAGCATTGTGTTCTGTAAGTTCTTAATTGCCAATTTAAGAGCTAATGTACATTGTTTTTATTTTTGCATTTCTTTGATTAATAGTGAGGTTGAAAATTGTCCACGTTGGTTAGAGATTGGTATTTCTGTTCATTTTGCTGTTGGAGTGGTCTTGGGTTATTCTTTTCCATATATATGCAGCCTTTACTCAATATCGATATTTAGTCTTTGTCATAATTACTACAACTATTTTGTTTTCCCTTTTAGAATTTGAAATTTTACATAAAGTGTTTTTCTTTAAATAAACCGATACCAATTCATTGGTGTTTCTGTTTACTTTGTTGGGCTAAATGAAAATGAAGATACCCTTTTTGCTAAATTCAAGAAAGAAAGTTCACAGCATGGTATGATGAAAAATGCATCAAATTGAAGGCTTTGAAGGTAGACAAAGGTTCCAGTTCCTGCCCCTGTGGTGTCCTGGCTGAGGAAATCATCGAAGCTCTCCAAGCCTTGCTGAATTCATTTCTGCCATGGAAATGATACCCAACTTCCGTTTGTGGGACTGGGATCATGAACAAACACTGGCATAGCAGATGCCCAATAAACCTGGGTGCTCTTCCCACTCCCTGTTTTCCAGATCCTAGGGCTGAGCAGGTCTTTCAGGGTGGCCAAGTGGCTGTTTCAGAGAAATGGGCTTCAGGGCTCACCCCAGACTGCCTGTGGCTTGCCCAGCACTGCCCTGGGGCTGGCCATTTCCTTTCAGGCAGGAGGGCCAGGGACATGGCAGTGACTGTGCTTCTTGCTAGTAGCTCTGAATAGTGGAGCTGTTGTTCTGGCATATCTGGTAACCAGCTTCCTATTTTTTGTAGTGGTGGTCCTTTAGTCAGCAGTAGGAGGGAAAGAAATAGTCCTGGATGGGTAACCTCAGTTTTGTAATCCTTTTGCAGGAAGAAATGGTGGCCCTTTCCACCATGGACTCTGTGATCACGAGGCTTCATGACCTTGAGCTGGGTCATAAGGCCAAGTCCCACATTTGGGGAGGGAATGAGGAGACAGCGAGTCACTATTGCTTGTAATTCAGGATTGTGGTGCCCGTGAACTAATGGCTAATGTAAATGCATGTTGATTAAACATTAAACTGTTATTTCCCACAAAGTGAATGGTATCACACATTCGCGTTCTCACATTCTAGGAAGAATAATTAGGACATGATCACTGGGGCTAGACTGCCTGAATTCAAATCCCAGCTCCACCATTTTTAGCACTATGACTTTAGGCAAGTGACTTAACTTCTATGCTTCAATTTTCTCATCTGTAAAACGGGGAGAATAATAGTACCTCCCTCAGAGGGTTGTTGTAAGGATTCAATGAGGTAATGTGAGTAAAGTATTAGCAGTGTTCTAGGCCACATAGTAACCACACAATAGTTTGTATAAAGTCTGAATATTTTGGCCTGGCGCAGTGGCTTACACCTGTAATCCCAGCACTTTGGGAGGCCGAGGCGGGTGGGTCACCTGAGGTTAGGAGTTCGAGACCAGCCTGGGTGAACCCTTGTCTCTAATAAAAATACAAAAAATCAGCCGGGCATGGTGGTGGGCACCTGTAATCCCAGTTACTCAAGAGGCCGAGGCAGGAGAATTGCTTGAACCTGGAGGCGGAGGTTGCAGTGAGCCAAGATGGCGCCATTGCACTCCAGTCTGGGCAACAAGAGCAAAACTCTATCTCAAAAACAAACAAACAAACAAACAAACAAAGTCTGAATATTTTACTTGCTTAACTCCAGTTGAATTCATGGTAAAGGTAATTTGGTAAAATTTCTCAGTTCTTTAGAAGTAGACAGTATTTATGAATAATCTGCATGAAGTGTATATTTAAATGTATTTCTTAAAAGTTAGCTATAAAATATTTTTAAATTAAGCTTTTCTTTTTATCTGCTTTGATTCTAAAATTCAGGGCTGTATTCCCATGAAAAAAGTTTGCTTCCCACTGAAATAAATGCCTCTTTGTCCCAGGGAAACACATAGAGTCTGAATTACTCCATTCCACAGGGTGGGGGTCAAGGGGTGATGGAGAGAGGTGTGAGCTCACCACATGTGAATGTGGTCCCTGCTGTCTGGGGGAGGTAAGACCCTGGGTTACAGCTCTTCCCAAGCTCTAGTGGTTCCAAGGTTGAGGCTCCTGCTTCCCCTGCGGTGGGAAGGCAGGCGTCTGCCCCTGGTTTATGACTGTAAATGGATTTGCTGGAGGATGTTGTTGTCCCGTATTTCAGGGGTACTAACAGAAAGGTAGACCTTACAAAAAACAAACAAACAAAAAGAAATGCACACCTTAGAGTGTGCACATGCGGTCACTTAAGTCACTTAATGCCCTTGCTTCCTTCAAAACAGTTATCATAGGAGATTGACTTGGTTTATTGCTATACTCAGGAAATCAAAGCTGAGGGCAAGCCCCAGATGGGATTACAGTGACTGCTGCATTAGCTTTTCCACAGTGTGGTGGTTTGCCAGTGACTGAGTTCTAAGTTAAGAGGATAGTACTCTTCAGGTTTTACAAACTGGGGAAGCTCACACCTTTAAGTAACAATTTTCAGTGCCTTTGGAACTTCAGAACTGAGTCAAGGCTGCAGAGTGGTGACTTCCCTTTTGTTACTCTCTGAAAACTGGGAGAGAATTAAGAGCAGGGCCTGCAAGATGTGGGAGCACAGAGCCTTGAGGGAAGCAGAGCCGTGGAGCTTACACAGAGAAGGCTGAGGGGTGAGGGAATAATGAAGCGTTCTTTATCTGGATTAGCTACAGAGTAGCTGTTTCTAATTCCACTGAACCCCCAACAAGAACCTTTGGCAAATAACAGGGATTTTTGTTGGAGAAAAATGTTTGTCTGGTTGAATGTTTTAGTGGGTTTCCATTTCAGATTCTCTTTCTGAGAAGGGCAAGAAGATGAGTGGCAGAAGAATCAGGACGTTGTCTACACACCTGGGTGGCAGGTGTAGCCCTCGCTAGAGAGAGAAGGAGCACAGCCAGGCACGGTGGTTCACGCCTATAATCCCAGCACTTTGGGAGGCCAAGGTGGGTGAATCACTTGAGTTCGGGGGTTCGAGACCAACCTGGGCAACATGGTGAAACCCCGTCTCTACTAAAATACAAAAATGTAGGCCGGGCGCGGTGGCTCAAGCCTGTAATCCCAGCACTTTGGGAGGCCGAGGCGGGTGGATCACGAGGTCAGGAGATCGAGACTATCCTGGCTAACACGGTGAAACCCCGTCTCTACTAAAAATACAAAAAACTAGCCGGGCGTGGTGGCGGGCGCCTGTAGTCTCAGCTACTCGGGAGGCTGAGGCGGGAGAATGGCATGAACCCGGGAGGCGGAGCTTGCAGTGAGCCGAGATCACGCCACTGCACTCCAGCCTGGGAGACACAGCGAGACTCCGTCTCAAAAATAAAATAAAATAAAATAAAATACAAAAATGTATTAGCTGGGCATGGTGGCCGGCGCCCGCAGTCCCAGCTGCTCGGGAGGCTGAGGCAGGAGAATCACTTGAACCCAGGAGGCAGAGGTTGCTGTCAGCCAAGTATGTGCCACTGTGCTGCAGCCTGGTCCTGATACACTTAGAAGTCAAAAACCGTCATTAGGGAAACCTCTTCAGTTAACTACAGTTCTGCATATTCGTCTGTTACTCTAAAAGCATCCCAATTTATATTGTCTTTGGAGGGAGTGAGGGGACCTAACCTCCTTTCACAGCCCAAGTGGGGTCCACCCAGGAGTGAGAAAGGGTGGCATGGCTCCCCCTAGTGGAGAGGAGGCCGGTTCCTTCCTGCACTCAGCCCTGGCCACTCCTACCTTCCAGGCATGTGTTTTCAGGCCTGAAGTGTAAGGTCTGAAGTAACAGGATTTGTAGTACTCAGCCTCTTGTTGCTTTTGAAATCTTTTCTTTATAGGCCATTTTGATTTAAGGAGTCTCTGGGTGAGGGAGAGGCTCAGTAAACAAACTAGATGTTACGCAGGCTGCAAGCTACCCAGGCACAAGATGACCACACGAGGCTGAGGCACCCGTGTGTGTTCAGGATGGGAAAGAAGGGAAATGATGCTAGCTGAGGCCAGGTGTGTGTTGTGGGGGCATGTGGTACTGGGTACGTGGGAGTGAGCTCTGTCTTCAGTAATAACAAGGGCAAAAATGCACTGGAATCCAGTTATTTTGAAGGGAACTTGGCACTATAAACAAGGGGACCTTGACTCTTAAGGATTTTGTGAGAGCCTGGCAAGTTAGTAACTTGCCTATTCCCTTAATATTTATTGAGCATCAGCTACACATTAGGCACTATGTGTTAAACCCTCACAAGTCTAGTTTGCTGTTTCTGTCATCCTGTCTTCTCATCCTCATAGCCCCAATACCCAGCTCTAGTATGTTGCCAGCAATGGCTTCCATTTATCAAATAATTGTTATCTGCTAGCTACTGTCCTAAGTGTATTACAAGCATTATTCCATTTAATCTTCACAAAAATTTTCCTTTCACGTATAAGGAAATTGAGGCTCAGAGATCTTAGATAGTTTGATTAGAAGTAGTTTGATAAGTGTATAAATGAAAAACGGTATTTGGCCAGATGTGGCAGCTTACACCTGTAATTCCAGCACTTTGGGAGGCTGATGTGGGCAAATTGCTTGAGCCCAGGAGTTTGAGACCAGCCTGGGCAACATGGCAAAACCCCATCTCTACAAAATGCATAAATTAGCCAGGTGTGGTGGCATGTACCTGTAGTCCCGGCTACTCAGGAGGCTGAGGTGGGAGGATCACTTGAACCCAGGAGGTAGAGGCTGCAATGAACCGAGATTGTGCCACTGCACTCCAGCCTGGGTGACAGAGTGAGACTCTGTCTCAAAAAAGAAAAAAAAATTTTTTTAAACCTAGTTCTACCTGATTTATCCACTACCTTACTTGCCTTCTAAATGAGCAAACAATGCAAGACTCTGGCTATGACCTCTATATTCAGGCTGGCTGGAATATTTTGGACTAAAATCAGTAGGTAGCAAGACACAGTGCCTAAATCCCTGCCTTTTTAATCTGGAAAACAGAGGGGGGATGTTGTTTGATTTCCTTAGAAGATTGTCTTGCTTTTGAGTAGAAATGAGAATTGGGGAGACTTGCAGTCTGGAAGGATTTATTAATCTGTTTGTTCTAATTTCAAATCAGAATTTGAGTGACCTAGTCTATCTGCCTCATGTTATAGATGAAGAAATTGAGGTCCAAAAAGGGGAAGAACCTTCTCTGGGATTAGACAGAGAGTGAGGATATTGCTCCAGGAATCTACCAACGTTGATCTTCCTCTGGTGAACATATATGTGCCTGAGTTTCTGAACTTGCTTTTCCATTACATTGCTCTTTTGCCAAAATGACGCTTTCTTAATTACTGTTGCTGTATAATAAGTTTCAGTATCCAGCGGGACAAGTCTATTATTGGTCTTTTGCATTTCCATATAGATTTTAAAATCAGCTTATCTGTTTCCAGTTTCTACAAAATGAATAAACAAAAACCGCTATGGTTTTCATTGAGATTGCATGGATTCTATAGGCGAGTTTGGAAGAATTGATGTCTTCACAGTATAGAATCTTTAAAACCATGAACATAGTATATCCCTCTTATTTATGGGCTTTAAAAATTTCTCCAAATAACATTTTAGAATTTTCTGTGTAGAGGTCTTGTTACATATTTTTATTTACTCCTATATATTTTATATTTTGGTTTTATTGTAAATTGCAACTGAAAATTGTTCCTTTTCCAAATGTTTATTATATTTTCAAACTATGTATCTCCCAACTGTTTAGTTTAGAAATTTATCTGCAGATTCTTTTGGATTTTCTACACATATGATCAAAATATCTGTGAATTAGGGTTTTTTTCTCCTTTCCCCTACGTCTTTTTTCCCTGTTTGATGTTAAATAGAGGTAGTGATGCAGGCATTCTTGTCTTATCCTTGATCTTAGCAGGAAGCCTTCAGTATTTCACCATCAAGTATGATATGTGCTGTAATTATTTGTAAATACCGTATCAGATTTAGGAAGGTCCTATCTAGGCTTAGTTTGCAAGATTTATTATAAACGGTCCTTGAATTTTATCATTATTTTTCTGAATCTATGGATATGATCATTTGATTCCCCCCTTTATTCTGTTAATATGATGACTTGCATCCCTGCAATAAAATTAATTTGCTAGTGACATATTATCATTTTCATATACTTTTCTGGATTCAGTTTCCTCCTATTTTATTCAAGGTTTTGCTCCTAAGAAGGATTTTTTACTATAATTTCACTTTTTTGTAATGTCCTTGTCAGATTTTTGTGTCATGGTTTGGTTAGACTCGCAAAATGAGTTGGGAAGTGTTTTTTGTTGTTGTTGTTCTCTGGAAGAGTTTATATAAGATATATATGTTCTTTTTTTTTTTTTTTTTTTTTTTTTTTTTGAGACAGGGTTTCACTCTATTGCTTAGGCTGGAGTGCAGTGGTGTGATCAAGGCTCACTGCAGCCTCAACCTGCTCCTGCCCTCAAGCAGTCCTCCTGCCTTGGCCTCCCAAAGTGCTGTGATTACAGGCATGAGCCACCATGCCCAGCCAGTGTTCTTTCTTTCCCAAGAGTTTGTTTAACATTGTTGTTATTTGTTCTTTAAATGTTTTTATATTTTCTCTTGGTATTTTGATGATATTCTAGTGCCTTCTGGCTGTTAGTATTTTCATTAAATGAATTGTTGATCTAATTGTTACTCCATTGATGATAATCTGTTTTTCCTCCCCTCTGGCTGCTTTTAAGATTTTCTCTTTGTCTTTGGTGCTGAGCAGTTTACTATGATGTGCTTACGTATAGTTTTATTTTTGTTTATCTGTTTGAGATTCATCTATTTAAGATCTTGAATCTGTGTTTGATGTCTTCAGTTTTAAAAAATTCTTGGCTATGTCTTCTACTCAATTCTCTCCTCTCCTGTGACTCTAATTATATATCTATTAGTCCTGCTTACTACCTCTTTATCTTTTACCCTTTCATCTTTATTTTCTATCCTTGTGCCTGAGTTTCAAACTAGATTTTGCTTTTGACCTATCATTTAGTTCACTAATTTTTCTTCAAGCTATAAAGTGCTATTAAACCTCCTTAATTTTAGTTATTTTATTTTTAAAATCTAGAATTGCTGGGTTTTGTTTTGTTTCTAGTTCTCTGAGAAACTTCAATTTTATCTTTTACCTCTTTGGACTCTTTAAGCATAGTTTAAAAAAAAAAAAAAAAAATCCCATATCTAATAACACCTTTATTTGTAGCCTTTGTGAGCTGTTTCTGTTGCCTGTTGTTTTACTTGGAATATACTACATTCATCTTGTCTTATATCCTCATATACCTAATTATTTTTTTATTAAGTGTCAGACATGATAGGTGAAAACTTCTAGAAATAATCTGAGGCCTTGAATGATGTTATCTTTCCTTAGGGAGAATTTATACTTGTCTCTGGCAGGCACCTGGGGCACTATGAATCTGGTATGACTGTGATCTCATTTTCAGAGATTGAGAGGGCTTCTGAGAACCAGTCCACTTTTTGTGGTTTACCTTTAGTCTTAGGGTATAACCCTTGGAGAATGGAACTCCAATTTCAGTCTGCCTCACTCACAAGCTGTCCAAAGTGCTGCTCAGCTTCTCAGACTCTTTCAGAAGTGGCAGGTATCCCAACAGAAAGAGTGTCCCTAAATCCCAGGCAGACCTCTCTGGATTTCTCTCTTCATCAGAATCTTGGCCCCATTATTCCTCACTACCTGCTAATTCTCCATAACTTGAAGGAGAATTTTTTAAGTGTTTTTCTAGCTTTAGAGTTAGTTAGAGCTATAACATTATTTCAGGGGTTTTTTACTGTGGTGCTTTTATTCACATGGTACTTGTTGATTGAATCTTGTCCCCCAAAAAGATATGTTGAAGTCCTAGCTCCTAGTGCTTCAAAATGTTACCTTATTTGGAAACAGAGTCATTGCAAATGTAAGTAGTTAAGGTAAGGTCATACTGGAGGAGGGTGAGCCCTTAATCCAATATGACTGCTGCCCTTATAAGAAGAGAAGAAGAGACACAGACACACACAGGGAGAAGATGATAGAGGCAGAGATTAGAGTGATGCATCTACAAGTCAAGGAACACCAAGGATTGCTGGCAAACACCAGAAACCGGAAGTGACAAGGAAGAGGCATGGCCCTCCTGACAGCTTGATTTCACACTTCCAGCCTTCAGAATTGAGAGACAATAAATTTCTGTTGTTTTAAGCTATCCAACTTGTGGTACTTTGATATGGCAGCCCTAGAAAACTAATACAGTGCTTTATAATGTACAGAGTACTTTCCCATAACCGTATTGTTTGTTCTGCACAACCCTCCTGGCAGGGAGGCAGAAGGACAGGTGATGCTAGATGGGATCAGAGTTAGAGAAACTGAGGCCTAGAGAGGAGGCATCAACAATCTGGGTGCCATGAGTCACTGGCAGTTTGGATGGTACCTGGGTGTCCTGCTGCTTTCTACTCCACTGACATGCTGCAGGTTTTCTCCAGCTTCCTCACATCTTTCTAGTGTCGTAGGTATAAGGAAATTCCAAGTGACCCTGTGCTGATGCCTGTTGCTTTATAGGTGGAAAGGACAGAGTATTTTATTGAATGGGCTGTGCACATATTCATCTGTTCATTCATTTGTTCAGCAGACACTTCACTGAGCACTGAGGTCCTACGCCTGGGTGCCAGCACAGTACAGAGAGGGACAAACACAAGAGGGACAGAGCAAGAACTCAGTCCCCTCCCTGAGGAGCTCACAATCCAGTGGTCAAGAGGATACATGTTCACATGTACATGTTTATGGTAGAATTTAGCAGGGTATGAATAATCTTGCTAATGTAAAGTGAGCTTTCCTCCTGGTTTATGTACAAATGAAAACTAAGAAAGCATTTGTATGTTCTGTTTAATAGTTATGGCACATCTTTTGCCCTAAGGTGTTAACACTTTCGTTGTAATTATTTAGAAAATTATCTGCTGATAAATTGTCCTAAATTATATCCCAGTATAGATGAATAAATTGAGATCGTATTAGGTTAATATCTCGTTGGAAATGTAGCCTTACAGCAAATGCCAGACCATAATGTGCTGATATAGTTTTACTATTAAACGTTTCCATTTAGTACACAGTGTCACTCACTCATCAAATTTTTATTTAGAACTTTCAGAGGGATATAAAGGAAGCATCAGGCAGCTGCTGCCCTCAGCCACAAACTATCAGCAATGAAACATTTGTTCTTTAATTCCTTCAACCTTAATTTGAGTATCCAGGCACTGGGGATATGAGCATTCATGTGTTGAATAGTATATAAATAAGTAAAGTATAAAATTTATTGTGATTGTATTTGACAGCAGATATCGGAGAAAATTGCTGAATGAGTCAAGGACCCCAAGGGCATAGCAGGATTTAGGGAGGAGAAGTATGGGTTAGAGTTTTCACAAAGAATTTCCAAGTTTTGTAGAATTATTAATAGTTCTTAAAATATAAGAACAAGTAGGGGATAAAGGAAGATCTGAGGGGATTCTAAGTGAGGGGAGACGGGGAGCAGAGACAAGGAGGAAACAGGAAGCATAGAGAAGGGTACCCCAGGAGGGGCATATGCTAAATATACCCAGTTATATGCATGCTTGCTCACTGAATAAGATAACAAATCTCAGGACCTGGGCCTAAGATACAGTCTTCTCTTTGCCTCTAACCAGCCAACTCTTGATATTGTGCAGGTCACTTCATTTCTCTGCAACTTCATTAAAGAACTCAAAAATCTATCTAGTGTCAGGAAATTCTGCAAAATCTAATTTGTGAATCCCCTTCTGTACCCACTCAGCCTGTCCCCATTGCCTGTCTCATCCAGCCAGTGCCTTTGCCAGCTTTGGAAGTCTCTGTGTCTGCTCCAGAAAGCTGGAGTCCTTGTGGCCTCATGTGAAATATTTCCCATGCCTTCTTGCACTTTCTGTATTTCTTGGAGCTCTCTAGCCTGTAAATGTGGTCTGCCTCTAGAATTGTCATCTGGGCTGGCATTTCTAGAGAACTCTTTCATTCTATCCTTCAATCACCTTCTATGTTCATATTAATCGGTTCTTACAATAGTTCTCCCATCGTGTGTTCTCTTGATTAAATATGATCACAGACTTCATCTGGGTAAAGCAAAACTGATGTTTCCTTACAGTGACTCTAAGGGATTGTATTCTTTAATTGTGGTAGAGTTTTGTTTTGTGCTTGTTTGTATCTGATACAGGCTTAAATAAAGGACAGTGCCTGGAGCTTGGAAACAATTTGATTCCTTCACCCAACAAACATTCAAACTGTATGTGATCTGGGCCCCATGCTGAGAACACTGTTCTCTACCCCAGGACTCCCACTCTAGGAGGGGAAACAGGCCCTGCAGCATAAGAAAACACTAAGGGACATTGTGGAGAGTCGTGTTTGCCTTTAATTGTAATAGAATTTATGGCAATGGGATTATTTATCATTAAAAAGATTATATGTAATATAATAAGTAAGTTCTGTGTAATAGTGGTTGTTAAATGGCTCTGAAAATCTCTTGTTGACTGAATGGATTCCATGCAGTTCTTCCTGACCCCTAGTCGCTACCAGGGCCTTTCCCCTACCCCCCACCAAGCAGCTCTTTTTAATTTATGTTTTGTATTAACTGTCCTTATAAGAATTACTGTTTAAAAAGGCTATCCATTGATATTTTAAAGTTTGGAAACTATACTATAGAAGATGCTTCATCATAGACTCCTGGACTCTGTTGAGAAGCTGCATTTTGGGATCTTCTAAGCAGAGGATTTTCCTTCTCAAGAAGCTGCTCTGAGATAGGACCCCTCTCCTTGGACTATTTAGAACAGTTTCCAGCATAGAGTTTACAGCTTTCCCTTCTCAGGAGAACAGTATTGGAATTTTGCCTCAAGTTGATCATTAACACAACGTGATAGAAGGACAGGTTCTCTGAATATATTTTCACCTCCAACTTTTTTTAAAAAGTGAAGTGTAAGGTAGAAACCAGAATAGGAAATAGGTGAAGCAGGTGTTGAGGGCCATTTCCCGAAAGGATTACTTAATAATAGCAGGTGTTTTCTAATCCAAAACCAGGTCCTAGAGAAGGTGAGAAATTGGTGGAAGGCTGCAGTTTCAAGAGCTGGAGAATTGGTTAGCCGGAAAAAGCCTACAGCGGAGGAAGGATCAGCAGAGATGGAATGGGAAAGGGGGTCAGGGTTTCCCTTCCTCAGGATAATGGAGTTTCCATCAGCATCTGTTCCTGGAGCCTCTCCTGAATTCTAGGAGTTGTGCTTGGCTGGGCCCTGGGGGAAACAGAGAAGGAAGTTGGGTTTGCATGAGTAAGCCAAGTGAAAGCCCACAGGATAGCTGGAGAAGGGAACTGGCTAGAAGGTCGGGAGCCCAGAGAGCTAATTTTAAAGAATGGGGAATTATGGAAGCCCTGGGGATGTTTTCGTCTCTTAGTCTCTGATGGGGGCTTCTATTTGCTTCCTATATATATGCTATAAAAAAGCCACCACAAACTCAGTGGCTTTTAAACAATACAAATTTATTCTCTTGCAGTTCTAGAGGATGGAAGTAAACCAGTCTCACTGGGTTAAAGTCAAGATGTTGTCAGGGCTGGTTCCTTCTGAAGGCTCTGAAATTGTTCAGAGGAACAATCGCTAGATAAAGGCAGGGATTCGTGATCTCCACTTGAGGCCTTTGAGGATGTGCTCGGGTACCTTGTCTTGAGGGCAGAACCAGCCTGGACTGTTGCCAGAGATGAGATCCCCAGACCTTCCTTTCAGCAGATGGAATGTGCCCTGGTATGCACCAGGTCTTGGTGAGACTGAGCATTGTGGGGGCAGCCTCTCCAGAGTTGACTTGTCTGGTGCTGGAAGCAGGAATGTGAGCTGCTGCAACTGCATTAGGAGGAAACAGTTCTCCTCCTTTTAATTGGCATCTTTGGTAGTTCTGTAGCTTTACTGCACCGCAGATCAGCTGTGTTTCCCCAGGCCACCATCTGCCCTGATGGTTTAACATCAGGGTGGCAGGCTGCAGAGGTCCTGTCAGGTGACCTAAAGACTGAGCCTGTGTGACCTGGGAAGCAGTACTCTGAGACCCCCAATTGAGGGACAGGAGTGACCAGTAAGATTCCTAACGGGAAGATAGATGTCAGGGAAACAATTGGGCCAGGATCTCCTACTGCTCCATTCCATGGGGAGATTCTCCCTCTGCTCAGAATGTCTTTTTATTAAAGCAGCTAGCAGGCTTCCTTACATTAGATGCCAGATAAGTCTTTACTAAGAGACCACCATTCTTTTTCCTTGCAAATGTGGCTCTGTTGAGTTACAGATTAAATCAGCCCTTATGGGCTAGCATGGACACTTTGTCACTCCTTATTACGTGATATTTGTAGGAAATAGCATTCCAGGTTCCAAACAAGGGATTGGCACAGGAAGCTTGGGAACACAGTTGACTCACCAACAAGGGCTTTGCCACTCCTGGTCTGAAGCACTAAGTGTGTTTCTGTGTGAGGGCTGCCTTCAAGGCTGCAGTCCAGCATAGGCTCATAGCCCACAGGCTTGGCATTCAGGCCTGTGGATGTTTGACAAGCAGGGCAGTGTTTCCACTGGGGACAGTAAGGGTGAGTTCACCAAGCTTCCTTCACTGCCCTGTGTTACTTTATCTTGTGTAACATGACAAGAACCCAGTCTGAGCCTTGCAGAGCTACCGAGGGGCTATAAGCAGGAAGGGGGCCTAACCACATCTGCATTTCAGAAAAGATCGTTCTAGGGGAGGAGAAACCTGTAATCAGACTGTTGCAAAGGTTCCGTGGAGGGAGGGACAGTGGCATGGGACAGGATGACTGCTGAGCATATGGGGAGAAGAGCCTGGGCCTGGCAGCTGGCTGGCTGTAGGAGACGCAGGAGGAAAAGCTGAGGGTGGTATCCACATTTCTGGTGTTCTTGGGGTGACATTGAAGTAGTCAGCTGGAGAGAGGAGCCTTGAGCTCTTCTTTTGGGAAACCCTGAAAATGCTGTAAAGACTTCCAGAGAACTGCCATCCCAACTGATAGTTCAAACGTGTTCTTAAAATATCTGATCTTGGCAGAGTGGGACTCTGTGTAGGAAGAATCACATGGTACTTCTTATTCCATGTTCAGTCCCCAGCGTGTGGTGTCTATTTTGAAATATGTGGTTTATGCAATTTTATTGAGAGGTTTCTTAGGGTCATTTGTTAATATTTTTCCATTTATAAAGGTATTATATAGTCTATAAAATTCCAGGTTAGGGAACAAATAACTTTCGAGCATTTCTTAAACATTTCTTATAAAGCCATATACTGTTGTGGGAATTCAAATTGTACAGTTAAAAACTATAGGCTGTCGGCAATGACATTTTAATGTGCATATTTCCATCTGAATGATTAACTGTCAGTTGATACAAACAAGCCTTCTAAGTATTCCTTGCTTTTCTCTGTTTTTTTTTTTAAATCAAACAACACACTTATAAACCGATACAAAATTCACACAGTATTAAATCACTCATTTAGGCTATCAGAGCCATGATAGCAGGAAGGGAACAACACAAACATACAATTGGATGACATCTTCACCATTAATCCCAAAACATCTGTGAGTATGCATGAGAGCTGATGTCTGTTTGGAGCAGAATGTTGCAAGCATAAATTCTTCTCTTTTACTTCTCATTAAAACAAAACGAAACAGAGAAGAGTTTCTATGTTTGAAAACTGGGAGTAAGGACAACAGGCGTCTTGCCATATGGCATTCAACCCAGTCCAAGGTGAGAGTTTCTTCGTCCTAAAACTCTTGAGATGAGAATTCAGTTTATTATGATTCATACTAAGGCTGTTTCCATTATTCGGCCTAAAGAGAGAATAATATTGTGTATCCTGTTTATATGATGAAAGTAAGTTTTTCTAGGCCTGCCATTTGCTTTTCTGTTCATTATGGTTACTATCCCACAATTGGAAGACTTTTTTTAATCTGTGTGTACAAGGAAATCAAAGGGTTATGAAGTGCACAGTTGATATTTGAGAAACTGAAAAACAGTGACGTGCGATAAAAATGCCAAAAGCTTTTACTTTTACTGGGAGACTTCCTTGTTTTGTAATTGCCAGCTTTTCCAACAAGGGTGTACAAGAGGGCACCCTAAGAAATTATCTTCATGAGGAACATGTAAAATGTCCTGAGGACCATATTGATCTTCCTTCCTCCACAACGGGAAAATAACAAAAGTAAATATTTGGGGCCAGGTTTATTTTGGTCAGATAAGTTCCAGTCTGGTTTCTAAAATTAGGGATTCTATGGAATGCAAGTGGTTTGGGGCATCCTGCCGGAGAACTTTGTCTCAGGGATATGTAGTTTCTTATGTGTTGTTGCTTGCTTGGAAATGTGCATCTAAACCTTCCCTCACGTCTGCCCATCTGTGCAGGTAGGAAAGCTCTACCCAGCTAATTTTGGTAGGCTCTCGCTGTCCTGCCCTCACCAGCATGACCTCTTCTTAGATGCCGCTCTGAGCCTGCTGTCTGTCCTTCATACACCGCCAGACAGGTCTTCCAAGAGCACAGCTCTCATCCTGTCCCTGTTTCTCCTCAAAGCATTCACTGACCACCCCCTCCCTCAACTGCTTTTACGCTAGAGGCCCTTCCCCACTCTGGTCTCACCTGGTGGTACATCCTCTGCCACCAGCCAAACTGTCCTCCTTGTTGCCTCCTGTAACTTTCCATTTCTCACTCATAAACATCCTTCCCTGTCCCCTCTGTCCATCCTTCCCTGCTCAGTTGTAGTTGCCCCCATCCCCTCTCCCCACAACAGAAGACTTCCCTGCCCAGGGAAGCCTACCCCTCTGAATATTTGCCTGCACCATCCATCACTGTCTCTTTCCCTCAATGTCCACTGCAAAGGAGATACTCAGTAGACATTTCTGTGTAGCCCTCCCTTTTGGCATGAGGTTTCCCCCTTCTAGAAGCTGTTCTTGTCCTGTAAAAGGCATACCCTCCAAGCATTGGTTCCTGGGCTTGTCTTTCTCCTTCCCCCAGACTCATTGAGCTTTCTATAGAACGTAGCAGTGGCAGCAGCTACCCTTCACCTCCCGCTGGGGCTTGTTGGAGGGTGTAGGGCCTGCATTCACAGGGCCTTGCCTTCATCTATCATCTTGGGTAGAATAGGAACAAGCAGGGCTGTCTTCCTGGGCTTGCAACGTAGGCCCTGCAGAGGCCTCAAACTTGTTTTAATACTCCGACCTTCTTACTTTTTGAACAAAGGGCCCTGCATTTTTAACAAATGATCCCACAAAGTATATATCCAAACCTGAGAACAGAGCAGGTAAGCAGAAGGGTTGCTGGTTGGGGTACATGTGGAGGCTGGTGAAGGGTGTGTGACTGAGAATGGGAAAAGGAGGAATGGAAGAGATGCACTAGTTGTGAAGCACTTTTCTTGCACGCGTGACAGTTCTCCAGTACACACACACACACACACACACACCACTCTTTAACTTCTTCCCTGCTTTGCTTTGATCCACAATACTTAACACTATGTGACATACTCTATATTTTACATGTTTATTTATTGTCTGTCTCTTCCCACTGGAATTGAAGCTCAATAAGGGCAGGAATTTTTGTAAGTGTTGTGCACGTATCTATTCCACAGTTCTTGACACATAGTAAATGCCAAATAAGCAAGTGTTGGATGAATTCACTGCCCTTTGGGGGCTGGCATTCCTGCTACATGGGGTGATCAGTGGTAGTTGGGGAGAGGTCTGTGAGGCCATGGGAAAGTCACAGAGGAGACTGCAGGCCAGCTGACAAAGGGAAACTAAAAGGTACCACACAATTAAGTGGGGCAAATACTAGCAGAGCCCAAGTGAGCAGAGCAGCAGGAGCTAGTCAGAGATCTTCATAAAAGCCATGCCAGGGAACTGAGAGCAACAGCCAAGGTGGATGGTAAGATCATAAGTTTCCAACCCACATGAGAAACACTTATTTTTTTCATTCCTGCCCCAACCATGAACCATGGGTCAGTGCTAGCAAATAAATTATTTATTAAGGAATTATTTTTCTTTTTGGCCTAGATCATGATGTCAGTCCTTTGAAAAGGATTATGGAAGACTCTTGAGGCATTCTTGGAGGTGATTATTCCTGAATGCAGTTGTGAACCAGTTTTTGGTTTGAATGAATTGAGAGCAGACTTTAGATATGGTTACATTTTCTTTGCAAAACTAATGTGGAATATTCTGGATGAACTGGCTTGCTACTTTAACAAATCATTCTAATTAAACATCATGGGAAGAAGTTTGATCCAATTATGGCAGATTTTAGATGAATTGTATCACTGAATTGTGACTTTTGTCCATAGATAAGTATAAGAAGCAAATGCATTTATTATCTGGAGGAGGCTTGCAGTGCTCAGTGTTACGCAATAGTGATAGTGAGCCAGGAGTGAACAAGCTCCTCCACTTGGGTCACTCACAGGCCAGAGTGGGTGGGAAAGATATCCCACAGGGTGATGATGATAATGACAGAAGGCAGAAAACTATAAGTTTTGCAGTCCAACAAACCTGAGTTCAAATTCCAATTCTACTACTTAGTACATCCTTGGGCGAGGTCTAAGTACTTCACTTCTTGGTCACGTCTTGTCCAGTAAAATGGGGGTAATGGTACCGGCTGAGTATCCCTAATCCAAAGTCCAATTACTCTAAAATCCAAATATTTTTGAATGCTGATATGAAGCCACGAGTGGAAAATTCCGCACCTGACCTCATGGACTTGAATAGATATTTCTCCAAAGACATACAAGTGACCAACAGGTATGTGAAAAGATGCTCAAAGATATGGTGGGTCAAAGTCAAAACTTTGTTTCATGCACAAAATCATTAAACATTGTGTAAAATTGCCTTCGGGCTATGTGTTTAAGGTATATATATATAACATAAATGAATTTTATGTTTAGATTTGGGTCCCATCCCCCAGATAACTCATTATGTATGTGCAAATATTCCAAAATCCAAAAAAATTTGAACACCAAAACACTTCTGGTCCCAAGTATTTTGGATAAGGGATCTTCAGGGTACCACATGTGGTGAAGACTGCATAAGGTTGGCATGTGAGCCACTGGCATGAGTATAGCAGGCATTCCATCAGCAGTAATTGTGGCTTCTCCCAAGGTCAGTCTTTTTTTAACTGTGGTTAAAAAAAAAAAAAAAAAAAATATATATATATATATATATATGTGTGTGTGTGTGTGTGTGTGTATAAAATGAAATCTAACCTCTTAAGTTTTTAAGTGAACAGTACAATCTTATCTATATTGCACATTGTTGTACAGCAAATCTCTAGAATTTTTTCATTTCATTGACTGAAACTCTAGACTCATTGAACAGTAACTCCTCATTTCCCCCTTCTCCCAACCCTTGGCAGCCACCATTCTGCTTTATGCTTTAGATACCTCATGTAAGTGGAGTTTGCCTGCATTAGATACCTCATGTAAGTGGAATCATATAATATTTGTCCTGTGACTGGCTTATTTCTCTTTGTATAATATCCTTCATCTATGCTGTGGCACATGTCAAAATTTCTTTCCTTTTTAAGGCTGAATAATATTCCATTGTATGCATGGACCACTTTTTCTTTATCCATTCATCTGTCAATGGATGTTTCAGTTGCTTATTGTAAATAGTGCTGCAGTAAACATGGAGTACAAATAGCTCTTCAGGATTCTGTTTTCAGTTATTTTGCATAAATACCTAGAAGTGGAATTGCTAGATTACATGGTAGTTCTACTTTTAACTTTTTGCAGAAACTCCATACTGTTTTCCACAGCAGCTATACCATTTTACATTTTCACTAACAATGCACAAGCATTTCAGTTCCTCCACATCCTAGGCAAAAACTTATTTTTCTTCTTCTTTTTTTGATGGTGGCCAGCCTAATAGGTGTGAAGTGATATCCCATTGTGATTTTGATTTGCATTTCCCTGATGGTTAGTGATGTCAAGCATCTTCTCATATACCTGTTGGCCACTTGTATGTCTTTAGAGAAATATCTATGCAAGTCCTTTGCCCATTTTTTATTTTTTTCTGTACTTCAGTGGTTGCAAATGACCATTTTTTAATCAGGTTTTTTGGGTTGTGGTTTGGTTTTTGTTTTTGTTCTGCATTGTAAGGGTTCTTTATATTTTTTGGATCTTATTCTCTTATTGGATATATTGTTTGCATATATTTTCTCCCATGCTTTAGGTTGCCTTTTCACTGTGCTGTTCCTTTGCTGCAGGGAAGCTATTTAGTTTGATGTAGTGCCACTTGTCTATTTTTGCTTTCATTGCCTATGTTTTTAGTGTCATATCCAAGAAATCATTGCTAAGACCAATGTTATTAAGTTTTTCCCCTGTGTTTTCTTCTGGGCTTTTTACAGTTTCAGGTCTTATGCTGAAGTCTTTAATCCATTTTGAGTTGACTTTTGTGTATGGCATAAGATAAAGGTCCAACTTCATTCTTTTGCATGTGGATGTCATTTTGCCAGCACCATGTGTTGAAGAGACTGTCCTTTCCCCATTGTGTAGTCTTGGCGCCCTTGTCAAAGATCATTAGACCGTACATGCATAGGTTTATTTCTGGGCCCTCTATTCTGTTCCATTGGTCTATGTGTCTGTCTTTATGCCAGTACCATACTATTTTAATTACCGTAGCTTTGTAATTTGTTTTGAAGTCAGGAAGTGTGAGGACTCCAGCTTTGTTCTTTATCATGATTGTTTTGGCTATTCAGGGTCTTTTGTGGCTTCATATGAATTTTAGGATTGTTTTTCCCATTTCTCCAACAAAAACAAAAGCCATTTGGATTTTGAAAGGGATTGCATTGAATCTGTAGATTGCTTTGGGTAATACAGACATTTTTACAATATTAAGTCTTCCACTCCATGAACACAAATGTCTTTCCATTTATTAGGTCTTCTTTATTTCTTCCAGCAATGTTTTATAGTTTTCAATGTACATATTTTTCACCCCTTTAGTTAAGTTTATTCCCAAGTGTTTTATTCTTTTTAATGCTATTGTAAATGAGATTGTTTTCTTAATTTCCTTTTTGGTTTGCTCGTTGTCAGTGTATAGAAGCAGATCTGTCTTTTGCATGTTTATTTTTATCTTGCAACTTGGCTGAATTCATTTATTAGTTCTAACAGCTTTTCCTTGGAATCTTTAGGGTTTCTACATATAAGATCATGTCACTGTGATAATTTTACTTCTTTCTTTCTGATTTGTATGCCTTTTATATATTTTTCCTGTCTAATTGCTTTGACTAGAATTTCCCGTAATGTGTTCAGTAGAAATGGCAAGGGTGGTGCGGTGTCTCACGCCTATAATCCCAGTACTTGCGGAGGCTGATGCAGGCGATCACTTGAGGTCAGGAGTTCGAATACCAGCCTGACCAACATGGTGAAACCCCGTCTCTACTAAAAATACAAAAATTAGCCAGGCATGGTGGCGCATCCTGTAATCCCAGCTACTCAGGAGGCTGAGGCAGGAGAGTAGCTTGAACCCAGGAGGTGGAGGTTGCAGTGAGCCAAGATCGCACCACTGCATTCCAGCCTGGGCAACAGAGTGAGACTCCATCCCCCCCCCCCAAAAAAAAAAAGAAGGGTATGGTGTTTACCTTCTACATATTTGTGAATTTTCTAGTTTTCTTTGTATAGATTTCTAGTTTCATTTCATGGTCAGAAAAGACACTTGGTATTATTTCAGCCTTTTAAAATTTTTATTTTTATTTTAGATTTATTTTTAGATACAGAGTTTCACTCTGTCACCCAGGCTGGAGTGCAGCAGTGCAATCATAATTCACAGCATCCTCAGCCTCCCAGGCTCAGGCAGTCCTCCTGCTACTCTAGTCTCCCAACTAGCTGGGACTACACCATGCCCAGCTACTTTTTTCCTTTTTCTTTATTATTATTATTATTATTATTTTTATTACTACTACTACTACTACTCCTGCTATTATTATTGAGATGAGGTCTTGCTGTGTTTCCCAGGCTTGGTCTCAAACTCCGGGCCTCAAGCAGTGCTCTCACTTCAGCCTCCCTAAAAGTTGGGATTACAGGCATGAGCCACCACACTTAGATAATTAGTCTCTTCTTAAATTTTTAAAGACTTGTTTTGCGACTTAACATGTGATCTACCTGGAGAGTATTTTGCATATTTGAGAAGAATGTATATTCTACTGCTGTTGGATGGAATATTCTGTGTCTCTTAGGTCCATTTGGCCTATAGTATTATTCAGGTCTCCTGCATCCTTGTTGATCATTGTTGAAATCTACTATTATTGTGTTGCTGTTTCTCTCTTCAGTTCTATCGGTGCTTGCTTCATATATTTGGGTGTTCTGATGTTATATCTTCCTGGTGAACATATAACTCCTTTTTATCATTATGTAATATCTTTGTTTGTCTCTTGTGACAGCTTTTTGACTTAAAGTCTTTTTGGTCTGATATAAGTATGGCCACTTTTGCTCTCTTTTTGTACCATTTACATGGAATATCTTTTCCCATCCTTTCACTTTCAGCCTCTGTGTGTCTTTAAATCTAAAGTGAGTCTCTTTTAGACAGTGTATAATTGGGTCTTGCCTTTTCCCCCCTCTATTCAGCTCCTCTGTGTCTTTCTTTTTTTTTTTTCCTTCGAGACAAGGTTTCACTGTGTCATTCAGACTGGAGTGCAGTGGTGCAATCACAGCTTATTGCAACCTTGAACTCCTGGGCTTAAGCAATCCTCCCACCTCACCCTTTCAGGTAGCTGGGACTACAGGTGCATGCTACTACAACTAGCCAACTTTTTTAGTTTTTGAAGAGATGGGGTCTCACTGTGCTTCCCAGGCTGATCTCAAACTCCTGGCCTCAGGTGAGCCTCCTGCCTCAGCCTCAGCCTCCCAAAGCACTGGGATTATAGATGTGAGCCATCACACCCAGCCCCCTCCGTGTCTCTTGATTGGAGAGTTTAATCCATTTGTGCTTAATTATGATAGGAAAGGACTTACTATTGCCATTTGGTTAACTGTTTTTTATTTATCTTACAGTCCTTTTGTCCTTCTTTCCTCTCTTTGTGTCTTCCTTTGTGGTTCATTAATTTTTTGTTGTGACATGCTTTGATTCCTTTCTCATTTCTTTTATCTCCTATAGGTATTTTCTTTGTGGTTACTATGGTGCTTACATGAAACATTTTGTAGTAATAATAATCAATTTTAAGCTGATAAACAGGGCCAATCTTAATCTTGGCACAGTTTTTAGGTCTAAGCTATAACAATTTTTTTTTTTTTACTTTTTCATTTTAACTTACATTTAACTGCTTTAAAAAAGAATTAACTAGAGTTAGTAGATGTATGTTTTTACAAGTTGATAAACTTAAGTTCCAATGGTTTGTTTTAGGGCTTGATAAAGTGACTCTAACATTCATTTGTAAGTGCAAAGTGTTAGACTAGCCAAGAAATTTTTGGAAAAAAAAAAGTAAAAGGGAGTCTAGTACTATTAAACATAAAACAATAAATCTACAGTAGCAAAGCTGTGTTTTACTGGCACAAGCAGGAGAATGGAATGGAAGAGAACAGGATAGATTCGAACAGGATGCCCAAATCACTGTATGAGGATAAATTGTTCAGTAAATATTAGGATATTTGATTAATCTTTTGGAGAAAAAGGGCAGATTCATACATCCTACTACCGTATACCAGGACAAACCCCAAACAGGTAAATGTTTACTTTAAAAGATATTTACTAGAAGAAAATATAAGTGAATAGTATATCATCTTAGAATGGGAAGGAACCATTTTTTAAAAAGATTATTAGATGTGACTTCCTAAAAACTTAAAACTTCTGCACATCCATAACAACTATAAACAAAAGTAAAAGGCCGATAACAAACTGAGACAATAGTTCCAACATACAGAACAATCAAGGGATTATATTGCTAATGTATGTCAAAGGAACTCTTATAAATCAAAGAAAAAAATTTAAAAATGGGCAAAAAAGTATATAAGCACAGTTCTCAAAAGAAGAAATAGAAATGACCAAAAAGCATACAAGAGATGTAGAACTGGGATGGCAGTCCAAGAAATGCAAATTAAAACAACACTGAGTTGCTGTTTTCACCTTTCAGATTGGCAGAGGCCATTAAGTCTCTGTCTTGGCATCAGTGCTTCTATTGGCACAGCTTTAGTGGAACACCCCATGGGTGGGAGTACACACTGGCACTGCCTTTAGGTGGCAGATTGTCCATAGGTATCAAGAGGCTTGACATTTTTTCAGACTTTAGTCCCAGCCATTACATGTCTAGAAATTTCTTCTAAGGGGATAACCTGACATGCACATAAAGATTATGTGCACTGGCTGGGCACCGTGGCTCACACCTGTAATTCAAGCACTTTGGGAGGGCGAGGCATGTGGATTAGTTGAGGTCAGGAGTTCGAGACCAGCCTGGCCAACAAGGTGAAACCCTATCTCTACTAGAAGTACAAAAATTAGCCAGGCGTGTGGCGGGCACCTGTAATCCCAGCTACTCAGGAGACTGAGGCAGGAGAATCGCTTGAACCGGGGAGTGGAGGCTGCATGCAGTGAGTCGAGACCGCTCTACTGCGCTCCAGCCTGGGTAACACAGCGAGATACTCTGTCTCAAGAAAAAAAAAAAAGATTATGTTCACTGATGCTTACTGCAGTATTATTTTTGGAGTTTAAAAAATGCATGATACAGAATTATTATTTTAATACACTATATAAAATTCAAAAGATGTAAAAGGGATTAGAGGGAAAAATCATTCTCCTCTCCCTTCCAGTTCTGTCTTCTATTTTCCCGATTTCTCTCCCAGGAGACAACCAGTTAGTTATAAATATTCCCAGAGATACTCTTTACCCATATAAGGTTATACATATACATGTGTTTTAAAATTTTATTTAATTTTCTATTTAGAGGTTAATGGTAGCATGCTACATGGACCTAGCAAGCTACTGTGTGCACCTTGCTTTTCTCATTTACTGTCTCTCGGAGTGTGCTCCATTCTCAGTAGGCAATATAGTGCAGAGGTTGAGAGCACAGACCACTGGGTTTGAACAAACTCCACTCTTTACTAGCAAAGTCATCTTGGGCAAGTTTTTTAACTTCTCTGGACCTTAAGTTCTTCATCTGTAAAATGGATATAATAGTCCCTACCTCATAGGCATAGAATGACTATAAGGGGACTCACATATGAACAAGATAGGTAAGGTCCCTATACCCCTGGAGCCTACCCTCCAGAGCTTGTACAGACATTCATTACCGACTTACAGACATAGGGTATATGTGCATGTGCCTGAGATACTTCATCTAATACTGACCACAAACACTTCACCACATGTCTTCATAATGATCATCTGTTGTGGCTGCACAATGTTCTCTCCAGTTGCTATGTGCTGATTTTATTAACTATTCCGACTCTGTTGGACATTCATATTGTTTGCATGAAACTTCATAGTCTTTGACACATTACTCAACTGCTTTTCAAATGAATTGTCCCAGTTTACAGAGTGACTAGTGACATGTGAATGAATGGGCCTGTGCCATGAAAATCTCACCACCATCGCCTATATGTTTTTGCCATTTCTATTCATTTAATAGGTTAAAAAAAAAACGGGGCCTTGTTGTTTAAACTTCTTTTATTTGATTATTGTTAAATTTTAACCTTTACTTCCTCTTAAGTGCATTATCTGCTCACATCCTTTGTTCTGTTACTTATTTTGGCTCTAAATGTTATAAACAGACTCTGTGCAGTGATGGCTAAGGGCTCAGATTCTAGACTCACACAAATCTGGTTTATGTCCAGCCCTGCTACTTAGAAGCTATGTGACCTTGGTCACAGGGGTTTAGGGAAGTGCTGAGGCAAGGAAGGGCATTTCCAGCATAGGGGCTCTCCTGAGAAGCTGAATTAGCGAGAGGTTGGTGGCCTAGATACATTTAAGGTGTGGTGGGACCTTGTCTGGCTTCATCTAATAAGGCTACCATGAGTATTATTGGTTCATTCTGGAGTAGTTTTCAAATGTGGCATTTGGAGTGAAGGCAGTCAGCATTGGGCCTCAGATTCAGAGTTTCTCTATGGAAATTAGATCAAAACCTACAAGAGTGCCAGGGAAAGGCAGGGAGAGGCAGTGGGAAAGCTGGAAGCCCCGGAGTCAGGCTGTTCTGGCTTTGAACCCCAGCACTCCCAATGCATAGTTGAGAATATGTACTTTGAGTCTCCGTTTTCTCATCAGAAAATGGAATGGTCATGTCAGTACCACATACTGTGAAGACCAGAGGCAATTTATGTCAGGGGCCTTGCACACACAAATAAGGCACTCAACAAATGTGGGTTGTTATGAACCCACAGTGGATGGGGAAACACATCTGCCATTGTGGAAGATGAGAGCAGAATTCCTCCTGGCCATTGTTAAGCCACCAGCCTTGCTCTTTCCCTTGGTTTGTAACTACTGGAGGGACTACTGCCAGTCCTGCAGTGGGAAAATGAGCTTCCAAAGGTACATTTCTTTTATAGAGTGTCCGGTAGGAATTCTCTGGGGAACTTTATCTCATGGAAATAGGAGAAGGACTGACTGGATATCTCAAAAGGTGACTCTTTTAGTGACTGAGTCTCTTTTCTAGAAAAAAAGGATGTTTGGATTCTCAGCAACCACATCTGCTTTTGAACTCTGTGCGGTCTGTGCCCTGGCCTCTCACCACTCCCAACACTCCCCCTTTTATTCGAACAGAGGGAAGTTGTGTTTGTTGACCACTCTTTCAGGGTGGGAAAGGAATGTAATGTATGCATAGACTGCCCAGAATTTCCTGTTAGACACCCATTCCAAACCACGGCCCTGGGATGCATTCCAGAGATTACAGCCCAATTCTCAAAGAGAAGAAATGGCGCATTCAATTTAAATGTCCCTGGCCTTCAGAAAGAATTCCTCCTCTCCCCAGTTTAAAAAAAAAAAAAAAAAAAAAGGTGTTTAGCTTGTTCCATAATAATATAGTTGTGAATTCAACTCTTAAGATCTCTTCAGGGTTGTAATGGCTCTGACATTCCCACATGTGAAGAAATAGCCTTCACTTGGGCAATTTCAGTGTTCAGTTTTGTAGCATTAACAGCATTGATGTCCCCATTGATGCTTGGTACAGAGCCTATGTTTAATGTTCTGCTATAAATACTTGAACAGTGTAAATCTGCGATGGATTACCTTCTTAGTTCTGCTCTTGTAACAAGAAAGAACCTAGTTTGAGGGAAGACTTTCGGTGCTTTGAGTCATTAGCAGTACATTTGGTGTGTTGTCAGAGAAACCAGACCTGGGCAGTAGTTAAAACAGCAAAAGCAGATTTTATTGAAAACTGTTGCATTAGAGGGAAAGAGACCTCAGTCCAAAACCAGGCTTAATTCTGAACACAGCATGGATAAGTGAGTGTTCACAGCCAAGGGATAGAGTGGGAGTCAGTGGATAGAAAATTGCTAAGAAGAAACATCAGAGGTAGGGGGGCTTGTGGCTTAACCAACTGCTATGGTTTAGATGTGGTTTGTCCCCACCAAAACTCATATTGGTGTGCAGTTGCCATTGTAGTGGTGTTGGGAGATGGGGCCTCATGGGAGCTGTCTGAGTCCTAGGGGCAGATCCCTCATGAATAGGTAAATGCCATCTGGCCCGAGTGAGTTCTTGCCCTTGTGGGACTGGATTAGTTACCTTGAGAGTAGATTGTTATAAAGCAAGGCTCCTCCCACGTTCGCCCTCCTTTTGTGCATACCCCTTCCACTTTGTGCTTTCCACCATAAGTTGAAGCAGCACGAGACCCTTGCCAGCTGGGCTACCCAATCTCGGACTTCTCAACCTCCAGAATCATGAGCCAAATAAACTTCTTTTCTTTATAAATTACCCAGTTTCAAGTATTCTGTTACAGCAATGCTAAATGGATTGAGGCCCTGAACTAACAGAATTCTTGATGAAGACAGGCCAGGGTAGATCAGACATCACCTGGGAGATGGTGGAGGGTGAAGAACCCAATTAGATATGAAGAGCAGTCAGATATGGAGGATGGGG
This sequence comes from Macaca thibetana thibetana, assembly GCF_024542745.1. Lineage (NCBI taxonomy): Eukaryota > Metazoa > Chordata > Mammalia > Primates > Cercopithecidae > Macaca > Macaca thibetana. The sequence goes on from NC_065579.1 coordinate 91,997,018, forward strand.
GATTCTTGCTAAACTGACTTAGCAGGGATCTTGCTAAATTTGGATTTTCAAGGAAGTACGCAGGTGGACCTAGGAGTTCAGGAATCTGACTGAAGTTCGGTCAAGCAAAGAGTCTTGGTCAGTGTTAAGGCAGTTTTTTTCTGAAAATTATATCGTGCTGGGTCTTCAGAGATCCGGCCCCTGTACCAGCACATTTATGTTGTGAGAGGCTGGCTCGGCACCATAGAAATGAAAAGCAAGCCTTTGTTTTTTGTAGCTACCAAGTTGTAGTTTCTTCACTTGAGGAGAAACTTGAATGATTAGGGATGGATTCATAGTGAGTAGCAAACATTTCCACCTACATTCCAGCTACTCTGATCTTCGTCCTGAACTCCTTTGATTGTGTAGAGTTGTGTGGGGTGCTGGGAGTTTTAGGTCAGATCACAGATAAGGAGAGATGGAAGCTGTGTATGCGTGTGGGTGGATGTGCTCAGGAACATATGTGAAGCTCTGAATCAGTGCAGACCTCAGAGGTTTGGGTCCTGAAGCCAGGGGTTAAGGATGGTTCCAAAGCCTCCCCACATCTTGAATCTAAACCAGATCAGAATGAAAGAATTATAAAAGGTCACTGGTTATATGGCATGGGCAGATATCACACTAATTAAGAAATGCTGGCTGTTTGGGGGTCAACATTTCAACTTCTGGCTACTGAAGGGAACCAGTTAGGTCAGGAAGTACAAGAGAAATGCACCCTCAGCCTACGATATGAGATGGATGTGGACCCTGTTGTGCCTCCATCTGTTGGCATAAACATAAACATCTGTTGGGTAGCTCTTTAGACCAGTCTTCTTGGGCCACTGACGGTCCAAGCCCCACTGTCAGCCTCAGTGGACTTTCCCCTGTACATTTCATGGTTTTTCTTTTTTCTTTTTTTGAAATAGAGTCTTGCTCTGTTGCCCAGGCTGGAGTGCAGTGGTGCGATCTCGGCTCACTGCAACCTCCGCCTCCCGGGTTCAAACAATTCTCCTCCCTCAGCCTCCCAAGTAGCTGGGACTACAGGTGCATGCCACCATTTCATGTTTTTAGTTATAACACTTTCTTTCTAACCGTATTTAATATGAGATTTTGTAGAAAAGACCTGAGTCCTAAGGTTTGTTTTAAGCCCCACGTGTGGAGCTGCTTTTTGTTTGTTTAATTTCTATCATTATTACTGTTATTATTATACAGAGAAAACTTTACTGGATAGGAGGTAAAGTTTTAAAGAGCTACTTATTATTCTACCTTTAGACTTCACATAACCTAAAACAAAATGGATCTGCCTACATGTTTTTTCATAAAGCCAGGCTGTTTTTGTGAGGACCGTTGTCTGGATACAAGCTAAATTCTCCATGTTCACAGTGAGACCCTGCACTGTACCTAAACCAGTCACAGTTATTTGTTATATTTGAAGCTGCTGGTAGATTTTCTCTCTTACACAAACATACATGTTTTCACTGTGCCCATACAACAGTCCTGTAGGGTAGGGATTATCGTTCCTGTATTATTGTTGCTATGGAGGTGGGTGAGGTCACACCAGCTAACAAGTGGCAGGGCTGGGACTTGAACCCAAATGTAATTCCAAAGCCTGTGTTTTTTCCATGTAACTTATATTTAAAGTCAATTTCTAAATAAAAAATTTCACTCTAGGCTCTTAAATGGCCCACATGTGTAATTTGCAAATATCCTTGATCTTGGCTGCATTGGTCATAATTTAAAATTTAAACTCAGTAGTTTTAATTACCGAGCTAAGACAGTGACATTCATGTTACAAATCTGATCCCATCACTTCCCTTTTCCATAACATCAAATCCAAATTCATCTCCTTGGCTTGCAAGGCCCTTGCTGTCATTACTCCCATCTCATACTCCTTGCTACTCCTTTGATTTCTTAAATGTTTCATGCTCTCTCTCACACCATGCCTTTTACACATGCTGTTTCCCCACTTTCCTGCTCCACCCACCACAAAAAAATTAATGAAACTTTCAGCCAGCTTCTTTCAAGAAGCCATTTCTGGACTGGGCACAGTGGCTCATGCCTGTAATCCCAGCACTTTGGAAGGCCAAGGCGGATGGATCACAAGGTCAGGAGTTCGAGACCAGCCTGGCCAATATGGTGAAACCCCATCTCTACTAAAAATACAAAAATTAGCCGGGCGTGATGGCGGGCGCCTATAGTCCCAGCTACTCAGGAGGCTGAGGCAGGAGAATCACTTGAACCCGGGAGGCAGAGTTTGCATTGTGCCAAGATTGCACTACTGTACTCCAGCCTGGGTGACAGAGCAAGACTCTGTCTCAAAAAAAAAAAAAAAAAGTCATTTCTGTACCCCTCCCTACTCACAGTCCGCAGTCTAGGCTATGTGCTCTTCTTTGGGCCCCAGGAGTACCCTGCACTTTCCCATCCTAATAAGACTCATTGTGTACCAGAAGTACATATTCAAACATCTCTCCTGCTAGATGTGGGCTTCATGAGGTTGGACCCCTGCCTATGTTGTTGGTCAATGTTTCTGTACCACCTAGCATCAGAGCTTACATTTTCAGAGACAATCCTTTCCATTTCAAATCACGTAAACCCAATTATATTGGCTTAGGAGCAAAAGGGAATTTGTTTACTTACATAACTGAAAGTTCCAGAAGGGTCTCGTTTTAATAAAACCAAGTTCTCAGACAATGTCATCAGAAATCTGTCCCTCTTTGTAACCCAGCTCCTTTTTCCTCAGTTTTGACTTCATCCTCAGGTAGGTATTTCTTACCGGGTGCAAAGATGACTACCAGTTGCTCCAGGCTTACATCCTGCCATGTTAAGAAACCCAGCAAAAGGAGAACATCTTTTCCAATAGGGCTTGCATGAATCCTTGCAGAGTCTTTGGCTCAGGGTGGGTCATGTGCCCATCCCTAAGCCAGTCATGTGGCTCAGATTGGCCAGCCCATGATAAAGGACAGAACACTGATAGGGTGAGAGTGGTTCCCCAGAGGAAAATAGAGGAACTTTTACCAGAAAGAAGAGTAATGGATTCCGGCAGGCAAAAACTGTCAGATGTCCACTACGCTCCCCATCTATAATTAGTGCTTTGAAGATACTGGTTCTTGCTGGGCCAGCACTCTGCTTAGAAGACCAGGGAGGCATTTGGAAGGCTTCTTGTCTTGTCTTTAAAGAGGAGGGCAATTGTCTATATGGGCACTTTAAGCTGCACCATTCATAGACCGTTTGTAAGCCTGTTGCTGGCAGATGGGAGGTCCCCAGCCCATGGGAAGGGGCAAGGGAGAAATGTGTATGAGTGGGAAACAAGGTCTTAATTTGCTGGGCTGCAATGACACCAGGACCAGGGGCTTAGGCAGAGCATTAGCTCTAAGGGCATATCCAGGAAAACAGCCACGTGTTACCCTGTTCCTCCAGTGGATACACAAGGACCAGGAATAAGGCCCATGCCCCACATCTCCAGCTCTTTACAACCCTTTCCAGGGTTTCTGTTTCACCCGAGTTTGCTCAGAGAAATAGAGAAAGTTAAGTCTTAGGATCACCTCGGCTACCTCTATCAAGGATTTCCCTTTACTCTCCCTGTGGGGTATCTGTGCCCATGGCATGTTTGTGTGCTGGGACTGGCTGTGGGCATGCTTGCTTGCTTGTTTTTTTTTTTCAGACGGAGTCTCGCTCTGTCACCCAGGCTGGAGTGCAGTGGCACGATCTCCGCTCACTGTAAGCTCCGCCTGCAGGGTTCACGCCATTCTCCAGCCTCAGCCTCCCAAGTAGCTGAGACTACAGGCATCCACCACCACACCCGGCTAATTTTTTGTATTTTTAGGAGAGACGGGGTTTCACCGTGTTAGCCAGAATGGTCTCGATCTCCTGACCTTGTGATTCACTCGCCTTGGCCTCCCGAAGTGCTGGGATTACAGGCGTGAGCCACCACGCCCAGCCTCTTTTTTTTTTTTTTTAAAGACAGAGTCTCGCCCTGTCACCCAGCCTGGTGTGCAGTGGTGTTCTGTCAGCTCACTGCAACTTGTGCCTCAGCCTCCTGAGTAGGTGGAATTACAGGCGCCTGCCACCACACTCCGCTAATTTTTGTATTTTTAGTAGAGACAGGGTTTCGCCATGTTGCCCAGGCTGGTCTCAAACTCCTGACCCCACGTGATCTGCCCGCCTCGGCCTCCCCAAGTGCTGGGATTACAAAGAATGAGCCACCGCACCCAGCTGGGCATGTTTTCATTGACAGGGATAAGGAGGAGAAAGAGGGTGGTCTTTCTAAGCAGGCCTGCCCCGGGCTGAGCCTTGGGAAAATGGCAGCATGTAGTAGCCTATTGGGGGACCCAGCAGGGGAGACTGCTGGGTCAGCTAGCCACGTCTGTGGTCCTCCTTGCATGGTCCCCTCAATGCTCCTTTCTGATGTACAGCTTGAGGCAAGAAGTCCCTGGAACCAGATGCAGACCCAGCAGGCAGAATGCTGTGCAGAAGAGAGCTAAGCTTCAGCCCCAAAGGGAATTAAGTAAAGGGATTGAGGAGGGAGAGTGTATGCTTCCTGCCCTCCACTTGAAAGCATTGTTCTTTTCCTAAGGGAAAACAGCCCCCAGCAGAGCTCACTGGGACACGCAACCCCTCCCTTTTCCTTCCCCATGTCTATGTCTACTTTTTAGAGCAATTGATTAGAATCACTTCCTGAGATTTTTCTGGTTTTGCTTTCTGAATTACGGTTTATGTAACCAAGATCTGTTATAGTGAGTTGTTTCTCTTAGTTATCAGATATCAGAGAAAAAAATGTATGCCCGCAGAATCCAGCCTTTGATCCAGTGTTCCTGGAGAACCCCCCTCATTTATGAAGCAAAAGCTTCTACGAGACTATAATAATAAAAGCTAAAATGTCTAGGCCGGGTGTGGTGGCTCACAACTGTAATTCCAGCACTTTGGGAGGCCAAGGCAAGCAGATCACTTGAGCTCAGGAGTTCAAGACCTGCCTAAGCAGCATGACAAGACCCTGTCTCTACTAAAAATAGAAAAATTGGCTGGGTGTAGTGGCGCATGCCTGTAGTCCCAGCTTCTTAGGAGACTGAGGTGGGAGGATGTCTTGAGCCCTGGAGGTAGAGGTTGCAGTGAGCCAAGATTGCACCACTGTACTCCAGACTGGGTGACAGAGTGAGACCCTGTCTTTAAAAAACAAACAAAAATTATGGAGTGCTTGCTCTATGTTAGACACTGTTGTAATAACTCATTTAATTCTCACAACAGACCCATAAGATGAGTATTTATTATCCTCATTTTATAGATAAACTGAGGCACAAAGAAATCACACAACTTGCCCAGGTCCTGTGCTATTGCTGGTTGAGCCAGATTTTGCACCTAGGCAAATTGGCATCGGAACCTACACTCCTAACCACCACACATTCTTGTAACTTGATGGGCTTTACCTGTCATGTCAAGACATGTTGGGATGCAAAATCAACAGCAGAAAGACAAGTCAAAAAGCAACCGTAGTGGTCCAGGGACAAAATGATGAGGACCTGAGTCAGGATAGGGCAGGGACAAGGAGTTGCTAAGGACACATTTAAGAGTCGATTAGGATGTCAGAACCAACAACTTAATGAGGGAGAAGGGCAGATGTCTAGCTTAGGATATTGGTACCCTGAGTGAAGAGGGGAGTGGTGAGCCCCATCTAGATATGCCAAGTCTGAGGCATTCAGAGGAGATGTCCAGCAGACAGGTGGATGAACTGGCCTGGCCCAAAGACACAGCTCAGTCATACACACATTCATTTGGGAGTTTAGTGGCCAAAGAAAAAAACGATCTCCACAGGGAGGTTGGCAAAGGCTTCCTGGGTGAGGTTGGCTTTGAGCCAGGCTCTGAAAAGCAGGATGCTCTGAGAAGTGGGGAAATGGGGGGAGGAGGAGTGGGAGAAGGGATGTCAGTGTGATGAGGAGTCTACCGTGGAGGAAGCTAGGGAGTAAGGTGGGCAGGTGCTGGGTTTGGATAGGGGAGGTTTTCAGGGAAAAGTGACAGAAAGCTTTGGAATGACTTTTGATGACTTCCTCCTCCTAAGTCTGATTTTTAAAAATGAAAATCGTTATGGAATATTTTAAACTGATGTTCATAGTTGCTACTCCCTCCTTTGCTCTTCCAAAGTAATTTCTTAAAACCAATATTATGGGGAGATGTATGCATTCAACTATCTTTAATATCCTAAAAGACCTTGTTCTTGGATACCTGGGCCACCAGGAGACCTCTCATGTGTCTTATCAGTGGAAACATGTAAAGGGGGCAAGGGAGGAAAGGTGATGAGAGGTAAAGTCTTGATCAAAGCAGAGAAACAGCAAGACCCCTTTTGTGTGTACAAGGAGGGTGAGCAGTGGAGCATGGATGCCAGATGAGAAAGCCAGCAGGAGCGTTCTACCGGGCAAAGGACACTTCTTTGGTACCTTCTTTTCACATGGGCCTCCTCTGGTTTTGAGTTTAGTGGATATATTCAGTCTTGTTGATATCATAGACCAGAAGTGGCTGTGGGCCGTGGCAGTAGCCACATTGCTTCTGCAAGGCTGAGAACACTGCTGTTGCCTGGTTTGTCTCACAGGCTTGGAGTGTAGAAGCATAGGAATTAGGCTAAAGGTTGAGAATTAGAAGAAGGATATGGTTTAGAAATAGCACAAAGTTGCCGAAAGACAGTTTAACAAGACTGTTTACTTCCTCCCCACCATTATTAGAGCAATACATAATTACCAGAAAACATTTGGAAAATGTGGAAGAAATGTAAACACTTATGGTCCAACAATTAATTACTGTTAACTTTTTGACATATTTCTTGCAAATCTTTTCTTAATTATAATCTTTTTTAGTTTGCTTTGCTTAGTTATGATCAAATCGGATATACAATAATATATATTAACTTTTTCATCTAATGTTCTAACGTCAACATTTATCCATTAAACTGAATTTTTATTTCATGTGTCAACCAAAACTCCCTTACCAGTTTATGAGCAAGTCAAGGATCTTCTGGATGATAGCTGGGGGAGAGAAGCAGCAACTGGGGCTGGAAGGCAGTAGGGTCATTAGTACAGAGCACCCACGTCTGGAGCCCTATTCAGGAATAAGTGAATGCTGAGGGTCGGTGAGGCCAGTGCTGGTCCTGAGGAAATCCTTCCATTTACCCTTCCCACCTCTCCTGATTTTGAGAGTTCTAGACCAATCCAAGAGTGATTAGAAAATTAGCCACTGAGCCTCCAAGAGGTTCCTGCAGGCCCTAGAACTAACCTTATTTGAAAGGAAGAATCCTGGAACCTTCCACACCTATGAAAATGAGACCACTTTGACTGCTGCACTCTTTATACAGAGAAGGAAAGACCTGGGTAAGCTCCCTTTCCCTGTCTGGAGGCATGATGGCCTCCCAGATGCTCGGATAACTAATTTACTGACTCTGTTAGCTGTGTGTACCTTCTGTAGAGTAAGTAAGCGTGTGGTAGAAATTATGAGTAGTGTACTGGTTCCAGGTTTATAATTTTTTTAGTATGTAAGTTAATTTGTTAATTAGTGGGCTAGTTAGTCGTGGGGAAGATTCATGTCATCCAAGGATGAAAATAGGACCTGGAAAGGTGCTTTCTGCAGACTGCTCAGTGTCTCTGAGACATGAACAGATAGCTTGTTTACTTGCAGAGGAATGTGCTATCAGCTAGGGAAAAGATTTTTTTTCTTCCCCTGACTAAATTTTCTGAGTGTGGGATAAAAATTAAGACATTCAGAGTAACAATGAAATGGTTTAACGTATCATTTATATTAAATACAAGTTTATTGCAATGCTTTTCTCTCCCTATTTGGCGTGTTCCACCTTCTTAATCTAACCTAAATTGTTTCAAGATTGTATTCAGCATGGCACATGGGGAAATCACACAGTTTGGAAACAGGCCCACTTGGGTTTGAATCTGGCAAAGGAACCGACACAATCCTGCTGTATTTTCTCAATAGTTGTATATTCTCAGCGGTAAGATGGAAGTAGTAACACCTATCTCCTTAGGAGTATGCAAGATGAGGTTTGTGAACTATTGGGACCTACAGCGTTGGCCCTTGGTGAACAGTGGTTATTATCTCTTCCCACACTACCACTTAGGAGGCCCACATGCCTGGCAGTCCCAATGGCCTGGTCTGGCCTGACCTGCCCTTGAAATGAGATGCCTGAAATGTGATGGCTGGTGCTCTATGCATGCACCCAAGGATGCTTGAGGAAGATAAAAACAGCCAGCTTTCTCAGAGATTTATGGTTCTGAAGTTCATCTTTAGTAAGTGCTGATCTTAAATTCATACTCACTGGGCCATTTGCCCGAACCCAGGGTAGAAACCATTCATATCTGTGGAGTTGCTGGAAGAATAGCTTTTCAGTCCCTTTTCAGAATTTCCATCTGAATGCACTTAGTTTTGCTGCTGGCAGAAGAGTACCCCCAAAACATTCAGCAAAGGTTTTGTGATCTCTTGGGAGGAAAGGTGTTACACAAATCACTCCTAAGTGCACAAAAAGAGGAATTGTGCCAGAATTGCTTTTTGGGAGAAGAGATAAGCTCCAACAGTTATCATGTGGACTTAAATCATTTCCTGCACTGGCAATTTTCCCATTAACCCTAAGCATGGTCCCTTGCCTGCGGCCTCTTCTCAGAGCACCACTGACCCGCCTAGGCATGGCATGTGGTGGGACAGTCCCGGCTGCATTCCCAGGCAAATACTCCTGCCCCTCGAAGTTGTGAGCCCTCCCCTGAGGGGTGTTTTTCATCTATACTAATTTTCACCTTTTATTCCTGACTTGTGGCAGCTTGTTGTGAGCCTTGGATAAACAGAAAGGATGTGTCACTCCCTCCAGTGTCTTAGTTCAGGACAGGCTAGGGCACAGTATTGCCCTGGATCTCATGAAGATGGGCTTTGCCCTGGCCAGCCCTACTGGGGCAGGAACATGTGTTCTCCATCCAACATCTCCTGCTGTTTATGTTTTTTAAGTGAAATGGAAGCCTTCAGCCCTAAGCTCTGTGGATCCAGGCCCTCACCAACTTCTGGACAAACTCTTGGCAAGTTTAAGCAGGAGGTTCTTTTGTGCCTTTACATATCTTATTTCTTAACCCACAAAGTTAAGTCATTTCCATAGTGAGCAGGGGATGTCCAAGAACCTAGATTCAAAGTGATTTTTTATTGGTATCCATAATGGAGAGATGCTTCCCAGGGAGTGTCAAGTCTGATTTGTGCCTGAAAAGATGTTTATTTTGAAGTAGTGCTTGGTGCAGGGTGGGAATACTTCATCTGCTGGGTTCAGGAATGCAGATGGGGACTGACCCTGAGGGTGAGTCAGTTAATAAGCAAGCAGCCCCTGCTGGGCTGAGGTCAAAGGGATCCTGTCCAACCAGAGGGATTGGACTCCATCGACTAGCTGGCTCCTGGGATTCTCACATTGGATTCACAGTTCTTTAGAGTAATTTCCAGGAGCCCCTCATCTTCTCCTCCTGAGCAGGCCCTCAGGGCAGGAATCTGGGGTCTGGGGGGCAACTGCATACTCAGATTTTTGCATTATATTACAACTATCAGTACATGCTGCAGTTGGCCACAGTGTGCTCTGTTTTTGTTTCCAGCTTCCCAGTGCAACGTCAGCTTAAAGAAGCAGAGAAGCCGCAGCATCCTTAGCTCCTTCTTCTGCTGCTTCCGTGATTACAATGTGGAGGCCCCTCCACCCAACAGCCCCAGTGTGCTTCCGCCACTGGTGGAGGAGAATGGTGGACTTCAGAAGGTCAGTACTGGCGAGGAACTGTGCACTCCATAAAACTGCAGCAGCGGCATATCTGTCCCATCCTTGATGAATATCCTTAATAAGAATATGCAGAGCCGGGCGCGATGGCTCACGCCTGTAATCTCAGCACTTTGGGAGGCTGAGACAGGTAGATTGCCTGAGGTCAGGAGTTCGAGACCAGCCTGGCCAACATAGTGAAACTTCATCTCTACTAAAAATATAAAAAATTAGCTGGGCGTGGTGGCAGGCGCCTGTAATCCCAGTTGCTAGGGAGGCTGAGGCAGGAGAATTGCTTCAACCTGGGAGGCGGAGGTTGCAGTGCCATTGCACTGTAGCCTAGGCAACAAGAGCAAAACTATGTCTCAAAAACAAAAAACAAAAAGAAAAGGATATGTGATAGTATGTGTACAGCCATTTACTTAAAGATTTGAAATTACCAAGAAAAGTAAGCTTTTTTGATAAAGGATATCTCATTTAGCAACTAAAGATCATATTTGATGGGAGTTACGGGAGTCACTTCACATTTTTATAACATTCTCTCTTGGGAAGTTGAATGCATTAAACAGTTAAACAACCAGTAGCAGACTCACAAATAGATGAAAAGAGAAACAGACATAGAGAAGAGCTAACAATAAAATAATTGAGTTTAACTACCTTGTTTAATAATAAGCATGTTATATATTCTTTTGTATGTATCAAATAAAATATGTCATATTGTCACAATAGGTCAAAAACCAAAATCTACCAACATGCTGTCTAACAAATGCATCTGAAACAAAGTTACTCAGAACAGTTAAAAGTATAAGGATGCGGCCAGGCATGGTGGCTCATGCCTATAATCCCAGCACTTTGGGAGGCCAAGGCAGGCAGATCACCTGAGGTCAGGAGTTTGACCAACATGGCGAAACCCCTTCTCTAGTAAAAATACAAAACTTAGCTGGGCCTGGTGGTGGGCACCTGTAATCCCAGCTACTCGGGAGGCTGAGGCTGGAGAATCGCTTGAACCTGGGAGACGGAGATTGCAGTGAGCCAAGATCACGCCACTGTACTCCAGCTGAGTGACAAGAGTGAAACTCCATTCCAAAAAAAAAAAAAGTATAAGGAATAAGGATGAGCAAAGAGACCTCATACAAGTATAAATTAAGGAAAATAAGGGTTATAATATTAATCTCAGTCAAAACGGAATTTCAGGGAAAAATCACCAAAAGAAGATTATTCATCATGAAGATAGTTGACATTTGAGGACACAAAAGTCATAAAGCTTTATATTCCAAATAACATGAGCAAAGGACACAAACAGGTAATTCACAAAATAAGAAATACAGATGGTTCAGTCTTGTTGATATCATAGACCAGGAGTGACTGTGGGCTGTGACAGTAGCCACATTGCTTCTGCAAGACTGTGAACACTGCTGTTGCCTGATTTGTCTCACAGGCTTGGAGTGTAGAAGCATAGGAATTAGGCTGAAGGTTTTCATATGGTCAGACATGAAAAAATAAGAATGTTGCACATATAAATACATGAAAAATATTTAACATGTTTAGTAATCGAAGAAACGCAAACTAAATAATGAGATACCATTTTCCAGCTTTCAACTTATCAAAGATATTTTTAAACACAATATTTGGTTTTAGCATGGAGTGGTAGGAGGGAGGATAGAGAATGTAAATAAGTTGCTGGTAACAATGTTACTTGATGACACCTTTCTGGAGGAAAATTTGGCAATATGATCTTAAAGCCTTAAAAATATCCCTATTTGTTGATGCAGGCAGTTACTCTTTATGGACATAATTATGAATGTGCAAAGATTTAACCATGAGGTCCCACCCAGCATAGATTATAATGCCGAAAAATTATAAGCAACCTGATGTTCAACAATAGGCAGTTGGTTAAAAAAAAAAAACTATAGAATTAACTGTGCAATCAAATAGCATACAGCCCTTCAAAATGATATGTCGTAAATATTGCTGATATAAAGAAATGGATAGAGTGTCTCTCTTGTTCTCTCACACACATACACACACAAGCATTTATAAGACTGGAAGGACGTATGCTGAAATATGAAGGTTATCTCCTATTGCTCACACTGGTGGAATTATAGCTAGGATTTTCTCCTTCCCTCTATACTTTCCTCAGTTTTCAGAAAATCAGCTTAAATTACTTTTATGATTTAATAAATTATTTTAAAACCACATATGGATGTATAGAAGGGAATTCTGGGAAGATGACAGCCTGAGCACATGGCTCTGACTGTTAAAATTCCCTCCCAGGATAAACCCAGGTGGGCCTGCTGGTGGAGCCTGGAAAGTGCATTAAGGCCCCCAGTTTTCCTGACACCTTCAGGGTAGAGAGCAGGCACAGGATTTATTCTCTCTCTTACTCAATAAGAAGCAGGGAACCACCAACAGAGGAAAATGCTTACATCTCCCTGAGTCCTTGGACAAACACTCGAATGTATAGTCCCATGAGGTCCACTGGCCAGAAGGAGCTGGCGGATCGCCTTGGAAAGGGCTCATACTGCCCACACAATGTGTGTGGTCCTTTGAGGGGCTGCCCTGGTGAGCTGGATTGCTTCCAGTGCTTGTGCCTTGGAGGATCCAGTAGTGTAGGGGCTTTCTTCATCTCTGAGGTTTGTTAACATGGGCTCTGCTGGGCCATGAAAACAGCATTCCTTGCTGGGCCTTGCAGTACTCACTCATTTGCCACTTCCCAGAGAGCCTCATAGACTGACCTGCACAGACACTAAGGGAACCCACAACCTGGTGCAAGCAAAGAAAAATGCAGCCTCCACTGAGAAAGTCCAAGTTGAAAAAACTGTAATGAGACTCCCACTGTGGTAAAACTAATGGAAGAGATGGAAGAGAACTTTAACAGACAACTCAGGAAATGAATTATGAGTACAAAAGTAACATTTGGAATTTAAAAACTCATGATTTCTAAATATAAAAATTCAGTAAACAAACAGAAGGAGAATGGTCACTGGTGGGAACTGAATTCATGTTCTGGAAAAGCAAGTGGAAGAAGAAATATCTTACAATTCAGACCAGAAACACAGAGATGGTAATTGTGAGAGGGGACAGCAGGCATCTAGGAGATGGAACATGCAAATGTTAAGAGTTCCAGAAAGAGAAAAAGTAGTAGAAGAAAAATTTCTTGAGCTAAAGACAAAGCTTGAATCTGTGGATTGAAGGAGCTTACCAAGTCGACAGCAGGATTAGTTAGAGGAGCGCATGCCTAGATGTATCTGTAGAAATTTTGAAGTTTAAGGACAAAGGGAAAGTCTTACAAGATACTAGAATAAGTTATTTTCAAGGAAAACAGTTATATTAGTATCAGACTTCTCATCAGTAACACTAAAAGCCAGAAGACTATGAAAAAATATTTATAGGCTACTGAGGGAAAAAAATGGAAACCAAAAATTCTGTATGTGACCAAGATATCATTTATCTGTTGAGACAAAAGTTTCTTAGATATGTAATGATTCAGAGAGGGAACAAAACATAAAAATCTGGGTGAGATTGATACTCAGTTATGATATAATTGTTAAAAATGTTAGAAATAGGCTGGATGCAGTGGCTCATTCCCATAATCCCAGCACTTTGGGAGGCCAAGGTGGGCGGATCACGAGGTCGGGAGATCGAGACCATCCTGGCTAACACAGTGAAACCCCATCTCTACTAAAAAATACAAAAAATTAGCCTGGCCTGGTGGCGGGTGCCTGTAGTCCCAGCTACTCGGGAGGCTAAGGCAGGAAAATGGCGTGAACACAGGAGGCAGAGCTTGCAGTGAGCCAAGATTGCGCCACCACACTGCAGCCTGGGTGACAGAGCGAGACTCAGTCTCAAAAAAAAAAAAAAAAAAAAAAAGGTTAGAATTAAGCTGGGTGCAGTGGCTCATTCCTATAATACCAGCAGTTTGGGAGGCTAAGGCAAAAGGATCACTTCAGCCTAGAAGTTTGAGACCAGCCTGGGCAACATAGGGAAACCCCCATCTCTACAAAACAAATAATAAATAATTAGCTAGATATGGAGGTGTGCACTTGTAGTCCCAGCTACTCTGGAGCCTGAAGTGGGAGGATTGCTTGCACCCAGGAGGTCGAGGCTGCAGTGAGCCATGATCGCACCACTGCCCTCCAGCCTGGGTGACAGCAAGACCCTGTCTCAAAAAACCCCCAATGTAGAAACAAACATGATTTTTAGGAATAGAACTAATAATAGAACTGTAACAAGTGGCACAATTAGAAAATAGATCTTTAAAATTCACAGAGGGGGTAAAGGAGAAATAAACAAATTGAACAAGCCATCAAAATTAAGGAAAGGGAAAAAGAATAAATAATAAATAGCAAACATAACATAAAGAATAGGCATAAAACCTAGTTTGATGAACCAGATTCTTCTAACAAAGACCAAGACTACATCAGATTGGTTTGACAAATTCAGCTGTATGATATTTCCAAGAATATGCCTGTCATCAAATAGGAATGATTTTGTCAGTAAGTAAAAGAAAACTGCTGGGCATGGTGGCTAACGCCTATAATACCTGCACTTTGGGAAGCCGAGGCAGGAGGATCACTTGAGGCCTGGAGGTTGAGGCTGCAGTGAGCCTTAATCGCTCCACTGTCCTCCAGCCTGGGTGCCAGAGCAACATCCTGTCTTGAAAGAAAGAAAAAAAGAGAGAAGGAATGAAAGGAGAGAGAGAGAGAGAGAAAGTGTGAAAGAAAGAAAAGAAAAGGAAGAAAGCTGACAAATAATAGCTTAGACAATTAGGGGATTATTTTTCTCACACAGAAAGCCTGGGTCAGGTAGTTACTGGGGTTTATATTTCTGATGATGCCATCAAGAACATGTTTTTCTGTCTTTCTGCTCCCCTATCCTTGGTGTTTGCCTTCATCCTCATGCTTGCTATTTATGATCTCAAAGTCACAAGTTTTAGATATCCTATCCACATTTAAAGGAAAAAGATAGGGAGGGGTGGCACTGGCCATGTCTGTCCCTTTTATGAAAAGTAAATGCTTTCACAGAAAAACCCAGGAGACTTCTGCTTATGTCTTATTGGCCTGACACAGTGCCTGGCAGATTTCTTTTACTTACTGCCAAAATCATTTCTATCTGATGGCAGATATGTTCGTGGAAACAGTGTACAGTTGAATTAGTCAAACCAATTGGGTGTAGCCATTTGTCACATGGCTATCCAATAGCAACAGGGGAGGAATTTAGCCCAGCATATTCTTGCTCTCAACAAAATCAGGAGAAGGGAGGAATGACTCATGAGTAGATACACTAGTCAGTATGGGTTCGTTTATGCTTCAGTAACAACCTCAAAACCTCAGAGGCTTAAACAATAAAAGTCTATTTTTCACTCATGCTACTTGTTTATAATGGGTTGGCTGAGGCTGAGCCTTTTGTTCTGTGGCACTATCCAACAGAAATGTAAGTCACATGTATAATTTAATTTTTTCCAGTAGCCACATTAATGAAAATATTTTTAAAACAAGTGAAATTAATTTTAATAACATGTTATTTAATCACTATATCCAAAATATTATCTCGATATGTAATCAATAGAAAAAAATATTAGCGAGACAATTTATATTCTTTTTATCTTACTAATCCTTCAAAATCTGATGTGTATTTTACACTTACAGCACATCTTAATTTGGACCAGCCACATTTTGTGTGCTCAGTGGCCACATGTGACTAGTAGCTACCATACTGGACAGTATAACCATCTTATCCTCATTCACATGCCTATACCCCATCTCTTTGCTTCCATGACTGTCACAGCAGGACAAAGGAAATGTGATAAATCACATTGGCTCTTAAAGTTTTCACTCAGAAAACTCAGAGAAACATGCCTCATTTCAGCTGACATTTTATTGGCTAAAGTAAGTCACATGACTGCATTAAGTTCAAGGGGAATGGAAGTGTAATCCTCCCACATATTCAGAAAGAAAACTGGAATTATTTGGTGGACAGTGCTAATGACAATTGCAGTAGGTGACAGTTTCTGACATAACATCTAACATACAGATAAAGAAAGGTGGAAAATAAAGAAATGGGCAAAATATACAAAGCAGATCACACAGAAAGCAGGAGTGACAATGTTAATATCAGATAAAGCAGAATTCAAATTCAAAAGCATTAAACAGGATAAATAGGGGCACTTTATGACAAATAGTCTAATACATGAACCGTATAGTAGCCCATAGACCTTTATATATAAAATCAACAGTGCCACCATAGAAGAAAACTATATATGATAAAAAGCTATCTTCAAAAAATAAACAGCAAACAACACAGAAAAATCAATGGTAGGTTCTGGCTAATGGAATAAGCCAAGAAAATGAGACAATTGGTATAAACATGGAAAAGATACAAAGTTAGTCTTATTTGCAGATGACATGATTGTTTACATAGAAAACCCAAAAGACTCCTCCAAAGTTGATTCAAATCATAAAAAGATTTTGATTTCTCATGTTTATGAGAAATGTGTGTGCTGTTTCTGGATAGAAAGGCTTAAGTTCTTCTGGGACAAAAAAGGTCAAAGAAGAACCGAGAAATTTTTAGAAAGAAAATAAGGAAGACAGCTTGGTATCTTTGTAGATGAAATGATATGAGGAAATGGCATGGCAGCCTTGGAAGCTTTCCTGGGGTACTCAGCTGTATCTATCAGGAAATAGAAGCCTTTAAAGGCAGTTCCTCCAGCAGAGCTGAGCTCACTTGGACTTACTGTTCATTCATGAACTTCCTTCTATTAACATTTGTCAAGATGGCTTTTTAAAGAATTATGTTAACTTTGAGTTAATTTAGTTAATCCAAAGTGGGGTGACACGTTATTTCCATAACACTTGACTAGTCAATCCGGGAGACCAGACACCAGAGAAAGAGCCCTGTCAGAGTGGGGCAGTGAATTCCCAGAGGAGGACCCTCTGCCTCTTGACCCTAGCTTGCTCAGGACATTCGGAACACAAAGCCCGGGCCTATTAGATGTGGAAGCAGATTCCAGGCCCATTTCTACTGCTGATTCCTTAAGTATCTGTGCCTCTCGGAATTCAGCATGCCAGAGGAAGAGGGAAGGCTGTGGACAGAATGGGACAGATGACCTCTAAGGTTCTATCTACCCTCCATATTTACTTTTGCCCTGGAGAAATGAGGATTTGGAGCCTTTGAGTTTCCAGCTGCTTCTGCAGCAGCAGCTTGGGGTAGCAGCCATTGCCACCATCACAGCCACAACCTGGACCTACAGACCAGAAGCCTCCAGAGGCTGGGAGGAGTCAGAACCCCAATGGCAAAGACCATGGAGGACTTTTAAGGGCAAAGACAGCATAAAACGGATTGTTGGACACTCACAAATACATGCATACCTCATGCTGTATACACAGACATACATACATGTAAGCTTCTAGGGTAATTTTCAAGCCCAAATATCCTTCTAGATCAGCACTTTTGCTTGCTCATAGTGGACATTTTGTCAGGCCTTTCAGATGCATTGTTGTGATCTCTTGCATCATGGACGTGCTCATCTCATCAAAAGTGTGTTCTGAAGGTACACCTGTGTGCAGGGGATGTCTGCACTCTCCTACTAGAGCAGAGCTTCTCAACTTGGGATAATTTGCCCTCCAGGGAACATGTGGCAATGTCTGAAGACAGATTGTCACTAGAGGGGGAGAGAGCATCTGCTGACATCTAGTGAGCAGAGGCCAAGGATGCTGTTAAACATCCTGCAACAAATAGGACATCCCTCACAACAGAGTTACCCAGCCCAGAATGTCACCAGTGCTGAGGTTGAGAAATCCTACTCTGAAGTGGCCCAGCTGGGTATGGCAGCACACACCTATAGTCCCAGGTACTCAGGAGGCTGAGGCAGGAGGATGTCTTAAGCCAAGAGTTTGAGGCCACAGTGAGCCATGATCACACCACTGCACTCCAACCTGGGTGACAGAGCAAGACCCCGTCTGTAAAGTAAAATAAAATAAAAATAAGGAGACCCAAATAGGATGTGAACTTCTGGTTAAACTCTCCTCCACCAAATACTATGCAGCCGTGAAAAAGAAGAAGTCATGTAATTTGCAGCAACATGGATGGAGCTGGAGGCCATTAATCTAAGCAAACTAATGCAGGAACAGAAAACCAAATACTGCACATTCTGACTCATGAGTGGGAGCTAAACACTGAATACTCATGGACAACAAAGGGAACAACAGACACTGGGGCCTACTTGAGGGTGGAGCTTAGGAGGAGGGTGAGGATGAAAAGACTATCTCTTGGGTACAATGCATATTACCTGGGTGATGAAATAATCTGTGCAGTAAACCCCCATTTACCCCATAGGTAAATGACATGCAATTTACCTATATAACAAACCTGCACATGTACCTCTGAACCTAAAATAAAAGTTTTTTTAAAAGTATGTCCTCCACCAAGTATGTCTGTAGGAGCAGTGACCTACTATTAGTCCCAGTATTAGGAATAATATTATTTAAAAGCTTCTTAAATGAATTTATCTGTGCAAGTTCTTGGAAACTTTGATTTATTTGATTGCATTGTCTGTTGGAGAGCAGCATAGCTCTGCCTTGAGTGATGTCAGAAGGAAGCTGACAGTCTTTAAGACAAGCCCAAAATCTGAAAAAGGAAGGAACTGTGGAGATCATCTCAAGAGGAAATGATACTTGCTCTTATACTGCAGAGGTGATGACTAGGGGTTAGAGATAATCAAGAAGTTGCTAAATTGTTCTTAGTGTCAAAACAGAGCTCAGAAAGGTGCCAGCCAGCTGCCATTGCCAGCCATCAGGTTTGGCCCTTTCATGTGAGACCTCGTTATCACTGTAACCCTCTTAATAAAAATGGACACATATTTTCAGAAATTCTTCAGTGTACAAGGCATGAAGCAGTGCATCGCCTTATTAGGCCATCTAAAAAAGAAGAAACAGAAACTGGAAATGCTCAGTGGAAATAAACTTTTTTATTAGCATTTCTTAACAATGCTATAATGAAGTGTTTCCATCAATTAGGTTTGGAATGGCTGGCATTTGGGGCTGCGGAATAATTGAGGCCTTTCCTTGGGGCCTAGGTTTTCTTAACACTCCCTGTGAATACAGGTTGTATTTCCCTTGAAGGAGAAAGCTGTCCCCTTGTCTGTTGCCTGGGAGGGAATTTCTTGTACCTTGCCTTGTCCCCTCTCCCTAGTCTTCCCCTAGAGGAGCTCCTGGAATGACCAGGAGGTCATTGTAATCTGATGAACACGTCTCCCATTCCCTGCATATGATATTGACTTAGTCTTTTTAGGGAAAAGCTTGCTTAAAAGAAAAAACAAACAGTTATTAGAAGGAATCAAGGATTAAAGTAAAGTATGAGTTTTTATTTTTGTTTTTTAATTAAGGATTGAATTCCTGGGAGTAAGGGAGGCACTATTTAAATACACAAAATGGTTGGTGAGCCTCAGGAGCCCAGCCTGGCTTGTTAGCAGAACGGGTGTCTGAGAGACAGAAGGAGCCTCATGCCTTAACTGTGGAAAATTTTCGGATTCCTCCTGTTCATTAAACACCACCAAGGTACAGAGAATGGCAGATCATGCAGCTGCTGTGCTCGAGAGGGCTTTGAAGTTTCTTTTGAGAATATGATCTTCTCTTCAAACCTGACAATGATTTTTTTTTCTTTTTCCTCAGGGTGACCAGAGGCAGGTCATTCCCATACCAAGTGTATGTATATTTATCTAATTTTATTTATTAAAACGGTCATGAAATCGTGTGGCTTTGGGCCTACTGATATAAAGGATTTTTTAAATGTTATTGCTTATGTTGTTTATCATGTGGTGTAAACAGCTCTGTTCTGTTAAAAAGAAAACTGAAGCTACATTTTAAACTGTGAGCAGGAAGTTCTCTACAGAGACGGTTTCCTTTCTCGGGAACAGCAAGGCAGCCAGCATCCATTTACCCAATTCTCATTTTCCCTTTCTCTCTGGGAAGGACCTCCAAGCTGAACAAGCTGAGGTTGCTCAGAACCCTCACCCACACCCCACCATCTTAGCCTCAACTCCATAGATTGGCGGGAACATTCTTTTGCCCAGACACAGTTCTTTGCAGCAGGTTCAGTCCCAGTGGAACCTGGCTCACCAAGCCCAGGTCCCAGGTGACCGGACCGTTTCTAACTTATCAGTGGTAGTATGGCTGTAGCTCCGAGATCAGAGAAGTCACCCTAACTATATTCTCTGGACTTGCAGGACCCATCCCACAGGCCTGCTGTGCTGCAACTCTGCCCAGCTGGGCACTCCCTGAGGCCACCCTCACTTCTGTTGTCAGCCCTGAAATTTGTTCCACCCCAGCACAGTCCTGCACCAGCCACCCCTCAGCCATCCGCTGTCCTTTCTCTTCTTCCTGTTCTGCCAGCAGAGCCACCCAGCCTGAGGCCAGTCAGCAAGAAGTAAACTGAAGACTGACTCCCAAAAGAAACTTACAGTTGAGATGTCTGTATCAAACAAGACCTTTCAAATAGTCTTATGTCCTTAGAGAAGGATTTAGGTTTCAAAATGTGTCTATAAATTAATTTTTTTTTTTTTTTTTTGAGACGGAGTCTGGCTCTGTCGCCCAGGCTGGAGTGCAGTGGCCGGATCTCAGCTCACTGCAAGCTCCGCTTCCCGGGTTTACGCCATTCTCCTGCCTCAGCCTCCCGAGTAGCTGGGACTACAGGCGCCCGCCACCTCGCCCTGCTAGTTTTTTGTATTGTTTTTTTAGTAGAGACGGGGTTTCACCGTGTTAGCCAGGATGGTCTCGATCTCCTGACCTCGTGATCCGCCCGTCTCAGCCTCCCAAAGTGCTGGGATTACAGGCTTGAGCCACCGCGCCCGGCCTATAAATTAATTTTTTAGTCTGTAAAGATGATCAGATTCAGATTACTTGATTCAAATCTGTTCATCTCTCTTTCCTTGGAGTTTTTCACATCCAATAGACACAGCAATCTTACATAGAAAGAGTAGATGGATTTCATGCATACAGGTTGACGACTCCAAAGGCTTTGGTAGTACATGTCACTTACAAATTGCCCAAAAAGTTTACAGTAATTTCATTTTTCTCAAAACTCTAACTCTTGATTGACTAACGAGTTGCAAGAGTCTGTGTAGTGATTCTGACTGCCCATGTGCCTGAGGGTTGGGCTTTGTTGGGAAAACTGGCTTTGATCAAAAAGATTGACCTAGCAACCCAACTTTTTATCCAGAGTTTGAAGGAGATGCCCAGCAGAGTTAATACCAGAAGACTCTTTAACCTTTATACAAAGTAGTTTTTGATTTTTTTTTTTTTCCTGCAAAGGTACCTACATTAAATGATGGCAGGTAGCATCTCTCCTTCCACCTTCAATGGCACTATTACTGTTTTTTCTTAAAGCTAATTGGCAGCCATGTGCAAAGTTAAGTGCAGAACAAAAGCACTTGTCAGTATAAAAACCCCACTGAAGAAACAGACCCTTTTCCCACAAATCTAGACTCAGCCATGTATAGAATTCTGGAATAAGAGAAACAAGAAGAAAATTCCTTATGTAATGGATCCTGGTGATGGATAATAAACTGCTGACTGTGTCCTACATGTGAGGTGTTGGGTCAGGCCATGTGAACCTATGAACTATCTTGCCCAAAGAAACAGCCGAGCCAAAGGAACTTGCATTTTTGAATGATGACCTCCAGAAAAGTAGTTCCACTAGTGGGCACAGTGTGATTTCCACTGCCTGCTTAGCATATAGGACTGATCCCAAGTCCATCTGAGGCCAGCTCAGCCCTGGAACCAAGTCTTGGGAGCCCCTGCAAAATTTGCACCTACCTGAAAAGGCTGCAGGTTACGTAAGCAGCGTGGTCCTGGCCTTTCTGGACCTCAGGGGGACCTGGTCAGTGCTGGGAGCCCTGAGATCTTAGGGTTCCATGCATAGAACCAGAAATCCGGGCTTGTGCTGAACCTCCAAACCAGATCCCACAACCTCCTGAAAGCTTTCTTCAGGCCCTGAAGGTAAAGAATCCTCTAAGCCTGTGGTGACCAGAGCAACTGTAGCTGGGGTCCCCATCTGTGCCTGTCACTTCACCCCTCTTTTTTCATTCGCATGCTGCTCTGTTTGTATGTGTAGGTTTGGTCTTTTAATTTTTTGCTAAACAATAATTCAAGCTCATGGTTAATTATTAAATATTGAAGGATTTGGGATTAACACCTGTGGAAATACATATATACATACCATATATACATGAAGTTGAAAGATTAAAGCAAAAAGAAAATATCTCTCAATGTAATCCTACTGCCTTCTAGGTAGTACCACTTTTAATATATGTTATTTATCCTTCCAGAAGTTTTCCAGACAAACACAAACATAGTTATATAAATGAAGTTGTGTTGTATTCACCATTCTGCAAATTGCTTGTTACTTTCTAACAAGATGCCTTGAACATCTTTCCAAATATTAGTAGGTATATATCTGCCTCATTGTTTTATGTTTCACTGATGGCATTTACTTTGTTTCCACTTCTGTGCTGTTACAAATATTTCTCTTAAAAATATCCTCTTTTCTGTGTGCTAATGGACTTGTATGATAGTTCTTTGTGATCAGTTTCTATTTGTGGAAATGCTAGGTCAAAGGATATAATATTACAGTATTGGTACATTAAAGCCAAATTGTTGTCCAAAAGCCTATGCTAATTTACATTCCCATGAAGTATCTATGAGATTGCCTCATACCCTTACTGAAAATGATTATCAAATGTTTCAATCTTTGCTAATCTGAAAGTAAAGAATGGTAGCAGTGGCTCACGCCTATAACCCAAGCGCTTGGAGAGACCTAGGCGGGCAGATGGCTTCAGCTCAGGAGTTCACGACCAGCCTGGGCAACATGGTGAAACCCCATCTCTATAAAATATACACAAAATTAACTGGGCATGGCGGCTGGGTGCGGTGGCTTACGCCTGTAATCCCAGCACTTTGGGAGGCCGAGGTGGGTGGATCATCTGAGGTTGGGAGTTCCAGACCAGCCTGACCAATATGGAGAAACCCCATCTCTACTGAAAATACAAAATTAGGCCGGGCGCAGTGGCTCACGCCTGTAATCCCAGCACTTTGGGAGGCTGAGGCGGGTGGATCACCTGAGGTCGGGAGTTCGAAACCAGCCTGACCAACTTGGAGAAACCCCGTTTCTACTAAAAATACAAAATTAGCCGGGTGTGGTGGCACATGCCTGTAATCCCAGCTACTTGGGAGGCTGAAGCAGGAGAATTGCTTGAACCTGGGAGGGGAGGTTGCGGTGAGCTGAGATCATGCCATTGCACTCCAGCCTGGGCAACAAAAGCAAAACTCTGTCTCAAAAAAAAAAAAAAAAAATACAATTAGCTGGGCGTGGTGGTACATGCTTTTAATCCCAGGGAACTCGGGAAGCTGAGGCAGGAGAATCACTTGAACCTGGGAGGCGGAGGTTGCAGTGAGCCAAGATCGCACCATTGCACTCCAGCCTGGGCAACAAGAGCAAAACTCAGTCTCAAAAAAAAAAAAAAAAATTAACCAGGCATGGTAGTGCATGCCTGTAGTCCCAGCTACTTGGGAGGATCACTTGAGCCCAGTAGGCAGAGGTTGCAGTGAGCTGAGATGGCGCCACTGCACTCCAGCCTGGGCTACAGAGCCGGACCCTATCTCATTTCTTTATCAGTGAGTTTGAACAGCTTTTCTTAAGATCATTGGCTATCTTTCTTCTTCTCTATTCATTTCTTCTAGTTTTTTATGCTGTGTTGCTTGTCATTTTAAATTTTAAGGAAATTAGTACTTTTCCCCAAATATATATCTTTTGGCCTTGTTTGTTTATAATTATTTTGGCCACAAGGAAGTTTTAATTTTATATAAGTAAATATTAATGTCATCCTTTATGCTCATTGATTGTATATTTTCTTCTAGTATTTTAATCGTTTTTAATAGTTTCACCATTACACCTTTAAATCTTTGATCCATTTGGAATGTTTGTTGGTGTAAGGCATGAAGTAGGAAACTGTCTTTTTTTCCAAGTGGCTACTCAGTTGTCCCAGCACCATTTAGTGAGTAATCATGTTTTGCATGCCTATTGGAAATGACATTTTTATCCTTACCATTAGTATCATTCGTCTCCCAACTATGGGCCAGGATTTAGGGCCTTCCTTAGTGGGAAGCTTCATGGGCTGTTTGGTGAACATCGGGTATTGAACGATAAGGAAAAGGTGCAGAGGGAACGAAAGTTTGAAACTGCTGATGTATGGGTGGTCATGACTTGAGGTGAGCACTCGAATGCCTTGACCCCAGTGAGGAACGCCACTGAGGCTGTGTCCTGAGTCCTACCGACCCCACACTTTTGCTTAAATTACACACCACACTGATGCTCACAAACATGAGGCTTGCAGTGTAACCAAGCCATAAAAATGGTGAAAGAGGAGAGGATTTGTTTTCTAACAGCTATGTTTCTATGCTATTTGCCTAAGGCTTTTAATACAGCAATAGTACACTTCTTTCCACAAAAGCATTATAAAGAATATACAAGCAGGACAGCTATTCTGATTAAAAGCAGTCTAGAGATCCTCTTGCTCCCCTCCTGCGTTGGGCCCTGACATCCACCCGGAGCTCTGAGGGCTTGGGGAGCACAGCGTGCAGACCTTGAGTCTGAGAAATCTTAAGTAAGGAAACAATAATCCAATGTACTAGGAAGAGGTACTACATCTGTAAGATTTATGAGAGTTTGTGGGGTGGGTACTCCAAGAGGAAATAAGCTTAGTGTTAACTATTCATGACTGCCAGTGCTCTGCCAAGGACAGGAAATTTCAGATTTACTCCCAGGAAAGGAACAGGAATGAATACCATTCCCAAACCATGGATGGCAAGCCATGGTCCTCCTCCACCCACCCCCCAGCAATGTTCTTTGTGTACATTTGAGCAAGTCATTTTGTATAAGAAAGACCTTTCTTGATATGACTGGTATTTCTCTTGTTCTTCAGCTTTATGAAAACCTCAGAGAAAACTTGGTTCAGGACATTTCTTAGTTAATGATTCAAGCATCACCTGAACAGATCAACTGAAGTAACAAAGCACTGTATTGCCATTTTATAGCATCCTTACATTTCCAAGGACACAGCTGTCCCAAAGAATTCTTACCCATGGGCTCAAGAATTTGTATTAATCTAAAGCCAAGCTCTCAGGGAAGCTGTGTGCATTTAGGAAACATCAGAGGATTAATGGAACCTCCTAGCCTGCTGCCTCCCAACTTGGCCTTGTTCCCTACAGCACAAATTAAAATCAATAGCTTGCTTAATATGAGTCTCACCCTTCTCACCCTTCTCCATATTTTCTCTCTTAGATCTTACCATGAGGGGTTTTACTTACTGTTAACTTTTCTGTCTTAGATAACACCATGAGGGGTTTTACTTACTGTTAAAGAATGCTTGTAAAGTGTGGGTTAACTGTGCTAAGAAAGTAATCTTTGTTCTTGAGTTTGGAAAATGAACCACTTTTGGCAGATCTTTGATGTTTTCAGAGATGCTAGGGTTAGAATTTCTAGATCCTTATTTTCCAGGCTAACAATTAAATTAATAAGTTATAATGTTTTAGTAGTTTATAAACACATAGGAAAAGGACTAGATAGACACTAATGTCAAAAGGGAGACACAGAAAAGAGAATGATTGTGTTTTATCTGTCTGGTGTCTATAATCTTTACAATGAGAATGTGTTTTATATTAAATAATTGTGTAATAAAAATTCAAACAAATTTTATTCTGGTCACAAGCATGCTTTCTGCTCTGTCCCAAACAACAGAAATGACTCACATTCTCTCTACTATGTTCACTTAGCTCATCACACTCTGCCTTTTTAGAACACCTTTTGATACAAAACTTTTTGCAAATTTAATTTTTTTAAAATAACCTGCTGACTCACTGGTTTGTAATAGAGGACAAAGTCCTTTCTAGATCCTCGAATTCCGTGCCTGTCTCCAAGGCACATCCCCGCATCCCTTCACAGTGCTGCAGGATTAGGGAGGATTGCTTCCAGCTGAGAGAGGTGAGAGGCCGGAAAGGCTCTTTCTTTTGGATGACGTTGGGAAGGAAGAAACATGGAGTTAGAAATGTTTATGTCTCCACACGTAGCCTCTTCCTGGGCAACCCTGGACAGTCTCTCTCTGCCAAGGTGACCATTGTACTTGCAAATGTACCTAACCTGTTGACTGCCTGTGTTACATTTACTATGAACCAGCTAAAGTTCAAAATTAACTTTTGATCATTAACTGACTTTCAGTTTGAACCAAAAAAAATAAAAAGAGGAAATGGCCACGTAAAAGGAAATACAGCTTGATTTCATTTTTTTCTTGTTTTATTTGATGAACGAAATTGTCCATTCTTTGGGAGCTCAGAATAGATATTTCCTTGTATTTTCTTTTGTATCAAATATTAAAGAGAGTTTGACCTTCTGTGCAGGTCAGAAAATTAATTAGTTAACACTGGATATTGAATATGCCACAAAGTAGACTAAAATACTTCAGATCATTTCTAGAATGAGGCAAGGCCTAAAGAAATAAATCCTCTAAATCGAGTGAGATTGGCCAAAGATACCTAGCATTTTATGGTTGACTGAAGATACCTAGCATTTTATTAACTCTTTATGACTTCTTTATCATGAGATTTGAGTCACCTGCTACTAAGACACATAAATAGATTGTTTGGTCAACAAATAACATGTGGATTAAAGTATAACTTTCAGAAGCGGAGAATCCAAGGGGTAAAAATACCACATTTGCTCAGTATTATACCACAGTGTGGTGGCACAAGGTGGCACTGTACCTGGATTAGTTTTATTTCTGTTTCCTAGTGCTGGGGGTAACTCTGGACCACATTTTGCTGGTGGGCCTATAGTTTCTCTTCAGGTTTTTTAAAAATCTCAGTCACTAAAAAAAAGAAAATTCTATGGTTCCAACATAGCTCTAAAATCTACTTATGTGCCACAGGCAAAATATGACCCCACGAAACAGACCTCCATTGTTACAGTACCTATTATAATTAAATACTCATTCTTGTGTAATCCATTTTAATAACAACTGTAGCCACCAATATATATATGTGTGAGGCAAAATGCTGGGTGTTTTATTGCCATTATAACTGATAACAAAAACCTTTCATGGTAGGTATTATTATCCCAATTTACAACCAAGAAAGTGACAGAGACAGAGCTGATAATTGAAACCAGGTTTGTCTGGTTCCAAAGCCTAGGACTTCATAGTAGTCATTCATATCGTGGCACAGTATTTGATAAAGCTTCAGTTGCAAAGTACTTATTGTTCTTAATAAAAGTCCATTATATGCTTGACCAGGCATTTAAATGTTTGAAAGTAGTATAATACAATACTGATTGGTTTGTCTTTTACATAAAGGTAATATTGGTTTATTTTTCCCCTTTAGCCACCGGCTAAGTACCTTCTTCCAGAGGTGACGGTGCTTGACTATGGAAAGAAATGTGTGGTCATTGATTTAGATGAAACATTGGTGCACAGTTCGTTTAAGGTAAATCAACATAAAAATCTGTGATCTTTGTGATTTGATAACAATTGTATTGGAAAAGAGAAAACAGAAAGGATGAAAGCTTATGGTGGTTAGTGTGTAACTTCACTCTTCATGTAGAAATCCCAGGAGCTGCTTATTAACCCAGGTGAACATTAACTAAAGTAGTTGAATATTAACATAGTTAGTTTGGAAAGAAACCACTAAGCTACCAACATCACTGGGACCTCATTCTTACTTAGGAGGTTTGCATCTTCCAACACTCTAACCCCTGCAGAAATACTTTTCAGGTGGCACAAGGCACTCAGTGCCCCCAGGACACTGTTTATATTTGTCAAGATGACCAGAGTGCTATGTATTTTATTGGGACGAGGAAGGGAGGCTCTGTTGGAAACTGTCAAATGACCTGGTATCCTGGAAATTTTCCCGGATCGATTTTTGAAAGATGCCCAACTCTGAAGAAGACTTTCCAGACTTCAGGGCATCTGAACAGATTCAGCCATTTAGTTTGAGCATCTTCATGACAAGAGGTGGCTGGGGTTTTTTGCAAGCTTCACAGCTAAATGAGTACCCACCATCAGGACTTCCCTCCTAAAGGGTGTGGAGGTCAGACACTCTTCCTTCCTGTCACCTTCCCTGATCTCCATCTTCCTGCTGGAAAAACAGCAGAAATGGCCTCCATGCAGGAAGAGCTGTGGTGACACTGTTAAGAAATGAGTTAGTTAACTTTTTTTTTTTTTTTTTTGACGTGAAATAAATTGTTTAAAAGAGGCAAATGATGAAAAGAGGAGATTGGTATTTTGGGGAGAAGAAGCAGGTGTTTAGGATTCTGGTCTTGTTTTCCTTGGGTTATTTCTGGTAATGGGACTGCTCTATCATTATACTGCATTCCTATTTCCCCCACCAGCCTAGGACTCCCCTTCACTGAGAGACATGAAGGTCACCATCCATGATGGGGCATGTGTCTCACATGAACCACAGTCATTCCTTACAAGTTGTAGGAAGCAGAAGAGCTGTCAAATATGCCTGAACACCTTTCTACCAGAAACATCCTTCTTTGTTCTTCTCACTAAACAGAGACCTTTCTGGTAGGGCAAAGCCAGAAAATTGTCTTTGAGTCCTTTGGAGAGTGGAGAAGAGACCACACTGACCTCTAGCAGTGAGAAATGGCCTTATTCTGGCCACTGGGGCATACAGGGACCACCTTATTCCCTAGCACTTGAGGGCCAGGCCCTTCCAGAGTTGGTCCAGGGGATATGGTGACCTTGTGTCCCAGCTTAACCCTAGATAGCACTGGAAGCCGTTTCTCCCCCATGGGCAAGTTGCTCAGGACTGTTCCAAGTCTCTGTGAAGGAAAGCCCTTCAGAGCAGGGGTCGGTTGCCATCACAGCATAGAGAACTCCCTCCGAAGCAGCTACGGGAGTGCGGGCAACACTGGCCAGATCACCCGATGTTACTGAGGGTTCCTTGCTCCAAAGGCAGGGCCTTGGTAGCTCCCAGTGTCTCTAGCACTTGCTCAGAGGTCATTGATGCCACAAGCTAATGTGAATGGCATTTCCTCGTTTCTTCCCTCCCCTGGCCTGCCTGCAGAATATTCTTTTTTTTTTTTTTTTTTTTTTTTTTTTTTTTTTTTTTTTTTTTTGCAGCCAGAATATTCTTGATGGTTTTTAGAGTTCTGGGCATTTCAAAGTCTCCCAAAGTTTGAGAATTCTGATGGTTTTTAGAGTTCTGGGCATTTCAAAGTCTTTTGAGAATCTGAAAGCTATGAACCCTCTTCCCTTCAAAAATGTACATTTGTACAATGCATAGGTTCATGGATTCCAAGTGAAGAACCCTAGCTGTAGCAGAGTCTCCTTTACACCAGCAGGAGAGAGGAGATTAAGGATGGTGCTTGCTGTAAGCTGGGGAATGGTTTTTCTCTTTTAATATACTCCGTGGAATGTGATTCCATAATCTAATGCCTTGGGAGAGCTTCTTCCTTCAGTCTTTCCTTTTGTTTTTTAGCATGATTCTGATTTTAGTTGTGAAATTATATGATACCGAACTCATCCTTGGCCTTCCAACTCTGGGAGTAAATAAACAGTGATCGTAAGCTAAGTGCTTAGTAACGGTGCTATGACATAGCATTGTCCATGGTTTTTTGTTTTTCTTGTTTTTATTTTTTAGTTTATATATCAATGAAGAGGGTTTGTATGTACCGTGATGGGCTTAAAAGCAGACCTCAGTTCAGAGTCTGACCAGAGACGCTGTACTCCCACCCCTGCCCAGTGGCTACCACACACACCTTCTCCTTCCTTCTGTCTCTCTTCTCTTGTCCAGGGGTTTGCATGCTGATGATTCAGTTGGGCCTGTTCATTTAAGTAGTTTTGTACCTAATTTGTGGAATTTCATTGAGAACTGTGTGTAAGTTCATCATTGAGAACATAGTGACTGCTGAAGAATCATATTTGAATTTTAAATGTCATTAATATTGTCAAAGAGTTATTTAAAATATCCAGAAGTTTGTGGGTGTGCCGGATGTTGTGTTCCTTGGAGCAGAGCAGGCATAGAGTGGGCTAGCTCTGTACCTCCACCCAAGGCAGGAGCTGGTGCCAGGCTACCTGGGAGGGCCTGAAATCACTGATTCTCAGGACTGATTGGGGCCATGGGCATGCATCAGACCCATCACAATAGCTAAGGAAGAGAGGAGAAACTGAGGTCCAGGGAGAGGAAGAGCCTGCCCAAGGGCATGGCCTGTGGCCTCTGACTTTACCCCCACATGGCCTTGGCACTGTTTTGAGCAGCCCATCACAGGGCAGCCCCCAGTCGTGGGTCCAAGTACAAATAGTTTTCCCTCA
Organism: Macaca thibetana thibetana; assembly: GCF_024542745.1. Classification (NCBI taxonomy): domain Eukaryota; kingdom Metazoa; phylum Chordata; class Mammalia; order Primates; family Cercopithecidae; genus Macaca; species Macaca thibetana. The sequence continues at coordinate 92,027,125 of NC_065579.1, forward strand.
AGCAACACTGTCCTCTGAGCCCATCACATGCTCAGCTCCTCCCCCTGGTGGCTAGCAGTGATTCCCCATCACCCCAGCAGGACTCTGGGCAAGAAGTGGAGTTTTCAGGAGCCCCATCCTCTAGCCAGGCAGTGCCACACTTTTTGGTTGAGGCCAGGCAGGTAATATTGGACCAAGATGCTGAAAATGTAATGACATTCACAGTGGAAAATAATGTGCTTTCCTGCTTGTGCTTATTTTAAGGAACCAAGGCATGCTTCAGCATCCTCCTCCTGAACTGTTTTTTCTAATAACCAAAACATTGGTCCAGGCAAGCTTTTTTCTTGCTAAAATTTCCAGGCTTTTTTGTTCCTTCAGACATATTAATTATAGTCTCTTTTTTCTCTAGCCTATTAGTAATGCTGATTTTATTGTTCCGGTTGAAATCGATGGAACTATACATCAGGTAAGAAATTGAAGCTAAATTTGAGTTACAATTAAGATTTTTTAGTAATTACATTTCCTATGAACTTTATTTCTAAATTCTCATTTCAGTAATAATTCCTTATTACTGAATCAAAAGGAAGAATACTGTAATAAATACAATATTCTTCTTTTTTTCACTCCAATGAATTTATTTTATACTGAGATTATAAGAAAAACTGTAGTTGTAAATATTAGATGTGGTTACAAGTTCAAATAGTTCTTTGATTTGAAGCAGACTTTCAGAAGTTTCCATATCCCCCACTGGCCTAGCTTGATGGTCTAATTAACTTCCTTGTGTAATTGCTTTCGGCTACTCTCCTAGCAGGCAACAGGAAAATGCCACAAGTCACCCACTTATGGTGGATTCTCGGGAAAAAAGTGTCCATTTTCAATGCCAGCTGCTCCAGACTGATCTTGTCATTCCCGCATCGTTTTCTCCAGAGAATCTTTAGCAAATACCCAACCCAAAAGAAAAAGGGGGAAGGGTGTTAAGTTTTCAGATCCGCAGGCTGCTATGAATAAAGATGTCGTAGTCAGTTGGCATGCATTTTCGTTGCTTCTGGTTTTTTTTCCTTATCTGCATAAAGCTTTTCTGGAAATAGCTTCATTTATGAACAAATTGGAAACGTTGTAGGAAAACTAGCCTTAGAGGTTGAAGCCGGGGAGCTTTTGTCATGTTTTCCACAGGGATGATCTAACCATATTCCTTGTCAAGTCCAAGGTCTTAAAGGGAGCGTATCTGGCCTGATATCCCAGGAAAGAGACTTTCCTGGTACTTGAGCCACAACGGGATATCTTTTCTTAGCAATGTCAGTAGTCTTTGGTTCTTGAGTGCAAGGTGTCAGAACTCGTGAAAGCTTGGGAATCAGCTGGTCCAGCTGCCTCATTGTCTAGATGGAGAAACTGAGGCTTTGCCAGGGAAGGGGTTGGTTCAAGGTCATACAATGGGAAGAATTAAAATGAAAATTCCAGTCTCCTGCCTCCTGGCCCAGGGCTCTTTTCCTGATACTCAAGTCCCTTCCCTCCCTTGTCCTTGCTTTCTTGCTTATTCTCCAGGATGTCCTGCCAGGAAACAGTCCCCGGGAGAGGCAGCTTTTTCCTTAGTGTTTCCACACTTCATGCTTTTAAAAGCCATCACAGAGCCAAAACGGCAGGCACTTGGGCATTTAACATTTGCAAAAGCATCAACTGAATTAACTCAGCATCTGAGAAGCAGTTAAGGCTTCTGCATTTATCATCTTGGCTTGTGTTACATAGTGCTCATGATGAGACAAAGGAGAGGCTGCCCAATGGCATGTCAAGAATTAGGAGAGAAATTAATCCTTTGTACCACGTGACTGTAAGCATGACCAGCCTACCCACTGCTGACCCATTCTTGCAGGAGCCACTGTAGCTCCCCCACCCTCCATCTTGGCTGTGCTGTGATATCACAAGGTCCCAGAGCTGGGGTCAGAAATTCTCTCCCGAGGGAATGAAGCCACAGGAGCCAAGAGCAGGAGGACCAAGGCCCTGGCGAAGGCCGTGGCCTCGTTCAAGTAATCCAGGATAGGCTGTGCAGGTCCCAATGGGCCTATTCTTGGTTACTTGCACGGGGACGCGGGCCTGGACGCCGGCATCCGGGCTCAGGACCCACGTCTCTGCCAGAGGCACCAACACCAGAGTTCCCAAATCAGTCTCCTGCCCTTTGCATGTAGCAAAGCTTGCTTTCCAAGCAGGACTCCCAGGGAGACGGAGGACTACAGGCCACACCTGTTTGCTGGCAACGAGGAGTCTTGTGGGCAAAGTGGGAGTCTGGAGCTGTTGCAGCCACAGGCCCTGCCCTCAGCCCTTCCCCAGCCTCCCAGCTCCTCAGAACTGTGCTGGTATCCATGCTATGACATCCTGTTCCTCCAGCCCCTCGCTCCACCCTCAGCCACAAACCCATGTTGACCTCCTTCTTTCAGTCATCCATGAATTTCTCCCTGAGTCCTGGCCCTCCTGAGCTCCTGCTTCTGGCACCTTGAAAATGCCTTGGTTCTGTGTAGAATTCCTCAGCCAGCAGCACGCCCAGCATGTGGTGCAGAGTCCCCATCTATCTCCCCTCTGCTGCTCCTCCTGTCATTCTCACCTGCTCCATCTGCCATTCAAGGCCCTAACGTGCCCACCATGACCTGCCTCTCACTTCATCTTCAGCCACTTCCTCTCCCAACCCCTGCTGCTCCTGCTTCTCTCACTGCCTCTGATGGCTGGGCACACAGCCTGGCTACTCTCTAACATCTCAAGTATTCTCAGGCCTCAGGTCTCGCGCTCTACTGTTTCCTCTGCCTGGAAGCCCACTTCTTGTCATCCTTATTGGCCTGGTGAACTCCTATTTATCCTTCAAGGTCCAGGCCAGATGTTATCTTCTATGATCCCCTCTCCTTGTGAGGGGAGTTAATTGTCCTTAATTTATCCCTCTACTACAACTTTCATTATGTCATGTTTATTTTTATATGTTTTTGCCTATGTCTGTTCTAGAGTGTGAGCTCTTCAAGGGCAAGGCCTGTGTTTTATTCATCTTTGCAACTACATCAGACTGAGCTCAGAGCTGGGGCTCAGTAAATATGCTGAATTGAATTTTAAAGAGTTTGATTTATTTTAGTGAAGTGGCTAATTTCAAACGGAATTTATTCAAGTTTGAATTAGTTTTTCCCTCCTCCCACTTCCTCTGTCTTCTCTCACCAGCTTTGCCTTTTCTCCCATCTCCCTTGTTTCCCCAGATTCATTCAGGCTCCCTAATCAGGAGCCAATGTATGGTCTGAAGCCTGGCCTCCTCACTTCTACCCCTGGCCTAGCCTGGTCAAAAGGGTACACAGAGCCCAGCCATTCTAGAAAACGCTACTCTTTGTACCCCTCTGCTCAGAGACCCCTCCTGATGGGTTATGTCTGGGGTCCAGAAATAGGATGGTTTCATATCCCCTGAAATGTACCAAGCCCAACCTTTATGGTGTCATAGACATCTTCCCAAGCTGACAAGGAAGCCCCTTCTTGCAGCTTTGCTGGGCCTGTGCTTCAACCCCAGACCTTCCTAGTAAGGGGGATGTCCATCCAGAACAGAAGGTGGCAACCAGAGCAATCCCAGACCTGCTGGGCAGTAGGCTGGGCCTGGACCTCTAAAAGGACAACACCCAGACCATGGCCTGTGCCCATATAGGTCCTGACCTTCAGCAGGTGCCAAGAAACACACATGAAATGAATCAGTCATTACACACAAACATGGTACAACCCTTCTACTTGCTGGCCCTGAATATCCCCAAGACCCTCACACCATGGTCAGCTTCTCTTTTTCCCTTAGGAGGGGCGTCTGCAGTGAACTCAGACCTGGAGCCCTGTCCGAGGAGTGCCACATCTGACTCCATAGCCCCTCATACAGTCTGGGCCTCTGCCTGCTGTGCATAGACCTGGAGGAGAGAGGCAGGAACCTTAGTAGTTCTTCCTACAGTGGGCATTTGGGCCCCGGGCCATCCCCAGCAACTGCCACACCTGACCAGTCTGCTGTCTCCTGCCATTGCAGGTGTATGTGCTGAAGCGGCCACATGTGGATGAGTTCCTCCAGAGGATGGGGCAGCTTTTTGAATGTGTGCTCTTTACTGCCAGCTTGGCCAAGGTGAGTCCTGCTTCCCAGCCCCACACTCGCAGCCTGGTACTCCCAGCCCCTCCACCCCTACCCCCAATCTGTCAAGCAGCCCTTTGTTTTGGTGGGGGAGGCTATTTCTGTGGTGACAGGTTCCCACCCCAGATGGGATGGATGCAGGCCATGTGCATGGTGCCAGCCTGAAAGCCTTCTGGGTTACCATGGTGACAGGGAGCACTTAGAACAAATGCTCCATGATGTTGCTGTATGCAGCCACCTGAAGCTGGATGTCCACAGTCCAGAGAATCACAAACAGGTCCAGTGTAACAGACAAAGGATGGTGTACCCCTCAACCATTGACTGTCCACCAAATGCTAGAGGCCCCTGTGTCCTTGGGTTTTGCTTCCACAGATTTGAGGAAGAAGCAAGTGAGAGATAAGTGTTGGGCACTCACCCACATGCATGGGCTGAATGAGAGTTCCGACTGCCCTAATGAGCTGTATGATCTGAGGCAAGTTACTTCACTTCTCATGTCGGTTTCTTCTATAAATTGGGGATAATTCCATTCACCTTGTGGCTAGATCACATGAAATAACAGATGTAAAGGACTTAGCACAGTGTCTGACTCACATACAGCAAGTATTCATTGAGCACTTGCTGTGTTCTACATAATGTGGTGGGCATTGTCACGTGGTAAACACTCCTGATGTTCATTATTTTGTGTTACAATTATTTATTGATGATAATAGGCCGGGCATGATTGCTCACGCCTGTAATCCCAACACTTTGGGAGGCCAAGGAGGGTGTGTCACTTGAAGTCAGGAGTTCAAGACCAGCCTGACCAACATGGTGAAACCCCATCTCTACTCAAAATACAAAAATTAGTTGGGCATGGTGGTGGGCACCTGTAATCCCAGCTACTCGGGAGGCTGAGGCACGAGAATTGCTTGAACCCAGAAGGCAGAGGTTGCAGTGAGCTGAGATCGCACCACTGCACTCCACCCTGAGCAACAGTGACTCCATCTCAAAAATATGTATACATATATTTGTTGATGGTAATAAAATCATTCAGACATGTCTTGATCCTAAAGCTTGATATGAATCTGACCTAAAATCTACACTGGCTCTGACCAAAAAGAATGATTTCTTTGTCCTCTCCACTGTTTAAGGAAACTAGCAGATTCCCAAGCCTCCCAGTATGGTTTAGTGTTCCCCTTCACAGGTGTGGCAGGGTGCCCATGCTGTGTGGGCAGGCAGGATAGGCCTTGCTCCTCCCAGAAGATCCTTGCCTTGACCACTTCGAAACTCTGACTTTGATGGGGCTGACACCATCCATTTGTTGGTAGCACCACAGTTGTCTCCATGGGCATCTGAGGGACCCTGAGTGGTCCCAAAGATGAGTTTTCTGGGGCTCAGATTAGCCATTTGCCTGTCTCCAGGACATCACACAGTAGCTTCCTCTGCCATGTCCTGCTTCTGGATGGTGCCCTGGTGCCCACACTCCCTTCTCTTCCTCTGTGTGTTCCACTGCTTTGCTGACCTGGCCATTGCTGGTTGGGTCCCTCTTTGTGATGATGGAGGGGAGCGAGAGCCCCACTTGCACAAATGCTGCCAGACTCATCACCAGGCCTTAGAGCATAAGCCAGTGGAGTGGGATTCAAAATCCTGGCCCTTATTTTTGCATGTCAAAAAGAGAACAAGGCCGCAGGGAAAATAGAATCTTCCCCAGTGGGTCATCTTTCAGATGAGTGGTACCAAGCCTAATTGTTATCTGTAGCGTCAGTGGCTCTTCCAACAGTGCTCTGAGATGCTGAAGAGCCTGAAGTAATAACCAAAGAAATAAACAAGAAGATTGCACCGGTAGCAGTGAAGTGAGAGCTGGTTTTTGTTTGGGAAAATTGAAAACACTCTTCCTTGGCATTGTCCCCAGCATTTGCTTAAACATCCTTGTTCGGTTTCTCTTCCTGGATGGCTCCCACCTGCCCCTCCATCTGTCTCTTCAACCCTTCTCTTGCTGCTACTCCAGCCTAGCTGAGCCGAATCAGCTTCCAAGTGCAGCCTTCCACCCTCTTTCCTCCCTGATGCACATGTCCTGCTGATGGGTAGTCATGTCCCTGTCCTTGGCTCTGGGCTCGGCTCCCAGCCAGCAGTAGTGGTGCAGTGGACCTCCTTGCCTGCTGCCCAGGAGCCTGCAGGAACCTCAAGCTGACTGTCATAGCCTTTCAGTATCTGCTTCTTTGTCATTTCTTCCTTCATTCACCCAGCAAATACTTACTTAGTACCTATTATGTATCAGGCACAGTACTAAATCCTGGGGATATAGCAAAGAAAAAAAGAGACAAAGTCCCTGCCCTTGTGAAGCTTACATTCTTCACATTCATCCTCCAGGCCTCAGACTCAGACACTTTTTTGAAAGATAGGTGCCACCACAAGTGTTCATGATTATGAGGAAATGGATCATCTTTTTCCATTTAGAGCAAGCTTGTCCAACCTGTGACCCAGAGGCTGTGTACAGCCCAGAACAGCTTTAGATGTGGCCCAACACAAATTCGTAAACTTTCTTAAAACATGAGATTTTTTGAAAGCTCGTCACCTATTGTTAGTGGTGGTGTTTTATGTGTGACCCAAGACAATTCTTCCAATATGGCCCAGGGAAGCTGAAAGATGGGATACCCCTGATCTGGACTCAGTTGCCCACAACCCACCCACGTGGCCCCTGGCTAGCCTCACCAGCAGGTAGCTGTAGTGCCCTGAGCTCTCACCTCCAGTGCCCTGAGCTCTCACCTCCCTTGGCCAGTAGGAAACACAGCTGCTCCTGGACTCTGCCTTCTACAGGATGTCCTTGGAGAGGAGAGGATGTTCCCGTGGAATCACAGCTGCTGCCTGCAGCTCTGCAGCCCACGTCCCACAGCTGTGCCGGCACTTGCTCTGCACTCCACTGCTGGCCTTCCCAGCGCCACCAGCCACAGGTGCTCTCTGCCTCCCTGGCAGAGTCACTGGGTCCCGCTGATGCCTGGTTGTACCCCTTACTTGGTCTTTGTGCAGGGGCCTGGCCTCGGGTCAGGCTTGGAAACTGCTCCTCTTTCTTCCAGGCCCAGCCACTCAGTATGGTCCACTCTTTTACATATCTTCAGTTATGAGGATTTTCTCTCAGAAACCCCTTTATTTCTTTATCCAAGCCTGCTTTGGGGGAAATTCCCTAGGTCATGAGAGGGGGTCAGGCAGGATGATCCCCAACTGTAAGCTGGGCTCAAATTCCCATCCAGCTCCTGGGCTTCAAGGAAGTGGATGGGCATCCATGGGAGTGGATGGCTGGGCACCATCCTGTCACTCAGCAGCTGGTCTGGCCCAAGTGCCCACGGGACCTCTAGGGGGCAGTGTCATGCCATTCAAGACACATTGGAGCCAGCTCATTCATTCAGTGGTGAAATTCGTGTTTCCTGAGCCCCTGTTGTGGTAGGTACTCTTGGAGGTGCCAGGGATGTGGTGGTGGGATGTTTCAGGCCTGGGCCCTGACAAGTAGTGAGGAAATCAAGCAATCCCATGTGGTGCTCTACTCTGTGAGGGAAACAACCCAGAAAGGAAGATAGAGGTGGCTCTAGATGGATGGGAGAGGAAGTCAAGACTGAAAAACCAGAAGACAAATGTTCTGCAAAGAGCTGGGAGAGAACGCATGCAGAGAGAACACTGGTACCAAGGTCCTGACCATGCTTAAAGCCAGTGTGGCTCCAGGAGCTCCAGATGGAGATCATTCAGCTGTGGCCATGTGGGACGCGGCAGTGAGGAACGTGGGCTTTACTCCAAGTGCAGTGTGTGGACAGTGGAGTTTTCAGCAGAGGAGTGACACGATCACACATATGTTTTCCAGTGACCACTCTGACAGCTTCTAGGTGAATGGGCTAGAAAGGAGGCCCCTTGGGAAAGACAGGTTTTTCACGAGGCTCACACAGCCATCCCAGGCCAGAGATTCGAGGCCCGGGCTAAGAGTGGTGGCAATATAAATAGAGAGATGCAAATGGAGTCAGGCTATTTTTGGAGATGAAACTGACAATTTCTGATGGGTTGGATGTGAGAGAAATGGAAGAATCCGGTGCCATCTTATGTATACAGAGAGGAAAATAACCAGGATCCTAAAACACATCTAATTATTAAATCCTTTTTTAAAAAACATAATCTGGATCTTGCTGCTGTAGGTCAGGGTTTGGGGACTCTTTTAGGCACGCAGCCTTCATTGTGACACCTCTTTTCCAGTATGCAGACCCTGTGGCTGACCTCCTAGACCGCTGGGGTGTGTTCCGGGCCCGGCTCTTCAGAGAATCATGTGTTTTTCATCGTGGGAACTATGTGAAGGACCTAAGTCGCCTTGGGCGGGAGCTGAGCAAAGTGATCATTGTCGACAATTCCCCTGCCTCATACATCTTCCATCCTGAGAATGCAGTAAGTGGCCCCAAAGAAAGAAAATGTCATGCTCCATCTGAGCCCTCTGTCTTGCCAGGCAAGCACCACTTTTAAGCACCTACAAAAGAAGGTCTCTGGGTCTTTTCCTAATGAAATCCCAGCTCTGCCATTTAGCAGTTGCACATCATTGAGCAAGTTATGTAACCTCATTGAGCCTCGGTTGCCTCATCTGTCAAACGGGAATTATAGGAATGCTGATCTCATAGGATTATTGGAGGTTGCAGTGTGGCAATATACAAAAAGCACTTAGAACAGTGCTTGAGACTGATAAATGCTATAAGCCTGTATCGTCTTATCAATATTTTTAGTATTGTTATTGACAAGGGTTCTGTTGGCATTAACCTCCTGGAGCCAGCTACTGCCTAGGACTTCATGACCCCTGTAGACTAAGGAGGCCTGATTGATCTCTTTAACAGAAGTATTTCTTAAGAATGAATAGGCCAGGCGTGGTGGCTCATGCCTGTAATCCCAGCCCTTTGGGAGGCCGAGGTGGACGGATCACAAGGTCAGGCGATCAAGACCATCCTGGCCAACATGGTAAAACCCCGTCTCTACTAAAATATAAAAAATTAGCTGGGCGTGGTGGCATGCACCTGTAGTCCCAGCTACTCGGGAGGCTGAGGCAGGGCAATCACTTGAACCCAGGAGGCAGAGGTTGCAGTGAGCTGAGATCCCACCACTGCACTCCAGCCTGGTGACAGAGGGAGACTCCGTCTCAAAAAAAAAAAAAAATGAATAAAACACTTCAATAAGGTCTTCAAATGAGACTACCAAGCTTTGCTACCTCATCATGATGTCTAAAAAGCACCCATTGGGAACATTTCCTACATAAAGCTCCCTGGACCATGGCAGCTCTCGGTGCCTACTCACTGGGTGCTGCACAACTCTCAGGGCAAGAGGGACTGCCTTCCTGCCTGCTGCCCGACACTTCCAGGGGAAGAGAGGCCAACCAGGGCCTCTGGTGACTGCTGACCCCTCAGTCACTGCCACATCAGGCCCCTAGACCAGGCATGTTTCCCTGGAGAGGATGCTTCCTCTCAAGCACAGGCTTCTCAGATTCTACAAAAGCCTGCAAAAGTCCTTTCCTTGAATCCAGAACTCTGCAGTCCTGCTTGTAACCAAAAACAATTCAAACGCGATTCATTTGGCTAGTGTGGAATCATTATTTGAATAAATACCCCAAATGTATTTATATGTAAATATGTTCATTTTACTGAGTAAATCAAATTCAACATAATATATTTGGTAACGTGTCTCTAATGGATAAGGATTCCTTTTTAATATAATCACAAGTCATGGTCAGATCTGACAAAGTAACAGTTTCTTACATTGTCTAATATCCAGACTGTGTTCACATTGTCCCTGTCATCTCGAAGTGTCATGCATTTGGAGTATTTCAATGGGGATCCAAAAAGATCCATGCATTGCTTTGGTTACCATGTCTCTTCATTCTTTTGTAAACTTAACGTCTCCCCTTCCTCCCCTTTTCTCTTTTATGCCATTTATTTGTTGAAGAAGCCCTGGTGTTTTGTCTTGTAGAAATCTCCTACATTCTGGATTTGTCCAGCTGCTGCCTTGTGATGATGTTTAGTATGTTTTTATAGCCACCTTATATCCTCTAAACAAGTAATTAGAGCTCTACTGCTTGATTAGATTTTTTTTTCTTTTTTTTTTTGCAAGAATATATCATAGAGGCCAGATGCAATGGCTCACACCTATAATCCCAGCACTTTGGGAGGCCAAGGCAGGTGATGGCTTGAGCCCAGGAGTTTGAGACCAGCCTGAGCAACATGGCAAAACCCTATCTCTTAAAAAAAGAAAAATTAGCCAGATGGGGTGGCACACACCTGTGGTTCCATTGTGGTTCCAGCTACTTGGGAGGCTGAGGTGGGAAGATCTCTTGAGCCCAGGAGGTCGAGGCTGCAGTGAGCCATGTTCATGCCACTGTACTTCAGCCTGAGTGACAGAGCAAGACCCTATCTCAAAAAAAAGAAGAAAAAAGAATACATCATAGGTATTATATGCTTATGAAGATATATCAGGAGGCATAAAATGTCAGGTTACCCCACTTTTAAAGATTTAAAATTGATTATTGGGTTCAGGTGGTGTTAGCCTGATCCATCTATTATAAAATTCCCCATGAACCTCTCACCTCATAATTTTAGCAGTTGTTGGTGATCATTGTCTACACCCACTATTTCATGAGGAATTGCAAAATGGCAATTTCTATTTTCAGACTAATGAGTTGGTGTCCTAGCGGCCTCCAAAAGTAGCCAATAATTTTTTTTTAGTATCATTATGAACTCATGGATTTGTTGTAGTTTCAGCCCATTTGTTATTCTTTTGCATGCTCAAATTTTCACCTTTGGCTATGGAGATCCCTTAAAATAACAAGTCTTTGATATAGGTTGAATATTCTTTATCTAAAATGCTTGGTACCAGAAGTGTTTTGGATTTTGGATTTTTTAGGATTTTGGAATATTTGCATATACATAATTGGATATCTTGGGCATGGAACCAAGTCTAAACATGAAATTCATTTCTGTTTTATGTACAACTTGTACACATAGCCTAAAGGTAATTTTATACAATATTTTTTATAATTTGGGGACACTAAATAAACCATGTATCATGTGCCTGCATTTTCACTACCACCCAGCACATGAGGTCAGGTATAGAATTTTCCACTTGTGGTGCCATGTCAGTGCTCAAAAAATTTTGGATTTTGGGGCATTTTGGAACTCAGATTTTTTCAGATTAGGGATGCTCAACCTGTAGCTTCCTTGCTTTCTTAAACAACAAGATGTTCCAGGCTCTTCATGAACATTTCTTGCCTCAGCCCCGGAACCACCCATTTTTGTATGGTGCCTGGTTCCTATTAGTGGAAGTGGTATTTAGAGACCACGGTTTAGGCGAATTTTCATTGCTAATGGAATATACTTTACTTCTAGCCCATACCTCAGGGCAGAGCTAAAAATGACATATTTTTAGAAAGAAAACTAAATCATAAGTTCATACTGGTTTTTCCATTTCAATGTTAAGTTTTTATGTAACTTCTTCGCTTCTTTGTTTTGTATTTGTATCTCTTTATCTTATGCTGCAACTCTTGATTTCTAAAGATATTAACATAATTATATATTTGATTTATTCTGTAGTATATGTTGAATAATTTCAGTAGCAGTACTAAATTATGACTAATAATAAGACAACTGTATGCAGCTTAGGAATTTTTAGAGAGATGTACAGTTATAACACCATGTTTTAAAATCACTTGGATATCAGACTTGGTGGCTTACCTGGCTGCCTGTAATCCCAGCACTTTGGGAGGCTAAGGAGGGAGGATTGCTTGAGCTCAGAAGTTTGAAACCACCCTGGGCAACAAAGCAAGATCCCATCACTACTAAAAAAAAAAAGAAAGAAAGGCTGGGGGTGGTGGCTCACGCCTGTAATCCCAGCACTTTGGGAGACCAAGGGGGTGGATCACCTGAGGTCAGGAGTTCAAGACCAGCCTGACCAACATGGCGAAACCCTGTCTCTACTAAAATACAAAAACTAGCTGGGCATGGCAGCAGGCACATGTAATCCCAGCTACTCAGGAGGCTGAGGCAGGAGAACCCAGGAGGTGGAGGTTGCAGTGAGCCGAGATCACGCCATTGCACTCCAGCCTGGGCAACAAGAGCAAAACTCCGTCTCAAAAAAAAAAAAATTAGCCAAGCATGGTGTCACATGCCTATAGTCCCAGCTACTTGGGAGGCTGAATGGAAGGATCACTTGAGCCCAGGAGGTCAAGGCTGCAGAGCTATGATTGTACCACTGCACTCCAGCATGGGAGACAGAGTGTGACCCTGCCTCACACACGCACACAAATCACTTGAAGTAATTGTGTGGTTGTGTCACCAATTTTATATACACTTAGATTGACTTTTATTGCTTTTTTTCTTAATGGTTTAATTGTATTTTAATTTATAACACATATACATGGTTCCAACATCAAACCTATAAATAAAGATGGAGAAGTCTGTTCATTTCTGCCTCTCCTCCACTCTCTCCCCATCCCCTAGGCGTAGTCATTTCTTTATTAACCCTTACTTTATTTTTCAAAATTATGTAATAAATGTCTGTGTTTCTAAGCTATCTTTAGATTTGAAAAAGGGCTAAAATGTTACTTTTAAACATGTTTGGTTTATTCAAATTTATTTATAAATCTCTTCTTTGTACCCCTGGCTACCACCCCTCGCCACTCCTCTGCCTAAAACTAAGGGAAAATCCTGTCTTTGCCCATAGCTTCAGAATGTTCTACAGTTTTAGACATCTGCTTTTAACTAACCACTGTTAAGCAAGGGAGGAAATTTACCACTTCTCTTTGTGGTGTAATATTGCACAGTGACCCTAAGTGAAAGCCTTCCTGTGTCCTGGATGTGAGCTCCCCGCTGTCAGTGGTTAGCATGTAACCTCTGACTCCAAGTGCTCTGAGGTGCAAGGAGCCGACTTGTGCAGTAGAAAGAGCTTTTGGAAGTTGGCAAGTAGCAAGGCTAGTTCTCATACATTCTATGCTATGCTCTGGCCACCTTTTCTGTGGCAGGAAAACAAAACAGGCAAATGCATACAAACTGGCTACATTTAACTTTGCCTCCCTGAGCCATCTCCCAAGCCATTTAGCTTTGGATTGGCCTCGATTTGAACAAGGGAACAAACAAAATGATGATGATAACGATGATGACACCAGTTGTCCTTACCAAAGAAAATGCTCAAAGTCCGGGTACCCACTTAGGTTAGGAGCAGTCCCCAGCGCTAGATGCAGTCCTGCTGCCTCCTCCATGCACTGTCTTCCAGGTGCCTGTGCAGTCCTGGTTCGATGACATGACGGACACGGAGCTGCTGGACCTCATCCCCTTCTTTGAGGGCCTGAGCCGGGAGGACGACGTGTACAGCATGCTGCATAGACTCTGCAATAGGTAGCCCTGGCCTCTGCCTGCCTCCCGCCTGTGCACTCTGGAACCTCTGGCCTCAGGGGACCTGCCTGTCCTCAGCTCCCTGGAAGCTGAAAGTGAGGATACTCCGTGCTCCACGCCACAGGGTGAATGTGGCCATGCCTACCTGTTTTGTTTTTTTAAGAACAGAAACAACTATTTTAAAAGAACTCTTTTAACAAATTTCATAAAGGGACATGCATTTTACTGGATTTGCTTTTCTTAAAACATACCAAAAAGAAAAAAATAGAAAAAAAAAAAAAAAAAAAAGCTTGATCTCTATCAGACTTCCTTTCAACTGTCCTCCCTTCCAAGCAGACCACCTGTCCCCTTCTATCCCAGCTCGGAGCAGCTGACCCAACTCAGAATCTCTTTCCTACAGGAAGAAGTGCCTTTTGAATGTTATTTTAAGCTGAGAGTTAATTTTTCTACACAACATATTTCCAGACATCGTTTAGTCTTTTATTGTCTTAGATACTATAAGAAGATGAACATGACAATTTTCTAGAACCTGGTAGTGTGTGTGTGTGTGTGTGTGGCGGGGGGTGCTGAGGGAGGGGAGTGAGTCACAGGAGCCTGTCCCCCAACAGGTGTGACTTTGCTCTGACAACCTGTGGCATGCTGCAGGGTCAGGCTCTTGATAGGAGGATTTCATGACTATGTCATTGTCTCCACTCATTTTTGACCCAGTTTGGAATGTATCTGCAATTGTGTAGCTCAACACTTTAGGAAACAATAGATTATTTTATATTATTATTTCTGATGGTGACAACTTTGTCTTGAGGTCACATTTTCCCCTTGAAAAGTGACATCCTGTCCATTCTGCTCTTACACTACTGCCATACATTTGTGTTTTTTGTTGTTATTGTTTGGGGTAGAGCAGTTACAAGAAACCCTAAAACTTTTGGATATAAAATAAATGTTTATTGATTTTTAAATCTTTCCTTTCCAAAAGCTGGATACATATGGAGCTGTTTGGGAATTTTCCTTGCTGCTACCGCGCTGCCACCAAATGGAATTGACCAGCGGCTGTTACACTGTTCTTTGCCACTGTGCCTATGCTCAGAATATGCTCACTGCTAAGCTACAAACTCGGACAGGGTCAAAAACAGAGGTGTCCCACCCCATTGCAGCCTCCACCACCTGTAACCCTTTCCTGGCATTGGCCACTGAAGGGTACAAAGGCAAAAGGGCCAAAGCACCACTTAGGTGTGGCATGGATTTTAAACTGCAGTCAGTAACAGATCCTGTTTGATAAATAAGCTGACTGTTCTCTCTTGAGAACTCGTGGCCTCAACCAGCCACCAAGCTGATGTGGCCCAAGTCCATCTCTTGGTCTTCTCCTTTGAAGCACAGCCTATTTCTGAGCCAAGGGTTGGGGAAGCCTGTCTAGATGTGGGACTCAACGCCCCAAACCGGGGAGAAGAAAGCCTCCCTCCCCGCAAGGAGAGCCCAGGCGCTCTGCAACCTTTCCCAGTTTGGTGTTTAAGCAGTGCCATGTTCCTTGTTTGACAACAAGACGGTCTGTAAAGTATTGCTCTTAAAAACAATTAAAAAGGACCCTTTCATGTTGGCACCATTGCCTTAGTCCTCTGCGGGTTGGTCTTCAGCCAGCGTTCTGGCGGGAGTGACTGGCACTAACAAGACTGGAAATCGGGGGTCAAAGTAAAATATCTTTGCTTTGTTTTCATTCACAAAGTAATGAAGCCAGCTGCCAATTACGTCCTCCCAACAGCACTTTGGTCTGTGGACTACTGTGTGAATATTCAGAAAGGAAGTAAGTATTCGGGGATGAACAGGTCTCCCAAACCCAGTAATCCACTCGCCAATTCAAATAGAACAGCCCCTTGCTAGGTATTACCACAGATAATGACAGTTACATGGTAGAACTGCCCATGCCACAAACCTTTATTATTTGGAAAAATAGTCATTAAATGAACCCACTGCCTTAAATGTCTCGAATGTTGCAGTCAAGTGTCTGTCATGTGTTGATATCCACACAGAATTAGGCCCTAATGAGAGCCTTAGACCCTCAACCATGCCCCCTTCGTTGGCATCACAGGGCCTTATTTGGAAGAGGGGGCAAAGAGGATGGAAATCGTAAAATATTTCAGGGGAATCGAACCTAGGAATAGTGCTCCACTTCTGACGATGGAGTGAAGACACTTGGCAGGCTTGAGCCAGACATTTCACCTAGTAGTTCCTGAAACTGTGAGCACCGTTGCACTAAGCCAGTGCAGAGCTGTTAGGGACGGGGCCCAGCTCCTGCCACCACAGACACAGAATGTCTTGGGAGGGCCAGCAGGCCCTCTGAGGATTCTGGAATCTGTGCACCTTATTTGATCACACTCCAAAATTCCGTTTTTATTTTAACCCTTGAACCTGCTTTATGTATATAATCAAAATATCTATATCTATATCTATATATATTTTTAATCATCTACATGTAAATGAAGCAATAGAATTCTAACATAAGGCCAAGAAATGAGATGAATGTTTGGGGTTTATGTTTTTTAAGGTAAATACGGGTATTGTTTTTAATTATTACCATTTATTAAATTGTGGGCTTTGAAACCTAATGAAACCTGTTAGCCACTTCTCTGTGCCATATACTTCCCATGTTACCAAAATACCCCCAACTCTTTAGTCAAAAGAGAACCCTGACCTCCTGAGTTTCCACGGTCCTTTCTGTACCAGGTTTAAATATAGTCTTCTGGAGAAGTATTTTTGACATTAAGCTCTGGGACAGGACACCTTGGGTTTGTGGACTCCAGCCCACTATGATGTTATGACTTCTCTGGCCAGGCCTCTGGTGGAAGTGCACGGGCACTCCCAATGTTGTTAATGCTCTGTCTTCCATTTGTTCTGGAATCCTGTGTGTTGGTCTGTTGTTCCATGCATTAGCTGTTTGTAAGTAATGCATTTGCATACTGAAAAAGGAATGCCACCTGCCACAGTTGATGGTGAGGAAGGTCCTTTGACGTGGTGCAATTTTGATGAGATGTCTCTGGGGACACAAGGATGCCCTAATGATGCTGACTTGTCATGGTTGCAGCATTTGAACTTTTGGTGTTTAAAAAAAAAAAATGCGTTAAGTCTATAACCTGGCAACATTTTACAACCCTGTATTTTTAAAGATGGCTTTCTAATAAAAAATCCAGAACCACACAGCCCTATGGTCAAACACTCCTACGTTTGTGCCTCTGCTCTTAAAGGTGCTGTGCTGGACAGTTGGCATGCCAGGGTTTGAGAAGAGTGGATGGCTTGACGTACTTGCAGTTAACTGTTCATAATTGACTGGCTGCCTCTGTTCCTACCGTACTGTAAATTTGATCATGTCTGTTCCTGTTCCATTCTCCCAGGAGCTTCTCTGCAGACTGACACACCCTCCCCCACCCCAGGTAGTGGAGATGCTGGTGTCTGGGTAGTCATGGATTTCTGTTGGACATTTGAATGTGATAAACAATCCAGCATTACTTGGGAAATGCTACATGTGGAATGTGCATGTTTCCAGGGGCGAGTATTGTCAATCAAAAGGTTCGCAATGATTTCCTTCCTGCCAAAAATAAACATGTGAAACTGCGCTCTCTTGTGGATGGACTGCTTTTCTACCAGCAGCGCCTCTCCTCCCTCCCTTCCCCACCTCCTGCACAGCCTCATGCCATCACCTTGGGTCTCCTGGTATCCCCACTTCTAGGGAACAGGGTTGGACGGGAGTCGGGCTGCAGCACTCCAGGAGCCACAGACTGATCTTCTAGCTCCTCCATCCCACCCAAATTGCCTGTCACTCCAAGGGTGACTGCTGTTCAGCCTCCTGGCTTCCTCTCTCCAGAGGCGGTATGGCTCACTGTCCTCCCACAAGGATTCCAGCCCTCCCAGCAGACTTGAAAATTCAGCCTGAGAGAACTGGGACCTCCCATTCCATAAGAGCCACAGGCATTATATGTGGTGCCTAAACCCATCCCCATCCCCATGGGCACAGTGACTGAGATGATTGCCAGATGAAGCACGGCAAGGAGTCGGAAGAGGAGTCAGGATGTCCCAGGCAGTTTCTTGCAGTGAGACATTCTGTCGCCAGTGTCCTGAACCCAGTCTCTCTGTACATGCAGGTGAGAGAGGCAGTGAGTCCTCTGCTAGGGACTCCTGGCAGGGTCTTGGACATGGCTTCGCCACTCTCAGGACTCTTTCTGTTCATAATGATATCTGATTCAGATAGCACCAGTGTCAATTTCATAAGGTAGGTCTTATCCCCATTTTGTGGATGAGAAAACAGGCCAGTGAGACAAAGCTCTGCAGTTTGCTCTATCACAAGATATAGGATTCTACCAGGCACATATATTCATCCCAAATAACTCAGGACACAGTATGTGTATCAGCCCAGGAGACCTAATATTTACCCAGAGACAAAACCCCAAATACCCCACAGCTAAGCCTGTGCCGTGCCTCTAGGTTCCTTGTCATCACAGTGGAGCAGCTAGCCAGCCAGAGAGAAGTCACCACAGCTTCCTCCCCTGGTTCCAGACTCCTAGGCTGTGTCCTTCATTCTGCTCCCCAGCCCTCTCTGTCCCTCTCACTTTCTCTGGCATCAACCCTGTACCCCACTGCTTCACACCTTTGCAAATAGGCAAACAGATAAAAGGCTGAGAATTGTGGCAGTGTCTGAGGCTGAGGTATCCTCATGAGTGTCCACTGATCCCTGAAATAGGTGGGAAGGACACACGGGGCGTCAAGAGGGCACTTATTTGGGGACTTAGACATGCTGAGATATGTCTTCCGTGTTTTCTAGTTTGAGCACATGTCATCTGTGTGTATTACACGACCAAGGAATGGGCAGGAAGCTCAGGAGGGTGGGAAGGAGTGGCTGGGAAAAGCCAGCCTGGGAACAGTGGCACATCAGCTGATGAACATTCTGTGGAGCTTATGGATGAGTGCATTGAGGGCTTGTGGCCGAGTTGTGGGGTAACCTGAATGCTTGCACGATAAATCTGTGCCAGGGTTGGCCATGGGTCAGCAGGCTGTTCAAGGCCCAGAGCCACCAACTGGCATGGCCACCAGCCTGACCTCTGAGAACAGAGGCCATCGGGAGGAGGACATGGCCCCAGAGCTTTCCGCCCCAAGCCTCCATTACAGCTCCCTCTCCTGGCGCAGTGATTCTCAGCTCTGGCTGCAGCTGTACACTAGAATTACATGAGGGGTCTCAAACACACATCCCTCAAGTCCACCCCAGACCATTTCCAATCTCTGCAGATGGGGACCTGCACCATGTTTTTAAGTGCCAAGAAGACTGGAAAGGGCAGCCAGGGCTGAGACCCCCTGCTCTGACTGGCTACAGAGGAAAGGCAAGTCCTCCAAAACTGTTCCAGGCCTGATGCCCAGGTGTGGCAAAGGAGCCGTGGCCAGAGCTTTGCGGAATATGACACATTGCTTTGCCTGAAAGATCAGCCATATACATGTTCATTGCCAAAAACTTGGAAAATCCAGAAAAGTAGAGAGAAAAGCCCACCTGGGCACTGGGAGCCTTTCCCAAGGCAGGAGTGAGGAGGGAGGCCTGATAAGACCCCTGCCTGGCTGACAGCACCTGCTTTCACACAGGTGGGGAGCAGAGTGGAGCCCCCCACTGCACATTGGAAGGGTCACACTGCCACTAGGCACGGACCCCAGCCTTGCACCACCCCTCCAACAGGCCAGGGGCTTTCCTGACCCAAGCTGGGTCCTAATGGGTGGGTGTGCTGCTGAGCAGGACCACAGTGGGCAAGGCAGTGACACCTGTTTGTAGGGGTCCAGGGTTGGTGTTTGGTCTGTCCTCTCACCCAGCAGTTCCTGTGGTGTCCTTGGGAGGAGTCACTTCCAGCCTATGCAAGCCCCGGTGACCATTGCCACAGCTCCTTCCACATCCTGCAGCCCAGGGCGGGACCACCAGATGTGGGGACACACGCCGGCCCATGGCTGCTCCCCTCCAGCATGAGGAGCCAGGGCATCTCCAGCAGTGGGCTCCAGTCCTCACTTCCCTGTCTGCCCTCAGGGAGGGACGTTCCTTACAGAGCCCGGACTCCACAGAGGCAACATTCTGCACCTGTCTGGGAGAGACTGGAGAAGGCCTGGGGGATGAAGCCTGGGAGAGGATGCCTGAGCCCAGGGAAACCGGGGCGGAGCCTGGACTTAGCTTGGGGCCATTCCTTCACCTGGGTCAATATTGACATGGAGTGGGCTGGGCCTTGGAGACAAGCCAGGCAGGAACAAAGTAGGCCCCAAGCCCGGGAAACTTGCTGAGTGAGGAGGTGGTAGATTAAGGGGGGCTGGGGCAGGAAGAGGGCAGGGCTTTGCTAGCAAGGCAAACTCTGCTCAGGGCCCTTTTGACTCCTGGCAGGCCCCCTTGAAGAGGGGCGGAGGTAGGGATGGGGGTGAGGTGGTGGGACCCCTTTCCTGCTAGGGGGAGGAGGGAGGGAAAGGCTAGGCATCCCACCCTCCCATTCTTGTAGCACCCGGCTGCCTGTGAGCCTGCCCTGGGCCTCAGTTTCCCCTCTGTGTGCCTGGGGTGTGACAGCCATGAGCCGGAGGCTGCCCAGGCCAGACTCAAGGCAGTGCTGCTCATCGTGGCCTGAGGCCAGGTTCTAAGGCCAGACTGCCATCTCTCCTGGGCCTGGGATCACAGGTTACAGAGTAGGTGGTTCTGGACAGGGCAGTTCTGCCCAGGTGACATCTTCTGGTTTGCAGACACTGAGACAATTCTGAGGGGTGAGGCCTTGGAGAAGTTCTCGTGCCCCCCACTAAGCTGCTGACACTGGATTGTGCCAGCTGGGGTATCTAGCCCACAACCAAAGTGAAGAGGAGTCACCCCCTCAGCTTCTCAGAGGAGGAGGACTGAGCCCAGTAAAGGATCCAGACACACACACACACATACACACACACACACACACACACTGGGTCAGGCGCAGGCCACAGAAACATGTCAGCAAACATTTTATTAAGCAACTGCGGTATGCCGGGCACCATTCTACACACAGGTAGACATGAGCAAGGCCCCGCCCACAGTGACTCACAGTCCAGCTGGGACACAGACATTAACCAAAGATCCCACTTAGCAAGGAGACCAGCTTCTTGGAGTACCATGATGAGGAAAGTGGTGATGTCTGAGGAGGGAGACTGCTGTGGCTAAGAAGGGCAGGAAGGGCCCTCTGCAGGGCTGCCATTTTGGCTGGGGCCTAAATGCAGTAAAGGAGCAGCTACGGGAAGATACAGAGTGGGGCTTCCAGGCACAGAAGACTGCAGTGCAAAGGTCTGCAGACAACGACCTGGGCGTCTTCAAGGGACACAAGGAATCATATTGCCAGAACGCAGTGAGCCATGCAAAGAGCGATGGGAGAGGCAGCTGGGAACGGCCATTGAGAATTTCATCCCAGTTTTAGTGGAAGCCACTGGAAGGTTTGGAGAGGGGGATGGTGTGAGTGGGTTTATGGTTAAATTCTGAGGTTAAATTTTCCCTCTAGTTAGTGAAAATCATAGACAGAAAATAGAATGGTGGTTGCAAGGGGCTGGGGGCAATGGGGAGTCTGTGTTTAATGAGTGCAGGGTTTCAGTTTTGTAAGATGAAAGAATTCTGGAAATAGTGGCAGCGGTTGCACAACAATATGAGTGTCCTTAACACCACAGAACCATATACTTAAAAGTGGATACACGTCGGGTGTTGTGGCTCATGCCTGTAATCTCAACACTTTGGGAGGCTGAGGCGGGTGGATCACTGGAGGTCAGGAGTTCACCACCAGCCTGACCAACATAGTGAAACCCCCGTCTCTACTAAAAATACCAAATTAGCCGGATGTGGTGGTACATACCTGTAATCCCAACTTCTCAGGGGGCTGAGGCAGGAGAATCACTTGAACCCAGGAGGCGGAGGCTGCAGTGAGCCAAGATTGCGCCATTGCACTCCAGCCTGGGCAACAAAAGCGAAACTTCGTCTCAAATAAATAAATAAAAGGGGATGCAATGGTAAATTTTAAGTATATCTTACTACAATTTTTTTTTTTTTTTTTTTTTTTTTTTTTTGAGACGGAGTCTCGCTCTGCCGCCCAGGCTGGAGTGCAGTGGCCGGATCTCAGCTCACTGCAAGCTCCGCCTCCCGGGTTTACGCCATTCTCCTGCCTCAGCCTCCCGAGTAGCTGGGACTACAGGCGCCCGCCACCTCGCCCGGCTAGTTTTTTGTATTTTTTAGTAGAGACGGGTTTCACTGTGTTAGCCAGGATGGTCTCGATCTCCTGACCTCGTGATCCGCCCGTCTCGGCCTCCCAAAGTGCTGGGATTACAGGCTAGAGCCACCGCGCCCAGCCACTACAATTTTTTACATCTTATGAAAAAAAGATTTTTTATATTTTACCACAGTGTTTTAAATCTTAGGAAAAAAGATCCCTCTGGATACTGTGGGAGGATGGCCGCAGTGGCCAGGCAGACCCAGAGACACAGAGGGAGGCTGGCTCCGGAGCACGCAGGAGGCATGAGAGGGAGGGCCAGGGCCAGGATTCACCATGAACCAGCCGCAGACTGGCCAGTGGCTTGGGGGAGACAGAAACCAAGGCAACTGCAGGTCTGGGGCCTAAGCACCCACTGGATGTTCACGCTGAACATGTTCCTGGGGCTCTGAAAGGGTAGATCTGGGACGGGCCTGAGGCAATGTTAAGTGTGAGGCCAAACGTGCCGGGAGAGATGTGACCAGATGGAAGATGGAGACTTAGGCTGGGGCAAGGTTCAGGGGAGTTGGGTCAGGGAAACGCTTGCGTTTCCATGGTATTTGCATCCTTCAGACTGGAACTGGGAAGGTAACTAGAAAACAAACAGGAGTAAAGGCCCGAGCTCTGCACCTGCTGCCATTTAGAGGCCTGAGGGAGATGGGTGGAGTGAGAGGGAAGGAACAATGGTGACTGAACCGACTGCCGACTGCCGCTTGGATGAGAGTGGGCATTGGTGACTTAGGAAAGAGCCATTACCAGGGAATTCAAGAACCAAGACCAACAGAATGGGTGGGCTGAGGGGAGATGGGGGAAGAGTCAGTGGGAAGAAGTGAGGACACAGAGTCTTCCTGGGCACAGGGACAAAAGGAGACAGGGAAAACGGTATGCACAGCTGCAGCAGATACACTGCCACTGTCACAGACAGGGTCCCTGTCCCAAGTGGGGATTGGACAGGCATGCCAGGACACAGGCACACACATGAGGTCGGACAGGCAATGGCACACATGGGGACAGACCAAGTGCCTGTGACACAGGCATCCCTTCACACACAGGGACCGTGCATCATGTCTATTAAACACAGTCACACACTAGCTGTAGGTCCTGCTGGGCACAGACTGCCCCCGAGTCCCCAAGTCCCCAGACCCCTGTGACAGAGACCTTTGTGGGGTGAAGACTGAGCAGAGGGAGAGGGTCTTGGGCAGTGGGCAGTGGGGGGCAGGCTTTAGCAGCGTGGCTTTGATGGGACGGCCCATGCTGGCTGGGCCTTGGCTGGGACTGAGGCCTGTGCCCTAAGCTGCCAAGAGGAGGTTGTGCCCCTGGAGTTTCTGGAAGGCTCTATTTGCAGCCCCTCCACCCCGCAGTGAGAGAGAGGGAGAGAGTGGCAGTGGGTGGCAGCTGAGGTGAGGGACAGCGGTCTTTGCTGCTAGAGCTGGACTGGCCTCTCCCATGATGGGTAGCGGGGTTCCCTGAGGAGGGCTGTGCCAGGCAGTGAGCTCACATTTGGGTAGGGACAGCAGAAATATCTAGAGGGAGCCCTGGCCACCTTCCCCTCCTGAAGTGAGCTGGGTCCCACAGAGCCGGACCCCACAGCCCCCAGCCTCAGTCCTACCTCCTCCTAAAGTTTGCCGGAGTGGCCTGGCCCTCTTGGTCCAGGGGGAGCCCGCCACCCTGGGTGAGGGATCAGGGGCCCATCTAGTACTCCAGAGAAGGAAATTCCAGTATCTTCCACACCTCACCACTTAGCCCAGTCCAGGCCTCCATCCCCTGCTCTCTCTGGCCACTGGTACCCAGGCAGTGAGACCTGGGAGACAGCCATAGCCCTGGAGAGGGCGCTGGCCCCCAGATGGCTTGCTCAATATTTGTTGACTGACTGACTGACTAAGTGAATGCCCAGCCCGCTGAGTGCTGTGTGGTGGGGTGTGTCCTGCAGGGCAGGAGCTGGGATTCAGTTACAGTGGCAGGGGCCAGGAGTAGGGAGGCAGAGACTGGCCCTGTGCCAGGCCCAGCACTGCCCACAGGCAGGGTGAAGGCGCGGGAGCAGTTTCCAGCAGGTAGGCCTGGGCAGGGCGTGGGGGGCGTTCCAGGGAACCAGTGGGGCAGAGAGTGGGCTACTCAAGTCAAGGGCATAGAGCATAGGGTCGCAGGGCTCAGGGCCACAGAGCCTTGGCGGCAGGATTGGGAGGCAGCAGCAGCCCAGCAGGTGAAAACACTGATGGGGCAGGGCCACTGTGGCAGGCAGCCCAAGGGGAAGAAAGTGGCAGATTCTGTAGAAGGGCAGGGAAGTCCATGGCCCACAGACTCAGTGTGCCTGCCTCCAACCCTGGCCCCATCCTTTCCCCTCATTCTAGAGGGCGGCACCACTCCCTGCTCCCTGGAAGTCGGGCAAGGTAATCGCCGGCTCCCTTCAACGGTACCCACAAAGGAAGGAAGGGCTCCTGTAGGGAGAGAAAGAGGCGCTGGAGAAGGGAGAGGGCTAGGAGAGAGGAGGCACCCAGGGACATGAGGGGCAGGGGGAGAGAAGAGGGTGTGTGTGAAGGGGGGAGGGAGTGCCCTGGGAAAGACAGGGGAGCCCAGGAAGAGAAGGGAAGACCTGGGGAGGGAGAGCAGGGAGGGAGACAGGAAGGGGTGTAGGGGAAAACAGGGAACCGGGAAAGGAGGAAGTGCCTGGGAAGGAAAAATGGGAGAAAAAGGGGAAGATCCCAGGGGAGAGGGGAAATCAACAGGGAGAAGGAAGAGCCAGTGGGAGGCAGGGGCACCAGGCGGGGACAGAGGGAAACCTTGGAAAAGGGGAGGCGTGGGGCATAGGGAGAGAAAGGGAAACCAGGGAAGGAACTGGGCATCTGGAAGACAAAGGAGCCCTGAGTGGAGGAAGGGCACCCCCAGGGAAGAGAAGGAGGGGCTTCTAGGAGGAAGGAGAGGAGCAGGGGTAGGAGGGTTCCCACTTGGGAAGGTGGTGAAAGGGAGTTCCCCAGAGGAAAGAGGGCGAGAGGGTTTGGGAGGTTGGAGGGGGCACTGTGAGGAGTTCCCCAGAGGAAAGAGGGCAGGAGGGCTTAGAAGGTTGGAGGCGGCACTGTGGAGAGGTAGGAGGCCCCCGATCTTTGAGCACCCATTCCCCCCTGAAGCCCAGGTGGAAGAGAGTGAACACAGATGCCATGGGAGTGGGACCTCAGCCCTTGGTGGCTGAGGGTTTGGCTCCACAGGCTGGGGCTGGATATCAGACAGGCTCCCGGCCCCCTGGGGGCTACGCTGCCCCTCCCAGTGACACCAGCCGAGTCCCAACTTTCTGGCTGCCAGTTTGACTTTCCTGTCCCCCATGGGCCCTGGTTGCCACTGTTCTGAGGCCATCCAGTAGTCTTTCTGATACTCTGTCACCGAGTTGCACTCTTCCATGAGCTACATACAGCTCACAGTTTCTGTCTGCACCTCTGGTCACTGCCTGCCTGGGCCTCTGGTAATTG
The DNA here is from genome assembly GCF_024542745.1 of Macaca thibetana thibetana. Lineage (NCBI taxonomy): Eukaryota > Metazoa > Chordata > Mammalia > Primates > Cercopithecidae > Macaca > Macaca thibetana. The sequence continues at coordinate 92,052,290 of NC_065579.1, forward strand.
TCGCTGGTCACTATTTCTGCCTGTTACTCAGTGTCCTACAGGGCCACCATTGCATGTCAACCTGCTTGCCACCCAACGTCCTCACGTTTTCTGTTGCTTGAGATCACCTTTTCATGGCCACTATGTCTGCCTATCACTCATGTCATTGTCACACCAATAGGCCATCAACTGTGGCAACAGATCCTGGGGCAGTTAGGGTGCGGGACGGCTTCCTTCTCCATTCACTTTCACTCAGTCCCGTCACAGGGCAGCACGCTTCACTCATTCAACAACTACTTACCGAGTACCTGCTGGGGGCCAGGCAGCTGGGATCCCACAGTAAACAAGAGGACAAACCCCTGCCTTCAGGAATCTGATGTTCTGGTGAGGGAGACAGCAGCCAACAACCATCCTATGGTTTCCATAGGGTGCGGGAGGAGCTGTGAGCTAAACCCAGCTCTAACCCCCTAGAAGGACCGCCCACTCTGCCCCTGCTGCCCCACAGCCTCCTCTGCTCCCACCACATTTCCTTGGCTACCTGTTGGGTGTTGCCACAGTGTACTGTGAACTCACCAGGGCCAAACCAGGGCCCCTGACAAAGGTGTAAGGAATGTGAGCCACTTTATGCCACCTATTGTACCACGCCTGATTCTGTAACTCTGTCCCCCCGCCTTGTTCTGCCTGGAGCCAAGGGTGTTCCTGCTGTCGATAAGACATAGTGGGAGTGGAGGGGGAGGGGGAAGGACTAACACACCAGGGTCACCCTGAGTGAGAGATTTAGAAAGAAGTGACTTTTGGACCAAACCTCACACACAGGTTTCTGAAAGAGTGGTGCAGAGAAGCCTCAGGTAATTGAGTATGAAGTGCCAAGACATAACAAAATCGACAGAAGTGAGGGTCCCTTCCTTCCCCCAGGTACTTCTCATTCCATGTCACTGTCACTCACTGCCCTCTCATTCTCTCCCTCCTCCGCACACGCAGAACCACACAGCACAGACTCAAGCAAGCTAAATCGCTATTTGCAGAGCCTGTGGCTGTTTGCAGAGCCTGTGTTTATACAGAGTTCAGTTCTGTTTCAAGAATTTGTCAACTGAAGCAGGAGCATCACTTGAACCCAGAAGGCGGAGGTTGCAGTGAAGTGTGTTCGAATCATGCACTGCAGGCTAGGTGACAGAGCAAGACCCTGTCTCGAAAAAACTGAAAAAAAAAAAAAAATGTCAAGTGTTTATGCCTAATCTGCCCAACCCACTCGTATCAGCTGAGCCTGTCACTTGCTGCAGAATCTGTCAGTCTTCATAGTCTGTGTGCTGACATTTGTGTGTTTACAGAGCCCTGCTAACAAAAGTCATGTTCTATAATGAAGTTGTACAGGTAGCCAGGCGTTGGTCTCCAGCCTGAGAACTCTGGCTCTTGTTCCTTGCGTCATCCCATATTCCTGCTTGGCCTAGGATGGACATCAGCAAGGGCCTCCCAGCCATCCAGGGAGGCCTCCACATATGGATCACTGAGGTGAGAGGCACGACCAGATAGGAGAGTTGGTGACATGGAAGAGCGTGGGGTTTCCCACACCAGGCTTCTCCCACACCCAACTCAGAGCGTCCTCCTCCACCCCACCCCAGCGGGTGTCATGGGTAGGGATCTCCCGAGTTGTTACAGGGCACTCTCCTCTCCCAGAACCAGAAGATGGTGCCGGTACCCGAGGGGGCTTACGGGAACTTTTTTGAGGAACACTGCTATGTCATCCTCCACGTGAGTCGCTTGGGGAAGTCTGTCTGAGAGGGGTGACATGGCCCAGCACTGGGGAGACTGTGGCACAGACATCAACTCTGCCCTGGGAAGCGGCAAGTTGAGAGAGCCCCAGAATCACATCCCACAAGGTGGCGGTTACCGCTGAGGCTTCTTAGCCCTTCCCTCCCGCTTCCTGATCTCCGCGGAAGCCCCTGCCTAGCGTCTCCCCATGGCCCTTGGTACATCCTCCCCTTCTCCAGCCGCACCTCCGCCTTCCCCGCAACACATATACACAAACACCCGGACCCTAGGTTCCCCAGAGCCCGAAGGCCACGCGGGGGGCGTCCAGCGACCTGCACTACTGGATCGGGAAGCAGGCGGGTGCGGAGGCGCAGGGCACTGCGGCAGCCTTCCAGCAGCACCTACAGGAGGAGCTGGGGGGCCAGACCGTGCTGCACCGCGAGGCGCAGGCCCACGAGTCCGACTGCTTCTGCAGCTACTTCCGCCCGGGAATCATGTGAGTGCGGGGGCGGCCGCGGGCAGGACTGAGCCGTGGAGGCGGTGCCTGGACTGGGGCAGTCTTGGGATGGCCATCGTCCACATCCCTGAATGGGGAAAGCCGGGAGGGGTTAGGTAACACCTTTATTGAGATACAACTCATACACCATACGATTCACCCATTTAAAGTACACATACATGTCAGTGATTTTTAACAGTTGTGTGCAACCATCACCACAATCAATTTTAGAACATTTTCATCACCCTAAAAAGAAGTCCCATACCCCTTTGCGATCACTCCCCATTTCCCTCCAAGACCCCCATCCCCGGCCCTAGGCAACTACTCATCTACTTTGTCTATACATTTGCCTCTTCCGGGCATGTCATAGAAATGGAATCATTCAACAAGTGGTCTTCCCTGACGGACTGTTTTTGCTTAACACACTGTTTTCAAGGTTTATCCATGTTGTAGCATGTGTTATTACTTCTTTTTATTACCAAGTAATATTGCATTTTATGAATATACTACATTTTATTTATCCATTCATCACTTAATGGACATTTGGGTTGTTTCCACTTTTTGGCTGCTATGAATCTGTTTCTATGAACATTTGTATACAAGTATTTGTGTGGACAAATGTTTTCATTTCCTTTGGTATATACCTAGGAGCAGACACCAATGGTGTTTTGAGTTTGCTTTTATATTACTGTGCTGGTGGGAATATGTCTTTCGCTGTAAATTGCTTCACAGGTGTTTTAAATTAACATTTGCAATATATTTGGCAGTATAGGAAATTGCTGCTATTTGATCATTTCCATTTCATACAGTTGAACCTATATATGCATATAGCATATACATGAACACATGCACACAAGCATATGCACAGATGCAGAAACACCACCCCCATGTAAGTCCACCTACAGATGGACATGTGTGAATATCCATGTTCACCTACACACATATATACTGTTGCCCATTTTCATGTACTCACCATCTAGACTTACAGGGATAAGCAAATAGACACTGTGCCCCCAAATGTATGTACATGTACACATATATGCTTGTGTCCACATGATTATGCATGGAAGTGCACTACACATGGAAATGAATGCACACTCATGCCCTATGTGTGCACCCATGTACCTATACACACATGTGTTCACACAGATTCCCGTGCATGTATGAAGCAGGCACATATGTGCATGTGCTCACATCTGCAATCATTCATGCACATGGCAGACTGTGTTCTCACATACACAGAATGTATATACCCTCCTGCTATTTCCTCCTCAGCTACAGGAAGGGAGGCCTAGCTTCTGACCTCAAGCATGTGGAGACCAACTTTTTCAACATCCAGCGACTGTTGCACATCAAAGGGAGGAAGCACGTGTCTGCCACTGAGGTGAGGCTGCCAGGGGAGCCTCTTGACCTCTGGACTCGGCTCAGACTGGGTGTACTGAGGTATAAGGAAGTTGGAAATTGGCTGGGGCTGTGGGGAACAAGGAGCTGTCAGCATTCTCAGATGGTCTTGAACGAGGAGAATGGAGAGGACACCAAGCTTCTAGCCCCACTTCTGCCTCTACTCCCCGGACCTTATGTTTCTGCATGTGTCTCATGGACATATTGAGAACCTGGGCACAGCTACTTGGGAGGCTAAGGCAGGAGGATCACCTGAGCCCAGGAGTGATTCATGATGACACCACTGTACTCCAGCAGCTTGGGTGACAGAGAAAGACCCGACCCTGTCTCTAAAATCAAAAAAAGAACTTGGGCAGATGGGGCAGACGATATGGCACCTGTGAATGGTCCTTGTTAGCAACACAGTGAGAGGTGGTGCAAAACTTGGGGAGTGCATAACCTCACACTCTCTCACACACGTTGTCATTATCACCCATATGCACACACACTGTCTCCCATTGTTATCCCCAGGTGCTCCTCTGGTCCATTTAGTGCCCTTGTGCAAATCAGAACACAGTGTCCCTTTCTTCCATCTGTCAGGAAATTACAGGAAAGTACTGGTTTTGTTAGAACAAAACATTTTGCTGCCATCTGGCCAGAATTTGGTGTAATGAACATTCAGGTATACAACATCTACAGTGTGAATGGTAACCCTTGAGGTATGCAAGTGAGTCTGCATAGGCAGCCTGTGACACACAGACAATCCCACATAGGCTCAGCATGTCACCCACAGACCCAGTGACCATACATCCCTGGTCATTCAGGGACACCATGAAGGCCTATGTTTCTCCTATTATCCTGGCATAATTATCTAAAGTACTCCCTTTTACTCTCAAAAGTGTGTCCGTTTGGAGACTATCTTCATCCATACATATACACTGTCACCATGAGCACACACACTTCTTCACATGTGATGTACCCACATACATATGTGTGTATATGCACACACACAAAAGATAAACAGATACACCCCACCTGTATACATGTGCACATGTACACATGTACAGCAACAGACATGCACTGAGTGAGAAGTGTCATAAGTCGTGTACACCCTGTGAAATGCAGCATTATCTACAGTCACACATGCCTAGTACACCCAGTTGCATACAGCTTCATGCACACGTGACACATCCCGGCTATGCTCCCCTCTAGCGGATGCTGGTGGTATGACACTCTGTCTCCCTCCCTGCTCCTCCTTGCTCTGGCAGGTGGAGCTCTCCTGGAACAGCTTTAATAAGGGGGACATCTTCCTGCTGGACCTAGGCAAGATGATGATCCAGTGGAATGGGCCCAAGACCAGCATTTCTGAGAAGGCTCGGGTCAGTGTCTGCCCAAGGAACTGGGGAGTATGGGGCTTGGGGGGGAATGGTACTCCAGGTGCCCATCCTCCAGCCACCCCAAGAGGCGGGCTTGGCTCTCTGCTACAACCCAAGAAACGTCTACAAGTTACAAGCTGAGTTCAGACCCTGCACTGTTGGTGTCCCCCTGGATGCCAGGATGAGGGGACACCAGCCCTTCTCCCCACCAGCCTCTGGGAGCTGAGTAGTGACAGGAGAAAGCTGTGCTGTGAGGGGGCACACTGGTGACACCCTGACTGCCAGGTTCTCTCCTGCAGGGGCTGGCCTTGACCTACAGCCTTCGGGACAGGGAACGTGGTGGTCGTGCACAGATTGGTGTAGTGGATGATGAGGCCAAAGCCCCGGACCTCATGCAGATCATGGAAGCTGTGCTGGGCCGCAGGGTGGGCAGCCTGCGTGCCGCCACACCCAGCAAGGATATCAACCAGCTGCAGAAGGCCAGTGTCCGCCTGTACCAGTAAGTACCCTTGGGGTGGGCAGGGGTGAATGGGACAGTCCAGGATTCCGTGTCCATCACTACTACAATAACATGGCATCTCTAGAAAGCCCTCCAGCAAAGGCTGCTGGGTTTCTGGGACATGGCATAGGGACCGTGGGCCCAGCCTGTACTCTTCCATGGTGTGCGGCTGCCTTGCTGAGAAACCTGTTGTACATACAGGGGGACTGTGGTGCCCTGCTAGGGTCAGGCAGCTGCCTAAAGCTCCACAGCAAGGCTGCGGTCAAGTCAAGACTACAACTCAGGGCTCCAGCCCCCATGCCTTCTGTCTCTGAGGGGCTGGGGTGAGGTCCTAAGAGGGGCTGGAGTGGCTGGGTCAGGGAGGGGCTGGGCTGGTCACTCCTGGGTTCCTGTTCCCCCAGTGTCTATGAGAAGGGCAAAGACTTGGTGGTCGTGGAGTTGGCGACCCCCCCACTGACCCAGGACCTGCTGCAGGAGGAGGTGAGGAAGTCCTGGCCCCAGCTATTCGCATCCTTCCCCGCCCACAACCCCAGCCCAGTCTGGACCACCTACTGACCAGCCCTACCCTTGCTCCCAGGACGTCTACATCCTGGACCAGGGTGGCTTCAAGATCTATGTGTGGCAGGGACGCATGTCTAGCCTCCAGGAGAGACAGGCTGCCTTCAGCCGGGCTGTGGTGAGCCCCCGGGCTCTGTCTGAGAGGAACAGAGCACTGCCCTGCTGTCTGAGTGGGGAGACAGCGCTGCCCCGGGGTCCAAGGGAGGAATCAGCCCTCCCCTGGAGTTTGAGTTGGGAAATCCTATGCTGGAGTCTTAAAGGGGAGGTAGCCCTGCCTTGGGAGCCCTGAGAGTGAAGACCAGGTGGCCACTGAGAAACCATGTATAAAAGGGGCACGTGGCCCTGCCTTCAGGTGTGGGGCCTTACTGACTGGGCGGCCCCGCTTTCTGAGGGTGGGGTTGGGGAGGAGACGGGGCTCTTTCTGGGGTCCATGAGGGTTGACATGGCCTGTCCTGCCCGAGGCCTGGACTAAGGGGACCCTGCCTGCCCTCAGGGACCTCAGAGAAGTTGGTGGTGACAGAGTCAGTTCGTTAATTGGGTCATGAGCTCGGTTAATTAACGCTTCTTGGAGCTCGGCTGTCCCAGAGCTGTAGGTCCCCAGGGGCGGGAGTGGAGCAGTGGACTCTCGGGTCGCAGGACTGACAGTGCCTTCCGCCCCAGGGCTTCATCCAGGCCAAGGGCTACCCGACCTACACCAACGTGGAGGTGGTGAACAACGGCGCCGAGTCGGCCGCGTTCAAGCAGCTCTTCCGGACTTGGTCTGAGAAGCGGAGCAGGAACCAGAAGCTCGGCGGGAGGGGTGAGCGGGCGGGGCGGGCTGGCGGGGCGGGACTGGCGGGGCGGGACTGGCGGGGCGGGACTGGCGGGGCGGGACTGGCGGGGCGGGACTGGCGGGGGCGGGGCGGGACTGGAGGGGGCGGGGCCTGGCAGTAACTGGCAACTCGGCGGGATGGGTGAGCGGGCGGGGCGGAGCCGGAGGGGGCGGGGCCTGGTCTGCACGGGGCGGAACAGAACCTTCTCAGGACGAGGAAAGGGGCGTGGGCGGCGGAGGACGGGGCGGGACCTGGAATCTCGGAGGGATGGTTGAGGAGTGGGCGGGGCGGGGATGGTGTGGGAGGGGGTGGGGCCGAGGGCGCCACTGACACCTGCTGCCCCACCTTCAGATAAATTGATTCATGTAAAGCTGGACGTGGGCAAGCTGCACACCCAGCCTGAGTTAGCGGCCCAGCTCAGGATGGTGGACGACGGCTCTGGGAAGGTGGAGGTGAGGGGCACTGGGTTAGCTGGGGGCAGATGGGCACACAGGGGTGAGCTTTGCCTACAGGTAAACGGTATGACTGCTATCTGATGTGACCCAGGTGCATATCCATACACAATCAGGGACACCAAGGCACACGTGTACATTTACACACTCTTCTAACAGGCAGTTCATAAGTTCATACATAGTCACACCTAATCATATACAGCCATAGGCACTCACATAACACAGACACACAGTAGAGTAACACTTGGACCCTTAAATTCGCCCTGTCGTCACATGTAGGACAAAATCAAACATATGCTTATACAGACACACACACATACATAGTCACAGCCAAGTACACAACTGCAAATATGAAGCTGCAAAAACTCTGCATCAGACATGACCACAGTCACACACAACCATCAATCCACAGAGACACACCAACACAGACACACGATCACACATAATCATAGCCCCACACACTCAACCCCAGCTCATAGCCATACACTGTCAACCACTCATCTGGTCTCAGTCCAGTGTCCTGCGAGACACAGAGGTTGAGGGCCACTTCCAGGCTGTGTATAGTGTGGGGTTGTATCTTGACTTACTGGCTGACCCCCTAGGCAGAGCCCTGAATTTTTTAGGCCCTAGTTTTTAAATAAAATGGAGTCAGAAACTGTGGTCCCATCTGGCCCCAAAGCTGATGTGGGGATCCTGTGGAACTGTGGGAACAGAACTGCTGGGCCTATGCAAGGGGTCCTAGTTCTCGAGGTAGGTGGAGGTCAGAGAAAACCAAGATTTCTTCTTCCTTTGCCCTAATATGGATGGACAGAAGTGATGAGTGGAAAGAGACTGAGAGAAGAGAAGATGGGGCAAGGGGGAAGAAGGGGGAGACAGGGAAAGAGGAAGACAGGGAAGGAGCGCAATGAGAGACAGAGAAAAAAAGACTGGGAAGGACAGGGGATGAGGAGGAGACAGAGGGAAGGGAGGAGGAGGTGGGATGGAGGAAGAGCAGGGAGAGATGGGGTACAGGGAGAAGAGAAGGGGGGTCAGGAATAGATGGGATACACAGAGAGAGCCAGAGAGCCAGAGAGTGGGAGCGGGAGACAGGAAAGCAGAGGGAAAGGCGAGGGACGGAGGGAAAGAGAGCTCCGGAATTGAGGCGCCAAGCACAAAGTCAGGGAGGGGATCCCTCCTGGCAGGCAGTGGACAGGCAGGCAGAGAGAGGGCCTGAGCCAGGGGTCCTGGCTGCCCGGTAAGTGCCAAGTGGCCTGTGGTCAGGTCAGCCCCTTTTGTAAAAGACAGGGCTCTGGCTGCTCTGGGCTGGAGGTCAGCTTCCCAGGGACAACTGTCAGGGTCAGTGTGGGAAAGGACACCCAGGCCTTGTCTCCTGCCATGCAGAGGTGAGGTAAGGGAGGTGTCATCGTCCCCAATATACAGGTGGGAAAGGCCTGAAGCTTAGAACGATGTCACTGCTAACACAGGGCCTATCTGGGATTTGACCAGAGTCTGCCTGGCTCCAGGCTCTGCCACCCACAGGAAGAAGAAACTACACTAACAGATGTGAGACAGTGTTTGCCCTTCAGTCTTTGAACAGGCTTTGTGTTTTCTAAATGACACTTGAAAAAAGGGAATTCATTCAAGAGCTCCAAGGCTTCCCGTTCCGCCTGGCTTCTGTTGCCCTGGCCTGAGCAGCAAGCAGCTGGGAGGGGACCGAACTGCCCCTAACCAGGGCTGTGGCTGGGGGGGTTGGGACTAGGGCTGGGCACGTAGCTGGGATTGGGTCCATCTCCCAAGTGTGGTGGGTTTCAGAGGTCCATGAGGAAAGGGTCGCCTGCAGATCCTTGTTCAAGCCCAGCACATAGCCCGGAATGGGCCTGGAGCTGAGGGTGGGCCCCTGGCCTTTGTGGATGAGGAAGGCCTCGGAGGCTGGGGAGAGCTTTCCAGTTGGGTGCAGGATGGGTGGGCTGGTTCAGGAAGAGCAGCCATCTGTGCCCATCGGTCCCTTATTCCCCAGGTGTGGTGCATGGAGGACTTACACAGGCAGCCCGTGGACCCTAAGCGTCATGGACAGTTGTATGCAGGCAACTGCTACCTTGTGCTCTACACGTACCAGAGGCTGGGCCGTGTCCAGTACATCCTGTACCTATGGCAGGTGAGCCAGCCTGAGGGAGGCGGCACTCACCTTAAAGCCCAAGGGCTGGGCTCTGGGAGTGAGATGTGAGAGCTGGGCCAGGCCCTCACTCACTGCCCCTACCTGCAGGGCCGCCAGGCCACTGCAGATGAGATCAAGGCCCTGAACAGCAATGCTAAGGAGCTGGACGTCATGTATGGTGGCGCCCTAGTGCAGGAGCATGTGACCATGGGCAGCGAGCCCCCCCACTTCCTCGCCATCTTCCAGGGCCAGCTGGTGATCTTCCAGGTAGGTCTCACCTTGCCCCTCTGGCCACAGCCTGCCCAGTTCTGCGTGGGCCATGGCCCCCGCACACACTTCTAAGCACTTTCTCTTTGGGCCTGGGGCCTGCTTCTCATCCCCTAGTTTCCCAGAGCTTGTCTAAGGCCCAGGAGCTCCAAAGTTGGCCCCTGCCTGACTTACCCTCCCCAGTCCCAGAGCCAGATGAGGAATTTGAGTTGAAAGGGAGCCAGAGGCTTGCCTGGGGCCACACACTGGCAAACCTGGTCCCCACTTTCCACCTCCAAGGCCTGAGCACCCATGCCCCTACCACTCAGAGATGGGGGGGAAGGTTCATTTAGAAAGGGTCTGTCCCTATCCCAGACTGATGGCATTCCTGCACTCCACGCTTAGAGCGTCCTATACTCCTCATGTGAAATCACCAGTGAGGGCCGTGGTAGTTTCAAGCAAGGGTCCCTGAGCTCTGAGGTAATATGTCCCACACTGGGACAGGAAGGCGCCCCCGGGAGCCCTTGCCCAGCCTGAGGCCTTGTTCTCCTGTAGGAGAGAGCTGGGCACCATGGAAAGGGGCAGTCAGCGTCCACCACGAGGCTTTTCCATGTGCAAGGCACTGACAGCCAAAACACCAAGACCATGGAGGTGCCAGCCCGTGCCTCGTCCCTCAACTCCAATGACATCTTCTTGCTGGTCACAGCCGGCGTCTGCTACCTCTGGTTTGGGAAGGTACCCACAGCACTGACCACTTGACTCATGCCCAGAGGTAGTGGTGCCAGGCTGGGGGTGGGTCCTCTCCATAGGGGATGCAGACTTTGAGTCCAGCCTCAGATAGGCTGATGGGGGGAATGGGGAGGGGAAGAAGCCACAGTGTCCCCTCTGGAACTTGGGGAAAGTTACAAAGTTACAGGTGGACCTGAGAGTCTACAGGTCAGAGCCAGGCCCAGGCTGCCGCCTCCTTACTGCCTAGAGCACAGGGCATGTCCCTTCCCAGGTCTCTTGGGAAAAGGAGGGGCCTATGCCAGTTTGCTGGAGTTTTCTCTAATTTTCAGCATAAACTATGACTGACCCTCTAAGCCTGGGAGCCTCCCATCCCCTGCTCTGGACCTTGTGAGGGTCCCAGACCCTGTGATCCAGATCAGCTGGAGACACAGGCCTGGAGGGTGAGGAAGATGCCTTGTTCACCGGTGCCCTGCCGTCAGCTTAGGCCTCCTGTGACCTGGCCCCAGCCCCACCCCATACACCCCGTGAATGGCATATGGGGCTGGAGGTGAAGGCCCTTCCTTGTACAGGGCCTGAGCCATCTCTTTGCCTGCTAGGGGTGTAATGGTGATCAACGTGAGATGGCACGGGTGGTGGTCACTGTCATTTCCAAGAAGAACGAGGAAACAGTGCTGGAGGGTCAGGAGCCTCCCCACTTCTGGGAGGCCCTGGGAGGCCGGGCCCCCTACCCCAGCAAGAAAAGGTAACAGGGTTGGGAGGAGAGTGTTCTTACGCAGAGGAGGAATTGAGGCCCAGAGAGGAGGGTGGGTGACTGGGGTTCACACAGAGAGCTGGAGAGACAAGACTAGAACTGGGGACTCTCAGCTTCCCACTCACAGAGACTCCCAGGAGCACAGCCCGCCCTTCACTCCCAAGCCTGGGTAACTTGGGTCTCGAAGATGCTGGGGAGGGTGGGGGCAGTGGCGCTCTCTGCTGGCAGAATCCCCTCCCTGCATTGTCCTGGTCCTGGGCCAGGGGACAAAGCACCCTACAGTCCTCAGGGGTCACGGTGCCCAGTGTGTGTGTAGAAAGTGTCATATGATGTATCGGTATACAGTGCGTGTGGATGTGCAAGAACAGGTGTATTCTGGGTGTTGTGTGTGTGGTGTGTAAATGGACAGGGTTTGTGTGGCAGGTAGGAGTGAGGCCTCAAGGGGAGGAGGGAGCTGAGTCCTGCTTACTCTTGGTCTGCCTGTGGGGCTTGGTTTATGTGCTGCACTCCCCGCAATTCTCCTGAGCTCAGTACTCCCGCCTCCTTCTCCCAGCCTGGCTTCCCCTCCTTCCACTTTGGGCTGGAGACCTACTCTCTGCCAGGGGTGGGCTGAGGAGCTCCTCCCATCCCAGGGAGGGCGAGACTCCAGCTCAGGCCCTCCCCTTGCCCTGCAGCCCTCTCCTAGGGGAATTCATGGGACACCTTGCATCACAGCTGGGTGGGGCGAGAGCTTTCTCCATGAGCAGAGAGGGATCCTGCACCCAGAGCAGAGCAGAGTGCTCGGGGAGCAGACCATGGGGCTCAGAGGAGGGCCCAGAGCTCCCACTCCTGAGAAGTGGCTTCCCAGCCCCTGGGATGGGGCACTTGTGCCATGGGCTGGGGTGCCTCTCTGCGTGACTCACAACCTTGCTGTCCGTGCTGGCCAGGCTCCCTGAGGAGGTCCCCAGATTCCAGCCACGACTGTTTGAGTGCTCCAGCCAGATGGGCTGCCTGGTCCTGGCAGAAGTGGTGTTCTTCAGCCAGGAGGACCTGGACAAGTATGACATCATGTTACTGGACACCTGGCAGGAGGTAAAGTGGCCACCCCTGCCTGGTGGGGCTGTGAACGGGAGTGTGTCTGTTTGTGTAACTGGGTGTGTGTGTATCTAGCCATCTGACTCTGTACATAGGGTTGTGGGTGAGTCGGCGTGACCTTGTCACTGAGCAACTGCATTGTGGTGCATATGAGACCATGGATGAGTGTGTGTCACCAGGTGGCAGCACTGAGACTCTGGGAGACTAGGAGTGTGTTGGAACTCAGGGGTAACTGAGACCATGTTTGCAGTTGTGTGCGGCTCTGTGTGCCTTATGATACTGTGTGTGGCTCCAGCGACAGTACCTGCGGCCGAGCATGTGTCAGTGCTGCATGAGTGACTGTGAGTGGAACACCCAGTCGCATCATTCATGTGTGTGGCTTGGTGTGAGCGTTTGCCTTCGTGCACCTGTGTGTGACACTTTGTTAGTGACTGTGAGGTCACATGATGCTAGAACTGACCAGACCAGTGGCAACTGGTGAAAATGCGTCTGTGAGAGAGACTGTGACTGGCTGTGGGCGAGTGATGGATGGGTGTGTTTGTGGGTCTGTGTTTCTGTGCACAGTGGTGTAACTGGCTGGGTGTGCGTGGCTGTGTAAACAAGTGCTGTTGTGTTTACGTGCAGCTGTGTCTGACAACAGTGGATGACTGTGTGGCTATGGTTTGCTGTCTGGCTGTGTGGCGATGGATGACTGTGTGACTGTGTAAGCTGCCATAATGTGTGTTCTCTGTGTCTCTGTGGGGCCATGTCTGCAGCACTGTTTGAATTGGTGATGAAGCTGTGTGCTCCCATCTCACTCAGAACAAACCCAGAGCTCTTACCACAGCCCTACGTGACCTGGCCAGCCCCAACTCTTTGACCCAATTTCCCCCCGCACCCCTCCACTGCTTCTGCTGCAGCCACAATGGCCTCCTTGTGTTCCCTGAACATGCTGGGCACACGGCCACCTCGGGGCTTTTACACTGGTTGTTTTTTCTGGTTAGGACATTTTTCCTCCAGACATACATGTGACTTGCTCTCTCATGAAAGCTCTATAAGAGCAGGGATTTTTGTCCATTTTCTTTCATTGTTGACTCCCCAGAGCCTAGACCAATGCCCGGCACACAGTAGGTGCTCAGTAAGTGTTTGTGGATTGATCTCCAGGTAAACCATGCAAGAAAAAAAAGACGTGTGGGTTGAATATGTGTGCATGCATGTATTCCTGTGATCTTCTCGTGTGTTCACGGGTGTGTGGGTATGGCCGATTGCTGGATGTGTCTGCCTGGCCAGGGATCTGTATGTGGGGTCCTGTCTGGGACAACTGATGGACAGGGAGTAGACAGGAAGGGGTCCGCTCTGGGCAGCCCTTCCACCTGCCCAAGGCCAGGCCCCCTCTGTGGCCCAGATCTTCCTGTGGCTTGGGGAAGCTGCAAGTGAGTGGAAGGAGGCAGTGGCCTGGGGCCAGGAGTACCTGAAGACCCACCCAGCAGGGAGGAGCCCGGCCACACCCATCGTGCTGGTCAAGCAGGGCCATGAGCCTCCCACCTTCACTGGATGGTTCTTCACTTGGGACCCCTACAAGTGGACCGTGAGTGAGGCCTGAAACCCCCAGCCCCACCCTAATTTGGGGGGAGAGGAGCCTGACCTGGGCCAATGGAATGAAGAGGCATTGCCCTGGCTGGGGATTGCCAGTGTGTGCATGAGACCTGGTCTTGTCCTCAGGCCCCTCCTGACTCCCACCGGTGCCCCTTCCTCCTGCCCTGGCCCTGATACTTGCCCCTATTCTTGCTCCAGAGCCACCTGTCCGACACGGAAGTGGTGGAGGGCAGCCCGGCAGCAGCATCAACCATCTCTGAGATAACAGCAGTGAGTCCTGGGGCCCCTAGCCTTCCCCACAGTGACCTGGGCTCTGACTGCATGGTCCTGATGGGCAGAGGAAGTGCCAGGCCCTGGTAGGTGGGAGGGGCTGCAGTTGGAGGCAAGAGGCCTGTGGGTTCAGTGCAGCCTCCCTGTGGGCTACCGATTCCCCATCTTCCCCAGCCTGAGGCTCCTCTCTGGACAGGAAGTCAACAACTTCCGGCTATCCAGATGGCCGGGCAATGGCAGGGCAGGTGCCGTGGCCCTGCAGGCCCTCAAGGGCTCCCAGGACAGCTCAGAGAATGAGCTGATGCGGGGCCCCAAATCGGGTGGCACCAGAACCAGCAGCTCTGTCAGCAGCACCAGCGCCACAATCAACGGGGGCCTGCGCCGGGAACAACTGATGCACCAGGCCGCTGAGGACCTGCCAGAGGGCGTGGACCCTGCCCGCAGAGAGGTGGGCGCCCAAGACCCCCGCCACTCACTGCCCCAGCACCAGTGCATCTGACACTGAGCTGGAGGAGCCCGAGGCAGGATCCACTGGTGGCGTGCAGTGGGCAGCTGCCCCGGGAGATGTGTCTTCTAGTTGGGGTGGTGGGCAGACAGATGTCTGGGAGTCCTAAGCCCTGGATGACGCTCCTGAGTGGGGCAGGATTCTGGGCTCAGATGACACCCTCCCCTGTACCTCCCCCTCTCTCCCCTGCCCAGTTCTATCTCTCAGACTCTGACTTCCAAGATATCTTTGGGAAATCCAAGGAGGAATTCTACAGCATGGCCACGTGGAGGCAGCAGCAGGAGAAAAAGCAGCTGGGCTTCTTCTGACCCCAAGCCCTCTCGACTGCCCCTACCCCCCCCACCCCAACATACCTACAATGCTGGGGAGGCCCTGCTTCCACTCCCCTCAGAGGCTTCTGGTCATCCTCTGCTTGTCAGTAAAAGCAGGCAGTCCATACAAGGTGTGGTATGCATGCTTTCAAGCCCGGGCCACTCAGCAGGTCCACCTCTCAGAGGAAGGGGCCTCCAGGGCTGGCGAGTGTGAGCTCTCAGTGCCACCCCACAGAGGGGTTTATTTCTCATTGGTCTCTGCAGATACCCCCCGCCCTACTCAACTGTGTGCAAGGAAGGTAGAGAGTGAGGTGCTGAGGCTCCAGCACTCTAGGACATGGGGACACACACACACACACACACACACACACGCTTCACAGGGGATTTTTCTGGCATCCAGGTAAAGAGACCACAAGGCTTAATCTTATCGTGATTTTTATAAAAACCCTTGACCACCGGCCAGCCAGAGGGTGGAGAGGGCTGCAGTGTTGTTCCTAACGGAATGAAGGACAGCTCCAGGGACTGGTCTAGCTCCTGGTCCCCAGGGAGGCAGCAGCAGACACTATGTTAGAGCTAAAGGCAGTTTGGGGGCCTAGCTCTGAGCAAGAGGCTGGGAGCAGCCACACCAGCCCTATCCCCACGTGTGGACAGAGGGCCCAGCCCACTCAGGGGGGACCCTCCTGGCTTCCTCCAGGCTAGTCCTGGAGGGAGATCTTCACAAAGAGGGTGGCTGATGGATGCTGGTCCCCATTCTTAGACAAGAGGTGGACATGGCGGTATCCTGGTGGGTGGACAGGCAGGAGGGAACACAGAGAGAGTTTTGGTCACTCAGGGGATGCTTCAAGGGACAGCCAGCCCCAGCCCAAGAGATACCAGGCCCTGTTTCCCGCCAACCTGGCCGTCCCCTTCTCTTGACACTCACCTTGCTTGAGGCTGTTCAAGGGGATGGTACTCTGGCCAATGAAGTCGTTCTTGGAGGAGGCATCATAATCTTCCACCAAGAAGCGGACGAGGGCAAGGTCAGGCACAACTACCTCAAACGCAAACTCCGTGTCCCACCATGGGTTGAAACCTAGGGGGACAGGCACCATATCAACAGCATGGACACCAGCCTAGTAGCCCAGCCCGGCCCAGCACCTACCGTTGTTGGTGATGACAGCAGTCTGGCGGCTGGCCACGTCCCGGCTCACGCCATGGATCTCCACTGTTACCTTGGGGTCCACAATTGAATTCTTATTCTTGTTGACTTTTGGCAGCTGCTGCCCTGAAATGACCTGAGGAAAGGCAGGGGACAATGGACAGTTCAGGAGTGATAGTGGGGAAGGGAGGCCCATCGGCACCTATCCCTCCTGGGTCCGGCGTACCCTGATGTTGAGCCGCTTCCGTGCCCACCAGGGCCCCTGAGCCAGGGCGCGGGGGTTAAAGGTGGCGTTGGGGTCTCGCAGGAAGGCGGGCTTCAGCACGTACCCACAGGCCCCGTTGTCCTGGAAGCGGCCCTGGTACACGTCCATCTCTGGCCCAGGTGTCTGGAAGTTCAGGGCCACTACAGGCAGGACAGAGCAGTCACAGGCTGTGGGTTGGCCCTGGGGCCCTAGAGCACAGCCTGCTCAGGGTACACTGAGGCCTAGGGTCACATGGTGAGTTATCAGGGCACAGCATCACTCCAATGCCTGCTGCCCACCTGCCACCCTCAGTGACCCACAACGCTAACAACGCCTTCCATTCCTCGTGTCAGAAATCAAAGGGCTAGTGTGCTAATGAGGTTTCAGACACTGGGATGTGCTGGTGGGCAGATATTTCCAGACGGATATTACCAGCTCCACAAGCCCCTGCATTTGACCCTGCTTGGGTCCTCAGAGCTCCACTGCATGGCCTTCGAGCTCTAGGCCGCCCACCTTGGGACTGAAACCCTCCTCCAGGCCTCCTCCAGCCCCAGCCAGCCCATACCGATCTGGCAGCCCCCGTTCCACATCTCCACGGGGCTGTAGTTGGAGGAGTCTGTTCTCCATCCAGCCGGGTAGATTCTGCTCAGGTGCCCCACGTTGTGGCGGACAAAGCCGTTTCCTGAGGGGAGGTGTGATTCAGTCGCAGTGGAGGCCTCCTGGTGAGGCCCGAGCACTGCCCTGCCAGTTCCCTCTGTAACACAGCAGAGGAGTCGTGGGGAGCCAGGCCTCACCTGATTCCTGGAGCAGTCGAAGGGCACGGTTCTCAGAGAAGGACGCCATCTCGTAGAAGGCCTGTCCAGGGGTACCAGGACTGGAGAAGCCCCCAAAGTGGACGCTCTTGCAGTAAATGACCATGTCAGAGAGCTCCTGTGCTAGCCTGAGCTTGTCCTCCTGGGGGCCACGGGAAGGCCCGGGTTAGATTCAGTGGTTGGGGCAGGGTAGGCACTGAGAAAGCCAGAAACCCAGGCACGGAGAGATAGAAGGAGACAGACAGAGAGAGCGGGGCAGAGGGTCTGAGTGGCAGCCACAGAGAACTGAGACAAGGCAGACCTCCCAGGGTTGAGGGGATGGGGAAGGCCCGGGCTGCCCCACCCCACAGCTCCCCCTCAAACCTTGGGCTTGTGCTGCACGCGGCTCCTCACTGCCTCATCCTCCATCTCAGCAGCCTCATCTTCGTCTGACACCACAGTGGCCTCAGGGTCACCCTCCCCTCCAGGAGGCAGGAGCCCCCCGAGCTTCTTCCCCTTCAGCAGGATCTTCCCCTTCAGTTGCTGGGGTGGAGGGGCAACTGGTCAAGACACACCTAGCCTCCCGGCCAGGCTCCCCACCCTCCCCCTGGGATCCCACATCCCCAACACACACCTCAGGGGAGGGCAGGCTGTTGGTGACCCCATCCAGCTGCCGGTTCAACAGCATGGGGCCCAGGATGGCTTGCAGGTGCCGCGCCATCACGCGCTGCTGCTCCAGGGTGCAGTGGTTCTCCAGGGACAGGATGACGGGGTAGGGGGATGCCTGGAGGCCCAAGGGCACATTAGGAGTGGTGGGCCACCCCTAGCATCCCACTCCTCGCCTGCCAGGGGCACGCCCACCTTGAAGGCGTAGTCCCGGATGGCCCTGAGCACATCACAGAAGAGGATCTTGGAAGTGAAAGTATAGCCGTGGTAGATGATTGGTTCCTGGTTGGGTCCGTCCCAGCAGTCGAGCTCTAGGCAGCGGCAGCCTTTGCACAGTGCCCTGAGGGGAGGGTGGCAGCTAGGACCCTCCAAGTCCCGTCCTGGGTCCGACCCAGACTCCCGCCCCAAGGCTTCCCTGGACAGCACCGGATGTAGGCCTCAGTGCTGCTGGGCCCGGCGAGCTGGTCCTCCAGCAGGTAGGTGTTGTGCGAAGAGGACACCAGGTAGTGGCTAAGCGGCTGGCCCATATCCTGGTAGACGCGGCGGTGTGCCAGGCTGAAGGCACTGCCGTCAGCTGACAGTAAGTACATGAGGAAGCCATCCTTGGTCATCTGCCGCTGCGCCTTGGCTGGGAGGGAGGAGGCCACTGCCAGTCAGAGCCAGCCTCCAGCTGCCCACCCATCTGGACAGAGGAGCCCTCTGAACCCGCTTGCCTGCCTGTCCTGAGCCAGTCTTCCAGAGCTCTTGGAATTAGGATAAGTCTGAGGCTCTCGACCAGACTGTGGCTACTCCAGAGTGGGGCCCCGTCTCCTCCTCCTCCCCTGTCTGCACACTCTAAGACCCCTGAGGACAGGGTGTCATCTCCCCGTTCTCTGTACCCCCAGACTGGAGCCCCCTCCAGAGCAGGGCCACAGCTTCTCTGCTCTATCACATCTCAAAGCTGGCCCAGAATGAGCACAAAAAAGGAAGCAGGAGTAGCATCTGCTTTTCAGCCATCTCTCTGGTTTCTTGAAGAAGAGGTTCTCAAAGCCCCCTGAAGGAAGTGCTAAGAGGGAAACAGGACCAGGGAAGGGCAGGGATGCCGGAGCCCTGTCTCTCATCTGCCGGCTTTCATGGGACTGGAAAGTGCTGAGGAGAGGCGCAGGGCTGGCTGAGGCAGCCCCTTCCCTCTGGCTCCCATCTTTCTGGCTGCAGTCTCCCCAGGGGTCTCCCGGCCCAGTGCGGCACTGCAACTGCAGGTGGCAGGCCCTGGTCAGGCTCTCACCAGTCTCGCTGGGCTCGTAGCGCTCAATGAGGGAGAGGGCCAGCGCAGGCCCTGCCGCCTCCTCCCGCTGCTGGTGCTGCAGGAACGTCACTAACTGATCCACCGACAGAGTCTCCCCTGAGCCCGCGGCCTCGGCGAAGGTGCGGTCGATCTCCACCCGCTGGGTCAGCATCTTGTAGAAGGCCTCAATCTCCTCGTCCTCCAGGGAATCTGTCTGGGAGCGGTCACACTCCTACAGAGCCAGGACAGCCAGGTGGGCTCAGAGCAGGCCTTGGGCCGGGGTCAAGGGCCCCATGGACAGGCAGCCCCAGCCCCCACTTCCTGCCTCACCCGGAAGATCTTCCGGGCATAGCTGTCGTCCACCTGGATGTTGAGCTCCTTCAGGAAGTTCTGCAGCTCCTTGAAGCTCATCTTGTTGTCCTTGTTCTTGTCAGCTTTTCGCAAGCAGGAGTGAATCCAGCTGGGCAAGAAGTAAGGAAAGAACCCAGGAGTCCTGGAACCCACCAAGGTCCCAGCCAGAGCCATGGATGACTCCAGCTGAAGCCACCTATAGCCACAGCTCCCTGCAGGCCTGACTTACTACACATCCACGTTTCAGTGGCCTCTTCAGAGGAAAATGTTACATCCCATTAAGGGATCTTTTTCTATTTGCTGGTTTTCAAACCTTTCAAATTTTTAAAAACATTTATTTTCTAACTATAAAAGGGCCCACTGTAGACAATTTAGAAAATGCAGAAAAATAAACAAGCAAACAAATCCCCCATAGTCTATCACCTAGGGATAAGTACTATTAACATTCCAAACTATATCCTTCTGGTTTTCCTTTTCTTTCTCTTTCTTTTCTTTTTTTTTTTTTTTTTTCTTTCTTTCTTTCCTTTTCTTTTTTTTTCTTTCTTTCTTTTTTTTTTTTTTTTTTTTTTTTTTTACAAGATCTCACTCTGTCGCACAGGTTGGAGTGCAGTGGCACAATCACAGCTCATTGCAGCCTTGACCTCTCAGGCTCAAGTGATTCTCCCGCTACAGGTGTGCACCATACCACCACGCCTGGCTTTTTTTTTTTTTGGTAGAGACATGGTCTCCCTATGTTGCCCAGGCTAGTCTCAAACTCCTAGGCCCAAGCAGTCCTCCTGCTTTGGTCTCCCAAAGTGATGGGATTACAGATATGAGTCATCTGGACTGGTTTTCAACATACAATATATAATAATAAATATCCAACACTAAAGAAATGGATATTCCACCTGCCGAATAGCCTTCAGCACACGAATCTTGTGCTTGGCTGGACCATTCTGAACTTGAATTTTTTTCACCTGACTTTCTGCCATAATTATTCTTTTCCACATATATACCCATATATACAATTTGGAAAACATATGTTAGATTTTTTTTTTTTTTTTTTTTTTTTTTTTTTTGGAGATGGAGTCTTGCTCTGTCACCCAGGCTAGAGTGCACTGGCACCATCTCGGCTCACTGCAACCTCTGCCCCCTGGGTTCAAGCAATTCTCCTGCTCCAGCCTCCTGAGGAGCTAAGATTAGAGGCGTATGCTACCACGCCGGCTATTTTTGTATTTTTAGTGGAGACGGGGTTTCAGCATGTTGGCCAGGCTGGTCTTGAACTCCTGACCTCAAGTGATCCACCCGCCTTGACCTCCCAAAGTGCTGGGATTATAGGTGTGAGCCACTGTGCCTGGCCTAGAATGAAGTTTTAAAGATCCACCTACCTCCTCCAGAAGCTTCTGATATTTGCATTTTCCTCCTAATTTTTTTTCTGCAATTTAATTTATTTATTTGGTTTTTTGAGACAGGGTCTCACTCTGTTGCCCAGGCTGGAATGCAGTGGCATGATTATGGCTCACTGCAGCCTCAAACAATCCTCCCACCTCAGTCTCCTAAGTAGCTGGAACTACAGGTGCACGCCACTATGGCTGGCTAATTTTTGTATTTTTTGTAGAGACAGGGTTTTGCCATGTTGCCCAGACTAGTTTCAAACTCCTGAGCTCAAGCTATCCACCTGCCTCAGCCTCCCAAAGTGCTAGGACTAGAGGTGTGAGACACTGAGCCCAGCCTTTCTGGATTTTAATTTGCCTAATGATGCATCTGCCAAAAATAGTGGAAATCATACATTTGTAGTCCATTTTCTGTGTAACATTATATCATAATTATTTCCCTGTGTTAGCGTAGTCTCCATAAACAGCTTTAATGGCTGTATAATGTTTCACTGAGTATAGGCACTATAAATTAGAATGGCTTTATGATCTTAAGGTCTAGGCAGCAGGACTCTGCAGAGGGCATGAGATTGTCTAAGGTCAAGGCTCTGCCAAAGGTGTGATTATGACAAAAATGCCATAGAATTGGGCTTTTTAAAAAGCTCAGAATCAGGCAGATGTGCCATTGAGAAATAACACTTAAAAGTCTTTCAAATGCTCAAAAGCACACAGAAAAGGAAATTAACAGGGCTCAAAATGTGTTCCCTAAGGAGTGGATATACACCAGCAATGAAAAATTTAAAGTGAAATTAAGAAAACATTTCCATTTACAGTAGCAGCAAAGTGAATAAAATACTTTTAAAGAAATTGTTTAAGGGCAAAACCTGGAAAATCATAAGGCGCTGTTGAAAAAAATGAAAGAAGACATAAATAATGGAAAGACATTACATGTTCATGGATCGGAAGACTTGACATTACTATACTGGGAATATGCTCCAAATTGATCTATACATTCAATATGATCCCTATCAAAATCTTGCTGGCTTCTTTGCAGAAATTGACAGGCTAATCCTAAAATTCATACAGAAACTCAAGGGACCCAGAATAGCTAAAGTAATATTGGAAAAAAAAAAAAAAACAGAAACAAATTTAGAGAACTCACACTTCCTTATTTCAAAACTTACTACAAAGTTACAGAAACCAATATATTGTGGTAGTGATGCAAGGACAGACATCTAGACAAACAGAGTAAAATTGAGAATTCAGGCCAGGAGCAGTGGCTCACTGCTGTAATCCCAGCACTTTGGATTAGGCAAAGCCTTCCTGAAGATGATGCCAAAAAAACATAAATAACAAAAGAAATAAAGTATATGAATTACACTTCATCAAAACCAAAAACTTTTATGCTTCAAAGAATATGAAGAGTCTGGTCTGAGTGCAGGGGTGTTTACAACTAACTGATCACAAGCAGTTCCAGATTTCTTTGTTCCTTCTCCACTCTCACTGTTTCACTTTTCTATCTTAAAAAAACCCATCAAGAAAGAGAAAAGACAACCCACAGAATGGAGAAATTATTTGCAAGCATAAATCTCATAAAAGACTTGTATCTAGAATATATAAAGAGCTCTTACAACTCAATAATAAAAAGATAAATGATCCAAAAAATGGGCAAAGGACCTGAATAGCTATTTCTCCAAAGAAGATACATAAACATACATGGAAAAATGCTCAATATCACTAATCATTAGGGAAATGCAAATCAAAATCACAATGAGATACCACTTCATACCCACAGGGTATCTATAATCAAAAAGAAAGATGTAGTGTTGTCAAGGACATAGAAAACTGAAACCCTCGTATACTGCTGGTGGGAATGTAAATTGATGCAGCCTGTTTGGAAAACAGTTTGGCAGTTTCTCAAAAGGTTAAACATAGTTACCATATGACCCAGCGATTCTACTCCAAGAGAAATGAAAACATATATACACACCAAAACTTATACACAAATGTGAATATCAGCATTCTTCATAAAAGCCCCAAAGTGGAAACAGTCTAAATGTCCATCACCTGGTGAAGAGATAAATAAAATGTGGTCTATCCATACACAGCATATTACTAGACGCAATGAAATATTGACACAGGCTACAACATGGATGAACATTGCAAATATCATGCTAAATGAAAGAAGCCAGTCACAAAAGACTCCATGATTCCGTTTCTGTAACATGCCCAGAACAGGAAAGTATAGAGGCAGAAAGTAGGTAAGTGGCTGTCGAGGGCTGGTGGTTGAGGTGAAACGGGGAGTGACTGCTAACGGGTACAGGATTTCTTTCTGGGGTGATGGAAATGTGCTAAAATTGATTGTGGTGATGGCTGCACAACTCTGTGAATATACTAAAAAGCATTGAATCAGGTTCAGCACTTTAAATGGGTTAATTATATGGTATGTGAATTATACTCAATAAAGGTGCCATAAAAAATGGAGAGAGCTGGCTCCACCCTAATCCGTACATGCCAGAAGCCTGACCACTTCGAATCATAAACCAGTGTGTCACTGTGTAACTAAATGTTGAAGTTAATTTGTTTTGAGCCCACAGGCTGGCCTACACACCAGACCCAGGGGAACTTGATCACTCCCCAAAGAATGGCACAGGGTACCATGGCCTCCCAACTCCCAGAGGGAAATCGTATAGTAACTCTAGAAAACATGATTCAAACACCCAAGACTGGTCTCCCATTGCAACAGGCTGCTCCCCTCAGGCTCCCCAGACCCCCAACTCCATGCTGGTGACAGACGGGGACACAGGGAGTATCAGGAGCAGCAGAGCTATTTGGGCTCTGGTCAGACTAGACCAAAGAGGGTTTCATGTACCTTCCCTCCTTCCCTTCTGAATTGTATACCCAACCCCCCAACTCACCAAATTTGTATGTTGAAGCCCTAATGCCCAACGTGATCATATTTGGAGACAAGGCCTTTGGAAGATAACTTGGTTGAGATGAGGTCATGAGGGTGGGGCACCCACGCTGGGATTAGTGCCCTTACAAGAAGAGACGACAGAGAACCTAGTCTCTCTCCCCACCACGTGAGGACACAGCAAGAAGACAGTCATCTGCCAGCAAAGGAGACAGCCCTCGCCAGGCTCTGACCGCACTGGCACCCTGACCTTGGACTTCCAGCCTCCACACTGTGAAAAAATAAATTAAGCCACCTAGTCTATGATATTTTGTTATGGCAGCCCAAAGTACCTAAACCACCTTCCATACCCAGGTTGCCCTGGGGATAACCACAGCCAGTGCCCACAAGCCAGGCCTGGACCCAATGCCACCAAAAGGATACTGCCGTAGCTTCTGCCGCTGGTCCATGGAGCCTGAGTGGTGGATGATCTTGCGCAGCCCCAGCACCCAGTGCTGGGCATCAGCTGGCGAGGGGGCGATGAGGTCTAGTGTATTGCGCTGGTCCTTGAAGACAATGGAGAAGCAGCGGTCCTCGGGCACATCACGGGCGAACTTCTCCAGACCCTCCGTGCGGTGCCCCATTCGCACCTCCTGAATGTCCTCGATGGAGACTGTGAGAGGGGGACGGTGGAGGAGAGAGGGAGAGAATGCTGTGAGGTCAGTCCCTGACCCTGACATGGCCAAGGCCACAGTGGACAGAGGCATGGCTTGGAGACACAGAGCCAGGGCCAGAGTTCAGGCCTTGAGTCCAGAGGGAAAGGAGAGCCCGAAGGTCAGATAAGGGGGGACAAAAAGGAGAAAGGAAGACAGAAACTGAGGGGGAGCCAGAGCATGAGACACAGTCATTGCAGGCACAGTGGAGACGCACAGGGAGGGACAGAGAGTGAAAGAAAGACAGACTTTAGCGGCAGAAAGGGCACCTGGGACCCCAGGCCTGCTCTCTCAGTGATGGGG
The DNA here is from genome assembly GCF_024542745.1 of Macaca thibetana thibetana. NCBI lineage: Eukaryota > Metazoa > Chordata > Mammalia > Primates > Cercopithecidae > Macaca > Macaca thibetana. The sequence goes on from NC_065579.1 coordinate 92,076,901, forward strand.
GGTGCGGGGCCCCAGGGAGAGGACTAGGGCAGGGCTGGGCTCTTAGAGATGCAGACAGACTACTCCGGAGTATGGGGCCCATGACAGAGAAGGGCGACACACCCTTCTGACTGTATTGGACTTTGGGTCTGTCCTGACCCGACAAAGCCACAAGAGCCACCGGGCCCTTCTCCCGAACATTCAAGAGACTGGAACCACCCTCAGTTAGCCCCAGCCCTGGGGTCTATAGACAGAGGGCTGAAGACAGAGGGAGAAGCCCTGAATGGGAGAGGAGACAGAGTCATGCCCTCTGTGCAGCTGTGTGTATCCTGACTTCAGGGAGCCCCTTGGCAGGGGATACAGGAAGACTCTGCCTTCCCCAATCCCAAGAGGCAAACTGGAGGGTGCCCTGAAGGGGTCTGACAGATTACATCAATCTGCCCTTAGAAGAGCCAAGGGGAGGGCCCTCCCCTCACAGCCCAGCCTTCCAAGCTTCAGGGAAATGCCAGGCCCTGTCTACCCCCGCTTCCAATGTGCCCTCCGTGGCCTGGCCAGGAGCCAGTTCTTCCAGCCAGGCTCATGCTGCTCCTCCCAGCAGTAGGATCCAGGCTCTGCCCCTGCCACGCCCCCATCCTGAGCCATCCTCATCCATCTGTCCAGGCTCCTAGATGGTTCTAGCTGAAGTCCACCTGTCCCTCCCTGTGCCCATCCACTCTGAGTATCCAGGGGCCTCCTAGCCACCTGCAGGGCCCACAAATGTAGCATGTGCCAGCCTGGGCTGCAGGCTTTGAGGAATGGGACACATGAGCCCAGGGCCATCTCGGGGACAGAGGATAGCACTGCTTAATCCTTCTGCTTGCAGCCCCTGGTGACCCACACGGCCGCACACAGGATCAGCTGCAGCTGCCTGGGTCAGGAATGAAAACAGGAAGCCTGAGCCATGGAACGCCCCAAGGCCAGCGCCCTTACCCGCACAGAGAGAAACTCCAGATGCCTTCACTTCTGATAACACCTTTGGCCTCTGGGAACCAGAGTTATGGGGGTGGGTAGTAGTGGCAGGATTGGGGAGACTTAAAAAGCTGGAAGCAGAGCCAAAGAAAACTGGGCAGAAGGGGAGGCTATTCCAGGCCTCCCTCACCTGGCCTCTGTTTCCCAGAGGGTAAAGAGCAATTGAAGACAACAGTCTCACCGCTCACCCAGAGAAGGGAGGCAGCCAACAAAGCAGGCGCAGCACGAGACCCGTCTCAGGCGTCTGACTGGCAGAAAGCCCCCTCAGGCCTTGCTCCATACCTGCGCACACCTGGCTCCCTGACCCTGGACCTGGCTCCCTGCAGCTCCTCCTCCTGGCAGGACGCAGCCCCTCAGCCTCCCATTCATGCCTGTTCCTCCTCCTAACCCGGCACCTTGGCTCACATGGGGCCTCCTGCCTGCAATGCCCTTCCTGCCCATCTGCTCACAGCTGTCGCAATACAAGGTCCTCCTCTCGCCAGCCCAAATGTGGTTCCTGCAAGGAAAGGCCTGGGTCTTCCACTCCTCTGTCTCTCGCTTCACGCTTCCCAAGAGCTAGGTACATACTGGGAGTCATGCATATGTATCGGTAGGTAGGTGGGCTCCAAGGAACCCCCAGGGCTCAGAGTATAGGATCTCATTCTCACTGTGCTCCCACCCACCAGCATCTAACAGGAAGTCCCATATCAGGGCAAGAGCCCCACGAAGGAGCCTGTCTGGCGCCACAGACAGAAAAGGTCAGGCGGTCACTCCTGTACTGTGTGGCAGCAGGCTGAGCTGGGGCTCCGTGTGTGTGTGTGGTTTCCTCAGAATGTTCTGGAGCCCCTACCCCTCAGACCCTCCCGGACTGCCCTGCCCTGCTCGGAAATCTTCCATGGCACACAGCCCCAAGCACTGTGTGGAGAGCCCCAAGGCTCTCCGCAACTGGTCCTGCTCCCGTCTTGCCTTACCTTCAGCCCCTCCACAGGCCACAGGCTGCCAGGCCATACCTTCTCAGGGTCCTGTCCAGTGTCCTGAGGCCAGGCAGACCCTTTCTGGGTGAAAGGCACCCTCCTGGGGCACCCTCAGCGGGTAGATCCTCCCCTTCCTTATGCTCTCCTCCTACCTGGGCTTATCACCCATGTCCAGTCTCACTCCCCATAGACCTGCCCCCATCTCCCCACCCACACCTCAGCCAATGGCAGGAGAACAGGCGAGGGATCTCCAGGGTTCTTGACTACGTGAAACCCAGGCTGCAATGATTTATATGCACTGTCCAATTCAGTAGCCACCAGCCATCTGGGGCTATTTAAATATAAATTAGTTAAAATTAAATAAGAGTGAGAATTCAGTTCGGCAGTCACACTAGCCACATTTCAAGGTCTCAATCAATAGCCACAAGAGGCTAGTGGCTCCCATGCTGGACAGTGCAGATATAGAACATTTCTATCCTTGTTCAATTGTAAGCATCAGCCTCAAATTTCCTCACCAAGTAAAGGTATAGAAGGAGACATCTCACTTTATAGGATCTTTAGGGAATTCTTTCCCTTAAAGGGCAGAAGTGAGCAGAGCTTTCTTCTCCCTGAGGCATTGCAGGAGGCTCTATTTGTGGCCTGAGACTTGGGTTCCTTGGACTTTTTAGAAGCTTCCAGAAAGCTCTCAGACCCACAAGCGCTCCCCAGCAGTGGCCTCTGTCTGTGTGTCCCAGTCCTGCTCTGCCCTAACACCCCTCCTGCAGCTCCAGTCCCAGGGAGGAGCTGCCTCCTGTGGCCCCAGCTCCCACCCTGGCCACTCAACCCCAGAAGTACCTTATCTGCCTGGACCTTGGGCCTGGCTTTTGCCTTCACCACACCTGGAGTCCTAATCCGCCCAATTTCCCTCCTCACAAATGCCTGGGCGGAGGCCTGTGAGTTCAGGCAACACCGTCCAGCTCTCTCCCTGCTTCTGAGCCTGGCTGTCCCCATCTGTGGTCATGGTTAAGTATCCCCATCCCTCAAAAGCTTTGCCATTTCCATCTGTGGTCCTCGTTCCATGACTGCCCTTTCCAACCCCGACTAGGCTTCAATTTCCCGACAGGCAATTTAACTGGCCCTGCTCCCCAACACCAGCCAACCTCAGTTTCCCCATTGGCAGTTCAGGTTGTACAAATGACCTATGCCCCACCAGGCCAGGCCTCAGTTTCCCCATCTGTGGTTTTGATCCATGAGTGACGTTTATATTTACCCAGCCCTGAGCAGATTCCACACTCTATCCCCTCCCCTGTGACCCCAGGGCACTTACACAGCTGGGACTCCGGGGTCCGCATGACCTTGCGGGACTCCTGCCAGATAGTCTTGCAGTCCTCCTGCAACTTGTAGAAGCGCTCTCTCCTCCATGAGCTGGACTTCACCTTCAGGAGCTGGCTGCCCTTCAGCAGGGCCTGTAGATCCTCATCATCCTGCAGGCCTGGGGATCAAAGCCAGTAAGATGCCACCTTCTCCACTGGTTTCCCTGATGCCCTAGGCCCCACACTGGCCGTGCCCACCTCTGGACCCTCTCAGAGCCCACTTTTCACCCAGCCTCATCCTCAGCTCTGTTTACTCCTCCCTCCTCCACCCACGCTCCAACCTGCTCCCAGTGCCTGCCTTCCTCCAGGAAGTCGTCCCTGATTGCCAGCTAAGGTGACCATGCAAACGGGACACCTGCCCACCCAAGACCATACTTATACACTGTGACCTACCACGCACAGCTGAATGAACGAAAGAAAGGCAGCTAATTCAAGAACCCCTGGTTCCTAGAGGCCCAGGCCCCTAAGAAACGTTCTGAAAGATGGTTTTGAAAGATTAGGTGAGTCCCTCCTGGTCACACTTAGGGGTCAGAGTGAACTGAAGGAAGCTGGGATCAAAAGGTTAGGCAAAGCAGGGAGACAAAAGGAGGACAGACACAGAGAGAAATGGACCCCAGAGCGTCATGGAGCCAAACAATGTCCCAACTCCAATAGCTCCAGAATCATTTGTGCCTAGGTTCAGGTGCCCTTCCCAACAAGCTGTGTGACCTGGGCAAGGGACATCATGCTGCTAGGCCTCTGCTTTCCTGTCTATGAAATGGAGATAATAATAGCAACCACCTCAAAAGGAAGTTCTAGGTTCAATGAGATGATGCCTGAATCTGTACAGGCCCTGAGATAATGGCAGTTGGGGTTCTTGGTGTCAACATTGTGGTTACTGTGGGACCCTTGTGCCCATCTCTGCCACCCTTACCCTTGCTGTCCCCCCCACCTCTGACTTGAGCCCACATGGTGGATCTCTGATCCTTGCCCCAAGAAGAGACAGATGAGTCCACTGTAGCCTGTGTTTGGCCTGCTGGGATGGCCCTGTCCCTCGCTGCCCCAGCCCCATCTCAGAGTGCCCAGGGCCTGGGACCCCTCAGGATACAACAGCTTTTTTTTTTTTTTTTGAGACGGAGTCTCTCTCTGTCACCCAGGCTAGAGTGCAGTGGCGAGATCTCGGCTCACTGCAAGCTCCGCCTCCCGGGTTTACGCCATTCTCCTGCCTCAGCCTCCGAGTAGCTGGGACTACAGGCGCCCGCCACCACGCCAGGCTAATTTTTTGTATTTTTAGTAGAGATGGGGTTTCACCATGTTAGCCAGGATGGTCTCAATCTCCTGACCTCGTGATCTGCCCGCCTTGGCCTCCCAAAGTGCTGGGATTACAGGTGAGAGCCACCGCGCCCGGCCAGGATACAGCAGCTTTAAGGTACAGTGTATCCCTTTCCGAAGCTGAGCAGGTCCTGTCCCAGAGCCCACAGAGAGGAACCTGGCTGCTTGCCCCAGTCCTGCCCCACTCTTTTGCTGCTCTCAGAGGCATGGGCTCCCAAAGATGCGATGCCCTCAGTCCGACCAGGCCCAGACAGGAGGCACCGAAAGGATGCCAGAGCCTTCCCCACCCAGCAGGTCCTGCACCAACTGATAAAGTTGATAAAAGTGACCCCAACCCTTAGTAACCCACTGGTGTAATATAGAAACATCTATAAGGGCGTATGTGTGCGTGTATCACCCTAGCCACGTATAGTCCAGCAGCCAGCTCTGTTGAGAGCCAATCAGCGACTTCACTTCTCTCCCCAGAGCTATGTGACCCATCAGCAATCTCTGTCCTGTGCTCCAGCACAGTGGCAGCCTCCGGACTTCAAGTGTCTAGTCTGAGGGTCTTGAGCCTAAGCCTACGTGGGGAAGCCCTCACAAAGCCACAGGCCTTTTCTTTTCTGAGCCCAGATCCCCAACAATGGATGGCCTCTCCCATTTTATCCATGCCCCCTCCCCCAGCCAGCCTGTCCCACATATATTCAGGGCTCACAGAACCCTCTGGACCACTTCCCCAGCCTTCAATCGCTCACACATCTCTATCCCTCCCCAGTCTCCTGCTTCCAGTCAGAACAGAGGCCAGTGCTAACATCCACCTCCTATCGCTTTAGGCAACTCCCTTCCCTCTTTCTGCTTTTGTTCCCCCATCAGCACTGGGCTAAGAACAGCGTGGGGGAGGCATCCCTGGGCCTCCTCCGGGGTGACGGTCTGATGTGACCTTCCTCCACCTTTCTCCCAGGTCTGTCCACCCACTTGATGAGCTGTTCTGCCTTACTGTGAGCAGCTCCCTCTTAGCCCAAGGGGAGTCCCAGTGGAAAAGAAGGGGACTCTGATAGAATATTCCCAACTACTGGCTGTGTCTGAGGAGCCTGAGACAAGAGGAGGGAGAAGGGAGTTCCCAGGCTGCCAGAGGACAGGGCCACCTCCGGCCTCCAGTGGGGAATTCCACTATCCCTTCTAAGGCTGATGTCCCTCTAAAGCTGAGAGGGACATCTCCTTACCCTCTGCCAGCACCCTGCTGGGCATACATCAGGGCAAGCCACTGCTGACAGCACATATGGGGATGGAGCTGGGAGCCAGGAAGTAGAAGTTGAGCACCACCCTCCTGTTCTGGAAAACACCATGAAGAGATGACATGCTCATCCTGTCCTGGAGCCAGGCTGTGGCCCTATCTATAGTCAGGCACAGATAAACCTCCAGCTGCCAACAATAGTTTCTAAAAGGTGGATATCAGTTCCAGAGTGATAATTCCAGAAAGGTGATAGCCACAGCCCTCTGGACCATTAGGAAACCTGGGCAGGTGCCCTCATCTCTTAGCCTCATTTGGGGCCCTTCTGTTTCTGAAGCTTCTGGACTGCCTGCCCCACCACCCTTGCTCCCTTAGTACCCAGAAAGTCTGTGGTATCCCTCACCCAGCCCTACTCAACCCAGTCATAGTATTAGTTTGGCCCAAAAGTAATTGTGGTTTTTGCTATTACTTTCAATAGCAAAAACTGTGATTACTTTTGCATCAACCTAATAGCTTCTCCTCCTGTGGGAGGGTGGTGGTGAGGGGCCTTTGAGCTGACCCTGGGTTGACCTTGCAGTCTGCCCAGGCTAGCTGTGCACAGTGAGACTGCCATGTGGTGGGGCATACAGGGTGTTGCAAGTGCCAGTGGGAAGCTGAGGGAGGTGCCAGGAGTCCTGTCCCTATACCTAGGGTGATGCATAACGAAGACACACTGGGACTGGGACCCACCGCGATACAGAGCTACACAGATATGGCCACACAAATACACACACGCTAGACCACCACTCACACAACCTCAAAGAGACAATGAGCCACACACAATGACACACTGTCCCCCAAAATTACACACTGTGACAGGGAGTTGCACAGTGTCACACTTAGTCACGCATAGCCACACAACATACAGTGCCAGAACATGATGATGATGATAGAGGCTCCCATAATAATAGTTAATATTTAAATAAGATACTGTTCTTAGCACATGCACTTAATTCTCTCAATAACCCTCGGAGGAAGGCACTGTCATTATTCCCATTTTACACAAGAGGAAATTGAGGCTCAAGGAAGTTGCATGGTGGAGTCAGGACTCAGAAGCAGGTAGCTTACCCACAGGGTCAGCACTACAAAACTTTATGCAGCCACTGTGAAGGGACACACTGCCACAGAGTAAGAACATCAGAAAATCCATATAACACACACACCGTAACGGAATGACAAAACCACCCAGTCACCCTGGGTCACCCACTGTCACACTGGTTATACAGTCACACTCAGCTGAACGGTATCACAACAGATCACACGCTGTCACACTGGGTTACAAGCAGCCACCCTCAGTGCCACAATGTCACACACTTTGTTTCACAACATTACACACCATCACCATCATTACACACTGCCCCATCACAGACCACAGGCGTGACTAACTACTCAGTCGGCACTGGGTCCCATACTAGATCGCCACTGTCACACATCACATACAGGCACACTTTCGCACAGGATCAAATTGAAGCACAAACTCTTGCAGATCACCTCATTGGTTACACAGTCATACCTGTAACACACCAGGCCACACACCCAGTGCCTCAGAAATTTGTAAACAGGAGGGCATCAGGTGACAAGGGATGGGGAGCTTTGGAAGGGCTGAGTTAAATCATGAGAAGGGGTGTCTTATTACCCTAGTACTCACCCCGACGTGCTACCACTGCAAACACTGCCCCACAGTGGGCCACACACTCATATAAGTACTAAACATGTCCAATTAAAGGCTCCAAGGCAAATGGCCCCAAGTTAAGGGACAAGTGGTCGGCGTCCTGCTCCAGCTGCCTGCCCATTCCCCGCAGATCTCAGAGTGCTCTGCGCCCCTTACCCAGCCTCCGTCCATTGAGCGCCGCCACCTTAAGGCTCTGCTCCTGCAGGTAGAGCTCCCTGGAGCGGCTCCGGCTCCGGCTCCGGATCCCCAGGCACTGCATGGCGCTCCACAGTGCCCCTGCCTGCGTGGAGCAGGATCCAGGACAGTGAGTGCTGCCTCCAGTGTTTTATGCTCACAACACCCACTGCTCTGGTCTAGGGGGCGGAACTGTGGCCCTGTAGGGGAGCAGGGGCGGAGTCCAGGAGTGGCAGGGCGGAGAGGCTCACTCCGGAGGGGCGGGACGAGAGGGAAATCCGGGCTGAGGGGGTAGTCAGACCCTAGGAGGTGGAGCTAGTCCACGAGGGGCGGGACCTATGCCCCCTGAAGGTGAGGCGAGAGCGAAACCCAGGCAAAGTGAGGGGGTGGGGAGAGTCAGAACACAGGAGGCGGGACGAGAAGAAAATCTGGACTAAGGGAGGGCGGGGTCAGACCCCAAAAGGCTGGGCCATCCAAGAGGGGTGGGACCAATGCCCCCTGGAGGTGGGGCGAGAGCGGCGTTGAGGCGTGGATGGGCATAGGGGGTGGATCCAGAACCCAGGAGGCGCGACCGAGGAGGTGCCGGGACCCGCGGAGGCGTAGTGGGACAAATCCATAACCCAGGAAGCAAATCTGTGTCGAGGGCCAGAGGCCAGAAAACGGACTGGGGGCGGGACCAGAGCCAAGGCAGTGGGGCGAGGGAGGGGTCAGGCCCAGAGGCGGAGCTCAGGCCGGGAGCCTCTGCTCCAGAGGCGACGTGGAGGCAGAGCCACACCCAGGAAGCAGCCCGGGGGCGGGGCCGGGGCCCAGGAGGCGAGCTTGGGAGGATCCCGCACTGGAAGGGCGGTGTCCAGGCAGGGAGGGGCGGGCCCTCGGCTTTGGAGGCGGTGCGGGGGCGGAGCCAGGGCCCTGGAGGCAGTGTGGGCGGAGTCTGACCAGGGAGCCTGAGCGGCGAATTCTAAGGCCACCGTGGAGGCTGGCGCAGAACCGAAGGGCTGACTCTGGGGAGAAAGAGCTGAGGGGAGTCCCAGTGGGAGGAGGGCGGCAGTCTAGCGGGGACCTGAATGGGGCGAGGCCAGGCGGGACCGGGGATAAAGCCTGGGCCAGACACCGAGCCCCCCGAAGTATGTTACTTCAATTGCTCAACTAATTCATTGCGACTCAGCTTGCTGTTGCCTCATTTGTGAACCTCAGGTGGGCTTGTTTGCTTCTCTCGGTTTGACCACCAAAGTGATCATCCCCAAGGTGCCGGATGCAAACGAAAGTCTTGAAAAAATGCTGATCTTAAAATGAGCCCATTAACCCAAGCTGGCTTTCATGAATACATGAGAACGACTGTAACTTTGCACAAAACTTTGTTGCCAATATGCTCGGGAACAGTGGGTCCTTTCGTGTACATCACAAATTCCCTTTCATTCACCCAGTAATTATTTATTGAGCCCCTACTGTGTGCCAAGGTCAGGATGCCACCCAGAGGCCTGACTCACTCTTTTACTCTCAGCCTCTGAATAGTTCCCCCAGTTCGCTTCACTGCAGCTCCAGTCACCAGCATCGACAGTGAGTCACTGGCAAAGCCGGTTATTGGCACAGACAAGCACAGCAGTAATAACAAGAAACTGAAGCACAGAGTAACTCACCAGAAAGGATAAATCATTAGCAAGGTGAATAGATGGACAAGATAAATGAACTGAAATATGAACACGGAAAAGTTATTCTTCTTTGGAGAGAGGAAGCAGAGTGCAAAGGGAGCCTGTGTTACCGAGAAACTGTGCAGGGGTTCTTAACCAGACCAAAGACCCCTCAAGTACCTGTAGATAGAATAACATCTCAAAATAATTGGCTTCCTTTGAATTCTTATGTATTTTATTTTCTGTGTTTAAAAACATGATCCTGGCTGGGCGCAGTGCCTCACACCTGTAATCCCAGCACTTTAGGAGGCCAAGGTGGGAGGATCACTTAAGGTCGGGAGTTCGAGATCAGCCTGGCCAACATGGAGAAACCCCGTCTCTGCTAAAAATACAAAAATTAGCTGGGCATGGCGGCGGGCGCCTGTAATCCCAGCTACTCCGGAGGCTGAGGCAAGACAATCCCTTGAACACGGGAGGCGGAGGTTGCAGTAAGCCAAGATGGTGCAAACTACACTTCAGCCTGGGTGACAGCGAGATTCTGTCTCATAAATAAATAAATAAATAAAAACATGATCCTGAGAAAGGGTCTACAGACTTCACCTGACTGCCAAAGTGGTCTGTGGCAGAAAAAGTTAAGATTGGTGTGGATCAGTGTGTGCCTGTGTAGCATGGGCCTGGAAGCCTAGGGACAGACAGCTTTGGAACATAGGTAGGTGAGGAACTGGCCACCCCAACTTACTAAAAGTTCTGGAATCATCATCTCTTGGAGGACTGGTTTTTGGGGCAACCTAGAATTCCTATGCCCATTGGTATTTATGTTCACAACACCTACTGTGAAATATGTGTTGCTATCCCATGGATGATTCTCAGACCCACAGTAAGTAGAAGCAAAGATAGGACTGGAGCCCAGGTCTCCTGGGGCCAAGATGAGGTCCCTCTATTTTCTATTTTTACAAATGGCACCTCTCGCGGGGCGGGGGGTGGGGGGTGCAGTGGGCAAAAGGGATTGGGTGTAGGAAAAGTTAGTGTGTATGTAGGGGGTGTTCAGTGAGGGGAGGGCCCTGGGAGGTGATGTCCTTTTGGGCACATCGGGGAACCTGCTAGAGAAGCCAGTCCAGGTATAGCGAGTGGAGGAAGTAGGTGAAGGAAGGAGAATGGAGGCTGTCGTGTCAGTCTGAGGGCTTCAGAGGCACTAGAAAGAGCTGGCTGGCTCACTCTTGAATCTAGTTCTGGCCCTATTTCCCCTGACTAGGAACTACCTTATGATACCCCCATCATCTCCCAAAGAACTATAGATGGCAACTCATAAGGCATAGAAACTTGGGGAGGGGGCCTCCTGCAGGAACATAGTTCTCACTGAGTACCAGGCACTGTTCTAACTGCTGTGTAGATATCTCATTCAATCTTCATAGCAACCCTATGAGGTAGATGGTATTATCCCCCATTTTACAGATGAGGAAACTGACACACAGAGAAGTCAAGGGATTCGTCTGAGATGAGAAAGCCAAGACTTGAACCCAGGTACTTTGCTTTCGGAATCTACGCCAGTAAACTACATTACCTCTGCATGCATCTGGGGTGAGGACAGAAGGGACATGTCACATCTAGGTGAGCCCCATAGCTCCCCAGGCCAATAGAAGGAGTCCCTCTGGGCTCCTTCTAGAGAGTGTGGAGCCCTAAGCCAGAAAGTGTGGTCCGGCAGCACATCCAGTGCTGGGGCACCCACACTGTGAAACAGATACAGACTCTCCAATGCAAGTGTAGGCAACCTGGAACAGCACAGGGCACAGTGACCACCCCCTCCCACCAACCATTCTCCTTGACAGGTTCTTATTTCCCTGTCTGGTTTGCAGTGTAGACAGACGGCAGTTAAGGAGGTAATTCTGGGTGATAAGCTAAAAGTGGCAGGGCCTTCAGGGAAAACAGTTTGGGGTCACAGTGTTCATGTCAGCCCTTCAGGAAAGGCTGGACTGAGTTAGGCATTTGGGAGACTGGTCTCAAATGGGGTGGGCCAGGGCAGCCAAGCCTATGCCACAGGACTGGGAGGTCCTGACTGAGCCTCCGTGCGTCTTCCTCCATGGAAAAGATATCAGGGCTGCCTCAGGAGAGAAACTGAACAAAGGCACTGACACTGAGGATGAAGCCTGTTCCAGCAGGAGCCAAGGAATGACGCTGTGTCAGAGAGAAAGCAGAGGTCTCTGCTGGGTCCTGTCAGCTGCCCAGCCTCCCTTCTTGCTAGTCTGGCAGGCGCACTAAAGACACCACTGGCCTGAAGAAAGAAGAGGGGACACTGGAAGGGGCAGGGACTCCATGACTCATCTAGACAAGGTGGCTTTAAGGAGCCTAGGCTATTGGTGTAAAAGCAACAGCTGTGGGCACAGAGCAAGGTCTCTCTGGGCCAGGAGGACCGGGTCTGTGCCAACTGGGGAACACAAGATAGACTGGAGGCTGGCTGATGGGAACATCTCTAAGTACCTCTAAATTCCAGGGGGACTCTAGTGGAAGGCTAGAAGACTCTGCCCTTCTCTTTCCCATCTATTATGTCCATGAACAGTTTAGATGGATAGGTGGTGGCCACTAAAGTCTCCAACCCCAAGGGTACTAAAAAAGTGAGGGATATACAGTAAAGCAGTAATCGGTATGAAAGGAGCAGGGTTTGCTGAGCTGGCAAGTGATCTGGAGGGGCAGGAGCGAAAGCTCACCAAGAGTGGGTGAGTGCCTGTCCTGGAGCAAAGAGGTGCCCAGTCAAAGTTACCCTCCCCATCCTCCCGCCTCCCAGAAGGCCTCCAGATCTGCATTCAGGAGCCCAGGCTTCCCTGGCTGCTGGAGGGACAGCGAAAGGGCAAAGAGCTGACTCCTATCAGAGGAAACAAAGCTCTGCTGGACAAAGGATGGAGCAGGCAGCTCCAGCTGAGACCTGGTCCTGTCCCCCGAGGAGGATTGCAGATGAGGGGATCGGGCTGATTCTCCCAGCCTGGGCATCGCTGACTATTCTGCGCTGGGCAGTTAAGGCTGCACGGCCCGACCACGGTTAACCTTGCACACCTCCTCGCCCCACCCCCTTAGCCCCTACTCCGCCACACCCGCGCGGCCTGACGCGGTCCAGGCACGCCCAGGCTTTGGGGAGCCTCTGGGGCGGCCCGGATGGGGCAAGGAGAATTTGGTCGTTCTCGGATGCTGTTTCCTTCCTTCTCCGCCCCTCCGTGCGAGCGGGATCGTGGAGCTCAGACTTTCATGACCAGGACAAGGGGGTCCGCGAGGCGGAGAGAAGTCTTCAGACCCGTACCGCCCGCCCACCCCCAGGGCTAGATCTCGGACAAGCTTGGAAACGCCCAGGGTCGTGCCCGGCAGTCCCACCCAGGGAGCCGCGGGCGGAGATTTTCCCAGTCCGGCGAAGGGGCAGAGAGGAGGGCTCGGGGTGGTGTGGAGGCGGCCGGAGGAGCTGGGGGCTCCCTGTCCAGGGCCCGGAACCGTTTTCCAGGCGTCAGCCCCTGCAGGGTCTCCCGCTCGCGCGGGCCAGGCACTCACCGTGCAGAGTCAGGAAGTCCCGGCCCGAGTCCATGCCCGACGGGCGGCGCGGCGGGAGGGGCACCGCGAGACTCACGTGAGTGGCGACAGCACCGGCGGCCTGGGGTCCAAACCGAGTGCGGTGGAGGGACCTGAATGGATCGCGGTGGGAGGAGGCCGGGGGTGGTCCCGGGACACCGCCCCGCCCCCGCCGGCCTGCGCCCCCGCCCCCTGAGCCCGCCAACCCGCGTCTCTCCCCGCCCCCTCGTGGGGATGCGAGAGGGAGGGCAGAGCTGGGGGCCCGGACGACTGGCCAACCCTGGCCCGGGCCAGCGGGTGCGCCCCGACCAGAAATAGCCAGATCCCTCCAGCTTCCTCTGCCGCCGCCACCCACGGGCCGCCGGCCCTGTCATTACCGCGGGCGGCCGGGCCCCACGCCCTGTTTGTGGGCGCCTCGCTGGGGTCGGGGTGATGCTGGAAAGAATCCGGCGTCATCCCGGGGAAGGGATCGTGTAAGGTCCCACGCCCAGCCGGGCTGCTGCGCTAGGGAGACGCGGCGTCCAGGCTTCAAGCCGCAGCTCCCCAGTGTTCGCTTTCCCTTCTGCGAAATGTGTGCACGGACACGATTAGAAGGTCTTCAGAGAGCAATACCTGGACCTTGTCGCGGGGAGGGTCCCCTTCCCTCTCTCTGGGAGGTTTCTAACCTCAAGAGTGCCTTTGGTGGAGTGTTGAGGGTGGAGGGGGAAGCAAGCAGGTGCACGGAGTTCACTTTCGAGCCCCTCATATCTCAAAACCCCAGCGATCCATGCAGCCGAGGGTGAGAATCCCCAGGGTCCCTTCTTCAGGTGGCCTCCCAAGGGGCTGTCTGGGCAAGGTCCCTATGCAGACCCACCCCCTAACTCTTGGGATCCAGAAAACCCCCTTTATAGGTTGCCCAGAGACCCCTCCCACTATAGACCCTGGGAGGATCCCTGGATCCTGTTGCCCACCGCCCCTTTGGAGAGTCCCTTGAGAAAACTGGGCTCTTGGTGTCAGAGAGCCCCCAGAGGGCCTCACAGGATGGGGTGCTAGGCCCCCTAGTGAAGCCACCCAGGCCTCCTGGGCTGATAAGGCCAATGTGAGAGTTAGGCAAAGCTAGTCGGACTAGCTCTGGGGGGAGGGGGAGGGGCTTACCCCAATCCCTCCTCTTCTGGAGGGGGAGGGGCTTACCCCAATCCCTCCTCTTCTGGGCCCTACTAGGCCTGGGTGACCTTGAATAAGGGATATGGAACAGCTGAAGGTCAGTCTTCTGGTTCTGGGAGTTAAAAGTGGACCAGGACTTCCAGGCTTTGGAGAGCCCCCTGCTCTGCATGCCCCTTCTCCACAGATGGGGCTTCACCCCTTACCTGGCACTCAGCTCAAATCCTGTCCTGCAGTGCGAACACCCCTGCCCTGGGCAGGCCTGTCAGGTCCCTCCTTGGTTTCCTTTCCGCCCAGGGCCGTACCCCATGTTTGCTGAGGGATGAGCAAATCCATACTGGCAGGCCTTGCTTTGGACCTCCATACAGGGGGCCAGCGGGGAAGAAGGGTCCCCTTCTCTGCCCTCTGGGGGCCTCCTCAGGCCTTGGAGCCTACCACCTGCACCTCTGATACTCCTGGAGCCTGCAAGCCCCTGTACTCAGCAAGTCAGGCCTCCTCAAGCCCCCCTCCTCTTCCTAGGCAGCGTCACAATGAAACTCTGACACCAGGAGTGGACATGGCTTCATTTTAGTCATCATTCCTATATATTCACATCATCTCCCAACTCTGAGCCCCAGGCCCCAAGCCAGGACATTACCTGGGAGCCTCTCCTTTCCCTCTGTCTCAGTACCATGGTGGGGGCTGCAGCCAGGCTCTTTCTTTGCATGCTCCAAACCCACCTCACACAATCCCTCCTCTAGCCCCTGACACAGACATAGGAGCTGCAGCCTCCTCCCTAGCCCAGGGTTCTTGGGCAGGATGGGCACTGCTGACTCAGAGCTGGCACAAGCAACCAGGTTCTGCCAGACATGAGGGCTGGGCCCCACCCTGCTCATAGAGAAACCGGGCGGCTGCTTGGAGCTGTGGGTCAGCCCTCACTCCAGTCCTCTCCTCTCCTCCCCTGTCTGTGGGCCCCTCCTGGCTCTCACAGGCTGGGAGGTGCTCTGCTGGTTCCTGCTGCGGGTAAGCCTATGCGGTACGACCGAACATGTGTGGAGGGACTGGAGAGCAGAGGACGCAAAGAGGCTTTGCCCCAAGCCACAAATTTGCTGGATTCCATTCCCTTTGCCTTCACTCCCTCTGCCCTCAACTCCCAGGGCTGTCTGTGGGCCCAGCCCTGGCCAGGTGCCTAAATTACCCTCCTCAAAACCCAGCTCTCAGTTGCCTATGCAAGATGCCCTGAGATCCCGGTGACTCAGAGGGCTATTTGGCAGGCTTAGTTGGGTGCACAGAGGGCCCACACATGCCCCAAAGACTAGTTCTTTAATGGGGGAGTTTCTGGCATCTCACTCTGCTGACCATGCCCAGTCTTCTATGTCTGTGTGAGGGTGGATGGGGTGATGGAGTTTCTGGGATCACTGGAGACAGGGAAGAGAGACCTAGTGTTGGTGCCAGTGCCTGCCTCAAGCCACTTCCCTTGGCCTCTCCACCACCACTTTCTCTGGAGGCCTAAGGAGGGGGTATTATCTACCCAAGAATGACAATTTTCAGGATGGTCAGGCTACAAGCGTGCTTCAGGGCTGGCCCTTTCTAGTCCCCGCCCCATGAAATGCAAACCTAGCCCAGCTTGGGTAGGTGAGGTGGATGGGGTTTATTCCGCCCCCTCCCTGTCTTAAGAGCCCCTGCTCCAGGATACGGGGTGAAGGGACTGTTTAAATCTTGGCTCTGCAGTTTCCTGCTGTTAAGAATTTGGAAAAGTGACTTCGGAAAAGTGACTTCGCTTCTCTGAGCTCCTCAATCAGGAGCTATAATCATCCTTAGAATTGGCAGAAATAATGGATGGCAAGTACAGGGCACAAATAAGTACCTGCTAGAAGGCCACCAGAATCCCATATTCCCACATCCATCCTCTGCCTGGCCTCCTCTACAGATCCAGGTGGCCAGAGCCCAGCCTGAGGCTGTTGGTCTAAGCTCATGCCCCTGCTGCTTTCGAGGGCTGCAAAACCCCCATAAGAGCTCCCTCCAGAGGGTCATGGGCCCAAGTCCAGATGCATCAGGAGGAAAAGTGAACTGAAGGCTGCTCCTCCCAAGGGAGCAGCTGTGGCAAAGTGAGAGTCCTCAGGTCATGCAGGGTCAGATCCTCAGGTCCTGACCTTCCGGGGATCCAGGATGCCATAGTGAACTATGGCATAACATAATGAACTGGACTTGCTGGTAGTCCCAGGACAGTATGGGATTATTTGGGGTTACTAGTCCATAATTATATTTGTGGGATTTTATTGTGTATTCATTTGTAAATGGAACTGTGATGTTTATTTCACTGTGGACTGTCCCAATGCTCACCTCCACCCCAGAGGCAGAATATAGTGCTTGGTGTGGGGAACAGTCAGGAAACTTGCCCTCAGACCCTTATCTGAAGGAGGAGGCAGAGGCTAACTCACCTGAGGGAGGAAGCACACTTAAGGGGTGTGTGAACTGAAGAGACCCACATTTGAAAACTGTTCTGCTATGTCACTTATTCAACAAATATTTATTGAGCAGCCCCTGTGTACTGGGCACTGTTCTGGAGGCTTGGGAATCATCTGTGAACAAAACACACCAAAAACCCCTGCCCTCCTGGAGCCCAAATTCTAATGGAAAGAAAAGAGACATTTTAACAAATGTAAGAAATGGATTGTATAGGATATTAGCAGATAATAAGCAAAATGAAAAAAGTCGGATAAAGGAGTTCAGGAATGGGATAGGGTTAATTTTTTTTTTTTTTTTGAGGCGGAGTCTTGCTCTGTTGCCCAGGCTGGAGTGCAGTGGTGTGATCTCAGCTCACTGCAATCTCTGCCCCTCAGGTTTGAGTGATTCTCCTGCCTCAGCCTCCTGAGTAGCTGGTATTGCAGGTGTGTGGCACCACGCCCGCCTAATTTTTGTATTTTGAATAGAGACGGGGTTTTACCATGTTGGCCAGAGTGCTCTTGAACTCTTGATGCCAAGCGATCCACCCCGCCTGCCAATTAAATTTTAAAGGGGTTGGTCAGGCTGGATCTTATGGGAAAGGTGACATTCAAGCAAAGCCTTGACAGAAGTGAGGGACTGAGACATTTAGAGATATCTGGACAGAAGATTCCAGGCACAGGAAATACACCCTGAGGCAGGAGGGCATTGATATGCTGGAGGACGAGCAAGGAGGACAAGGCCAGTGTGGCTGGAGCTGTGAGAGCAAGGGAACCGGGAAGTGGGGGGTGGGGTGATCATGGGAGGAGAAAGAGAAGTAACCAGGACCAAGTCCTTTTGGGCCTTGTAAGAATTCACCTTTTACGGCTGGGCATGGTGGCTCATGCCTGTAATTCCAACACTTTGGGAGGCTGAGGCTGGTGGATCACCTGAGGTCAGAAGTTCAAGACCAGGCTGGCCAACATGGCGAAACCCTGTCTCTACTAAAAATACACACACACACACACACACACACACACACACACACAATTAGCTGGGGGTGGTTGGTGGTGGGCGCCTGTAATACTAGTTACTTGGGAGGCTGAGGCAGGAGAATTACTTGAACCCGGGAGGAGGAGGTTGCAGTGAGCTGAGATTGCACCATTGCACTCCAGCCTGGGCGACGGAGCAAGACTCTGTCTCAAACAACAGCAACAACAAAAAAGAATTCAACTTGGCCGGGCGCAGTGGCTCACGCCTGTAATTCCAGCACTTTGGGAGGCTGAGGCAGGCGAATTGCCTGAGGTCGAAAGTTCGAGACCAGCCTGACCAACAGGGTGAAACCCCATCTCTACTAAAAATACAGAATTAGCCGACCATGATGGCACATGCCTGTAATCCCAGCTACTCCGGAGGCTGAGGTAGGAGAATTGCTTGAACCTGGGAGGCGGAGGTTGTGGTGAGCTGAGATTGCGCCACTGCACTCCAGCCTGGGCAACAAAGCGACACTCTGTCTCAAAAAAAAAAAAAAAAAGAATTCAACCTTTACTCTGGGCAAAATGGAGAGCACTTGCAAGGCTTCAAGCCAGGGAGGGACATAATCTGACTAACGTAAAAAGAATCCTCTGACTGCTGGAAGTCACCATGGAGGGGCAAGGGCTAAAGCAAGAGCCCAGTGAGGAGACTCTTGTAATACCCGATTCAGGTGGGAGTGGATGGTGGCTCAGACCTTGGAGGTAGGAGTTGAGTGTGGAAATTGATAGGATTCCAGATATATTTTGAAGGTAGAGTCAACAGGAATTACTGGTGGGGGCTGTGAGAGAAAGAGAGGAGTCAAGGATGACTCCAAATTTTGGACCTGGACACCTGAAGAATGGAGCTCCCATTAACTGAAATGGGGAAGGCTGAGGAGGAGCAGGCACTCGATTTCGGACACATTAAGTTTGAGGTACCATCCAGATGTCAAGAACATGATGGATGTACAAGTCCGGAGTTTGGGAGGGAGATGTGAGCTAGGGAAAAAATCTGGGATATGGTTCAAAACGTTTAAAATGTCCATGAACTCTTACATTTTGCATATGGGATTATATTCTGGTATAATCTTTTTGAAGGGCATTTTGGCAGTATCTCAGCTACTAAAATGTACGCACCTTTGGCCAAGCACTTCTATGATATTATTCCACAGAAACATTGTACAGCTATGCAAAGTATGTACAAACATGAACAAGGTTGCTCATTACAGCATTATTTATAGGAGCAAAAAAAAAAAAAAAAAAGTAGTTCTCCATGAGTTGCCATAGGATATAATAAGTGAAAAATACAAATGACAGGACAATATCCATGTATAACATTATTTCACTTGTGTTATTAATTTTTTTTTTTTTTGAGACAGAGTCTCACTCTGTCACCTGGGCTGGAGTGCAGTGGCACTATCTCAGCTCACTACAACCTCTGCCTCCCGGGTTCAAGCAATTCTTGTGTCTTGGCTTCCCAAGTAGCTGGGATTACAGGCATGTGCCACCATGTCTGGCTAATTTTTGTATTTTTAGCAGTGACAGGGTTTGTCATGTTGGCCAGGCTGGTCTTGGACTCCTGGTCTCAAGCAATCCACCTGCTCAGCCTTCCAAAGTGCTGGGATTACAGGCATGAGCCACCATGCCCGGCCTGTTTTTAAACAATTTTTTAAATGTCTTGACAAATATCAGTGTTCATGCAGGCAGAAAAAACAGCTGAAAGTATGCAGAAATACTCTAATAATTTGGGGGAAAGGACTGAGAGGAAGACACTTCCTTTTCATGATTTATGTACTATTTGAATTTGTTTTTATACACAGGTCTCCAATCTTTTGGCTTCCCTGGGCCACACCTGAAGAAGAATTGTCTTGGGCCACACATCAAATACGCTAACACTAATAACAGCTGATAAGCTTAAAAAAAAAAAAAAAAAAAAAAAAGGTCCATGCATAATGTTCATTATATCCACCACCACAGATAAGCAAAAATTTCCTTGCAATCAAAACGTTGGACATCTGGCTGGGCGTGGTGTCTCACGCCTGTAATCCCAACACTTTGGGAGGCTGAGGTGGGTGGATCACGAGGTCAGGAGTTCGAGACCAGCCTGGCCAACATCGTGAAACCCCATCTCTACTAAAAATACAAAAATTAGCTGGCCATGGTGGTGTGTGCCTGTAATCCCAGCTACTCAGGAGGCTGAGAAAGGAGAATCGCTTGAACCTGAGAGGGGGAGTTTGCAGTGAGCCAAGATCGCAACACTGCACTCCAGCTTGGGGGACAGGGCAAGACTCCATCTCAAAAAAAAAAAAAAAAAAAAGCCAAACGCCAGGTGCAGTGGCTCATGCCTGTAATCCCAACATTTCAGGAGGTGAAGGCAGGAGGATTGCTTGAATCCAGGTGTTTGAGACCAGCCTGGGCAACATAGGAAGACCTTGTCTCTACAAATAATTTTAAATATTAGCTGGGCATGGTGGTGCATGCCGGTGGTTCCAGCTACTCAGGAGGCTGAGGCAGGGGGATTGCCTGAGCCCAGGAGGTTGAGGCTGCAATGAGCCATGATCATACCCCTGCACCCCAGCCTGGGTGACGGAGTGAGAACCTGTCTCAAAAAGAAAAAAGCAGTGAAAAAAAAAGTAAAGGCCAAAAATGTGTGTGGGAACGCAGAGGTAAACAAACAAACAAAAATGTGGTCAATAGAACAGGTTATAAAATGAAGACAGCAACTCACAAGGAATTCCCTTTGTGCTGATGAAGTCCCCAGGGGAGGGGAGCTGAAGAGTGGTTCCAAAAGTGACCTGAGACCTGTTACCAGTGCAGGGTTGCAGTCATTCATTTCTCCAGTTAGCCAGGGAGCAAACAAATCAAATGCCGGGCATGGTGGAATCAGGGATGAATCCAGTTTATCAAGCAGAGAGATATTGGTAGAACAGGGACCCGAGGGTGGAGATAGGTGATGCACAGAAGAAATAGGGAGGCAGGGAAGAGAGTGCATCAGTTGGAGGGAATGGGTAGCAGCACCAGAGGCTGCTGAGATGAGGACTGAGGGGTGGCTGTTGCCTCTGGAAAGACAGGACGGTTGCTGGTGACCTTAGCCTGGAGCCAGAGGGTGGGAGGGGTCATGCAAAGGGAGACCTCTCCCAGGCTAGTCAGACACTGTGACTTTCTCTGAGGCTGTCTAGAGGCAGGATAGAGAAGCCAAAAGTAATGGCAAGAGTCCATTGTCCTGTCCTTCCCTATAACAGGGAAGGGGGCCAGGGAGCCTCCACAAGTGGAACTGCTCCTAACTGACGAGACCACCCAACTGGGGCTCCATTTGCCACATTAGAGCAATGGAGGCCCCAGACTGTTACACCCCTCTTCCTACCCACAGCTCCTTCTTGCACCACTGGGGGCCTTGCATGCTTGTGGAAAATTGGAGAAATGCCTGTTTGCCAAAGCTCCCTCCACTTCCCTCCTCCTCCCCTCACCATAGCTACCCTTTTAAGTCAGCCCTGAGAGGCTGACTTAAAGAAGAGAGGCCTGCATAGGTCCTGGAATGAACTCAGGACATGTGGGCACATACTTTCGGGGTCCCATGTACCTGGAGAGGGGGCACGGGGCACATCATCTTGGCCCTGTGGTCTCTTACTCTGTGGGAAAGAGTGCAGTTGGAGGACAGCCAGAGATGGGCCTCTCAAGTATGCAGTCCAGGGCAGGCGTCCCTGGCTTCTCAGCTCTCAGGACAGAAAAGTACTGGAAAGGACAAAAGAGAGAGCCAGGCCCAACTAAGAGAAGTAGAAGTGGAAGTAGCCCAGGTGTGTGGGCAAGCATCCTAGCAATCATCTCTGGAAGTGAGTTTCAGGATGTAAGGCAAGCAAACTCACCGTGGAGTATAAAGTGGTTGCTTGTATCACCTGTGAGCAAAAGCCATGGTGTGCAAATGACAACAGTCAATGTGATGTCATGCTGCTGCCCTGGACAAATGCAGTCCTCTTCTCCATCTCAGTGATGCTGTAATCACCCCGCTGATTGCACACACAGGATAGCTGGGAGTTATTCTTGGTGCCTGTTTCTTACCTCCCATTATCCACCAGCAAGTCTTGTCAATTCTACTTTTTGGATCTATCTCCAATTCAGTTCCCTCTCTCTCATCCAATCTCCTTTCATCTCTTTCCTAACCTCTGTGCTAGTTTCCTAACTGAACTTTCTGATGCCTCTTGCCTCTCTTGTCTATTCTCATAGCAATCAGGATGATCTTAGTAAAACAGAGCTGACCACGACATGCCCTAGCTTAAGACCCTTGATGAACCTCCTACTGCCCTCAAAATAAAGTCCAAATTCCCTATTGTGGCCTACCAACCCGCTTATGATCTGGCCCTAACCTATCAGTGCCATTCCTCCACCCTCACACTCTTTTAAGTTCCACTCCTCCTGAATTTCTTTCAGCCCTTCCCACATTTTAAAATATTTTGTAGAGATGGGGTCTCCCTATGTTGCCCAGGCTGGTCTCAAACTCCTGGCTTCAAGTGATCCTCCTGCCTCAGCCTCCCAGTGTTGGGATTACAGGTGTGAGCCACTACACACACCTGGCTCTTATTTAAGTACTTTTTTGTTTTTTGTCATTCTACTAACTGTAGTATTGCATTGTGGTTTTAATTTCCACTTCCCTGATGACTAATGATGTTCAGTCTACTCATTCTTTGAAATCTCTGCTTGGTTTTCATTTGTTCCAAGAAGTAATCACTCCTTCTACAGACTAAGTTCCTGTTCTCCTTTGTAGTTCCATGACAACCAATATTTATCTCCACCTTGGCCTTAATCCACTAAAGTACAGTTGTTTTACTGTTACCTCCACACCCACCGCCCTCATCACAAACACACACATACACAACTGCGCACTTCCTGAAGGCAGAAGCAGCATCATACTTCTTTGGTATCTTGAGCTACCAGCACAGACCTGAAACACAATCTTTACACAATAAATATGATGAGTGAATGAACAGTTGCTTAACAGATTAAAGAATGGATGAAGGTAGGTATTTAGGTACAAGGTTTTGCAGACAGGCCTGGCTGTGTCAATTAAACCTTTCTCCATGGGTCCTCACACTTAGTAAGCTCACTTTTAAAAGGACGATGCTGAAGATGCGAATGTTTACGATGACCACAGCGATGACGTGATCCGAGAGAAAGGCAAGGCGGAAGGGGTAGGGCCGGAAGCAGAAGCGCAGCAGGGAGTTAGCCGCGTCTCAGTTGCCATGGAGACCAGGAGATCCATAAAGCGGGGATCTTTAGCGTCCCGGACCAACGAGTGCCAGGGGACAATGTGGGCGCCAACTTCGCCACCAGCCGAGTCCAGCAGCCCCAGCCAGCCCACCTGGAAGTCCTTGTATTCCTCCCTCTCCTACTCCGAGGGCTTCCACAACAGCTTCGCAGCCCGGCCCCGCCGCTTCGCGCAGCTTGCGCTGGCGCCGCGTCCCGAGCCTCAGCTGCTTCGTCTGCGCCCCTCCTCGCTGCGCACCCAAGATATCTCGCACTTGCTCACCGGTGTCTTCCGCAACTTGTACTCTGCCGAGGTCATCGGCGACGAAGTGAGCGCAAGTTTGATCAAGGCCCGCGGCAGCGAAAATAAACGCCACGAGGAGTTCGTGGACCAGCTGCAGCAGGTAACGCGGCGGTGCCGGGGACTCAGCGCTCTGCACGCGTCAGCGCCGGCCAGGTGCCAGGTGCTGTTCCAGGATCTGGGGCTGCAGCTGAGAAACAGCCCATCATGCCGAAGTGGGCCCGACATTACTAGTGGAAGGACACTCTATCCATACACACATATATGCAAATACCACACATACCACACAACGTGCGGCATATATCTATAGCACCTGTCTGTATTTCTCTAGACACATACGTTATATATTGCGTATATCAATGAACGACTGTGGCAGACCGCTGAATAGTTGTTCCATGGAGGTGATAAAGCCAAAAGTCACTCGGCTTTGGGGTGCCTTTGTATCACAAATCACAATCTTGACTGGCCATTCATGCGCAGATTTTAGGAAGTGTGTCTAGTCTCTAGAACAGCAACTCTGCTTCCTCGTCTGTACAAGGAGAAAACCAGCTGACTTGGGACCTCTGTGCTGAGTCCGCCTCTGCTGGCCACACTACTCAGGACTCCCTTAAACTTGTGGGCACTTCTCCCATACCCGATCCTTTACCCCGGTGTGCCTCCTGCCTCTCAGATCTTCTTCTTCTCCTTTCTGTTCTGTCCTCTACCTGCCCCTTAAGTGACATGCATCCCACGTCCTTAACCTCAGTCATTCCTTCACTTAACACATTTGTTGAATGTCTGCTGGATGTCATACTCTGTTCTAGGCAGTGGGGATTCAGCAGTGAATAAAAACGCCAGTGTTCGGGCACACCCACCCTCACACACGCAACCTGTCCTCTGTAGCTTTCAACCTAGCTGAGGTAGATAGACATTAACAAAATGAAGACCCATAGAGTATATAAGATACTTATAGGACCAGCCTCGCCCCCTCCATGGGTTATAGGCTTCTTCAAGTGCAGCCCCTGGCTGGGACCCTGTACTCTGTGATTCATGGGTCACCACATTCACTCTGCTAAGACTTCAGCCTACCCAGCCAGACCTTGCCCTTGAACTTTGGACTCACATCCCTGTCATTCACATGAGCCAGAATATATGGAGCATTATAAACCTATAAACCCCACGACCAGTCACCCAGTTCATTGGATTCTATTTTCTCAGTATCTGTCCTATAAGTAGCCACTATACCACCCAGTCTGGAGTGCAGTGGCGAGATCTTGGCTCACTACAACTTCATCTCCTGGGTTCAAGCGATTCTCCTGCCTCAGCCTCCCAAGTAGCTGGGATTACAGGCATGCACCACCATGCCTGGCTAATTTTTGTATTTTTAGTAGAGATGAGGTTTCACCATGTTGGCCAGGCTGGTCTCCAACTCCTGATCTCAAGTTATCTGCCCACCTCAGCCTCCCAAAGTGCTAGGATTACAAGCATGTGTCACCGCGCCTGGCCTGCCATTTATTAATTTAGCAAAAAAAGCCATAGAACAATGTTAGGATAATTTCATTTTTTATAATATATATGCATGGGAAAAAAAGCTGAAAACTTTTACAACAAAATGTTAACAATACTCTTATGGGACATTTAACTTTTTTTTGCACATTTCTATATTGTCTGAATTTTGCAATGTACATGAATTAATTTTGTAATTACAAAAAAAGAAACTTTGAAAAGAGCAGGCATCTGTTATTCCACTTCTGTAATGTTGCTGGGTTTTTGTTTTTTTTCTTTTTTTTTTGAGACAGAGTCTCGCACTGTCGCCTGGGCTGGAGTGCAGTGGAGCAATCTCAGCTCACTGCAACCTCCACCTCCTGGGTTCATGTGATTCTACTGCCTCAGCCTCCCAAGTAGCTGGGATTACAAGCGCACACCACCACACCAGGCTAATTTTTTGTGTTTTTAGTAAAGACAGGGTGTCACTATGTTGGCCAGACTGGTCTTGAACTCCTGACCTCATGATCTACCTGCCTTGGCCTCCCAAAGTGCTGGGATTACAGACGTGAGCCAACACGCCTGGCAATGTTGCTGTTCTTATACCTATATTCCTCTCCCTCTTTCCTTTTTCATCATCTGTTCTTTCCTTTTCCTCACTTGTCTCTAGATGTCACTGCCATATGACTGTCTGTACAGGACTCAAATTCCTTCTCCCTGGGAGAAGCAATAATCACTCTTCCGTATGAGTATCTGCATTGCCTGAGATAACCCCCTTGGCAGCTGATCTTCCCCAGGCCCACCTATAGAAATATCGCATGGTCTAATGATTAAGAGCAAATGCTCTGGAACCATACACCCTGGGTTCAAGTCTTGGCTCCTGCACATACCATCTATATGACCTTGGGTGGTATTTACTTCTATATGCCTCAGTTTCCTTATCTTTAAAATGCAGATAATAATATTCACCCCATGGGTTGGTTGTTTTGAGGATTAAATAAGTCAATACAGTAAAGCATTTACAATATTGAGTATTTACAACACGGTAAGCCCTCAGTAAGTGATAGTTGGCCTTGTTATTTGGATAAGATGCTAATTCCTACATCCAAAAATTAGGGTCAGAGATTGTCAGCAGACCCAAATAATAAAACACATGACATAGAACATAGTACTTTATATTTGAGGAACTGTCCCAGGCCACTGTCTCCTGAAAGGCGTTTCCTGACCCCAGAAAGATTTAGTTACTTCCTCTTAGCCTTCCTTATATCCTTATTCATATGCTATCATAGCACTTTTAAGAGTTGATTTCACCTATTTGTATCCTTGCCAGGCCCCTCCTGCTAAACTGTAAACTCTTTAAGAGCAGAAACCATATCTGATTCATTTCCCCAAATGTAAATGGTAATTATACAATAAATCTTTTTTTTTTAAGGTGGAATTTCGCTCCTATTGCCCAGGCTGGAGTGCAATGGTGCAGTCTCAACTCACTGCAACCTCTGCTTCCTGGGTTCAAGTGATTCTTCTGCCTCAGCCTCCCGAATAGCTGGGATTACAAGTGCCCGCCACCACGCCTGGGTACGCAATAAATCTTTATTAAAAGAATGACTAAGTAAACATCTTTGCGATCCCACCAACTTTAAGAATACAATAAGGAACACTGTCTTCCTACATAAACTGTTTTTTTCTTTTTCTTTAAAAGAAATGGGGTTAGCCGAGCATGGTGGCTCATGCCTGTAATCCCAGCACTCTGGGAGGCTGAGATGGGAGTATGACTTGAGTCCAGGAGTTTGAGACCCCATCTCTACAAAAAATTTAAAAATTAGCTGGATATGGTGGTGTATGCCTGTAGTCCCAGCTACTTGGAGGCTGAGGCAGGAGGATCCTTCGACCCCAGGAAGAGTAGGCAGGGGTGAGCTGTGATTGCACCACTGTACTCCAGGCTAAGCCACAAAGCAAGACTCCAGTTCTAAAAAATAAATAAATAAGAGAGGAAAATAAGACTGGGGGCAGGGGCTCATGTCTGCAATCCCAGCACTTTGGGAGGCTGAGGTGGGTAGATCACCTGAGGTCAGGAGTTCAAGACCAGCCTGGCCAACATGGTGAAACCCCATCTTTACTAAAAAATATACAAAAAATTAGCTGGGCATCGTGGCGGGCACCTGTAATCCTAGCTCCTTCAGAGGCTGAGGCAGGAGAATCGCTTGAACCTGGGAGGCAGAGGTTTCAGTGAGCCGAGGTCATGCCATTGCACTCCAGCCTGGGCAACAACAGCAAAACTCTGTCTCAAAAAAAAAAAAAAAAAAAAAAAAAGGAAAAGAAAGAAACAGGGTTTCACTGTGTTGCCCAGTCTGATCTTGCACTCCTAGGCTCAAGTAATTCCCTTGCCTGCCAAGTAGCTGGGACTACAGGTGCACACCACCATGCCTGGCTAATGTGAACTCTTTCATATTACCCATATCCATGAGCTCTCTGCTTCTTGCCTCGAGAAGTCTGAACCAGAAAATATGGATCAGAAGTTTGGCTGGTTGACTAGTCAATCTGTAATGAGTCTTGAGGAGTATGTTGGGCATCCAAGTGGACTCTCTGGGCGCAAGTACTGTGACAGAGTTTGGGCTACAGGTGTTTGTTAGCTATCAACACCTGTGAGGGGAGGGGAACGGAAGAAGGAGTGAGCCACGGAAGAAGCCGAACTCTGATGATGCATTTGTCAACAAGCTTTGACAAATGCAGCAGGTTGCCCTGGAGAGAGTATTGCCTGTCAGAGTTTCTCTCTTTGGGTCAAAATGGCCAGGCCTTTATACCCCTGCCTCTCTCAGACACAGGATGTGGGTGCTGCAGAAAAGACATGGTCTCAGGTGACTCCTTTTCGGCAGCTTAGGTGGACTGTGAAGGGGCTGTCTGCTGATGACGTTCCCTGTAGCTAGGGAACAAGTCCTTCCCTGAATGGGGATCTGGGTGGCACCGCAGGAAGTGTGCTAACTTGTATTTGGTATTTCACTGTTTGGATGGCAGCTGTCTTTACTGTGAAGCCAGGAGACAGGTGACCAAGCTCGAGTCTGTTACTGGCCTGACTATGAAACCTTTAAACCTTTCCCCTCTATGGGTCTCAGTTTTCAGATCCAGTAGGTCAGACCAGATGGTTGCAATAGTTCTCTGACTATTCTATGCTTCACTGGAAGCCCTGATCCTGGGGTAGGGCTGAGTAAAGCTAAGTAATGGTAAGTAATCTCACCATATTTCTGTGCATTTGATCATCCCCCTGCCAGATTCGGGAGCTCTATAAGCAGCGGCTGGATGAGTTTGAAATGTTGGAGAGACATATCACTCAGGCCCAAGCACGGGCTATTGCGGAAAACGAGCGGGTCATGAGCCAGGTTGGAGTACAGGACCTTGAGAGCCTTGTCAAGTTGCCTCCAGGTGTGTATAAAGAACTCCCATATGCCCGCCCGATTCCCGGGCTGTTGATATTTTACTGTGTTTGCTCCATCGCCCACTCTCTAGGCTTTTTCTGGATACTTGGAGAGCAAGTTGCAGACATGATGATATGAATATTACCACAAAAGAATATTTCATTGCCACAAAACACTTCAGTATGTGTATCTCCAAAACAAGGACACTGTCCTACATAACCAGCATGTAACCCCCACAACCTGGAAATCAGTTTCTGTGCAACACTAACCTCTGACCCACAGATGCTTGTCAACCTAAATAGCAGAGAGAGAGACTCTCTAAAAGAAAATGATGGGCACTGCAATGGGAATACATGTGCCATTGCAAACTGTGTGCATATTCAGGGAGGTAAAGGAAGACAAAGGTTTTTAAAGGAAACGTGAGGAGGATTATATAATGGTTTTGAAGTAATTATCCTTGGCTAAAGAATCATTAACAAGAGTCGTACCAGTCTGAGGTTAAACAGGCAGTTGCCGGGCAGATTTTTGTGTGTGTGTAAGGTTGCAATGACCTTTTGTGAGGTTGTGATTTTTGTGGCATGATATGGTTTATCTGCATCCCCACCCAAATCTCACCTTGAATTATAGCTCCCGTAATCCCCACGTGTCATGGGAGGGACCTGGTGGGAGGTATTGAATCAGGGGGCAGGTTTTTCCCTTGCTATTCTCATGATAGTGAATAAGTCTGATGAGATCTGATGGTTTTATAAAGGGCAGTTCCCCTGCACACACTCTCTTGCCTACTGTCATGTAAGACATGCCTTTGCTCCTCCTTCGCCTTCTACCATGATTGTGAGGCTTCCCCAGCCATGGGGAACTGTGAGTCCATTAAATCTCTTTTACTTTATAAATTACACAGTCTCAGGTATTTATTCATAGCAGTATGAAAATGGACTAATACAAGGTGTCTTTTGTGGTAATTCTTGTTATCAGGCATTTATGCATGGCCTTCCCCAGCTCCATTTGTCAGGGTATTTTTTTTTTAACACAAGTGACTCCATTTTGATTTGGAAAACTTTTACATCCCATTCAAATTTTACCGACTGTCCCACTGTGGCTTTTCCCCCTCTCAGGCCCAGGATCCTGTCCAGGAAGTCATGTCACATGCAATTATCATGTCTGTTGTTTAGATGCCTTCATTGGGAACAATTCCTTGATCTTTTCTTGACTTTCATCTTCCTGAGAGTTATTGACCAGACTTATATTCTGTAGGATGGGGATGGTTCTGTCTGATGCTTCCCCATAACCAGACTTAGGCACACATTCTGGGCAACAACACCACATAAAGTTATTCCTTGTTCATCTCACTGCAGCACACCAGGAGGGTCACGTGGTATTAACCTCTATCCCCTGAGTGGGTTGGTGTCTGCCAGGATTTTCTGCATTAAATTCTCTAAATCAGATTATAATTGATTAGCATTTTGTAGAGAGGTATTCTCAGATTACACCAATATCTTGTTCCTCATCAAAGCTCCATCGCCCAACCACCAGCATTCACTGAAAACTCATTTCTTAATGCAGAAGTTTAAAGAGTGATCCTTTAGAAATATAACTACGCAAAGATAAGTTGACTTTATGAATTATGGCATATCCACACTATGGAATACTACAAAGTTGTTTAAAAGAATGAATTATACCCGTGTTGTAGATATAGATGGCTGTCTGCTATTTATTAATTTAGTAAAAAAGTCACAGAACAATGTTAGGATAATCCCATTTTTATAGTATATATGCATGAAAAAAAGCTGAAAACTTGCATCTCAGAATGTTAACAATGCTCTGAGGGGGCAATTAACTACCTATAATCAAAATTGGGTTGTTTTCCCTATAGACTTGCCCATAGTCTGAATTTTACTGATATCAGCATCATGGTGTCATTTAACCTGTTCTTCCTTGTATTTCCTATAAATCTGTAATTAGTTCTTGAGACTTTATGAGGCTTAGGTTCAATGCAGACTGGGTGGTGGGGAAAGAGCACTTCATAGGTGATGCTGTGTGTTTCCCTCAGGAGGTACGTGATATGTGGTTGATATCTCTCTTTTCGTGATGCTGGCAGCCTTTTTATTTTGTTATTTTATTAGGGGTTACAAATGATAATGAAATGCTAATGATAATAATAATTCTATCATTCTTTATTTATTTGTCAGCTGAAGTACTTCTATAAAGATAAACTTTTTGGAAACTACTTTGATTACCCCAAAGTATGGGCAGCATTAATTCTTTCCCTTTATTTGCCAGTGTTTAAAATACTGAGTGGGTTCCCCTAACATCTGCCAAAGGTGACTAATGAGTTTTTTTGGTTGTTTTAGTATCATTGTGGACTCTTGGATTTCATGACTGCAAATTATTTATTATCCTTTTGGTGCTCAAATTGTTCCATCTTTGGCAGAGAGCCTTTTCAAGCTGCTGATTCATTTGACAATCAGCTGTCTTTGATAACTTCCTTGCTTTCTGAGCTGGTGAGATGTTCCAGGTTCATCTTGGGTATTTCTGGCCCCAGATCTGGAATCAGCCATTTCTTCAAGAAACCCTGATTCCTTTTATTCCCTCCACCACTCCCCGCAAAGACTTTGACCTATTCCCCTGAATGCTTGAAAATTATCATTTTTCAGTGCAGTAGACAGAAAAGACAGTATATTTAGAAGACCTGTTATATCTGTGGCCTAGAGGGAAAGATCTAGAGGGAGGAAGAAGTGGAAAATGCAGTGCCTTAGAAAGGCATTTAAATTTACGAGGACCTACTGGGGACCAGATGCTAATATGCTTTGCACAGGTTATCCCACTAAATCCTCCCAACAACCCTGTAAGGTAGGTTTTCTTTCTATCTTACAGGTGTAGGAACTAAACTTAGATGATCAAACGACTTCCCTGAAGCCCCACAACTTGGAAGGAGTGGGACTTAGATTTGAACCTGGGTGTGTCTGCTGTCAAAACCCATAGCTTTCTTCTATCGGGAGGAGGAAGGATTGTTGATTAGCCACAGTGTCTCAGGAGTGTTGATGACTTCTCTTAGAGTGTGGCTCTGAGCAGCAGAAGCCCTATCCTTTGTTAGGCCTGCCAGACCTCTGAGACTCAAGTCCCATTAAACAGTAACACTCAGGCACAGGTTTTGTATCTCTGTTTCCTCCTCCACCACAGCAGAGCGTAGCTGCAAGGACCCCTCCCTCAATGGTGGCCCAGATAATGTGGATTTTGGCAGAGATTATTGGTAGCAAATTTCCAGAGTCTTTACTGGTTGCCTGATGTTCCTTGAGTCCTGGGAGTCAGCTACTATCCCGTTTTTGTTGTTGTTGGCTAGAGATTAAATAATTAACTACTTTGATTTGTTTGTTTGTTTGTTTGTTTAGTGAAAGTGAAATAAAACATTGAGAACCAGGAGACAAATGTCAGTTGGGAGAATTTTTCAATGACTTTCATTTTATTTTTACCCAAGAATGATATTAAGTTCTAATCAGACATTATCTGCCCTGGTTTCTCAGGTCTCTGCTGGTAATGTGTCTTTCTTTTATTTAAGAAGTGAAGAAGTAGACACCCTAATCCAGTGCCATGGGTACCCTCTGGTGTCTGCTTCTCAGAGAAGGGCAAGGTAACTTATTTTTATAACTTAGATAACTGGCAATGAGGACATTCCCCTAAAAGTTTCTTATTTGAGGCATAGAGGCAACCTTTCTCTGTTTGCTAATACAAATGTGACAAAGTGGCAAGCATATGTAAATTCTCGAAAGGGAGGGAGAAAGATCAGAATGCTGCAGAACATCTTGTGCTTTCATTCTTTCTTGTCCCTTGCTGGAAACTTGTCCACATTATCCAAGACCTCGCAGAGCCATGCCCAGGAGCCACAGTGTTAGCATAGGAAGCCCACCCTTCCCAGAGGAGAAAAGATGGTCACAAGGCCAGAACAGGCTTTTCCAAGGCTCACGGGCTACATGTCCAGGCCTGACAGCTCCTGCAGACACAGCACATAGCCACCCATACCCTGGGGCAGGACTGTGGAAAGAATTGTATCAGAAGAGAGAGGATACATCTTCTTGTCACATGGCCTTTATCCTTTGTATAGAAGTCTTATCTTTTGATATTTTAAATAGGCCATCACCAAAGTCCTTGGGAACTGGGCTAGCTTGTGTCAACTTGGCATTGCTGTTACCCCCTGCTAAAGTCTCTGTCGCCAAGGAGAGATCAGGGAGTACATTTCCCAGAAGGCACCTCCCCCTTGTGCTTCCAGGATAGGTCAGCTGATGAGAGGCCCTTGGTGAGTTTTGGAAAGGAAGGCCATTTATTTCAAAAAGCAGTAGTAGGCACATGAATTAGTGGCTGTGAGTTTCAAAACAGCTTCCAGATAACTTTTTTTTTTTTTTTTTTTTTTTTTTTTTTGGAGACAGGGTCTCACTTCGTCACCCAGGCTGGAGTGCAGTGGTGCAACTCTTAGCTCACTGCAACCCCTGACTCCTGGGCTCAAGTGATCTTCCCACCTCGGCCTCCCTAGTAGCTGGGACCACAGGCACACAGCACCACACCCGGCTAGTTTTTTGTATTTTTAGTAGAGACAGGGTCTTGCCATGTTGCCCAGGCTGAGTTTCCAGATAGCATCTTACGAAAGCCCTGCTTCAGTGCTGCTGGCTGAAGTTGTTAATGATGATGTCTTAGTCCATTTGTGTTGTTGTAAAGGAATACCTGAGACTGGGTAATTTATAAAGAAAAGAGGTTGATTTGGCTCATCATTCTGCAGGCTGGAATACTGGGCATCTGGTGAAAGCCTCAGTCTGCTTCCACTCATGGGGGAAGGCAAAGGGGAGCCATGCAGGCATCACATGGCGAGAAGGCAAGTGTGAGTGGGGGGCCCGGGGGGGCCAGGTGAGCTAATATAGTGAGGACTCACTCCCTGCCTGCCCGAACCCAGGGCATTCATCTACACATGAGGGGTCCACTCCCATGACCCAACACTTCCCATTGGGCCCCACCTCCAACCTTAGGAACAAATTTCAATATAAGATTTGAGGGAACAAACTCCTAAACTATAGCAGATGGCTTCCTTGATATTATTTCCCTCAGTCTGCAATCCTCTGTATGAAAACCTTTAATATTTGATATACACAGATTGGTTTCTGTTTTCCTGATGGAACTCTCAATGAACATATGTGATGGGGGAAGGTGTGTCTTCACTGATAGGTTGGTTATGGGAGACCGCCAAAAGGAAAGACCATTCAAAGGCACCATGTCTCTCTCTCTCTTTCTCTTTTTTTTTTTTTTTTTTTTGCTGGAGGGCATTGGCTCTATCCTGGCTCACTGCAACCTCTACCTCCCAAGGGATCCTCCCAACTCAGCCTCTGGAGTAGCTGGAACCACAGATGGGTACCACCACCCCCACTAATTTTTGTATTTTTTGCAGAGATGAGGTTTCACTGTGTTGCCCAGGCTAGTCTTGAACTCCAGGGCTCAAGCAATCCGCCCACCTTGGCCTCCCACAGTGCTGGGATTATAGGTGTGAGCTACCGCACCTGGCTGGCACCGTGTCTTACGACATGGAGCAATCTTGGCTAATGGGACAAACAACAAAGTTTGAAAACTTCCAACAAGTCTTCTGTTTGGGCGGTGGTGACAACCGGGACTGTTCGCTCAGCGGCAGTGGCACAGAAGCCTCCTCCCTGGTCCACCATGGTCCCTGCCCAACCCCACCTGTCCCCGCTGCCTGCTGCCATAACAGGAGCTGGAGGCGGCTGCTGCTGGTGGGCAATGAGTTCCAATGGTGCTTCTCACAAGTCGATGGGGCCATCGAGGAGGACATGACTGAAGATCCGCCGTGGGGGAGAGGCCAGAAGAGGCTTTGATGACCAGCAGTGAGTGACCAGGGGGCTACATAGCCTCACTCTGCAGCAGATATCATTTCCACCATTGAGTTTAATTACTCTGGAGCTCCTGTGGCAGGAGACAACGAGGGCAGAGTTATTTTTCAGCAGGAAGTAGAGAATAAAAGCCGCCCTCATTCTAGGGGAGAATATAATGTTTACAGTACCTTTAAAGGTCATGAACCACGGTTTGGCTATTAGGAAAGTCTAGAAATTGAGGAAAAAATAAAATTAGATGGTTACAAGAGAACGCTGCTCATTTTCTACTCTCTACAAATGATAAAACTATAAAATTATGGAAAAGAAGTGGATGAGATAAAAGAGCAGAAAGTTATAACTTGAATGATGAAGATGGATGACTTCAAGATCCACTTAGAATTATGCACTATCAATGACCTGAGAATTAATTTATGACACTTAGAAATCACAGATAGACGTTTTGATGTGGTAGACATCAAACCTGCTAACATGGAGGAGCTGACGGAAGTCTTTGTGGCAGCCAAGTTCCACTCACACCAGTGCAACGTGCTTGTCTACAGTAGCAGCAAAGGGACCATGGACCGAGCAGCATGGCTCCTTGGCCCTGTGCAACAGGCACTCCCAAGTTTTTTGAAGAGCCTCAGGATCCCAGCAGCAGGTCCTTCTTCTCACAAATAATTTCATCCATACCTAATGTAAGATTTAGCCACAGTGGGCAGTACCTGATGACCAGAAACTACCTGTCTGTGAAGGTGTGGGACCTCAACATAGAAAGCAGGTTGGTGGAGACCCACCAGGGCCACGAGTACCTGCACAGCAAGCTCTGCTCTCTCTATGAGAAATGCAGAATCTTTGATAGCTTTGAATGTTGCTGGAACGGTTCAGATAGGTGCATAGTTGAACTCACAAATAAGCAAGGGAAATCTCCCAACGGCCAGAAACGAAGAGGGAGCTGAAACCAGAATCATAGCCTCTAAAGGCATTTATTCCGAGAGAAACCCCACACCCCTGGCTGGCCGTGGGTGCATCAGCCAAAAGCAGGAACCACTGCTTCCTGTGACCAGCAACTTGTGGCACAGAGCTGAAGCCTTGGACCACATGAGGTGTGGAGTTGGAACTGCGCCCTCAAAGACGATGAGGCCTCTGTCCACTGGAGTCCAGAGGGAAGTTTATCTGAGATCATGCATTGGGGTGGCCAAAGCTCCCCTGAGATGTGTAAGCATAGCTTCCTATTACAAAGGTTTGAAGTTTGTGTTGGTGGCAGCTGCGTGATCTGGAAAACTCACATTGAGGAGCTCTCCTGCCTCCATGAGGGCAGCGTGCAGGCACCTGCAGAGACTGACGTTTTTCTGGGTCTGGCTTCTACTCTGTTTACAGACTAACCTGCCAGCCTAGGGTTTCACAGATGTTGACTGAAGACATGAGGTTCCTGGGTCCTTGGAGCACAGCAAGCAGCATGAGCCTCTTGCTGGCACAGGTTTCCCACGGGGTGACACAAGGGGCCCAGGCAGATGCTGTGCAAGCAGTGGGGCTGGTGTCATGGCTGATGCATGCTGAGATGGAGAATTCACTGCTTTTTCAGTGGACAATCAACAAACCTGCACTTTGACCAGAAGAAACATGACCTCATTGCCACTTGCTATAAGCACAGCCCTGAGAAGTGGCTCAGGTTAAAAGAATGGTGTTCTTTGCAAACTTAGTGAGAACATGCATGGTGGGTGGCTGCTCCCAGCACACCCAGGTCTCTCTGGATTTCCCCAGATTAAAACCAGCTAAATGTGAGCTCACAGGTAAAATTACCAAGCATATACAGAAAAAGCCACCACGAGTAAGTCAGCAGAACCACAGCAGAACTGAACCTCTGAGAACCCAGCCTTTGACATCCTAAATTAAACTAAGAATGCTTGAGATATTTGCAGACTAAAGGAAGGAAACAGCCTGAACCAGGAGCCACAAGACCACTAAAAATGACCTGGCAGACTGGGGAGGAATCAAAGAGAACATCTGGAAATGACAAGTACAATAGATGAAACTATGGGTTTAACAACAGATCCATTTTGGCTACAGAGATTTTGAATTAGTAGATGGAAAAGAAAATCAGAAGAAATGCAGACTAGAGAGCCAAAGAGATAGAAAACATGAAACATAAGAAGTGTGGAGGTCAGGATGAGGCACAGCACACATTTAAACAGAGAAGTGTGGGGACGTGAGGCTTGAAGTGACAATGGCCAGGAATTTTCTGTAACTTATGAAAGCCTGAACACAGAGAATCAGGAAGCACAGAAATCCACATCCATATCATAATGAAACTGCAGGACACTAAGCGCAAAGAGGACATCTTAAATGCAGCCAAGGAAAAAACACAAATTACAGAGAGCAGATGCTGAGACTGAGAGTAGACTTTGTAGTGGCCATAGTAGGAGCCGGAAGCCATGTGATACAGTGAGTGTGACTTGGAACTCTTCACCGTCAGCTTAGAATCAGGCATTGAAATAGATGATTGTTCAAGCATCTGCTCATGGTAAAGGCATTTCCAGATGGGAAACAGAATTTATCACAACAGGAAACTCAGGAGAGTGAGACTCAAGGAACTCACTGAAGAACATACTTCCAGCAGAAGGAGAGTGGTCCTGGAGAAAGGGTGTGAGTCTGAGATAGGCAGATGAACAGAGCAGTCAGTGAGAGCGTGAGCAACGGAAAGCAACATGGACTCTAAAGCTCTGTCAACTGCGTGACCCTGGTTATCTGGGTTGCGGGGAGAAAAATTAGAGCCCTCGCCAACACCACACAGCAAATAAGCTCTGAATGTTTTAAAGCCTAGAAGATACTATGAGAAAGCATCTTCATGAGCTCCGGAGACAAAAGGACTTCTTTAACAAGGTCCTAAAAGCCCAAATAGTGAAGAAAACATTAAGAAATTCAGGCTGATCATGCTGGCTCACACCTGTAATTCCAGCACTTCGGGAGACCAAGTTGGGTGGATCACTTGAGCCCAGGAGTTTGAGACCAGCCTGGGCAAAATGGTGAAACCTCATCTCTATACAAAAAATATATATATATACACACACACACACAAATAGCTGAGTGTGGTGTCATGCGCCTCCCAGCTACTTGGCAGGCTGAGATGGGAGGATCACCTGAGCTAGGGAGGTGGAGGTTGTAATAAGCTGAGATTGCGCCACCACACTGCAGCCTGAGCAACAGAGCGAGACCCTGTCTCCAAAAAACAAACAAAAAAAATTAATGTAGTTAAATTTAGTGGTTTTTGGTTTTTGTTTTTTGAGACAGGGTCTCACTCTGTTGCCCAGGCTGGAGTGCAGTGGCTCAGTCTTGGCTCACTGCAACCTCTCTCTCCCGGGTTCAGTGATTCTCCTGCCTCAGCCCCCTGAGTAGCTGGGATTATAGGCGTGCGCCACCACGCCTGGCTAATTTTTATATTTTTAATAGAGGTGTGGTTTTACCATGTTGGCCAGGCTGGTCTCGAACTCTTGACCTCAAGTGATCTGCCCTCCTCGGCCTCCCAAAGTGCTGAGATTACAGGCGTGAGCCACCATGCCCAGCCAACTGCATTACATTTTAAACTTCTTTATTTTGAAATAAAAAATAAAAACAGGCTGCTCTGCCTATAGAGTAGCCATTCTTTTATTCCTTTACTTTCTTAATAAACTTGCTTTCACCTTAAAAAAAAGTGAAAACAAAATACACAAAAGCAAATATAACGAACAGATTTAGTATCCAGAATACATGAAGAATTAGGAGTCAATAAGAAAGTGGCAAACAGCTCACTTAGGAAAGAGCAAAACCCATGAATGGGAATTTGCAGAAATGGAAAAATAAATAAAAATGCTCATCCTTACTGATCAGCAAATTAAAGCCAGAGGGATGTCCTTTCACACTGAATGATGATGATGACGTCAGGGAAAGGGGTGAAGGTCAGTGGGCGAGACCACTGCCTTTTGTGGGCCTCGCTGGTGACAACAAGTCCAGTTGGGAGCTTCTTGTATGTACAGACAAGAAAATGTATTCAGAAGCTTGAAATAGCAAACACCTGAAGACAGCTCAGGGGTGCCTCATTAGAGGAATGGACAGGTAGGTTATTGTCTATCGTATACTAAAAAGCAGTAAGAATCGATGATTAGAACTACATGGATCACATAGGTGTGATGACATATGACATGTTATATTTAAGACATGCAGAAGTTTTGTTTTTTGGTTTTTGTTTTTTTAGAGACGGGGTTTCACCATGTTGGCCAGGCGAAGTTTTGTTTTTAAGAATTTGTAACTTCAAAATATGGTGGGGGTTAACTGTCTTAGCAATGACTTATGGGTACATGGATATTCACTGTATTATTCTTTGTTCCTCTTGATGTATCTGAAATATTGTGAAGTATACTTAAATTATACATCCCTAAGAATATCCAAAAGCTCACCTGGTAATATTTGCTTACTCCATTCACTCTTACAAACACTCCCATATCTTCTTGCCTGGAGACATCTGTTGAGGGATGGGATGAAGGGGAATGAGATTTTTCAGTGCTGTCTCTGCCCAGTCCTGATCCCCTGTGTGACACTACTTTCTGGTGCTCTAGGTTGCCCCGCAAAACTGGACACAGCCGCTTGCTCTTGAGCGTGGCTGCACTGTCCCCTACCTGAGGCCAGGACCGATGCGGGCGGCTAAGTGGCTCTCTTGTTTACAGTGTGGAAATGCCCACTCCCAGGCTGGCATTGCCTATCAAGAATTGATAAGTGACAATAAAACTGTGTAAAAGCTGAAAATGTCTTATATTCTTCCTATTTTTTCTTTAATTTTTATCAAAGTAATAAATACATATGGCTTTTAAAAATCAAATAGTTTAGAAGAACTTCTAATGAAGAATAAAAAGCCTCCACCTATGCATTATAAATTTGCACAAATGCACAGAATGTACACCACCAAGAGTGACCTGTAATGTAAACAAGGGCTTCGGGTGATAGTAATGTGTCCATGTAGGTTCTTCAGGAGTAACAAATGTATCACTCTGGTGGGGGATGTTGATAATGGGGAACGTTGTGCATGCAGGAGGTATATGGGGAATCTTTGCACCTTCCTCTCAATTTTGCTGCAAACCTACAACTGGTCTAAAAAATAAAGTCTATTTTTAAAAAAGCCTTTTCCACCTCACCTCTCCAACCTCAGTCCACTTGCCAAAGGTAGCCATTGCTAGTTTTAATTCTTTGGAATGCTTATAAATAATGTTATTTATATGTTATAAAAATATGTTATAAAAAGCTACTATTTCTGGGCTCATCACCCATAGACGTTAATTATCACCTTCCCTCTCTTGAGATTTTCTCTCTCCTGTGTCTGCAGGTCAGTGGGGAATTGGCCGAGCTGGCTGGGCTTGGCTGGCTGGACTGGCTCTAAGCTGTGGGTCCAGCTAGGCGTGTCTCCTTGTGTAGGTCAGGCTCAGGTCTGCTCTGGATTCCCTCTGGGGTCTAAGATGAAGGGACAGGGAAGCTCTTGTCACAATGATGGCAAAGCCACAAGAGGGAAGGCTCAGCTGCACAAGTGCATTTCAAGCCTTTGCCAACATCTCATTGGCCAAAGCACGTCACATGGCCACAGTCAGGGGTGAAGAAGTGCACTATTTCTAGTAGCAGGCACTGCAGAGTTACACAGTCAAGGGCCTGGATACAGACAGGAATGAAGAATTGGGACCATTTATTCAATCTACCGTATTTCTCATAATCCTGTTTTCTTGTAGACTTCTCTGCAACAGTATTTTAGCTCAGATAATACAACACAGCTTTGCCCAATGGTTGGCCTCTTGTAAGTGGCTGATAGATACTTGATTAGCTTCTTAAATCTCAACATTCCCACAGGGTTCTGAGAAGGAATTTTGTTAGATAGTTTAGACTTGGAGGATGAAGAAAGTTTGGGTGTGGGTTCTTCAAGGTCAGTCTGTCTGGAAACACCTTGTTCTCCCCTTCCCTTCTATGAAGTGAAGAGTGTCTTCAGATGGTGTATAGACAGCGAGTTGCTACGGAAACATCGTTTGATCTCCCCAGAAGATTACTACACCGATACAGTGCCGTTTCACCCTGCACCTAAAGGTAATGCTTCTGTGCTCTCAGCACCTCTGATATCATTTGGGGGAAGTTCTGCAGTAGCAGGGCCACACTGGCCACCTCTGCTGCCATTTCCTTGCTCAGAGGTTTTTTTCCCCCTTTTCTTTAATTTCGATGGTGACTGTTGGGAAAGTCAAATCTGAGCATCTGAGCATGCCAGTTTCTCACTAGTGCTCCCCAGCCTGTATGACTGAAGCCCAGTCTTCTCCATGTGGACTATGATGCCCACATCTGCTGCCCAACACCAAGAGTTATGTAAGTGTTTGGAGTTGTAGTTGAAAAACCAAGAGAAGGAAAAACTGAAGACATAGATAAGCAAGGGAGCATGTTCCTGATGAGTTGGAACATGGACCTATGGGTTTTCCCATGCATGAAGAGTGCAGCTTCTCATCCTCTCAGAATATAGGGAAGGCTAGGTAGAGAGGCAGAGAGGGTATGCACATGTATGTGACATTGGGCCAGTTTCCTGTGATATGGGAGGCAAGATATTCTGAGAATGAGTGGGGTGGGAGGCTGTGATGTGGGCTTAAGCAGGGAGTTAGACTTTTGGAAGAGTCCCTACGTGGATAGGGAGAAGTCCCTACGTGGATTCTGTGGACAGATATCAGGATAGCCTAGCATGCTGGGCTCAGAAGACAAGCTCTCCCACAGCTCCGGTTGAGGGACTGTTTGATTTTCTGGGGCTGAGAAGGTGTTTGGGGTGGGAAGATTGGGATCTAGAAAATTGAGGGTGCTCCTAGGGAGAGTTCCACTGATGGTCTGAGCTGCATAGGGAAGTAAGGCAAGAAAGAGGTAGCAGAATCAAGTGTCATGGAGTACTAAGCCACTTAGTTTTTTTTTTTTTTTTTTTTTTTTTTTTTTTTTTTTTTTTGAGGCAGAGTTTCGCTTTTGTCACCCAGGCTGGAGTGCAATGGCATGATCTCGGCTCACCGCAACCTCCGTCTCCCAGGTTCAAGTGATTCTCCTGCCTCAGCCTCCCAAGTAGCTGGGATTACAGGTATGCGCCACTG
The DNA here is from genome assembly GCF_024542745.1 of Macaca thibetana thibetana. Lineage (NCBI taxonomy): Eukaryota > Metazoa > Chordata > Mammalia > Primates > Cercopithecidae > Macaca > Macaca thibetana. The sequence continues at coordinate 92,117,721 of NC_065579.1, forward strand.
TGCCCAGCTAATTGTGTATTTTTAGTAGAGATGGTGTTTCTCCATACTGGTCAGGCTGGTCTCGAACTCCTGACCTTAGGTGATCCACCTGCCTCGGCCTCCCAAAGTGCTGGGTTATAGGCATGAGCCACTGTGCCTGGCCGCCACTTAGTATTTTAAAGTTAGTTAGAAACTCACTATCTTATGCAGGTCAGTAAGAATAGGGCTAACACGTATTGAGAAGTAACCAGGCATTGTGCTAAGAGATTTATGATGGTATCCATTTGATTGCATTATTGCTAGCAATGAATGCTCTCATTTAACCTTTGAGAGGGATTTTCTTTTTCTTTTTCTTTTGTCTTGAGACGGAGTCTTGCTCTGTCACCCAGGCTTGAGTACAGTGGCGTGATCTACTGCAACCTCTGCCTTCTGGGTTCAAGCAATTCTCCTGCCTCAGACTCAGCCTCCTGAGTAACTGGGATTACAGGTGCCCTCCATCATGCCTGGATAATTTTTTTTGTATTTTTAGTAGAGACAGGGTTTCACCATGTTGGCCAGGCTGGTTTTGACCTCCTGACCTCAAGTGATCCACCTGCCTCAGCCTCCCAAATTGCCAGGATTACAGGCGTGAGCCGCTGCGCTCAGCCAGGGGACGGGGGATGATCTTAAGGGTGTAAAAAGCTCATACAAACTTTCATTCCTTCTGTGGGCTCTTCAGAAAGTTCGTGTATGGGGTGTGTCTACATGTGAGATCTTCAGAAAGTGTGCTCATGTGTGGGGTGTGTGTACATGCATGTGTGTGTGACAGTGGTCTACTCATGTTCTTTGACCGTGTCGGAAAATATTCTGACACTCTAGTCCTAACTTTGGTTGTTGTTTGTTTGTTTGTTTTTGAGACCGAGTCTTGCTTTGTTGCCCAGGCTGGAGCACAGAACATAACCATAACTCACCGCAGCCTTGGCCTCCTGGGCTGAAGTGATTCTCCCCACTCAGCCTCCTGGGCATGTGGGGCCACAGGCATGCACTACCACACTCAGCACATTTTTCCATTTATTTTTGGTAGAGATGGGGTCTTACTCTCACTGTGTTGCCAAGTCTGGTGTCAACTCCTGGGCTCAAGCGATGCTCCCACCTTGGCCTCCCAAAGTGCTAGGATGATAGGTGTGAGCCACCATGCCTGGCCATTTCGAATACATAGAATAAGTTCCAGGAGTAATTCATATGTTGAAGAGCAATTATAGCTAGTGTGGTAAATGTGAAAGTTTAGAGAAAGATCAAGCTAACTGTGGCTTTGGTGGTTTTATTTGGGCATCTTAGGAATGCCCACCTCCTCACCTTGCTACAGTAATTCAATTTGTTCCCTTGATGCTGTAGGCATCTCCCTACCAGGATGTTCCAAACTGACATTTAGCTGTGAGAAGCGTTCCGTCCCAAAGAAAGAGCTAAACAAGAAGCTTGAAGATTCATGCAGGAAGAAGCTTGCTGAGTTCGAAGATGAGTTAGACCACACTGTGGACAGCCTGACGTGGAGTTTAACTCCTAAGGCCAAACAAAGGACCAGAGAACCTCTCAAGGTCAGTTTGGAAGCCTGTGCACAGCAGTGTTTGGGGGGACAGAGAGGCAATGAAGGGGGAGGCATTCAGATGACATGAGAAGCTGTGATGAATCCATCGTGAAATAGAGTAGAGCTTCTGTTGGCCATCTATGGGTCATGCAATTGGTCAAGATGTCAACATGCACAGTCCCTTTGCCTGTCATTGACTCTATGCTTTTGTATGTTTCAAAGAAAGCAAGTCAACCCAAGAATAAAAACTGGATGAACCACTTACGTGTGCCACAGAGAGAACTAGACCGACTTCTGCTTGCCAGAATGGAGAGTCGGAATCACTTCCTAAAAAACCCCCGTTTTTTTCCTCCTAACACTCCATATGGAGGCAAGTCTCTTGTTTTTCCTCCAAAGAAGCCAGCACGGATAGGAGAATTCCAGAGTACAGAGCCAGAACAGAGGTATGCCTTTCCCTGACTTGAACTCTCAGAAAACCTGCCTCTTTAGAGTTAACCTAGATGGTCCTCTGTTTGGTCTGGCTGTAGAGGTCCCTAGACTTTCGAGGCAGAGTAGCAGTATCAGAACAGAGCAGGGCTGCAGGGTCACCTACTGGTGTGGCCTTTGGACCTTCTCCAGAGTCCTGGGTTTATGCTTTTCTGACCTGCCAGGGGTCTTGAGAAATAGGGGTTGGTGTTGGCCTTTTATTTACATTGGAGGAATCTGGGTCAAATGGAAGCAATCCCATTAGAGGCATAGGTCTTGAATAATAACAGCATTTGAAATTTGATTAATTATAAATAATTAGTGTAAACTGTGATTTTTCTTTAAGAGTGCTTTGCCTATATATAAGTAATTGTCCTTATGAAAGTAATGAGTTGCTTCATGGGTTCATAATTTTAATAAGCCTAAAACTATTAACATTTCTTTATTAGACCTCTAATTTTTTTTATTAAGGAAAATTAGATACAAAAACTAGCTGGGCGTGGTGGCATGCACCTGTGATCCCAGCCACTTGGGAGGTGGAAGTGGGAGGATCACCTGAGCACAGCGATGTAGAGGCTGCAGTGAGCCAGGATTGTGCCACTGTACTCTAGCCTAGGTGACGGAGTGAGACCCTGTTGGGAAGAGAAGAGAAGAGAAGAGAGGAGAGGAGAGGAGAGGAGAGGAGAGGAGAGGAGAGGAGAGGAGAGGAGAGGAGAGGAGAGGAGAGGAAAAGATTAGAGAAGACAAATATTTGAGATACCTACATTAAAAACCCAGTTACCTATTAGTGTTTAAACATGTAGAGTTTTTCCTGTGCATATTGAAAACGAAATATGTCTTCATAAAGATTGGATCATACTGTAAAATTATTTTATAATCTGCATTAACAATAAGATCCAAGAAAACCCCAACAAATGGCATATTGTGAATGTCTTTGATGACCTTTATGTATTTATTTTTACATTAATCAGTCACTGCCTACTATTTCATTGTATGGATGAAACTAACAACCTTCTCCCTCTTTTCTCATCCCACAGTTGTGCTGATACTCCAGTGTTTCTAGCTAAGCCACCAATTGGGTTTTTCACAGATTATGAAATTGGTCCAGTTTATGAGGTAGACGTTCATTTCTTTACAGCTCCCACCCCATCTGCTTTCTTATTTTTAAAAAGTCTTTATTATGGAAATTTTCAACTGTACACAAAACTAGGGAAAAGACTCTAACAACTCCTCATGTGCCCAACATACAGCTTCAACAGTTATCTACATTTTGCCAATGTGGTTTTATCTATTACTCCCACAACCTCTTCATGTGTGCGTCTATATGCACATGTATGTGCTGGAGTCATGTAAGGAAAATATGATATCACGTCATTCTTCAGTTAATACATCAATTAGTATCCCTAACAGATAAGCGTTTTAAAAAGTAACCATAGTACCACTGTCACCCCCAGCCATATTAATAATGATTCCTTAATATCAACTAATATCCATCTATGTCTGATCTTCATTTGTTTTAAACAAAAGTCAATTTATATTTGGTTTCTTTGCATCAGAAATCTAAACATTGCATTTGATTAAAGTACCTCTTAATTCTCCTTTAGTTGATAATAATTCCTCTCCCACCTCTTGCTTTTTAAAAATGCCATTTATTTGTTGAAGAAACTGCAATTCCATACACCCTGGATTTGGCTAATTGCATTATTGTGGTGACTTTAAACGTGTTCTTTTATCTTCCGTATTTTCCACAAACTGGTCATTATATAGAGAGATTTGATGAGATTCAAGTTCCACTTTTCCTCTTTTTTGACAAGAATACTTCTTTGGTGGTACTGTGTATTTCTTATTGCATTCCATTAGGAGGACGCGTGGGATCTGGGTTTCCCATGGTCAGTTATGAATGGCATCAGGAGGAAGCGTGGGATCTGGGTTTCCCATGGTCAGTTATGAATGGCATCAGGTGTTGAAAGTCTGATTCATTCCCTATAAAGTTCTTATCAAACTTGCACTTAATAGTTAACAGCCTAGATGACTGCCAAAGGGCTTACAAAATGGTAATTTCTAATTTTATTATTCCATTTACATTTATTAGCTTGATTTTCCATTTAAAAAACAGAAACAAAACTTTCCCTCTAACTTTGATTCCTATCTCCTCCTCTTTCTTATACTTTCCTGATATCTATAGGTAACTATTTCTATTAGTTTGTGTTCTTCCATTGTTTCTTTTTGAGCCGTAAGCAAATACATATACATATTTGAACCCCCTTTCCTTCTTACCGTCCTCTACGTCTTAACAGTACATCCAATAATGCCTGCAAGAGCAGAGACTTTCTGCGTTCCTTTTTCCCAGTTTCTTTCTTTTAAAAGCCTCCCACCATCTTGGGGAATCAGGTCGAGACCAAGCTTAGCCGTCGCCAACTCTGCTCACCAGGTGCAAAGACAACTAGGCCTAATGATAACAATCCCTTCACACACACACGGATTGCACTTTACAGTTTAAAGAACACTTGCATATCCATAATTCTTTAGGAATGTCTCAACCACTCATGGCAAAAAGCAGACCAATATGGTAGCTCTACATGCTGAACATTAGAGGAAGCATTTTGCTTACTCCATGGACTTAACAGTAATGTGTTGTCTTTTGCACTTCTTCTGTGTCTGGGACTTCTGTGTCTGGCCATCACATTTTAAGGACAGTTGTAGAAGCTGGCAAACACCCAGAGGAAGGGAGCTAAAATCATGTCAGGGAGTAGAATAGGGAAAAGGGAGAGCTGCTCATGGACATATGGAAGATATTCTTCTTCAGGGCTTGCAGATGCCTGCTGTGGAAGCCTGTGCTCAGAGCCTGGAGATCCTGAGGCTGTAGATGAGGTAGACATAGACTGCCATGGAACAGTCTTTCCTCTGATCTTTGCCTACTTCTCATCCCTTTGATGTTCATAACAGTTATTTACCCAGATAAACTATAAAGTGTAAGGATAAAAACATTACAGATTTTCAGTCCTTAAAAATTTATGTCCCGGCCTGGCGCGGTGGCTCAAGCCTGTAATCCCAGCACTTTGGGAGGCCGAGACGGGCGGATCACGAGGTCAGGAGATCGAGACCATCCTGGCTAACAGGGTGAAACCCCGTCTCTACTAAAAAATACAAAAAACTAGCCGGGCGAAGTGGCGGGCGCCTGTGGTCCCAGCTACTCGGGAGGCTGAGGCAGGAGAATGGCGTAAACCCGGGAGGCGGAGCTTGCAGTGAGCTGAGATCCGGCCACTGCACTCCAGCCTGGGCGACAGAGCCAGACTCAGTCTCAAAAAAAAAAAAAAAAAAAAAAAAATTTATGTCCCATGTACCCTTTCTCAGGAGCCTCCCAGGGAACATTCTTCTCTAATAGAAATGAGGAAACCAAAGAAGAGAAAGGCATAGAATGTGGTACCAAGAGATCCAACATAGGGGAGAGGTGAAGGAAATCTCCAGGTTAATAACTCTTAAGAGATTTTGCAGTTAATATTGCTGCAAAGCAAAATTTCCCAAAGCTCAGCAACTTAAAACAATCATTTTATCATGTTTACAAATTCCTTGGGTAAAAAATTCAGACAGAGCACAATGGGAATGGCTTGTTCCACAATGTCTGAGGCCATTGCTGGAGAGAGTCAGTGCTTAGGAGTGACATAAAAGGTGGGGTTGATGCTGCTGATGCTGTTGTAGATAGACTGCTGAGGCTGTCTACCAGAACATCTGTCTACACCACATAGCTTCTCTATGTGGGCTGGGCTTCCTTATAGTATGGCAATCTCAGGTTAATCAGACTTTTACATGACATGCAAGTGAGTATCTGCACTTTTTTTTTTTTTTTTTTCCGAGATGGAATCTTGCTCTGTTGCCCAGGCTGGAGTACAGTTGCAAGATCTTGGCTCACTGCAACCTCTGCCTCTTGGGTTCAAGCAATTCTCCCACTTCAGCCTCCCAAGTAGCTGGGATTACAGGTATGCACCACCACACCTGGCTAATTTTTTATATTTTTGGTAGAGAGAGGGTTTTGCCATGTTGCCCAGGCTGGTGTTGAACTCCTGACTTCAGATGATTCACCTGCCTCGGGCTCCCAAAGTCCTGGGATTACAGGTGTGAGCCATTGTACCTGGCCAAGGATCTGCACTTCTAAGTGAGTATCCTAGCAAGCAAGAAGGAGATTGCATCACATTTTATGACCTAATTTTGTAAGTTGCACAGCACTACATTCTTTGCATGCTGTAGATTACAAACAAATCAGTAAGGTTGGTCCAGATTCAAGGGAAGATATGTAGACTTCATCTCTTTTTTTTTAAACCTTTTTTTTTTTTTGAAATAAGGTCTGGCTGTTGCCCAGGCTGGAGTGCAGTGGCATGATCTTGGCTCACTGCAACCTCTGCCTCCTGGGCTCAAGCAACTCCTCCCAACTCAGCCTCCCGAGAAGCTGGGGCTACAGGTGCATGCCACCACACCTGGCTAATTTTTGTATATTTTGTACAGAAGAGTTTTTGCTGTGTTGCCCAGGTGGTCTCAAACTCCTGAGCTCAAGCAATCCACCTGCCTCAGCCTCCTGAAGTGCTAGGATTACAGGTGTGAGCCAGTGTCCAGCCTAGACTTCATCTCTCATGAGAACAGTGTCAAAGAACTTATGGATGTGTCTTAAAACTGCTACAGAAGTTATCCTATATGATAGCAGTAGGTGTAGTGGACAACTAGCCCAGATTAGAAGAGGCCAGAAGGCTCTATGAGAGGTAGATTTATGAAGATGACGTTGGGAAGAGTCCCTGATACATCTGGATATTTGGGGGAGATATTCGTCGGGTGGTGGAGAAGGATTGAATTATTGGTAAGTACAAAGCAAACAAAATAATTAGTTGATTATTTACTCCAGGAAAACCAAAAATTGTACAAGGCAGGGAAAGGAATGACCTCGTGCTCAACTGTGAATAGCATTACTTAGTAACTTGAATATAACATGAATTACTAATCTAACCAGTAGTATGATATAACTAGACTGGAAAGATGGGGAATAGGAAGGGCATGTCATATGGTGAGTCAGATATGGGAGACGGAAGAGAGACTATCCATATCCTCCATCCATAACTAATACCTAAAACTGAACAAAACTAGTATACTATTTGGAGACATGGAAATAAATACCAAAATAATCAGCTAAAGGAGGAAAAAGTGTTTATCTTTGGGGAGTGGGAAATGGCAGGGTGGGGCCGGGGAAGAGGGCGGTATTTCTATTTTCAAAACCTTGTCGAACTCTGACTCTTTAAACCATGTGGCTATCCAACTTAGAAGAAAACAACTTAAAAAAAACAAAAAACTTTCCACAAAAAGAAACACCAGGCCCAGATCATTTTGCGGGTACAGACTATGAAACATTCAAGCTATTCTCTATTTATGAAACTGTTTCAGAGACTAGAAAAAGAGGGAATGTACCATCGTTATTATGTAATAAGCCTAATTACCTTGACACCAAATAAAAACATATAACAGTCTTGCTTAAGAACATAGGTGCAGAAATACTAGGTAAGAAACAGCAAACCAAACCAAACAGTAAGGAACAACACACACACACACACACACACACACACACACACACACACACACACACACACACACACGGAGTCAATTCTTTGAAACCCAGGAATGCAAGGAATGTCTTCACAGCAGGCCTTGAGTTGGCAGTTGGCTTTCCTAAGCCTATTATTTTTTTTCCTCCAAAGCTTCCAGTGCTGTTAAGGAAAGCCAGCCCGTGCCACAGTCCTTATAATGATCACTGTCCCAAACCTTGCAGCCGCCACAGCTACCATGTTTCACTGCCTGGCCTTCCACCTGCTCCTCATTTCAGCTGACCACTAGTGAAAGCCTTGGTAATTATGGCGATACCATCCCATGGTGCTCACACCCTAGTTCCCACCAGCTGTTTCACAGGTGGATTGGTGTAATATGTAGTGTTGGCCAAAAATGGATGTAAATGCTGATTTAGGAATACAAACCTATAAATAAAAATATGAAGACATACTTCATATTTATGTCGATTTTTATCTGGTGGGGGGGCGCTGGTAGAGGATTTCAACTTTATCTGTAATGTTTTATTTCTTAAGCTGGGTGATGGAAACATGGCTTCTGTCATGTTATAATTTATACATTGTTTTCTAGTGTAACATGTCACAAAACATTAACAAAAGATGTGTACTATTGGGAGAACCCAATCCCGATGTTTAACGTGGGTTCTTTTCTATTTCCTAAATGTCTCGACTGGGTTGAGAAATAAAGGGAAAGAGCACAAGAGAGAGAAATTTAAAGCTGGGTGTCCAGGGGAGACATTACATGTTGGCAGGATCCGTGATGTTCCCCCAGCCGTAAAACCAGCAAGGTTTATTAGTGATTTTCAAAAGGGGAGGGAGTGCATGAATAGGATGTGGGTCACAGAGATCACATACTTCACAAAGTAATAAAATATCACAAAGCAAGTGGAGGCAGGGTGAGATCACAGGACCACCAGATGAGGTGAAATTAAAATTGCTAATGAAGTTTCAGCACGCATTGTCGTTGATAACATCTTATCAGGGAACAGGGTTTGAGAGCAGATAACCTGTCTGACCAGAATTAGGTGGGAATTCTCCTCGTCCTAATAAGCCTGGGAGCACTACAGGAGACGGGGCTTATTTCATCCCTTCGGCTTCGACCATAAAAGACTGGACGCCTTAAAAGGGGCCCTCTATAAGCCTACCTTCAGGGCGCATTCTCTCTCAGGGATATTCCTTGCTGAGAAAAAGAATTCAGCGATATTTCTCCTATTTGCTTATGAAAGAGGAGAAATATAGCTCTGTTCCATCTGGCTCACCGGTGGCCAGTTCAAAGTTACCTCTCTTGTTACCTGAACATCGCTGTTATCCTGTTCTTTTTTTAAGATGCCCAGATTTCATATTGTTCAAACACACATGCTCTACAAACAATTTGTGCAGTTGATACAATCACAGGGTCCTGAGGTGACATTCCTCCTCCTCAGCTTACAAAGAAGATGATGGGATTAAGAGATTTAAGTAAAGATAGGCATAGGAAAACACAAGGGTATTGATTGGGGAAGTGATAAGTGTCCATGAAATCTTCACAATTTATGTTCTTCTGGTGCGGCTTCAGCCGGTGCCTCTGTTCAGGGTCCCTGACTTCCCGCAACAGCGTACCTGTATTGCTGTGCTACACACTGTGTTGGGTGCCTTTGGAGGGTTAGGTCTAGACCTTGCCCTTGGTGGTCTCCCAATCTGGGGTGGGAGAAAAGAAAGTGGGGTTTAAAGGGGTGAATGGGTTACATAAGAGGCCCAATTACATCCTGACATAGAGGTGCCATAACACCTTTCGTGTCCATGGGAAGAATGGTTCAAAGAGATACGTGGTGAGGAAGACAGTAAGTAAGAGCGGAGGTGAGCAAAACTTTGGAACCAGATATCCTAGGCTCAAACCTCACTGGTGCCTCTTTGAACTCCAGTTTCTTCAGCTGTGAGATAGAAACAGTTCCCACATTTCCTGGTTGTTGTGAGGTTCAGGAGGCACAGAGCAGATGCTCATAAATATTAGTTATTATTTTAAACAATAGGTCAGATCTATTCCTGCCTTCATTTTTACCTTGCATTTTATTTATTTATTTTTAAAATTTTAAACTAATTTTTGTGTGTGTGTGTGTGGAGACAGAGCCTCTTCACGTTGTCCAGGCAGGTCTCAAACTTCTGACCTTAGGTGATCCACTTGCCCCAGCCTCCCAAAGTGCTGGGATTACAGGTGTGAGCCACCACACCTGGCCTGTATTTTATTTTTTACTATGGAAACTTCCCAAAACAAACAAAAGTACATAGGATGGCGTAATGAATCCCCATGTACCCCTCAGCCAGCTTCGACCATTACCAACATGTGGCCAAGCCTATTTCATTTCTACTTCTTCCCCCTTTCCATATTAGAGTAAATCCTGAACATTGTATCATTTCGTCCGTAAGTGTTGGTGTCTAAAATAGATCATCTTACCTTTCAACAGATGGTAATCGCGCTGCAGAACACCACCACGACCAGTCGCTACCTGCGAGTCCTCCCACCTTCCACGCCATACTTTGCTCTAGGACTGGGTAAGTTCAGTATCAGTAAGTTCAGTAATAGTAGTGGTAGTAGTAGTGGTGGTATTAGTAGTAGTGGTAGTAGTAGTAGTGGTGGTAGTAATGATGGTAGTAGTGTTGGTAGTAGTAGTAGTGGTGGTGGTGGTAATAGTAGTAGTGGTGGTGGTGGTGGTGGTAGTAGTAGTAGTAGCAGTAGCAGTAGTAGTGTAGATTGCCTCAAAGTCACTTGCTGAGCTTGCCACCAGTTGCTGACTCCCGCCCTGAGTCCAGAGCCCAGCTCCAGACTCCCCCCATCAGCAGTCCCTGAGGGCCCCTCATGCTCCACCAGCAATGCGTCCTCAGAGCCTTGACAGCTCCATTCTCCTGACCGCCTCCACACAGGCACTGGTGCTGCCATCTCCCCACTCCTTGTGCTGCCACTCTCCTCAATCAGGCCCTCTCCACTCCTCACTTAAGTGCCGGCAGCAGCCCCCAGTCAGCCTTCCTACTTTAGTGTCACAGTGTTTGTCTCAAGAACAACTCTGATCATGTCACCCCTGTTCAGAAATCTCAAAAGTGTATCTGCTGCCCACCATAGAAATTCTAAGCCATAGGGCCAGGCATGGCCCCGCCTGACCTTTCCAGATGGATAGGGTCATCTCCCCCCAGGCTCTGGCGTGCTTACCTGGAGTTGTCACCCTTTCAGCCTGCTCCCGTCGCGTGCCCTTATCCTGCCGTCAGCACTGCTGTGGCCCAGAAGGCACTTACAGAGCCAGCCCTGGTCGCGGCTGGGGTCTGTACCAGCTGAGCTCAAGCCCTGGTGGCTGGCTGCTGCCTGGATCCTCACTTGTCACTTTTGTCATGCACAGGGATGTTCCCAGGAAAAGGTGGAATGGTGGCTCCTGGAATGACCTGCCAGTACATTGTCCAGTTTTTTCCTGACTGCCTTGGGGATTTTGATGATTTTATTTTAGTGGAGACCCAGTCAGCTCACACGCTTCTGATCCCCCTGCAGGCCCGGAGGCCACCCCCCGTGCTGACATGTGAGTGTGCACCGTATCTTCCCACAGATTCAGTTAAGGTTGGAGAGTCCCCATAAGGACTGCCTGCCTCTCACGTTCCCTTTGTAGCAGCACGCAGCTTGATTCTCTTGGGCAGGGTCCGTGGGTCCTACAGAGGAAACTGCTAGCAGCTTCTGTAGCTATCCACAGTGTCAAGGCATGATTATCCTGCTTGCTTTTGGGTTTTCTCAGTGGAGATTGACTCACAGCAGAGGAGGAGGCCAACAGTCCAGCTAACCCCACCATAGGTTTTGCTGACTTATGAATACCCCTGAGAGGACCTGTGCCACAATGAGCAAGGAATAGGTGCCTGTGCACCCTGAGGAGTCCTAACAGGTGTTGTCCTCGTGGCTGTAGGGGTAGGCGTCCTTAGCAAAGCTGGCTTCAGCTGGGCTCCCTCAGTGACAAGCTTCTCCAGCTGGGCATAGGCTGGAATTTGGGACTGTGATCCCCCTTACTTCTGCCATAGTCCTCAAGGGCCATGCTGGATGGCCCTGGCTGAGCATTAATCCACAATGGGCACTGACTGCTGCTGCTCTAGCCAGGAGTGAGTAGAGTCCCATGGCACTATTGCCATGTGGCTAGCAGCAGCCTGAGCAGAGCCCAAGTGGGTGCAGGGTCAGGACATGTCCCCACTCATCCTCTCTGCGTAGGGTGCTGGGCTGGGACCAGCTGTCCTGATCTCTGGCTGGACCTCAGGAGAACCATGACAGTAGGGCCCATTCAGAGTGACCTGTTGTTTCTCTTGCACATATTCTTCTGTGGATACAGTGTCACCGGTGTTGGACTGTGGTTACTGCCTCATTGGGGGAGTCAAGATGACCAGATTCATCTGCAAAAATGTGGGTTTCAGTGTTGGCAGGTTCTGCATTATTCCCAAAACAAGCTGGCCACCACTAAGTTTCAAGGTGAGTGATCACAGGTTGCTAACTGGAAAAATTACAAATCTATCAAAGGAAATAACCCCCAGAGGAACTTGCTAGAGTATACCTATGATTGGAAACACGCAGAACACAGAGTGTTGTAAACTCTCTATGCAACTGCCACAACCTGAATGAGAATGGATGTATAAGGGGACCAGTGTTACAGTCCTGGTTATGTCAGTAATACCTGTACCACAGCCGGGCGCAGTGGCTCACACCTGTAATCCAAGCACTTTGCGAGGCCGAGGCGGGCGGATCACGAGGTCGGGGAATCGAGACCATCCTAGGTAACACGGTGAAACCCTGTCTCTACTAAAAAAATACAAAAAATTAGCTGGGTGGGGTGGCACGCGCCTGTAGTCCCAGCTATTCAGGAGGCTGAGGCAGGAGAATGGCATGAACCCGGGAGGCGGAGCTTGCAGTGAGCTGAGATCGTGCCACTGCACTCCAGCCTGGGCGACAAAGTGAGACTCTGTCTCAAAAAAAAAAAAAAAAAAAAAAAAACCTGTACCACGCTGGGCAAGCGGTATCACCTCTCTTATCCTTTAAGCCCTGGCTCAAATGTGACTGCATTCACTCATTCAGTCCTTCTTTATTGTAGCAAATGACTGAATAGTTCAGAGGTTACAAACTGGCTGCCCTTTGGCCAAATTCTGCTGGTATTTATTTGGCACAGCACTTAATATTTTTTGAGCCAACATTTAAAAATAAGGAGATTTGGCTGGGCTCAGTGGCTCACACCTGTAATCCCAGCACTTTGGGAGGCCGAGTTGGGCAGATCACCTGAGGTCAGGAGTTCGAGACCAACGTGACCAGTATGGTGAAACACTGTCTCTACTAAAAATAAAAAATTAGCTGGGTGCGGTGGCATGCATCTGTAGTCCCAGCTACTCAGGAGGCTGAGGAAGGAGAATCACTGGAACCCGGGAGGTGGAGTTTGCAGTGAGCCAAGATCGTACCACTACATTCCAGCCTGGGTGACAGAGTGAGACTCTGTCTCAAAAAAAAAAAAAAAAAAAAAAAAAAAAAAAAAGGAGATTTTACATAAAGTTCTACATTTTCAGTCCTTTGAAAAACTGGAAGATATGCAGGCCAGGGCCGGGATTCACGGTGAGCCTGTTGGCCTGGGCTGGGGGCAGGCCCTGTGTATCCTGTCCTGAGTGCCCTGCTCCACCAGTCCCAAGAGCATCCCAGCACTGACACCATCCATCAGCATGCTCACACCATTATTTTTCTCATAACAAAGATATTTATTTGTACCCAGAAAACAAGGGGCTACATCCAGAGGACGACATTTCAAGATGTTCCAAGAAAGACATTTCACCCTTTTCTGTTACTGACTAGGGTCTTGTAAGCATGGGTTTGTGTCCCTGGCATGCTAAGTGGCTTCTTGTGTAGGCACTGGGGCTGCATCTCTCATGACTTAAGGGCTTGTAGCCAGGGGTGGGTCAGGGTTGGAGGCACATATGCTAGTACCCATGACACAGGGTGTTACTGTAAGGAAAGGACAATGTGCTTTGGGAGCCCAGGGGAGGGCCTGCCCACTCAGCTCACCTCCTGAGTAAGACCTTCTCACATGCCTGTCACTTTGTGTCCCAATCTCTTGGTGATGGTGTTCCTTGTACCTCCTGCCAGTGGTCAGCTCTTCACAGATGTTCTAAGACTTACTCTCCTTAACCTTCAGAACCTCACCTGGTACCTGGTGATGGCTGAGTAAATGCTTGAGGAATGAATAAGCCTCAGTTTCTGCATTACCACGTGACTGGATGATCCTTAAGTTCCTTCACATTGCAAAATGGACGTTTGAAGGAGAGAAGTTTGCAATCTGAATACTGGCTTTTACAATTTCTTCCACACGGTTGTGTAATCTGCTTTTCTTTAAGGCCATTGCAACTGTCGGCTTTGTTGAACAACCTCCTTTTGGAATCCTGCCTTCGGTGTTTGAGCTGGCCCCGGGACATGCTGTATTAGTGGAGGTAGGTAATCAGACATTGGCATATATTTTCTCAACTGCTTGCATGCTTGCATTTGTCTCCATTTTCATGACTCAAGTGTCCAGTCCCATCCCATATGCCAGCCTTAGTGACTTCTGGGGAGACACATATTCTTGCATTCTGTAGGGTGATGTCAGATGTCATTTGACTGTCTTATGAGCATTTTCACAAAGCAAATGCAGATAGCCCTAGCATTGCATCACAAACTTGAGCCTTGCTAGTCCACACCTTTAGTCTGGGAGCCACCTCCACCAATGACCAAGCTGCCTCCAAGATCTTCCCTTGGTTCTTCAGTCTCTACTGGGCCTTCCGTCCCCCATGTCCCTCTATCATCTGGTACCTGCTTATTGTGGTTATCATGACTTTTGTCTCACTTTCCTGCTTCATCCCCAGTTTGTATGGTCAGCAAGGCCCACCTCCCTTAGGCCTCATCCTGAACCTCTGCAGAAGCTCTCAGCGGTCTGCCCCTGGCTATGGGCGTCTCTTTTCCTAACTGGCCCCTTTTGCCGCCCCCCTTCAGCTGGTCACACCTGCTTGCTGGTCCCTAGAGGTGCCCATGAGAAATGGTGCTGCTTCCTGTCCCTGCTGTGGCATACTGCCACTCTCCCCAACTCCTGGTCTAGGAGTCTGGCTTCACTGCATGTGACTGGGTGTGGGGCTGCCACAGACATGCTTGGCCTTTCACACTAGCCTGCCAAGGGAGGCACCTGACGTTCAGGAGCAAAAACTGTCTGGCTTCTCGGGGGTGGATTTGGCCTGTGCCATATCACCAGGTAGTGAGATCCAGCAGCCCTTATTAGCTCTTAAACTCAACTGCACATTGCAATCACCTGAGAGACCTGAAAACAACACCAAGGCCCCACCCCTGAGGTTCTGAGTTCACTAGACTGGGCTGTGGCCTGGGTACAGGACTTCTGAAGTCCCCCAGGGAATGCTGGTGTGCGGCCAAGTTGGAGTTCGACTGCCACGCTCTCAGGAAGGGCTTCCTCTTATCAGCTGCTTTCCAGTTTCAAGCGCCCAGTGGGTTCTGGAGCCCTAAGATGTGGCTCTCTTATTCAGGTCCCTGCTGATCTAATCCCTGATGAGAACCTAGTTCTTGGGATTGAGACTGAGCCAGTTCAGGGGCTTTGTCAGGCCTCATCAACTGCTGAGGGGCAGGTTGGGTCCACAAGGCCCATACACAGGCCAGGTTCCCTGTTCTCTTGGTGTAGTCCAGGCCTTGTCACAGGCTCATCAAAGCGTTAAGGAATTGGAACTGCTCTGCCCTGGACATCCCCCTCATCCCGTCCTCCTGGGATCTCCAAGTAAAGGAAGAGGGTAGCAGCAGGACTCTTAGGGGAGCAGCGAGGGAGCCAGGAGAGGCTTTCCCCTTTGCCTTTCTTGAGTATTTTGTTTATTGATTGTTTAGGGTTTTGTCTGTTCCAAAATGTATTCATAGTTCCAAATAAGAAATATATTTGCATGATTAAACATTCAAAAGAGAGGCTGGGTGCAGTGGCTCAGGTCTGTACTCGTAGCACTTTGGGAGGCTAAAGCAAGAGAACTGCTTGAGTCTGGGAGTTAAAGACCAGCCTGGGCAACATAGTGACATACTGTCTGTATAGACAATTTTTAAAGTAAAAAATAAATTCAAAAGAGCCAGGTGTAGTGGCTCATGCCTATAATCTCAGCACTTTGGGAGGTCAACATAGGAGGATCACTTGAGGCCAGGAGTCTGAGGTTACAGTGAACTGTGATTGAGCCACTGTACTGCAGCCTGGGCAACAGAGTGAAACCCTGTCTCTAAAAATAAATAAATAAAAATAAAATATTCAAAAGATGCACATAGGTAAACAGTGAAATGCTCCCTTTCACCCCAGTTCCTCAGCCATGCAGAGGCCACACCTGGCCAGTTTTCTGAATGCCCTTCCAGAGATAGTCTATGCCTAAATAAACAACTGTACATGTTTTTTTCCCCATTTTTTTTTCTTCACACACAAAGTTGCCCACTCTGTACTCTGTTCTTTGCCTTGTGTTTTCACTTAACTCTATATCTTAGAGATCATTCTCATATGTTTTAGTAACTGCATAGTATCCTACTGTGTGAATGGACCATAATTTAGTTCAGCAGTGTCCTGCTGATGGACACAAAGATTTTTTTCTGATCTCTGGCTACAAATTATGTATAAATTATACATACATCACTCTGTCCAAGGATGAGTCTACCCACAGGATACAGTCCTTAAAGTAGATTTGCTGATCCAGGGCTTTGTGGCCTCATAATTGTAATGCATGTTGCCAAAATCCTTACCATGCAGATTGTACCAAGTTATACTTTCAACAGCAATATGTAAGGGTGTCTGTTTCCTTACACCTTTGCCAATACAGTATATTATCAAACTTAGAAACTGTTCATGGACATTGTATATTAAAACATACACAAAAATAGAACAATGATCACCCATGTTTTCATTACTCATCTTCAGCAATGATCAACTCTTGGCCAATCTTGTTACATCTCTACCCCTCCATTTCCCTCAGCCAATCCCCACCCTGCTCTTCTAGATGATTTTGAAGAAAATCAAGACAAAATATCATTGCATGTATCAGAATGAAACTAGACCCATATCTCTCACTGTATACAAAAATCTACTTATTAATACAATGGATTAAAGTTTAAATGTAAGACTTGAAAATATAAAACTACTAGAAGAAAATAGGGGAAATCTCTATGACATTGGTCTGGGCAATGATTTTTTTGTATACGATTTCAAAAGCACTGGCAACAAAAGTGAAAATAGGGGCCAGGTTTGGTGGCTTCACACTTTGGGAGGTTGAGGTGGGAGGATTGCTTGAGCCCAGGAGTTTGAGACCAGCCTAGGCAACATAAGGAGACCCCATCTCTAGAAAAAAATTTTAAATACTAGCCAGATGTGGTGGCATGCCCCTGTGGTCTCAGCTACTTGGGCAGCTGAAGTGGGAGGATCGCTTGAGCTCAGGTGTTAGAGGCTGCAGTGAGAAACGATCACACCACTGCACTCCAGCCTGGGTGACAGAGTGAGACCCTGTCTCAAAAAACAAAACAAACAAACAAACAAAAAAACAAACATGAGTAGACAAATGGGATTACCTCAAACTAAAAAGCTTCTACACAGCAAAGGAAACAAGCAACAGAGTGAAGAGACAATCTGTGAAATGGGAGAAAATACTATCACATCTGAGGAGGGGTAAATTCCCAAAATGTATAAGGAACCTAACTCAATAGCAAGAAAACAACCTGCTTTTTCTAATGGGCGAAAGACCAAATAGACATTCCTCAAAAGAAGACATATAAATGGTCAACGAGTATATGAAAACATTCTCAACATAATTAATCATCAGGGAAATGCAAATTAAAACCACAGTGAGCTCTCACCTGACACCCGTTAGATGGCTATTATCAGAAAGATGAAAGGCATGTGATGGCGAGGATGTGGAGAGAAGGGAACCGTTGCCCACTGTTGATGGGAATGTAAATTAGTACAGCCGTTATGGAAAATAATATGGAGTTCCTTCAAAAAATTAAACATAGAACTACCATATGATTCAGCAGTCCTACTACTGGGTATATATACAAATGAAATCTAGCTGGAGTGCAGTGATGTGATCATTGCTCACTGCAGCCTCTAACTCCTGGGCTCAAAAGATACCATTTAAAAGATATCCACACTCCTATGTTCATTGCATCATTCACGATAGGCAAGCTATGGAATCACCCAAAGTGTCTATTGATAGAGGATAAAGAAAATGAGGTATATGTACACAATGGAATAACAGCCTTGCAAAAGAAGGAAATCCTGTCGTTTGTGACAACATGGATAAGTCTGGAGGATATTATGTTAAGCCAAGCACAGAAAGACAAATACTGCATGATTGCACCTATATGTTGGACCTTAAATAATTGAACTCATAAAAGCAGAGAGTAGAATGGTGGTTACTGGGGCTGGAGGTTGGGGGAATTGGGGAAAAAAATAGAAAACAAATCATTGCATTTATGACAGCTCACCTTCTGCTCTTTGCCAGTAATGAGGGGTAAAAAGCCCGTTCTTCTGGATGGTTTTCATTGACATTTCTCTTATTATGAATGAGGATATGTGTTGTCATTCATTTAAGGACCATTTGTATTTTGGTCTCTGTGAACTTTATCTTCATATCCTTTCAGCTTGCTCCTGCTTTTCTCTGGGGTGGAGCCAGGGTCAAACACTTGGCCTTAGGAGTAAAGTGGGAGGCGGCAGGGAGGGGAGCAGAGAGTGAAGAGCACAGAAAGGGGTGTGTGTCTGAGAGGAGGAGGGTGGGAGGCAGGGAGGGTGGAAGCCCTTTAATGGGAGATAACAGAACAACCCTTCTCTCCCCCAGGTCTTGTTTTGCCCTAAGAGCCTAGGAAAGGCAGAGCAGACCTTCATCATCGTGTGCGACAACTGCCAGATAAAGGAGCTGGTGACCATAGGTGGGCTTGAGTGCACTCCCAGGGTCAGGGCTGGAGGGGCTGCCCCAGCTCCAGGGGCCACTGACCGCACTAGCATTGGCAGCAGCCAAGCTGTTCCCTCTCTGTGTCAGGAGCGCACATTGAGAATGCTGCAGCCTCCAGGTGCCAGAGTCTAGTTTTGGGCCCCTTGCTCTGGTCTGACTTTGGAGACCCAAGCCAGTGTGGCCTGCAAGACAGTCCAAGGAGCCTTCTAGCAAGAGACAGATGGAAACCTGATGTGAAATCTTTCATTGTTTCATTTTGAAAGTCACTTTGATCTCCTTTGGGGAGTTGCCAGTGACTCACACATAAACAGCCAGAGCCACCTCTAGATTTCTGTAGGGTTAGAAGAGGCATCCTAAGAATTGCAACAAGATGCCCCTGGTCGCTCCTCCCTCCCTTCCTTCCTTCCTCCCTCCCTCCCTTCCTCCCTCCTTCCTTACTCCTTCCCTCCCTCCTTTTCTCTCTTCTCTCCCTTCCTCATTAATTGAGTGCCTGCTATATGCTAGGTTCTCAAAATCGCCTCCTTTTGGTCTTCAAAGATGTGAGAATGTTAACCTGTGCGCGAATATCCTCCTTTTCCCTCCAGTGTGGGCTTGCAAGAATCATGGTCAAGGCCAGCTGCATGTGGATGGAGGCATGGGTCCTGCAGCAGTCTTGGCCAGATTTCAGCCCTAGTGAGCCTTCACTGACTTCAGTTACCCTACTTCGGCAGGAATTGGGCAGCTGATTGCTTTGGATCTGATCTATATTTCTGGTGAAAAAAGCCAACCAGACCCTGGAGAGCTCACAGACTTAACAGCCCAGCACTTCATACGATTTGAGCCTGAAAACCTTCGGTCCACAGCTAGGAAGCAGCTGATTATTAGAAATGCTACGTGGGTAACCCCTGTGTCTGCCCCAATACCCAACCCTTCTCCTTGCTTACCTGGCCCTGAGTCCCAGTGAGACAGGAGGTCCTTCCAAGGGCCTGGGGAAGACTGGGCACAGAATGGATATCCAGATTCAATTGAGGGATCCAGATTGACACAGTCTATCATGGAAACCAGTAGCTACTCTTGGCTACTTACATTTAAATCAATTAAACTTAAATTAAGAGCTCACTTCCTCAGTGGCACGAGCCACATGTAGCTAGTGGCTGTCATATTGGACAGTGCAGATCTATGAGATCTCCATCCCTTCAGGAAGTTAGGTTAGACAGTGCTGCCCCAAATCATCCTGGACCCTCCCTAGCCAGCCACAGCTTTCCAGAGAGGACATACCATGCCGTGTAGGGGAATCCATCCAAGTCCCAGAGGCAGACAGACTGTGGTCTGTGCGTTTCATTCTCCTTGCCATTTATTTCTTGACCCACCTCTGAGTACCACCATGACACCAGGACAAATCTCAGGGAGCCTCCCAACCAGGGCTG
This sequence comes from Macaca thibetana thibetana, assembly GCF_024542745.1. Taxonomy (NCBI): domain Eukaryota; kingdom Metazoa; phylum Chordata; class Mammalia; order Primates; family Cercopithecidae; genus Macaca; species Macaca thibetana. The sequence continues at coordinate 92,137,697 of NC_065579.1, forward strand.
CCCTGGGGACCCCAGGCATTACACAGGATTCTGTCAGTCAGGATAGCTGCAAGTCCTGGCCCTCCCGTGCTGTGAAGTTGCCACTGTTCCTATTGGCAGCCAGTGGGCACATATCTTTCTGGACACAGTGTCCTGGGAGCCCACAGCAGGAAAGGCAGAGGGCAGGGATGGGGTTGATGTGGCAAACCTTGGAAACTCATGTAGTGAGAGACACTGCAGAAGATATTCCCGATATTGGGGGGTGATGCATAGACGCCTCCACTTTAATGACTGGAGCATGAATTCCTGACTTACCATGTCCCCTGAGTCATGGTAGTTCCAATCTCCAGCTGCCATGGCTGGAAAGTGAGGGGCTCTCTTACATAGTCTCTGTCTTAGACTCCTTCACCCACCTGCTACCCCTCAACCGGGTCCCCCCAACCCAGGCTCCTCCGTTGGAAGGCTGTGAAGGCTGACCTGGTCTCTTCCTGTTCCTAGGTCCTTTGCTGCTCCCTCCTGGAGCAGGGCGGGGAGGCATGGGGTGGAGGGACCTGTTCCCAGCAGAACTGGGACATGGCCTTGGATGCATTGCCCCCACAGGCACGTGGAGCTGGCCTTCTACTGGCAGATCATGAAGCCCAACCTGCAGCCCCTCATGCCTGGAGAATTCTTCAGCATGGACAGCATCAAGTGCCACCCCGACAAGGAGACCGCCTTCTCCATCATGCCCAGGAAGGGGGTTCTCAGCCCCCACACAGACCACGAGTTCATCCTGAGCTTTTCTCCTCATGAGGTTCAAATGGTGTCATCTCAGTAGCCACACGTGGTTGGATTGTGTCTTTAGACCCCCAACCTGTGTTCTTTAATCACACTGAAGCCACAGCTGGGCCCACTGAGGTGCCATCCTGCCCAGGCCAGCACTTGGCTGAGTTGGGCTGGAGTACACACCTGGTGTGCGGGGTGAAGCAGCTCATTTTGTCTGGTCCTGATCCCAGACTCACCCTGTCTGCAGCAAGACCCTGGGCCACTTTCCTCAGCTCTGGGTGTCTCCCACATGTCTACTATGGCAAAAACATTACCATCCCCATCCATACCACAGCAGCCCCTAGACACAGTGAGGTGCAGGGACTTGAGGGCCAGGTTAGCACAGCGCTGGCCCCAACGTGGAGTGAAGCCCTGTGGGCCACAGTTAGGCTAGAGGGGAATTCAAGCTGGGCATGAAAAGGATGCTCCAGGGCCATTGTTAGTGGGTTCGGGACTGAGATGAGTGATCCTGCCTCTAGTCCCAGCATCCAGCTGCCTCGTTGTCTGTCCTGGGAAGGTGTGGTGCTTCAGACACGTTGAGGGGCTTTGTCAGCATCAGGAAGGACTTTCCTTTCCTTCTTGCCCCCAGGCCCAGCTGAGACAGGCCCCTGAGTCCTGGCTCATGTTATGGCAGCAACTTCACTTTCCTAAGGAGGGGAGGAGGCAGCAGGGAAGCATCCTTGGGTTTTCAGAAGGTCCTTCTAGGCTAAGGGGAGGAAGAATTCCTGCCATGCCCCAGCCTTCTCCAGGACAACCTGCTGGAACGCGGTAGTGTTTTCAGGGCACTGTGTTTGCCTTGCAGCTGAGAGATTTTCACAGTGTGCTCCAGATGGTTCTAGAGGAAGTCCCAGAGCCTGTAAGGTGAGAGAAACTGGGCCCTGGATGAAAAGTGTTCAGCTGGGACTTCCCCTACCTTGGGGGTTCTCCTGGGGAAGGTATCAGGTGAGGGGAAGTGGGCAGCCTGGCCCCCGCAGGCTTTGGGGAGTGGGAGCATTTTTCTGCCTTGCCCTGCAACCCAGCCCTGCAATGGGCTGAGCACACTAAGCTCGCTAAACTCACTATGAGGCCACCCCAGGAACTTTGGAGCTGTGCCCCAGGCCCATTGCTGCTCTTGGGGAACCAAACTGGGGGGTGGTGAGTGTGGAGGGAAGTCTTTGCCCCCACAGTGTAAACCTTCAGGCTGGGGCTCCAGCCAGCCCAGTGCAGAGATCCCAGCCTGGAGGCTGCAGAGTGGTCCCTGGAGGCAGCAGGGCAGTGCCCCTGTCCCAGTCCTTAGGCTAACCCACCGTCACAGCTATTGGTGCTCATCACCTTTCAGGCACTGGCTAATGCCTCTGATTTAGGGGACTCAGGAGCTGTGGGTTAGGGAGTGTTTTCTTTTCACAAGGCGAAACATGTGGGACAGAGGCAGGGACACGCTAGGACGTGCTTCCAGGTGTGTTGGCTCCTAGCTCACGATGGGTTTGTGTTTAGTTCAGAAGCGGAGAACCTGGGGCACTCCTCCTACTCTGTGGATGATGTGATCGTCCTGGAAATCGAGGTGAAAGGCTCAGTAGAACCTTTCCAGGTTCTTTTACAGCCATATGCCCTCATCATCCCAGGGGAGAACTACATTGGCATAAATGTGAAGAAGACTTTTAAGGTAGGTCATTGTCTCTCCCCTGCCTAGGCTGGCCGAGGCTGTGCTGACATGGGTGCGAGTGTAGGGAAGATGTAGCAGGAGGGACAGATGGCAGCAGCCACTGCATGAAGGCTAAGGCTGTTCTCAGGGCCTTGAACCCAACTTGACTTGCACAGATGTGTAGGCCAGGCATGGCTGTCTTATTTTATCAGCCTCCCAGAATCCTCTGAAAGTTAGGGCTATGGAACCCATTCCCGTCCTTGGCGGAATATGTCAGCCACGTGTACTGCAGTGTGGAAGGAGGGTGCTTTTGGGTTGGGAGGCCCATCGCTTTGGGTGGCCAGGAATTAGCCAGGAAGTGTCATGTGGACTCTTTGCGAGCCCACAACCCTACAGTCCTTCAGCAGGTACAGAATTGACATGAAGGGGCAGTAAATGGGCAGCCCGGTCTCGGGTGTCTTTCAGATGTGGAACAACAGCAAGTCACCCATCAGATACCTGTGGGGGAAGATCAGCGACTGCCACATCATTGAAGTGGAGCCCGGCACGGGGGTCATAGGTACCTTGGGGACTGCAGGAGGGGTTGTGACCTGCTGGCTCAGGAAGAAATCTTCAGAGTTAAAGGGGCTTGTGCAGGGCTCTTGGTGTCCTGTGACTGTTCTGGCTGAGGCCTGGGATGTGAGGGAGATGAGAAGTCCTTGCAAGCCAGATGTCTGGGCCCAACCATAGGAGGAAACTGCCCCTGCTTCTCCTCTCCGCCTCTCCTTTTCCCTCTCTCTCTCAGAGCCCAGTGAGGTCGGTGATTTTGAGTTGAACTTTACTGGGGGTGTCCCCGGCCCCACAAGCCAGGACCTGCTGTGTGAAATCGAAGACTCGCCCTCGCCAGTGGTGTTACACATTGAGGCAGCCTTTAAGGTGCTGCAGGTGGAGCTGGGCAGCGGGGTGGGCCCAGGGAGGTGGCAGGGCTGGGACACAGAGCCATCCCTAGGTGGCCCAGTGACAGGCCCTCTGGGTGTCTCAGGGGCCTGCCCTCATCATCAACGTCTCAGCCCTTCAGTTTGGTCTGCTCCGCCTGGGGCAGAAAGCCACAAACTCCATCCAGATCCGGAACGTCAGCCAGCTCCCAGCCACGTGGCGCATGAAGGAGAGCCCAGTCTGCCTCCAAGAAAGGCCTGAGGATGTAAGTCGGGCACTGCTGGTTCCTGTGGTGCCCCCACAATGAGCCCATTTAGCTTGCCCTGGTCGAACTTGCCCTGGTGCATTTAGATCAGAACTTCGAGGCTGGGGGAGGAAAAGCCTGCCTGGTGACTTTCACCTGGTGGTGCCTCCGGTTCTCCCCATCGCTGAGGCAGCTCAGCTCCTCTCTACAGCCAAATGTAACCCCCCACCAGCATTTCCTGTGCCTTTTGCTACCATCGGATTCAGAAACAGGGCATGGGTTTCTCCCTCATCAGAGCCGCCCGAGGCAGGAAGAAATGGGCAGCTAGGTTGGGCAGGAAGCCTCCAAGGCTGCTGCTGCTCTGGCCACATTCCCACCTCCTCCCCACTCTCTGGAAGGTTCGGATCCTCCCAGAGATCTACTACCAGATGGCATCTGGTCACAGGCTGGCAGCCCAAACCCAAGGCTCCAAAAAGAAAATTCAAGATTTATTTCCACTCAAATAGCACTTTTCTTTTCACGATAAAAGTAGAAAAAAAGCAGCTAAGTATTATCATAATCATATTTAAATGCAATGGGTGTCTTGTCTGGAACAAGACAAAGTCACACAAAGCACCAGCTACTCGTGAAGTGTCCACAGTAAGTCGTACATCACTGCCCCTTCACCACGGTAGGGCTGCAGCTCCCTGGTGGACCACACATGTGAGACCCTGGCCATGTCTGTTTGGTGACTGCACTCTCCTTCTGGCTGCTTTCCGCCGAGGTCCCCTTCCTGCTTGCCCACTTGCCTTCCGAGTCAGAACACCGCACACTTCTCCTTCTGTATTAGGGAGCCCAGGGAAGACAATCCAAGCCATGCATATACCTTATTTTGCTAGTGTGCATTCCTTTTCTCCAGGGAAGTGGACTTTCCTTTTCGTTCCGGGGAGGCCTTGCTCCTTTATCTGACGGCCTGTAGCTGGGCACTCTGAAACCTAGAGTTTATGACAGTGTGCATCGAATTGCCAACGCCATTGCCAAGTACCTATTACACAGGCTTGGAGTTCAATGCTCTCCCCCGCAGGGCTCATTAATCTACCACCATGGATCCTGAAACCACAGAAGACTAAGGCTGGGGCTTGGGCTGGGATGGGGCTGGGGGCAGGGTGGCATCAGTATCTTTAGTGTCCACGTTATGTTTAGCCAAGGCATTTGAACCCTTTCTTCAAGTGAAACTTTATGCAAAAGCCCAGTACATAGAATAAAGTGTGACTGCTCTAGCCACCCAGAGACCCCCTTGTTAGGCACCTCTGCCCCATCCTGCTTCTCCCCACATTCCAGTCCCCTGCACTTCCAGGGATTTCCTGGGATTTTCCAGAGCACAGTTGGAAGCTTACAGACCCCAGTCAGCCTCCTTATTTGATAGAGGAGAGACTGGAAGGGGCAGGGCTTCCCCAGCGTGTACGGCTGATGGGTAGCGGCATCACACCTGATCCCTCTTCTCTAGTTTCCAGTCTGTGGTGTTTTCCCACTGTGAAGAATAATTATGTTTTATAATGGAAATAATTGCCAATGTTATAGTATTGTAAGATTTATGTCATAAGCAAGGCTGATGGGAATCCCGTCTCTACAGTTCTCTGCACTCTATTCTTTTGAGCTCTCAAAAGAATGTTGGGAGTTGGGGTTTGTTAGATGGTCTCAGATTAGGGGACACAGAGCTGCTGAAACCCAACCCCAGACTACAGCCACCCCCAGAGCTCCAGAGCTCCAAGGGAGATGCACATGAGCAACAAAGACAAAATAAAGCAAAGTGGCTCCTTCCTTACAGGGACAAGTGTCCTCTCTCAGTCAGGGCAGGAAGAATGGAATGTAAAGAGCCCTCCCCAGATGGGGACACTTTCCTTCCTGCTCTTTCCCTTCCCCTCTCCCTTTGTGTGTGTGCCTGGCATGGGAGGAGGGGCAGACAGGGCAGGGGGGCGGTAAATAAAGCTGAAACTGCAGTGGGGGACAGAAGGAGGGGGTGGGGGAAAGACCATGTGGGTGCAAAGGAGAAATCTGTGGCCACAGCAGCCTCTCCCCACCCCCAAACTAGTGACCTGGTGGCTTTCCTCAGTTGAAGCTGCTCAGAGGGCCACCCCCCTAGTTTGGCTCACCAGCTCTCCTCTGGCTCCCTAGCTCTCCCCATTTTCCCTGGAGCACCTCCCTCCACCTTCTATCTCTCAGATCTGGGCCAGGGCATGGGGCCCTCTGGCTTACGTATTCCTTTACTTGGAGACTCAGTTTCTATGCTCTTGATCCCGAGACTTGTGGCTCTGGTCCCCCACCTGCTTGCCTGTTTCTGGATCCCAGATGGTTCTTGGAAGAGCTGGGGCAGCTTAGGGGCGACCTTGGTTGGGCATGGCCAGCCCCCAGTTCCTCTGCAATTCCAAGTGTCCTCAGTGCTCATCCTCCTGAGTGTTCTCCGGGGCAGGTGTCTCCCTTCGACATTGAGCCTTCAAGTGGCCAGCTTCACTCTCTGGGGGAGTGCAGGGTGGACATCACCTTGGAGGCCCGGCACTGCCAGCATCTGGAGACCGTCCTGGAGCTGGAGGTGGAAAATGGGGCCTGGAGGTAAGGGGGCCTTGGGAAGAGTCACTACAACAAACTCTATGCATATTTGTGGTGTATTTATCTATATTATATATTTATCTAGAGATGTTCTGGATTTAAAACTATCGAATCCAGAAAATTAGTATTCTATAAAATTTGTCAATTACAGAAAAGAAACTCAAAATGACCTGCAATCCATTCCCTAGAGACGATCCACTGATTATATTATGTATATATCTTTCTAGGGTGTGTGTACTAAAGGGATGTAAATTAGTATAACCACTTTCGAAACTACTTTAGCATTAGCTAGTGTTTGCCCTTCTGAGTATACTCCCAGAGAAATCCTTATACATGCGCAGTGGGAGATGTGTACTCATGTAGGAATGCTCAGGCTGGACTGTTCCTACAGGATAAACTAGAGAAAAACACTGTCTGTCAACGGGAGAATGGACATTTAAAAAAGTGTGACATATTTAGATGAGCACACACCATTATATTCTGGGAGGAACATGCTAGAGGTTTCAAAGATTTTAGTAGTATTCCTTTTTTTCTTCTTCATTCTCCCTCCACTCCCCCACTTCCCTCCTTCTCTCTCTTTCTTTCTAGTGGAAAACTTCTCACATATATAAAAACAAAGGGAACAGTGTAATAAACCCCCATGTACTCTTTCCTCCCTTCAATAATTGTCAACTCACTGCAAGTACTGTTTCATCCATATCCCCTATCTCTTTCTCCCCACTCCTTCCCAAATTATTTTCAAATAAAATACTCATTTTCCTGCTGGGTGTGGTGGCTCACACCTGTAATCTTAGCACTTTGAGAGGCCGAGGCAGGCGGATCACGAGGTCAGGAGTTCGAGATCAGCCTGACCAATGTGGTGAAACCCCGTCTCTACTAAAAATACAAAAATTAGCCAGGTGTGGTGGTGCTCGCCTGTAGTCCCAGCTACTTGGTAGGCTGAGGCAGAAGGATCACTTGAACCCTGGAGGTGGAGGTTGCAGTGAGCTGAGATTGTGCCACTGCACTCCAGCCTGGGCAACAGAGCGAGACTCCATCTCAAAAAAAAAAAAAAAAAAATATATATATATATATATATATATATTCATTTTCTTAAGCTGGCTGGTGATAGTATTTTGTTTCTAAAGTTGTGTGGAGGTAGTACATAGATGTTGTTTTATTATTAAACTATATATATGTTTAAACTGTATATATGTTTTATTCTCATTTGTGCGTATATTTGGTGTTTCATTGCAAAAACATTTAAATGCTCATTTAAATATTTATGGATGCTCTTGAATTATCCTCCAAAAAGACTGTGTCATTTTATACTTCTGCCTACAGTGTGTGAGACTAGCCACTACCCCACACTCTCACCATGACAAATGTTGTCGGACTTTGTATACTTGACCATCTGACAGTTGTTCGAATGTCCTCTCCTGTGATAACAAATACAGGTCTAGATATGAGTCTTTGCACTGGTCCTTCCGGGTACTTTGTAGGCATTAGATGTGAAGGCTAAGTCTGCCTGCTGCTCAGGGGAAGGGCTTTCTATTAAGTCTTTGCATATTTCCTTTCCTTTTCTGTCTCTGTTCTTTCTCCTGAAAGGACCTTGTATTATCAGAATGTTTATAGTAGCAGGTGATGGAAACACAGACATTACCAACTTAGGCAAAAAAGAGGAAGCACTGGCTCATGTAACTGGGCATTCCCACCTTGCTGAATCCAAGGGCCCAACCCTTTCCCTTTGTCTGGTCTTCTGCTTTCTCTCTTTCTCTACCCTCTTTCCCACTTCCCTACCTCCATCCCAGTCCCAACACTCACATCTGCTGCTCTTTCTTTGTGGGCCTTTCTCTCCCCTGTCGACAAGGGCCCTTAGCACTCTGCCTTGGGGAGAGGCCACTTAGAGCTCCAGGGTCACACACTCCCAGCTTAACAACCTCTGAAAGTGAATCTAGCTCTTTCCAGAGATAGGCCCTGCTTGCTCTTGTGTGGGTTGTGTGCCCGCCCCTTCCCCTACTGGGTGGCAGGAGGATCTGTCTCCAGAAGCGGCAATCATGTTTTCAAATGTCAAGCTTTGTTGGTCTTGGGTCTTTCCTTTTCTATAGTAATCTGTTATAGTCTTATCAATGCAGCAGCCTCTCAGATTCCCCCAAGAAAACTAATTTCTGTTTTCCCAGATGTTGGAGTGCTTCTCCTTTACTTTTTGAGCTTTCTTCTACTTCTGTCTAGTCCTGTTTTTGAATGGAGGAGGAAATTGATTTGCCTAAGGAGCTGGTGGTGTAAGTTTCTTCTGAGTAAAAGGGGGTAGATGTGGAGAGCACCCTTCTTCTAAGGGGTGAAGTACATGTGAGTCACCACCCTCAGAGCACACAGCTAGCCTGAATCCATCAGAGAAAGGGACCTTTGGGGAAAACAGCCCTAAACAAACAGTGGAGAAAACCCACACTGGCCAGCTACACAAATCAATCTGTGCCTTCATTCATAAATAAGAATTTTTTCTTATTTAGAAATCATTCTAATTTATGAATGAAGGCATAGCATCTTTTTGGTTGTTTCTTCCTCGTGACAGTTGAGAGGTCCAATGTTACTGCAGGCTCTGCCCTGGCCTCTCTCCAGCATGACACCTACAGTCTTCAGTGGGGGCAAATGCTGTGGCAGCCCAGTCTTTTTCTTAATTTTCAATTTTAATTTTTATTATTTGTACAAATGTATGGGGTACGTGTGCAATTTTGTTACATGTGTAGATTATATAGTGGTCAAGTCAGGGCTTTAGGGTATCCATCACCCAAATAGCATACATTGTACCCATGAACGAATTTCTCGTCACCCATTTTGCTCCTACGCCCTCACCCTTCCAAGTCTCCATTGTCTATCATTCCAATCTCTATGTCCATATGTACACATTTTTAGCACCCACTTAAGAGTGAGATCATGTGATATTTGACTTCTGTGCCTGAGGCAGCTCACTATTCCGTGTGTTGCTCTGAGCTCTGGGGCTGGAGCCCTGACATGGCTAAGCCAATCGATCTTCAGCAGTGTTTTGCTCAGCTCCCCTGCCCTTTGATGCCCTCATTCCATCGTTAAAGATTGCATTGCATGTCACCTGTGCAGGGATTTCAAGCAGCAGTTTTGTTCTCCTCTGTTTTATCAGTTAACCTGATCACATTCTTTCTTTCTCCTATTTTCTTTTCCTTGTTTGCATAGCATTATATTTGCTTTATTATCTTTTATTTGAAAATATTCACAAATAGGGCATTTGCTAGATATTACATTTCTTTGCATTCACTATTTGTCTGTTTGGCACAAAGCTAGCTTTCTGCCTGTGTCAGCTTTGGATATGCCTTCCTCACTAAGCTTGCTCATTTTTAGCTTAATCATTGATTGAAAGTGAGATAATATGACTCTTCTTTTCACTTGAAGACTTAGAGGCTATTGTAGGGTTATTAGTTGGTCTAATTTCAATATTGTTGTGTCTCAAGAATAGGGAGGCCTGAGGAGAGGGAGAGAGACAGGGGAATGACTAGTAAGTAGAGAGTCAAAACACACACTGCATTTACCAGTTGAGCCCATTGTCTTATATGGTTGCTGTTTATGGCACCCCAAAACAATTACAGTAGTAATGTCAAAGATCACTGATCACAGATTACCATAACAGCTATAACAAAAAAGTTTGCAAGACATGACACAGAGACATGAAACGAGAACATGCAATTGGAAAAATGACATTGATAGGCTTACTCAATGCAGCGTTATCACAAACCTTCAATTTGTAAAAATCACAGTATCTGTGAAGTGCAATAAGGCAGAGCATAATAAATATGAGGTATGTCTGTAACTGAATGTCTTCTTATAGGTCAATTTAGACTTTTTTCTTGGCTGGGCACAGTGGCTCGTTCCTGGAATCCCAGCACTTTGGGAGGCTGAGGTTGGCGGATCTCCTAAGGTCAGGAGTTCAAGACCAGGCTAGCCAACATGGTAAAACCCCATTTCTACCAAAAATACAAAAATTAGCTCAGTGTGGTGGTGTGCACCTGTAATCCCAGCTACTCGGGAGGCTGAGGCATGAGAATAGCTTGAACCTGGGAGGCGGAGGCTGCAGTGAGCCGAGATTGTGCCACTGCACTCCAGCCTGGGCAACAGAGCAAGACTCTGTACCCCACCCCTCACCTCCCCAGAAAAAGATGTTTTTCTTTACTCAGTTTTGGTAGTTTGCATCACTCTAGGAATTCAGGAATTTGTCAGTTTTATCTGTTATGTAATTTGTTGGTACATAGTTGTTAGTGGTGTTCTCTGATAATTATTTTTATTTCTGTATGATCAGTAGTGATGTCCCCACTTTCATTCCTGATTTCTCTAATTTGAGTCTTGAGCAAATTTTTCTTGGTCAGTCTAGTCTAGATAAAGGTTTATCAATGTTGTTGATATTTTCAAAGAACCAGCTTTTGCTTTTGTTGATTTTCTGTAATGTTTTTCTATTTTCTATTTCATTTATCTCTGCTTTCTTGTCTTTATTATTTCTGTCCTTCCAGTTGCTTTGGGTTTCGTTTGCTCTTTCTAGTTTCCTAAGGTGAAATCTTAGGTTTTTGATTTGCAATCTTTCTTTTTTTTTTTTTTTGTTTAAAGAAAGTGGTATTTACAAATATAAATTTTCCTCTTACCACTGCCTTAGCTGTATCCTATAACTTTTCATAAATCATGTTTTCATTTTCATTGATATAAAAGTATTTTCTAATTTTTCTTGTGGTTTCTTATTTGAGTTGTTTATGAATGTGTTATTTAATTTGCACATATTTTTGTTTCACAAATTTCTTTCTGTTAATTTCTAATTTGATTCTATTGTTGTAGGAGAACCCACTTTGTATAATTGCAGTCCTTTAAAACTTATTGAGGCTTGTTTTACGGGCTATTCTGGAGAATATTCCTTGTGCGCTCGAGAAAAATATGTATTCTGCTGTTATTGTGTAGAGTGTTGCCTGCTGGTTCTGTTTGGTTCATAGTGTTGTTTAACTCTTCTATTTCAATGTTTATCTTCTGGTTAGTTGTTTTTCCATTATTAAAAAATGGGCTGTTGAAGTCTCCAACCATTATTGTTGAATTGTTGACTTCTCCTTCAATTCTGTCAGTTTTTGCTTCATGTATTTTGGGGTGCTCTTGTTAGATACATACATGTTTATAATTGTTATATCTTCCTAATTGATCTTTTTGTAATTATAGAATATCCTTCCTTGTCTCTAATAATAATTTTTGTCTTAAAGCCTATTTTATCTAACATTCATATATCTCCTGGAGCTCTCTTTTGGGTACTGTTTGCATGATATATATTTTTCCATCCTTTTTCTTTTAAACTATTTGTGTCTTTGAATCTAAAGTGTCTCTTGTAAACAGCATATACTTGGATCATTTTTTAAAAATCAATTTTGCTAATCTCTAGCTTTTGATTGGATTGTTTAATCCATTTATATTTAATGTAAATACTGATAAAGTAGAACTTACATCTTCCATTTTGCTATTTGTTTTCTGTATGCATTTTGTGTTTTTGCTCCTGCATTCCTCCATTATTGCCTTCTCCTTTGTTAGATAGGTATTTTCTAGTATGCCATTTTAGTTTCCATGTTTCTTTTACTTTTTAAAAAGTTATTTTCTTACTGCTTGTCCAGGGCTTTATAGTTAATATCTTAATTTCCAAACAGTCTGGTTTAGATTAACACCAACTTAATTTCAATAGTCTGAAATGTTACTGTAATATAGCTCAGCTCTATTCTCTCCCCTTCCTTTGTACTATTATTGTCATTCAAATTACATATTTATACATTATAGGCCTATCAAGACAGTTTTATAGTTATTGGTTGATATAGTTGCCCTTTAAATCAGATAGAAAAGTATGCAAAAATACATTTATTCTGTCTTTTGTATTTACATATGAATTTACCTTGATATGGTTGTATCAGTCAATGCTTAATATTTATTTCTTAATAACCTATTAAGAAATTTATTACAAAGAATCAGTTTACACAACTATATGGACTAACCAGGCAAGCCTAAAATCTGTCGGGCAGGTTTTCAGGAAGGGCGTGCTGGCATTTTTGGGGACAAGATGAACCTGTTATAAACACACGGAATTTCTTTGTCTGGGTAAACCCATTCCTGCTTTTAAGACCTTTTAGTGGCCAGGCATGGTAGCTCACCTTTGTAATCCCAGCACTTTGGGAGGCCAAGGTGGACAGATCACTTGAGGTCAGGAGTTTGAGACCAGCCTAGCCAACACAGTGAAACTTCATCTCTACTAAAAATACAAAAACTCACAGGGCATGGTGACACATGCCTGTAGTCCCAGATACTCGGGAGGCTGAGGCAGGAGAATCACTTGAAGCTGGGGAGGTGGAGGTTGCAGTGAGCCAAGATTGTACCACTGCACTCTAGCCTGGGTGACAGAGTGAGACTCTGTCTCAAAAAAAAAAAAAAAAGACCTTTCAACTAATTGAATCAGGCCCATCTAGATGATCTAGGATAATCTCCTTTACTTAAACTTAACTGATTATGAACATTAATCATACCTACAAAATACCTTCAGCCGTTCAGACAAGCTCCTGCTCTCACAACAAGAAAAGACTGAACAAACTGAAACGATGATTTTTCTTAGATCTATCAGAGAATTGAGGTTACAGGACAAATGGCCATCCCAAAAGCTGGAGATATCGGCAAATACTGAGAATACAGATCAGTTTACCTGAAGCAGAAGAGCACTTAAATGGTTGCTTCAACAAATTCCTGGTGGCTGAGTATAGGCTAGCTTAAGAGTTTAAAAATCCTGGGGGCTCAGTAGGTTCTCATGATGAAAACTGGAAAAAAAATTCTCTCTCGTTTAGCCAGGGTGGGAAGGGGAGGGGAAGTAACCATTCTGAAATATGCCCAGAGGAAAAGTGAAATTAAGCCACTTTGAAATAAGCCTACAGTGTTCTTGCAACAATTTCTCTTACACCCGAGATTTCTACTTTTTGAGCAATTATAAATGGTACTATATTTTAAATTTCAGTTTCCATGTGTTCGTTGTTAGTGTATAAAAATGTGATTGATGTTTGTATATTGATCTTATACCCTGAAACTTTGCCAAACCCACTCATTAGTTCTAGAGTTTCTAAAAATACAGATACCTTGGGATTTTCTGCATAGACTGCATGTCATCTAGAAATAGGGACAGCTTTACTTCTTTTCTGATCAGTATGCCTTTTGTTTCCTTGTGTTCCAGCTACCTTCCTGTGTATGCTGAGGTACAGAAGCCCCATGTGTACCTACAGAGCAGCCAGGTGGAGGTTAGAAATCTCTACCTGGGTGTGCCTACGAGGACAACCATCACACTTATCAATGGCACCCTCCTGCCCACCCAGTTCCACTGGGGCAAGGTGAGTGAGCCCACAGCATCAGGCAGCAGTCTGCAGCCCTCAGCAACAGAGGCCCATGTAGAGGCGGGGCATTGTCCCCCAAATGTCCTCACAGAACAGAGATACTCAGCCTCCCTCCCACAGCCTGTCCCTTGTTCCATAGTGTGCGTAAAAGCTCCTCAAAGGAGCAGGGTATCTGGTCCAGCTTTTTCTTGCCCTGCCTCTAGGGAATTCCAGTTCCCTGCCCAAGAAGGAGTTTCTGGTGAACACAGCTAGAGCCTCCCAGCCTGCATTGCCCATGACTGGCCCAGGTAGCTGTTGGAGCCCAGTTGTGGTGCTGCTCCTGCCTGTGGCTGACTAGGGAGCTCTGGGTGTTGTGGGACATAAGGCCAGATCCATGTGCACCAGAAGCATCTGCCTTCTGCTGCCCATCCCTCGGGGCCTTCAAGGGCAGTTTCTTTAGTCCAGACAACCTCCCAACAAGTGGTAAATTCCATCCAGGGTTGGGGAGGAGAGGAGAAGGGACCCCTGGTTTATCCCCAGAAGTGAGCACCCAGCCCTGTCAGTTTTGCTGCGGGCCCCAGTCTGCCAGTCTCTAGCATTGCATGTGGCAGTGCTGAGTGCTCTCTGGATACTGGTCCATTCTGGGAGCCCAGTAAATGCCAACAGTCTCACTCATGTCTGCCAGCTCCTAGGGCACCAAGCAGATTTCTGCATGGTGACAGTCTCCCCCAGACATGGCCTGCTGGGCCCCAGCGAGGAGTGCCAGCTGAAGTTGGAGCTGACTGCTCATACCCAGGTGAGTAAGGCACTGTAGGGCCCGAGTGACTGGGAAGGCACCCTGCCAACCTTATGTACCTGTGCCCCCAGGGAGGCCCTAGCTTAGGCCACACTGCTGGTTCTTGTGGGTGGGGAAGAGATTTCTTGCATTTGGTTCTGGGGTCCCCATTCCTGCTGTGTCTGCTCCCTAGGGGCACATGGTCAGAGAGCCTGGAGCAGGCCTGGATGTGCCCTGAGCTTTTGGCCATGCTCTGTGCTGGCCTTTGGCATGAGCTTTTGCCCTCCCCAGGCCATTCTCTGTGGCCACAGCTGGGCCCAGATTTCTGATTTACCCAGAGATTCCAGAGCAGAGCTGTTGCTCACAGCAGGCACTGTGCCAGGTACTGCTTGGAGGCTAACTGGTACAGAGGTTTTCCCCTGGAGTGGCCCAGAGGAAGGCCATCAGGGTGGAATATGCTCAGTCCTAGGGCCGTTCCTATCTGTCCCTTTGTGGTTCTTGTGGGAAAAGAAACTTCCTCCTTGCAGAGACTTGCAGACTGAGGTCTCAGTTCCCACTGGCAAATATGGGGATGGCCGGTCTGAGCTCTGGGACACCAGACAGGCAGGCCCGGGTGTGGAACAGATCTTGCTCAGGGAGGGTTTGGTTTCTGGGGTAGCAGCTTCAACAGAGGAAGTGTGCAGCTTCTCCAGAGGCCCTCTCTGAGGGATCTCCCTTCACGTGGGCATGCCCAGATATTTGGGGCAGACTCAGACAACCATAAGCCCTTGAGGAAAGGGCCAGGCCTCCTGGGGCCGAGGGCGGGCCGACTGGCTGGGCTCACTGGAGGGACTGGAGATGAGCCTGGCCAGAGGTCAAGGCCTTCATGTTGACCCCTCCACCGCAATCCCCTGTGCTGCGGAAGACCATCCGGGCTCATCTTCAGAGGCCCCAGCCCTGGTCTGACCCCTGTATGGGCTTTCTTACAGGAACAGCTGACCCATCTGGCCCTCCCTTGTCACGTGTCAGGCATGAAGAAGCCACTGGTTCTAGGCATTTCTGGGAAGCCCCAGGGACTGCAAGTGGCCATCGCCATCTCTAAGGAGAGCTCTGATTGCAGGTGAGCCCAGGGTTGGGGGTCTGGGGGTGGCAGTGGCCTGAGAAATGAGGCAACTGCACCTGGGACCAGCACGCACTGTGGTGTCAGTCTGTGCCCATCCGATTCCTGCAGCCAGGAAACGCCACAGTGTTATTGCGGCCATTCACCACTCCTGTAGGGACAGCTCCCTTTACCCCGTCCCTGCCCTCTGTGTGGTCTCCCTCCACACACTTGGAGGCCTGGTGCCCAGACAGGCAGGAGATGGCAGGGGACAGGGCTGTAGGTATCCTGGGCTTGCCCCCATGAGGCCCAGCAACTGGGAGCCAGGCCAGCTCACCCCTGGCCAGGGACAGTTTGTGCAGAGTTTGAGGCCTCTCTCAGCATCATGGGCGGGCAGGAAAGGTGGGTCTGTGATTGGCAGCTCAATGAAACAGGAGTCTGAGGATGCAGCCTGGTGTCTGGGCAGCTTCTGCACGCCCACCCAAGATAGCTCTCTGGGCAGGGCCAAGGGTGGCGTGTTACATGGTCCGATGGACACAGGACAGTGTTTTCAGCACAGAGCAGTGGCCAGACCACCCAAAGGAGCTCCGCCTGGACTTTGGCTCAACGGTGCCACTGAGGACCCGTGTGAATCGCCAGCTCATTCTCACCAATCACTCCCCAATACAGACCCCTTTCTCCCTCAAGTTTGAGTACTTCGGGAGCCCCCAAAACAGCCTCAGCAAAAAGACCAGCCTGTAAGTCTTGCTTCTTTTATTTCCCAGGGCAGATGAAGCTGGATGGGGTGTACCCTGTTGAGCCTCTCTGTGGCTTAGGTGGCCAGTGGCCGGACGGTGTGAGAGATGGGAGTGTGTGTTTTTATAGGTAGACTTGGGGACAGGCAGAGAGGAAATGGCTCCTGCTGTCCACCTCTCAGGCCCTGAGTGGGCCTGTGGGAGAGGCTGGGATTGTGGCCCCTTGTCCTAAGCCTGGCCTACTGGAGTGGAGGCTCCTGATGGACCAGACAGATGGGCCTGTGGGGAGGGAGCGGTTACTGTAGACAGAAGGAACTGTGCAGGCCAAGGGGTGGGAGGAAGAGTTCAGGAGCAGGGAGTCTTCAGGGACCACTGATAGCGCGTTTGGGCTGACATGTGGAGAGTGAAATGGGGTGACCCGTAGATAAGACACTGATCAGCAAAGCTGCTATGTGTAAGGACAGAGGCAAGATCTAGAGTGCTGCTTACACATACACAGACACACACACACACATACACATGTACATATACCCACACATGCATGCACACATACATATACACATGCATACACATACACACGTGTGTGCATGTACACACATGCATATATACATATGCATACACAGACACAAATATACACATGCACACACATACATGCTCATACACACACACACACACACACACACACACACACACACACACACACACACACAGAGGTGTGCCAGAACCAGCTAGCACTGGTTCAGGAGAACTGATTGTTAAATATTCAGGAATTTTGCAAATCTCTAACTTGAAATCAAACATTATAATTTAGGATTTTTTTTCTGGAATCCCCACTGTGTGGACACCTCACCACCTAATCTAGTGAAGCAAGAGGGCCCAACCTTGAAACCACTGCTATGGGTGGAAGGGGCACTTTCTATTGTGAAAAGCTAGTGTGTACCCAGTGCTGGACAGATGTCAGCAAGAAAAACTGGAAATGGGCCTGTTGCAGAATTCTGGGCTAGAGATAGGGAGTCTGCGCTGGGTTTGCGTCCAGGAGTAACCATGGCACAGAGCCTGTGGGCAGGGAGTCCTGCTTCAGAGCCTGCCTGGGTTTCTGGGGAGGTAATCCCTGCAGCTGGCGGGTGGCCTACGGCTGGGGATGTTTGAATGGTAGGGGTACAGTGGGAGCAAAGACCAGAGAAGGAGGTAAAGGAGAGAACTGGCCCACCCTCCCCTGGGAAGAGCAGGCAGGGCCACCTTCCTCTGCGGGGCACCCGGTAGAATGCTGGTTGCTCTAGAACCTGGCTTAGGTCTTGGGACAGGCTTGTCTGACTTGATACTATTTCTGTGTCTCCACTTGTAAAGTCCCGACATGCCTCCTGCCCTGCTAAAGACAGTGCGGATGCAAGAGCACCTGGCCAAGCGAGAGCAGCTGGGTAAGCACCACCAGGGTGGGGCTTCGGGGCCCAGGCCATGGCCAGAGCAATGGCCTTCTGTGGATGTGGGCCGGAGGCTGCCAGGGAGCAGGACCAGGACCAGAGAACGCTCTCAGATGGCCAAGGCTCTCCACCTGACTGCCTCTTCCTGTTGAGGCCATTTCCCTTCTAGGGCACAGGCTTATGCACAGGGCCTGGACTCCATCTGGGATGGGCAGTGGCTCATGAGGGAGGGACCCGGCCTCTCAGGCAGTAGAGAGGCTGACTGCACAGGACTTTGAGTAGCTTGCCCCTGGATTCCGGGTTCCCAGGAGGAGGGCACATGTAGCCTGACCAAGGAGAGGCTGAAGGGTGGCTTGTCGGGGGCAGTGCTTTGCTCACACCCGAGGGTTTGGGCCTCACTCCCACCCCAGTCCTGTGAATTCCCAGAGTCGCGGTTCTTTCCCAGATTTTATGGAGAGCATGCTATCCCACGGGAAAGGAGCTGCTTTCTTCCCTCACATTTCCCAGGGCATGCTGGGGCCCTACCAGCAGCTGTGCATTGACATCACAGGCTGTGCCAACATGTGGGGCGAGTACTGGGACAACCTCATCTGCACGGTAAGGGCACACAGGAGGGCAGTGGCCTGGGGGAGTGGGGAGTCTGCCTAGCCCTCGCCTTCAGCCTCTCTCCCCTCCAACACCTTGGCCCTCAGACTCTCAAACCTCACCAGGTTGAAACACAATGCCCACCGAGCTTGGGCAAGGCGTTCGTGTCTGAGGCAGCCTCTGGTGTTCTAGCTGAGGCATTTTAGGCAGGAGGGGTCCTTGTAAGCAGTAGAACTTTCCACACCTTTTCCCAGGAGGTGCAGGGCTGGGGCCATATCGAGGAGGGAAGAGGAGACAGTAGGCTGCCTGCCTGGGCCAGGACCCAAGAGCTGGAGTAGGGAGTATGGAGTGCAGGGACAGTAGCAGCCTCCCAGAGCCACGTCCTTGCCCCGCCCTCGGTGGGGCTCACCCAGGGGTCCATTTAATTGCTCCAGCACTCAGCATAAATGGAGCATCTACTGTGTGTGGGTTCCTGTGTGGGCCACTGTACTGTGGAGGATACAGGGAAGAATAAGGTAACCAGCAAGGCGCCCCTAATTTAGTCTGGAGGGATGAAACATGCATACGTTATCCTACTGTTAAGTTGTTAAATAGAAGATTTTCATGAACTATTTAGTAAATTGAACAGATTAATTGTAGTAGATATTTGCTTTAAATTGTGTGTGTTATGTATGACAAAGAATTGATCATGTTAACATAAAAAGGGATCTTTAATAACAAGAAGCTGGGGAAAAGTATCCCAAGTGGGCAAGGTTTGAATAAACAACTCCAAGAAAGACAAATACAGACGGCCAATAAACATATTAAAATCTGTCACCACCACTGATGATTAAAGAAATGCAAAATACAAGAGCCACAAAATACTGGTTTTGACACATTAGCAAGGTTTAAAAGTTGTTGGTGAAGGTACAGGGGAACGGGTGCTTTGAGCCCCCCTTCTCCATGTCTGTCAGTAGAGGAGTGGGTACAGACATTGGGCCACATCCCTAAGGGAATTCTGCACAGCCTGTTACATGATGCCGCAAACTCTTTATTAGTAAAAATTAATCCTATGTTGTTGGCTGGGTGCAGTGGTTCATGCCTGTAATCCCAGCACTTTGGAAGGCTGAGGTGGGTGGATGTCTTGAGCTCAGGAGTTTGAGAGCAGCCTGGGCAACATGGCAAAACCCCTTCTCTACAAAAAATACAAAAATTAGCTGGGTGTGATGGCACATATCTCTGGTCCCAGCTATTCAGGAGGCTGAGGTGGGAGAATTGCTTGTGCCCAGGAGGTAGAGGTTACAGTCAACTGAGATCATGCCACTGCACTCCAGCCTGGGCGATGGAGCAAGACTCTGTCTCAATAATAACAGTAATAATAATAATAATCCTATATTGTTAAAAGAAAAGATTATTAAAGAAAGGCACATGCAGCATGCTCCCCATTTATATCTGAGTCTACACGAAAGAAGTGTAGATACTTGTACACTGAAATGCTAACAGCAAGTCATGCTGCAGAGGTGGGATTGGAGGTGATTATCACACTCTTATATTTTAAAAAAATAAGATTTATTACTTTTAATTAGCAGAGAAAAGTAATAAAGTTCTTTTCATTTAAAAGACAGAAATTTGATCAAAGGGACTACCAGAGGCCGAAGAGCCTCAGGCTTGCCAGGCGCAGTGGCTCACACTTGTAGTTCCAACACTTTAGGAGGCTGAGGCAGGAAGATTGCTTGAGGCCAGGAGTTTGAGACCAGCCTGGGCAACATAGTAAGACCCTGTGTCTATTAAAAAAGAGAGAAAAAAAAAGTTCTCAGGCTGGGAGCTTTGTGCAGGCTGCCTGGCTGGGAGGGAGAGTACAGATGGCGGGAAGTGGGAGAGAAGCCAGAGTGGTACACAGTGAGGCTGGGACCAAACTGTGGGGCCCCTCCTGGGCTGGCTGGACAAGTGGAGGCCCTGCCCAGAGGGGATGTGGTGGCAACTGGTGACAGGAGTGACAAAGGGCTGGGGTGTGTTTGCAGGTGGGAGACCTGCCGCTGGCAGTCATCCCAGTGCATATGGCAGTGGTGGGCTGCCCCGTCAGCTCCCTGAGGACCACCTCCTACACTACTGACCAGGCCCAGAAGGAACCAGCCATCAGGTGCTCCATGCTCAGCCTGAGCCTCTGCTCCCTGGTAGCCCCTGAAACCCTCCGGCCTCCGGGCTGGGCTGCCCACGTCGGCTTGTTATTCTTCAGCTGGGCTAGGGCCATTGGTGCCATCTACAAGAAGGTTCCAGGCTAGGGTTTCCCTGGGGGAAGGTGGCCTCAGGGGACATGGCCACCACCATTTCAGGGGGCAGAAGTGGCGAGTAGTCAGTGTGGCCCGAGGTCAGCACCAGCCCTGGGGCCCCTGGCACAGCTGAACTGGAATCAGCGTAGTCTGCTCAGGGCGGGTGGTTGGATTGCCAGGGCACAGGGCAGCCCCAGAGCCCGGCTCACCTGGTGCCAGCTGGGGAAGCCCCAGCCCTGGGTCTCATTAATTCTTGAGTGAGACACCTGCAACGTGTACGCTGGCTGTGGCTGTACTGAATCCAGTCTGTCCGCCTCCAGGTTCGGCACCCAGGTCTCCGGAGGAGACACAGTTACCCGCACCCTTCGCCTGAATAACTCCAGTCCCTGTGGTAAGACATGCATGAGAGAAAGCAGGACTCTCGCCACAGGCTGTGACTTGTGGTGAGCCAGGCTAGGAGGGAAGGTGGGAGGGAAGCCGATGGCCCATGAACAGGACCCAGGTGTCCAGGGGGCCTGTAGTTACGGAGGTGTGGATGGGCCCACGGATGCCCTGCTCTCATCAGGGTTGCTGTGTGGAGGAACAGACAATAAGAGGGGATCCCTTTCTCATTCCTCCAGCCGGCAGGACCTGAGCTGCCGGAGAGCTGCTGGGGATACAGCGGGAACAGGACAGCAGGGTCTCTGCCAAGGGGCTTCCCTCCTGACGGAGGGGACAGACGTGACTGTAGGCTGCAGTGTGTGGAGTGTGTGGCGTACAACTGAAGGGGAGGCCGGAGTGCTGGGGGAAGGTGTTGAGGGGCCAGACTGCCCTGCAGAGGGGAGGCAGAGTGTAGGCTGAGTCTAAGAGGAAGGGTAAGCCCATGTGGGCCAGGGAAGCATATGGGAACAAAGAGTGCTCTGGGCCTGAGGAAGGGTTAGGAGACGGAGCTGGTGACACTGAAGAGGGCCCTGGCCACGCTGGCCCCTGAGGAGGGCTGGGAGCCGGACTGAAGGCAGGAGGGGAGGGGAAGATGGGTTCGATGCAGGCAGATGTCTATGTTTGGGACAGGACTTCGGGGACTTCTCAGTTTGGGGGCTTCTGGGAGATGAGGTGGGGCCACCGGCTGGGTGTGGGGAGGCAGATGGAGGTGTCGGAGGAGGGCAGGGACAGCTTGACATTGTCATGGTGCAGGCTGGAGAGAGAGCAATGGGGAGCCCCAGTTTAGGTTGGGGACAGATGGATGGGGGTGGCAGTCTGTTCAGTTGGGGGACTTCCCGCAGTGGTACTCAGAGGGATGGTGCAGTTCAGTTCTTTCAGGGGTTGCCAGGTGGGTGCAAAGGGAGAGATGAGGATGCTGGCAAGACAGAGGTGGAGATGGCGGCCCCCAAAGACTAGTCTGGCTGGGGAAGGACGTGAAAGCTGACATAGGCTGATGGATAGATGGGGAGAAGGAAGGGCGTGTGGGGGTTAGAGAGCCCAGCCTGCCCACAAACAGGCTAGAAGGAGAAGCAGCTGTGGGGAGAGAGCAGAGCACCTGCATTCAGGCATCTGGACATGGAGACCTGGTCTTGTGACCATGAGGACTTCAGGTGATAGAACCAGACGGCATAAGCCTAGAAAGCCTTTTTTAAAATTTTAAACGAGAATTGCCTGGAAGTGGCATTAGAGAGGCAGAGAGGCACCCCCTCCACCGAGGTAAGGGAGAACGGGTCATCGCTGTCTGGGGGTACGAGGAGGAGGGGGTCCAGGGGGGTTGTCTGTACCTCCCTAATTCCTCACCCTGCCCCCCACATCTGCCCCAGACATCCGCCTGGATTGGGAGACCTACGTTCCAGAAGACAAGGAAGACCGGCTGGTGGAGCTGCTGGTGTTTTACGGGCCACCTTTCCCGCTGAGGGACCAAGCCGGGAACGAGCTTGTGTGCCCGGATACCTCGGAGGGTGGCTGCCTCCTCTGGTCCCCAAGCCCCTCCAGTTCATCAGAATTCAGCCATGAAACTGACTCATCGGTGAGCAGGGGTGGAGGGGTGGGGCAGGCTGGCCACTGAGGGTCACTGAGGTGTGGCCAGTAGGCTAGTTGAACCTCAGTGACTGCGTGAACCTCCGTGACTCCTTGGTGACAGGTTGAGGGCAGCTCCAGTGCCAGCAATAGAGTGTCACAGAAGCTCATCTCAGTCATCCTGCAGGCACATGAGGGGGTGCCATCCGGCCACCTGTACTGTATCAGCCCCAAGCAGGTGGTGAGTTGGGGTAGGGGCTGGGAGCTGTCTGCATTGGCCGGCCAGTGGCCATGGGACAGTGCTAAGGCTGCTGTGTCCATGCCAGGTGGTCCCTGCTGGGGGCAGCAGCACCATCTACATCTCCTTCACCCCCATGGTGCTCAGCCCTGAGATACTACACAAGGTGGAGTGTACTGGCTACGCCCTGGGTTTCATGAGCTTGGACAGCAAGGTGAGCTCTTCCGGCCTGGGTTGGGGGCCGCAGCCACTGCTCCCTCCTGGGTAGCATGCTGCCTGCTCAGCCCAGGGATCAGCTGTGATCAGACTTGGGCTCAGTAGGTGGAAAGGGAGATTCCAGGGAAGAGGCATCGCCTGCAGGACTTTGCAGTGGGACCCCTGAAACTGGACCTGCATAGCTACGTGAGGCCTGCACAGTGAGTCAGCTGGGGTGCCCCATCTCCTTTCATCCCCATGGGGTGCACCCTCACCAGGCACTGGTGGAGCCAGGCAGGGTTCTCAAAGCAAAAGGGCAGGCATGGGTGGGAGAAGTCAGCAAAGGAGCCCGGGGAAAGGCTGGCCTGAGGCTGGATGAGCAGAGTCAGGGCAGTCAGGAGGCCCCAGGCGCCTGGCTTGCCCCAACAATGCCTATTGCTGGGCAGGCTAAGTGTGGAACTGGACTACGGCGGCAGCATGGAATTCCAGTGCCAGGCCAGTGACCTCATTCCCGAGCAGCCCTGCTCTGGGGTGAGTGTGCTGCCACCCTCTGGCCCTGCCAGCTTACCTGGACCTCAGATGTCTCTGTGTGCCCTTCTGGGATTCAGGCCTTATAGTCTGAGTCCAAGTCCCATCCCCCAGCCCTCCCAGCCCTACCCTAGAGCCATGAGGTTGAAGAGAGAGACAAGATGCATTCCCTGCCTCCTACCTCTGTGGCTGCCCAGGTGCTGAGTGAGCTGGTGATCACCCACCACCTGAAGCTGACCAACACTACAGAGATCCCACACTACTTCCGGCTCATGGTCTCCAGGCCCTTCTCCGTTTCCCAAGATGGGGCGAGCCGGGACCACAGAGTTCCTGGCCCTGGCCAGAAGCAGGAGTGTGAGGAGGAGACAGCCTCAGCAGACAAGCAGCTGGTGCTGCCAGCACAGGAGAACATGCTGGTCAGTGGGAGCGTCTGCAGCCCTTGCCTTGACGGCACACCCTCGCATGTGTATAGACAGCACCCCTGCACGCCACCCTCACGTGCTTGCACCCAGATGCAAACTGCGTGCCTGACCCTGCCATACCCTGCATGAACACTCGGGGGTGTGCTCACACCAGAGACCACATTCAGCACCTCTGCACAAGTGGCTGACATGGGCATGGACACACCGGACATTGTGTTCACATACATGCATGCAATTGTTCCAGAAATGTCCCCAGACTTCCCTTTCCCTCTTAGTCCCCACTGCTGAGATGCTGGCGGAGGCTGATGCATTCCTGCGAGCACCTCCCCTTCCCACACAGACTCCGTCCTCCTATGCAAGCTCAGGGTTTGTGTCCCAGCTCAGGTGAGCCCATGGGGTTGCTGTAATTGTAAGACACTCCAGATTCTAATGTAAATTTTCCTCTTCTAACTAATTCTCAGTGATAATTGGATCCTGTATTTTCAGAGTTGGCTGGGTAGGGGAAGGTCTTGGGAATGTCAGGACCTCAGTAGAAACCATCAACTTCTTCCTCTGGTCTCTGAGGCAACTGGAAGGAGGCTGAGTGTGTGCACACCCATATCTGCACAGTGGGCTTCCAGGGTGTGCAGAGGCAGGCTGAGGGTGGACAGCCCTGCCCTGTCTCCTACTTCCCCTCCTGCTTCAGAGGTCCTCTTTCTTCCTCTCCTTGGAGGGCTTCTCTTCATGCTGTGCTCCCTTGAGCTCTGCCAGGCTCTAGCCTCACTCTGCACATTTCTGGGTTGTCTTATCCATTTCCAGAGCCTCAGTGAACAGCCATATTCTCTCTATCCAATGTATACTCCACTGTGTAGCGAGGGCCTGCTGTGTACTAGACGCTGGGCTAGGTGATGGAACTCCCCGAGGACCTCATCATGGAGGTCAGGGACACACACGGATCTGCAGAAGACAGAATGGCACCCTCGACCCACTTTGCATTTGCTCCCTTCAACAAGCTAAATGGAGGGCAAGGCTCAGAGCACAGCCAGAGGTTCCATTCCCCCAGAGCTTCCCAGGAGACACGGCAGTTAGCCACCAGGCATTTAAAAGTCCTTGGCAGCTCTGGGGAAGCCCAAAGGTTCCACAAAAAGGACATCACATAATGGTGCTGCATCTCACCCTCCATGAGCTAACAATGCTCAGGTTTCTGGCTCCTGGCCAGAATTATCTCCCAGGCTCTAGAGCCAAACTCAACCTGTCCAAAGTGAACTCCCCATCCCCTCCCCCACCTTGTCCTGCCCCATACCTGTGCCTCCTTTTTGTGGTGGCATTTTGTCTCAGCAAATACCACTCCTAACCCCCTTGCTCATGCCCAGAGCTCTGGCACCCCTTGTCGTAGACTGATCTCTGACCAAGCCACCAAGCCCTGCGGATGCCCCCTCCTAAAGTTCTCCCAACACTATTCTCTTTTCTTCATCCCTACACCCATATCTTGGTTTAGGACAGCGGTGTCTAAGCCTGCCAATAAATCAGTGGCCTATTTTTTAAGATTGGGTCTTGCTGTGTCACTCAGGCTGGAGTGCAGTGGCATGATCATGGTTCACTGAAGCCTCAACTGCCTGGGGGTTCAAGCAATCCTCCCACCTCAGCCTCCCAAGTAGCTTGGACCAGAGGCATATGCCACCAGCCCAGCTATTATTTGCAGAGACAAGGTCTCATTACATTGCCCAGGCTGGTCTTCAACTCCTGGGCTCAAGCAATCCTCCCACCTCAGCCTCCCAAAACCTCCCTTCAGGGGCTGGGCCTGGGAGGGAAGAAGGGATTACAGATGTGAGCCACTGCTCCCAGCAAATTAGTACCCTTGACAAAGTTTATTAAGGCAGCAGCTCCCAGACCCCACCTCCAGAGATGTGAAGGTCTGGGTGAGGCCTAAGAATCTGTATTTGTAACAAGTGCCTCACAGTTGATTCTGATAAACTTGTACCAAGGACCTGTGCTGGGAGCCAGGAGTCCAAGCTCCATCCTGTCCAGCCTCAGTTACAGCCTCAGCCCCTGGTATGGCATCATCACACTCATGTGTGGTCTGCAGCCTGTCTCCCCGCCAGGTCAGTGACCTGTCAGAGGCTCCTCACTGTCCTCAGCACACAGACCAAGTCCTTCCTCTGCCTCTGAGTCCAACCACAGCTCTAGGAATTTGAAGTGGTAAAGGGCAGCTTGCTCATGTACCTTCCCCTCTAGCCTCTGACCTCTGAGGGCAGACATGACTTGTCCCTGACACTAGCAGGGTGCTGGGCAGAGTAGGTGCTGGGCAGCACTTGTGGAATGAAAAGCACCAGGTTGGGGAGCTGCTGGGCTGTTGGCTGAGCAGGGCTGGGCCTGGGAGGGAAGAAGGATGGAGCTCCAGGTGGGGAAGTGGCCATCTGCCCTCTGCAGCCGGAGATGACACCATGTCCACATCTGCTCAGGTGAACGTGTCCTTCTCACTCTCCCTGGAGCTGCTCTCCTATCAGAAGCTCCCGGCCGACCAGACGCTGCCTGGGGTGGACATTCAGCAGAGCGCGAGTGGAGAGAGAGAGATGGTGTTTACTCAGAACCTGCTCCTGGAGTACACCAACCAGACCACTCAGGCATGCCCCAGGCCCACCCACATGTGGAGGAGGGTGGAAGTAGGCTGGGCTCTGTTCTGCTGGGGCCAGAGGAGAAAGCCCTAGCAGGGCCCTTAGAAATAAGGAACCCCTGCCTCTGTCCTAGTGCTCAGTCTCCCCTAGAAGACCTGTGTGCAGAGAGATGAGGGCCATCCACCCTCACCTCCCTCATGAGCCCAAAGCCAGGTGAGGGCCTGAGTGTGGGAAATCAGGGAAGGCTCCCTGCAGGAGGTGGCACATGAAGCCCGTACACCGATTAATCAAGGAAGGGAAACAGGTTGACGGCCAGGCCAAAAGAAAGGCCTGATGGGTGGGGACAGTGAGCACCTGAGGCAGCTGCGAGGGGCAGCCCTGGGGCTTGCTAGGTTTCAAGCACCAGGGCGAGCACCATGGACCAGAAGGTCACCAGGTCGTAGTGTGGAGGCTGAGCAGGGGCTACTGGTAAGGAGTGAAGGAGTGGCCTGGGGAGGACTCCAGAGAGGCCGGGGACAGGAGGCTCAGCAGTGGAGCCGAGGCGCTCCAGCCTGGCACCCAGGCAGCTGCTGGGGCTGAGGCCATGGGATCGTGCATGGCAGCGCCTGAGTGTGATGCAGGGGCTGCCAGGAGATAGAGCAGGGCACAGGTGAGGCCTGCGGCCAAGGGACACAAACAAATGGTCCAGGGCCTGAGAGGAGCTGAGGGATGGGCCTTGGGGGCCACCATAGTAGGAGGAGGGGTGAAGGAGGGCAGCCCAACCAGCCAGGGTGCAGGGACTGGAGCTTTATGAGTTAGGGAGGCAGGGACAGCGGGGGAATGGATGGCATCACCCTGGTCCTTTCCCTGCGCAGACTCCCAGTAGCAACCTGTGGCCTTCGAAGGTGGCGCTGGCCCCCTGCCAACTGCTGGGCACTTCCCGTTTTCCTCAGGAGCATCAGCACTTGGGGTCTGCAGGGTTCCCTGTGTCCCAGAGGCCCTGGCTCACAGCCCACCCAGAATGGACAAGGTTGCCTGGTCTCCCACAGGTGGTGCCCCTGCGGGCCGTGGTGGCCGTGCCTGAGCTGCAGCTCTCCACCAGCTGGGTGGACTTTGGGACCTGCTTTGTGAGCCAGCAGCGAGTCCGGGAGGTCTACCTGATGAACCTGAGCGGCTGCCGAAGCTACTGGACTATGCTGATGGGTATGTCCTACTCTCCCACCTACCCACTGTTCCCCTACAGGGTTGTGACCTGTAGGGGGCCCCTGTGCCCTGTCCTTGCATGCTGGCTCCCAGGGCAGGCACCACTTGGAATTTCTGCAGAACAGCCAGTCCCCCAATTCCACATGATCTCAGGCTTGCCCTGCCCTGCAGTGCTGAGCAAGACCAGAGGTGCAGGCCTGGGGGAGGGTGAAGTCTTCTTGTGGCAGTACATGGGGCTGCCTGCCCTCATGTGTCTTCCCTTCCCTTTGGTGCAGGCCAGCAGGAGCCACCCAAGGCCGCTGTGGCCTTTGGCGTCTCCCCAAGCAGTGGGCTGCTAGAAGCACGATCCGCCAATGCACCCCCAACCTCCATCGCCTTGCAGGTTTTCTTCACTGCCAGGTACAGCCCCTTCCAACCTCCCCCAAACTGCCCACAGGGCCTGGACCCCCTGCCCAGGCCCCTCCTAACCTCAGCCCCTACATGCTCCCCACAGGAGTAGTGAGCTGTACGAGTCCACGATGGTGGTGGAAGGTGTGCTTGGTGAGAAGTCCTGCACCCTGCGGCTCCGGGGCCAAGGCTCTTATGATGAGAGATACATGTTGCCTCACCAGCCCTGAGGCTCCGCCCCAGCCCTCAGCCCTAGGCCCCAGCTGGAGAATAAACATTGCCCAGGGATTAGGAGGAGATCTTCAGCACAAAGACACAGACCTGGGGACCTCTGGGCAGCTCCTGGAATGGAAGAACCCCCTTCCACAATGGTCTCAGCCTAGGCCTTCATGATATGTCCTCAGAGCTAACACAAAGGATAGGCTACACCACAGTAGAGACCACCGCATTGAGAATCACTACTCATTGCATAGCGAAGACCAGTATGGCAAAATTAGCCTTGGAAAAAAACCACAGCCACTAAGATAAATTCATGCAGTTTTACTATGCCCATTGCACTTCTCATCCATGAATTCGCCTTGCCCTAAGAATTAACCATGGCCTTGTGGCCTGGATGACCCAGGCTGCTTTTGTCTTGCACAGCTAAAGAGGGTCTGATGCGTGGCTCAACACCCTACCCACTCCTATACCATGTCATCAGTGTTCACATTTTCCAAATGAGTTGAAGTGCCTTGATCTGTCCACTGCCACCACCACCAGTGCTGAGTTTTCTCATGTGGTTTTGCTTCTGTAGTGTTGCTGCCTTGCTGCTACAGCAGCGGGACTGTCTGCGTAGCGCCTCCAGCCTGGGACCTCACTCAGTTCCCAGGGTATTCAAAGACAGCAGCGGCTCCCATTCCAGTTCCGATGCACATGGACACCACTCCGTATGCCCTGTGAAAACAAAACTTAATTGGCTGGGCAAAGGCACCCACCAAGTTACCTCCAGACCAGGCTGAGCCAGAAGGACTTCATGGACAAGTAGGATGCAAAACCATCAGACCAGATCTGTGGGCAAGCAGTACCCTGGCCTCCCACTTGGGCACACACACGGTGGCAGATGCCCACTGCAGGCTAGTATCCCTTTCAAGGCTGGCCCTCAGGGAAAACAGGGATCATGCCCCTACATCCTCAGTTCAGGGTGTTTCTGTGTGCATGTTCCCCTCCCCAGGGACCGATCATAATCCCAAAAGACACAATCCCAAACGCAATCATCCCAAATGTTGAAATCCTGGAAGAACAAAAACCCCTAAAGTCTAAAATCCTGAAAATCACTATCCTAAAAGACCAAAATCCAGAAAATATAATTCTGGAAAAAATAATTTGGAAGCCTGGCATGGTGGCATCTACTTGTAGTCCCAGCTATTCAGCAGGCTGAGGCAAGAGAATCACTTGTGCCTAGGAGTTCAAGACCAGCCTGGGCAATATAGCAAGACTCCATTTTAGAAAAAAACTTTTTTAAAAGATTGATTTAAAAAATATTTACATTTTTAGGCCAGGTGCAGTGGCTCAAACCTGTAATCCCAACACTTTGGGAGGCTGAGGCAGGTGGATCATGAGGTCAGGAGTTCAAGACCAGCCTGGCCAACATGGTAAAACCCTGTCTCCACTAAAAATACAAAATTTAACTGGGTGTGGTGGCAAACACCTATAATCCCAGATACTCGGGAGGCTGAGGCAGGAAAATTGCTTGAACCCAAAAGGCAGAGGTTGCAGTGAGCCGAGATCACACCACTGCAATCCAGCCTGGACAACAGAGTGAGACTCCATGTCAAAAAAAAAAAAAATACATTTTTAAAAGCGGATTTATTTGAGATACAAAAACAACAGAACACTTCACAGGCTACTTTACACAGTAAAATAGGCAATAATTACAAATTTTTACAGACATAAACACTCAGGTATGCTAACAATAGTCACAGGAGTATAACAATTATAAACAGACAAACTGTATTCATAAATAGGTTAAAAAGCAAACTGTATAAATGGCTGGTAATCGTGTGCACCCAGCTTTATAACTGCAGTCATATGAATACCATGAGGGACAACCTATGTCTTTTGATGAGACTGATCAAAAACTGATGGAGCCAGGCACCGTGGCTCACACCTGTAATCCCAGCACTTTGGAAGCTAAGGTGGGAGGATCACTTGAGCCCTGGAGTTCGAGACCAGCCTGGACAACATAGCAAAACCCTGTCTCTACAAAAAATACAGAAAATTAGCTGGGTGTGGTGGCACGCACATATAGTCTCAGCTACTTAGGAGGCTGAGGTGGGAGGATTGCTTGAGCCAGGGAAGCAGAGGTTGCAGTGAGCCTGAGATGGAGCCACTCCACTCCAGCCTGGGCAACGGAGTAAGACCCTGTCTCAAAAAACAAACCAACCTGGGATGGGTCAGCACTGCATAAGTAGTCACCCAAAGAACCAAGATCTTGAGAAATTTTATCTTTCACAAATGCAGGTGCACAAACAGCACACTTCTTCATTTACTGAGGAAGTTTCAACATTTTTATGTACAAGGCTTACAAAGTCAATGTGATAATGCACTTTCATGGAATCAGATTTCTGATGTCCAAGGCAGAAAGTGTGTCCCAGCTCTGAGAGAGACAGTTCAACTTCTGCATTTGTTCTCTCCAGGGCCCTAGGCAATTAGATGGTGCCTGCCAACACTGAGGGCGGATCTTCCCCACCTGGTCCACTCAGATGCATACTCTAACCTCCTCTGCAAACACCCTCACAGACACAACCAAAACATTACTTTGTCAGGTTTCTAGGTATTCCCAAAATTAAGTCCATTCCTTGTCAACTTAGCACCCATTCACATCTCCTTAAACCATACTTAATTTCCAAATAAGACAATTAGTTACATGGTGTAACTAATATGATGCAGTATTCTACATACAGTGGAAAATGCACTAATCCCTTCTCTAGAATTCATAACATGAATTCAACATTAGGATTTCAACATTCAGGATTTTAATCTTTTCAGATTGTGACTTTTTGGGATTTTAGACAGTAAGGATCTTTCTGCTTGACTAGTCAAGTATAGAAGTAAGAAGGAGGTAAAGAGTAGAATAAGGAGTTTGATCTGTAACTGAACAATCAAGATAACTCACTACCTTTGGACCAGCCAAGACCTTACGGACTTTGATCTTTTGGGATTTCAACATTTGGGATTACGGCGCTCAGGACTGTGTCTGTCGAGATTATGATCCAAAGCCCACCTACCTCTATCCCCTGCCCCTCAGGTGCCCTGGCTTGGGTATGCCCCCATGACCCCACTGCCAGGAGCAAAGCCTTACCTCTTCCCACGGCGCTTCAGCTCGTTGAGCAGCGTGATGACCTGTCGTGCCCCAGTGCAGCCCAATGGGTGCCCTAAGGCCACTGCACCGCCCAGAGGGTTCACCTTCTCAGAGGGGAGTCGTAGCTTCTCCACACAGTAGGCAGCCTGGAAGGAGGCAGATCATCAGCTACACCCTCTTACCCCTCCCCTGCACCACTTGCCTGCTCACTCTACCTCGGCTGTCCAGGGCCAAGGCAACATTGAGAAACAAGGGCTCACCTGGCTTGCAAAGGCCTCATTGATCTCAAAGATGTCCACGTCACTCACTGTCAGCCCTGCAGGCAAGGTAGAGACCTGAACTGACACGCTGGCCATCTGCCTCCCCTGGGACCCGCCCCATCCACGGGCCTACAGGCTGCCTGGTATGTGTCTCTTCCAAAAGGGTGAGCCAGTCTCAGCTGTGGGGTCAGGAAGGGCTTGGAGTATGGGACACTAGCCTGCCCCACCTCCACTCTGCAGCACCCACAGGACCACCCTCATGCCCCTGGCAACAGCATGCAGGGCAGCTGCAGGATCCAGGTGGGACCCAGATATGATGTGAAGGAGCCACCTTACCTGCTTTTTGCAAAGCTATGGGGATGGCGTAGGCAGGTCCGATGCCCATGATGTCAGGTGGGACCCCAACCACTGCATAGGACCTCAGGACCCCAAGGATGGGAAGGCCCAACTCTTCTGCCTTGGACCTCCGGGCCAGCAGGATGGCAGCCGCCCCATCACTCACTTGGCTAGAGTTTCCTAGGGGCAAATTGTTGGGGTAAGAAGGCATCAGGGTGGGGCTGAGGAGATCCCAGCCCTCCCACTTCTACTTTGCAGAGGGGTCTATTCCAGGTTCCCAGAGTACAGCACCCAGCATGGCCATGGCCTCCTTTCTCACACCCGCACCCCAGACCAGTCTCACCAGCTGTGGTAGAACCGTCCTTCTTGAAGGCAGGCTTCAGTTTGGCCAGGCCCTCCATGGTGGTGCTGGGGCGGATACCCTCATCCTGGGTCACAGTGATGCTCCTCTTGGTGCCCTTGTCATCATGGACCGTGGTGGTCACTGGCACAATCTCAGCTTGGAAACAGCCCTTGCTCTGGGCTCTTGCTGCCCTGCCAGCACCATGGACAGCCAGGCTCAGCTCCCTTAGGGTTATCTTCCTCCCTGCCCCCAACCTCTATCCATTTGGGTAGATGCAAGCTTAGGCTGCTAAATTCAGGGACATGCTGGACTTTGGGAGAGCTCTGAGGGCACGGCCAAGGCCTTACAGGGCCTACTTCACCATCAGCCCTAGACCTCCAGATTGTGGCCAATCCCAGCCTCAAAAGCGGCAAGGGTGTTTGGAGGTGGTGCCTCCACTTAGAGCCCTTTGTCTGAGAGGGACTAAGCCTGCTTGGCTCTCTCTGCTAAACTGAGGATGGAACCCCAGAAATATTTGTGCTGGGTTCTGCCAACTTTTCTGCTCAAACTCAACAGTTTGATGTCATCTACTCCCCAGTTTCCACCTATTTAAAGTGACATATACTAAACTACTCATGTATTTTTTATTTAAGCAGTTTTAAAGCACAAGGTATTTAAGGGTGACCCCTGCAAACATGTGCAGCATATTAAGTGCCCAGGGACATTCCAGTGGAAGGAATCTAAGGCTTCCAACACATTTTCAAATGGTTATGTGACCCAAAGTGGCTAAGAATCACTGCCTCAGGGAAGCCAACCTGGCCCAGATACCACTCCTGCTTTTGCTGTCCTCTCTCTGGACAGGCCGGACTTGCCAATCTTAGCCTGCCTGAGCCCCTGGGGTTTCTCTGATATCATCCCCAGTTCTTGCCTTAGGATGCTGCCACAGACCCAGCATGGTCCAGAAGCTAGGATGCCAGGGTCCCTAACATTCCTGGCCCCACACTCCAGGATTGGACTCCCACAATGTCCAATCTGCAAACCACAGCCAGAAAAGAACAGAGGGGGAAACTGAGGCCTAGCTAGGGCAAAGTCAGGGTGAACAGACAGTAATAGAACCTAGAAGTACTACCAACTCACAGTGGCCCTGACACTTCCCACTTCCCACCCCCAACCTGGGTGGCACGAGGCCTGGAAAGCACTCGCTGCCCAGTGGTAACTACAAAACGGTGCCACTTCAGACCACTTAGGATAGACTCAAAACCTCACTCTCCAGCCCTTTAAACATTCCTCCCCAAGCAGTACTCACTTCTGCTGGGAAGCCAGAGCAAAGGTATCCTGCTTCTCCCGTGAAATGCCAAACCGCTCAGCCACATTCTCAGAGGTTATCCTAGAACACAAACAGCAGATAGTGTGGGCATTGGTCTGACAGCCTAGAGGAAGGGACCAGGCTGTAGAGCTGTGCTTAGAACTCTGGATTCCCAAGGCTGTAAGCAGGAGAGGATGTAAGGGCAGTCCATGCCACAGACAGTAGTGATGACTCAGGATATGGTACAGCCTTCCCTGAGGGTGGATATAAAGGCACAGATAGGGAAGTCAGCAATGCTGGCCAGATCCTGAGAAGCTCATACACCAAAGAGACTTTCTCCAAGAGATAGGGCAGCCTGCATGGGGGCAGTTGCAAAAAAGAGTTTGTTCCCTGGGTGAGCTGCCTCAGCGCAGGGGAGAAAAGGAGCAGGGGAGGGCTTGGGTGGGGGCACTAACTGGCTACTCCTGGCCAGCTTCTTCTATGCCTCAAGGAAAACTGCTGCAATGTAGGGAGATGAGGACTCCCAAATCTCCTCCAGAAAGGCCAAACCTAGGCTTCCAGGTCACCTTGGCTGGTGTCTATGCTTATCCTGAGAACCTAGAGCCACAGCTCGGCCTTCCAGCCTGGGCTTCTGGCTTTATCGGCTTCCCTTGAAGATACAGTATGTGAAAGAAGCCACGGCACTGCCCCTCTCCAAGCCTTAGTCTCCTCACATATCTAGTGGATCCAGGACTCCTGACCCACAGACCCTGGGGATGGCCCAGAGGCTCAGAGAAGCTAAAGTGTTTCATACAAATGCCACATACTTTTCTTTTTTTCTTTTTTTTTTTTGAGACGGAGTCTCACTCTGTCACCCAGGCTGGAGTACAGTGGAGCGATCTCGGCTCACTGCAACCTCTGCTTCCCAGGTTCACGCCATTCTCCTGCCTCAGCCTCCCGAGTAGCTGGGACTACAGGTGCCCGCCACCACGCCCGGCTAATTTTTTGTATTTTCAGTAGAGACAGGGTTTCACCGTGTTAGCCAGGATGGTCTCGATCTCCTGACCTCGTGATCCACCCACCTCAGCCTCCCAAAGTGCTGGAATTACAGGGGTGAGCCACCGCACCTGGCCAAATGCCACACACTTTTCATGTTGCACCTGACAGGGCCCAATTCCCCCCACCAGCATGTTCAGTCATCACAAGCTTCCCACTGCCTTCTCAACTTTCTAGGCCCCCAAGGCTTTGGAGTGGAGCTACCATCGTCCTTCCTATGACTGAGCACCTCAGTGTGGGAGTGACAAGGTAGGTGATGTTTGGAAACTCGGGGGCACAGAGAGGACCTGGGGGCTTCAGGAAATGGAAGTCAAGGGCAACATCAAGTCTCATCCCCAAAGTCCCTGCGGAGCAGACCATGCCCAAAGGAAGGAGGCCAAGGCTTGGCACCGCCAGCCCAGAGATGATAAAGTTCCTCGGCCCCCTGCTCCAGGCTGAGAGGGCACAAGCACACAGAGCTATGGGAGCACTCACCCCATAGGAATCAGGCAATCTCTGGCCTTCTCCTTCTCCATCAAGCGTGAAGTAATATTTCCAGGGTTCCCTCTGTCAGCCAGGGACATGGACTCCACCCTGGGGAGAAGGAAGAGGAGAAGGTAAGGTGAACTGGGCTCTAGCAGGACTCCTCCAGAGATAGCTGAACACTTGGCAAGTGCTAGGAAATAACCAGGGAGCCCTAGGAAGTCCAGTGGGCCTCTGGGAGCCACAGGCAGGGCACCTGGCCAGCAAGGCCCAGCTGTAAGTACAGGGCTACTGAGCCCTGTCTCTATTTCGACCCCCACCCCAGGACAGAGCACTGCACAAAACACTCCTGGGGGCAGGGCTATGCTTCCCTATACAACTGCTAAATCACCCAACTGGCAATTCCAGAGAAAAGCCTTCTGGTGTCAGCCACAGAGGAGGAAACACATCCACAAGCCAGGACCAGCCCTCAGGGCCCACAAATTCAGAAGGGAGAAGAGATAACTTGAAAGTAACCACAGGCTGGCCATGGTGGCTCACGCCTGTAATCCCAGCACTTTGGGAGGCTGAGGTGGGTGGATCACGAGGTCAGGAGATCGAGACCATCCTGGCTAACACGGTGAAACCCTGCCTCTCTAAAAATACAAAATATTAGCTGGGCGTGGTGGCGGGCGCCAGGGGAGGAAGCTGAGGCAGGAGAATGGTGTGAACCCAGGAGGCAGAGCTTGCAGTGAGCCGAGATTGCACCACTGCACTCTAGCCTGGGCAACAGAGCGAGACTCCATCTCAAAAATAAATAAATAAAATAAAAATAAAAGTAACCACAAAGCTGAGCTCAAAGGGTGATCAGACCTGCATAGACAAGGAAGTGCTACGAGCTGAGAGGAAGGAGACGGCAGCGTAATGTGGTCAAAAAAGGGTTTTGAGGCGATGGGGGACCCTAACGCCTCAAGGGATGCTAACAGATAACCTTGACTGAGTACTTTTCATGTGCCCAGCACTATTCTGAATTCTTTTCAGATGTTAGAGTGCTTCAGTGTCAGTCACATGACAGACAAATACTCTACAGTGTAAGCTGTTGGTATTACTCCATTTATTCTTCTCAACTTCAACAGAGCTGAGCTAGGTATCCCCATTTTATAGATCAGGAGACTGAGGTCTAGAGAGACTGTATAACTTGTCCATGGTCACCCAGCCTGGATCCACATTTAAGTAGTCTGACCTCAGAGCCCACTTCCAACTAGAGTGCCCTGTGCTACATGCTTGCTGATCAAAGCCTATGGAGAATAGTCAGGCTATGATGTGGGTGTCAAGCCTGGCCCAGATCTTAATATCCTAGTACCGTGGTCCTTAACCTGCTTGGGAATCAGATACTCTCTAAGAAACTCTTAAAAGCTCCAGCCCTTCTCAAGTTATCCATACCACCTTTCACCCAGTAAAATAGAAGAACATGACAGAAATCAAAGGGCAATGGCCCTTGCCCAGCCAAAGTCCTTGTAGAGTGGTCTTTGGCTTTATTTACAACTATAGAGATAGCTCAGTACAACTCAGTGCCAGCTGCCACAGCCCTGCAACAGGGGCCAGCAATGTGTTCTCTCAAGAAATACTCTAAAGAG
Source organism: Macaca thibetana thibetana (assembly GCF_024542745.1). NCBI lineage: Eukaryota > Metazoa > Chordata > Mammalia > Primates > Cercopithecidae > Macaca > Macaca thibetana. Next base: position 92,174,255 of record NC_065579.1, read on the forward strand.
GATGCAAAAGGCAGCAGGGGTATTTCAGAACCCTGGGGCTGCTCACTTCCCCCAGCCTGCCAAAGCCCTTACTCCCCTGCCCTCCCAGCACCAGATGCCCACCCAAGCCTGGGCACCAGTGCCCTGCCCTTCCCTGGAGGCACTGCCAAATACAACTTCTGCAGCTCCATTTGCTGCAGCCAACGATGGAGCCACAGTCTAGGTGGAGGTGACAGTGACCGAACCACCACAGATCTCATTTTGTCCCTCACAGCCCATAGGCAGCTGGAAGTTTCCACATTGGTACCAGCGTGGGGAGACAAAGGGACAGACAGCCTAGTAAAATGAACAAACTAGTTACACAGTAGGCAGCTGTCCCTGGCTTTACAGAACCCAAACTGCAACTTCTCTCTCAGCAGCATCATGAATCAACAAGGGCCCCAAAAGGAAACCCAAATGCTGGATTTTCTCAAAATGCTTGCCCACCTTTTCCAGCCTGAAATACTTCCAAGAAAGTAAGCTTTTAGAGGCCAATTCCCCTCCCCTGCTAGTGCTGAGAGGTATGAGTGATTCCTGAGCAGCCAGAGTTGGTAGCCACTCTTAACCTGCATTTGTGAGAACCCACTCCCGGCCAGCTGCCTAATGGGGATGGGGGGAATCCTGAAATCATGGCCTCTGAGAACTCAGATGAAAATTAGTTTTATTGTCACAAGTTGGTTAATAAGCTCCGGCAGAAAAAAATTCTTACCCACAGGCCATGCCAATGTCATAAGACCCATTTCTGATGCCACCTGCAACAAAAGCATTTCATAAACATCCTTTGCCAGAGTCCACCTGTTCTGGAAGCAGTGGAGCCTCTTCCCCACCTGGTCTCTAGATGGGACTCAGCCCCAGCCTCAGAAATGGAAGACCCAGGAATGTTCAGAAAAGGCTTTGGGCAGTGGTAGGGGGCGCTCCTGCACTCTTTCTGTGGTTAGAGTCCTCTCAGAAATTATTACTTGCCCAGACAGCGACTTCGCTGACCCAAACCCACAGGTCCAGGATCAAGGTGCCCACCCAGTCATAACTTACCTGCTATGCTGGCCACTGCCTGCAGCCCCGACGAACACTGTCTATTGACAGTGGACAAAGGCACAGTCTCCGGGATGTCACTGAAACAGAAGGTGAGAGAGTAGAATCAGCCCCCAATTCCATGCCAGGCTCTCATGGAAAGCAGTCCTATGCTTCTAACTGCCCCCCGTCAAGGGATGTAAAGGGCAGGGGAACAAACCCAGCAGCCCTGCCCCCATGCCAGGCCAGATCCATGGAATGGGGGTGGGCAGCTACTGGACAGATCCCCTCTCTGCAGGCACTTGCTCCCCAGGACCACCAAGTACATTCCCTTCCATTCCTGTGACTATCTTCAATCAATGACCAAGCACAGCCCAAAGGCAAGGGAAGCCTGTTTGGGCCACAGGGATCCTTCTCTCTCTCCCTTTGAAGATTCAAAAATGAAAACTATGTATCTCTGTTTCCCCCAAAGAACAGAGAAAAGGCACTGCTGCTAGGACAGAGCACCAGAGCCAAAGAAATGCCTAAAGTCTGAGGACAAGGACCCCCAACCTTACCAGTAATCATATAGCTAACCCTGCCATGTTCCCATGGACTCTTGAAAGCCTGATCCCACCTAGACGAAGCACTCTGATGGGAATCATGTGTTCTAACATCCGTTGCTCTGGTAGGTTCCCCAAGACTCTCACACTGGTCTTAGCCCTGGAAGCTAGTAGGGCTTCCCCTCTTGATGTAACCTGCCTTGGCCAACAGTAAAAAGCCCTAGGGAAATTTCCAGACCTCCTCAGACCCACAGACTCAGAACCTGAGGGAGTGGAAGCATCCTGGTGATTCTGGTGTACGGCCAGATTTGGGAGTCTCTGAACTAGTGCCCAGGCCAGGCTCTGCAGAGACTCTCAGGTGGATAGCTTCCTGTGCAGCCTGTTTGATCCCTCCAGGGTCCCTTAACTCCCTAGCAGGTAGTTACCATTCCTTCACTCAATTCACCAAGTTCACTAAATACCTACTTACCACAAGGCATCACCTGAGGGATGCTGAGATGCATATAACACTGTGCCCTGGAGGATGCCCAACCAACACACAGAAAATGAATCAACTAGCAGAGACTGAAATAATAGGGCAAGAAGGCAAACCACATCAGAAGGAAGTGCATGGCTAGCTCCTACTGGAGAGGAAGGGGCTCTCATTTTCAGCCTGAGAGCCTGGATAAGTCATGCCAAAATGGTGAGACTGTGTTTGGGCAGGGTTTGTCTTTCTGTCTAGGGCAGAAAGAGGAGATAGGGCTAGCACTTCAAGGAGACAGAATGACGATATCAGGGAAGACAGTAGGCCGACAGGTGGCTGAACGAAGAAAAGTCAAGGTGAGTAAGCAGCTAGGAGATGAGGCTGGAAGGTAAGTCTGGAGCCAGATTGTAGGGGTCCTTGAACTACAGGCTGGGCAGTCTAAACCTCTCCCAGTTCCTAGAGGGTTTTTGTTTTCCTGTTCCTTCACTAGCTAATGTTCCTATTTATTCTTCTCCATACATCTAGAAGTACAAAGCTAAGCAGTTCTTAAATCTACACACGAAAATAATTTAAGCATTCTTTCCCCTGCAGGCGCTCAAAGGAAAGTTTACCAGGTCTCCTCCTGAGTGTCCCCCTTCCCCATGGTTCTGCCCTATCCCAAAGTCTCTGCTAGTGGGATATGACTGGAGTTAGCTCAACTAGTAAAAAGGCTGAAAGTCACTTTTCAGCATGCTTACTTGGTTACTCACCTGACAAATGAGGGCAGAATCCACACTTACAAAAGGCAAGTGACAACCTGGCTTTGGCTAAAAATCAAGCCACAGAGAACTTCTGCTCCAGTCCCAAAGGCCTTGTGTATCCTGGCTCAGCACTTTAAAGTAGGGGAGAGGTTGAGGTCACAAGAGCAGGGAGTCAAGGACTCTGGTTGCCTCATTCTGGTGTCCAACCTTATCCTCCCCAACCTGCAGACTGAGTTCCCTGGGGCCTGGGCCCAGTAAAGCATCAAAATGGCCAACCCATGGCTAGAACTAGAAAAGTTTACCTCAGAAACTGGGCGATTCGGGCCATGATTGCCCCGGCCCCAGGCTGCAGCACATTTCCTGTGGACAATAAACTTTCATTCAGCACCAGGTGGTGGTATTCTGTGCACTAAGGTATAGCTGTGAAAACCAGAGATGAGGCATTCCAGATCTTTCTTTGGGACACTAGCCCTTGGCAGGCTCACTTGCAGCTCTGGAACATCAGGGTTTGGGGCAGGGAGAGCCAGCCATACAACAGCTTGTCCTGGTCATCCACCAGCTCCTGTCGCTAAGCGTCCCATGCTCACTTGCCCACGTACCCAGCTTTTCCAAATCAGCACAGATGGGCAGGTTGCCTGCCCTTAAAAGTGAAATGGGAGTTTCTGAAAATGCACATCTCCCCAGGTATCCTCCTCTGAGCCCTGTTGTCACCCCAGAGAGGTGGAACAGTGATTGCTGACCTAGGGGTGGCATCCGCTGGATAAGACTCTTGCCATATCATGTTTAGTATTTCAAGGTGAGGGGTGGGATAGACTGAAGGTTGTGGGGAAAAGAAAGATCAGATTTTTACTGTGTCTATGTAGAAAAGGAAGACATAAGAAACTCCATGTTGATCTGTACTAAGAAACATTGTTTCTGCTTTGAGAAGCTGTTAATCTGTAACTTTAGCCCCAACCCTGTGCTCACAGAAACATGTGCTGTACTGAATCAATGTTTAAGGGATTTAGGACTGTGCAGGATATGTCTTGTTAACAATGTGTTTGCAGACAGTATGCTTGGTAAAAGTCATAGCCATTCTCCATTCTCTATTAACCAGGGACACGATGCACTGTGGAAAGCCGCAGGGACCTCTGCCCAAGAAAGTCTGGGTATTGTCTAAGATTTCCCCCCACTGAGACAGCTGGAGATACTGCTTCGTGGCCATATCCCGTGGGAAGGAAAAGACCTTACCATTCCCCAGCCTGACACCCGTAAAGGGTCTGTGCTGAGGAAGATTAGTAAAAGAGGAAGGCCTCTGTTTCCCGCACGTCCCTAGGAAGGGAATGTCTGTAAAGCCGACTATTGGTTCTATTCTGAAATAGGAGAAAACCACCCTGTGGATGGAGGCGAAATATGCTGGCAGCAATACTGCTGTTACTCTTTGCTACACTGAGATATTTGGGTAAAGAGAAACATAAATCTAGCCTACTATGCACATCCGGGCATAGTACCTTCCCTTGAACTTATTTATGATGCAGATTCCTTTACTCACATGTTTTCCTGCTGACCTTCTCCCCACCACCCTGTTCACCCTGTTCTCCTGCCTAAGAGGTCCTGCCCCTCCACACCTGTGGGTATTTCTCCCAAGGCGGAGACGACTGAGAAAATAAGACACAGAGACAAAGTACAGAGGAAGAAAAGTGGGCCCAGGGGACCGATGCTCAGCAATTGAGGACCTGCACTGGCACCGGTCTCTGAGTTCCCTCAGTATTTATTGATCACTCTCTCTACTATCTTGACGAGGGGGATGTGGCAGGACTACAGGGTAATGGTGGGGAGGAAAACATATGAGCAAAGGACTCTGTGTCATAAATAAGTTTAAGGAAAGGTGCTGTGCCTGGATATGCACGTCGGCCAGATTTATGTTTGACTTTACACAAACATCTCAGTGCAGAAAAGAGCAGTATTGCCGCCAGCATGTCTCACCTCCAGCCATAAGGTGGTTTTCTCCAAACTCAGTAAATAGAATGTATGGTTGGGTTTTACACAGAGACATTCCATTCCCAGGGACAAGCAGGAGACAGATGCTTTCCTATTATCTCAACTGCAAAGAGGCCTTCCTCTTTTACTAATCCTCCTCAGCACAGACCCTTTATGGGTGTTGGGCTGGGGGACTGTAAGGTCTTTCCCTTCCCACGAGGCCATATCTCAGACTATCTCAGTTGGGGGAAACCTGGACAATATCCAGTCTTTCTTGGGCAGAGGTCCCTGTGGCCTTCGGCAGTGCATTGTGTACCTGGTTAATAGAGAATGGAGAATGGCGATGACTTTTATACTGCCTGCAAACACATTGTTAACAAGGCACATCCTGCACAGCCCTAAATCCATTAAACCTTAAGTCAATACAGCACGTTTCTGTGAGGACAGGGTTGGGCTACAGATTAAGGCTACAGATGAACAGCATCTCAAAGCAGAATTTTTCTTAGTACAGATCAAAATGGAGTTTCTTATGTCTTCTTTTTCTACACAGACACAGTAACAGTCTGATCTCTCTTCCTTTCCCCCACACTGCCGGACTCCCCTTGCCGAGATAGTGAAAATAGTAATCAATAAATACCGAGAGAACTCGGAGACCAGTGCTGGTGCAGGTCTTCGCATGCCTAGTGTCCCGGCCTCCTGGGCCCACTGTTATTTCTCTATACTTTGTCTATGTGTCTTATTTCTTTTCTCAGTCTCTCGTCCCATCTGACGAGAAATACCCACAGGTGTGGAGGGGCAGGCCCCCTTCAAAGGTCAAGGCCATGGAGGTTCCCCCAGTGAAAACTCGGGGTGGGGAGGTGAGGAGAGCTCTGGACGAACAGAAAAACGGGAAGGTCCCAGCACAGGGCCTGGGTGGTGCGCTCACCGACACAGATGTCCCCCAGCTCTTCCGGCCTCAGATTCACGTCCTTGAGAACCGCGGTCATGACGGCCGAGAGAAGCTCGTCGGGGGTGGTGTCCTGCAGCAGGAAGAGGAGCCGCGGTGACCCCCAGTGCCCCCTGCTCACCCCAGGGAGACAAAGCGACCACAGCTGGATGCGGAGCTGCCTCCGGCGTCCAGGGTAACCAAACATACGAACCGGACCCCAGCCCGCGCTGGCGTCTTCCCACACTCGGCACCCAGACCCTCCGGCCTCACCTTGAAGCCGCCGCGGCCTGCCCGGCAGATGGCCGTGCGCCGCCCGTGCACCACCACCACGTCCGCGGCCGAGGCCTGCGGGGCGCCGCTCAGGCAAGGCGCAGCCTGCGGCATCCAGCCGGAATCCGGCCGGCCTGTCAGGTGGCCCAGCACTACCTGCAGCCTCTGCATTGCGCAGCTCAACCCTACAAACCAGCCACCAGTCGCGGAACTGACCGCCGGAGTTAACAGACAGCCGTCCGCGCACGCGCAGAACCACATCTCAGCCTCCAAGGCCTCAACTCCGCCCACAGCCCTGAGAAGGGACGCGAGCGCCCCTCCAAAAGTCCCGCCCACCTCCCGCCACAGCCAACCACAAGGTGAGTCGGCCTGGGAACCTGCCCCTCCCCGCCACCGCCTACCGAACCCTCTATAGGAGGGCCCACAGTCACCGCCCAGCCGAGCTTTCCACTCAATGCCCCGCCTACCTTAGCCTACCGCAGCCAACCAAAAGGTGGATCTTTACGAATCCCCGCCCAGAAATGCAGAGCGGAAGCCTTTCCACCTTTTGTAGCCAAACCCGAGACCCGACCCCCAAACCCATGTCTCCTGCCCGCAGCTAAACGGAAGGCTGGAGCGCCAGGACCGCTTTCCGCTTGCGAGATGGAGATGGAAGCCGGGGCTCTAATTCCTCTACCCACTTCCTAGTCGGCTCTGCTATCCCTCCGGTCCCAGTACCCGAGCTGGGGAACCTAAATACTTCCGAGACGCCCGAGTCCTACTCCGACGTGGGTGGGCTTTCCCATTCTTTCGAGAAGACAGGGAATTTGGGCTTCCGGACTGGCCGGGAGAACAGATTTTACAGAGGTGCCGGGGTGTGACAAGCTCTCTAACTGGAGAATGAATGTTTCACACTTTTACCAGTTTTACACCCAATTGGAATGATTTTATTAGTGCCCATTTCCCGTGCTAGGCTGGGGGCTCCACTAAGGCAGAGAGCCTGGACAGGCTTGACACTTAGTAGATGATCAATAAGTACCTGTTGAATGAGTAAATGAATGAACCAGGGCTCCCTAGGTCAGGACTGTGTCCCTAAACCTAAAGAGCAAGGCCACGTGCCCCCTTGACTCCCAATAGCAGGGCCATGTCTTTACCTGAGACCCTGGAGAGTAGCGCTGGGCTTCCCACAGACACCGAAGGACAGGGTGCCTTGTGGTCCCCAACCTAGTGTCATGACGTCCCCAACCATTTTGATGGCAGGGTCACGGCATGCCTCAGGCTCCAGAAGACAGCTGTCTCTTTCCCACTCCCACCTGGGGAGCACAGCAGGGGTCTTCCCTTACCCCTACTGGCAGGATTGCGTGTTCCCCAGAGGCAGTGGAGGGCAGAGCTGGTGCCTTCCCACTTGTCCCCTCCTCGCCATCCTCTAGGGCAGGACCGTATGAACCCCTCAGATTCCCCAGTGGAAGAATTGTGGCTCCACCAGATCCCAAAAAGCAAGGCCCGTTTCCTACAACCTCTGAAGGAGGGTCGTTCTCACTCCGCCGCCTACTTACTACTACCATCATCAGACCCTCGAGGGCAGTGCTGTGGACCTCTCCAGATCTCAAAAGGCATATTCCTACTTCTCACGCTCCCACATCCCCCGCCTCCAGACCTCGAGGGTAGAGGTGGGCGCCCCCGCCTCCGCACTTTTGCGCGGGGCTCCGGATTGTAGGGCAGGGCGGCGCTTCTCGGAAAGCGAAAGCCGGCGGGGCGGGGCGGGGCGGGGCGGGTGTCGTAGGAGAAAGAGGAAGCGCTGGCAGACAATGCGACCCGACCGCGCCGAGGCTCCAGGACAGCCCGCCATGGCTGCAGGAGGTCCCGGCACTGAGCCTGCGGCCCCGGTCTCCTCCACATCCTCCCTTCCCCTGGCTGCTCTCAACATGCGAGTGCGGCGCCGCCTATCTCTGTTCTTGAACGTGCGGACACAGGTGGCGGCCGACTGGACCGCGCTGGCGGAGGAGATGGACTTTGAGTACTTGGAGATCCGGCAACTGGAGACGCACGCCGACCCCACTGGCAGGCTGCTGGACGCCTGGCAGGGACGCCCTGGCGCCTCGGTAGGCCGACTGCTGGAGCTGCTTACCAAGCTGGGCCGCGACGACGTGCTGCTGGAGCTGGGACCCAGCATTGGTGAGGACGTCCCCTTCCTGGCCTCGTACCTGGGGGGTGAGGAGGCTGACTTTCCGCGGCCTCAGCATCCTGTCTCCCATGGAGAGACCCCATTTCCTGCCTCGGGGGCGGGAGAAGCCTGCAGAGGGAGAACCATGCGGGTCCCGTTCCTTCTTAATAACCGGGACTGGTTATTAAGAAGGACTGGAGAAAGGTCCGGAGAGGCGAGATGGAAAGAAAGCAGCTTAGGCAGAGGCTTTCAGGTAGGACCAGGAGTCAGAATCAGGCTTCTGTGGGGGCATCTGGGCTGTTTCAAGTAGAGCAACAGGACAGGTGGGGCGACTGACAGTGGACTGTCTTAGAAATCTCAGATCCTGGGGAAATGCAGCCCTTCTTTCTACTCAGTGGCACTTACATAATATACATGCATAGGCGTTGGGTACAGCTGCCCACAGACAGGCACACCTTCTGGGTTGGAATCACTGCCCTCACTGCACCATAACCAGTGGGTCTCCTGAGCCTTTCTGGCATGCCCAGCGCCTTGCTCACATCTGCCCTGGATCCTAGAAGAAGCAGACCTACCTTGGTACCATTCTCAGGATCCCTAGGAAGGGACAGAGATACAAACCTGACTTTGATGGCCTTCCAGAAAGCCAGAACACCACTGACATCCCTTTGGGTCAGTGAGAGCCAGTGGGAGCTCAACTTCTTAGAGCTGTTGAACTGCTCATGGCACCAGTGAGCTGGGGAAGCCCTCTAGAACAACCCAGCCAGAGGAGGTAGGACAGCTCCTGGATCCTGACTGCGGGTAAAGAGGTGGGCACTCCCAGGGAAACTGCTTTACCCTGTCTCTTCCCCACAGAGGAAGATTGCCAAAAGTATATCTTGAAGCAGCAGCAGGAGGAGGCTGAGAAGCCTTTACAGGTGGCCGCTGTAGACAGCAGTGTCCCACGGACAGCAGAACTGGCGGGCATCACCACACTTGACGACCCCCTGGGTAAGGGTCCAATACTGTTCCCATGGGACAGGTGGAATAGGACACTGTGGCGTTAAGAGCATGGGTGTTGGAAGCAGATGGGCAGTGGGACCTTGAGCAAGTCACTTAATCTTTCTGAGCCTCAGTTTCCTCACCTGAGAAATGGAGATAATAGTCTTACATCTGGATTGCTGTGAGATGCTCATGAAACAATGTCTATCTCGTGGTTAATCCAGAGCTTAGCCCCTGAGGTATTCATCTTTCCTCTCCCAGGAAGGGCACTTTCTCTGAGGAGTATCATCTTGGGAAGGGTACAGGGCCCAGGGTTGCCTAGGCAGGGGACTCTTGGCTGGACCCCTCCCAAGACTTCCCATGGAGCTCTGACCACCACCCTTGTGCTGTGCACCCAGGGCATATGCCTGAGCGTTTCGATGCCTTCATCTGCTATTGCCCCAGCGACATCCAGTTTGTGCAGGAGATGATCCGGCAACTGGAACAGACAAACTATCGACTGAAGTTGTGTGTGTCTGACCGTGATGTCCTGCCTGGCACCTGTGTCTGGTCCATTGCTAGTGAACTCATCGAAAAGAGGTTGGCTAGAAGGCCGTGGGGTGGGTGGGTGGATGCATGAAGCCCTGCCCTGGGGTCCAGATACTGGGCATCTCTTCCTAGCTGTGCACTGTCCAGCCTGGGCACAGTGGGCTATTCCCGAAGCTATTCCCAGGGGATATGCTGGACTAAGTTGCCACGGGACCTGCAGCCCGCCCACTCTTCCCTAGGTGCCGCCGGATGGTGGTGGTTGTCTCTGATGATTACCTGCAGAGCAAGGAATGTGACTTCCAGACCAAATTTGCACTCAGCCTCTCTCCAGGTAAGCTCAACCCTGCTCTGGCAAGATAATGAGGGAATGTGTAGGTGGGGCCTCTGGATTGTCAGCCTTCCCTCCCCAAGGGCTGTGGATGCAGTACCAAAGAACCGCTGAAGATCTCTGCACACCTGAGCATGTGTACATGTGTGTGCCTTTTTGTGTGAGTGAATGTGTGCCAGGGTGCTTAGATGGGGGATGGCTGTTGTTAACCCCTGTGTTGAAGACTGGGCTTGTCCCACCATGGGGCAAGGGCCTGATGCCAGCATGGCACCCCTTGGCTTGCAGGTGCCCATCAGAAGCGACTGATCCCCATCAAGTACAAGGCAATGAAGAAAGAGTTCCCCAGCATCCTGAGGTTCATCACTGTCTGCGATTACACCAACCCCTGCACCAAATCTTGGTTCTGGACTCGCCTTGCCAAGGCCTTGTCCCTGCCCTGAAGACTGTTCTGAGGCCCTGGGTGTGCGTGTATCTGTCTGCCTGTCCATGTACTTCTGCCCTGCCTCCTCCTTTGGTTATTAGGAGGAATCTGTGCTCTACTTGCCTCTCAATTCCTGGAGAGGCCAACTTCACAGACACATCTGCAGCAGCTGGACATCACATTTCATGTTCTGCATGGAACCAGTGGCTGTGAGTGGCATGTCCACTTGCTGGATTATCAGCCAGGACAGTATAGAACAGGACCAGCTGGGGCTAGGATAAGGACCAGCAGAGCCAGCTCTGCTCTGAGCCATTCATACATCTTCAGCTTCAGTTTCCTCACTTGAGGAGTAGGATGGGGAGAACAGAGAGTAGCTATGTTTGAATCCCTGTAGGGAAAGGTGAAGCATAGCTCCGGGTCTCCTGGGGGAGGGCAGTCTTGGTTGCGGGAGAGCTGGCTGTTGCTGGACTACATGTTGGCCACTGCTGTGACCACGACACTGCTGAGGCAGCTTCTTCCACAATGATGCCTACTGATGCTTCAGTGCCTCTCTGCACACCTCCCATTCCACTTCCCCACAGGGCAGGTGGGGAAGCAGGTTGGCCCAGCACAAGGAGATCCCACCTTGAGCCTTATTTCTTAATGGGCCCACCTCTCATCTGCATCTTTGACACCTCCCAGCTTCTGCCCAACCTTCAGCAGTGATGAGTCCCCAAGAGACTTGCCTGAGCAGCTTGAGCTGCTTTTCATTTCCGCCTGTCAGGATGCCTGTGGTCATGCTCTCAGCTCCACCTGGCATGAGAAGGGATCCTGGCCTCTGGCATATTCATCAAGTATGAGTTCTGGGGATGAGTCACTGTAATGATGTGAGCAGGGAGCCTTCCTCCCTGGGCCACCCTCTGAGAGCTTTCCCACCAACTTTGTACCTTGATTGCCTTACAAAGTTATTTGTTTACAAACAGCGACCATATAAGAGCCTCCTGCCCCAAAGCTTGTGGGCACATGGGCGCATACAAACTCACACACAGACACACACATATGTACAGATGTGCACTCTCACACACACAGGCAGCTGCATACAAACGTTTCTCTAGGTACAGCTCCCAGGAACAGCTAGGTGGGAAAGTCCCATCATTGAGGGAGCCTAACCATGTCCCTGAACAAAAATTGGGCACTCTTGTATTCCTTTTCTCTTGTGTCCCTACTCATTGAAACCAAACTCTGGAAAGGACCCAGTGAACTGGTATTTATACCTCTAATGAAGCACAGAGAGAGGAGAGCTGCGTAAACTCACACAACAATGAACTACAGACATAGCTGTTCTCTCCCTCCTTCCCAGAGTGATTTGTACGTTACTCTCAAGCTGTCCTTTGGGGACAAGGTGTCACGGTCTTAAGTGTCTGTGCCCCAGGGCAGACCTTAGGACCCTAAATCCAATAGAAAATGCATCTCTTTGCTCCACTTTCAGCCAGGCTGGAGCAAGGTGTCTTTTCTCAGGATCTTGGGAGGGAATGGAGGCCCCTCTATGTATGATCTTGTTGAGGTGTTTAGCTGCCATGCACCTGTCCCCCTTTAATATTGGGAATTTTAGAGCAATCTCAAGAAGCATCTTCTACATATTTTGTATGCATTATAATAATTTCAAAGATATCTGAGAAAAGCCTATATTTGCCATTCTTCTGTATCCTGGAATACATCCTGCATCCTGAGTTTATCATAATAAAGAATATTCTACCTTGGAAACTTTTGTGTGTTGAGCAGAAGAGGTTTGGAAGCAGTAATGTGGGTAAGAGAAGCTGGTCCACTGGGTGGGTTCCAGTGGATTTGGCAGGGGCTTCCTGAAAGCTGGACCCCCTCCTCATAGGTTCAGTCCTCAGCAGGGCTGCAGGCAGAACCAGGAATACTGATCTCAGCTAAAGACACTCAGAAGACTGCCCTCCTCCGGCCATGTTCAATCTTTTCTGGGTTGTGCCATGCTCCTGGGCCCTGGCCCAGTCTTTGAGTAGGGGCTAATCTATGCTCCAAAGAGTCTGGAGGACCCCCCAACTCTAGTCACTGAGCACTGCACTGTTATTCCTATTAATCTTCTTTGGGCACATCTATTTTTAAAGGTACTGATCTATTTTTAAAGCAAATGTATTGCTTTTTCACTGTTTAAGAAAATTTGGAAAATACAAAGAAAAAAACTCATAATAATCCCAGAGAGAACTCTAGTGACATTTTAGAGTGCTCAGACATTGTCAGTGACAGTAGCTTTTGTCTCAGTGGTCTATCTGCTGCCATGTCCTGGCTCTTGAGCCACTTGGATGCTGGAGCCTCCCCAGCCTTGCCCCTATGCCCTCAGGTACTCCTGGGAAGGCCCTGTGTACTCAGAGAACTCCTGAGGCCGAACCTTTCTCTCCAGCATCCCCTGGGAAGCAGAGCCACAGTGTGGCCCTGGCGGTGCCCCCAGGGTCTGCCATGTGCTGCCTATGGCTGGGGAGACAGTCCTGGGCCGGTCCCCTCTTGGGAAAAGCCTCTCTTCTCTCAGGCCAGGCTGTTGACCCAAATGTGCGCTCCCCACCCCTATCTGACTCTCACACTCCTCACACCTGCCTGTCTCCAGTGCCTTCCTTCCCATTAGCTGGGTTCCCAAATGTGAATAAAGCTTCCTCTTCTCATTTTCAGTTTTAGTCCTCTAGGAGCATTCAAAAGAGAAACTTTCCTTTTTCAATAAGGAAAATTTACTGCTGAAATTATCAAAGGCAAAGCAGGAAACTTTGGAGGGCAGCAGCATAGTTGTAATTCAAAACTACGATTCTGCATGACGATGGACATGGATTTCGCCACAAGTTAATGACCAGGGAGAGAATTGGAGAGAGGGATTTCCTCTAGATGAGATAAGACTTGGGTCATAAAGATCAAATGCACTAATATAGTATGACTTTGTTGGTTGCTGGTTCAAACTGACCAATTGTAAAAAGACAATACTGGGTCATATATCTGATAAGGGGTTAATATCTGGAATGTATTAAAAAAAAACTCTTACAACTCAACAACAAAAGAAACAAACAACCTAACTCAAAAATGGGCTAAAGACTTAGACAGACGTTTCTCCAAAGAAGATATACAAATGAGGAACGGGTGTGGTGGCTCACATCTGTGATCTCAGCACTTTGGGAGACTGAGGTGGGTGGATTGCTTGAGCCTAGGAGTTGGAGACCAGCCTGGGCTACATGGCAAAACCCTGTCTCTACAAAAAATACAAAAATTAGCCAGGCGTAGTGGCATGCACCTGTAGTCCCAGCCACTCGGGAGGCTGAGGTGGGAAGATCGCCTAGGAGACGAAGGTTGCCACGAGCCAAGATTGCGCCACTGCACTCTAGCTTGGGCAACAGAGCGAGACCCTGTCTAAAAAAAAAAAAAAAAAAAAGAAACAAACAAAAAGAAAAAAATATACAAGTGGCCAATAAGCACATAAAAATATGTTCAATATCATTAATTAGGGAAAGCAAATCAGAACCACCATGAGATAGATACCACTTCATACCCATTAGAATGGCTACTATAAAAAAAAATATATATATATATTTATATCTTTATATATACACCAAGCATTGCTGAAGATGTGGAGAAATTGGAACCTTCGTACACTTTTGATGGGAATATAAAATGGTATAGCTGCTATAGTAAACAGTATGGCAATTCCTCATAAAATTACAAACAGAATTACCATATGATCCAGTGATTCCACTTGGGAGTATATACCCCAAAGAATTGAAAGCAGGGTCTTGAAGACATGTTTGTACACCCATGTTTGTAGCAGCATTATTCACAATAGACAAAAGGTGTAACCAAGCCAACATCTATCAACAAATAAATGGGTAAATGAAATGTGGTATATATGTACAACAGAATTTTACTTAGCCTTAAAAATGAAAGACATTCTGATATATGCTGCAATGTCGCATAATAACGCTAAGTGAAATAAGACAGGCTGGGCACAGTGGCTCATGCCTACAATCCCAGCACTTTGCGAGGCTGAGGCGGGTGGATCATTTGAGGTCAGGAGTTCAAGACCAGCCTGGCACACATGGTGAAACCCTGTCTCTACAAAAAATACAAAATTTTGCCAGGCATGGTGGTGCATTCCTGTAATCCCAGCTACTTGGGAGGCTGAGGCAGGAGAATCACTTGAACCCAGGAGGCTGAGAACCCAGGAGCTGAGATCATGCCACTGCACTAATAGAGCAAGACTCTGTCTCAAAAAAAAAAAAAAAAAAAAAAAATTCACACAGCAGAACACTGGGCGGGTAAGGGTGGAAGATGAGGGACCGCACCATCAATTTAGGGGAACATTGTCCCCACTGGCTATTTGCCAGATGATACAGAATGTTTTAAATGCCCTTGGGGATGTCTGGTTCTGAGACAATATAGAGTAAAAACACTTCTGCTTATTCCCTCTGCTAAGTACAGGCAAAACACCCTGGACATTATATAAAACACAAATATAAGGAGACTCTGAAGCGTTGAAAGAAGAAGATAGAATGGTTAGGGACCTCAGGACCTGTGGAATCACATGGCACTGGCCTAGGGTTTTGTTTTTGCCTATGCCTAATAGATCTCAAATTGAGTATGGAGAAGGCAGAAAACTATAAACTAATGAGTGCAGGTAAAGGAAAAAAAAAAAAAAAGGAAAACCTGCACTTACTAGCCAAAGGACCAGAAAGGGACAGTCTTGCAAGAAAGAAAATTTGTACAAAATAACCACTCCAGCTAAACCATAGAAAAAATTGTAGTATTACCTACACCCTGCCAGTAAAGACCAAATGGGGAACCTAAACTTCCACTCCCACCCACTTGGGTGTCAGAGGGAGTCTAGCACAGAGTCAACACTTTCACCACTGCCCAGCAGTAATGTCCTCTATCATGTCAGTGGAGGCCAGATGGGGAGTAGTAACAAGGCATCCTTCTCCCTCCCAGCCAAGGCTGTATCAGGGGAGGCTTAGTGGGCAGCCTGAACTCTCATCCTGACCCAGCAGTAACTAGGCACTCTCTCCCTTGTTCTCCCTCACCTCTACCCTGGGATGTCAATAGAGTAACCTGCACTTCTACCTCCACCAGACAGCATTGTTTTGATGTCAAAGAAGGCTAACTAAAACAGAAGATCTAAAAGAGATCCAGCCTCATAACATAGCATCCAAAATGTCCAAGGCTGAAAATCAGTCAACATACCAAGAACCAGGAAAATCTCAACTTAAGCAAGAAAAGACAATCAACAGATGCTAACACCAAAATGACACAGATGTTAAAATTTTCTGAAAAGAACTTTAAAGCAGCCAGTGTAAAAATGCTTCAATAAGTAATTGTAAACATCCTTGAAACAAATTTTTTTAAAGTCTCAGAAAAGAAATAGAAGATATAAACAATTAAATTGAAACGTTAGCACTGAAAAAAAAAAAAAGAAAAAACTTACTGGATGGGTTCTGTTGTAAGATGTCGATAGCAAAGAATCAGTGAACTTGAAGACAAACCAATAGGAACCACCCAATCTGAACAAAAGAGAGAAAATAGGCTGGAAAAAAATTAAGTCTCAGTAATTTGTGGGACAATAAAAAAAGTCTAACATGTATGTCATCAGAGTCCCAAAAGGAGAGGAGAAATAATTTGGAGCTAAAAAAGTATTAAAATAAATATGGTTGAAAATTTGCCCAATATGGCAAAAAAAAAACCACCACTAACAACAAAACCCATAAACCTATAGAGCCAAGAAGGTGAGCAAACCCCAACCATTATAAACCCCAAGAAATCCACACCAAGGTACCTCATAGTCTAACCTCTGAGAATTAAAGACAAAGAAACAAATATTGCAAGCAGCCAGAGAGAAATGATGCCTTACCAATAATGAAAAAATTTTTGAATGGCAGTAGATTTCTTCCATCGGAAGCCATAGAGGTCAGAAGACATTGGCACAACATTTTTCAAAGACTGAAAAAAAAACCTGTCAACTCAAAATTCTATATCCAGTGAAAATATTACTCAGGAATGAGGAGGAAATCAAGACATTCTCAGATGAAGAAAAACCATGAGAATTTGTCAACAGCAGGCCTACCCTAAAAGAATAGCTAAAGGAAGTTTTTGAAAAAGAAAGAAATACAAGAAAAAAAATCTTGGAATACTAAGAAAGAAAAACAAGAGAACCAGTAGAAAGATGTGTAAATTGAGTAAGCTTTCATTTTCTTGAATTGCCAAAATTATATCTGATGGTTTAAGCAAAAGATCAGTTTAGTGGTTACGTGCAGGATAGATTAAGGAAGTTGATAAGCATAGTGGTAATTTCTGCTTCAGGTAATTTCACAGACAAAAAAGAGAAATGTAATGACTACTGGCTAGGAGAAGAAACTCTGGGATCCCCACAATTTCCTCTTTCCTCAAAATATCTAACCCACCAGGTTACTTCCTCTCCTAAACACTCCATGCATTGTCTGATGTAGTTTTCAACTTATGTACAGGAAATATTTGCGACAGCTATAAATGAGGGAGAGTCAAGGCACTTAAACAAAGAAAGGCCTCTATATCTCACTGAAACTGATAAAACGTCAACACAAGTAGAACTGTGATAAGTTAACATATGTATAATGTTACACCTAGAGCACCTACTAAAAAATCTGTTCAAACAGTTACTCTCAAACACTATAAATAAATCAAAATGAAATTCTCATTTCATTTGGAAGTGCCCAAATTATAGAGCTGGAGAATAGATCAGTGGCTGCCAGTGTTTTGATTGGGTGAGGGAGGGAAGTGGGTGTGACTACAAAGAGGCAGAGCTTTAAGATGTTGCAGTACAGGCCGGGTGAGGGGGCTCACGCCTGTAATTCTAGCACTTTGGGAGGCCGAGGCAGGCAGATCACAGGGTCAGGAGATTGAGACCATCCTGCCCAACACGGTGAAATTCCGTTTCTACTAAAAGTACAAAAAATTAGCTGGGCATGGTGGCACACACTCGTAATCCCAGCTACTCGGGAGACTGAGGCAGGAGAATCGCTTGAACCCAGGAGGTGGAGGCTGCAGTGAGCCAAGATCGCGTCACCGCACTCCAGCCTGGGTGACAGAGCGAGACTCTGTCCCAAAAAAAAAAAAAAAAAAAGATGTTTCTTTTTTTCAGGTAGCTCTGTATCTTGATTTTGGTGGTGGTTACACAAATCTATATATGTGATAAAATGGCATAAGACTCTACACACGTTATACCAATGTCAAGTTCCTGGTTTTGATATTGTACTATAGTTATGTAAGATGTATTCATTGCGGGAAATTGTGCTGAGGATATAGGAACTTCCCTGTACTATTTTTGTAACTTCCTGTAAATCTACAATTATTTCAAAATAAAAAATTCAAACAATTTTTAATTTAATATAATTAATATAGTTTAATACTGTATTAACATTAAATTTTATTTAATTTATTAATTAATAAGTAAATATATAAGTAAATTTTTTTTTTTGAGATGGGGTCTCGCTCTGTTGCCTGGGCTGGAATGCAGCAGCATGATCACGGCTCACTGCAACTGCAACCTCTGCCTCCTGGGCTCAAGCAGTCCTCCCAGTTCAGCAACCTGAGTAGTTGGGATTACAGGTGCACACCACCACCACAGGCTACTTTTTTTTTTTTTTTTTTTTTTTTGCAGAGACAGGGTTTCACCATGTTACCCAGGCTGGTCTCAAACTCCAAACTCCTGGGCTCAGGTGATCCACCTGCCTCAGCCTCCCAAAGTGCTGCTGGGATTATAGGCATGAACCACTGTGCCCAGCCAGAAGTAAATTTATTAATATTGATACTGAAGCTTACTAATATTTAATAATAATATTTTATATTAATAATACATAATTAATGTTATTTAAATATTTTAATTAAACATATTTTAAAAGTAAAAACAAAAGCCCCTGGGTGCTTATGAAATGACCAAAGCTTAATTTTCCATCTTGTTTTTTAAAGGAAGAATATTTTTCATTATAAAAGTGATTGCTGATAACTATATGCATATGTAAAAGAATATATATTTTCAACCACAATTTCATTTTATGTTGAAAAAATTGACCAACTTGGCTTTTCAGGACCTACTTATTATATTGGTCCAGGTCAAAAGCAGCATATGAAGCTAAGCTAGGCATGGCTCTGTTCTCAAGAAACTTAAAACCCAGTGGAATAATTGAAGCACAAACACAGAAGATTTGAAGAACTCAAGAGTTAGACAACAGAGTCCTCTATAACAGATGCACTGGCTGGTTCCAAAAACAGTATGTCCTACAAGTCTTGCAGACAGGCCTCTGTGGGACAGAGGTCTTGAAAAGATGACATTTAGGGGCTTTGGAAGGTGGCAGAACTGGTATGTAGACACCAAGAGAGGAAGGAGATTCAAGCAGTAAGGAAATAATTTAAGCAGAAGGGGAAAGTGAGAGGCATATTTAGGAGCAGGGAGTAGACTGGTAGGACAAGACTCCAGGTTCAGTAGGAATGACTGGGGGCACTGGAACTCAGGCTGCAACAGGGAGCATCGATTGTGTCTGGTTAGGAGGGAATTGTTAAAACCAGAGTGTGGAGAAAATTAGTTTAGTGGTCGTATGCAAGATAGATTAAGGAAGTTGATAAGCACAGTAGTAGTTTCTGCTTCAGGCAGCTGCTCAAACAAAAATGAGAAATGAAGTGACTGCTGGACAGGAAAGAGAATCCGTAGTCTCCAGAATTTCCTCCTTCCTCAGATCAAATGACTCATTCCAGTGTTCCTTGTCCTAAACACTCATGCATTAATTCAACTTGCAATGACCTATCCCTGAGGTCATGACGGTGGGCCAAGGCCAAGGCCATATGAGGTAGGTCTCATGTGGCTCTGGTTCAACCAGATTCCTCTGGTTGCTTATCCATAAGTGAAGATGAATGTGTTTTAAAAACACCAAGTTCAGCAGCTTCAGGTGTTACCTCTTTCTAAAGCAGGGCTATCCAACAGAAAGATAATCTGAGCCACATATATAATTGAAAAATTTCTAGCAACCACATTAAAAAAGGTAGTAAGAAGCAGGCAAAATTAATTTTAATAACATTTTATTTAACCTAAGGATCTAAAACATATAGAATATATCTAAAATATCATTTACATAAAAATTATATTTCTAAAATATTATTTCAACATGTAATCAATATAAAAACTATTGATGATATTTTACATTGTTTTCACATTGAGTCTTAAAAAGGCACTGTGTATTTTACACTTACAGCCCACATCTCAATTTGGACTAGCCACATTTCAAGTGCTCAATCACCACATGTGGCTAGTGGCTACTATATATTGGATTGTGCTTCTAAAGAATGCTGCTACTCAAAGTGTGGTCCCTGGACCAGAAACATTGACACCATTTATTAGAAATAAAGACTCTCAGGCCCTACTCCAAACCTAATTCATCACGTTCTGTACTTTGATAGGAGCCCCAAGTGATTAATAAACATAGAAAGGTTGAGAAACATTGCCCCATGCACTTGGGAAGAGAGACCTAGGATAACAGTGTTTTTGGCTACCCACCATCAACATTCCATCTCCTCATTTAGATTCCATGCCATGATTTCCCTCCAGACACAGACCAAAACCAAAGAGTGCCTCTCTCTTTTTCTGAGCACTATGATTGGTTCAGGTATGTTACGTGACTTGACCAGACTCAGTGAGACACAATGATTCCTTTGGTAGCTCCGACTGTGATTGAATGTAAAAGGTTATAAATTCTGGAGCCACTTTGAAGAGTGACAGGAGCAGAGCCATCATGCTCCAAAGTGGCTCCAGAATTTATATTTGTGTATGAAGGTTTCCGTATAAAGCCTGTAAATAGAGAAAACCAGATACTGATGACATCATGTGAGCCCCTGCTTCAAGCCTTACTGCCAGAATTTTCAGATATGTGAGCCAGCAAATTCTCTGTTTAAAATAGTTTGGGTTGTGTGCTAGATATTATCTGTCTTCTCTTCCACATCTTCCCTTGTTTTCCACCAGGCTCTGTGCCCCAAGATAATGACCTTCAAGGATTACATCAACAGGTTCCCCTTGCCCACTGGTTTCCTGTTGGGCTTGGCCAATGGGAGGCACCAGTGGGAGATGAGAGAGCAGGAAGAGAACGAAGTAAGGGTATTTATTCCCTTGGCTCTCTTCTTGTGGGATTGCTGAGGGCTGATTATACCTCTCTACAAAAGGCTACAGCTACTTTCAGGCAGTCTTCTCTCTCTCCTACTTTCTCTGCTTCTAGTAGGCCTTAGTCCTCTTGCTCTGTCAGGCCTAGGAATGATAATGGCTCCTGGAGGTGGTTGGCCCTAGTGTACTGCACTATTCCATTTGGTTTTCCTATTCCTTGCCCATGACTGCATGGCTCTTTGCACCAGGTTTTGTGACCCAAGGTATTGACTGGCTCCCCTTGCCCACAGGTTTCCTCTTGGGCTTGGCCAATGGGAGGCATCAGTGGGAGATCAGAGAGCAGGAAGAGAATACTTCCTTTATTAAACTGTCCTCAAATTGTCCATTTTGAGTGTGCCATTTGTTTCCTGTTAGGACCTGACTGGCATAGTAATTGGTATCAGGAATAGCCTGGAGCCAAGTCCAGCTGAGTCCAACATAGATCAGCCAAATACAATCTGATCTGCAGACACTTGAACAAGAAGTAAATGCTTATTGTTATCTACCACTGATATTTTGTGGTTGTTTGTCACATAGCATCTTTGTGGCAATAACTAACCAACGCCCTTTGTATGGTCATGTGATTAAGTCATGAGCAATGGTATGTAAGAGGAAGTGATATATTCAACTCTTAGTTTGTGACCTCAACAGAAAGGTGTGTGCCTTTTATTTTTAAAACCTTCTCATCTCATGCTGCAGAAGTGTGGGTGTGGTGGTGGGAGCTGAAAGCTGCATGTTGAGGATGGCAGAAATGAGACGGGTAGAGCCTGGGTCCCTGATACTACAGAGTTGAACTATCGGTCAGGACTGCTTACACTCAGACTTTTATGTCAGAGTGATTTCCTTTTTTTTTTCTTTTAGGCAGGGTCCCACTCTGTCACCCAGGCTGGTGTGCAGTGGCGCAATCTCAGCTCACCGCAACCTCTGCCTCCCGGGTTCATGCGATTCTCCTGCCTCAGCTTCTCGAGTAGCTGGGATTACAGGTGCACACCACCACACCTGGCTAATTTTTGTATTTTTAGTAGAGACAGAGTTTCACCATGTTGGCCAGGCTGGTCTCAAACTCCTGAGCTCAAGCAGTCCATCCACTTCGGCCTCCCAAAGTGCTGGGATTATAGGCATGAGTCAAGGCACACAGCCAGAGTGAAATGGATTTCTATCTGGCCATTGTTACAGCAGGAATGCTGGCATCCTAATGAACTTTGGGGTTTCTGCCATGAGCAACCGAGACAAAATGGGCTTGCTGCAAGCCCGTCGCAGTGCTCCTGCAACCCCAGTCCCTCCATGTCCACGATAGTCTACTTCCTGTTCTGCTGTGGGTCCTGTCCACTTTGCTGTTGAACAGTGGGCCCATCCGTAGTCTGCCCTGAATCACTACTGTTCCTGTCACAAGGGTCCCCTTTCCTGCTCTACTGATAACTGTGTGGGTGTATCCAGCTTCATCGAAGGGCTGGCTGTAACTGGACAATTCATATGTCTGCTAATTTAAAGCACAAAAATCCTGTCCACTTTGCTGTTGAACAGTGGGCCCATCCGTAGTCTGCCCTGAATCACTACTGTTCCTGTCACAAGGGTCCCCTTTCCTGCTCTACTGATAACTGTGTGGGTGTATCCAGCTTCATCGAAGGGCTGGCTGTAACTGGACAATTCATATGTCTGCTAATTTAAAGCACAAAAATCATTAGAGTGGGTATGCACATTTATAACTCAGAGATATGAAGACAGTGTGGCTTGTTTTCTATAATTGAATCTTTTGCATGAACCCCTGCCCTGCTGGATGGGACGGGGAAAATTTAGCTTGCCAATTAATAATATTATCAGATTTTTTTGGTGTCTTTGTGGGTAACCTGATCACTCTTAGGCAAACGCTGTTTTTTAGGCCTCCTTCCCTTCTTTCTTCATCTTGCCAAGATGGTGTCTGGGAGTCTGGGAAAGAGAAGGCTCATGTGACCTTGTGGTGGAAAGAAAGGGTTGCCTTGGATCTCTGTGAGCAGGTCCTTGTACTGTCCTCTGGCTCCGCCATGGAGTGCCTGACCTGATTTTATTCCTGACTTGCTATGTGTCACCTGCTGAGATGCAGCGGGCCTCATATGGCCTTAGGAATGTGATGTCAGCATCCAGCACTGAAGTCTACAGTTCCAAACATTTTCTTTCAGTCACAAAGTCTCACCTCTGTAGGCTTTCATTCCAACTCTCTGTACAGGCCTCCACAATACTTCCCCATGCCTTCATGGGGCACAGGAAGCTCTTTTTCTATCTAGGATTAGTAGGCGTTAAGTTCTTGGGCAGGGCATTCTGTAGGACAGTTATATGTAATTCTATGTAAGGGGTCAATGTGGAACTTTATTACACTCATGCTCAACTAGACACTGCAGAGCTAATTGAATTAGCATTTACCTAAGAGAGATCAGGTGACCCATAATAGGAGGATAATGTCCTCACTGCCTGCTGGATGGGGTCCACTGCCATTCACCAGGAAAACAGCGTCAGTTCTAGGGGCCCAGGCCTCTTTGGACATTGGAAAATGATCTCCTGTTTAGGTAGATTGCTCACAGCTGTGCACACAGAGAATCGTTCATAAATATTGTGAATTACATTTGATAGAGACTAAGGGGCACTTTAGTTCCCATTTCCTGATGTCTTAAAAATTTCAATTCAAAGCTTACACAGGCAAAGCCCTCTCTAATTTGGTAGACCCTGAACCCTAATTCATTTGTTCAGGTTGGGTTCTAAAGGAAAACAAGGCAAAGAAAGCTCCACAATGCACTGGGAATCAAATAGAAAGCTTTTATTTCCGTAATCAGATTTTGCAATAATAAATTAGGCAGTGCCATGGGCAAGCAATGATGCAGCAGTGGTATGGTGTGAATGACATTACACAGATGTCTGTTTTTCCTGTTTTTCCTGAGTAAGCAGACCTGAGTCAAACCATTCAGCATTGTTGCCCAATCTCTGTCTCTGTAACGCTTTATTCTATTTCCATCAACCTATAATTACCGGCTATCCCTTATTCAACACTTAAAATAAGCCAGGCACTGTGCTAAGCATTTCCAGGAATTTCTGGAGCAAGTTTCTTAACCTTTCTGAGTTTTCTCATCTGTAAAACTGGCATAAAACCTCACAAGGCTATTTTACTGATTAAATGAGGTGTTTATATCCCTTAGTGTGTTGCCTAGCACTTAAATCTAATGGCTGCTCAGGGCTTTTTATCTGAATTCATGTTATGAAAGTAGGCATTATATTACATGCTGTCTGAATCTATTCAGATCCTGAGTTCAGAGAGTGGGGGATACCAAGTTATCTGAACATAAACATGAATATCCAGTTCCTGGGTTTGATAGTGATGGATACCTGTAGTTTTGAATGTTTTATAAATTACAGCTGCCCCTCAGAGATACTCCTGCCCAAGGTTGAGAGTTCACTAGCATATCTTTTTGCAAATTTTCCTAAGAAGGGGAGAAAATCAGCTCTTCATAAGTTTTCAGATTGTCATTATGCTGACAGGACTTAAGGTGGGCAAAAAACGAAAACCCCAGAAAAATGCTTTACTTCCTTTCTAGTCATAGGGTATTTCCACTCCTCACAGGGGACCTACAACCTAATCTGAAATACAGAATATTCACAAAGAGAGAAGACTATGGGTACATGGCACCATAGGCTAAGTACCCAGAAATGGTCTGAGGGAGGTGGTAAGCATATACAACTGCCCTCAGGGCTGGAACAATCTCAGAAAAAGCATTCCAAGGGGTGTGGGTGGAGCAGGGAGGGTGGGTCATCAGTTGAACTGGGCAAAGCAGGTAAGATCTGGACAGGTGGAGCCAAAGAAAAGTGGCATTCCTGGAAGGAGTAATAAGCTGAGCACAAGGGCTGAGGGAGGCACAATGAGACCAGGTGGGAATGGAGCATGTTGGAGTCTCCTCAGAGTGAAAGAGAGGAAGGGCTGGGGTGGGGGTGCCATAAACACTGGTATTTACATTTTGAAACATACTTAGAAAGAGCACATGAACATTTATGAATAGTTGAGCATGTGTGTACCCATCATCCAGGTTTAGAAATCGAATATGACCCATATCTACTAAGTCCTCCATGTGCCCTACCTGGGCTGTAGCCTTCTCCTTCCCCCTAGAGCTAATCACTAACTTGAATTTTTTTGTTGTCTCCTTGCAATAAGATTATTCAATTGTACTTTGATCTTTTTGTGAATGCAATCACACTCTATGAATTTTTCTGTTACTTTGTTTCTATCAGCATTGCTGTGTGTGTGTGTGTGTGTGTGCGTGTGCGTGTGTGTGTGTGTGTGTGTGTTGGGGGGTAGTTGTTTTGTTTTTCAGGCAGTCTCACTTTGTCACCCAGGCTGGAGTACTGTGACATGATCTTGGCTCACTGCAACCTCTGCCTCCTGGGTTCAAGTGATTTTCGTGTCTCAGCCTCCCTAGTAGCTGGAATTACAGGTGCCTGCCACCTCGCCTGGCTGATTTTTGTATTTTTAGTAGAGACGGAGTTTCACCATGTTGGCCAGGCTGGTCTTGAATTCCTGACCTCAGGTGATCCACCCACCTCAGCCTCCCAAAGTGCTGGGATTACAGGTGTGAGCCACTGCGCCTGGCCTGTTTTGGCACTCATCTATTTTATACAGCTGTAGGTAAATTCTGCTGCTGTATAATGTCCATTGTATGAATACTTTTACATTCTATTTGGGTGACTTCCTTTACTTAGCCATTACAAAATTTGCTGATGTAGGTATTCTAGTATATATTATTTGGAATACAAGTACAAAAGTTTATTTTGGTTGTATACCAGGAGTGGAATTGCTGGGTTGTAGGGGAGGCACAGGTTCCACTTTGCTAGGTAATACCAAGGTTTTTCAGGGACGTTGCATCAATTTTCATTCCAACTGTCAGAAGATGAGTTTCTGTTTTCCTCATTTTGGCCAACATTTAGTATTCTCCAGCTTTTTAGTTTTTACCTATTGGTGAAGGGTCAAGTGATATCACATTTTAGTTTTCGTTTGCATTTTTCTGATTAATGCAGCTGAAGTTTATGTTTATGGGCTCTCAAAATATTTTTGTGGAATCAATCTTGGAGAATTGCTTTCAGCAATTTAAGTCATGTTGTGTTCTTTGGTATTTCTCCTTATAAAGAGCTCAAAAAATACACAGAAAGCAAATGTGTATTGCACTTCCATGTACCTTCCAGGACTTATTCTATATATTTATGTACAGGTAGAAATTGAATTTATTTTACAAGTTGCTTGTTTACCTTAATATAGATCATCCTATTTCAGTATGTACAGTCCTTCCTTCCTTCCTTCTTTCCTTTCCTCCCTCCTTTCCTCCCTCCCCCTTTCTCTCTCTCTCTCTCTCTCTCTCTCTCTCCCCCCTCTCTTCTCTCTCTCTCTTTCTTTCTTTCTTTTTTGTTTTTTGAGACAGGTCTCACCCTGTTGTCCAGGCTGTACTGCAGTGGCATAATCACAGCTCACTGCAGCCGCAACCTCGTGATTCTCCCACCTCAGCCTCCCAAGTGTCTGGGACCACAGGTGCACACCACCATGCCCAGCTAACATTTATATTTTTTGTAGAGACGTGGTTTTGCCATGTTGCCCAGGCTGGTCTTGAATTCCTAGGCTCAGGCGATCTGCTTGCCTTGGCCTCCCAAAGTGCTAGGATTAAAGGCATGAGCCACTGCACCTGGCCTACTTCATTCTTCTAACTGTTGTATAATGTTTCATGGTATGGATGAGCCATAATTTTACCAGTCCACACTTTCTCAATTAAGTAATTTTTAAACAAGTAATATGGATTTATAATATCCAAAATATAAAAGAGGATATATCCCTCCCACTCCTTTTCCTCAACAAGTTATTGCCTTTGGCCTGGAGGCAGCCAAAATGGGCATTTGTGGTAGAAATTGGCTAGATGCTCACCAGTCCCATCTGTTTCTTCTTCCTGAGCACACAGAAGCCATTTCTTAGTTTCCTAGAGTTAGGTTGGAGTCAGATGACTTGGTCTGACCAATACAATATGGGAAGAGGTAATGGATACAGCTGAATCTTGGCCCACTTTGTGGTGTTCTCTTTCTCAACTGACTGGCTGGCTGAAGGCAGAGGATCCAGCAAAGACTCCAAGAAGGCCCCAGAAGATGGTGGTGCCACAAGATGGAGACAGCCAAAATATTTCATTCTCCTCTTGAAGGAGAGGGACCAGAGACATCTGCACTGGACTTTATGTGTGTTAGAAAAAAGCTTTTGGGTTAAGCCATCCAGATTTTCAGGTTGTTGCTTCAGCTAGCATCAATTACATTAACACAGAAAATGTCTTATGTGTCCTGAGATGTTCCACATAATACACACAAGCAATTACCAGTCCTCTATCAAAGAACACATAGGCTGTTTCTAAATTTTCTCTGTTACAATAATGCCACAATAAACATCCTAATTAATTGGGTTTTCAGATATATTAAACCTTCAAGAGTGTTTGAAATGTTGCAGGCACTTAGAAATCTGCTCCACCCCAGTCAGGTATTTCCCATCTTTTGCTCAGTTTAGCTTCAGCTCATCTAGTTGGCATGGTGCCAGCCTGGAAGAATCTGAAACTCCTTTCTGGCTCAGAATCCAGCTTGATGCTGAGACTGTACTTTCTTCATGGAGAGATTTTTTTTTTCCCTACAATAACATTTATACATAGGCATTTTTGCAGGTCTTGAGTGCCCATCACTTTAGACATTCATTTTCTGGGATTGCCAAGCTGTCAGTTTGTCACCAGGCTCCAGACTCCTAGCTCGCGTATGTCTCCTCTACTCTCACACTTCATCTGTTTAATCTACACCATGCCTGAATGCATGCCTCTGCAGGGAACTATTCTAGGCACAAAGTGAAAAGCTCACCTAAGGGGGTTTGGTTGTTATCGCCCTCCCATCACATTAAGTGTGACATGTGATAAGAGATAGATGGGAGGGAATAAATTCTAGCAGTCTATAATTGGTCCTGGTACTGACATGAAACTGCTAAGAAAATCAGCTCAGGTCAGAGGTATAAGGTTGTACTTTTCTTTATATTCGGGTTTCTCACATAGAGTACACATTAATTTTTAGACTTGAATCAAAGGAGCCTATAAAACTTGAATTGTTACAGCTATAATTCCCCACTTCAAGACATCACTAGTCTTGAAATCAGTCTTTTTTCCTCTATTCTGCAGGCACTAAAAGCAAAGCCCAGTGCAAATAAGTTGCTTAAGGGCAATAAAGTAAGAAGGAGAAGCATGAATATACTTTTGTTTCCTGTTTCTCAGTTCAGACAGTGAGTCTCAACTTTTGGGTTTATGCACAGCAGCAGATGCTGTCTATACTGGGCTCATAGCCTTTGAGCCTACTCTGGAGTTTGCTTTTAGAGAGTTCTAACACAAGAGGAGGACTGCCTATGTCTGCATGAGTGCATTCTCCAACCTTAGGAGCATGCTTTTCCAAGCACTGAGCTGGGTAGAGGTGCAGGAGTGTTAACACCCTAAAGAGGAAGAGAGTTGGTGGGATAATAGCTCAGCTTCCTTACCTCTTAGTGAGACAATTCTGAAATGTGTTCCATAGTTTCCCAGATGGCTCACAGCAGGATTAAGCCTGGTTGCCCACACAGTGACCCCTCATTAACACACCCTTAATGACTATCCTTCCTTTCCTTTCTTACTTCTCCACTTCTTCAAAACTGGAGTTGCCTCTTGGAGTCACCTACTAAACAAACTATTTGTACCCAAATCCTGGTCTCTGAGTCTGATGTTAGGGGAGCCCAAACTAAGACAAGGGCTCCTTTGAAAATGTAAGGAAAAATAAGGTCCCTCTCCTCAGGAAAATATGCCATACTTCCAAGAAACCTAGGTAGGATTTGGTGAAATTCTGATAAAAGGGCCACAGTTCCAGAATCATCCTACCTTCCCTCTTCCCCATCCCCTAAAGACTACTGACAGAGCTATATACAAAAAGCAGCAGCATAATATAATAGGAATAAAAGCATTTATTAAAAGTTTCAAAAGTGCCCCAAATCCCCACTGTACCCCGTTTAAAATACAATTGACTCTTGAAAAATGAGGACATTAGGGTTACCGACCACCTGCACAGTCAAAAATCCATATATAACTTTGGGTCCTCCAAAACTTAATTACTAATAGCCTACTGTTGATCGGAAGTCTTACTGATAACATAAACTAGATTAACACATATTTTGTAGTTACATGTATTATATACTGTATTCTTACAATAAAGCTACAGAAAAGAAAATTTTAAAAATCTAAGGAAGAGAAAATATATTTACTACTCATTAGGTGGACGTGGATCATCACAAAGGGCTTCTCATTGTCTTCGCATTGAGTAGACTGAGGACAAGGAGGAAAAGGAGTGGCTGGTTGGTCTTGCTGTCTTGGGGTAGCAGAAACAGAAGAAAATCCATGTATTATTACGAGTAGACCCCATAGTCCAAACCTGTGTTGTTCAAGGGTCAACTGTACTCACCACATGGCTGGCTTCCTAACTATTCTCTGTCACAGTATACTTGCCTTTTCCTACACGATTTGCTTAGTTGCTTACTGTTTTCTACGAGACTGTTCCCTGAAAACAGAAACTGAGTCTGCTTTGGTCACCACTTTATACTCAGTGTTTATGACAATACTCTCTTTCACATGGAAGGTACTCAACAGGCTGAGAATGAGGTTGAGGTTTGGATTCTGACCTCAAAGAGCTGCCAATTCCTTGCATATTAAAATCACAGAATCCCAACCTCTATCAGGCTACATGGAGAAAATCAAGGAGACAGGATAAATGAAATGAACAGATCTGCAGAGCTGGTTCTGGCTCAACTAATCCATCAAGCTATGCTTGTGGAAGAGGCAGAACAAAATCCATTGGTGACCCTGCCTGCCAAGAACATGGGCCAATTAACATCTCGAATTTTCACTGTTAGATTAGCAGCTCCTTTTCACTGGGGAAGGGGAAGAAAGGAGGAAGGTTGCCAAAATCTCTCCCTGAAGTATATCCTATTATATTTCTATACCTATTTTTTATATATTATATATATATATAATTTCTTTTTTGAGATGGAGTCTCACACTCTTTTGCTGAGGTTGGAGTGCAGTGGCATGATCTTGGCTCACTACAACCTCTGCCTCCTTGGTTCAAGCGATTCTCCTGCCTCAATCTCCTGAGTAGTTGGGATTACAGGTGCCAGCCACCATGCCTGGCTAATTTTTGTATTTTTAGTAGAGATGGGATTTTACCGTGTTGGCCAGGCTGGTTTCGAACTCCTGACCTCACGTGATTCACCTGCCTGGGCCTCCCAAAATGCTGGGATTACAGGTTTGAGCCACTGTGCCAGGGAGAAAAACAAAAAACAAAAAACAAAACTGAAGTATGTCCATGGGTCATACAGCTTAACAACCCCAAGTTAAGGATTTCTGATTTGTAGACCTTTCTATTGGTGCAAACTTTGAAGCTAATACCATCAGATTTAGCTCCTTTCTGATACATTTGATCCCATCCCTCTCCTCCCTGCAAAAAGAAAAAGGCAGAACATACGGTAAAGAAAGTGTCAGTAGTAATGGCTGAAACCACTTACAGCAAGGCCTGTGCTATGCTTTCTGGAACTGTGGCACCTTTGCTGGGCCTGGACTATTCTATCCTCTAAATGTGCATCTATTGAAATCATGTTAACTTTGCAAGGTCTGGTACAAACGCTTCCTTCTTCATGAAACATTCTCCAATCCTACCAACTAGGTGGAAACCCACTAGTAGCTTCTAGTTGACTGGTTTCATGGTCAGTTGGACCTCCCACAGCAGAGCTCACACAGAGCTTCCAGTGCTTGGAGGTGTTTTAGAACCAAACTAAGATCTACTTGCCCAGTGCAGTAACGCCAGATTGCCACACAGGTTTTGCTGCAGTAGACAGGCAGGACTCCCAGCAAGGAGAGGAGAATTGGTGTAGCTCAAGCTTAAGACCTAAACTTCCCCAGCCTGACCAACATGGTGAAACCCGCCTCTACTAAAAATACAAAAATTAGCCAGGCATGGTGGCAGGTGCCTGTAATCCCAGCTACTCAGGAGGCTGAGGCAGGAGAATCGCTTGAACCTGGGAGGCAGAGGTTGCAGTGAGCCGAGATAGTACCACTGCACTCTAGCTTGGGCGACAGACCGAGGTTTCGTCTCAAAAAAAAAAAAAAAAAAAAAGTCTGGGCGCGGTGGCTCACCCTTGTAATCTCAGCACTTTGAGAAGCCGAGGTGGGTGGATCACAGGGTCAGGAGTTCGAGACCAGCCTGGCCAATATGGTGAAACCCTGTCTCTACTAAAAATACAAAAATTAGCTGGGCGTGGTGGCACGCACCTGTAGTCCCAGCTACTGGGGAGGCTGAGGCAGGAGGATCACTTGAACATGGGATGTGGAGGTTGCAATGAGCCGAAATCATGCCACTGCACTCCAGCCTGTGCAACAGAGCGAGACTCCGTCTCCCACAAAAAAACAGAACAAAACAAAAAAAAACCCCTGAATTTCCAATGGCTTGCAGGAAAGGATTTTTTTTTTTTTTTTTTTTTTGGAGACGGAGTCTGGCTCTGTTGCCCAGTCTGGAGTGCAGTGGCACGATCAACGTTCACTGCAACTTCCGCTTCCTGGGTTCAAGCCATTCTCCTGCGTCAGCCTCCCGAATAGTCCCGCGCTGCCACGCCCGGCTAATTTTTTGTATTTTTTTAGTAGAGACGGGGTTTCACCATATTGGCCAGGCTGGTCTTGAACCCCTGACCTTGTGATCCACCCACCCCCCCCAACCCCGCCCCGACCCCCCGGCTTCTCAAAGTGCTGAGATTACAGGCGTGAGCCACTGCACCCAGCCTTTTTTTTCTTTTTTTTTTTAGACGGAGTCTCGGTCTGTCGGCTACTGGAGTGCAGTGGCATGCGGCATGCTCTCGGGTCACTGCAACCTCTGCCTCCCAGGTTCAAGCGATTCTCCTGCCTCAGTCTCCCTAGTAGCTGGGATTACAGGCGCGTACCACCATGCCTGGCTAATTTTTGTATTTTAGTAGAGACGGGGTTTCACCATGTTGGTCAGGATGGTCTCGAACTCCTGACCTCAGGTGATCCGCCCGCCTCGGCCTCCCAAAGTGCTGGGATGAGCCACTGCACCCGGCCTAAGGTCTCTTCCTTAATAACTGCCATTGGACTGAAATGCGTCCAACCTAGAACAGTTTCGCACCTAGCCCTATTCCTGTCAGATGCTCTTTATTTTTTAAAATCCAATTTACCAAGCGTGTTGTCTTCAGCTCGCTAATTTCTCCAACGGCACTACGTAGTCAAACTGAGAAAACTGTTCAGTGGGGGTGACAAAAGCCAAGGCTCGTGAGACAACCCCCAAATCTGTGGGTCGATCTGACTTGTTTAATAGCCCAAGCCCTGTTCGGGGGGAAAAAGCCTTCCGAGGCCCTCAAGGCAGGTGCTTGAGCTGCAGATCTAAAGTTGCTAATGGACAGAACCCGCCCAATGCAGGAGGGAACCGCGAGAGACAGCGC
Organism: Macaca thibetana thibetana; assembly: GCF_024542745.1. NCBI lineage: Eukaryota > Metazoa > Chordata > Mammalia > Primates > Cercopithecidae > Macaca > Macaca thibetana. The sequence goes on from NC_065579.1 coordinate 92,206,303, forward strand.
CACAGCATGCCTTAGAAAGAACGACCGCCTTGAAAAAAAATGTCACCAGGCAAACTTCCAGTTTCACTCCGACCGGTGGCCCAAGGCCTTTTATCCTAGTTGGCAGTGGTCCACACCCGAAGGCTACCCCACCCAGCCGCTCCCTCAGGGCTTCTCCACACCCCGTGGAGGCTTTCGCACGTCTCGAGGGTGTGACGGTTACGCCGTGACGTCACTCCAGAGGAAGTGGTAAGACGAGCGGGGTAATGGGGCTCTTGAAGGGCTGCAGCCCTAACACGGAGAAGCGCTCTAAGAGCCTGGAGGCGGGACCAGCTTATGACTGACGTCTACCCACACCCATTGCTTTTCTGATTCCTTCTCAAACAAACCAATGAATGCGACGACGGAGCCAGCAACGTGCCCCAGGCGCTAGAAGTGGCTCCGCCCCCTCTACTTTGCTGCGCTTTGGTCGCCATGCTTAGTGTGGCTACTGCCTCTGTGCTACCTGAGGCTCTCCTACGGCTTTTCGATGCCTTCGATGAACCTCTACCTAAACATTTCTTCCCTTTCACCGCCAACTCCCGCCTTCTTGGGTTTCTAGCTCGCTCACTTTGTATCCAGCCACACTGTAGATGGCGGCCGGAGGCGAGCCCGAGGTAGGGCGTGACCAGCGCGGTGACGTCAGCGCGCTGCGTGTCGGCAGGTGGAGGGAGAAGGGAAAGTTTGGCCCGTGCGTGGGGCTGGGGTGGAGGGCGGGACAGAGGGGCTGGGCCCAGGGAAAGCTTCTGTCGCTGCTGCTGCGGAGGCCGAGGACAGGACGTGGGCTGGGCCGGGCAGTGCCGGACGCGGAGGAGCAGGAGGCGAGGTCTGCCGGAGCTCTGAGACCCCGCCGCTCTGCCGCGCGGTGACCCCGCGCCCTGGCGCCGTCCGACCCGTGGCTGTTCCGAGACGATTGGTGGGGGCGCGGCGGCGGCTGTTGGGGGTGGGGAGACGCGCGGCGAGGAGACGAGCGAGGTCAGCGAGTTTGAGGGAGGACCGCGAGCCGCTGCCGCCGTCATGTCCGAGGACTCGAGCGCCCTGCCCTGGTCCATCAACAGGGACGATTACGAGCTGCAGGAGGTGATCGGTGAGAGCAGGCGCCGCGGAGGGGGACGCGGGAACGTGGGGATCCGCGGAAGCTCGGGGAGCGCAGCCCTCACAGGAATTCGTGGGACGCTTGTGTCGAGCGCGTGTGAGACGGGAAGGGGGTTTTGAGGCGCGCGCCTGTGAGGCGGCGTGGGGTGGGGCTTGAGGGGGCTCAGGAGAGATTTGTGTACAGCATTCTCCGATGTGTGGACAGGAGCGACCCATGTGTCTTGTAGAGAAAGAAAGTGCAGGTGTGGGGCAGGCCTTACCGAGGCTGTGTGAGAAATGGGATCTTGAAGTTGTGGGCACAGCCATCGATTTCTGCTTTAGTTTTTTCCTCCTGGTCCGTGCTGGGGCGAGCTGGGGATCCTCCAGGTGAAGCTGCAGGAACCACGCTGAGCAACAGAGACTCAGCTTCTGACTCCTTTCAAGTGACTTTCTAGTCGAGGAGGCAGACATTAAATAAGTAGACAAAAAGAATTAAAAAGGGCCGGGCGTGGTGGCTCACGCCTGTAATCCCAGCACTTTGGGAGGCCGAGGCGTGCGGGTCACGAGGTCAGGAGATTGAGACCAGCCTGGCCAATATGGTGAAAGCCCGTCTCTACTAAAAATACAAAAATTAGTTGGATGTGGTGGGGCTCGCCTGTAGTCCCAGCTACCCGGGAGGCTGAGGCAGAAGAATCCTTAAACCCTGGAGGCGGAGGTTGCAGCGAGCCGAGATCGCACCATAGCACTCCAGCCTGAGCGACAGAGCGAGACTCCGTCCTTGGTGGTGTGGGGGGGGGGGGGGTGGAATTAAAAAGAAGAGGTTTTGGCAAGTGCCATGAAGGAGATAAACAAGATGTTCTGATAGAGAATAACCTGGAGATCTAGTTAGGGTGATTTCAAGGAAAATTCTTTTTCTGAGGCGATGACATTTCAATTGAGCCCTGAAGGATGAGAAGTGAGGATTAAGAGCCTCAGGAAGATTTTTCCTTACAGAGGGATGAGGAGATGCAGTGGCCTTGAGTAGGGGAAAAGCTTGGTATGTTTTAGGACCTGAAGGAAGGCTGGCAAGGATAGAGAGGGAAGGGAGGAGCCAGAGCTTAGGGATCTTCTCAGCCTTGCTACAGATTTTGGAATTTTATGTATCACTGGAGGCCCTCAAATAGTGCCTTGACGTGATCCAATAAATTGGGCTGGTGTGTGAAAAGATTTGAAGGGGGTCCAGGAATCCCAGTTGGCAGAGACCAAAACTTGCACAAACATAGATTGTAATTCTCACAGAAGCCTAGGGATTGGGAGGAGGCTGGGGCCTGGGGATGAGGGGAGTATTTGTTGGACAACAATAACCCAGTGACCTTGGAAATCAAAAGGGGGTGGGTTTAGCTATACAGGCTCAATCAAACTGACATGAGCAGACACCTGTGTATTGGAGGAAGGAGAATTGTCTACTTTGCCAGCATCCTGCCCTAAAATTAGTTTTATAACAAAGACCAACTGAAGATTTCTTAGCTGCCTTGGGAGTGTCGGTGTTTATTTCACTGTGGGTTTAAAAAAAACTTTGTGAAAAAAATTTTTTTTTACTTGCCTCTTGTTGTAAGACAATCTGGGCTTAAAGCAGTATTGGTTTGTGTAGGAAAAACAAAAACAAAACAAAACAAAAAAACCTGGACTAAATAAAGACATCACATCTTTGCTTAAGCCACTTCATGGGCCTGTGTGCTTGCTACGTATTTATTGGGTCTTTGACGTGTATTTGTTGGTTCTAAAGACAGCTGGTTCCCGGTCTGAACTGATTGCTTCTGGTTCCGCCAGTCAGAGTTTCATATTGAAGGAAAGGATTAAATGGAAGATTCTAAAATGATGTCAGAGAAGTAAAGATGAGGTTCCCTATCATCATTTTAAAAGAAGAGTTTTTATTTTTATTTTTTTTCTGGTAGTGTGTCCATCTTTCTAGGGTGAAGAGGGTGGTTGTAGTCATTCTCAAAGCCTTTGGTGTTAAGATGGCAAAGAATTTCAGAGTTACAAAGGCGCTAGAGATTTGGTGATTTGTTAATTTGGTGTCCTCAGACCCTTAGGATGTCTGTGAGTGGGCAAAAGGTAGCCTCTCAGTCTTCTGGATAGGGTTAGTGTTCCTCACATTCACAAAGTGGTCCATGGTTTTTAAAAGGTTATGAACTCCAGTGTGATTTGACCATCTTTCATGGATTTAAAACAGCTTTACTGAGGTATAATTTAATATAAAATTCACCCATTTTAAGTGTAACGTTTAGTGATTTTTAGTAAATTCCCTGTGTTGTACAACTGTCTTCACGATAATCCAGTTTTAGAGTATTTCCAACATCCCCATGAGATCTCTTGTGCTTTCTTACAGTTAATCCCTTTTTCCACCCCCAGCCTTAGGCAACCATAAATCTACTTTTTGTCTCTATAGACTTGCCTTTTTTGGACATTTGTATAAATGGGATCATATAACATGTGGTCTTTCATGTTTGGTTTCTTTCACTTAGCATAAATATTTTTTCATTTGAAAAAAACAAATTTGAGATATAATTTACATACCATAAGATTTACCGATTAAAATGTACAATTCAATAATCTTTTAGTAAATTTACATAATTGTTCAGTCATCACCACAATCCAATTTTAGAACATTTCCATCATTCCAGAAAGATGCCTCATGTCCATTTGCAGTCACTCCCTGTTCCCACCCCCAGCCCCAGGCAAAATATACTTTCTGTCTCTATAGATTTGCCCTTTCTGGACATTTCATGTAAATGTAATCATATAATATGTGGTCCTTTGCGTTTGGCTTCTTTTACTTCCCATAATGCTTTTTGAGGTTCATCCATCTGCCATGTAGTACATGGTTCCTTTTTATTGGACACCAGTTAATGGGCATTGGATTGTTTCTGCTTTTTGGCTGTTTGGAATAAGGCTGCTTTGAGTATTCACATCAAGTCATCCCATGAATATGTTTCGTTTTCCTTGGATGTATACCCAGGAGTGGAATTGCTGGGTTGTATCACAAATTTAACTGTTTAAGAAACTGCCAAACTGTTTTTCAAAGTAACTGTACCATTATGTTCCTACTAGTAATTATAAGAGTTCTCATTTCTCTACATTTGTTGTCTTTTTGCGTGTAACCACCCTAGTGGTTATGAAGTGGTATCTCATTGTGGTTTGGATTTGCATTGCCCTAATAACTAATGATGATGAACATCCTTTCATGTGCTTATTTTATTAGGCTTTCATAGATCTTCTTTGGTGAAATATCTGTTCAAATCTTTTGTCCAGTTGGACTGCCCATTGGGTTGTTTGTTTTCTTTTTTCTTTTCTTTTTTTTTTTTTGAGATGGAGTCTTGCTCTGTTGCCCAGGCTGGAGTACAGTGGTGAGATCTCAGCTCACTGCAACTTCTACCTCTTGGGTTCAAGCAATTCTCCTGTCTCAGCCTCCTGAGTAGCTGGGATTATAGGTGCTCGCCACCATGCCCAGCTAATTTTTGTGTTTTTAGTAGCGATGGGGTTTCACCATGTTGGGCAGGCTGATCTCAAACTCCTGACCTCTGGTGATCCACCTGCCTTGGCCTCCCAAAGTGCTGGGATTACAGGGGTGAGCCACTGTGCCTGGCTGTTTTTTTTTTTTTTTGAGTTATAGAAGTGTGGATATGTGTATTCATTTTGGGTATGTGTCCTTCATCTGATATATGATTTAATTTAAATATTTTCCCATCTGTAGTTTTTTTTTTCTTTTCATTTCCTTTTTTTTTTTTTTGAGTCTTACTCTGTCACCTAAGGTGGAGTGCAGTGGCATGATCAGGGCTCACTACAACCTCCACCTCCTGGCCTCAAGTGATCCTCCCATCCCTGCCTCCCTGGTAGCTGGCACTACAGATGCACGACACCATGTTTGGCTAATTTTTGTGTCTTTTGTAGACACCGAGTTTCGCCACATTTCCCAGGATGATCTCAAATTCACTGCAACCTCCACCTCCTGGGCTCAAATGATCCTCCCACCCCTGCCTCCCTGGTAGATGGGACTACAGGTGCACGCCGCCACGTTTGGCTAATTTTTGTGTTTTTTGTAGAGACCGAGTTTCACCACATTTCCCAGGATGATCTCAAATTCCTGGGCTCAAGCGATCCGCCTGCCTCAGCCTTCCAAAGTGCTGGGATTACAGGCATGAGCCACTGTGCCTAGCCTTCTTTAATTTTAACTTTTTTTTTTTTTTTTTGAGTTGCAGTCTTGCTCTGTCGCCCAGGCTGGAGTGTAGTGCCATGATCTTAGCTCACTGCAACCTCTGCTTCCTGGGTTCAAGCAATTCTCCTGTCTCAGCCTCCCGAGTAGGTGGGATTACACGTGTGTGCCACCACACCCAGCTAATTTTTTGTATTTTTAGCCTCCCAAAGTGTTGGGGTTACAGGTGTGAGCCCCCGCGCTTGACCTCTTTCATTTACTTAATGGTGTCTTTTAAAGTACAAAAGTTTTGAATTTTGATGTTTATCACTTTTTTTCTTTTATTTATTTTGCCTTTGGTGTTATATCTAAGAAATCTTTACTAACCCAGCATTGTGAAGATTTTTTTATCCTATGGTTTCTTTTAAGTGTTAGTTTTAGCTCTTGCATTTAAGCCTCTGAAACATATTGAGTTAATTTTTGTGTATGGTGTGAAGAAAGGTGAACCACCTTACTACAACCATCTACAACTGTTTTACAGTTGAAGACACAGAGACAGAAAGGTAAAATGACTACCTAAAGCCATATAGCTAATTAGAGGCAGAGCCAATACTGGCATCTATGTCTCCTGTAGCCTAATTCAGGATCCTTGTTCCTGTATCTACATTGGTTCTTGGATATAAACTGGAAGATGGGGGACATTGTCTCACAGATTAAGGGGAATATCTCCCCTGCTTTTTTTTTTGAGACAGTGTCTCACTCTGTCACCCAGGCTGGAATGCGATCACAGCTCACTGTCTCACTGTACGAACTCCTGGCTTGAGTGATCCTCTTGCCTTGGCCTCCCTAGTAGCTGGACTACAAGCACGTGCCACCATGCCCACCTCATAGTTTTATTTTTTGTAGAGACAGGGTCTCATATGTTGTCCAGGCTGGTCTCTACTTCTGGGCTCAAGCGATCCTCCCACCTTAGCCTCCTAAAGTGTTGGGATTTACAGGTATGAAGCACTGTGCCTGGCCAAGGGAAGTATCTATCCTTAGAGTGAAAAAAATCTGATAGATATTCCACACCTGTCACATCCTTCCAGTCTACTCCTTACAGCCTCTCTCCATTTTCCCAACAGGGAGAAAAAAATTTTTTTCCTTGATCTACAGCCTAGTACAAGCAGCAAGTTTCAGTAAAGCGTTGTATTCTTATTCTAACTTTGCTTCCATACCAAAAAGTTTGGTACATAGTAATTTGTAATAAGCTGTGGTCTTCAAAATGAATCTTTGCGATTTCAGGTTACACTCAACTTTTTCAGGAAACAAATGATTAAAATCTAGAAAAAAGGTTTTGGGATCCTTTAAATTTTGTTTTCAAAGGATTTTTTCTAGAGAAATCAGTGTAATGGTGTCATCTCCATCAAAACACGTACATTTATTTGAACTGTAATATGTTTATTTGAACTGTAATTTTTTTCACATTTGCTTCTTAGCACTATACTATTTATGGGATTGTTTCTCACATTCTGTTTTGTTCTTCGTCTGTCTGGTAAAGTCCTACAGAGAACAGAATCTCCTCCTAGGAACACATTAAAAGCCTATAGACTGAAAATTCAAAGGGCTTTTTTTTTTTTTTTTTTTTTTTTAAAAAAGAATCGTATCGCCTTAAGCATGCTTTGGCAAGATTTGAAGTTCTTTAAGTATGATTATGTGTAAAAGATGTTAGTGTCGTTCTCACAATTAATCATTGATCTTTCAGTATTTTTGAGCCCTTAGTCTTAGATTAGAATTTCAGTATTTTTGAGCCCTTAGTCTTAGATTAGAATTTCAGTATTTTTGAGCCCTTAGTCTTAGATTAGAATTTCTCAGCATGTGTTATACTGTATTTGGCATGTGTTGAAGCAGCTGTAACAATTTGGGCTTTGGGGTTAGACTGACCCAGATTCAAATCCTGGCATTGCCTCTTACTAGTTATGTGATCTTAGACAAATTATGTAATTAGTTTCCATGTCAGCTTTTTGTATACTGGGGAGAATAGCACCTCTGTCATTGGGGTTGTTATATAGGTTGAGTGTGATTATTTGTGGGAAGTGTTTAGCTTGTATAAAATGATAGTTGTTATTATCTCTGACCTTTTTTTACCCTTTCTCTTTGTCCTCGTATTTCCCAACTTTTGGTATTGCCATGAAATATGAAATCCTATGTGATGTGAAATCTTGTAACACTTAACAATATTTTGAATCTGTTTTTAATGCTTATTGGAATATTATTGCATTTATTTTATTTTATTTTTGCATCTTTTTTTTTTTTTTTCTTAGTCCAGGCCTCATTCAGGTTTAGATGGATTTAGGGATTTATGTTGGACATGGTAGTATAACTGTAACCATGATATTGCTAATAATACAATATAATGGCAGAGAGGGCTGTGCCAGTTAGCTTTTATTGCTCTGCATTGTGAAAGGTCTCAATGAGTATTTACTATTTACCTCAGATTAGAAAATTGAAAACTTCATACTAGGTTTAAGGTGTGATTCACCTAGCTTTGACACTTTGGTGAAGGCAGTGCAATATATTTCTATTCTTGACTTTCCCTTTTTATTTTCATTAATTGTTTACTAGCCACACATTTTGAGTCTAAAGTTGTGGTTTTCAAATACAGATTCCAGGGCCTTACCTTTAGCGCCTCCATAAATGTGAAGGACTTCATGCTTTCAATAGAGTGGTGCTTAATAGTGTATTTTTCCACTTATTGGAAGACTCAGCTAAGGTGACATTTTCTATGAGGCCAGCATTGGGCCAACAACCTCATAGTGTTGTATCAAATAGGGCTTACATTTCTCTGCATGTGGGGAAAATAGAAATAATAGTGCCTTAATAAAATCTTTTTCCCCCCTTATATAACAAGAAGACTGGAGGTGGCAGCCTAGGTGCTGTCAGGCACCCAGGCTCCTATTTTTTTTTCATGCCACCACACTTAGCAGGTGACTCTCCTTCTCATAGTTGGAAGATGGTTGTTCCACCTCTAGACTCATGCTTGTGTTCTAGTCCAGAAGAATATGGCAAAAGGACAAAGACACATGAAGCTGAGTTGGCTCTCTTTCAAAAGACTTTCTTTCCTGGATTCCTTTCTCAGTGACTTCCACGTCTATTTTACTGGCCTGAACTATATAATTTGGTCATTTGCAAGGGAAGCTGGGAAATGAAGCTTTAGCTGGACACATTATTACTTCAAACAAAATAGGTCAGGATTCTCTTACTAAAGAAGGGGAAATTGTATGTTGGCTAAGCAACTAAAAATATTGGCCTCATTTTTTCTTTTTTTTGATGAAAATAGTTAAATAGGGTATTGCAAGTAAATAATTTAACCTGATGCATAAAATTCAATTAATAAATGTTAGCTTTAATCTGAAGAGGCAGATGCCTACCAATTAAGAGCAAAGTGTTGAAACTCAGGTAGTTCTTATTTCTAGGCCCTACTCTGCCTAACTAACTGTATGACCTAAGTTTTACCTTAATTACATTGCTTTACTTACATTGCCTTGTAAGACCATGAACCTATCGCATGGGATTATTGTAATGATTAGATGAAAAGAAGAAATGTAAGTAAAGAAAGTACTCAGCATAGACTTGGCACACAGAATGGATGCTCAGTGAATGTTAATGTACATGATGGTGACAATGAAATAACACCCATGAAGACTGGGCTATTTCTGTGTTTGTTCTGCCCCAAACAGGATTTTTTTTTTCCTTGAAAATATACCCCACTATTTGATTAATTCATTCAGCAAATATTGAACTCCTGTTATGTACCAGGCACTGTTCTGGATGCTGGAGATAAAACAGTGAAGCAAACACAAAAAATGCCTGCTTTTACAGAGTTTACAATCTAGAAACTCTAAAGAAGAAGAAAAAGCAGGAAAGCAGTTAGAGACTGCTAGGGATGGAGGTGGGGTTTCAGTTTTAGGTCAGGGAAAACTTCTCTGAGAAGGTGACAGTTGAGGAAAGACCCAAAGAAGGTGAAGAAGTGAATGATGTGGTTATCTGCAGAAAGTTTGTTCCAAGCAGAGGACAACAAGAACAAAGGTTCTGAAGTAGAAGCATGCCGATGGGATTAAGGAATGCTAAGGAGGTGTGAGGGCAGCTAGAGCAGAGTGTATCAGAAGGTGAAGAGACAGATAGGTGAAGAGGTTAGAAAAGTAAGGTGGTATGGATGCGTGGTCCTGATTGTCAGGTTGTAAGTTATTGTAGGAACTTAGCTTCTGCTTTGCGTAAGATTGAAAATCGTTGCAGGGTTTTGAACAGAGATTTAACATGACCTGACTTACATTTTAAAACTCAGGCTGCAGGCCGGGCGAGGTGCCTCGTCTGTAATCCCAGCACTTTGGGAGACAGGCGGGTGGATCCCATGATTCCAGGAATTTGAGACCAGGCTAGCCAACATGGTGAAACCCCATCTCTACTAAAAATACAAAAATTAGCTGGGTTTGGTGGTGCATGTCTGTAATCCCAGCTACTTGGGAGGTTGAGGCATAAGAATCACTTGAACTTGGGTGACAGAGGTTGCAGTGAGCCGAGATCGTGCCACTGCACTCCAGCCTGGGTAACAGAATGAGACACTGTCTCAAAAACAAACAAACAAACACCTCAGGCTGCAATATGAAGAATCGTTTTATAAGGGTACAAGGGTGGAAGGAGATTATCCAGGGGAGAGAAGTAGTAGTGGAGATGGTGAGAAGAGGTCAGATTCTGGATATAGCATATTTTTTGAAGTTAGAGGATTTGCCGTTGGATTAGATGTGAGAGAAAGGGAAGATGGGATGATTCCAAGATTTTTGGCTAGAGCATCTAGAAGAATGGAGTTGTCATCCGCTCAGATGGGAGATCACCAGAGTGAACAGGAGAGCGAGTGATGATTCATTGCAAAACCATCAGGCTGCTTGAATAATTACTTGAAGCATATGGCAGTGTGTCTTTATTTTCATCTTTGTATGGACAGAATAGCATGATTTTTATGATGATGACTATTCTTACAGCTGTTTTGCTAGTTAATTTTCAATATGACTCTGACAAGAGACCTTATTTAGAAAAGGGGTTAACAAAATTGTAAATTCTGATGTTTTGCATGGTTCAGGTGACAATGCTTTAGTCATCTTTCAAAACAAACAGCCTGGGCTAGTGCTTTTCTTTAGTGAATGCAAAACCTTACTAAAATATACTTTAAAATCTTTAGACTATAAGCCTATTATAGTGATGGCTGGACACAATTTTGGGGAAAATGTGTTCATTTGATTTGATTCATTTAATTCATTTTTATCCTCACAGGAATATCTATTTTTAATTATCTCTCTCTTTTTTTAAAAAAAATTATTTTTGAGGTGGGGTCTCGCTCTGTTGCCCAGACTGGAGTGCAGCAGCGTGATCATGGCTCACTGCAACCTCTGCCTCTCAGGTTCCAGCCATCCTCCCACTTTAGCTTCCCAAGTGGCTGGAACTACAGGTGTGTGCCACCACGCCCAGCTAATTTTTGTAGTTTTTGTAGATTTTGTAGGTTTTACCATGTTGGCCAGGCTGGTCTCAAACTTCTCAGCTCAAGTGATCCGCCTGACTTGGCCTCCCAAAGCACTGAGACTACAGGCAGGAGCCACTGTGCCTGGCCGGGTTCTCTCTCAAATTTCTAAGTCTCGTAAAGCGGAGAGAGACTGAAATTTTTTCTTAGTCCTGCTCATGCTTGGGCAGATCCTTCTCTGTCTCAAGAAGTAGAGTTACTTAGTTTGAAAGATTTAAAGAGAAGGTTCATCCATATTTTCCGCACGTTAATTTATTCTGCTGTGTGATGTATGCTAACATTGGTTGCAGTTAAAGAACTAACTAGGAGAGGACAGAAGAGTGGAAGAAGTGAGGATGCAGGATGGGGCATTGAGGATGTGTGCCAATGTGAAATAGTGAAAGGCTGAATTATGTTGTTTTATTGCAAATTGTGTAAAATTTTCCATGGTATTAGTATTCAGATTAGGCCACTGCTTAGTCAAGGGCATTAGGGAAGTAGCTATCACACTTTGACTAAACCATTCCTTTTGTTCTTTTTAAAATCTTTTTTTTCTAAAACATCCTGTTATAGCAGACTAAACCATTCCTAACAGATACCTTTTACCCGTATGTATGAATATTTATGCTGAAGTAACAGTTTTACAAATAACTTCTGTTGTTGTTGTGTGCAGTGTATACTGATATTTTCTATTTGATCCTATTTACATCGATAAAAATGATGGTAAACCCAGTAAATTGTTAAAAAACTGTATTAAGGAACCCTGCTTTGAAGAAGAGATGAAATTTTTTTATTTGTATCTTTAATCCTTCTATATTATTAGATTATTGCAAAATATTGGAAAATAGTTAAAATAATTATGATAAAACTTTTAGATATTCTTCCATATCTTATCTACATTATTAATTGCTATTTTCTATGAAGTAAATTTTTTTCTAATGAGAGAACATCATTGATTATTCTGAATTAGTGTTGAAAGTAGTGAGTTTTTACCGTGTTACCAAAATCTTTTATGTTAGAACCTTAAAATATTTTTCAATTGCTGAAGATTATTTTAACATTTATTTTGGGAAGATAATATGAAGATGGATGAAAGTGACTGTTAGCATAGAAGAACTGGAGCCTGCAAGTTTCTTTTTATCAATGGGTGTGGGAAACATTAGCATCTTGTCATTTGACCATTTGTTAAATCACACCAGAGCGTAATATCTTGCTCGTGAGATTTGTTCATTAAGTGAATAAATCTTTAAGTGAAAGAAAGATACTTTAGTATCTAAACAGTTATGATTGCTAATATGTATGTTTGGTATTTTGTTATTAGTGAAATTGATTGTGTTTACTGATGACTAGAAAATAATAACTAAAGTTAAAATCAAACATTTATCTACATTTTTAACCCCAGCATGGTTTTGGTTTACATAGGGCATGCTATTAATATATTTCAGGTTTCGTATATATAAGATAAATCAATCAGTGTTAGATTATCCAGGGGTAGAATAGCTGGTTTGAGAACTAATACTGGTTAAAAAGAATACCACTGGATAGTACATTTGTAAAGATATTGTAAAGAATCAGTGAACACATTTACATATTAGAAGATGTCTGTTATCTGGGACCAAAGGTACTTTGCAGATGCCATGTTATGTCTCCTGTGACTTGAGAAATGCCTTTCTTGTAGATTTGTGACCAGCATGATTAGCTTACTTCTCCTATTCCCTGGTGTTTCCAAGAGTCAGCCAGTGGCCTCTCACTGAAGGCAAGAGAAAGCAGTTAAACTTTCTTCAGGGCTTCTATGCAGAAATAATTAAGAGGATAGGATGTGAGAGGGATGGAACTTAATGGCAAGCACTACCATTCTGCCTCTCTGTTTTATACACATAACAAAGGGAGCTCAACCAAGAAGCAGATCAACTGCAGACTATTTCAGTAGCAGCCTGTTGGATGATTTTTATCAAGTAAAAGTTAGTGTTCCTAAACTGTTGTCAAAGTTGTTTGTGTACACTATGGGATGACGTTATTGAATGCTAAATATGCTTTTTTCTTTTCTTTTTTATTTCCTTTCTTTCTCTGTCTTTTTTTATTTTTTATTTTTATTTTTGGCAAGGTCTCACTCTGTCACCCAGGCTGGAGTGTAGTGGTGTGAACATGGCTCACTGCAGCATTGACCTCCTGGGCCCATGCAATCTTCCACCTCAGCCTCCCAAGTAGCTGGGACTACAGGTGTGCACCACCACACCCGGCTAATATTTTTATTTTTCATTTTAGAGACGGGGTCTTACTGTGTTGCCCAGGCTGGTCTCGAACTCCTGGCCCCAAATGGTCCTCCTGCTTCAGCTTCCCAAAGTGCTGAGATTATACATGTGAGCCACCACCGCCAGAAGTGTGTTCTTAAATATTAGATTTTATTTTAAATTTTGCATTTTGTGAGTTTGGTGCCATTACTTGTTTGTTTGGTTTTTGAGACAGAGCCTTATTCTGTTGCCCAGGCTGGAGGGCAGTGGTGCAATCTCAGCTCACTGCAACCTCTGCCTCCCAGCTTCAAGTAATTCTTGTGTCTCGGCTTCCTGAATAACGGGCAGTACAGACGTGTGTGACGACACCCAGCTAGTTTTTGTATTGTTTTAATAGAGACGGGGATTCACCATGTTGGCCAGGCTGGTTTCAAACTCCTTGGCTCAAGTGAGCCGCCCGCCTCGGCCTCCCAAAGTGCTGTTATTACGGGTGTGAGCCATTGCGCCCAGCTGTGTGCAGAGTTTTTACTTAGTTTGTCAGAACTGTGATTTGGATTTATCCATGTTGGTGTTGCCTATGGTTGTGTTTGTGTGGCTTTATTGAGAGATTTTCAAATGGATTTAAATGTAACAAATACAAATTCTGTCGAATTATATAGTTATATGTGTAAATCATATATACACACATGTATACATATATATACACATACATATATATATATATTTTGGAGACAGAGTCTTGCTCTGTCACCCAGGCGGAGTGCAGTGGGGCGGTCTCAGCTCACTGCAACCTCTGCCTCCTGGGTTCAAGCGATTCTTCTGCCTCAGCCTCCCAAGTAGCTGGGACTACAGGCCTGCATCACCGTATCCAGCTATTTTTTTTTTTTTTTGTAGAGATGAGGTTTTGCCATGTGGCCCAGGCTGGTCTCAAACTCCTGAGCTCAAGTGATCTGCCTGCCTTGACCTCCCAAAGTGCTAGGTCTATGGGCAGGAGCCACCACACTGGCCTCATGTTAAATTTTTAATGTTTGTAGCACATTAGTATTAGAAATGTGTTGGCACACTTGAAAATATTTTTAAATAACAGCTTTATTTTCTTTTACTTTCGAGATGGGGTCTCTCTGTGTCATTCAGGCTGGAGTGCAGTGGTGTGATTATGGCCCACTGCAGCCTCAAACTCCCAGGCTCAAGTGATCCTCCCTACCTCAGGCTCCAGACTAGGTGGGACTACAGACGTGCACCACCACACGTGGCTTTTTTTTTTTTTTTTTTTTTTTTTTTTTTTTTTGAGACAGGGTCCTGTTTTATCACCTAGGCTGGAGTGCAGTGGCATGACCACAGCTCACTGCAGCCTCAACCTCCCAGGCTCAGGCGATCCTCCTACCTCAGTCTCCCTAGTAGCTGGGACTACACATGTGCACCACCACGCCTGGCTAAATTTTGTATTTTTGTAGGGACGGAGTCCCACTATGTTGCCCAGGCTGGTCTTGAACTCCTGGGCTCAAACGATCCATCCACTTTGGCCTCCCAAAGTGCTGGACTCACATCCCGCCCCTGGCCTGGCTAATTTTAAAATTTTTCATAGACAGGGTCTTGCTATGTTGCCCATGCTAGTCTCGAATTCCTGAACTCAAGCAGTCCTCTCACCTTGGCCTCCCAAAGTGTTAGGATTACAGGCATGAGCCATTATTTCTGGCCTATAACAGCTTTATTGAGATACAATTCACACACCATAAAATTTACCCTTTTAAAGTGTACAATTCAGCATCCTTACAGAGTCGTACAACCATCACCATTAATTCCAGAATGTTTTCATAACTCCAAAAGAAACAGTGTACAGTTGTCCCTCAGTATATGTGGGCAGCTGGTTCCAGGAATCCCAAATTCATGCATACTTAAGTCCTGCAGTTAGTCCTGCAGAACCCTCATTGTGTGAAAAGTCAGCCCTCCATATATGTGAGTTTCTCATCCTGTGAATACTGTATTTTCCATCTGCATTTGATTGGAAATAATCTTTTTTTTTGAAATAGAGTTTTGCTCTGTTGCCCAGGCTGGAGGGCAGTGGTGCAATCTCAGCTCACTGTAACCTCCGCCTTCCGGGTTCAGGTGATTTTCCTGCCTCACCCTCCCAAGTAACAGGGACGGCAGGTGCGTGCCACCATGCCTGGCTAATTTTTGTATTTTTAGTAGAGACAGGGTTTCACTGTGTTGGCCAGATGGTGTTGATCTCCTGACCCACTATGATCTGCCCACCTCAGCTTCCCAAAGTGTTGGAATTACAGGCATACCACTGCGCCCAGCCTAATTTTTGTATTTTTAGTAAAGGCAGGGTTCTGCCATGTTGGCCAGCCTGGTCTCGAACTCTGGTTTCAAGTGATCCGCCAGCCTTAGCCTCCTGAAGTGCTGGGATTACAGGCGTGAAACACTGTTCCTGACTGGAAAAATTCTTTATGTAAGTGGACTCATGCAGTTCAAATTCACATTTTTCATGGGTCAACTGTACTCATTAGCTGTACTCCCCGTTTCTCCTTCCCTCCAGACCCTGGTAACCACTAATCTACTTTCTGCTTCAATGGATTTTTATAATCTTGGTATTTCATATAATTGGAATCATACTATATATGGATTTTTGTGCCTGGCGTCACTTAGTATGTTTTCATAATGAAAACAGTGTTTTTAAGCATATGTCAGTATTTGCTCCCTGGCTCATGTCTGTATAACTCCAACTTTTTTTTTTTTTTTTTGAGACGGAGTATCACTGTGTCTCCCAGGCTGGAGCGCAGTGGCCTGTTCTTGGTTCACTGCAGCCTCTGCTACCCAGGCTCAAGTGATCTCCCACCTCGGCCTCCCAAGTAGCTAGGACTATAAGTGCGCACCACCACGCCCAGCTAATTTTTGTATTTTTAGTAGAGATGGGGTTTTACCCATGTTGGCCAGGATGGTCTCGAGCTCCTGACCTTGTGTTCCGCCCACCTCGGCCTCCCAAAGTGCTGGGATTATAGGCGTGAGCCACCGCGCCCGGCCTGTTTCAAGAGATTTTGTAGTTGTTTGTAGAAGCACTTTTATGATGGCTGCTTTAAAATTCTTATCAGAATTTTAAATTCCAACATCTGATTTATCTTGGTGTTGGCATCAGTATGATCGTATGGTCGTCTTTTTTCTTTTCTCATTTAAGTGTGCTTTTCCTGGTTCTTGGTATGAGAGGTCATTTTTTTTTTTTTAATTGTACCTTGGACATTTAGGTTATTATGTTAGGAGACTTGTTTTGTTTTTCTTTAATGAGAAAGGGTCTTGCTATGTTCCCAGGCTGGTCTCTAAGTCCTGGCCTTAGATGATCCTCTTGCCTCAGCCTCCTGATTAGCTAGGATTACAGGTGCATGCCACTGCACCTGGCTGAGACTCTTGATCCTATTTAATTCTTCTCTTTTAATAGGCAGTTACCCTATTTAAGTTTAGTGTATAGCTCCTGTCCTATTTTTGTGAGCTGTAATCCTATGGTAATTCAGTTTTCAGATCTCTTGCAATGCTGTTTTTTTTCTGTTTTATTCTTCTGGCACCTCTAGAACTCCCGTTCTATCTCTGCAGCTGCCTGGGCTGACCTGTGGATGTGGGGCCCTGGCTCTGCTGCTGCTAAGGGCAGATTGGCTTGACATTGCCACGTTTGTGGGGCAGACACCTGACTGGCACTGTGCTGAATCTGGCCTGCTACTGTTTGAAGCATAGTGTGGAGACCCTGCTGATGTTGGGGTGGATTGGGTTCACCACTGTCCTGGGTGGGGACTGGAAAATGTATCTCTCCACTAGGTCTCTGCTGAGCTGCCCCTTTCATAGACTGTTGGCCAGAGACAGCAGAGTTTTCTCATTTATTTATTTGTCTGTATCTGCCTAATCCATCCATTCGTGGTGTTTGTTCCAGTTTACAAGCCTCTCTGGTGTCCAGTCTGGGATATTTGGGAGATAAAGGGAAAACCCAGTGAACTTACTGTGGTGTTTTCTTGAAGTCTTTAGATCCCTAACTAGTCTGCCTCTCTCTTTCTTTCCACCTTTCAGAGTCCTCTTTTGATTGTTGAATTATTTTTAGGCTATTTAGTTGTATTTGGAGGGGAAGAGTGAGGAAATGTGAGCCTATGCCATTGTATCCTGGAACTCGAATACTAGCAGTTTTGAAATTTTTTTTGCACTGGTATTTATTGGTAATACATATGAAATGGTTGAGGCTTTTGTTTTAACTGACACTCTTTAGAGTGTTTTTCTGTATCTTTTAGGCACTGTAGGAACAAGGTAAGGATTACTCTTGTTTAAATTGTATGGGAATTAGAAATGTCATGTTCTTATATATTCATCTACTTATTTACTCTTTTGTGTATTTGTTTTTAGGGAGTGGAGCAACTGCTGTGGTCCAAGCAGCTTATTGTGCCCCTAAAAAGGAGAAAGTGGCAATCAAACGGATAAACCTTGAGAAATGTCAAACTAGCATGGATGAACTCCTGGTATGCACATCTCATACTTCTGAAATGGAGAGATATACTTGTATATATTCACATTACAATGGGAAATAACTTGAAGTTTTTGATTTATTTCTTTTTTAAAAAAAGGTTTATGATTTCTTCATTAATAAATAATATTCATTGTAAAATTTATAAAGTCTGGATAAGTAGAAAGAAAAAAGTTACAATATTCTTACTCTGAGATTAACATTTAATATATAACCTTTCAGAGTGAACATTTGAATATATTTGTATTTTTATGATAATGTAATCAGATGCTTGCTCTTTTCATTTAATCATTTATCATAGAACTGTTTCTGTGTCTGTAAGTATGGATCAGTATCATTTATAATATGTGTATAGTATTCTGTTGAATAGACCACAGTTTATTAACTGTTCTCTGATATTTGCTAATTACCTTGTTTCCTGTTTTTTATTGTTACAAACAATGCTTACTTCTCTGTTCCCTTAAAATAATACCATGGAATTGTGATTCCTGGGTCAAAAGGAATATCCTTTAAAACGCTCTGGCCTTTTAAACTTTTATTCTGATAGTTGATATAAGATATAGAACAACCCCCAAGCAGCATTAGCTTCTTCAAAGGCTAGGGAAAGGAAGAAGAAAAGGAAGTTCCAAGCAACAGCTGTAAGATGTTCTGTGACATTAAAATGTAACCATACGGGGATTGTATTGTACTTCTTTTATGCATTGTGATACCCAGAATAGTTTTAAGTATATAGTCAGTGCTCAGCAAGGGAAACTAGTTTTTATTTATTTATTTATTTATTTATGAGATGGAGTCTCGCTCTGTCGCCCAGGCTGGAGTGCAGTGGCCAGATCTCGGCTCACTGCAAGCTCTGCCTCCCGGGTTTACGCCGTTCTCCTGCCTCAGCCTCCCGAGTAGCTGGGACTACAGACGCCTGCCACCTCGCCCGGCTAGTTTTTTGTATTTTTTAGTAGAGACGGGGTTTCACCGTGTTAGCCAGGATGGTCTCGATCTCCTGCCCTCGTGATCCGCCCGTCTCGGCCTCCCAAAGTGCTGGGATTACAGGCTTGAGCCACCGCGCCCGGCCGGGAAACTAGTTTTTAAAATTACTTATTATTGTTTCAAAATTTTCAGTTTCTTTGGCTTAACAAAAATAGTAATGCTTGCTTTGGATACCTTATGAGCTTTTTCTTGAGGCTCAAATGATACAGTATTTGAAAACTCAACTGCCATACAAATATGAACTAATATTGTTATTTTATTAAGTATTTTCTTTCAGAGCATGTACAGCTAGTGCTAGAAAGATCTGGTATTAGGACTGGAATGACCTGCCCATCCAGAAGTTTTTTTCGCTTTCCCAAATTGTATTTTATTTCTGGTGGTGTCTGTACTGAGCATTAGGGAATAGTTGGAATTAAAGAAAAAGAGGTAGTGGAATTATATATAGCATAATATATAATTATATATGAGATGGACGAGACAAATATATTTCTTTAGCAATTGGTAATGTACGAGTAGGACCTGAAGGAGTGGGTTGCTGGAATGATCTTGAGCCATCTTTGGTGAGAGAACGCTTTCTTGGAAGGAAATGCTGATTGAAATCTTATTTGAAGATCTTGGATTGATACATACCATAATACTTTAGAGCACCGTTTGGACACTTGAACTGCAGTGATGATAAAAGAAGTTGATAAACTGCAAACTAATTGTGTTAAAGAAAAACAAAAATTTTAACCTACATATTAAGACTAGAACTTGAGAAGTCCAGTATGAAAACCTATAATTTGCCAGTTATTTAATCGATAAGGATAGAGTAAAATGAATGAAAGTCTTATTATTTACTGCTTCATGATTAAGCTGAGGCTCATAGTTTAAATAACTTAAGTTCACTTGATGATAATAGCAAACATCTTTGGGTTCACCCCAAAAGGCACTTCAGTGCGCTTTAACCTCACACACATCTCCATGAGCTAAGTAGTAGCTCTGTTTTATAGATGAAGGAAGGAAATCATATAAGTGACAGAGTCTGGATTAAAAATCAGGTCTTTCTGACTTAAGTCTATTATTGTCTACTTCGTATAGTACTAATAAAATGATTATAATCTTAGTTCAAAAGTAGGAAGAACATTTTTTTTTTTTTTTTTTTTTTTTTTGAGATGAGTCTCGCTGTGTCTCCCAGGCTGGAGTGCAGTGGCGTGATCTCGGCTCACTGCAAGCTCCGCCTCCCGGGTTCACGCCATTCTCCCGCCTCAGCCTCCCAAGTAGCTGAGACTACAGGCGCCCGCCACCACGCCCGGCTAGTTTTTTGTATTTTTAGTAGAGACGGGGTTTCACCATGTTAGCCAGGATGGTCTCGATCTCCTGACCTCGTGATCCACCCGCCTCGGCCTCCCAAAGTGCTGGGATTACAGGCTTGAGCCACCGCGCCCGGCCTTTTGTTTTTTTTTGAGATGGAGTCTCGCTCTGTCTCCCAGGCTGGAATGCAGTGGCGTGATATTGGCTAACTGCGACCTCTGCCTCCCAGGTTCAAGCAATTCTTCTACCTCAGCCTCTCGAGTAGCTGGGATTACAGTCGCACGACACCACACCCAGCTAATTTTTCAATTTTTAGTAGAGATGGGGTTTCACCATGTTGGCCAGGCTGGTCTCGAACTCCTGATCTCAGGTGATCCACCTGCCTCGGCCTCCCAAAGTGCTGGGATTACAGGCATGAGCCACTGTGCCTGGCTGGACATTTCCTTTTAAATATCATTTGACATTCTTGAAAGCAATATTTTTGTTCTTACATTAGGGCCTTTTAAAGACATGCAAATTTGTTATATTTTATTAAAAAGAAAATTGGTTAGCTATGTGTACATTTTGCTCATGTTTCAATAAGCTTTGTGTGGCAAATATAGTTTGCATATATTAATACTTGGCAAATAAGTAAAGGGGGGAAAAGTACATTTTAGTAAAGCAAGTTTAAGATACTTGGGTTTTTGGGGGTGGGGGAAGTAAGCAGGTAAGATCTCACTACATACTGAAGAAACATCAGGAATGCAGAGAATACCTGATTTATTTGTGATACCAGGACCTGTTCTACAGGATACTGAGATCTGAGTGCCAGGGGCTCTATTCCTGAGAGATGTGAGATCCTTCAGTTTTCTTAAAAAAAAGTCTATGAGATCAGTGTACTAGACTTTTGATGTTGTAATATTAAAATTTATTTTCAACGCTATCTTTATTATAATGCAACACTCTTTGGGTTCTCCAAAGAGCGCTGATGTAAACTGGGCTAACAGGTGTGTATCATGTGTGGCAATTACTAGTGAGGGGTCATTGTATTGCTTCTTTCTCTTGTCATGTATTTTCTATCTGATGACCTTTGCTAAGTGTGATGGGAAAATCAGCTATCAAATCGTAATTACTGCATTTATTTTTTTCCAGAGATTGTACTCCTATGCTTTTCTCTAAGAAAGACACATTGTAGTATTTTGAAATATTTCTCTTGTCTGACAGATGCTAGGACTAAAGTCATTGGACATCTATGGGGAACATCAAGAGGCTTAAAATGTTCCTTCTATCAGGTGTTTCACATCTAGTTAAAGAGTTAAGGTTCTTGCCTGTTGTACCAAGGCAGAGTGTGACAAATGTCTCAGGGGAGGTATAAAGTAATTTGAAACAGGGCCAAGTATGGTAGCTCATGCCTGTAATGCCAGCACTTTGGGAGGCAGAGGCAGGCAGATCACCTGAGGTCAGGAGTTTGAGACCATCCTGGCCAACATGGTGAAACCCCGTCTTTACTAAAAATGCAGAAATTAGCTAGACGTGGTGGCACGCGCTTGTAGTCCCAGCTACACAGGAGGCTGAGGCGGGAGAATTGCTTGAACCCTGGGAGGCGGAGGTTACGGTGGGTCAAGATTGTGCCACTGCACTCTAGCTTGGGTGACGGAGTAAGACTCTGTCTCAGAAAACAAACAAGAAATGGCGCAAAACTTATATAATGCAAAATTTAAAATAAAATCTAATATTTAAGAACCTGCTGCTGGGGATGGTTGCTCACGCCTGTAATCCCAGCACTTAGGGAGGCTGAGGCAGGAGGATCACTTCAGGCTAGGAGTTCGAGATTAGCCTGGGCAACATGGTGAGACCTCGTCTCTAGAATGGAAAAGAAAAAAATTAGCTGGGCGTGGTGGTATGCGCCTGTTATCGCAGCTACTTAGGAGTCTAAGGTGGGAAGATTGCTTGAGCCCAGGATGTCAGTGCTGCAGTGAGTCATGTTCATGGCACTGCACTCCAGCCTTGGTGACACAGAGTGAGGCCCTATCTCCCAAAAAAAAAAAAAAAAAAAAAAAAAAAAAAAAAAGCAGTGTGAAAGAAAGAGGAGGAAGAGAGCTTCTAATTGTGAAAATGGAGGGCTTTGTGGAAATGTTTGTGGCCTGGGCCACCAGGGCTGTGTAGACTTTAAACAGGCATAGATGGCAACTCTGCCTGGCAGGGGTTTAAAATCAGGAAAGAATAGTAGACAGCCTAGAGACCATAAAGAAGAAATAATAGGTAAAAAGAATTAGGATTTTATTTGATAGGAAATGTTGATAGCTACAGAAATAGAGGCAAATGTCTTTGAAGTTTTGTTTTTTTTTTTTTTTTTAAAGGGAAATGACTTCATTAGAACCGAGTTTTAGGAAGTTTAGTTTTATAATACTTTTTAAAACATGATAGCCTTATTGATATAAAATTCATGTATCATAAATTTACCGTTTAAAAATGTATAATGCTATGGTTTTTAGTGTATTCGCAAAGTTGTGCAGCCATCACCACTATCACCCCAAAAAGAAACTCCATACCCATGACCACTCATTCTTTATTCTTTCCTCCCCTCAGCCCTAGGCAATAACTAATCTACTGTCTGTCTGCGTAGATTTGCCTATTCTGGACATTTCATATAAATAGGTTCATACAATGTGTGACCTTTTGTGTCTGGCTTTCATTTAGCATGTTCCCAAAGTTCATCCATATTGTAGCATGTATCAGTTTTTTTTTCCTTTTTTATTGGTGAATAACAGTCCATTATATAGATATACCACATATTATTTATCCTTTCATCAGTTGTTGGGCATTTGGGCTGTTTCTACTTCTTGGCTTTTATTAGTAATGTTGTGATGAACATCTGTGTGCAAGTCTTTGTGTGTACATTTTAGTTTTATTATCTTGGGTGTATACCTAAGAGTGGAATTGCTGGGTAATATGGTAACTCTGTGTTTAACTTTTTGAAAAATTGCCAAGCTATTTTCCAAAGTAGATGTACCATTTTACATTCTCACCAGCAATGTATGAGGGTTTCAGTTTCTCTGTATCCTCACCAATACTTGTTATTGTTCATCTTTTTTGTCATAGCCATCCCAGTAGATTAATTCTGTAATATATGGCAAAGTGAATTGCAAAGGAGTAAGAGATCAGTGGCAAAGAGACTAGTTAGTAGGCTTTGCTGTAGTCCAGACCAACAACTTGGTAAAACTTTGAAAATAAGACCCTCACTAAGAAAGATATATTTTATCATTACCTGATATTTAAAGATATATATTCATAAATATTATAACTGAAACATTTTCATATTATATAGAATGTACTTTCATTTTCTATCCTATTTATTCATCTTTTTTTTTTTTTTTTTTTTTTGAGACAGAGTCTCGCTCTGCCGCCCAGGCTGGAGTGCAGTGGCGTGATCTTGGCTCACTGCAAGCTCCGCCTCCCGGGTTCATGCCATTCTCCTGCCTCAGCCTCCCGAGTAGCTGGGACTACAGGCGCCCGCCACCTCGCCTGGCTAGTTTTTTGTATTTTTTAGTAGAGACGGGTTTCACCATGTTAGCCAGGATGGTCTCGATCTCCTGACCTCGTGATCCGCCCGTCTCGGCCTCCCAAAGTGCTGGGATTACAGGCTTGAGCCACCGCACCCGGCCTATTCATCTTTTTAAAATACAATCCACTAAATTTATTTCATGACCCATATAGATTATAACACATAGTTTGAGGTACACTGGGCTATACAGAGATATTGAGACACTAAATTCAGGCAGTGATGGTGGTAATGGAAAGGAAAACACATTTCCTGGATGGAAAATACATTAGTACTAGAATGAGCACTCAGTTAAGGCAGGGACTTTATTTTGTTTATCGTATATGAATGAATGAATAAATTAACTTTATTTGGGTGTGTGAAATGGAGGAAAACTGACTACATTTAGGGAATTAGAAAACCAGAAAGTAATGGTAGAAATGATAGTGAGTGAATTTCAGGAAGGAATAAAAAGTTATCATTAAAAAAAAAAAAAGGCTTCAGAAAGCTTGAGGTGGAGAACTATATAGTTCAAACAAAAAATCTGGCTCTAGCAGACAATAAGAGATTTTCAAGAAAGCAGTTTCATTAGAAGGGGTAGAATTCACTTTATTTATTTATTTTATTAATTTATTTTTTAAATAGAGACAGAGTCTCACTCTGTTGCCCAGGCTGGTCTCAAACTCCTGGGCTTAAGGGATCTTCCTACTTCGGCCTCCCAAAGTACTGGGATTACAGGGGTGAGCCACTGTACCTGGCCCAGGAATTCACTTCTAGGTGGTTGAGGACGCTGCTGGGTAATTTAAGTCAGTATTCATATACCACTCTTGTGAATCATTTATGCATTTATTTTTCTTTTTGAAAGGAGGAAAGGATAACTCTACTGGTAGTTAAGTTACAAGAAGATTTCCCCTTCCCAAGGAATAGAAGCAAGAAAAAGAATATTTAAGCCCCTTTTCGTCTTTGAATTTTGTGTTTTTTTGATAATCTCCTGCTAGAAAACCCTTTGTAGTACTCCCCTTTCCAGATTAAAGCTCAAAACCCTTAGCTCAACATTTAAGACCTTCCACAATTTGACCCTAACTCTTCGCATTGTCACTCTGTCATGTGATTTTTCTTTCCTTCACCTTCCCTATCAGTCACCAAATCCTATTGTTTGTACCTCTCTGTTATTATCTCTTGACTCTTCCCTTTTCATTCATACTGCCACTAATTTTTTGACCTTTTATTTTGAGATAGCTTAAAACTTACAGAAGAATTGCAAAAGTAGTACAGAGTTTCCTTATGCTATCCACCCAACTTGCCCTAATATTAATATAGCTGTAGTATAGTAATCAGAACTGATAAATTAGCTGTTTATCATTTCTCCGTCATCTCTCACTCACGCGGTGGCAACAACCTACACAGAAGCCTTGTCTGTAGTCTTGTCTTCTTCATTGATTTTCTATGTGGCATCCAAGGGTGATTTATGAAAATGTAAAATATAGTTAAACCTGGCCGGGTGCAGTGGCTCAAGCCTGTAATCCCAGCACTTTGGGAGGCCGAGACGGGCGGATCACGAGGTCAGGAGATCAAGACCATCCTGGCTAACCCGGTGAAACCCCGTCTCTACTAAAAAATACAAAAAACTAGCCGGGCGAGGTGGCGGGCGCCTGTAGTCCCAGCTACTCGGGAGGCTGAGGCAGGAGAATGGCATAAACCCGGGAGGCGGAGCTTGCAGTGAGCTGAGATCTGGCCACTGCACTCCAGCCTGGGCGACAGAGCGAGACTCCGCCTCAAAAAAAAAAAAAAAAAAAAAAAACCTTTGATATCTCTCCATTGCTGTTAGGATGAAGCCTAATTTTTTTATATACTTTCAAGGTCCTTTATTATCTAGTCCCAGGTAATTAAACAATCAAAAATCTTAAAAACCTACTTCCTTTCCTGTTGGAGTGTTAATGTAGGAAACTTCCAAGCCTTCCATGTTATGACTCCTATTTTTTAATGTGCCTCTCCCATGAAATCATGTAGTGTCTAGTACTTCCCCTGTGAGCTGTTTATTATTCTGTATTGTAAAGTAGTATTTGTCTAACTTCTTTACCAAACTGTGTTTCATGAGGACTCCCCATGGTGATTGAGTACCTAGCACTATGCTTGGCACATGCTAGGTATTGTAGTAGGCGCTTAGTATTGTAAATATCTGTTGAAAACATGAACTTCTTATCCTAGACAGATTACTCATTGGATGTCTTACGTATTTCATCATTTATGAAAATCATATGTGCCTACCATCTTGTACTGTTATTTCTCCCCATCCTATAGAATTAAACCTGGTTCCCACCTCTTCTGTAAAGGCTTTTTTTGTTCACACTTGCCTACCTTAATTGTTCTTTCCTATAGATTTTTTTAACATTTTTTTTTTTTCCTTTATGCTCTTTCTCAGCAGAATCATCTTGCAACATTTAACATCTTTACTACTCATTTGGTACCTGTATGCTCTCTTATCTGTTTCCTCTTATATGTACTTACCTTATCCTTGAAATTCTGTATAACTGTGTTGATAGCAAGGTGCTTACTTTAGTTCTTTCTTCCTTTTCTTTCATATTTACTTATCTTTTAGTACAGAAGACTGTGCTGGTGACTTTGGGGTTGCAAGATATATATGACAAGATCCTTGCCATAAAGGAAGTTGCATTCAAGTAAAGAAGATGAGAAATTGAAAGTTAGCATTTATTGAGTACTCCTCATGAATCAGGGATTATGAACGACTTTCATACAATTGATCTTACTGAACAAATCCCAAGGGCATAGGGCAGGTACATTAATAGGTGAAAGGCCATATAAAGTGCTGTAGTATTTCATTCATTCAACAAATATTTATTGAAGGTGTACTTTGTGCCAGGCACAATGATATGTGCTAAGAACAGTTTTAGTTCTCACTGAGCTTACAGTTTTGTGGGGGATGTGAAAAGAAATAGGCAATTATAGTATGGTCAGATAAGTTCCACAGTGATTGAGAATCTACTTTTAAGTACTTGCCTTCATGGAGCTCTCAGCCTAGAAGGGAGAGACAGACAGATAAGCACACAATGTACTATCCATTATTTTATGTACCATGATGGGAGGAGATATACAGGGTGCTTGGAAGCTAAGAGAAGGAGCATCTAACTAAACCCGGGAAGCTGGGAGGAAATTCTGTCTAGACTGAGATCAGAAGGAAGAATTGGAGTTAGCTAGGCAGAGATGATAGGGGAAGTATATTTGAGACTGAGGCACAATAGGGTTAAAAGTCCAGAGTTAAAAGAAGCAGGTAAACAGGGCCCTTATCACACAAGGCTTTATAAGGCATTTTATCATACCAAATCTAATTTAAAATCATAAGCTGAGATAGAGTAAGCTTAGATTTTTGGCTCAGATTTCTACTCTGGATTTAGTTTTTGACATTGTCCTATTTCATTTTGTTTCTCTTTAGTGTGAGAATTGTTAATCGTTTCACAAAAACAGAATGAAGTAATATTTTGCAAAGAAAAAAAAAATCCCTACACAAATTATAAAAAAAACCTGTTTACTAGTTAATATCCTTTATGGGTATAAAACCAGATTTCCCAAGATGGTTCTTCAAGGGCACCTTGAAGCAAAAATACATGTCCCAAAGGAGGCCTCCTGGAGTGTTGTGTCAGGGTGTGTTAAATAGTATGTTTCTAGTTTGAAAGATTACTGGTGTAATGAGTGGAGGAAGAAGTTGAATCAGAATGGACTGAGGGAGAGAAAGTGGTTTTATTGATTTAACCATTCTTGAAGAAATCAGAGCCATGGAGAGATCCCAGAAAGGTGTGACAAAATCTTGAGATTTCAAAATCTGGATTTGCTAACTCATAACATTTTTTTAGGCTTGCATATAATGAATTATCATGTTTTCTTTTCTTTGTAGAAAGAAATTCAAGCCATGAGTCAGTGCCATCATCCTAATATTGTATCTTACTACACGTCTTTTGTGGTAAAAGATGAGCTGTGGCTTGTCATGAAGCTGCTAAGTGGAGGTGAGTAGAGTACAAGGAAATGCTATAAGTACCATGGTTTGAAAAGTTAATAAAAGTTTCCTTTTCTATTATGATTTTGTTTTCATGGACATTTGCATTTGAGGACATACTGAAAATATAGTATCTGCTGAAGATGCTAATCTATGAGCCAAGACAGGTTTCACACATTGCATTTGCTTCATTTCGTTGTCATGCCGCTTAAATCTCTCTTAATTTTTTTTAGAGACTGGCTGGCTCTGTCACCCAGGCTGGAGTGCAGTGGTGCAATTATGGCTCACTGCAGCCTCAAACTGCTGGGTTCAAGTGATCCTCCCGTCTCAGCCTGCCAAGTAGCTGAGACAACAGGCATGTACCACCATGCTCAGCTAATTTTATTATTTAATTTAATGTAATATTTTTTGGAGATGGGGTCTCACTTTGTTGCCCAGGCTCATCTCTAACTCCTGTCTTCAAGAGATCCTTCCACCTTGGCCTCCCAAAGTGCTGGGATTACAGGTGTGAGCCATTGTGCCTGGTCTAAGTCTCTCTTAATTTAGGATGCTTCCTTCTTGCTTCCTCCCTTCCATGATGTAAACTTACTGAAGAGTCTAGGCCAGTTATCTTGTAGAATATGCCATATTCTGGATTTATCTGATTATTTCTTCTTGGTGGTATTTAACTTTATCTGTAGTCCTCTATTTTTTGTATATTGAAAATTAGATCTAAATGCTTGATTAAATTCAAGTTAAATATTTTGTGGGAGGATACTTCTTGGTGATGCTGTGTATTTCATATTGCATAACATCAGGAAATATTTGCTATCTGGTTGTATCTTTAATAGTGATGTTAGTTTTGTTTATTTAAGATTAGGACAGCCAGGCCTCTCCATGGAAAAGGTAACATTTTCCCCTTTGTAGCTAGCAAGTAATCTGTGAGATTTTACTTTGTGAGTATCCAGTGAGTGTCCAGTTTTCCATAAGTCTTTTATCTTAATGGTTTTCACATTTGTTGTTTGAATCCTTGTTTGAGTCAGTTATTTCATCAGGAGTTGTAAAACGGTGATTTTTCTTACAGCATCATTTCTTTTATATTTATAAACTGACATCCTTATATGAAGAACTTTTCCATATCAACTGGGACACTGATTAATCTGTACTCTAGTTCCTACTGAAAAGGCAAGATAAATAATTGAGTCTTTTTTAAGGATCAAGTTTTGGAGTAAAAATTTTGTTAGTAATCATCTCCAATAGTAGAGAGGGTTTAAAAATTTTCCTTTTTGCAGTTGGGTAGGACCTTCACTTTTTCGAGTATTATTATAGACCCAAGGATTTTTATGTATTCAGTGTCTTTCCATCAGTTATACTCTATTCTTTTTGGTATGCAGGTTGTCCAAAATTGTCAGTGGGAGCCCTTTCAAAGTCACTCTTGTGTCCTCTTGACATGAACTCATCAGTCTTTCATTACATCCTTAACTTTTTAGTTCAAGATTCCCTAGGGTTATATTTGTATTCATTTATTCAGACCCTGAATCAGCCAGTACTCTAATGAGCTTTGGTATTTTTTCCTCGGGAATGGCACTTAGAAAGCATAACTTGGATGCTTGGAGTGCTCATTACTACTCTAGTGTAATTGCTTCTAGAGCTTGGAAATACAGTATATTAAAAATAAAATTATAATTTGACATTAATACAAGTTTCCAATACAAGTTTAATGTCATAGATTTTTTAAGCTTGAATCTCTTTTCCTTTACACAGAAAATTTTGCTACCCGATATTAACATAATTACTTAAGTGCTTTATCTTGCAATATATATACAATTATTTCTACTTTATTCTTACAATAAAATATAAATATTGCTCATTGCAAACTGTGAAACCTTGGCATGTATAGATCGAACATTTTGTTTTGGTTACCCAAAAGCTCATGCCATTTGGTAAATTAGTCATTTTGCCAAGGCATGGATTTGAATCACATGGCAAGACTGGTAGGACTAGTGGGTGATGGAGCCACACTGGCCTTCCTATCACTATGCTGGTTGGTTTTTGCTTGCATGTGTATTTTGTGGGCAGTATGATTTTCCATCTTAGAATGTAGAGTTACAGAAAAGATAATCCATATTTGTTTAGTTTGCAATTTTATTGCTATATCTCACTGAACACCATACTTCCCCAGAAAGACTGTAAACAACATAAGACTTTAGAATTAAATTTCAGTTTTTCTACTTAGCAATTGTATGTTATTGGGAAAACTCTTTCAGCTCTTTGAAACTTTTTACTTGTCTGTTAAATGGGAATACCTTTCTGCATTTCAGGGTATTGATGAGGAGTATATGAGATGATACATGTAAATCACGTATCATGTGCTGTGCTGACATGTAATAGGTGCACAAGAAATTTTAGTCATTAATAGTAATAAGCCCTTGCCATTTGATGCTTTTCAGTGTAGCCAGAATCACCTTTTTGTTTCAATCCCATTAGTGACACACTGGAGAAACTGGATTGCTTTGTTAAAGGCCCTGTTCATATGATGGTTGGAAGCCTTGCTAACACCTACCACCTTTCAAGATGGTGGTCAAGCATGGTTCTTTCAGTATGGAGAGATATGGGAGTATTAGGTAATACTGTGTCTTTCGTTATTGATCACCTATAGCATAATTTTCTTTATTTGTAATTTACAAGAATACGTAATACAAACTTTTTAATGTTTTGCAAAAAAGTCCTCTGATGAATGGGAATGAATTGTCTGCTTAATTCTCTCGTCCATACCTGTATGCCAGCCTATGCTTTCTGCTACTCCTAAGCAGAACGAGTTTTTTTTTTTAGAATTCCTGTCCCTCTCTCAGTGAGTATATGTCTTGATCATAGAAGGGGCAGGACATGTAGGTGGGTGGGATGTTTTTTAAATGTAGCTCTTTGTCCCTCTTGGTCTTAGGTTTTCTGGGACATTACCCAATTTTTCTAGCCTAGCCCTCAGGAGATTTCCTGGAGGATAATTTTCAAATGTGTTCCAGTTAGTCATAACTCTTTTTATAAGTGCTTATATTTTAGATGATCATTACATCTAAACCTTTTAAATATGAAAAATTTTGCACTTTTTAGGAAAATGAAATCTTGCTTTTGTTATAAAATAAATAAACATTTAAACTGAGGTGATACATTAGGCAACATTTAGAAAACAAAAATTAGAACTAAGCACAGCTTACTTTTTTTTTAAACAGGAGGAAGATGTGTCAGGATTATAGCTTAATTAAAATGACATTCATCAAATACTTATTGGTCTCCAGTACATTGGTGAATAAAGCCATCAGATCCTTGCTCTTGTGGGCTATGGGAACAAATTCCAGGAGAACTTAACCTTATTGAGGGAGAACAGTAGCAGTGGGATTAACTAAGATTTGCCTCTGGAGATGATGTCCACCTGAGATCTAAAGAATAAGTAATAATTGCCTGGGTGAGGTGGCTCATGCCTGCTATCCCAGTGCTTTGGGAGGCCAAGGCGGAAGGATTGCTTTAGGCTAGGAGTTCAACAGCCCAGCCTGGGCAATATGGCAAGACCCTGTCTCTACCAAAAATAAAACAACTAGCTAAGCTTGGACCTGTAGCCCTGGCTACTTGGGAGGCTGGAGGATAGCTTGAGGCCAGGAGTTTGAGGTTACGGCAAGCCATGATCTTGCCACTACAATCTAGCCTGGGTGACAGAGTGAGATTCCGTCTCTAAAAAAAATTAAAATTAAAAAGAATAACTAATAATTAGCCAGGTGAAATGGAGGCTGGAGAAGGATGGGAGATGTGATCTAGCTAGAGAGAATACTGTGAAAACGGGGATGAAGACAGGATGGAGTGTGTATATGTCTTGAGAACTGACAGATTCACAGTTGGAGCAGAGAGAATGAGAGAAGAGGACTGTTGGAAGAGGCTTACTGATAAGCAAAGGCTCCCCAAATTAAAAAATATAAATAACCAGAGTTAACAGAAATATGTATAGGGTACCTTCTTTCACATCAACTTTTTTAGTTAGAATATTGAAAACAAAAGCGTAGTTTTGATTTAGGAACATTGTACTGATGTAGAATTTAATAAGTTAATTAAATCATAAAATGAATAGTGAGTGTCACTTTTATCCCACCAACCAGGTGTACATCCTGGTTAAAATAAGTTTAATTGTGTCAATATTATAATCATTTAATGATCCTTCCTTATAACTGTAATATTCCTATCTTTGCTAATTAAAACTCTCATGTTGAATGTTGGGATTTATTACTACAGGAAGTTAAGCTTTCGAAGTTAGAAGCACTTTTGGTATAAATAGCTATTTCCAGTTTATTAGCACCAAACTGCAAATGTAAGCTTTTTAGAAATCAAAGTAATTAAGAAAACTTCTGAGAGGAAAAAAGAGTTACCTGTAGTACTTAAAGGGAGGAAGTGTAGAAATGCAGAAATCTAAGGTAAATTCACTGTCTGAGATAGTTGTTTAAGGCTGCCCTCAACTTTGTCTTTTTCTAAGAGATAAAGTGCATGGGGACTTCCTTGATCTAAAGGAGGACCCAGATAAAATGTCTGATATTAATAGTGACCGGCTTTGGATGTTCAAGCAACAATGCAGGGTTTTAAATTTTCTATAACATCTTTTGGTCTAAAATGGAATATTCAGACCAAGCAAACTTTGGCCCCTTTGAAACCTTCTGAGGCTTAGGAAGACATAGTAGTGGCTAAAGATTGATTAAAACTTCTTAGAGATACCAGTAACTAAATTGAACAACTTGATTTTATATTTAAAGAGTATCTTTTCATACTAGTAAAGTGAGGAAATTAATTTGTTGATGGAGTCATTAGTTTGAGTTATAATTTTCAGACTTAACAAGTGTCTGAAGCCAGCAGCCACTTCACTACTTTGTCAATATTATTTTTATATTCTATAATGATTTTATTGGACAATTAAAGTTTTGCATTGCTTTTTAAATGTTCCATGCCACAGGCCTGACAGGGGATTATTTTTTGGGAATAGATGATCTACATTTAAACTTTTTGCTTTGTTACAAAATTTGTACCAAATACCCTGTTTCCCATTATTTGATTTATTTACTTTTACTCTGAAAAATGTTTGGATTTTAATGAACAACTTTCATCAAAGTAATCTAAGTTGTTAAATGCCTTTTAAAATCCAGCTTCTTGGGCCCTCCCTCAGTTCCCTTGAATGACTGTCTTATAGGGCCTAGGAATATGCATTTTTACTAGCTTGCCAAATAATTCCTTCACACATTAAAGTTTGAGAACAGATATCCCTATATACTATTTCTTACAAATTGTGCATGAGGACAAGATACTACATACGCGGTTATAAATTTTCCTTATTATTCCTACTTTAGGTATTAATTGAGTCATTCAGTGATAATCTGCCCCCTTTTGCTTAGCATATTTTCTCTTCACCTTTCTCTTAGCTGACATGAATTCTTCATAATTTTGATGTTTGAGGATGGAGGATTATAAACACCGTCATCGAGTTAGAGGCTACAAGAGGCTTAGAAAACCAAATGGATAAGAAGCAGGGGATCTTACAGGACCATTATCTCTCAGTTAAGGATGAAGGTCTTAGTGACGATTCCTCCACCCATGAGAATTACATTGTTGGGAGGAGTTTGAAACTGAAGATAAATTGTTATGCCAAAGAAGGGTTTCTTACATAAACTTTGTTCAAAATGTCTGTTCTGGACATACACTAGAGATGTGCATTGCTTTAATCTCTCCACTGATCATTGGATGATGTGAAATCAATAAAAATCTAAAAGTTTGAAAAGGAGTTCCTGCTTCAAACTCTTTACAGACTTAGTCACTTTTTATGTACCCCAAGATATTTGATGCTGCATTTATTTGATCTACCAGACTGGAAGTTCCCTTAAAGTCAGCAGTCATGTCATGTATATCTTGTCTATCTTGTCATATTTGGTGGCACCCAGTCTTAGATCTCACATGTAATGTAATAGGGCTTAATTGTTAAGTAGATAAGTTGTGTTAATTTTTCATTTCCAGTAGAAATTGGTTTTCCTTTGCATTCCCTATTTTAGGTATTATGTTATAAATAGTGTTTATAATAATTTTAGGTATTACATTATAAACAGTGTTTATGATCAGTGTTAATATAATTGTTTTCTTACTAAGCAGTACTTATGTGACCTGGATTTCTTGAACAGTGAAACATGTGGCCCTTTGGTATAATCACTTTGCTTTGGGGATTAATGTGTGGTTGATTAAGCAGAACAAACTTCTTCCTGAGGTCTCTCCCCTTCTGGATCACAAACTTATGAATTCCAGCAATGGAGAGGGGAAAGAACCATTGTAATAATGTGTTAGGAAAACCTGTCTGGAAGCTGTCTGGAGAGTAAGCCTCTCTGGTTCACTCTCTTCAGAGAATAAACTGCCTATGTCCTATCAGAGGTGGAGAGTATTAGTGGGCAAGCCTCAGGGAGGAAGAGGGATCTGAGAATCTTATCTGAACTTTCAACCAGTTTCTCTGTTTTCAACCCTTTCCTTCACTCCTTCCTTACATATGGTACTTGGTGTGTAGTTCTGAGCCTTTCTGGAGCTCTGGGTAGGGATCACTTTGTCCTAAATGGCATAGCTCCTCTGCAAGCACTGAAGTTCAGATTTCTCCACTGTGCTTATTTACTTTTTCTTTTTCTGCTATCTTCCAGAATATTGTTGCCATCTCTCTTCTGTTATCTTTCCTGTTCTCTTTTTAAATTATGGGTTTATGCCTTTTTAACTAAGTTTACCAAGTTAGTGGATTTTAAGTAGGAGCTAAAATAAACTTGTGTTCAGTCCTTCGTGTTTTTGAGAATTCCATCTTCTTTCTATGTATTTGGAAGTATATTTTTTCTTGTTAAGTGTGTGAAGTAAAAGTACCCAGTAGGGCAAGTTTTTAAGAGAACTGTGTAAGTGGTTGTTTTGATTTTAGTCTTGATCATTGAGGTCTTGTACCAAGAAATGGGTATTGAATATTTTCTGTGCAGTCTATGTAATGTTCTAAACTTCTTGGCACAGTTGCTAATATTGTTTTGTTTTGGTTCTGTGATGGTTATGGGCCATTATATGGCCAGAAATCTTACAAATTTTCACCAAACTTTTTACTGATTATAATCTTCAGTTTTGGAAGTCAGCACTGTGCTTTTAATTACCATATAGGTGTCTTTTCCTCCTCTGCCTTCAACCTTTAGTAGGAGCATTATTTCTTATCCTGGGAAGTTTAGGATTGATAACACATCTGGACTGTTACTTAAAAAGAACTGTAATTTTTATTCTTTTTGTATTTATCTTTGCCTTAGCTATTTTATTTCTATAATTTATTAACCTGAAAAATAATTTTAGTCCTAAGTTAGTTTGTGTATGTATGTGATCCTTACCCTCCAAGTATTTCGCTCCTGATTTGATTGGCATTTCAATTGTATTTTTATATCTTTAGTCATACAGCAGTGCATATTCTAATCTGGTGTCAAAAGCCTGCATTGGTTTGTGGTATCTTATAATAGTACTGACGAGCATGGTTTACCTAGGGATTATTTAGGGGCAGTTAAATATTCTCTACTACCTCTTCAGATTCTCTCTAGACATCCAGAGGAGATGCTGGCATAACATACTATTTGAATATTAGCAGGCTACTTTTTGTTTTAGATTGGAATTGAAAATAAGTTACTAATTTTAAACTTCTATATTTCCTCATATTTGCTGTTTTTTTCATTCCTGCACAATTAAGTTTATGAGAAGGTTTACATGTGTTTTGATTCTAAAATGGATCTGAATTATATTGAATGATTTAGAGATTTTTAGAAAATTATGTCTTCTGTTTTCAGGTTCTGTTCTGGATATTATTAAGCACATTGTGGCAAAAGGGGAACACAAAAGTGGAGTCCTAGATGAATCTACCATTGCTACGATACTCCGAGAAGTACTGGAAGGACTGGAATATCTGCATAAAAATGGACAGATCCACAGGTATGTAAAAGACAACACTCTTGTGTTATATCATCTCATTAAGGCCATTCCCACTCTTACAGAATCATGATCTCTGAGTGTTATCATAGCTCTTTGTATCACTAGTTTTAGTACACTGTGGTTAGAGTCTTAATTATACAGCTAGTAAACATTAAACAAGTACTTTAGTGAAACCAGAAAATATAAAAACAGGAAAAATTCATAATTTCTTATCAAAAGGCAATCACTTGATAACATTTTGGAATATTGCTTTCCATTTTCTTTTATATGGTTAAAAAATATCTAAAACAATACTGTATATGTAATTTTGTGTCTTGCTTTTAAAATTTTACATTATATCTTCAGTATTTCCCTAAATTATTAAAAACTTTTTGTAAAATAACATTTTTTTTAATTACAGCCTTTTTTTCTTTTTTTTTTTTTTTTTAAACAGAGTCTGTCTTAGTCACCCAGGCTGGAGTGGCATGATCATAGCTCACTGCAACCTCAAACTCCTGGGCTCAAGTGATAGTCCCACCTCAGCCTCCTCAGGCTAATTTTTAATTTTCATAAAGATGGGGTCTCGCTATGTTGCCCAGGCTGTTCTTGAACTCCTGGTCTCAAAGCGATCTTCCTGCCATGGCCTTCTAAAGTGCTGGGGTTACAGGCATAAGCCACTGTGCCCAGCCCTTTTTTTTGTTCTTTAATAAATAAGAACATTTTAATATTTCATGATTCTATCTAAATGATCTATCTTAGTAGCTAAGTGCTCTGTTTAGGTTTTGTGTATAGGCCCTGGCATACTATTGTGAGCTATGATTCCAATGATAATTTGATTTTTAGAGCCCTTGCAGTGCTTTTCTAGTCTGATTTTTTTTTCTCCTGGCACTGTGGGGACTTCCATTCAATCCTTGATCATGCCATCTATGGGAGTGGAGTGGATTTCCCTGGGCCAGTTGCTGCCAAGTGGAGAATACGTGGTAGATGCTGGACTCAGGACTTACGGGTCTGTGAGCACTCTCCTAGTCCCATCATGTGGACTCCCACCTGGTGCCAGTGGGGCTTCCATTCAGTCCCTGTTGATATTGCCTGTGGGGATGGAAGGCTATTCCCTTAGACCATTCTTTGCTCCTGGGTGGGGAGTTGAGAAACACTGGACCTGCGTAGTCCTTTGCTGCTGAGTGGAGGGCTAAGAGATGCCAGCTGTGCCGACTGGTGCTACTGATGTGGGTGATGTGGGCCCACTGGCTGTACTGCATATGGGGGAGGGGATGAAGTCCCCTGTCTGCTCTTTATTGGCACTGCTCTTTAGGCATGGTGGGCTCTCCTGCAACTCCAAGTATGGAGTCAGGGATGGGACCACCTATTAGATTTCTGCTGGACTGCCCCTTTTCTGCTCCTTTAGGCAGAGAGAGAGCAGGCTTGGGGCTCTTTTTGATATATGTCAGTCAATAGTTCTGGATTTCAGGGCTCTCTAATGCCCAGTCTGAGTTATAGCAGATTAAAGGAAAGCTCAGGAAACTTTTTTTTTAAACCTTTCCTATGATGATGAAAAACTCAGAAAACATAATGCCATGTTGTCGTTCAAGTTCTGAGGCCCGTAGCCACTCTGCTTTCCTCTTTTCTCCTTTCAGAGTTCTTTTATGATTGTCTGTTGGATTATTTCTGGGAATTTTAGATATATTTAAAGGGGAGGAACAGGGAAGCGTAAACCTACACCATTTGGTTCGGGACCAGAACTAGTCCCTGGATTTGGAATGGAGACAATTTTATTTAAATCTATTTTGTTCCTGGGTTCAGATTCTGAGTGTGTAGTGTGACATATTTTTATATGATACATGGAACCATTCTCCAAATATTTTATGTTTATATTGCTTTTAACACTGTGATGAATACTTTCCTCTGTGATTTTTATAATTTTTAAAAATCTGGCTTTCCATAAAACACATTTTAAAGAATCTTAAAAGACATTGCCAAAGTGCTTTTCAGAAATGTAGTGATTTATACATCTATTAGCAGTGCATAAGAATGGTAGATTCACTGGTCCCTTGCTAGCCTTGCCTATTAAAAATTTTAATTTACACATTTCGATACATGAAGAATAGTATCAATTTTGACATCTTGGATTATTAGTGAGGTTGGACACAGATTTATATGAAGGAATTGGTATTTCCTGTTGTGACTCATCTGCTTGTGATTTTTGCCTGTTTTTCTTTTATTTTGAAATGGGGTCGTGCTGTATTGCCCAGGCTGGTCTTGAACTCCTGGGCTCAGGCATTCCTCCCACCTCAGTCTCACAAGTTGCAGGGATTACAGGCACATGTTACTGAGCCCAGCTCAACTTTTGCCTGTTTTTCTACTGGTATCTTCCTGCCTTTTTTTATCCTGAGCTTTTTATATATTAAAAATTACTCTTTCAGCTTGGCATGGTGGCTCATGCCTATAATCCCAGCACTTTGAGAGGCCGAAGCGGGCGGATTGCTTGAGCCCAGGAGTTTAATACCAGCCTGGGCAACACAGTGAGACCTTGTCTCTACAAAAAAGTTTTAAAAAATTATTCAGATATGGGCCGGGCATGGTGGCTCATGCTTGTAATCCCAGCACTTTGGGAGGCCGAGGCAGGCAGATCACAAGGTCAGGGAATTGAGACCATCCTGGGTAACACGGTGAAACTCCATCTCTACTAAAAATACAAAAAATTAGCTGGGTGTGGTGGCGGGCGTCTGTAGTCCTTGCTACTCCGGAGACTGAGGCAGGAGCTTGTAGTAAGCCAAGATCGCGCCAGTGCACTCCAGCCTGGGCAACGGAGCGAGACTGTCTCAAAAAAAAAAAAAAAAATTTTATCCAGATACGGCGGCGCACGCCTGTGGTCTCAGCTACTCAGGAGACTGAGGTGGGAGGTTCAAGTGAGCCCCAAAGTTTGAGTCTGCAGTGAGCTGTGATCATGCCATTACACTCCAGCTGGGGCAACAGAGCAAGACTCTGTGTCAAAAAGAAAAAAAAATTACTCTCTCCGTTTTTGTCTTTTAGTTTTGCTAAAGATGCTGTTTGGGACTTGGGCTCCAAACAGGCAATTTGTAGAACAAAGGGACAAGAGGGAGTCAGGTTATTAGAGCATGATTAAAATCTTGAAAACTGGATGAGGCTGATGGAAAATCAAGACAGGTCAGTGGATTAGTGATCTTTGAAGTCAGAGTAGTCATAGTAGAGTAGTTGAACAGTTATCTCGAAAGATAGGAGAGTGGGGTGTCTGAATTAGTAATTTCATAATTGGGTCAGTTTTGGTGATAACAAGATAAAAAACGGAGGAAGTAGATGACCCAGGTAGAGTGGAGGAGGGGTCTTTAGAGACGGCATCAGTGAACTCAGAGGCAGGATATTACGTGGATTGTCTCTGTGATTGTTAAAGTTTCTTGAGATAAGGCAAGATGACTTGGAAAGCAAGACTTAATGAACAACAGAGACAGAAAGTATAATATTAAAGCTGGGTGGCATGAGTTTGAAGGGAACTGACTTTTCTTTTTCCTTTTTAGAGACAGATTCTCTCTCTGTCACCCAGGCTGGAGTGTAGTGGCATGATTGTAGCTCACTTGCAGCTGAAACTCCTCAGCTCAAGCAATCGTCCTGCCCCAGCCTCTCCAGTAGCTGGGACTACAGGCATGTGCCACCATGCCTGGTTGTGGGCGAAAGATTACCTAGGTGCCAAGGCAAGAGACTGAAGGCACAAACTGTTTCAGTATAATAAAGAACATAGTTAGAATAAGAATAGTCATAATACAAATTAGATATAGAGATGATCATGGACAACTATCAATTATTTTTATAAACATTAATCATTAGCTTTTAATATTACTCTTTGTTACATTACTAATACAATCTAGGAATAACCAGCGAGTATAGGGTCAGGTGCTGAAGGGGCATTGTGAGAAGTGACCTAGAAGGCAAGAGGTGAGCCCTCTGTCACGCCCCCATAAGGGCCACTTGAGGGCTCCTTGATCAAGAGGTAATGCCAGTGTCTGGGAGGACACCCATTACTTAGCAGACCGCGAAAGGGAGTCTCCTTTCCTAGGAGGAGTCAGGGAACACTCTGCTCCACCAGCTTCTTGTGGAAGGCGGGATATTATCCAGGCCTGCCCACAGTCATCTGGAGGCCTAAACCCCTCACTGTGGTGCTGCACTTCAGTGGTCACGCTCCTTGTCCATTTTCATGTTCCTCCCGTACTCCTGGTTCCTCTTTGAAGTTCGTAGTAGATAGCAGATAGCAGTAGAAGGAATAGTGAAAGTCTTAAAGTCTTTGATCTTTCTTATAAGTGCATAGAAGAAAACCCTGATGTATGCTGCCTTCTCTCTCTGCTTCGGCTACCTAAAAGGGAAGGGCCTCCTATCCTATGATCACGTGACTTGCTTCACCTTATCACTTAGAAGATTCACCCTCCTTACACTGCCCCCCTTGTCTTGTATGCAGTAAATATCAGTGTGCCCAGCCGTTCGGGGCCACTACCGGTCTCTGCGTCTTGATGGTAGTGGTCCCCCAGGCCCAGCTGTTTTGTCTTTATCTGTTTGTCTTGTGTCTTTATTAATTACAATCTCTCTTCTCCACACACAGGTAGAACACCCTCTAAGCCCCATAGGGCTGGACCCTACACCTGGTTAATTAAAAAAAATTTTTTTGGTAGAGATTCGGTCTTCTTGTGTTACCCAGACTAGTCTTGGACTCTTATAGACTCATAGTGGAACCACCTTGGTGGTCTTGGATAAGATCCTGGGGAATTCTCTGATTACCAGGCAGAGACTCTTTTTCTCTTTCCTTGCTTTCTCCCAAGCAAATGTAGTCTCTCTGTCTCTGGGCGGAGCTGTCTGGAGCTGGGGGAGGGGTGACACAAGCACTCTTGTGGCCACCACCACTGGGACTGTCCTGGATCAGACTTGAAGACATCACAGCTCTGGGTCTCCCCCAGGGCCCATGGTAACCACTACCCAGTTATTTCTTATGTTGTTCAAGGCCTTAGGGCTCTGCAATCAGCAGATGGCAAAGCCAGCCAGGCCTGTGTTCCTCCTTTCAAGACAGTGATTTTACCCCTGCCCTGGGTGGGTGCAGAGATGCCATCAGAGAGCCAGGGCCTGGAGTCAGAAACCTTAGGAATCTACCTGGTCCTCTG
The DNA here is from genome assembly GCF_024542745.1 of Macaca thibetana thibetana. Classification (NCBI taxonomy): domain Eukaryota; kingdom Metazoa; phylum Chordata; class Mammalia; order Primates; family Cercopithecidae; genus Macaca; species Macaca thibetana. Next base: position 92,246,737 of record NC_065579.1, read on the forward strand.
TTCTACTGCAGCTAAGCTGGCATCCAAACCACAAGACAGAGTCCTTCCCACTCTTCCCTCCCCTTTCCACAAGTAGAGGAGTCTCTCCCCATGGCCACCACTGCCCCAAGCTCATGGCAAGTACTGCCTGGCTACCCCCAGTGTTCAGTTGGGGCCCAAGAGCTCTTCAGTCAGCTTGGGGTGAATGCTGCCAGTCCTAGGACTCTCCCTTCAGGGCAGCTGGCTCCGCTGTGGCCCAGGGCAGGTCCAGAAATGCCATCTAAGAGCCAAGTCCTGGAATTGGGGACCCCAAAAGTCTGCTTGGTGCTCTACCCAACCGTGGTCCAGCTGGTAACTAAGCTGCAAGACAAAGTCCCCTTTACTCTTCCCTCTTTTCTCAAACAGAAGGAGTCCCTCCGTGTAGCCACCATAGCTTGGAATGTGTTGGGTCACACCTGAAGCCAGCATGTCTCTGAGTCTCACCTAAGGTCCACAGCAACTACTGCTTGGTTGCCACTGCCAATTATACAGGGACCAAAGGTTCCTTAGTTAGCAGGTGATGAAATCTACCAGAACTAGGTCCTTTTCTTTAAGGCAGTGAATTCCCTTCTGGCCCAGAGTGTGTCTAGAAATGTCATCTAGGAGCTAGACTCTGCCTGGTACCCTGTTCCACTGTGTCTGAGCTGATACTCAAGTTGCACAACAAAGTCCTCTACTCTTCCCTTTACTCTCTTCAAGCAGAAGAAAGGAGTCTCTCCCAGAGCTGCAAGCTATGCTGCCTGGGGTAGGGGGAAAGGGTGGCACAAGCAGTCCCTTGGCTGCCCCATTGGTGTCTCACTGGGTTGTGTGCTCTGCAGGTCCATTGGCTCCAAGTCCAGTACAGCACCAGAACTTGCCCAGGAATTGCATTCTTTGTAGCCTTGACTGCCTTACAAATTTATTTAAGACCCCAGAGCACTTTAGCCTGCAGAGGCGCGACTTGACAGAACTCAGGTTCTGACTGCTGAGATGCGCGATTCCCCCTGGCTAGAGCCGGTCTAAGTGCTTCCTCCATGGGTGCTGGCTAAGCTCTACCTGGCGTTGCTTTCTGCTGTGACAGAGCAGCACTGAGTTCCGGTGCAGGCACAGATTCTCCCTCTGTGCCCTGCAGCTACTGCCAGGGGATGGGGAAGGGGTGGCATTGACAATTCAAGACTGTCTTTCCTATCACCGTTAGTGTCTCTAACAGTGATGTGAAGTTGAAATCAGGTACTGTGATCATTCACCTGAGTTTTGGTTCTTAGGAAGGTGCTTTTTCATGTAGGTAGTTGTTCAATTTGGTGTTTCTGTGAGGAAGATGATCAGAGGGTTCTGTTTGGCTGTCTTCCATTGGATTTTTCTGTGGGTTTAGAAATGAACATTTTCTGGCCGGGCGCGGTGGCTCACGCCTGTAATCCCAGCACTTTGGGAGGCCGAGGCGGGCGGATCACAAGGTCAGGAGATCGAGACCACGGTGAAACCCCGTCTCTACTAAAAATACAAAAAATTAGCCGGGCGCGGTTGTGGGCGCCTGTAGTCCCAGCTACTCGAGAGGCTGAGGCAGGAGAATGGCGTGAACCCGGGAGGCGGAGCTTGCAGTGAGCCGAGATCGCGCCACTGCACTCCAGCCTGGGCGACAGAGCGAGACTCCGTCTCAAAAAAAAAAAAAAAAAAAAAGAAATGAACATTTTCTAAGTTCAATTTCTGTTTTCCAGTTTGCCTGGGTTTCATTTTTGGATAGGCCCTTTTGTCTCCTATATTCATGTGCACATCCTCAGGGTTGGCCAGGAGTGTGTGAAAGCAGGGGCCTCTTTGTCTCCACTGTGTACCTTTGGCCAAGAATATGTTTGTCTCTATCTAGACTGCTACGACAGGCTAGTAGAGCCACTGTTAACCCTCTCCTGCTGGTCACCCTTCAGAATGTCACTTTAGTTGACAGTGTCACTGGGTATAGGTGTTGCCTACCATGTCCAATCAAAGGAGTCTCTTTTAACCGTGACAGAGAAGCTGCCAGTCTTCATGGTCTGTCTGCCGTAGAACCTCCATGCTGACTGAGCTGGGCTAGGAAGTGTTGGGGCTAGTCCCAGAGCAGAACACCATAGAGTCTCAGTGTTCTTACCTGAAGTGCAGCTGTTTTTCAAGCATAAAATGTTTCTCAGGTTGATTTCCAGAGCACCGAAATGGTTGTTTTATCATATTTGTCCAGCTTTAAGATTGCTTTTTAAGGGGGAAGATTTATCTATTTTCTTCGCTCAGCTGTAGCTGGAAGATTCTACTCTTCATGTGCATTTGGTTGCCTTGAGATTGTCATAAGAAATAAATACATTTTTGTTCCTATCTAAAGAAATTCCTGAAGAAAATCTCTAAAGAAAAAAAGTTATTATATTTTGTATTCTTAAAATTAATTTTGAAACAAAAAACTTTCTATATTATCACATGCATGGGTAATACATTGCTATTATTAATCTTACTTTGCTGGTGAAAAAAGAGGTCTTATTAGGGGATTTGCTTGAGCTTATACAATGGGTCTATAGAGTTTTTCAGTGGCTTATAAGCTAACTGAGGGCAATTCTGAATGGGAATTCCCAGGACAGTTTTAACAGTGACATTATGTCAAGATAATGTTTTTGAAATGGCAGCATTTTAGGCCACTTTTAAAAAGGATGTTACTCATTTAGTTAAATGAGAGTTGATACATTATGCAAAGTAGATGTTATACAAAGTAAAGCAGAAACTGAATTTCTTTGTGCCTGAAATTGATATGAATCCACTCATTGCATTCTTAAAAAGAAAAAAAAAAGACAATGACCCTAAATGTATACTTCAGTGTATATTTTGGGTTAATTTTGCTATTCACTATAGAAATTCTAGATTTATAAAGGTTTAGGAAAAAGATACTTTCATCAGTGTTCTGAAGTAAAAACTTTGACTTGAGAAAATAGATACATGGATATGCTAAGTAAAAGAGGACAACACAATATATTTAAAATTAATCTCAGTGGCAGACTAAAATTCTATTGAGTTAGTGACCAAAAAAATGTAACTGATATTAAGTCGATGGATACTCAGCTTCATTGGTTAGCATAGTCTTTCTTAGCAGTCTTTAGAAGCAGACTGCCTAGATTCAGATCCCAACCCTGTCACTAATTGGGTGACCTCTGGCAAGTTACTTAATCTCTTTTGCCTTATTTTCTCATCTATAACGTAGGGATGCGATAGTATCTATCTCATAAAGTAGTTGTGAAGATTAAATGAGGTAATATATACAGTGCCCTTAGAATAGTATTTAGCACACAAGAATCAGTGAACAGTCGTTGTCATTATTTTGTACACCGGAGGGTGGCAAACCTTTTCTGTAAAGGGCCAGATAGCAAATATTTTAGACTTTGTGGGTGAGATGTTCTCTGTCACCACTACTTTGTTTTTCTGGTATGAAAGCCGCTATAGACAATCTGTAGCTGAATAGGCATGGTTGCATCTTTTACAGAAACAGGCAGTGGACTGGATTCAGTTTGTGGGCTGTAGTTTGCCAACCTCTGATTTACAGGGCTATAGAAGATTATTGTTTTTCTTTCACATAATAGTCTGGGCATAAATGACATCAGTCCAGTATGATGACTCCATGGAGTCAGGGACTCAGGCTCTGATTTTATTGCTCTACTAGCTCTAAGTTCTTGCTTCATGACCCAAGTTGATTTCCACCACATCCACATTCCAGCGGAAGGAAGGAAGGAAGGAAGGAAGGAAGGAAGGAAGGAAGGAAGGAAGGAAGGAAAGAAAGAAAGGGGAAATAGAGGTTATGCCATTTCCTATTAGCAGTGGTTCTCAGGACATTTAGCAATACCTGGAGCCATTTTTGGTTGTCACAACAGGGGCTGGAGTTGGGGAGTGGAATGTGCTACTGACATGTAATGGGTGAAGACCAGGGATACTGCTAAATTTATCCTATCATGTCCAGGAAACCCCTTACGACAGAATTACCCAGCCCAAATATCAGTAGTGCTGGGATCAAGAACACCTATGTTAAGGGAACAACTAGGAAGTTGTAGAAACCACTTTTGTTCACATCACAGTGGCTAGAACTTTAGTTACATGGTTATATCTATTTTGCATGGAAGGCTGTGAAATGTTGCCTTTTATCAGGATGGTCATGTCCGCAGTAAAAATTTCTTGCTTTCTTTGCTTTCCTCTCCCTCCCCCCTCCCTTCCCCTCCCCTCCCCTTCCCCCCTGCCCTGCTCCTCTCCCCTCGACTCCCCTCCCTTTCCCTTCTACCACCCTCCCTCCCTCCTTCCCTCCCTTCCTTCTGCCCTTCCTTCCTTCCTTCCAGACATTGAGGGCCATTTAGTAGTCTGTGGCACTTTTTTCCCCCAAGATTACCTGATGAACATGGAATCAGAACTGAGGTAGTTAATTGAATTATGTTAATTGCTAATATCAAGGTATGCATACATAGATTTATCATAATCCAGAGGACTGGAATTTTCTGTTTTTCAGGACATTTTTTTCTACTTAACAGTGCCGGAAAAAATATTCCCAAATGTTTCTTCTTTGGCCATACCTCATTTTTAGTGATCTGTTAACATGTTAACCAGGTACAAGAGCAATTGATTAGGTACAGTTTTAAATGGAAATTCTTATTGTTTTAAGAGTACAGATGCTTCTCAACTTAGGATGGGTTTATTGGGACACAACTCCATTGCAAGTAGAAAATATAATTAAGTCAAAACTGAACCATCATAAATTGGGGACCCTCAATGTTTCCAAGATTCCTAGTTTATACATTATTCCTTAGAGTCAGTTGTTCTCATTCATCCTCATAAAAAGAAGTTTCTTTTTCTTTTTCTTTTTTTTTTAAAGAAGTTTCTTTTTCTTTGTAAGACTGAAGCAGGTTAGAAAATTTAGACAACTAGAAATTAATTACCCATTTTTTCCTAGAGTGGAATAGTTCTGTAGATGACTGATTTTTACCTATCATATATGGATTTTTAAAAAATGCTGTTATTCTAGGCTGGGCGTGTTGACTCATGCCTGTAATCCCAGCACTTTGGGAGGCTGAGGCGGGTGGATCATGAGGGCAGGAGATCAACACCATCCTGACCAACACGGTGAAACCCTGTCTCTACTAAAAATACAAAAAATTAGCTGGGCGTGGTGGCACGCACCTGTAGTTCCAGCTCCTCGGGAGGCTGAGGCAGGAGAATCGCCTGAACGTGGGAGGTGGAGGTTGCAGTGAGCTGAGATCACGCCACTGCACTCCAGCCTGGGTGACAGAGCGAGACTCCATCTCAAAAAAATGAAATTAAAAATTTAAAAAATGCTGTTATTCTAAGAGTAACCCAGTTAAGGAGTGTGTGTGTGCGCGCGCGCGCATGTGTGCGTGCGCATGCATGTGCATGTGCATGTTTGGTGAGGTATGGTACCTTGCTTTTTTCAACATATTCTGATTACTCATTGAAACCTCAGCTTTACAATTTGTAGTTGTCTGATTTTTTTTTTTCTTTTATCAGTTACTTTTCTGGGCCTTTGCTTTCCTATTTGCTCTAGGATTAGGGTTAAATAGTTTTTAAGATTACATCTTTTTGTGTCTTTTTTTTGCCTTATTTGGTTATTGATTGATTGATTGACAGGGGCTCACTGTGTCACTCAGGCTGGAGTGCAGCAGCATGAACACGGCTCACTGCAGCCTTGACCTCTTGGGCTCAAGTCATTCTCCTGCCTCAGACTCCCAAATAGCTGGCCCACAGGCGCTCACTACTATGCTTGGCTATTGTTTTTTATTTTTGTAGAGACAGGGTCCTACGCTCTGGCATTGGGACCTTTTTAAAAGTTCCCCGGGTAATTCTAATGTTGCCCAGGCTGGTCTCAAACTCCTGGGTTCATGCAGTCCTTATACCTCCGCCTTCCAAAGTGCTGGGATTACAGGCATGATCTGCCACATCCGGCCTCTTCTTTGGTTTCAATTGAGCATTTCATATGATTCCATTTCCTTTCCTCTCTTAGGTTATCAATTATACTTTTTCTTTTTTTTTTGAGACACAGAGTCTCGCTCTGTCGCCCAGGCTGGAGTGCAGTGGCGCGATCTCGGCTCACTGCAAGCTCCGCCTCCCAGATTCATGCCATTCTCCTGCCTCAGCCTTCCGAGTAGCTGGGACTACAGGGGCCCGCTACCACGCCCGGCTAATGTTTTGTGTGTTTTTAGTAGAGACGGGGTTTCACCATGTTAGCCAGAATGGTCTCGATCTCCTGACGTCGTGATCTGCCTGCCTTGGCCTTCCAAAGTGCTGGGTTTACAGGCGTGAGCCACCGTGCCTGGCCTCAATTATACTTTTTTTTTTGAGACGGAGTCTCGCTCTGTCGCCCAGGCTGGAGTGCAGTGGCGCGATCTCCACTCACTGCAAGCTCCGCCTCCGGGGTTCACGCCATTCTCCTGCCTCAGCCTCCCGAGTAGGCAGGACTACAGGCGCCCGCCACCGCGCCCGGCTAATTTTTGTATTTTTAGTAGAGCGGGGTTTCACGGTGTTAGCCAAGGTGGTCTCAATCTCCCGACCTCGTGATCTGCCCGTCTCGGCCTCCCAAAGTGCTGGGATTACAGGCGTGAGCCACCGCGCCCGGCCCAATTATACTTTTTAAAAAACCTTTTTTAGTAGTTGCCTTGTGCAGTATACATTTTACAGGAAATCTAAGTCCACTTTCAAATAGCACTCTATCGTTTCATGGGTAGCACAAGTGCTTTATAACAGAATATTCCTAATTCCTCCCTTACAGTATTGTCATTTATTTCACTTATGCATAAGCTGTAATCATTATATACATTGTTGCTGTTATTATTTTGAAGAAATTGTTGACTGTTAGATCAATTAAGAATAAGAGAAATAAAAGATTTCATTTTATTTTCATTTATTCTTTCTGTAATGCTCTTCCATTGTTCATGTGGATCCAAGTTTTATCTTCTCTTAACATTTCTTGCAAGGCAGGTCTGCCCACTGCAAAGTCCCTCAGTTTTTATTTGTCTGAGAGAAGTACTTCTCCTTTACTTTTGAAGGATAGTTTTTCTGGATACAGAATTCTAGGTTTGTTTTTTTTTTTCTCTTGACACTTTAAACAGTTCACTCCACTCTGCTTGATTGCATGGTTTCTGAGATGTGGGATGTTAATTCATACCTTTGTTCCTCTATAGGTAAGGTGTTCTTTTTCCTCTGACTTCTATCAAGATTTTTGTCTCCCCTACCCAGCTCAGTGTTTTTAGTGAGCCTGTGCTCCTGGGCTGTCACCTGCACAAGTGCTTCTCGGTTCCCCCTCAAGGTGAGACAGGAAGGCTTGATGGGACTGAGACTGGGTATCTCCCTTCCCATAGATGGGTTAAGTTCTGGTAAAACCAAGGTGATTAAGCCCCGATAAAATAGTTTCCCTTGAGGGTAGGTTTTCGTTAAGGAGAATAGAATGCTCAGGGCATATTTCAAATTAGTTACTTTTTTCTTTCTCCTGTGGGAAATTAGGGGAATTTTCTCCTGTCTATACCCCGAGAACCTTGTGGGGCTGTAGGAGGTAAAGCTCATCCAACCCATCTAAGTGTATGAGTCTCCCTTAGACTGGGTCCCCTTGGGGTTTTTAACTCTCAAACTGGTCCACACTGAGCCTCCAGGCATTTGTCAATTACAGTTTAAGTTTTTACACCCCAGTACTGACTCCAGCAATAGTCTGCTGCTGCTGGGCATCTGCTCCATTAAACTGTAAGTCTGTCTTCCTGTCTACATTTTTGGAGGCATGAGTTTGCCCTGTGACCTCAGTCTCTGATGTATCTAAGAAGAATTGTTGATTTTCAGACTTTTTTCCTGTTGTAAAGACAGAAGTGACAAGCTCCTTACATACGGAACTGGATAAGATTACATCCTGAAATTCCTTTACCTTCTCATGTCCAAAGCTTTTCCTGTATAGATGATCTCTTGATGTCCTGTTTATTAGCAAGATAGTGGCCTTGACTTACACTGTTATTACACCTCTGCCAGCAGGGGTAGTTGTTAGATGCAACAAAATTCAAAGGCCTGCTTGCCAAATAAACTTTCATGAGACTATTTGGGCAGTTTCACAATGTTTAGTCCCTTTGACAGTTGAGGAAAAACTGCTGTCTCTTTGACCCTCTGCTACCCTCGTCACGCCACCAAAAAGGAGGCCTAGCACTCTATTTGGACTCATTGGGCATTAGACAGTATGTACCTTACTTGGGCATTCTGTCTGGTCCTTCATATCAGCTAACCTGTAAATCAGCATCCTTTGAGCGGGGCTCTGAGTATCAGGTTGCGTTGGAACCTGTCCAGCTATCTGTGGCGCGGTCCCAGGAACCGCTATAACCCTAATGACTCCTTTGAACACTGTGATAGATGTTGTAGGTACATACAGGTTCAGGATTGTTATTTTCCTGGTGAATTATTCCTTTTGTTCCTATAAAATGACATTTTTACTCCTATAAAGTGACCTTTTTACTTCTATAAAGTGACCATTTTTACTCCTAGAAATGTTTTTGTTTTAAAGATAATTAGATCTTATTTGTTGTAAAGACAATTAGGTCTTAAATGTTTTATAAAGATAATTAAGATCTTATTTTACTATAGCTATACTGTCTAACCTTTGGTAAGCATATTTTTCATTGTGGCCTAATCTTTCAAGGCTCTTGGTTTTATTAGGGGGTTTCAGTTTTAGCTCCTAGCCTTATATCGGCCCAGTGCCATGTTTTCTATTACCTGTGGATTTGAAAACCTGAGCCCCCTAGCCATTTGGCCAGTTTCGCTTTTCTGTCTCCCAGGGCTTACCTACTGCTCTACCTCTTAAGTGTCTCTTTCATTTCTGAACCTTGAGAATTTTTTCTTTACTTTGCATCTAGCTGTGTGATATTTTCCCCCTAATTTATCTAGCATCTCTTTGTGCTTGTAGCTAGGGAAGGGTGTGTTTTGGGTCAAGGGCCTATATAGTAGTGATGAAAGTTTGTCTTCCAATGCACAGTTTGCCATTTAGCTGGAATGGGAATTCTCTGATATTTTAAATCATAGACTTTCAGCCTGGGCTGCATATTGGAATATGGGAAACTTTAAGAAGTATTGATACCTGGGTCCACTGCCAGAAATTTATTTAATTGGTTTGGAGTGAGGCCTTGGCATTGGGACTTTTAAAAGTTCCCTAGGTAATTCTAATGTGCAGCCAAGGCTGAGACCATTACTTAAACTTTAGCAGTAACCAGCTCTGTAATACACTGATACCTAGGCTTAGGAGAAAGTTGTTGTATTGGGAAGCAGAGGCAGATATTTTTAGTATGTCTTGCTACTTCTCATATCTTCAAAGTCCACTTGTGATTTCAGGTGGATTTGTATGTCAGCCCTAGTGGATTAGGTAAAGTAATTTTCCTCTATTTCTACTGTGTTTTCTCTTTGACTTCTAGGCTTTAGAGGTTTTGAGTAGGATGAATAGGTCTCTAAATCAGACTTTCCTCTCTGTATCTACCCAAATATTTTTCCCATTAGAGAGGCTGGCTGTAACAGAAATGTTGGATATTTTTGTCAGTTTAAGATGCTTAAATGTAGTGTGTTTACAGCTTTGGTTTTGATTCATTGCTTTTCTTGACCTTTTTCAAGTTTTCCATAAATGGTGCCTATTGATGAGTAATAAAAATGTTATGGGCAGAAACTTGTGTTGTGTATTAATGAAAAGTCAAGCATGTCTACGATATTCCTTTTAATTTTAGAAGGAATGTGTAACTTTGGGGCAACAGTGACATGTGAGAAATGACATTAAGCAGTAAAAAGCAAAACTCTTCTTGCTACTTAAGAGTGGATGGAGGATTTAGCTTTTGGAGCTGCTGGTTTGCTTGATACTCTTTGTGGCCGAGTAAAAAAGTTCTTTAACTGGGGACTATATTGATTTCCAGATATTTAGTTACAAATCTTTTCCTTGAAAGGTTAGTTGTCCTGTTTTGAGGGCAGGCTGTGGTGTTTTTTATTGTCCAGTTAATTGTGCTATTCTGCTTTTACTCCTGGAAGCTAGTCTACAGATTACACTTTTGGTTTCAAAAGGAAACATGGATTGATTATCTGGGGAATTGATCAGGAAAAGTAGTCATTCAAAGTTTAGGCTCTGCTGAAAATGGATTATTGTCTCTTCATTTACGAAAGACTTGTAAATGAAAAACTTGTAAAACATGATTTGAGTAAGTAATATGTATATATGGCTTTAAAAATTCAAACAGCACAAAATGGTGTATGGTACAAAATAAGTCTTCTCAGCATCACTGATGTTAAATTATATTGATACCATATGCCTTTCCTATGATGTGATGAAAATGGCACCTTACTTTTATGGTTTTCCTTACAAAATCCCCTGACACCAATATAACCATGAGAAAAACATTGTATATATTCCAGTAGAGGGGCATTCTACAAAATACTTGACCATTACTCCTCAAAACTGTCAAGATTCTCAAAAGCAAAGAAAATGTGAAAAACTCACAACCAAAAGGAGCCTAAGGAGACATGGCCGCTGAATATAATATAGTGTGTATCCTGGGCAGGATCCTGGGACCGAAAAAGGACATTGGGTAAAAACTAAAGAAATCTGAGTAAACTGTGGACTTTATCTAATCATGATATATGAATACTGGTTCATTTATTGTAGCAAAAGTACTATACTAATATGAGATGTTAATAATAAGGGAAACTAAGTGTGAGGTATGTAGGAACTCCTATGCACTAGCATCTCAACTTTTATGTAAATCTGAAACTGTCCTCAAACATAAACTATTAAGTCTTCTTCCTTTTATGAATCCACAATACCCTGGTCCAAAGGGAATCACTTGTTGCCATTTTCTTGTGACTCCTTTGAGAGATATTTTCTGTCAGTATAAACATAATGTATGTCTCTGTGTCATGTTTTTCTTTTAAAGAAAATACAAATGGCCACATACTATATTTAGCATTCATTTTTCACTTAATAATGTATTTGGAGATAGTTCCATGTCAACATGTATGTTCATTAGTATTCATAGTAATTTATAGTTTAGGTGTATAACTGGTCTCCTTTTGATGGATAATTAGATTGTTCCCATTTTTTACCGTAACGTATTCGTTTATAACCCTGACGTTTGGAACAGAGTTAGGAGGTGGGGAGTGGGGATTGGGGAAGCAGGGAGGGAATAGTCTAGTATTTTTTAGTGTTTGGTTGGCATTTTTTCTTTCTTATTTTATACACTACTTTCTTTTTTCCCCCCTGAGAAGAGGATTTGAGGCAGGTCATCTCCTCAATGGTTATATAATATTTGTTACAAATTTAAATAGTTATTTAAATCTATTTGCAGAATAGCTCCTCCTATTTGAATAATGCCACCTATGTACTAATAATAATGCTAAGTAAGTACAGGTGACTATAGTAGTATATTAAGATACAGGCCCAGATATAGTTCATGGTGAAATACAGAAGGGAGACAGACCTAGAAATATGATCATATAATACACCTTGCTAACATTATAGTACAGCCTTCTGCAAAAACACAGAGGAGGGAGTGACTAAACTATATTTTCTTCCCCCATTGGGTTTTAGGTGAGCTCAGAAAAGGGAACTGGAAGTTAGTGGTTGACTCAGTTGGATGATCTTTGTCACAGAGGAAAGAGAATGTCCTCTATTCTCTTCTGTTTGTAGTGACTAGAATCTGAGACTAGATTCATGGAGTAAAACAGACTGGCCTGCACTCTGCTTAGTCAGCCTCTGGGAGAACTACCTATAAATTGCTTGGGTTTATAAGCAGTACAAAATACTCAGTAACATGTTTTCCTTATGCTTCAGTGTATATTCAGGAAAGGCATTGTATACCGTGGTATGATGCTGCTTCTGCACAGTTGTGAAACTCTTGTTCATTGTTTGCCAAGGAATGGTTATATCTAAACATGGAGGAAAACGGGGACAGGAATAGGATGAAGTGCTATGCTTTTTACTGGCTCCTTTTCATGACAAGACATTCTTCCATGAGCAGGCCTCGCTTTTCTTGTGTAGCTTCAAGGGCTGCCTTTCTTTTGCTTATTTGATTATGTTTACTTTTAATTACAAAATGACTGTATTCCCACAAGTTATTCAAATACTATTCCCTAGACTTCAATTCCATTAATCTCCACAAAAATCCCATTTGGCAAGGGAAAGGGGTGTGTTTGTGCAACATTAATGGTGTCGTATAAAATGCACTAGTCTCTTATTTGATTTGTTCATTTAATAATGTATGTTAGCATTTCGTGTCACAACGTGTTGATTGACATTATTCCATGGATGTAATAGAATTAATTTAACCTTTCTACTGTTATTGGCTGTTACTAGTTTTTGTTTTTTATTACGAATAATGCTGTAGTAGAACCCTCTTGTTACTTTCCTTATAAATTGTGAGAGTTCTAGGTTATCAAGAGATGGTTTTGCTACTCTTAGGATTTGGGGATTTTAAATTTTGCCAAAAACTTGTTTTTGCTGGAAAAAAACCCAAAAAACTAAGTTGTAGATTTGAATGGATAGTATAATATTGTTTACATTGGGAGAAAATCCCAGATATGTCATCGGTATATATTCTATTAACCAGACTGATAACAGTTGAAAACTTTGGAGAGAGTACTTAGATTTGAGAATGATGGTCAAAGGGATTTTGGCTTTTTTAGTTGTGTTTAGGTTTTCAAAACAAGAATGTTTTCATATATTACTTGTTATGAATAGTTAAAACTATAGAGATGCCTGAGTAGTTTCCATCTTTTTGTTACGGGCATAGAATATTCCCTGTTTTCAGTTGCATACTGATGATTTTAAAAATTTGATAATTCATTGGGGTGTAGAAAAAAATATTTCAAAATGTAGAATTAGGCGAGGGTCACATTCTTTGGCCACTTTTATCCCAATCAAGAATATTTAATCACTTGTGTTTTCCAGATATTATCATAAGAACCTTTCTAGCTTTCTTTTTAATGTTTGGGTTCCTAGTACCAGTAACTAAAATTTTGCTATTAGTCTTAATATCCTTTAATATAAAATAGAACATTTAAATATTGCTAGTATTACATGAATATAGTCAACAATTGCTTAAATTATGTTACTTCAAAGAATAGGTATTTTTTGATACATAACTTTTTTTTTTTTTTTTTAAAGAGATGTGAAAGCTGGAAACATTCTTCTTGGAGAAGATGGCTCAGTACAGATTGCAGGTAATGATTAGTATTTCTTTTTATTTGATGTAATGGTCAGTAGAACCACATTACTTATCTTTTATGTTTCCTGAATCAGCATTCTCTCCTGTTCGCTGGACCGTCTCTATTCAAGATCCTCTGTTAACACATCATAGGATGCCACCGACTCTCAAGATACCTTCTCATACTCATCCTTCATTTCTGCTCTTAGACATTTTTTTCTGACCATTACTTGTTTCCTTCCAGCTATCTGCCTCTTACTTCCATTAAGGTCTTCTGCTATGGGTTCTCGTAGCATTCTGTACTTTCCTTTAAAGGAAAAGTAGTCAAGGATCTTCATTGTGTTTAAGAATAAATATGTTGTATAGAGACTATACAGAGCTGCTTCTGTCCTGGGGGAAATGGAGTATTTGTCAATTAGGAAAAAATGCCTGAGAAGTAGAAGTGCACTTTTGGCAGTTTCAGAGCTGAAGGGATAAGAGTTGCAGTCCAGGGCCTGCCAAAAGTGGCTATCCTGATGAAACACCCCCTCCTCCAGGCTGAGACTCCAGAACGACTGTACCCAGGGATTGTCTAGCAAGCAGATCATCTGAGAAAACCTCAGCTTGGTCCCAGACTGCTAGAACAGTCAGGTGTTTGGCAGGAGGAAGATAATCACCCAAATCTTAAATTATTTCTTCATCTTTAAGAAGATAATTTAGGCGAACATCTTCGTGTCCATGAGGTAAGGAAATATTTTAACCAAGTCACATAAAGCTCTAATATAAAGGGAAAGATTGATAAATTTGACTCCTTTAAAATTAGCAACTTCTAGTTATCAAAAGAGGAACAAATGGTTTATTACTATTAACAGAGTAAAAAGGTAAACCACAGAGTAGAGAAGATATTTGCAGCATGAATAATTGTTAAAGGGCTGAAGTGTAGAGTGTATAAAGAACTCATTGAGAAAAATAAAAAAAAAAACTAAAAAAGTGGGCAGAAAACTGGCATAGGCACTTCCCAAATGAAGGTATCCAATTATAAATGTAGTAAAAGATGTTCAAGCTTACACTAGTAACTTGTTAAATGCAAAGTAAAATCACATTGTGATAACACATTAAATTGATTGGCCTGGCAAAAACATCTTGACAGTACTAATTGTTGATGTAGGTGTAAAGCAAGGAAAAAAGTCTCATTTCTGATGATGGGAATATAAATTGGTACAACCATTTTATTACAATTGAAGATATGCATGCTGTAAGACTTTGGCTCCTAGGTGTATAGCCTAGAGAAACTCACCCATATGTGTGCCACAGTGTTCATAATCATGACAAGTTTGAAATAATCCCAATGCCCTTTATTAGTAGAATGGATAAATAAATTGTCGTTAATTTATATACTGGAATACCTTTTTTTTTTTTTTTTTGTGACAGTCTCGCTGTGTTGCCTAGGCTGGAGTGCAGTGGTACACTCTTGGCTCACTGCAGCCTCTGCCTTCCAGGTTCAAAGATTCTTGTGCCTCAGCCTCCCAAGTAGCTGGGATTACAGGCATGCACCACCCCACCCGACTAATTTTTGTATTTGTAGTAGACACAGTGTTTCTCCATGTTGGCCAGGCTGGTCCCGAACTCCTGGCCTCAAGTGATTCTCCCACCTTGGCTTCCCAGAGTGCTGGGATTACAGGTGTGAGCCCAGCCTGTATACTGGAGTACTATATAATGATGAAAATGAGTAGAACTACAGCTACATACAAAAGCATTAATAAATCATAAAAATATAGGAGATGGAATGGACATGGGTTTCCTTGTCTAGTATGAGTGGCACCATGGCCTGCCACCTGCACAAAACAAGAATTTGGGAACAACTTTGCCTCCTGGCTCAGTCTTTTATTTTTATTTTTTTGTAGTGGTATAATACACATAACATAAAATTTACCGTTTTAACCATTTTTAAGTGTATGGTTCTGTGGCATTAAATACATTCCTGTTGTGCAACTATCACCTCCATCTGTCTTCAGAACTAGTTCATCTTCCTTGACTGAAACTGTACCCACTAAAAAATAATTCTTCATTCCACCTCTCACCCCAGCCATGGGTGACCACCATTCTTCTTTTTGTCTCCATGAATTTAACTACTTTAAGTACCTAAGTGAATTCATACAGTATTTGTCCTTTTGTTATTGACTTTATTTCACTTTGTATAATGTCTTTAAGGTTCATGTTGCAGTGTCAGAATTTCATTACTTTTTAAAGCTGAATAATAATTCCATTGTATTTATATGCTGCATTTTGTTTATCCATTCATTCATCAATGGGCATTTGAATTGCTTCCACCTTTTGGTCATTGTGAATAATGCTGCTGTGAACACAAGTGTCCAAATAGCTGTCTGAGTTTCTTGCTTTCATTTCTTTTGGGTATATCCTCATAAGTAGAATTGCTGGATCATATAGCTATTCTATGTTTACGTTTTTGAGGAATTGGCCGTATTATTTTTCATAGCAACTGTACCATTTTACATTCCCACCAAGAGTGCACAAGAATCCAGTTTCTCCACATCCTCACCAACGCTCGTTAGTTTCTGGGTTTTTTGTTTTTTCAGGTGGTAGCCATTCTAAGGGATGTAAGGTGGTATCTATCCCATTGTGGTTTTGATTTGTATTTCCCTATTGATTAAGTGATGTTGAACGTTTTTTCATGTACTTATTGGCCATTTGTATATCTTCTTTGAAGAAATAACTCCTTAATTCCTTTGCCCATTTTTAAATTGGAGTGTTTGGTTTTGTTGTTGTTGTTGAATTGCAGAAGTTCTTTACATATTTTGGATGTCAATCCCTTATCAGATGTATGATTTGCAAAATATTTTCTCCCAGTCTGTGGGTTGCCTTTCATTCTGTTGATAGTGACCTTTGATGCACAAAAGTTTTAAAATTTTGATTATCTACTTTTTCTTTTGTTGCCTGAAATTTGGTATTATATCTCAGAAATCATTGCTAACTCCAGTGTCATGAAGCTTTTCTCCTATGTTTTAAGTGTTTTATAGTTTAGGGGCTTCTAGTTTTTTCATACCTTATTACAGATAACACTTATTTTAATGTATTATAATTGCCTGATTCCACCTTCTGTATTAGAAGTTGCACAAATGGGGGGACATTTTCTTCCTTGATCATTACTTTTGATCCTGTCACATAGTAGGCACCAAAGTCCACCTTGTACTTTAATTGAAATTTTGTTAACGGAGGAACTAAATGATTTTTTTTCACATCGAAGTTACTCTTTCTCTTTAGTTGGCAATTTAAAACAAAAGGCAAATGGCATTTTTGCTCTTTGGTTTCTGTTTTTAACTTTATGGTTGGATTGATTATGTCTCCGTGGCATTGTGGCTGTGCAGGTTATTTAACAAGAATATTTTGGTAAAGTGGATATTCTCACTTACATTCCTTAGCTAAATGTTTTAACTAGTCTTCAGGGTTCATTTGGAAACAAGCAGAGGTATACCAGCTGAAGATACAAAAATTCTGGATCATTATTAAGTTCTGGATTTAAAATTCTGACTATTTTAAAGCTACTTGAAGGTTTTTAGTAGATTTTAAAAAGTAAAAACTCTTCATAATTGAACCTAAAAAATATGTTGTATATATATAAGCTGTTTGAGTCTTTATCATATTTAAGTATTTTAAGGCATGGCTTTGCCTCTCTGGTTAGTGATAAGAATACCTAATACTTGTTGAGTGTTTAGTATTAAAATATATTACAGGGACTGCTCCAAGTATGTTATTAACTCATTTAATCCTTAACAACAACCTTGTTAGTAAGTACTGTTGTTGCCTCCTTTTTACAGATGAAGAAATTGTAGCACAAAGATTGAAAATACCTGCCCAAGTTCAACTGACTAGTGGCAGAGCTGAATGCACTAAATGTACTTTTTTCCCCTTCAAATGCACTTCAAATTGTTTACTTTGTTATTGTTGTTACAAATGGAACAACATTTTAAAATTCTTAGATATTTGCCAGTTTAGGAGTATTGAAAACTGTTATGATGATGATGATTATTATTATTATTATTTTAGAGAAAGTGTCTTGCTCTGTCACCCAGGCCAGAGTGCAGTGGTACAAATGTGGCTCACTGCAGCCTCAAACTTGTAGGCTCAAGCAGTCCTCCTACCTCAGCTACCCAAGTAACTAGGACTACAGGTGCCCGCCACCACGCCCAGCTAATTTTCTATTTTTTGTAGAGATGGGGTCTCACTGTGTTGCCCAGGCTGGTCTTGATCTTTTGGCCTCAAGTGATCCTCCTGCCTCAGCTTCCCAAAGTATTGGGATTACAGAAATGAGCCACTGTGCCCAGTCAAGATTATTATGTTTTTTTTTTCATAATTCTAAGTACATTCAGACAAGATTATTGTTTTTAAAACTGTACTGTATAGACTTGCTATTTTTAAAACTACTGTATAGACAAGCAATTATTTTAAATAATTGCTTAAAAATGGCAGAATTCATAGGCTTCTGAATCTGGAATTTTAAAGTTTGCCATTCTGAAATTATCCTTCTCACAATCGGGTTGTCCATAATTTATTGTATTTTCAAATTTATTTCTAATTTCATAATTTCTGTTTTATAATTTTATTTTCAATTTGAAAATAGAATAAATTATGGACAAATACACACTCATTTTACATAATGCAGAGTATTCTGGAATGGGCACAAAACAAAAGGGGAGTCAGAATAGGTATGTAAAAGTTGGATAAGTTGTGCCTCAGTATATTAGTTAAAGTTCTTTTGGTTGTATTGGGAATTATCAGTGACTGACTTAACAAAGCAGGAATTTTTAAAATACACTAGGAAGTACACAGAATTAAAAAAATCAGCTGAACAGCTAAGCCTCAGAATAGGCAGGAACCCAGTTGTGCTGGTGACCTTCAGGATGCTGTTAGCATGGCTTAGCTCCAGTGACCCTTAATTTCTTTGTCTTTCCATTCAAGCTTCACATTTCTAGGAGACTAAGATAGGCCTACCTTGGATTAAGGTGTCTAACCCTGGCTCAAATCAGGTATGCCCAGGGTCAAGGTGAGAGAGTACAGATACACACCCAGGGCTATTTACAGAAAAGGGGGGATCATGGTGAGGCAGGCAGTCCTCCTTATCAGTGACTGGTACTTTGGCTTCAGCATTGTGGGATAAAATCTTTGTAGAGAAAATCCTGAGGCTTAGAGAGGTGAACTAAGTTTACCCATGTCATACATCTACTAAGAGGTGTAGTTAGGATATGTATTTAGAATTATGAACTCTAATTTATTTGGGGCTGAGTTCTTGAGAGCTCTTTGAATACTAAGCTAAAAAGGTTGGATTTCATTCTGTAGGAGTTTCTGAGCTGAAAGGGCCATGTCAAAGTGATAATTTAAAAATGAATGGATGAATGAATCCGATAGTGGTATGTAGAATGGATTAGAGCAAGGGGCAAAATCTGAGAAGATGATGATATGTGGGAGTGGAGAGGAATGGAGTGAGGCACCTGCTAAGCTATGTCTTTTTTGTTTTTTTGTTTTGTAAAGATGAGGTCTCCCTATGTTGCCTAGGCTGTTCTTGAACTCCCAGGCTCAAGTGAGCCTCCTGCCTTGGCCTCCCAGAGTGTTGGGATTATAGGTATGAGCCACTGTTCCTAGTCTAAGCTATGTCTTAATTTAGTCAAGAAGTTCAGCAAAAAGATAAGAAATTATCATGCTTTTTATTTATATATAGGATGGTCACTACATTATATTGTTTTCCTATTCATTTATGATAGTTGATGCACTTTAAATACCTTGCTGTTGTATTCTATTTCAGACTTTGGGGTTAGTGCTTTTTTAGCAACTGGTGGTGATATTACCCGAAATAAAGTGAGAAAGACCTTTGTTGGCACTCCTTGTTGGATGGCACCTGAAGTTATGGAACAGGTACCGTGTCTTTTTTCAATTTTAAATGGGTTAGGGCTTTGTTTTAAAACTCAAAAAACTTAATAGTGTTTGCTTTTCTTTGGCATACCAGGTTAGCTTTGGGAAACATGTCCCTGTTCCTTGGGTAGGATTTTAGTCCACCCTTGAAAACAAAACAACAAAAACACTCTAGAACTTTGCAAAGGATATATGAAACTCAGCAATAATATAATTGAGGTTTGTTTTAATAATTTTATTAGTACAAATTATACCAATTTTTACATACAGATTTATTGGTTTAATGATTTCTAAATTATGTCCAGTTTTGTTTCCTAAGCCTCCATATAATTGTTTCTAGTTCTTAATAGATGCTTCACATAAATGCCTTATAGGTATATCAAACTCAGTATGCTACAAACCGAATTCATTTTTACTCTGTTTTAATCACCTGTATTCACCCTGTTGGTGAGGGAAGGATTCCCACTGTAAAGTTATAGGAATGGCTGAACATACAACACCTGACACTGGACAGATGAGATTGACAGCTGTCTATTAGTCACATATACTCATAGCCTAGGGGAGGAGGATACTGCATGCCATGCAGGACCAGCAGAGTTGCACTTACTAACAGAATGAACGAGAAGGGGCTTTGGAGACAGGCTTTGTAGTACCAGCAGATTGCGATGCCCCTTGGTTTCCATGAGAAGATAAGACTGGCTGACAGGGAACCGAAATCTGCTTGTCGGGCAAGCAGGAACTGTACCTGGTCCTTTGATAAGGAGGATTGTTGGACTAGGAGACATTATCTGCAAGAGCAGAGTGGGGAGGGGAACTTGTACTTAGGTCACTAGAGGCCCTTCAGTTTTACCAGATGGCAAGGCAGCACATACTATGGATCCTTAATTTTAGGTCTTACACACTACACACTCCCCAAACCTATTTCTCCTATATTGCTTAGGATAGAAAATTAAAATTTATAGCCATGTAATGTGCTGGTGACAGTATATAAGTAGAGAAATTTGGCAACATATTCACTGTAAAAAGTTTAAAAGTATTCACAACCTTCGTTAACTTTTTCATTATAGAAATTAAGGTGATAATACCACAATACAGATCCTTTGGAAAACAAAAAAGCTACCGCACTACAAAACATTTTGTTTTAATTCTTTCTAGTATTTTACTGTTTGTAAAAGTTTCAGGACGTATGAGCAATTTTGTGTTTTTTTCTTCATGTTTTATCAGAAATGTTTTTTATATTTTCACATAGAATTAATAAATATTGCTTTTAATTGACTGTAATTTTTAAAATATATCATACTTAACAATTTCTTCACTGTTGGTGAACATTCAGGTTGTGTATTATTACCAAATATGTTTAGAGTTTGCCTACTTTATGTTATTGGTTTAAAGCTTATGAACACTTTCATTGTTCTTGGTACACATTAGAGGTAGCTTTTTTGTTTGTTTATTTTTAGAGACAGAGTCTTGCTCTGTCACCCAGTCTGGAGTACAGTGGTGCCATCATGGCTTACTGCAGCCTTGAACTCCTGGGCTCAAGCTAGCCTCCTGAGCAGCTGGACTGCAGGTGTATGTCACCGCTCCTAGCTAATTAAAACAGCTTTTTTTTTGTGGAGATGGGGTCTCACCATGTTGCCCAGGCTGGTCTTGAACTCCTGGCCTCAAGCCCACATTATTCTCCCACCTCAGCCTCTCAAAGTGCTGGGATTACAGGCAGGAGCCACTGTACCCGGCCTCAGAAGCTAATTTTTTTTTTTTTTTTTTGAGGTGGAGTTTCGCTCTTGTTGCCCAGGCTGGAGTGCAATGGCATGATCTCGGCTCACCACAACCTCCACCTCCCAGGTTCAAGCGATTCTCCTGCCTCAGCCTCCCGAATAGTTGGAATTACAGGCACGCACCACTGTGCCCGGCTAATTTTTTTTTTTTTTTTTTTCTTTTAATAGTGATGGAGTTTCTCCGTGTTGGTGAGGCTGGTCTTGAACTCCCAACCTCAGGTGATTTGCCTGCCTTAGCCTCCCAAAGTGCTGGGATTACAAGCGTGAGCCTCTGTGCCTGGCCAGAAGCTAACTTTTAAAAGTCCTTTTGTGCTGGTAAAAATAATGATGCAAATCTGTTTTGCAGGTCCGAGGTTATGATTTCAAAGCTGATATTTGGAGTTTTGGAATTACAGCAATTGAATTGGCCACGGGGGCAGCTCCTTACCATAAATATCCACCAATGAAGGTGAGGCTTGTATTCCAAATACTACCCCAGCTCAAGTCCCAGTTCCTTTTCAGAGCCATTTGCAAGTTTTTAAAATTTTTTTTATTGTGGTAAAATACGCAGATCATAAAATTGACCACCATCTTTAACCATTTGGAGTATATAGTTCAATGGTATTAAATGCATTCATAATGTTGTGCAGTTGTCACCACCATCTTTATCCAAGCTCTTTTCGTTTTAAAACTGGAACTCTATACCCATTAAATAGTAACTCTTGATTCCCATTCTTAGCCCCTTGGCAATCATTTTTGTCTCTATGATTTTGACTGCTCTTAATACCTCATATACGTAGAATCCCACAGTGTTTATCTTTGCATGGCTAGCGTAATGTCCCCAAGGTTCATCCATGTTGTAGCATATTGCAGAATTTTCTTGCTTTTTAAGGCTGCATAATACCCATTGTGTGTGTGTGTGTGTGTTAAGAAGGTAACCATCTACAGCATATTATTTATGTGAAATACACTTAATGATTCTGGATTTTAAACAACTGATTCAGATACAAACTTAAAGGAAATAAAATATTTGTATGTTGGTGGGGGAGTGCCTATATTGAAAAATCTTGACCACAGTAGTTAAACTTTACTGAGTCATCACAAGTTTATAGTATATTGAAAATTCTTGCAGGTTTTAATGCTGACACTGCAGAATGATCCTCCTTCTTTGGAAACTGGTGTTCAAGATAAAGAAATGCTGAAAAAATATGGAAAATCATTTAGAAAAATGATTTCATTGTGCCTTCAAAAAGATCCAGAAAAAAGGTAAAATATGAGAAAACATCTACTTTTCTCTCTAATAAAACATCGTGAGAAGTCTAAGAGTCACATACTTGTATGCACAGGAAATTATTTTCAAAAGAACTAAATATAAACTTTAAAGAAGTATACAGAGACCATTATACTATGGTATACAGAAATGAATTGATTTCTGCCTTCTTTGTAGTATACAGTATACCTTAAATAGTTCAGCCTTTTCCTTGTTAATTTCTTACAAAGTTGTACATTGTGAATTCTGTATTAATAAGTGCCAAGTTAGTGGAGAGGTTTGTTTTTAATTTGCATTTAAAATTTATAAATGAATGTCTTAATGGCATTTACAGTATTAATAAAGGCAAGACACATAGAAAAATTATGTTTAGTGTCTAATAATCATACTTATTTCCATATTAGAAAGATATTTTAGTAAGTGGACCAAAAATTCAAATAGTTTCCTTATCATTATTAGACAGATTGAATGACAAGTGAGCAAATAAATAAGAACAGCCAATATGAGTAACTTCATGAATTAAACAGAATCGTAGAATGTTGGGGATCATTGAGTACAACCTTTTATTTTTGAGGTCACTTGATACTTAGTCATAGGAGTAGGACTTGAATCTCAAAAAGTCCTGATTCCTAATTTAGGGCTCTGTTCCTTCTGAATCTTATTTGTCTGTTTCACATATATATTCCACTCAGCTTCTTAGCACCTAGTTCTTTAATTTTTGTTTCTCTAAAGATCATTAAAAGGGAAAGACTTTCATGTTCTTGATCACATCTCTAGTATATGTAATAGGGTTTCAGAATTTATTGTTGGAAATATTGGAAAGGGTAAGAAAAACAAAATTTATACCTGCGTTTTTATAATTTTTTTTCTGTTTCTGAGTAAACACTTAAAAAAGACAGGAAACACTTTTCTTTTACCAAATTAGTTGATTAAAGGAACAAAATTTTCTTGTTACAAATACCTAGAAATGCCAGATAAAATCTATCCCACTTAAAGATTCTCAGATACCAAAAATAATGAGGAAGCCCAAAGTTAAAGAAGAAATATTGTGAACTAATCCCGTGGCTGTCTTCTGTGGGTCACTGTTCATTCTGATAACCTACTGATTTGGATTTGTAACTCCCATGTGAAGACTGGAATTGAGATCTTGGGTCTACCCAGTGGGGAGTTTAAACTGAGATTCTTCTTCTTAAAGCTAAGAACTTCAGATGTCTGTATCCTTAGTAAAAGGATAGACAAGAATAAAAACTGTCATCAGCAAGAGACAACAAAAACCTCTCCTGAATAATCAAGCCCTTCAACCTGAACGTTCCACAGGTTTAGAGTTTATACTACCTATGTTATCCAGGAACCCACAGGATTAGAAAGTTAAAAAAGCTTCACCAAATCGTTTTTTATTTTTGATAGAAGCCATCACAGAGCTGTACTGGAAGAACACTTTCAACTCTAGCTCCCTTTGGATTCCTGAACATAATGCCCCACTGAAATAAGGTCACAACCCAAAATTAAGAAACACACAGTGAAACAATACGTCATGAACTAGTTAGCAGACACAAGCAGAAGGATTAGTGCTCCAAAAGATTTAGGTAATGCAGTGATAAACTGAAAAGATATAAAATTAAGTATATTGAAAATAACTAAAATTAGAAGAAATCAAACCCACAAGAAAAGACTGTGACTGTGACAGAAGAACCAAATAGCAATGCCAGAAATGAAAAATATAGTGATTAATATTTCAAACTTTCCTTGAGTGTGAGCTGGACTTACTGACTCACTTCTGATGAGTAGAATATGAAAAAGGAAAAATAGTAACTTCACAATGCACCTCCTCTACCCAATGACCAAGGTTAACATCACTATTAATCAGACATTGATAAGACTGATTCAGCTCTTGATATGATGAAATGAGAAGGGCATATAACCTCTGAGGTATTCTTCCTTTAAATCTGTAACTTCAGTCTATAATGAGAAAACATCAGACAAACCCAAATCGAGGAATATGCAGCAAAATACCTGACCAGCACTGTTCAAAACGGCCAAGGAAGAGAGACTAGGAAACTGTCACAGATTGGAGGAAATTAAGAAGACATGAAGACTGAAAGCAACAGAGTATCCTGTATTAGATCCTGGGACAGAAAAAGGACATTAGTGGAAAAACTGGAGAAATGGAATGAAGTCTGTTGTTTAGTTAATAGTATTATACCAGTGTTGATATTTTAGTTGATTTCTTTATTATTATTATACTGTGGTTATGTAAAAGGTTAACAATAGCAGAAGGTGGTGAAGGGCATGTAGGAACTGTGTACTAGCTTTGCAGCTCTTTTAAGTCTAAAATTATTATAAAACTTTTTTTTTAAGTAAGAAAACTGGAAGCTATAGAAAATCTATTCCAGTTTGTAAACCAAAATTAAACTTTGTTTAGAACATTGCTAAGTTAAAATAACACACACAATGGACTGGTTAAACAGAACAACCAATAAAACTAAAAGGAGATTATTTATTTACTCATCAAGTACCAGGCACTATTGTTTACAGTAATCCTTTGAGAATAGCACTGTTATTTTCTTTATCTTACAAATGAAGAAACTGAATCACAGAGAGGTTAAGTAACCTTCCCCAAAGTTACACAGCTAATAAATGGTGGAATCAGAATTCTGACCCATACAACTGGACTAGAGTGCCTGTTTTAATCAGACTACAGTATACGAAGGAAACTGCTCAGAATGTAGCACAGAAAGATCAAAGAGGGAAATATGAAAGAAATATTAACATTTGGAGGGTAGACTGAGAAGGTTCAGTATGTGTGTGTATGCACATCCACACACACACACACAAATGTACATGTACGTATACATGAACTTACCAGGAAAGACTAGAGAGAATGTGGTAGAAATGATATTCAAAGAAATAATGGCTGAGAATTTTCCAGAGTTGATGAAAGACCTATATTCTCAGAGTAAAGAACCATCGCCATAGAATTCCAAGCAGTGTCTCCCTTCTTCCACTTGTACACGTTGTTTTGAAACTACTGGACACGAAACAAAGAGAAACTTCTACAGGCAATCTCAGGGAATAGATTACCTACTGAGGATCAGCAGGTAGACTTGACAGCCACTAACCCAATAACACAACAGTTGAGGCCAGCATTTAGTGAAATGTTCAGAGAAAATGCAGTCATGTGTCACTTAAAATGATGAGGATACATTCTGTGATATGTGTATTAGGCAGTTTTGTCATTGTGTGAACATCATGGAGTGTACTTATACAAACTTTGATGGTACAGCCTACTGCATGCGTAGGCTATTTAGTGTAACCTGTTGCTCTACTGTCAGATACATAGTATGTTGTTGGCCAAAGCATTAAGAGGCTCATGACTGTGACTTTAACCCAGAGTTCTCCAGCTAGTCAAACTATCATTCAAGAATGAGCATGAAATTATTTTGCACACGGAAATTGAGTTTTCCAGTCACATTCTATCACTTAAAGAACCCATAAGTTGTATTTTAGAAAGAACCCATAAGTTGTACTTTAGAAGTCAGAAGAAAGGAATGAATAATAAGCAATGTTGAGCAATCACATTGTTGAGCATATTGGAATCTTGAGTGAATGGAAAAATAAGAGTGATAATGTTGGATTTCAGTTTGCTATGCAAACTGAAACTTTCACATTTATTCAGTTTTTAAATGTTTTTTTTTTTTTTTTTTTTTTTTTTTTTTTTTGAGATGGAGTCTCGCTCTGTCGCCCAAGCTGGAGTGCAGTGGCCGGATCTCAGCTCACTGCAAGCTCCGCCTCCCGGGTTTACGCCATTCTCCTGCCTCAGCCTCCCAAGTAGCTGGGACTACAGGTGCCCGCCACCTCGCCCGGCTAGTTTTTTGTATCTTTTAGTAGAGACGGGGTTTCACCGTGTTAGCCAGGATGGTCTCGATCTCCTGCCCTCGTGATCCGCCCGTCTCGGCCTCCCAAAGTGCTGGGATTACAGGTTTGAGCCACCGCGCCCGGCCCAGTTTTTAAATCTTTATAATAATCATCGGAGGTGCTGGTTCTTAAACTTGAATGCATATTGGAATTACCTAGGGAGTTTTAAAAATTACTAAAGCCAATTAAAGATTCTGCTTTAATTGGTATGAGGTACAGCCTGGTCATTGGGTTTTTGTTTGTTTGTTTGAGACAGTCTTGCTCTGTTGCCCAGGCTGGAGTACAGTGGCACAATCTCAGCTCACTGCAACCTCTGCCTCATGGGTTCAAGTGATACTCCTTTCTCAGCCTCCCGAGTTGCTGGGACTACAGGTGCATGCCACCTTGCCCTACTAATTTTTGTGTTTTTTTAGTAGAGATGGGGTGTCACCATATTGGCCAGGCTGGTCTCGAACTCCTCACCTCGTGATCCACCCACCTTGGCCTCCCAAAGTTCTGGGATTACAGGTGTGAGCCATGGTGCCCGACTGGTCATTGGGATTTTTACATTCTTCCCAGATAGTTTAATGCACAGCAGTGTTTAAGAGCTACTGCTCTTAGGGACTTGGCCAAGTAATACTGAACCTTAGAGAGGTTGTGATTTGCTCAGGATCAGGTAGGTGTGTGGCAAAAAATCAGGTCCAGTTTCTTAAATGTTAAATTCTTTATTCTGAATGTTATTCTTTTAAAAGCTTGTAAAATTGACAGTCATGTCTTTGCTTAAAAGGAAATAAGACCATGAAGAAATGAGGTAAACTGAGTTTTGTTAAATTTGGGGAATATACTTTACTTTTAGAATTTTCGTTTTTAAAGAGAGATTGTGAAATCTATTTTTAAGGTTACCACAGATCCTTAAATTGAAGGCTGGCAGGCTACCATGTGGCAAGAAGTGGAGGTCTTGATTTGGTCCATTTCCTCTTTGAGTGTTTAAATATATTTTTATGCCTTGCTAAAAATGTTAGATAGATTTTGTCTAGCTTACTTATTGGGAAATAATATTAAATATTAAATTAATATTATTAATTAGCAAATATATTAGACTCTATTAAGAAATCATGCTTCCAGAAAAAACATTTCACTAATGACTCTTTCAAAGAATATTAATAATTATTATCAGAATATTTGTTTTGAGATTTTTATTTTATTCAATGTCTTGTATCAAGTTTGTTTTGCTTTTTAGCAGTTTAAGGAAAGTGGAGTATACTGAGTTTTTATTTTGCTGTTGAAAAAATTTTTTTCTGATTTTTGATGATGGAATCTCACATTACACTTGAATTAATTGTAAAACCTTTTCTTCCCTCCCTCCTTGGTTTTAGACCAACAGCAGCAGAACTGTTAAGGCACAAATTTTTCCAGAAAGCAAAGGTAGGAAATTCTAGCTTTTGATTATGTGTGTTATAGGATGCTCCTCAATTACTCAGATTATGTTCACTGCTTAGAAGTTGGATGATTATGTTTGGAAAAATGATGGTAAATAAAATAATTGTGGAAAGCAGTATGTATACAGCCTTTGATAATTAAGATGCTTGCTTCAGAATTTAGTCAATCCATTTTTAAATATTAGGGTAAACTGATCATAGGAATAATGATTATTAAATTTTACCATTATAAATATAATTTGTGAAAAATACCAAACTCTGATTTTAAGGTTTACTACTGAATTTGTAAACATCTCATTTCCCAAATATATCAACTAGTAGGATGTTACTGTAGTTGGAAATCTAGGACCATGATCTCAAAGAACATACAGTACAGCAAACTCTTCATAGACGATGGTTCATACAGTGTACTACATCTTAATTTTCTGTCTCAATTTATAAAATTGTGGTAGTAACGTACTAAAGGAACTTCAGAGTAAACAAATGGAAGTTTTTCTCATACTTCATTACAGAACAGTTACTATATAACATTTTGATTATGGTGAGCATTTTTGTGGGGTTTTTTTGGTACCTTTAAACTTATAAGAAC
This sequence comes from Macaca thibetana thibetana, assembly GCF_024542745.1. Classification (NCBI taxonomy): domain Eukaryota; kingdom Metazoa; phylum Chordata; class Mammalia; order Primates; family Cercopithecidae; genus Macaca; species Macaca thibetana. The sequence goes on from NC_065579.1 coordinate 92,274,780, forward strand.
AAAATACTTACTCTTCCTCTCCAGAATAAAGAATTTCTTCAAGAAAAAATATTGCAGAGAGCACCAACCATTTCTGAAAGAGCAAAAAAGGTAAATCGGAATTTAACTCACTTTTCCTGAAAAATTTACTTTATTTTTGCATTTTGAAAATATATTAAGTAATACATTGTTAATAGTATATGAGAATTACTGGTTTTCTTTCAATCCTATCTAAAACGTTCTTTGATACATTCATTCAGCAAATATCTTTGGTCTACTGTATGCCTTTGTATTACTCTGCTGTCTATTAGGATGAAAGGGAATGCTAGATAGTAATTGGTAAATTAATTCTAAACTCTGATTTGATAACTGTTTCTAGCTACCAGAATGAGTTGTGATTTTACATAGCATTTATAGCTTTGGGTATAAGTCACAGTACCCTTTTTGGAACTCCAAATTTTCTACTGCTTTTACAGAAAGACTGAAAGAACCTTATTATGTATATGTAATTTCTAAGAAGTTTGGTCATGATGTGAGCATGGAGAATGCTTTAATATCTCAGTTTGGGCAGAATATATTAATTTTCCTGTCCATGATACTTTTATGAACCTCTGTGAAAGTAGGGAGAAGAAAATCCTCCCTTTTCCCCCCTCTTACTTCTCTGCTCAAGCATACTCATCCAATGTGAAGGAAAAGAGGCTTCTGTTGATGATAGACTTGAAGAAGGTAAAGGTCGTATACCTTATATAATACAGTGGTAGGCCTGTCCGAGAAGTCAGAAGCGTTATGTCTAGCAGTGGCTTATTCTCTTCCATAGATCTCACTGCTTGGGAATTTTGATATTATTCTGAGAATTTAACAAAACAAAGAACCAGAAATGTATAGTAAATACTTAGAAATGATATTCTTAATAAGCACTGATAAAACAGTTAACTTGTCTCTATTTTAGAGATATATCTTTTTCAGTGGCTATAATCCATCGTTTCATGTCAGAATCACTTGGGGACTTAAAAAAAAAAAAAAAAAAGGAAAGAAACATAGACAGTGTCATCCCAAACCAATTAAAGTCATGTCTTTAGTGGGTGAGACCTGGAAGATTATTCTCATGGATAGTTACTAGGTTAAAAATTCACTTGGCTCATTCCTTCATTTTATGTCGCATCTTACTCAAGTGGCCTTTCCTCAGAATAATACTCTCTGATTACTAAAATAGTACCCTCCATGACTCTATCCCGTTACCCTACTTACCACCATCTGACATTTTACAGTCTTTCTGTACCGTTAGAATAAAAGCTTAATGAGAACAGGGACTTTTTTCCATTGCTGTATCTTCAGTGTACCTAGAATAGTTCCTGACACACAGGATATTCTTAAATAATATGTATATATTTCTATACTTATTAAAAATATGGATAAAATTTCTGTGCTTATTCTTGTTTATAATAAATCCCATCTGAGATTCATGTTGATTTAGTATCTGAAATCTGATTAATTTAAGAAGAGTAGGTTGGATGCAGTGGCTCACGCCTGTAATCCCAGCACTTTGGGACGCCAAGGCAGGTGGATCACTCAAGGCCAGGAGTTCGCGACCAGCCTGGCCAACATGGTGAAACCTCGTCTCTACTAAAAATACAAAACTTAGCTGGGCATGGTAGTACATGTCTGTAATTCCAGTTACTCGGGAGGCTGAGGCATAAGAATCGTTTGAATGCAGAAGAGGGAGGTTGCAGTGAGCTGAGATTGTGCCACTGTACTCCAGCCTGGGCGATAGAGCAAGACTCTGTCTCAAAAAAAAAAAAAAAAAAGAGTGAGCCTCATACCGGGGATATGATGACTCATGCTTGTATTCCCAGCACCTCTGGGAGGCTGAGGTGGGAGGATAGCTTGAACCCAGGAGTTGAAGGCCAGCCTGAGCAACATAGTGAGACCTCATATCTACAAAAAGAATTAAAAAATTAATGAGGTGTGGTGGCATACACCTTTGGTCCCGGCTATTCAGGATGTTGAGGTGGGAGGATCGCTTGAGCCTGGGAGGTTGAAGCTGTAATGAACTGTGATCATACCACTGCACTCCAGCCTGGGTGAATACCTCCTGCCAAAAAATATTTACTAAAAGAACTGTTAAGAGAATAAAAAGAGATCAGGCACAGTGGCTCATGCCTGTAATCCCAGCACTTTGGGAGGCTGAGGCGGATGAATTGCTTGAGCTCAGGAGTTCAAGACCAGCCTGGGCAACATGGCAGACCCTATCTCTACTAAAAATACAAAAATTAAAATTAGCCAGGCATGGTGGTGCGTGCCTGTGGTCCCAGCTACTCAGGAGGCTGAGGTGGGAGGATTGTTTGAGCCTGCAGGGCAGAGGTTGTAGTGAGCCAAGATCATGCCACTGCATTCCAGCCTGGATGACAGAGTGAGACTCTGTCTCAAAAAGAAAAGAAAAAAGAGAATAAAAAGGAAAGGCATAAACCTCTAGTATACAAAAAATGGGAGAAGTGAAAGCTGCAACCAAATTTTCAAAACTGTGATGCCCATAAATTAGTGGTAAGAGACTTGGCAAATCAGAGAACTATAATTGCTAAGCCAGTATTAAGAAAAGCTTGGAAGCTACCATATACAACAGAACCCCAGAAGGGAAGGGAATTAACAGTGCCGGGTACCTCCAGAAATGAGAGTGAAAGTAGGGCTAAAAACAGGAAGATTGGTTGAAAGTCTTAAGATAGAGTTAGACTCTGGTTTCCTTCCCCTACTCCATGCAGCACTCCAGGAGATGTATGGAGGTTTGTTCTGCAGAAGGGTAAAAGAAATGGTCTCTGAACTGAAGGACACCAGGCACAGTTAAAGATGGGAATAACTTACTGAAAAGGGCATTTAAGTAATTGTTTACACACTGAATATTAAGAATCTATATCACTTCATTCAACTCCCGGAACATAAACATTAAGGCTTATTACCCCCTAGGCAAGACATTGAAAAATCCTTATTTGATCAATCTGACTAGCCTAAGAGGAAAATCAAAAGTACTGACATGGGAGGTGGGAAATGCTCACCCACATCACTCTGCAGTGAAGCAAACTCCACCCACTTAAAAGCTCAGTGCTTCCAATCAGTGCTTTAGTTCTTTGTTCTGAAATATGAGCATAGATCTAGGATTACAGGATACCTGAGGAAAACCTCTTAATGAGAAAAATAGAGGACAAAATAAATAGAAGGAAAAAAAGAAACTTACAGGAAACAGACTATATAGGAAGATAATTTAAGTAAAATCATGACTGCCTTTAGAGATAAGAGTTTATATTTGCCAGGAGTGGTAGTCCACGCCTGTAAATCCCAACACATTAGGAGGACAAGTCAGGAGGATCGCTTGAGCCCAGGAGTTCTAGACCATCCTGGGTAACAAGGCAAGACCAGACTCTACCAAAAAAAAAAAAAAAATAGCTTGGCGTGGTGGCATGTGCCTGTGGTTCCAGCTGCTCAGGAGGCTGAGGCAGGAGGATCGCTTGAACCTAAAAGGTAGAGGCTGCAGGGAGCCATGGTCATGCCACTGCACTCCAGCCTGGGTGACAGAGCAAGACCTTGTCTCAAAAGAAAAAAAAAAAAAGTTTACATGCACAAAAAGTGAACATGATACTATTAAAGAAGCATTTGTGTCATGACAATTCAGTGAAGACTAAAGAATCATCTTCAAATGGCCTTGGTACAACTGAATATTCACATGCAGAAGAATGAAGTTGGGTCTTTTACTCTCATCCTACAAAAAATTAACTCAAAATGGATTGTCGACCTAAATATAAGAGCTAAAGTTATAATACTGTTGCAAGAAAATATAGCTATAAATCTTTGGGAATTTGAGCTAGGCAAAGCTTCCTTAGATATGACACCAAAAATACAAGCAATAAAAGGAAAAAGTAGGTAAATTGGTTTTATTAAAAGTTAAGACTTTTGTGCTTCAATAGACACTGGCAAGAAAGTGAAAAGACAACCTACAGAATGGGAATAAATATTTACAAATCATATATGTGATAAGGGACTTGTATCTAGAATATATAAAGAACTTTTGCAACTCAAAAATAAAAAGACAACACATTTTTAAAAATGAGCAAAGGATCTGAATAGAAACCTCTTGAAGATATATAAATGGCCAATAAACACATGAAAAGATACTCAGTGTTATTAGCCATCAGAGAAATGCAAATCAAAATAACAAAGAGATACCACTTCACACCCACTAGGATGGCTATAATCAAAAAGACAGTAACAACTGTTGGTAAAGATGTGGAGAGATTGGAACACTTCTGCACTGGTGATGGGAATGTGAAATGGTGCAGCCACTTTGGAAAGCAGTCTGGCAGTTCCTCAGAAGCCTAAACAGAGTCACCATGTGACCCAGCTATTCTACTCCTAGGCACACGCCAGAGAATTGAAAACGTAAGTCCACACAAAAATGTGTACACTGCTCATAGCAGCATTATTGATAAAAACCAAAAAGTGTAAACAACCCACATGTTCATCAGCTGATTATTAAATTTATTAAATGTGGTATATTCATACAGTAGAATATTATTTGACAATAAAAAGGAATGAAGTACTGATACATGCTACAGCGTGGATGACCCTTTCAAACATTATACTAGTTAAAAAAGTCCATCACAAAAGATCATACGTTGTATGATTCAGTTTATGTGAAATGTTGAAAACAGGCAAATATAAAGAAACAGTAGATTAGTGGTAACTTAGGACTGGGGGTTTTGGAGAGAAATGGGCAGTTACTGCTAAAGAGTATGGCATGTCTTGTGGGGAGTGATAAAAATGTTCTAAATTTGATGGTAGTGATGGTTGCACAACTTTGAATATACTAAAAATCATTGAACTGTATACGTTGAGTGGTTCAGTTGTATGGTGTATGAATTATAAGGGAGCTTTCAGAGAACCAGGACCAGTACCAACAAAAAGCTTTTGGAAATTGAAAACATAGAAGAAATGAAAAATTCAATACAAAGGTTGAGGAAATTTCCCAGAAAAGAGTTCAAAAGGCCCAGATACAGAAAACAAAAAAGCTGAGAATATTAGAGGACCATTTGAGAAGGTTCAGCATTTGAGTAAAGAGAATTCCAGAAAAGGAGAACTGAGAAAAACAGAAGAAAGTAAATCATTGACAAAATAATTCAAGAAAAATGTCCAAAACTGGATGGTCATGAATTTCCAGATTGAAAGAGTCTTAAGTACTCAACACAATTAATAAAAATAGACTAATGCTAACACACATTACCATGATAAGTCAGAATACTGAAGGCAAAAAGAAGAATCTGTAGTCTTCCAGGGAGGGGGAAATGTCACAGACAGGATCAGGAGTCCTGATGACCTCAGTAGCACTTCTGGAAGCCAAATACAATGAGGCAGTTTTCTTCAAAGGTATGAAAGAAAATAATTACTGATACAGCCTTTTCTTTTTTAACCAAACAATGAATGAAATGTGAAGATGGAATCAAGATAAGTTCAGAAATGCATGACTTTAATATACATGCTAATAGTGGAGATGGTGCTTAAACTAAAAACAGAAGTCATGTGATCCAGGACGCACAATCCTCTGGCTGATGGTAGAATTTGATCTGAAGTAGGAGACGTGCTGTGAAACCAGTCTAGGATGGAACAGATCAGGAGGTTCTGGTGAGAGTCTTCTTCAAGAAGATGATACTGACAGAATACCCATTTGAATATGGTAAAAGGAGATATAAACAGCTGAGAGAGAGTAAATATGAACTACAGGGGAAATAGAAGTGGTAATACACAATAGGCTCAGGTCTGAATATGATACATATAATCATGTTATGTAAACACTGAATATTGACCTAACCAAAATTATAGTATATCTTGAGAAAAGAATAGAGAGTTCATAACAGAGTTAAATTTTCATCTTCTATTGTGGGAAGTCCCACAGTTAACTCTTGAAACCAAAAAATCAGTAAGTAATGATAGGAACACGTATTCGAGAGATGAATGTGCAGAAGGATAAGCTAAAATGAGTTGAAAGGGTTGCCAGTGGAGATGAAGCTGAAGGTTAGGAGGTTTCTGTTTTTCTTAATACAACATGCACAGCTCTAGTACTCTTGAAATCATAGGCAAGTATAGTTTTGACTTAACAAATTAAAAAGAAAAAGTAACATTTTAAATCTTGGGTTTATTCATTTTGAGCACCCAAAACCTTTTTTTTTTTTTTCCTTAAATGTCTCAGGACATTTAAAATCGGATTTTACCTGTGATTTTACATAGGAAGGATTTTGATGTTTGGGCTCAAGAGTATAGAAGTACAGTGGTTGTTACTAAAGACAGGTAGTAGAGCAGGTGATGGTTGGAGGATATGAATTTGTATGGGAACATTTATGGGGAAAATGATTATCTACTTAATGGATTGAAGTGATAGAAGAAGAGAGAAATATGGAGTTTCATACTTAGTAAGCATGAAACACCACCATAACCCACTTCTCTTTCTAATGAGCAGGTTCGGAGAGTACCAGGTTCCAGTGGCCGCCTCCATAAGACAGAGGATGGAGGCTGGGAGTGGAGTGATGATGAATTTGATGAAGAAAGTGAGGAAGGGAAAGCAGCAATTTCACAACTCAGGGTAAATTTTATTAAACTGTGTACTTTAGCTAGAACTTTGTGTGGTTCTTGTTCAGCTTAACCAGCTAAAATGTAAAGAATACAATTGTGACAGAATTACCTTGAACAGCTTATTAATAATAGGAGCCCAGTTAATTCTGCATGGAAAGTTGGACTTAGACATCTGTTTGAATATGATAATATTTAGAGTATATAAAAGTGACCCAAATCTAGAGATGAAAGCTACAAATGTCTGAGATGCAAAATACACTGGATAGGATTAATGGCCAATTAGACATTGCAGAAGAAAAGGTTAGTGAACTTGAAGGCCCAGTAATGGAAGCTTTTCCCCTGAAGTCTGTTATCCTTCTAAGGAGGAATGGTGTATCTCTTATTCAGTTTGTGCATCCTAGATATCTGTCGTGCACACGTATGTGTGTTTCCTAAAAACAGTGAAGACAAGAGTCTTCCTTTTGGTTCGTTTCATCACTCTTACCTGAAAGCACTGCCTCAGGTTGTCAGGACTCATTCCTAAGACTGGAAGTGCTTATAAGGAAATATAAATGTTTGAGAGTATTATACCTTTGACTGCTTAGGACTGTTTTTGTGGGATGAATACTGAGTATACTGGTATATTGCTTCCTGCTTTTAGGATCTGCTTTTAGGATCAGAAAGCACTTACGACTCTCTGTTGATCAACCCTGAATATTTGTTGACCTTGTTTATCTAATGAGGTCTTTGAGTCTAGTCCTTTTGCAGAGCTAAGTTTGTAAAGGCCTTTCCAATGGAAGTTGGCACGAATCTATTAAGCTCTAAGCTTGGAAACACTGTTTAGAAGATAAATGCAAATATTGTTTACATACAATTGTGAGTTTAATGTTTCTTTATAAATGTGAGACTATGGCATCCTTCCTTTTTCACATGACTCGTCTCTGAATTGATACTGTCATGTATTGTTATATTAAAGCTACCAGAGGAAGCTAAAGCTGCATGAATTTTGTAGTTCTCTAGCTTCCTGTGAAAGGGATGATGATGCTATTTTTCTTCTGACTAACAAATATTTGGAGATATACATTATAGCTTTTCAGTATCTAATTATTACTATCTAGCTATCTATAGATAAATTTGGTAGTTCTGAAATAGTTATAGTAGCTTTCTTATAACCCTAATACATTGGTATCTAAACAACACAGAAACTTACCTACTTTGGCCACAGAATAAGTAGTTTTCTGTCCAGTATTTTTCATGTTATCTTTATAGCATTTTTGAGACCATGAATTCTTTTTAAGAACATGAATCTTTTAAAACTAAATTGAACTATGTTAAGAAAAGAATATACCATGACCAAACGGGGTAGGGTGCAATGATGGTTCAGTATTAGGAAATCTCATAATATTGATAGATCTAAGGAGAAAAATCATATTTTTATTTTCATAGATTCTGAAAAAGGCTTTGACAAAATTCTTCCATATTCATAATGCTCTTATGTAGATCCAGATTTCCATATTTATATTATTTTCCTTATGCCTGAAAAACTTTCCTTAATATTTTTTGTGTTGTAAGTCTTTTGGTGGTGATTTCTTTAAGATTTTATGTCTGAAAATGTCTTTGTTTTGAGAAGGTATGTTTTCAGGGTATAGAATTCCATGTTGACAGGTTTTTTTCTTTCAGCATTTTAAAGATGTTTCTTCACCATCTTCTTGCTTGCATCTTTCCACTGAGAAATTTTGTGACATTCTTATTCTTGTTCCTTTATAAGTAACATGTCTTTTTTCCCTAGCTGCTTTTAAGATTTCGTCTTTACAAATGGTTTTGGAAAATTTGATTGTGATATGCCTAGGTATATTTTTCTTCATGTTTCTTGTGCTTGGGTTTTGTTGAGCTTGGATCTTTGGGTTTATAGGTTTTTATCAAGTTTGGAAATTTTTCAGCCATTATATTTTCAAACTTTTTTTTCTGTCCCCCAGTAACATATATATTAGGCAGCTCGAAGTTGTCTCACAGGACACTGTTTCTCTTAATTTTTTTTAATTCTTTTTTTCTGTCTATTTTGTGTAGTTTTTATGCTAGCTTTCAAATTTATTCATCTTCTGCAATATCTAATCTTCTGCTAATCCCATCCAGTTCCTGTTTCATCTCAGGCATTGTAGTAGTCTAGAAGTTTAATTTTTTTTCCCATCTTCTATGTCTCTACTTAACTTTTTGGAGATATGTAATACAGTTATGATAACTATTTTAACATCATTCTCTTCTAATTCTAATATCCATGTCAATTCTGAATTGGTTTTGTGTGGTTAATTATTCTCTTCATTATGGCTTGAGGAGTGTTTTCCTGCCTCTTCATATCTAGTAATCTGATTAGATGCCAAACATTGTAATTTTCACCTTATTGCTTTGCTGACAATTTTGTATTTCTGTAAGTCTTCTTGAGCTTTGTTCTGGGATACATTAAAGTTAGTTGGAAATAGTTTAATGCTTTTAGATCTTGCTTTTATGATTTGTTAGTTGGGTCTGGAGTAGTGTTCAGCCTACAGCCATTTATTCCCCACTACTGGGATAAGACCTTTTTGAGAACACTACCCAATCCCCTGTGAGTTATTAGTTTTTCCAGTTGGACTGGTGGAAATAGGCACTGTTCCTGGCTCTGTGTGAGTGCTGTGCACTCTTCTCTCTCATCATTTTTGATGTTTTCCCCCCTATTCTCAGGCATTTGCTCACATGCATTCGTTGATAAGTATTCTGTCAAACATTCGAAAGTGACCCTCTGCAACTTTGTAGGGTTCACTCACCCTCTAGCTTTCTCCTTCCTTGTACTGTTTTATCAACTTAATCTGCCTTGGTCTCCCAGACTGTTAGCTCTGTTTCCTCAAGTCAGGCAGTTCCTTGGATTTCATCTAGGTTCCATCTCCCTATGCCACAGCTTGGAAGCTTTCAAGGCAGTATATAGGGACAAGGCCCACCACTTTTTTCCCCTGTCTTTCAGGGATCACTGTTTTTCCTTGACAAATGCCCAATGTCTTGAAAATTTTTGTTTCATATATTTTGTCTTTTTTGCAGAGGTGGGGTTGTTTCAGACAGAAAGATAAATCTGGTCCCTGTTTATTCATCATGGCCTGAAGTGGAAGTCTATAGTTATATTTTAAGTGAATATGTAACTGTACTGAAGGGGAATATAAAAAGAAAGAATCCAAGTAACCTATGAATATAGTATTTGACCATGTGTTCTCAGGTGGAGTTGATGGGGGAAAGAGAAAACTTAAGATAAACCTTGATCTCCTTTTATTAGGATTATTTTTCATAGTTGCATATGCAGAGCAGTTCAGAAACTCTTGTAGATGTAGGATTGAGGAAATAAGTAAATGTCTCAATGTTCTTGGGAACCAGGATTCTCACTATAGAAGAAGATATACGCAGGTACGGAGCAGGGCAAGGTAAGAAAGAATCTGGTGGGAATGGGTTTGAATTGGAGACATTGATGTGAATTCAAGCTTTGTAAAGTATGTGTGTGTGTGAATGTATGTGTGCACGTGTATGTATATACATATGTCTATACTTGCATATATTTCTCAGCTTTGTCTACTGAACGACCCAGAAGCAAAGAAACCCCAATAATGACATGCCTTGTATCCAGATAATGGTCTCTAATACCATTCCCCACTAAAGGAAACCAGGGCTCCTTTGAGAATGGTTGATTCTAGGGCTTGGGCAGGGAAAATGTAAGAGGAATCTTGAATATTATCTTCTTTTGCCAGAAGGAAAAGATACTCCAAAAAAAAAAAACATAAGGACACAAGCGCCAGCTCGAAGTTACTCCTACTGGTGAAATCTGGGACAATTTAACCACCAAAATAAAGTGCAATAATTAATTATAAATAATTTAGAAAATAGGTATCTTTGAGTCTATACCAATAGCAAATAGATAAACAAATGGGGGAAAAGGAATGGTTCTTCATTACAGTAGACTACCAAGTGCTGACCAGTATATATGGATGAGTGTTGGAGATGGAAAATCATCATTTTACAATCATTGTTGTAAGGATAGGACTAGGTAGGAATCATCAATGAAGCTAAATATAGGGGGAAGTTTTGATAAGCAGGATATTTTCAAGGTCTTAAAGTGTGTCCCCACATATTACCTATTCACCACAAGGGGAAAAAATAGGGTTTTTTAATACTGGAGAAGTAGGAAAATTCCTTGACCAGGTGATTAAAATTAACATCACCAACGAGGGGCAGATGAACATGTAATACAGTAAGAAGGACACATCAGTATGTAGAATTCCAAGTGGGAATTCGTGTAAATATAATAATAAGGAAACATCAGATAAACCCCAAGTGAAGGACGTATATTAAAATAAAGTATGTGGTGGGAGTGGAGGGACTGTATTTTCCAAAAATGTTGATGTTCCAGATTTTAAAAATCTAAGAAACGTGAAAACTACCTGCAATACATGATCCTAGACTGTATCCCATACTGGAGGAAAAACAAAAGGCTACAAAGTACATTAGTGTCAACTGACATTTACACTATAAATTAGATAAAAGTATTATATCATGTTAAATTTAATGAGAACTATAGTGTGAAGTTATATAGGAAAACATCTCATTCTTAGGAAATGTACACTCTGTATTAAGTGGTAAACAGCCATGATATATGCAACTTATTCTCAAATGGTATAGGAAAAATATATTTAGAAAGAAAGAGAAAGTGAGCACCCAAATGATAAAGCAGATAAGGGGAAAAAAGGTTAATAATAAATGAATTGGGGTAAAGGGTATACTTATGTTCTTGTATTGTTATTCTAGCACCTTTTTTGTTAAGTTTGAAATTATTTACACAAGTTTTTTTTCTTGTAGTCTGGATGAATTCAGTATTTACAAAGTTGTTTTTTTTTTTTTAAAAAACCTTTTGGGTTGGCCACTTACTTGGTATGCTACATTAGCTATTACCTGAACTTTGATTACTCCTTAATGAAATGGTGATAAAAGTGTAAAAAAAACCATCAGTTGATCTTTGACATATTCTGACTAAGTCCATTGTTGGCAGAATTTACCATAAATTGTTATTTGTTTAGAGGTAAGTTTTTTGGTAAACCACAGTGCCTGTATCCAGAATTACTGCTGACTTTTATTATTTTACCAAATAAACAGCTTAAATTTTCATATGGCGGATTATAATTGGTCATTTCCTAATAAATGTGGTTTACATCAGATATTTGAGACCTCACCTCAAGTATCGTTTTATTTCCACTGCCTTTATTTTTGCTAGTGGTCCATGCTTTATTTTTGGACCACCCATGTTTCTTTACATACCAGATTCCTGAATATCCGACACCAAGAGTAAGGGTAGTAGACTCTTGACATGCAGCTTTCAGATCAATTCTGGCTCAAGAGTTTTCTCCATTCAAGCCTGTAAACAGAATTACTCTTTGAGAATGTATTAGATAATTAGCTTAAAAGTTTAGGTTTGGTCTGGGATCTTATATACATAATATGTTCACCATTAGTAGAAAGATTTTACTTTGGAGAATGTGACAGTCCCATTATGTATGCTTATAAAGCTTACAATTTTAAAATACAGAATTTTAAAATTGATAAGTACATTGATGTATTTGTTACAGGCTACCTGGGCAAAAAATACAATACTATCATGACAGTTATTTTTTCCAGAAAACTTTCAGTAGACGTGCTGGTGAGTTAATATATGGATCAGAATTAAATGGAGTTGACTTGCATTTAACATCACTTGCAGTTTGGGACTGACTACAAGTAACCTGAGTTGTGAGTTAACAACCATCCTTTTTGTATTTCTTTTAGTCTCCCCGAGTGAAAGAATCAATATCAAATTCTGAGGTAAGTAATTGTGATTATTGAATCCTTGTTAAAGTATATGTGCTTTTGTTTTGGTTTCAATTTTAAGCACTTTTTTTTTTTTTTTTTTTTTTGAGACGGAGTCTCGCTCTGTCGCCCAGGCTGGAGTGCAGTGGCGCGATCTCGGCTCACTGCAAGCTCCGCCTCCCGGGTTCACACCATTCTCCTGCCTCAGCCTCCCGAGTAGCTGGGACTACAGGCGCCCACAACCGCGCCCGGCTAATTTTTTGTATTTTTAGTAGAGACGGGGTTTCACCATGTTAGCCAGGATGGTCTCGATCTCCTGACCTTGTGATCCGCCCGCCTCGGCCTCCCAAAGTGCTGGGATTACAGGCGTGAGCCACCGCGCCCGGCCTTAAGCACTTTTTTTTGTGCATATGTGTGCTTAAATGGGAATGCAACTTTATACCAATCAAATTTTAAAAGTTGGCCTAAGGGCTCAGAATGTTCTTCCTTGCTTTCTTGATTTTGTGAATTTTTTATTTTTATTTTTGACTTGGGCTACTTGAAATGAAAAGTTATTTATTTATTTTTTTGAGACAGGGTCTCACTCTGTCACCCATGCTAGAGTGCAGTGGCGCGATCACGGCTCACTTTCAGCCTTGACCTCCTGGGGCTCAAGTGATCCTCCCACCTCAGCCTCCTGGATAGCTGGAACCACAGGCACACACCACCATGCCTGTTTTTTGTAGAGATGGGGTCTCACCATGTTGCCCAGGCTGGTCTCAAGCTCCTGGGCTCAGGCAATCTCCCTGCCTTGGCCTCCCAAAGTGCTGGAATTACAGGCATGTGCCACTGTGCCCTGCTAAAAAGTAGTGTTTTTTTTGCATTAATTTGTTTGTGAATTTGTCATATGCCACCTGTCCTTTTTGAATTTTTTTCTTTCAGCCGCTTCTCTTGTGAAATAAATTCTATTTTCTGTGGTTACTGCGTCAGTATGATAGGAAATCCTGTTAAGCAGATTCTTATTGGGCTGGTTTCCCTGTTCTCATTACCGGAGGAAAACAATCATTTCTATGATCTATTCTGTCATACAGTCGTACTTCTGGCAGCATCTTCATTCTGAGCTCAGTATTTGGTTTAAACACATCTCTTGCTCTTAAACCAATTCTATTTTTTCCTCTTTGCTAAAAAGTAACCTTTTTATTCATTTATTTTGTATATAAAGTACATTTCTGTATGTGATTATGTACATTTGTTTACATAGAACTGTATTAAGAGTAAAAACAAATTACTTCTTTCACATATTAACAGGCCGATATCTGTCAACTTATATTAGAACTGTTGTTCACTTATATGTGTGGCTCCTCTTCTTGGTAAGGGAATTGCGTTTTCCTGTCCCTTGAAATTACATATGGCCATGTCAGTTACTCTGGCCAGTGACATGTTAGCAGAAGTAAGAACCACTCATGATTCCCTTTGTCTCCTTACTCCTGCTACTATGACCTGTATTCCTGAGTGAGGATGATACCGAGCTTGTTAGCCCCTGCTGGCGAGAGATAGACTTGAAGTGTGTCCAAGAAACAACTTTTTTTTTTTTTTTTTTTTTTTTTTTGAGACGGAGTCTTGCTCTGTCGCCCAAGCTGGAGTGCAGTGGCCGGGTCTCAGCTCACTGCAAGCTCTGCCTCCCGGGTTCACGCCATTCTCCTGCCTCAGCCTCCGGAGTAGCTGGGACTACAGGCGCCCGCCACCTCGCCCGGCTAGTTTTTTGTATTTTTAGTAGAGACAGGGTTTCACCATGTTAGCCAGGATGGTCTCGATCTCCTGACCTTGTGATCCGCCCGTCTCGGCCTCCCAAAGTGCTGGGATTACAGGCTTGAGCCACCGCGCCCGGCCGAAACAACTTTTGTTGTTTTAATCCACTGACACTTCAGGATTATTTGTTACTTCTAACTTAACCTATGTTGACTAATACTTGATTTCTCAGAAATTGAATGAGAGGCTATTTTACAGATTATCTAGTTTTTATTTTTAGTCTTTTCCTTGTTCCTTTGCCTAAGTATCTCCACATGAACTCTTGCATACTCATATTCTCATGCTCATTACTTTGTTTTTACATTTGTGATAAAATTCACATAACATAAAATTTACCATCCTAATCATTTTCAAGTATATAGTCCAGTGGTATTAAATATATTCACACTGTAGTACAACCATCACCACCATCCATCTTCAGAACTATTTTATCTTCCCAAACTAAAACTCTGTGGCTGTTAAACAGTAACTGCATTCTCCCCAGTCGCTGGCAACCACCATTCTATTTTCTGTCTATGAATTTGCCTACTCTAGGTACCTCATATAAGTGGAATTATACAGTATTTGTCATTTTGTGACCAGTCTATTTCACTTAGCATAATGTTCTGAAGTTCATCAGTGTTGTAGCATATGTCAGAATGTCTTTACTTTTTAAGGGTCGATAATATTCCATTGTGTGTGTGTGTGTGTGTGTGTGTGTGTGTGTGTGTACACGTACCACATTTTATTCATCTGTTAGTGGACACTTGGTTTGCTTCTGCCTTTTAGCTGTGGTCCATTATGCCATTGTCAACATAGGTGTACAAGTGTCTCTTTGAGACCCTGCTTTCAATTCTTTGGGGTGTATACCTAGAAGTGGAATTGCTGGGTATATGGTACTTCTATTTGTAATTTTTTGAAGGACCATCATACTGTTTTCCATAGAGGCTGCACCATTTTACGTGCTCATCAACAAGGGTTCCATCAAAAAGGGTTCCAATTCTCTCATTACTTTTAAAAATATATCCTTTCCATCTTTACTACAGATAAATGTAAGTACATACAATTTGGAAGCTAAATAGTCTTTTGAAATAGCATTAATAATTAACATTTTCAAAAGTACTCTTAAAGGCCTACTTTTCTATAAAAATCTAGAACCAATGAGTAACTTACGACTTCTTATGTATGAAGTTAAATGAACACAAAATTTTATTCCTTGTCTCCTTGATTTTGCTTATATAATATCACCTATTCGACCTCTATTACTACTCTTGGAATTTTTTTCTCTTTCAACTTTACATTTTGGCTATTGCATCGTTTTTCCCCCAACTAACTGCATAATTTTGAATATGTTTAACTTGTTTTTATACTCAGAGTCAGTCATTTCCCCCCAAACTACATAATTAAAATTTATGAACTATTTCAGACATATAGAATGACATATATAAAATATATTTTTTTAGTTTTAAAGCATCACATTCACTTTTAAAATGCATTTCAGATATGTTAAGGAATTATTGGTTGATTGTCTTTGTAAGAAATACAAAGTCCCCATGCATGGAAAAATATAGCTTCTATAATTTTGTATTACATATTTAAATCTGTATTTTGGAGGTGCTGTTTTGCTGGGCAAAGGAATGGAATAGATTTTGTTAAAAATACATATAATGCAAAGTGAAAGACGACAGATAAAAAAGACTATATATTATCCGATTCCATTTTATGAAGTACCCAGAAGAGCAAATTTATAGAAATTAGATCATTTGTTGCCTATAGCCGGGTGTGGAAACAGTAACTAACTGTAGACACGAGAGGGCTTTTTGGGGGTGATGGAAGTGTTCTAAAATGATTGTGGTGATGGTTGCACAATTCTATGTATTGTACAAAAATCGCTAAATTGTATAGTTACAGTGGATAAATGTAGAGGAATATAAATTATACCTCACAGAGTTGTTAAAAGTTTAAAAGCCTAAAAATATTTGACTTCCATTTGGAATAGATGTATTCGGAGTAGACACAAAACCTGTACACTACCCAGAAACTACTTTGAAAATATCACCCTGAAAGGCTGCACTTGCTGTCAGCAGACCTGCCTCCCTTTCCACACAACTTAAGAAGCACTGTATGTGTGTTTTTGTTATAGCTTTTTCCAACAACTGATCCTGTGGGTACTTTGCTCCAAGTTCCAGAACAGATCTCTGCTCATCTACCTCAGCCAGCTGGGCAGATGCCTACACAGCCAACTCAAGTCTCTCTCCCACCCACTGAAGAGCCAGCAAAAACAGCACAGGTGAAGCCGGGGATATGCTTTCATGGTCATTCCTTTGGGTAGATGAAAAGAGCAGATACTAATATGGAACACAACGTAATGTAATCAGGTTAATGTCTTGGTAGATTTTGAAACAAGTTAGAAATTCTGTCTTCACATTTTTAAGCATGTACAGGTAAGAGAATTTTACAAGGATCACATGCAGGTTTTTACGCAACAGAATAAGTTAATGATGGAAATATTTCAAACATCAAAAATTTTGGGCTAATTTCTTGTCAGCTTTGTATTAGATAATTATTACATTTAACTTCAGAATGCAGTTCATGAAGTTCAACAGAGACTAGGAGAATCGATGGCTGTACTATTTTTGTTGTTCACTCAGGCTTATACTTTTTATTAATACTCTGTTATCTATGGTTTTTCTCTATTACTCTTTTTAAGTTATTTGTCAATTTTGTGAGGGTTGGTTTGTTAAGTCTGGGTGTTATAATCTGTAAACTCATTTATCCAGGTGCACACAAACTTTATCAAATCATACTTCATTAAGAGCAGCCAAGTGAATGAAGGCCCTGCAGTGGGCTACTACATGCTGTGTAACTCCTACTCTCCCTTCAATAAACCTCAGACACTGCATACAACATGTGGTCCCTATGGTACATGGTTAAAGTAAGACTTTCAGCATCCATTCATTTATTAAATATTATAAGTGCCATTTTCTTGTCTAAAGTTTTAGATGAAAAGAAACTGAAATTAACAGTCTGATTTTTTTTTTTCTTTTGCACCCCAGTAGATCATCTTGTGTTCTGCCTTTGGAGATCACTGTTTTGAGCATTTCCAATTAGTCATGGCACTTACTTCGTTTAACTTTTTCATCCCTCAAGCTTTCCATCTCTGTCCTGCATATGGGAAAAGATACAGTTGTCTTAGGAAAACTGATGGAAAAATTAGATTCATTTTATAAACAACTTAAATTGAATTCATGTCCTCCCATAAGCAAGCGATAGCTGTACAATTTTCAGAGAGGATTAGTTTAGCCGTAAAAAGATGGAACCTATGTATGGGTTGGATGGATTCCTGAAGGGCTGCTGGTTCAGGCTCTACCTTTTGTATTGCCATATGGTGCACTGGCAGATTTTTTAAAAATGAGAAATGTAGCTTCATGTTTTTCAGTCTTGTAGAGGGGAACAGGGGTCTCAGAAATATAAAATGTAAATGTGGCTATATGTGAAATTTCATCTGGGCTTGAGAATTGTCTTTCTCATTGTGTTGGACTTAAACTGACATTCAGCTTTTGTTGCTGCCTTGAAGTGCATGTCCTCCTCCAGCAGGGAATGCCCTGGGGATTAGTACAACCTTAGCTGGAGATGAAGAAAATTGCTGCCAAGTACATGATTCCTCTGCCAATGACCATTAGTCACCTCCCCACTTAATGTTTCAGGCAATGACTGTATACCTTTCAATGCTTTTTAGGCTTTGTCTTCAGGATCAGGTTCACAAGAAACCAAGATCCCAATTAGTCTAGTACTAAGATTAAGGTAAGTAGACATTTTTTGTTTTGTTTTGTTTTGTTTTCTGAATACTCTGCATGTGCTGTAATAGTCTGTGCCTGAGAGTAACTGGATAGGATTGTATGTTCTCCAGCATGAAGCTCTGTTTGCTTCACGGTGTATTATTTTCCTCAGAAATAATAGCAACAGTGTGAGGACCTGGATGTCAACGGTGTTGTGACTAACTGATGCACATGTTCTCTTAGTTGTTTCTATGCTAATTGATGATGAGTTTGTGTATTTGCAGTGTAGCTAGTTTGGGTTAGGAAGTGTAGCCTGTAATTGAGGAACAGTTTTTAGGGGAGCAGCACTAACTGGCTTATCTGAAGATCAGTCTTATAATTGTGACCAGGTAAGCACCATGGACTCTGAGATCAACTAACCCAAGAGGGGAGGACTTTTTGATTGTGATAGGTCAAATAAAGGCCTTGTTTTTAGAAGATTAAAAGGAAACTTCTAAATGTTTTTGTAGTCTGTTTCTGTTTTGCAGCCAGTACCCTAAATTGGTGGTTCTTGGTGGGAACATATAGAGAGGTCCTGACAGATTGTTTAGCAGGAAGTACCGTAGGTAGCAATCTGTTCATTTTAACTCCCTGCCCCCCGCCCCCACCTCCCCCACCGCTACCACTGCTGGATTCAAATTCCAGAGCTTTCTTGTCAGAATAACTATGGCTGTTGTATTGCTCTAGTTAGGTCTCTTTCTACTCATAAATGCCTTTGAGAAAAAATTAGTATTAAAGTATCACTTGAGGCAACTCAGGTCCTTTAAAACTAACATTTTTTTAAAAAGAGTTCCACTGCATTACCATTAACTCATTCCCCTTGCACGTATGAATTCCTAGTCATCTTTCGGTAAGGTCATAATTGGAGATAGAGGCAGCAAGAGCAATTTAAGAGAATGTGGTAAGGAGAATCTCATTGCTCCCTGCTACTAGGAGCAATGCATTTATGCCATAAATGTGAAAAGCAGATTTGGTTACCTTTCCTTTACAGAAGCCTACTCAGTATACCTGGTCTCATCTCAAAAATTCTGAATTACTAGGATGTCTTGACAACCTCATGCTGTTTTAATTCTACATAAAGAATAACACTTTAAGAAAATTATTGTGAAATGTATTAAGCACAGACTATGTATAGCACTCTTTGGTACTGTGGAAAGATGGATACTGAGAAAAGAGAAAATTAAATGACTCCCTTAATAATCAAGTCTAGGTTGGAAGTTGATTTGAACTATGTACTTACACAGCTAAAAGCAAATTTCAGGTAGTGTATACATGCAGAAGTATAAGTTTGTATGTACCTGTGTAGAGAGAACGCAATGCAAGGGAAAATCATTTGGGGCAGGTTATATTTGAGATGGGTAGTTCTATTTTAAGCACAATTTCAGTAACATCCTCAAGTATATTATTCTTCAAATAGAAGTAAACCCTCTCCATTGTTTATATAAAATAGATTTGAGTCCTAAGTGAGCAGGCATATCTGCCCTTAGATATAATGCTCTCATTTCTCTGTCTTTAAACTTTATAACCTCCAGGGATCCTGCTTTATCTCAGTACGTGGTGTGGTCATCACTGTAATTGTACCTCACCAGTCATGTTTGAATTTCTGGAGTCATGTATTAACTCTGCTATCAGTATGGACCCAATTACTTTCCCTATCCTCTCTGCCTACCCAAATCCTGCTTATCTGTTAAGTCCTATATAAAAACTACTTCTAAAATTTTTCCTTATTATCCCCATCTCTCATATATTGTTTGAATTCCTATGGAATTTGAGGGAGTATCGTGTATTTCATTTTATGAGTCTGCCAAGACTGATCACCAGTGGTAGGCAGTGAATTGTGGGCATGTAGGAATGCGGATAAGGATGAAAAAGGCATCCTGTATAATTTTAATCACACCTCCCTGTGCTCATACAATTTTCCTCTTAGTTTTATATGTTCTTAGTGGGAATAAGGATGGGAGTGGGCATATAAGAATCTACTCAGGCCGGGCGCGGTGGCTCAAGCCTGTAATCCCAGCACTTTGGGAGGCCGAGACGGGCGGATCACGAGGTCAGGAGATCGAGACCATCCTGGCTAACACGGTGAAACCCTGTCTCTAATAAAAAATACAAAAAAAAAAACTAGCCGGGCGAGGTGGCGGGTGCCTGTAGTCCCAGCTACTCGGGAGGCTGAGGCAGGAGAATGGCGTGAACCCGGGAGGCGGAGCTTGCAGTGAGCCGAGATCTGGCCATTGCACTCCAGCCTGGGTGACACAGCAAGACTCCGTCTCAAAAAAAAAAAAAAAAGAATCTACTCAAAGGCATGAAATTTTTATATTGATCAGTAAGGGACATAGATTCAAAGGGTTGTAGGTCAACTAGATGGTCATTCTAAATTGGTTTTGCTCTGAGTTCTGCAGTGTGAACATATCTGAATACATCGTATGATCTATGGGAACAAAACAGTCTTTCTTGAGGCACAGCTTTCTTAATACATGTTGGCAGAATCTCTTTGCATAAATTTAGAAATTCTTATTTTATGCCTTCTGCTTTCTTTCATAGGAATTCCAAAAAAGAACTAAATGATATTCGATTTGAATTTACTCCTGGGAGAGGTGAGGCATCAAACGGATTGAAAACAAAATAGCTTCTAATTTGTGATTCAGTGAAATGTGTTGTGAAGTTTCTGTCCTTTGTGAAGTTTTGCTTTTAAAGGATAATAAAAAATTTTCCCGGTTTTGGGGAGCATATAAGTGAGATAAAAATGCAGTTCGTAGACTACTAAACACATTTAGAAAACCTTGTATAATAACACAAACAGTAATAAATATATAATAGCTCTTTACAGCTTAGTATAGGCCAGGCATTGTCTTAAGCGTTATCTTATTAAATTCTCACAGCAGCCTACTAAGGAAAAATTATTATCCCCATATTATCGATGATGAAATCAAGACTTAGAGAGAGGCAAAGTAACTTGTTCAAGGTCACACAGCTGGAAAGAGGTAGAGCTGGAATTCAAACCAGATCTGTCAGAATCCAGAGTTCTTGCTTTATACATGGTTGTCCTCCATGATGGCAAAGAAACAAGGTCTGCAGTCTCCTCTCTCCTCAGACAGAAGCTGAGGCTTGTCATGTACTGTTTCTGGCTGTCGAACTTCACCTTGAACAAGGCATGTTTTGTTTCTTGCCTTTATTACTCAGGATTCTAATTTGGGGAGTAGCCAGCAAGTATCTGTTCTGTGTATCATGCTTATTCTTCTTGCCGTCTCACTATTATCAGCAACTAACCACTAAAGAGAAAAGATGCAGGTGTACAGAGGTGTTACCAGTTTTACTTTTTAAAAACCAGGCAACATCACATTTTCAGGAATTAATTCAAATTGCTGGTTGCCTGTGTGAATGTGTGGACACTCTCCGCAGCAGTCCTCCTGTTCCCTCTGAGGTGCTCATTTTCAAGCCCTTGGGAACCAGTACTACTGAGTCGGTTGAAGATGAGGTTAATTGGGGATACTCTATCCTCATCTTTTTACTTTCTAGTTATACCCATTGCTCAGATTGTACCACCTGGGATAACTAGATAAGAAGAAAAGCCCACCAGAATAAAAAAGTAAATGAATTTAGTAAAAAACTTGGAGTATGATTCCCAAAGAGAAGAGAAAAATTTTTTGAGACAAAAATGGTTGCCTCAGTTTTTGAGAATAAATCATTCTGGTTTTTTAGCCCTAGAGATGCTCAGTATTCAACATTATGTCTCAGAGCTCTGAGAGCTCAGTCCAGGATTGTACTTGAAAATAGGAATTTCCTCTGCAACATCAGTGTCAGGTGCTTTTCTGACTGGGCCGGAACCCATCTACATTACACCATTTAGAAAGTTATCTTTACATTGAGCTGTATAAACCAGATATTTGCCACCTGGTTTATACAGATTCTGCCCTCTAGCTAGATCTTTGAGAATTCCTCACTTCAGATAATCCCAGTGGTAGGAACAGTCTTTGGGAGGAAGACCCTGCCTGCCTTCTTGGTTCTGTGGATTTAGCAGCCAACTTGGGCCTAGCATGGCACACTGACACCCACACGAGCTGTGAGCGTTAACAGTGTCAAGCATGCACAAAAAACAGAGCACCGTCTTCTTTGTCCTTGCAGATACAGCGGAGGGTGTCTCTCAGGAACTCATTTCTGCTGGCCTGGTCGACGGAAGGGATTTAGTAATAGGTAACTCCATTGCGTTCTGCCCATGTGCTCCTGTGTCTCTGTATACTTAGTACATAGAAAAGCAGGTTTTTAATTTCACTGAGTAGGTCTGATGGTTCTTGGCTTTGCTGAAATTATAGGTAATGGGATAGTTCCTTAAACACACACAAAATTTCACCTCTGAGTTTGTTTGTGACCTCCAATGATAGTAAGTGAAAGCACACCCAAAGTCTTCAGGAGACTAATAGAAATTATGGCAAAAGTAACAAGTTAAAGTAAGCTTGGTCATATCTGATCTGTTTTGGATACCTAATTTTTGTGGCCCAGGTTGAACAAAAGTCATTAGAGATTTAGTCCTAGAAAAGCAGGAAGGAAGAGAGAAGGCCCAATGAGGCCACAGGTCCTTGTTACTGAAGGAAAAGACCATGTCCTTAGGCACAGTTTTCCATGAAAGACCAGATAGTAAATAGTTTAGGCCTTGCGGGCCATGTACAGTGTCTGTCGCTTTTAAACCACTCTTAGCTTGCCGGAGAACAAAAACAGACCACAGGCTGGTTTGTTGACTTCTGGCCTTGGGGTTTCTGATCCATAAATCAGGAAATCATACCTCTTTTACCTGCATGTCTTTCCTACCTTAATACAACATTTTAAAGAAAGTTAATTTGACAGTGGCTCAAGGTGTACTACTTAGAAATCAGTTTAAAAGACACTTTCATTTGGGGAGTGATTATTTGATCTGTCTGCTTCCATTTTGATTGTACAGAGCATATTCTTAACTACCATTTAAGCTTTTAAAATACGGTTGAAAGTGGATTTATGTAACTTCTCATTCATTACCTTCTCTGTTTGTATGATTACAGTGGCAGCTAATTTGCAGAAAATTGTGGAAGAACCTCAGTCAAATCGATCTGTCACTTTCAAACTGGTACTCATCCCTTCTTCCTTATGAAAACATCTTGCCTTTTACACACTGGCAGCTTTTCCAGACCAGCTTCTATGTGCCCTGAGTGATGAGGATATTAAAATGTGGTGGATTGTGTTCATTTAGCCTCCCCAGTGCCCTGGGCTGATGTTTCCCTTTGAGTGGCCACTCTTCCTCTGTCCATGCCAGGAAACCTCTGACCCCAGCCCCTTGGCTATTCATAAGAGAAACTATTAGCCAGTCTGACTCTAGCTGTTTACCCAGCCCCCTTCTTTTCTGGAATAAATACCTTCGTCAGTCTCCTATTTGTATCCTAGGGACCTGTTGCCCACTGCCTACCTTCCCACTATCCCATGTCAGTTTTATTTGCTACCTGCAAGTTTGTTTATAATAATCACAGTTTCTCATTTTGTTTGGTTCTTAGGCATCTGGTGTCGAAGGCTCGGATATTCCTGATGATGGTAAACTGATAGGATTTGCCCAGCTCAGCATCAGCTAAACCACAACCCTGGAAGAGGCGGCCTAAGGAGATTCCACACATGCGTATCTCTGTTGCTTCTATTGGCCTAAACCCACTACTGCCAAAGAACCCAGCAACAAACCTCCCGGCTAGGAGCTTTAGAAGTCTTTATGTTCTTCCTGCCATCATTCCTCCTTTTTCCACAGGAAAAGAAAAGTTGGATCACTAGTGGCCAGCATCCCCAGAGTTCCGTTAGTAAACTTACTTCATATGTCCCCTGTCTTCCTCCATCTGAGAAGTGGCCCATGTGCTTCAACACCCAGGAGGGAGATCTGTCAGCTCATTCTTGCCTTACTCCAATGATGGCCCAGGTGGAAAAGTAGCAACTGTATCGGGCTTCCTCATCCCACCTGTTCCCCCACACCTGCCAGGATATGGACATCTTGGGATATCTCTTTACCACTGAAGTAGAATTGATTGTTCAGCTGGAGCCCAGAGAATTTAATTTAGTGTTTTTTCTTTGTACCTGATGTGAATTCTAGCAACCTTTGTTAGGAAAAAGCACAGCCTCAGATGGAGGCAGCCTAAACTGTGTTCTTGTTTTGTTCATGGTGTTTCTAAGCGTTTTGCTGAAGCTGCCCTCAGGCACCCCCTTCTTCATTGCTCTCTCCAGAAAGGGTTGCTAGCCTTAACTTCAGCTGGTGCAAAACATCTGACTGTAGCCGAACTTCAGCCATCGGATCCTTCAAAGTGGAACTTTGGATTGTTTTTACAGACAACATCGAGTAATGGCTTGTAAATGTGAATTTTTGCAAGAGGTGGTTTTTGAACAGGAAAATCATAATTCATATCATTGGAGAAGTATTTATTTTCAAATATTAAATTGAAGAAAAACTCAATCCTCCCATGAAAATCAGTTTGCCTGGCCTCCAAGTCATGAGGAAATGGGTATGCAAGGCTGAGATTTCTACAGCAATAAAGGAGACACACACTGGGCCGGAGAGGCCTGCCTTCTGCCTGCTCTCCTGCACTGACCCTTTGGAGGGGGTCTCTGTGTGCTGAAGCTAACTCAAGATGGAAAGTGAAACCACATGTGCCGTGACCTTTAGGTTTTATGAGTAGACAGTGTTCATTTGATTTTCTACAGAAATAATATAAATTATTCTTTAGGTTTAAAAAGAGCACTCATAATGCAATATGTGAATAATCAGTGAGGTTGATTTTTCTTTTTTCCTACCGTTTCATAGTCTTTGTCTAACTGCTAGTAACCCTGCCGAGTTTTATATATGAGTGGGATACTCAATCTGGCCTTAAAAAGATACACAAAGATGGGCTGTGGGTCCCTGGAAAGGGGGAGAGTTGCCCTTTACAGAATCACTCGAGCCCTTTCCAGAAGTGTTGGTCTGATGAACAAGGTTGTTTTACCTTATTTTCTCTTGGAACATATCTGAAAGCCTTCCCCACAAATAACTTGTCACACCTTTTGTTTCATTCTGAGCCTTTAGTTTTAGTCATGGGCTTTCTTCACCTGCCCTAGGTGCAAAGGCATGTTGGGAAAGAGATGGATGTTGGGGAGGAAGAGGGGATGAATTTCAGATGGGAGTTGGGAGGAGAGTAGGTGAGAAAATCAGACACCAAAGTTCAATGTCCCAGCAGTCTTGGTAAAAGGAGGGAGCCTGCTGAGCCAGAAGGGAGAAAAGAAGATTGACCAGCTTGCTAGAAAAATATTTAGCTTTTCTTTTTCTTTTTTTGTGGGGGGGATGGAGAGGAAAAAGGACGGGGAGGTGGGAATGAGGTATAGAAAAGAGATAGCATCCTCTTTGGCACAAGACTAGTGGCTTACCTTAGAGTCTTTCTGTTTGTTTGTTTCAAACAAACCCATCATAATCTACTTATTTATGAATCCAAGGGGTGGTAGTATCACTCTGTTCTAGCATTCTGTGTGGAGATGGTCTGGTGCCCAGCTGGGAGTGAGCAGCAGCCTATCCCCTGTTCACTTTCTCTAGCCCATCATTACCTGTGAACTGCAGTGGGGCAGTCATGGCAAATAGAATTGGGCTGGGGTTTCTCCTTCTTTTCGGTTCATTGTTTGCCCTGCTAGGAATTAGAAGACAGACACCATGTCCCAGGACAGTGTTATTTCTTCTGCATGATGTGTGGTAGACTCCCTTTGCTGGCTTGTGCAGTGATACTGAGAAAATACATGAACAGAAACTGCCCAGGTGGAACAGCACGTAACCTAGTGAGTGACTGTACTCCTTTCTAGGAATGCTGGTTCAGAGTGCACTTCTGTCACTAGGTCCCAGGATCCCCTTGTCCCTGGAGTAGGGACTAACTATAGCACAAAGTAATATGTGCCAATGCTATTTGTGAAATGTTTGGTCTTTCTAAATGACTAATGGATTTATTTGGGTTTTTGCTTAAGTTTTGAACCAAATCCTAGAGCCAGCTGATAATATTTAATAATCTGGAGGATAGAATAATGATGTACCAATAAGTGGAGATTCCTCCTTATGATGTATGCTAGGTTATGGAAGATGTAAAATATTCAACTTTTTCCTCCTTTTTTTGGACTTTGTATTTTACTGCATGTTTTCTTCATTTTTAATCAATAAAGAGTAAATTGTCCGTAGTGGTGTATGGATGCTTTATTTTAGTGGCCCTTGGCAGAGAGCTGTGGGTTGTGGGTCAGGGAATCACCACCAACTTTAATTTTTCATGTGAATAGAAGCCAAAGTACATATAAACTATAAAGTGTATCTGTTGATCTACAAATTACCTAGAACCGTTAAAGCCATTATATAGTTGGGGAAACTGCAACCCTAAAAGGGAGGGATGAGGTCAGCCCAAGGAATTAGGGTGGGATATGGAACTCCTTTTCTTATCTTTTGATCTTTTTTGAAATCTTTGATTTTGCTCGTGCTGTTGGGCAAGGAAGGATGTCAGATTCAAGCCCTTGGGAGTCTCTTTTGAAAGTTCAGAACAGGGCTGAACTTATCTCTTCTTGGCTTTGATATTGCAATGGTGAAGTTACATATAAGATTCTAGGCTCCTTTGTATTCCTGTTATCCTCCCAACTGCAGGAGGAATCTTCCCTCATCATCCATCCTTCCCAACGGCAGTGGCTTTTGATCCATGATAACACTGCTTGTGGGTCCTGGTATTTCAGAGCTCAGGGCTGTGGAGCCTTGGAGTTGACAGTACTGTTTGGCCTGCAGCTAGTGGAGTTTGCTTTCAATATAAGGAAGTTATAAAAGTGGAATCAAACTATCATGGGGATAGGAAGGAGGTACTGGTTACTCATAAGTGACCATGGTATATCTGGAGGGAAGGGAAAGGGTCAAGGGCAAATTGAGCCTTCACTTGCCCATTTCTGACAAAATCAGGTCATATCACTAGGCTTGGTTCCTTAGCTTTATTTGTTTGGCAACAATACTCAGTGCATCCATTCAGGGATTCCTCCTTTGAATCAGGTTATCTACCCCAAGGTTTTTCGTTTTGTTTTGTTTTGTTTTTTTCTTTAATGGACTTTAATTTTTAGAGCAGTTTTAGTTTCACAATAAAATTGAGTAGAAGATACAAAGAGTTCCCACACACCTCCTGACTCCACCCACAAACAGCCTCCACTACATCCCCCACTAGAGTGGTACATTTGATACAACTGATGAATGTACACTGACACACCATTATCACCCAAAGTCCATAGTTTACATTAGGCTTCACTCTTGGTGGTGTACATTCTATGGGTTTTGACAAATACGTGATGACATATATCCACCATTACAGTATCACACATAATAGTTTCACTGCTCTAAACTTCTGTGCTACCTGTTCCTCCCTCCCCCACTAGCCTGTGAGAACCACTGATCTTTTTACTGTCTATTGCCTTTTCCAAAGTATCATATAGTTAGAATCAAACAGTATGTACCCTTTTCAGATTTTCCTCTTTTACTTAGTAATATGCATTTCAGTCTCCTCAATGATTTTTCATAGCTTGATAGCACATTTCTTTTTAACAGAATAATATTCCATAGTCTGTACCTCAGTTCATTCACCCACTGAAGGACACCTTGATTGTTGCCAAATTTTGGCAATTATGAATAAAGCTTAGTAAACATCTGAGGGCAGATATTTGTGTAGACAGTTGAAAACAGCAACAGCTTTTTTGGATAAACTCCAAGGAGTGCGATTACTGGATGGTGGGTAAGGCTATGTTTTGTAAGAAACTACCACACCTTGTGGCTGTACCATTTTGTATTCCCACCAGCAGTGGATGAGAGTTCCTGTTACTCCACATCTTTAACAGCATTTGCTATTACTGGTATTTTGGATTTGGCCATTCTAATAGGTGTGTAGTGATACCTCTTTTTAATTTGCAACTTCCTAATGACATTTGCATCTTTTCATATGCTTATTTGCTATCTGTGTATCTTTGGTGAGGTGTGTGTTCAGGTCTTTAGCCTTCCCCACTTCCCCCCTAATTTTAACTTTTTGTTTTGAAATAATCTCAGACTACAGAAAAATTTACAAAAACAATACAAAGAATTCCCCTATACCCATCTCCCAACTTCCCCAAATGTTAACATCTTACATAACCACTTACAATGATCAAAATCAGGAAATTAACATTGATGTATTATTGACTAGTCTACAGATGTTATGCAAAAGTTGTCAATTGCCCCACTACTACTCTTTCTGGTCCCATGATTCAATTCAGGATCTCACATTGTATTTAATTGTTACAATTCCTTAGACTTTTTCAATCTGGGATAGCTCCTGGTCTTTGTTCTCATGGCCTTCACATTTGAAAAATGATGGCTAGTTGTTTTGCAGAATGACTCAATTTGGATTTATCTGAAAATGATGGCTAGTTGTTTTGCAGAATGACTCAATTTGGATTTATCTGATGTTGTCTCATGATTGAATTCAGGCTATGCGTTTAGAGAAAGAAAACCACTGAATTGATGTCAGGCTCTTTGCAATTCATCATCAGGAAGCACACCATGTAAACATCTCATGAGTGGTCATGTTAACTGATCACTTGGTTAAGGTGTGTTTCCTGGATTTCTCCACTGTAAAGTTACTATTTTTCCTCTTATAATTAATTAATGTTTTGTGAGGAGGTAGTTTGAGATTGTATAAATCTTGTTACTCATAACTTTGCTCAAAAACGTTAGCATTCTTTGATGATTCTTATGTAGCTCAATTATAACTGTGATATTTGCTAAATAATTTTTTTCTTTTTTGTTTTAAATTAACTGTCCCAGATTCTGACTAAATGAAGATTTTCTGCTTCCATCACTTATTCTCCATTTATGAATTGGAATTCTACTGTAAGGAAGAGCTCTCCCTTTTCCCTCACTATGTGTGAGTTCAATTATTTACTTACGTATGCATGACTTGCCAACAGAATATATTATACTTGTTAATTTTTGCTGAACTGATAGGGGAGAAATTATATCCTGGTGTTGGTTTCTCTATATGTGAGGTTGGAAGGTCAAAGAGCCATTTATAGTTAATAGACTCGCTCATTTTAAAATCAAGTTATTTTTCTTACTGAGTTGTTTTTTTTTTTTTTTTTTTTTTTTTTTTTTTTTTGAGACGGAGTCTCGCTCTGCCGCCCAGGCTGGAGTGCAGTGGCCGGATCTCAGCTCACTGCAAGCTCCGCCTCCTGGGTTCACGCCATTCTCCTGCCTCAGCCTCCCGAGCAGCTGGGACTACAGGCGCCGCCACCTCGCCCGGCTAGTTTTTTGTATTTTTTAGTAGAGACGGGGTTTCACCGTGTCAGCCAGGATGGTCTCGATCTCCTGACCTCGTGATCCGCCCGCCTCGGCCTCCCAAAGTGCTGGGATTACAGGCTTGAGCCACCGCGCCCGGCCTTCTTACTGAGTTTTAACAGTTCTTTGTATAGTTTTGTTAACAGTCTTTTATGAGATATGCCTTTTGCAAATATTTTCTCCCAGTCTGTGTCTTATCTTCTTGTTCTCTTAACAGTGTCTTTCACAGAGCAGATGCATTTAACTGTAATAAAGTCCACCTTACCAATTATTTCTTTCATGGAGCACGTCTTTGGTGGTGTAACTAAAAGGTCATTACTATGCCCGAGGTCATCAAGGTTTTCTCCTGTTGTCTTCTAAGGATTTTATAGTTTTGCATTTTCTGTTTGGGTCTGTGATTCATTTTGAGTTAATTTTTGTGAAGGGTGTAAGATTGTTTGTAGGGTCATTTTTTTTGCATGTGGGTGTCCACTGTAATAATGGACTCATCTGTTTCTCCTTCCACTTCTATCAGTTTTTGCCTGACACGTTTTGATGCTCTGTTTTTAGGTACATACACATTAAGGATTGTTACATCTTCTTGGAAAATTGACTCCATTAAGTAATGTCCCTCTTTATCCCTGGTAACTTTACTTGGTCTGAGCGACTCCTACTATCTTTTGATTAGTGTTGCATGGTATATTTTTCTCCATTTCTTTACTTTTAATCTATATGTGTCTATGTTTAAAGGGGGTTTCTTGTTGAAAACATACAGTTGAGTCTTGGGTTTTTTTGATCCACACTGACTACCTCTGCCTTTTTGTTGATGTTTTTAATACCGATGGCATGTAAAGTGATCAGCTATTGATACAGTTGGACTAACACTTGTTGTAGTTTTCTATTTGTTGCCCTTGTTCCTCAAACTTATTTTTGTCTTCTACTCTTTTTCTGCCTTTTGTAGTTTTAATTGAGAATTTTATATGATTTTATTTTCTCCCCTTTCTTAGCATACCAATTATACTTCTTTTTTTATCTTTGTTTAGTAGTTGACTAGAGTTTGCAATGTATATTTCTAACTAATTTAAGTCTCTTTTCAAATAACAGTATACTATTTCACAGGTAGTACCAATACAAAATAATCCTGTTTCCTCCCTCTCATCCTTTATATTATTGCTGTCATTCATTTCAGTTACACATAAGCATATATATTATATATGTGTGTGTATATATATACACACAAGCAAAGATAATCTAATTTGCTGCTCTTATTTTGAAGAAAATGTTATCTTTTAGGTCAATTATGTTTAAGTAAAATAAACTTTTTTTTTTTTTTACCTTCACTTATTTCTTCTCTGATACTCTTCATTTCTATATGTACTTCCGAGTTTCTGACCTATGTAATTTTCCTACTCTCTGAAGATCTTCTTTTAACATTTCTTGCAAGGCAGGTCTACTTGTAACAAATTCCCCCAGTTTTTGTTTGCCTGAGAAAGTCTCTATTTCTCTACCATTTTGGGGGGATAGTTACGCAGGATACAGGATTCTAAGTTGGTGGGGCTTTTTTCTCTGAGCACTTTAAATATTTCACTCCACTTTCTTCTTGCTTATGTGGTTTCTGAGGAGAAGCTGATGTAATTCTTTTTTTTTTTTTTTTTTTTTTTTTCTTGAGACAGAGTCTTACTCTGTTGCCCGGCTGGAGTGCAGTGGCATGCTCCTGGCTCACTGCAACCTCTGCCTCCCAGGTTCAAGCAGTTCTGCCTCATCCTCCCGAGTAGCTGGGACTACAGGCACGTGCCACCATGCCCGGCTAATTTTTTGTATGTTTAGTAGAGATGGGGTTTCACTATGTTAGTCAGGATGGTCTCGATCTCCTGACCTCGTGATCCGCCCACCTCAGCCTCCCAAAGATGTAATTCTTATCTAACTCCTCTACAGGTAAGGTGTGTTTTTTCCCTTTGACTTTTTCAGGAGTTTTCTTTATCTTTTATTTTCTGTAGTTTGAAAATGAGGTGCCTAGGTGTAGTTTTTTGGCATTTGTTCTACTTGGTGTTCTCTGAGCTTCCTGGGTCTGTGGTTTGGCGACCAACATTAATTTGGGGAAATCCTCAATCATTATTATTTCAAATATTTCATTTGTTCCTTTTTCTTTCTTCTCCTAGAATTCCCATTGCACATGTTATACCTTTCGTAGTTTTTCTTTAGTTCTTGGTTATTCTCTGTTTTTCACCTTTCAGTTTTTGTTCTCGTTGCTTTTCAGTTTTGGCAGTTTTTATGCGATATCCTCAAGCTCAGAGATTCTCTCCTCAGGCATGTCCGGTCTACCAATAGGCCCATCAAAGGCATTCTTCATTTCTGTTGCAGTGTTTTTGATCCCTAGCATTTCTATTTGGTTCTTTCTTAGAATGTTCATCTCTCTGCTTACATTGCCCATCTGTTCTTGTATGCTGTCTACTTTCCATTAGAGCCCTTAGCATCTTTGGGGTGTGTGTGTGTGTGTGTGTGTGTGTGTGTGTGTATGTTTTGTCCATAGTTCCTGGCCCATAACTCCCATAAACCCTTGTTACAGTAAACACAATCTCTCTTTCTTACCTTCTCCAGTCTCCTTTTCTCTGCCCAAGGCAGGACTCTAATCTGATTGTGGGTCATAAAAGGCCCTCATTCCAGAGGGGGGACCTGCCCTATATCCTGGAGGAAGGAATGCTACACAGAGTGGCCAAAAAGAATCTGAACAGACAGAGTTTGCTGGGTTTAGATCATACCCTTTTTGTATAATCACATTTTGACATGGTTGTCCATGCTTCTGTTCATATCATGCCTATTGAATGAAGTCTCCACAAAAAAGCCCAAGAGGACAGGACTGGGGGCTTCTAGGGAGCTGAACACATGGAGGGTGACAGGGAAGGTGAACGATAATTCATCCATGTGCAGGAAGCTAGGTGCAGTAGCACACACTTGTAATCCCAGTGACCTCAGGAAGCAGAGGTGGGAGGATCGTTGGAGCCCAGGAGTATGAAGCTGCAATGAACTATGATTGTGCACTGCACTCCAGCCTGGGCAACACAGCAAGACCCTGTCTTAAAAAAAAATCCACATGCTGGGGGGGTGGTGCACCCCAATTCCACAGGGACAGAAGTTCCTGTGCTTGGGACTCTTTCAGACCCTACCCTATGTATCTCTTCATCTAGTTGTTTATTTCTATCCTTTTAAATATTGTTTATAATAAATTGGTAAACATAAGCATTTTCTTGAGTTCTGTGAGCTGCTCTAGCAAATTAACCCAAAGAGGTGTCAGGGGAACCCCACCTTAAGTGGGTCTGTCAGAAGTTCCAGAGGCCCAGACTTGTGACTGGTGTCTGAAAGTGGGAACACCAGTCTTGGAGACCTAGCCCTCAACCTGTGGGGTCTGATGCTATCTGCAAGTAGATAGTGTTGGAATTGAGTTGGAAGAAACCCAGCTGGTGTTGGCTACAGAATTGATTGCTTCCTAGCTGGTAGGGAGAAATTCCCACATATTTGGAGGTCACAGAAGCCTTCGTTTTTAATTATTTTGTTGGTGTGAGAGCAGAGGAAAAATTGAGTTTTTCCTAAGAGCATGTCAATCATAGTTGCTTTAAATTCCCAGTCTGGTAATTCCAACGTGAATAACTCTTCTTAGATCTGTCAAAGAAGTGAAGTCACAGGGCAAAACACTGCTCCAAAACACTGCTAGATTTAAGTCTGGTTCTGATCTCTGCTCTGTCTCTTCAAACGGTGTTTTTGCCTTTTAGTATGCCTTGTAATCTGTTGTTGAAAGCTAGACATGATGTGTACTGGGTAAAGGGAATTCCAGTAAATAGGCCTTTAATGATGTGGTAAATTGTGGGGAGAGGGAAAGCAGTCTATGGTCCTGTGGTTAGGTCTCGGTCTTTTAGTGAGCCTGTGTCTCTGCACTGCGAACGTTACAAGTGCTTCTCAGTCTCCTACCCTCTCTTTAAATTGCAAATTTGAAAAAGACTTAAGACATCATCTAGTCCATCCCTGCAGGGGATCTTTGAGGAATAATACTTCCCTCTCCCTCCACCCCACACACAGACACCTCCCTCTGCTCCCTGGACATGGTTGCCAGTGATCTTCCTGATACTTCCCATATGGAGAGTGTACAAAAAATTAGCCGGGCATGGTGGCGGGGACCTGCAATCCCAGCTACTCGGGAGGCTGAGGCAGGAGAATCGCTTGAACCCGGTGGGCGGAGATTGCAGTGAGACGAGATTGCGCCATTGTACTCCAGTCTGAGCGACAGTGCCAGACTCTGTCTCAAAAAAACAAAACAAAACAGAACACTCTGGCTTATTTCAAATGGTTACTTGCCTCTCCCTGCTGGAAGCATAAGAGAATTGTTCTCTGATATTCACTGTGTGAACCCAATAGAGCTCTTGGAAGTAAAAGCCACAGAAATATGGAGGCCTTTCTCTGGAGTTCTTAACTCTCAAAGTAATCTACATTGCGTCTCCAGCAATTTGTCAGTTACAGTTCAGGTTTTCTTATCCTGGTACTGGTTCCTGCAGAGGTTTCTTGTGGATTTCTGGCCCAGTAAATTGTAATTCTTTTTTTTTTTGAGACGAAGTCTCAGTCTGTTGCCCAGGCTGGAGTGCAGTGTTGCGACCTTGGCTCACAGCAACCTCTGCCTCCCAGGTTCAAGCAAGTCTTGAACCTCAGCCTCCTGAGTAGCTGGGATTACAGGTATGCATCACCACGCCCAGCTAATTTTTGTATTTTTAGTAGAGACAGGGTTTCCCCATGTTGGCCAGGCTGATCTCAAGCTCCTGACCTCAAGTGATCTTACCCGCTCAGCCTCACAAAGTCCTGGGATTGCAGGTATGAGCCACTGCGCCTGGCCTAAATTGTAATTCTCTGTATTCACCTGTGTGTCTCTAACTTTTGGGGCAGTCTTTTGCCTTGTGACTTCACTTCACTGACAGATCTAAGAAGAGTTATTCATTTTTCAGTTTGTTCAACATTTTACTTGTTAAAAAGGAGTGGCAACTTCTAAGCTCCTTATGTGCCAGACCAGAAACCAGAAGTCTTACCACAACTTTTTATTTAATAGAATCATTAAATTGCAAATTTGGAAAAGATTTGAGACATCATCTAGTCCATCCCTGTAGGGGATCTTTGAGGAATACTTCCCTCTCCCTCTACCCCACACACGGACACCTGCCTCTGCTCCCTGGACATGGTTGCCAGTGATCTTCCTGATACTTCCCATATGGAGGGTGTATTCATTCCACTTAAAACTGCTCGGCTGGTTAGAAAACTCTTGTTACACCCCTCTTTGGTCTTAGCTGTGGCCTTGAATGAAGGCAGGTACAAAGAGGAAAATGAGGAAGACAGCTTCAAAGAGGATACCTGGTCATGGGCCTTGAAGCATTACAGAGAGCGTCTGGCAGTCTTTACAGGATATGGTGGGGAGGAAGGGAGGACAAAGTTAAGGGGAGGAAGAAGTAAAGCAAAACATTAGGATTTGGGGAACGTAGAGGTAACGTGAGACCAGTGACATTCGGTGCCTCAGTTCCAAGGTTTGGGGATCATAGTTCAGCTGGAGACTGACTCTAGGGAGGTCTTTGATCAGGCCTCACTCTTGTCAGGAGTCTGCTAATCATTCTTTCTTTCTCTGCTTTAGAACTGTACACCAAGAAGTGGAAGAATCTTTAGAGACCATCCTTTACCCAGATGGGGCAATTGAGGGCCAGAGCCAGGAAGGAACAGATTCTCAGGGTGAATCACTGGCAGGGCTCCCGTTTCCTACCTCCTAGCTCTAGCTTCCTTGGTTGCTTGGAGCCAAACAAAGCAAAAATTCCTTTTCTGACTGGAGTGAGGAGATGATGAGGGCAGAGGACAAGGCTTGTCTCCACCTCAGTTCTTTCCCATAAGGGGAATACCAGACTAGGCAGTGGCGACTGGTAGCAACTGTTTATTCAATAGAGACAATGCTGAGAATAAGAACACTCAAGGAAGCTAAGTGAAGGAAAAAAGAGCTGGGGACAGTGGTGATCCTGGCGGGAGAGCTTGGGGTGGGGCAAAGAGCAAAGCATGCTCCCTGAGCAGCATGTCAGGCCTTGCTTCTGCCCTCCACTGTCTGCCCTGTCTTGACCTGTACTGCAGGCTGACTGATTAACAGGCTACCAGCAGCTGTGCCAGTCAGGTGGCCAGGGCTGCCCTGCATAACATTGCTTCCTTGCATTCCCTTCAGTGGTGTTCCTCTGCTTATCCCTTAAAATAGTTCAAAATTCAGAACATGAAAATGCTTTCTTATGCATACACAAGCAGACATGTATATGTGTATGCACCTGGTGTGTGTGTGGGCTGTGGTGGAGACATACTTTGTCCTGTGTTCATTGTCACTGAGATTGCTCAGGGAGGCTGGGCTACTTGCATTTGTTTTCCTCTTTAGAGTTGTGTTAATGGTTTCCTTCTTCATTAAAGCAGAGCTCAAAATGCAACTCTGTCATTGCTCTGTATTCTTGGTTTGTCTTTGGTGTTGAAAAGGCAGTGCACTTGTGCTTTTGGTGGGGCTCCAGGTCTGCATGCTGCCTCCTAGGATTGGCAGGTATTGCATATCACCACATACCAGACACCCACAGGAGAGAAAAATCATCAGGATCAAGAGGCCAGAGTGGGCTGCTGGCAAAGTTTATCCGCAGGCTAGGTGCTTGCTGCTCTCCTGCTTATCCATGCTGCCCAGTGCGGGCTGTCCCTAGAAGGGAATTCTGTGTCCGAGTGCTGCAACTACTGTCAGCGTTTTACTGTAGTGGTTTTACCTCTGCCTATTGATTGACCC
Source organism: Macaca thibetana thibetana (assembly GCF_024542745.1). Lineage (NCBI taxonomy): Eukaryota > Metazoa > Chordata > Mammalia > Primates > Cercopithecidae > Macaca > Macaca thibetana. The sequence continues at coordinate 92,310,904 of NC_065579.1, forward strand.
ATCTACCTGTTTCATTTGAGTTGAGTGTGAATTGTTTAGGATGTTGCAATTAGAGGTGGTGTGGGCTGGAGTGGACTATTTATTTTTATTTTTCTTTTTTTTTTTTTTTTTTTTTTTTTTTGTTGAGACGGAGTCTCGCTCTGTCGCCCGGGCTGGAGTGCAGTGGCCGGATCTCAGCTCACTGCAAGCTCCGCCTCCCGGGTTTACGCCATTCTCCTGCCTCAGCCTCCCATGTAGCTGGGACTACAGGCACCCGCCACCTCGCCCGGCTAATTTTTTGTATTTTTAGTAGAGACGGGGTTTCACCGTGTTAGCCAGGATGGTCTCGATCTCCTGACCTCGTGATCCGCCCGTCTCGGCCTCCCAAAGTGCTAGGATTACAGGCTTGAGCCACCGCGCCCGGCCTATTTTTCTGTTTTTTTAAATTTTAATTTAAGTTCTGGGATACGTGTGTTGAACGTGCAGGCTTGTTACATAGGTATACATGTGCCATGGTGGTTTGTTGCACCCATCAACCCATCATCTAGGTTTTAAGCCCTACATGCATTAGATATTTGTCCTAATGCTCTCCCTCCCCTTGTCCCCCACCCCCCGACAGGCCCCAGTGTGTGATGTTCCCCTCCCTGTGTCTATGTGTTCTCATTGTTCAACTCCCACTTATGAGTGAGAACATGTGGTGTTTGGTTTTCTGTTCCTGTGTTAATTTGCTGAGGATAATGGTTTCCAGCTTCATCCATGTGGACTATTTTTTCATCATACTCTGCCCTTCCCAGGTCACACCTAGGGGGCTGAGGAGTGACAGGTGGAGCAGGGCAAGGCTGGATTAAACATTAATGCAGCTGTCACCACTGCCCAGAGGAGCAAGTTCCCAGAGCCAAGCTGCAGAGCTACCCTAGTATCCCCAGGCTGAGGAGGTGGTGAGTGGCAGACATGGCTCAATTTGTCCAGGTCCTGGCTGAAATAGGTGACTTTGGTCGCTTCCAGATACAACTGTTGATACTGCTGTGTGTTCTCAACTTCCTGTCTCCCTTCTACTTTTTTGCCCATGTCTTCATGGTCCTAGATGAGCCCCACCACTGTGCAGTGGCCTGGGTGAAGAACCACACTTTCAACCTGAGTGCTGCTGAACAGCTGGCACTGAGCGTGCCCCTGGACACTGCAGGCCACCCAGAGCCCTGCCTCATGTTCCGGCCACCCGCTGCCAATGCCAGCCTGCAGGATATCCTCAGCCACCACTTCAATGAGACGCAGCCTTGTGATATGGGCTGGGAATATCCTGAGAACAGGCTCCCATCCCTAAAGAATGAGGTAGGCTTTTCCTTTTGCTGGTCTCTCCACCAGTTGTGGGTCTGTTGGGTCTTGTGCCTGACTCTTTACCCTCAGTCACTGGCTCTGTATCTGCCCCATGCCCATATGGTCAACCATGGGCACATATGTTTTTCATTTTGTCAATCTCATTTTCCTCTTTGTCCTCTGCCTATTGACCCATTTGCCTGTCATCTTCTCTGTCCAGTCTGTCTGCCCATCTGCCCATTTTTGCCCATCCTTTTGTTGTCCCTCTCTTTCCTTGTCTCTCTGGCTATCTACCCAGTTAGTGTCCTCTCCTGTTTTCCCGTCTTTGTGCCTTTCTCTCTACCCAGTGTTCTCATCTGTCTGTCCAGTTCTCTTTGTCTTTCAGTCTGTCCCTGCATGTCTGCCTACGTTCCTGTTTTCCTAACTCTCTAATGCCATCACTTTCCCTGTCCATTTCACTGCCTTCCTGCTTGCTGGGCTTCACACCGTTCAGTTTTTCTCTCTAGATCTCTGCCAGCCTGCCTTTGGGACGCTGGAGAACATCCAGGACTCTAGGACTTGTCCTGTGGATAACTAAGCATTCATTCTTGCTAACTTCCTTCTTTTAGGAGAGATGCAGGCAGAAAACTTCCCACCCTAGCCACCTCTGAGCAGGAGGGGCCCTCTGAAAGCATCCAGTCCCACTCTGTTGCTTCCCAGATGGTGGGGCTGAGGCACAGAATGAGGAGATGGCTTAGCCAGGGCAATGCAGTGAATTGATCATGGAGCTGGGGCTCTCATGCTAGACACCTGCTGTCTAGATTCCCACAGGAGTGGGAGGCAGCACAGAGAGTCCAGAAACCTGAGGGGCATGGGTGCTTGAGGGGATCTATATAATTCTCATCTTCTTTATGGTGGAAAATCTGGGATTAAACATTCACTTCTCCCCCACCCCATGGCTGAAAAAGTATTTATTTTTAGAGGTTTTCAGAGACCAATGTGTTAACCAAAGTTTAACTTTCACTTTTTAATATGTGACCATAAAGCTGCTCCCAGAAGCCTGATAGCCTGCGGATATGTCCTGCCTGTCCTTCTCCCGACTCTCCCCCACTCCACCCCACTCCACCCCACAGGGAGCTCTTGGGAGCCTATGCATGCTCCCAGGCTCTGGGACTGGTCCGCCTAGCCCCTTCTGACGCTTACTGTCCTCTCCATCATCTCCCCAGCATCATATCCATGGCCAGTCCCAGCCTTCACCAGCCCTAACGTGTTGTGGTATGCCTATATGTGTTAAACTGTCTGCCCACCTGGCCAAATATCATCATTCTCAAAGCCCAGAAAACCTTCCAGATTGCTCACAGACTACTCTAGGCCTTGTTCACACCCCATGTTGGACTGTTCATGCAACCGTATTCAGCCAAAGCCCCCTGAGAATTAACTGTGCAGGGAAGTCAGAGGGGAAAGGTACTTTATTTCTCTAGTGTTCAGGAAAGGTCTGGGCCCCTTGCAGAGGAATAAAGGGCTGGGTGGGTTCTAAGGCCCAGTATTTGCTTCCTCCTGGTTGGGAGGAATGGGGAGGCAACTTTCTGAAGGAGGTGATATGTGTGAACTAGGCACCAGGATACTAGAAAAATGTTGCTAGAGAAGAGGGGAAGGCCTTTGCAGGCAGAGAATAAGAATAGCACAGAAAAGGCCTGGCAGCAGGAAGCAGGCAGGATGTCTGGGGAGCAGTGGGTGTGCCTGCAATGGGGTCAGGGTGGAGGGGCAGGAGTATAGAATTAGATGGATGTTTTCAAGGATTTGGGACCTCTTTTCTTTGGTTATTGTTTGGCACATCTGAAAAGAATGCATACACAAAGAATTATCATGTGAGAAAGCATTAGTTGAAGCATTAGTTGACACTAAGGTAATAATTAGGATTTGCAGAAGGTGGAAAAAAGTTACCTAAACATTTTTAGCAATTGGGAACTGCAACCAAAATAAGCCGATAACATCCCCGTTAACACTTAGGAAGAGCCTTCATTCATGACATCTGGTAAACTAGAGAGCCTCCATTTTCTCTGTTGGAAGGTTCCTCATATGCAAAACAGAAACAAGGGGAGTCCCTTGACTGGTTCCCATGTTCTTAAGTGTTCTCCCCACTCCTTCTCCAACCTCAGCTCCTCGATGAAGCAGGCCTGCATAACTTGAAAGAGTGTGTTATCACTCCATAGACATCTGTCTTATAGATACCATCACCCTCACATTTCTTCTACATGCTGGGTCTTCAGCTGCATTCTGGGAACACCATGTCACACACTCTTAAGCTGCACATTTATGCTAAGCTTATGAGAGAATGACAGGAAAGACTCTTTTGTCAGATTATGAACTCACTCCATTTAGTGTATTTCAAAAGGTACAATACTTCCCTTCATTTATCAGTGAAAGAAGTTGGAAATTAACTTCGAAAAATAAATCAGCAAATAGCACATTTTCTCAAAAGTCACAGTCACATGTATAGTGCAAGAAATGAGGAAGGGCAAGACAGACTCTACCCACATTCGTGAGTTTCATCAAACACCCAAGGGTGGAGAGAAAAGGCAGCTTTCAGAAAGGACTGTGTTATGGAACGAGGCAGGTGGGGAATGTGTTTTCTAAACTAGATCTAGGAGGTGGAATGTGGAATCAATCTGTCCTCCTCCCCTTAAGGACTGTCCACTGGTGAATAAATTTTTTAAAAGACTCAAAAATAAACTCCTCACACACAAACACCTGCAAAAAACAAACAAACAAACAAAAACAAGAAAAAAAAACAGCACTAAGAGGTCCCACATTACTCTTGAGGGGAACCAAGGAGCAGCTTAACAATTGGCATTAGTGTGCTAGAGAGTCATCATAAACATGCCTTGCTTTTATGCAAGCAAAAAATTTTTTGAAGCAACAAAACAAACGAGCACTGATCACTTTTCTGACAATAAACAGTGACTTAAGTAACTAGTATTGGAATGGGGAGGGGGAACCATACCCATGAGCCTTGTCTTGCAAGAGTATATGTTGGTAGGATTAGGCATTTGGCATTATTGCAGAGAATGAACTTCAATTTTTTTTTTTTTTTTTTGGAGACAGGATCTTGCTCTGTCACCCAGGCTGGAGTGCAGTGGTGAAATCTGGGCTCACTGCAACCTCCGCCTCCTGGGTTCAAGTGATTCTCGCCTCCCAAGTAGCTGGGATTACAGGCATGCACCACCACACCCGGCTAAGTTTTGTATTTTTAGTAGGGATGGGGTTTTGCCATGTTGGCCAGGGTGGTCTTGAACTCCTGACCTCAGGTGATCCACCCACCTCAGCCTCGCAAAGTGCTGGGATTACAGGCGTGAGCCACCATGCCCGCCCTAATTTTTAATCCTTAGTTTGACTTAAACCTTGCTTTTACTGTGATGGCAACACAAGCTGAGCTGAAAGGGCTCAGGAGAGCTGTTCATAGCAGCACACCCCTGAGGCTCTTCTTTGGCTCTGGAGGCTGGATTAACTGCATTCTTTAGGCCCTTCTCTGTGAGTGCAGAATGCTCCACGTACTCAACAGCCTTCCAGTCCGAGGCCAGTCTGGAGTGATAGGCTTCCATTTTTTGTTCTTGGCAAGTTTCACAAGAGTAGAGGGATTATCTGTGAGATGAATTTGGGTCTTGACAAGAAAGGAATCTTTGGACAGTGGTGAGTTAGAACAGGCATCCACTTTTCTTTCACATTTTTGAATGAGGATGGAGATACCACTGAAAAACTGACTAGAAAAACATCTGTTTGTGGATACTTAGCGATTGTAATCTTTTATAACCCTCTTGCCCAGAAGCGTCAAAAAGTCCAAGAGCATATGACTCTCCACCAACCATAACCATGACGCATAGTTGTTAGAAATAGTTGGTATATTTTCAGATGTAAATTTGTTTGTTATGTAGGATATCGGTAGATCTGTTTTATCAATGGCATCATTGCTCACAACAGCACACTTAATGATCTGCATTGCTGAAATAGTTTTGTATTTACTTTAAATATTTCAAACTCGATGTTGACCTCAGCCTTTCCCTGGGGCATGGTGGCACTCAGGACCTCTCTCCTAGACAATGCTGGCATTGTGGTGGACCTTGGGCCTCTTGCCCTACCCTATCATGCTGTCCTCACCCCTACTCTTCCAAAGACTGTGACTCCCAAGGAAATGTACGCTTTGTGCCCTGAACCACATGATAATCCCAAGCTTGGTTCCAGAATGCAGTTGGCTTGGTGTGAGATCTTCTATCTCTGGTTTTTATCCATGAGGAAGGTTCTGCCCATTGACCCAGAGGACTCTCTCTGACACCTAAGCTTCCTTATTATAAATGATGACTTCATATTTAAACTTAAATGCAAACAATACTAATTTGAAAAGAAAAAAGTATATTTCCATGAAGGCTGTGTGCTCTTGAAGGTCAGAATGTTTCTTCTTTCAACCTACATTTCCTACGTGTCCATCCTGGGTAAAAGAAAAAAAAATGGGCTGAGTGTAGTGGCTTGTGCCTGTAATCCCAACACTTTGGGAGGCTGAGGCAGGAGGATCACTTGAGCCCAGGATTTCGAGACCAGCCTGGGCAATATAGTGAGACCTCATCTCTACAAAAAATAAAATAATCAGCCAGACATGATGGCACATACCTATAGTCTCAGCTACTCCAGAGGCTGAAGTGGGACGATCGTTTGAGCTGGTAGTGAGCCATATTCATGCCACTGCACTCCAGCCTGGGGAGATGCTTTCTCAAAAAAAAAAAGAAAAGAAAAAAGAGAAGAAAAAAATGACTCCCCTGTCTACATGGATCTTGGAATGGGAAGGTGGGAAGACCATCAGTGAATAGCAACAATCATGTGATCTGTCCTGGGACCAAAGAAGTAGGAATAGGAGGGAAGGGGAAGTGGAGAGAACAACCATTTCTGGGTTCTGGAGGCTTGAAAATGCCTGGCATATTTAGGAATGCTGACATAGCAAAAGAGGCTGGGAAATAGGCAACAGCTAGCTCTTCAAGGGCCTTAGATATAGTGCTAAGGAATTTGGGCTTTCTCCTAGAGACCAAAGGGAGCTGTTGAAGGTTTTAGAATAGGGGAGGGATCCAAGCTGGGGAGGCTCCAAGAAATGAGGGTGGGATTCTGCAGACCACCATGGCAGACTGCAGACAGAACCATCCACTGTGGGAGTTAGGGCTGAGGAGGATGACTGGCATCCCAACTTGGAGCCCTCTTCATCTCTACCACCTGCAACATGATAACACCATGAGAGCTTGGACACATCTCGGCGCCTCTCCAAGCCTCAGCCTCTGCTGCTGCACAAAGGGAGTGATAAGCCGTTATGGGGTTAGAATGAGGATTTAATGCCATAGCAGGTATATAAACTGAAGAGAGGTAGTGAATGGTGGCTGTGGACCAGGCGTGCCAGCCTTAGAAGACTCCATGGCTTGGCGCTCATGCCCAGAGAGCACTTCACCCCCTTGTGTCTGAGCTGTCTGCCACCAGCTGAGAGCTCTGTGAGCACAGAGGCCAGAGCACAGCCTCACCCTAGATAACAGGTGCTGAGAGCTTCCTGTGACACAGCCACTGAGCTAACCATGTTACAAGTGTTAGTTCCTTTCACTGTATCAGGTCATACTATGTAGCATATTTTATTCACATTTTGTAAGTGGGAAATCAAGACACAGACAGATGGGCTAACAGGGTTAAGGTCACACAAAGCCACTCAGTTCTGACTCCTGAGCCTGGCAACAGTAGGCCTTTATTACTAGTTATTTTAAATGCCATCTTACTAAAAGGCAATCTGTGGCTGCTAGACAAAAACTAAACAGGATAGAACTGGCTGGAGCAACAATTTCAAGTCCCCTGTCCTTCCCCACTTCATTCCCAGGAACCATCAGTTCATCACTTGATACATGTTGAAAGTTCTTGAAAATTAACAGTTGTCCTTGAGAAAAGAAATATGAGCACAACAGTAACTCCTGGACTGGTTAATTTCTTGCTAAAAGTTATTTAACTGATGGTGATTGGTTAATTAGCTAGCTGTAGGCATTAGTTTATTTCTTCATTTATTCATTCATTCAGCAGACATCCTCTTAGCCTTTACTCAGATTCATTCCCTGTCTAGGGCAAGAGAGATGTCTCAACTCCACCAGCTGCCATCCAGCTGTGGGACCGAGGGTTAGCTGCTTAACATTTCCTTTCTCAGGAAGATGATAAGTGAAGGATTATTATTAGAATTCTGTGAGATCATGCATGTAAAGCATTTAGCAAGCACCTAGCACAGGGTGAGCGCTTAGAGGTTGCTGCTGGGAAGCTGGAGGAGAGCTCGCATGATGGTTCCCCAACAAACATTTGTGTGTGGAACTGAGCTGTGTGCAAGAGGCATGGCGGGACTCCCTGAGGGGCCCACAACCCAGTGGGATGGGGGTCAGTCAAGTGAGTCAAGTGCACATTCAGCAGACATGCGTACAGAGTGGTATGGACCTAAATATCTTCTCCTCTTGGTTTCTTAGGCTGTGAGATTCTCTCTATAGATCTTGGGTGGATTAGCATTCTCTGTGTCTCTCTCTGTCTCACACCTGCACATTCTCTCACTCCCTCCCTCCCTCTGTGTGTGCATGTGTATGTGCGTGTGTTCCTCTGATCTAATCGCCTTCCTCAAGGCATGTGTGAGGGCTTCTTAGGATTCTGATTGCCTGTTAATGGTGGGTATTTCAGGAGGATTTTGCAGCCAGGTGGAAAAACATGGAGAGGCCCAAGTGTGTCCCAGGGGTGCCCTGGCTATGGGGAAGCGGCCCCATTTGTTAGGAAGCACCAATTAATGGTCTGTCACGGGGTCCCAAAATTTGCATCTTTAGTGTGTCAATAATTTTACATGGCATCTCCAGGCCAAAAGAAATGCCTAACAGCTATATGTATTAAGCCATTAAGTTCAAACAAGTGTTTATGTCCTAACAACTTAGTAGTTATTTTTTGGAATAAACACATACGTTGATGGAAAAATATTTTAATTTTATTCTTAAGCACAATAACTTACTGATAGGCTGTATGCACTTACTGGGCATTGTACAACTTCTCAGTCCTTGAACACTGCCGCCCTCACTTTCTCTTCCACATTGATTTTCTGTGGCATTTGCTTTCACAAAAACTGCCAAAAGCACTTTCCTATAGATATGATGTCAGATTTCACATAGATATGATGTCATTGGAAGGAAAGTAGCGTGGTCTCACGTTGAAAGTGTGAACTATCCTGAGCTAGTAGTTTGTGTGATGTCAGAGAGATGTCAACTTGTATTTCCCTTTAAAACCTGAAATGCCCTGCCATGCTCAGTGAGTTCACCATGGTGCCCCGGAATGCCTCAGTACACAGTTTGGGAACCATGAGCTCCTTCGCTGAAGGGTTTGTAGTGGGCCAGGTGGTGTAGGGCTTGCCCTCCGTGCAGCCCCTGGACTCACATCTGCCTGTGTCTCCTTCAGTTCAACCTGGTTTGTGATCGGAAGCATCTGAAGGACACCACACAGTCAGTGTTCATGGCTGGGCTCCTTGTTGGCACCCTCATGTTTGGGCCCCTCTGGGACCGGTAAGAACCTTGCCCTGCCCACTCCCTGCCTAGCAAGCTCGTCAGCTCTGGCACAGGCCCAAGTCCCCCTTATGCCCCTCACACTGGCCTTTAGGGCAAGGCCCTCCTCCCCCTACCCTCAAACGGGGCTCAGGGAAGGGCCGTGTCTCCTCCCTCACAAAGAGACCCCAGGACAGGGCTGGGCCCCCTTGCGGCCTTCTCCTCAGATGCCTTCTGGGAGGGACACTTCCCATGGACCTGCCCTGTTTCCTCAGGATTGGCCGCAAGGCCACGATCCTGGTGCAGCTCCTCCTCTTCACCCTCATTGGCCTGGTCACAGCCTTTGTGCCCAGCTTTGAGCTCTACGTGGCCCTGCGCTTTGCTGTGGCTACTGCCATCGCTGGATTTGCCTTCAGCAATGTCACCCTACGTGAGTGTCTGGTCCTTGGAGCCTTCAGTCACAGGGTGAGGCCCAGGGGTCTGGGAGGGCCATGGCCCCAAATGGCCTGTGGAGGTCTTGTCAGGTACCCCACATCTGAAGTGGTCGCACTGGTGCTTCCTGTGTTGGCCCTGAGGCCCAGCCCCCACAGGGTGGCACCTGGGAGTAATGGGGAGTGAATGGCAGGGATTAGCCCTGTCTCAACCTCTCCATTCCCACAGTGACGGAGTGGGTGGGGCCCACATGGAGGATGCAGGCCGTGGTCCTGGCCCAGTGCACCTTCTCCCTCGGGCAGATGGTGCTCGCGGGACTCGCCTATGGTTTCCGCAACTGGAGGCTCCTTCAGATCACTGGCACTGCACCTGGCTTACTGCTCTTCTTCTACTTCTGGTGAGGAAAATACATGCCAGGAGCAAGTCCCCCCCAAGTTAGTTGTGTTGTGGTGGGATTGGAGTGCAGCGCCCACGTTCACGGGACAGTCAGAGGCGAGTCTGGGAGAGGAAGCCTGTCACAGCTGGGTGTGGGGTTCAGTTTGCACTGGAACAAGCCAGAGAGCTCCCTAGGACTCCAGGCCCCAAGGTCATAGCTATTGCTGACCCACAGGGCTCTGCCAGAATCTGCACGGTGGCTCCTGACCCATGGGAGGATGGACGAGGCGAAACAACTGATTCAGAGGGCAGCCTCGGCCAACAGGCGGAAACTCTCTCCGGAGCTCATGAACCAGGTACTTCCAGCAGGCCCAGGCCCAGAATCAGACCCACGTGGACCTTCCTGCCTGGCCTCTCACTCTGCTTCTTCCTCCCAGCTGGTCCCAGAGAAGACAGGCCCCTCAGGGAATGCCCTGGATCTGTTCAGACACCCCCAGCTCCGGAAGGTGACTCTGATTATCTTCTGTGTCTGGTGAGTGCCCAGAGCCCAAGGACAGAACCACAGGGCTGCAGCCTCCTTGGTGTGTGTCGTCAGAGAGGTGGGCTGGTGGCTGTCTGGATGGGATGGTCTCTCCCTGGCTGTGCCAGTGTCCCCTGCTGTGACTGCTGACCAAGGCAGGCTCTCCCTCTGGGTGGTGTCTCGTCGCCCAGCAGCGACAAGAGCCCTTCATTACCTTGTAGGTTTGTGGACAGTCTGGGGTACTACGGCCTGAGCCTCCAAGTGGGGGACTTTGGCCTGGACATCTATCTGACGCAGCTCATCTTTGGAGCCGTTGAGGTGCCTGCCCGCTGTTCCAGCATCTTCATGATGCAGAGGTTTGGCCGCAAGTGGAGCCAGTTGGGGACCTTGGTCTTGGGTGGCTTTATGTGTATCATCATCATCTTCATCCCAGCAGGTACCACCCCATTCCCCCTCACCCGCCGGCTGTCAGGGGCTAGACCAGTGGCCATTGTTCCGCTTCCAGGAGTAAAGGCTTCCCGGGGGTTTGGGTACAGAAGGGGTGGGGAGCTTCAGTGGATGGGGCCGGCGGCAGGGCCCAGGTGATGGGACTGTCTACCCTCTGCCAGATCTGCCTGTGGTGGTCACTGTGCTGGCTGTGGTGGCGAAGATGGCCACAGCTGCCGCCTTTACCATCTCCTATGTGTACTCTGCCGAGCTTTTCCCCACCATCCTCCGGTAAGAACTGCAGTGTGACTCCTGCTCCTCTGCTGCTGAGACTGATTTGGCTGTCCCTCCTCGGCCCTCACCCCATTCCACAAATAGCTGACAGGGCTGGCTCTGGGGCAGCAGTGCTGGGCAGGGTCCAGGACAACTAGAAATCTAGACCAAGCCCTCAAGCTGTCCCCAGGATAATGGAGGACAGACAGGCAAGCAGGCCACACCCTGGCGGTCGGGACAGGAATATGGGACACATCTAAGAATGAATGGCCCCAGAGAAGGATGTCTTCAGGTGGGAGGGTGGTAAGGATGTACAGCCTCCTGACTTGAGAGTTGACAGACGAGCAGGAGTGTAGCAGGCAGAGAGCAGGAGCTGGAGGCAGGAGCAGAGAGCAGGAGCGCTGAATGGGGTGGGTGAGGCTGGAGACCCTGCAGACCTTTGGGGTCTGGGCTCTCCCGAGAAAATATACTGGGGTGAAGCTGAGGCCCAGAGTTGGGCCCAGGTCTACTTAGCTTGCCCTGGTCTTCTCCCAGGCAAACAGGCATGGGGCTGGTGGGCATCTTCTCACGGATCGGGGGCATCCTCGCACCACTAGTGATTCTGCTGGGAGAGTACCACTCTGCCCTCCCCATGCTCATCTACGGCAGCCTCCCCATTGTGGCCGGCCTGCTCTGCACCCTGCTGCCAGAGACACGTGGCCAGGCCCTGAAAGACACCCTCCAGGACCTGGAGCTGGGGCCTCACCCATGGTGAGCTGCTTGCTTGCTCTGAAACCACGACCTGGGTCTCACATTGGCCACGCACACTGTATGCCCAGGCCTCCACCTCATCACTTGTCCACTGTTACCTAGAGGCTAATATGAGGTCCTCCAGAACCACAGACATCTGGCTGGCTTTAGTTCAGATTCCCCTTACCTTGAGAAGGGGAGTGGTGAGGGACACTGTCATGGGACCAATTCCTGGACAGCCAATGACAGTCTTCTGTTCCCTCTAGGTCCCCCAAATCAGTGCCCTCAGAGAAGGAAACAGAAGCCACAGGAAGAACTTCCAGCCCAGGAGTGACCTTTGTGAGCAGTACATACTTCTGATTGAGGTCTCTAAGAGCTGGACTGTCAGCATCAGGGAGCTGCCTAAACACCTCCTTGGATATGGCCAGGACCCACAGGGACACAGGGCAAGACCAGCCTTGCTTATGGAGGCAGCACACCACAACCTGGCCCATGGCTGTCACCTCCTGCTGAGCCCAATCCCGGAGGTATCTGGGACAGGACCTCTCGGCCTCCTTCGCGTTTCTCATCTCTGGAGCCCAGCCCCCAATACTCTGTCTGGGTTAGGATCTTGGGTATGTCTTGGGATTAACTTGTCCTCTAACAATCTTCACAAGGTATGGCTCTCTTGATCTCCTCAATCTGGAGTCCCCTGCCCTCCAAACACAGTGATGCTCAGAACAGAACACAAGGTAAGCCCTTTCCAAGTTGTGGGGACAGGAGGGGAGAGGAAACAAATGTGAAGTTGTGGACCTCTACCCAGGCAGGTGGATAGAAAGGCTGTGGAAAAAGGGAAGGTTATGGTTCCTTCTAAGGGATGGATCAGATCCCTCTGGCTAAGGTATGGCCCCATAGGTCACTGGGTTGTACAGAGAGAAGATTTCAGTTCAGCCTAAATCAAAATTTCTACCGTGGATTCACTTCAAAGATCGCCCAACCCCCCACCCCACACACACTCAGCTCATGCCTAACCTATGTGTGGCTCAGGGACCAGCTTGGGGAAGGAGAGGAGGTTTGTTCTGCTCCCCCCCTTACCCCGCCTCCTCCTGCTCATGCTCAGCTGCTTCTGGACCTTCCAGGGCCCATGCAGGGTGAGGGAAAGGGCAGAGGTCTTTTCACCGAGCTGCTGCTGGTTGCAGTTCTTTGTGGTGCACATTGGCTAATGCCAGTTGGTGCATTTTGTCAGGCTTCTGAAAGCTGCCTTTTCCACAGGGCATCTTCATGGGCTTCTCAGAGATCCTCTCAGGCCTTGGTATTGTTCCTTAGAATGAGCAATATGCTCCCAATGCACTCCCAGCTCCTCTTGGGACCCTTCTCCAGCCCCACCCAGCATTGCTCCCACAACTTCTCCTACAGCTGGAAGCCCCGACCTTAAAAGAAGATGGCCTTCTTGGCTGGGTGTGGTGGTTCACACACTTTGGGAGTCTGAGGCGGGCAGATTACCTCAGGTCAGGAATTTGAGACCAGCCTGGCCAGCATGGCAAAACCCTGTCTCTACTAAAAATACAAAAATTAGCCCGATGTGGTGGTGCATGCCTGTAATCCCAGCTACTCAGGAGGCTGAGGCAGGAGAATCGCTTGAACCTTGGAGGCAGAGTTTGTAGTGAGCCGAAATCGCACTATTGCACTACAGCCTGGGCAACAGAAAGAGACTCTGTCTCAAAAAAAAAAGATGGCCTTCTTGGATGGGCGCCCATAAAGAGACCTCAAGCCAGACTGCCTTCCTCAGCACCTCCTTAGCCCACAAGAACACCATATATAATTGTGTCACCAAATGGTAGAAAAAGAGCTTGCCTGGCCACTGCCCCCACCTTGCCCCAGCTAACCCCCCACTAGGGAGAAGGATCCAGTCTCTCTTCTCACAGGTGCCCCAGCCCCTCATGCTTGCTCACCTTCTCCTACATGGCTGGGTCTGGGTTGGGCGTAGGTGCCGGACCAGTTTCCTGTAAACCCAGCATGGAAGTGTCCAGCACCTCTCTTCCAAACACGTGGATATTTCTCACTCACGGTTCTCAGCTTTGAAACGCTGTACAAAAGCTCTATTTAGCTTCCTACTGTGTGCCCATTCATGGTGTCCTCTTGGGGAATACTAGCAAATCTTTCTGGGCACAATGTGTCTCCCAGGCTGAAACTGCCAAGGGGTGGGGAAAACCAGATAGAAGTGGGGAGAGGGCCGTTTCCCAGCTAAAGGCAGTTTCCCCCTCTAAGATGTGGACACGTGCTCCCTTCAAGACGGAATGATTGTCATCCCCAGGAAGAGATCGGAATGGCCAAGTCTGGCTAATTTTTGTATTTTTGGTAGAGATGGGGTTTCGCCATGTTGGCCAGGCTCCTGACCTCGTGATCCGCCCACCTCGGCCTCCCAAAGTATTGGAATTACAGGCATGAGCCACTGCGCCTGGCCCCTGGAGACTTTTTCTTTTCTTTTTGGGGGGATTATGGTTGGTTGGGGAGAAAGATTTTTTTTTCTGTGTGTATTTAAAAGTGTCCTGTGGTTTGCTCTGATGAATGGGTAAGTGTCCTTTAGCAGTCACTGATGAGAGGTCGGCTGCTGAGGCCTCTGGGACCCCAAAGGAGAAGATATGCAGCCTGATCTTGACTGTACTCTGAGAAGCACAACAGAAAAGGGGCCTTACTGGGCCAGGCAGTGGCCGGCACATATTGAACCACCATCCCCCAGAGGGTGTTACAGAACACAGAACAGCCCGGATCTGAGGGACCTGCTAGCAGTGGACCCATTACTCAGTGCTATGGTTAGCTTTGTGGGGTCGGTGGAGGACTCAGATTTCAGGCCTTGTGGGCGGGAGCCCTCCTACTCTGGGCCTCAGCCTTTCCATGTTAGAATGGATGATTTCATAATTCCCTTTACATGGATCCATGATAATTCTAATCTCATGTGCTCTGGCTGAGGATAAAAGGCAAAGGGGTCCAGCAATCTGCCCCCAAGTTCAAGGAAGATAGGAGAGGCATGCCAACCTGCACCCAAACCCCAACAGCCCCCAGCTCACTGCCAGACACAGAACAAGGCTATCTTCAAGCTTGGTCCTGGCTCATGCTCTCCTGGGCTGTGGCTCACTCGCTTACCTGTTCATGGGCCCACCGATCTGCCAGGGAGATCCCACATCCCGTGCCCTGCATGCTGGACCCAAAGATGCACACTTCTTCTGTAGCCATCAAACTGCTCTGCAGAACTTTGGGAGAAGTGCCATACATGAAGAGGAGAGGACGTGGTTGTGTTAAACAAGGCAGCTGACCCAGTGTATGGGGGCAAAAAGCCCCCCTGAGGACAGGCATCTAAGAACAGAACCAGAGACCAGGTGAAGAGAAGGTGGGCAGGGGGTGCAGAAGAGCTTTTGAGGTGATGACCAGCAGTGGGCAGGTGCTGCAGCTGGAAGGAATCCTGGGAGTTTGAGGAATCAGACACAGGTGGGGCTTGTGAGACCATAGCCTTAATTTTGGACTTTGTTTTGAGGACAATAAAGCCACTGCTTTTCTTTTTTCTTTAAGCAAGTCCATTAAGATTTGTATGTTTTTTAATTTTTAATTTTTCTTAGAGACAGAGATGCTATGTTGCCCAGGCGTGTCTGAAACTCCTGGGCTCAAGGGATCCTCCTGCCTGGGCCTCCCAAAGTACTGGGATTCCAGGTGTGAGCCACTGTGCCCAGCCATAGATTTGTATTTTAAAAATCACTCTCTATCTGAAGAATGTGTTGGAGGAGGGTGAAAGTAGAAGCAGATGAACCAGGCAGGACATAATTACAATGATAAAATTAATTAATAGCAAGCATTTATTACCTTATTTTATCCTCACAACATTCTGACGACAAAGTGGGCTGGTGGCAGTGGAACCGGGGAGTGGCTGGATCTGAGAGCAGGTTTGGAGGAAAGCCCTTTGATTGGCTGCTCTCTTGGCCTGTGTCCTGGGTAAAGAGCTTGGCCCTGGGGCTCCCTTGGCTCTCCCCAAGAACAGCCCAGTGGCCACCCCCTTCAGGGCCCTCTGAGATGAAGACCACTGTACTGTGCATCTGCGTTCTCTACTTCAATTCTAAAGTCTAAGATGCCCCCACACTTCCCCAGCCAGCTGCTCTTCTGCATTGACACAGTCCCCACTGACTCCAGCAACACTGACCTATCCCCCATCTCAGCCACTTCCACCACAGGCGATATCCTCTGTCACTGGAACAGTGGCTCCAACGCCGGCAGGGGCACCCATGTCCTCAGCACTGCTTGGAAGGTGCTCTACCTCCTGCCTCTTCCTCTCTCACACAGGAGAGAGGGTGATGGGGAGGCTGCTCCCCACCATTACAGCTTCTCAACCACTACCCCTCCCACTTGTGACACCTCCTGTCATGGAAACCTGTCTCTCTTCCTGGCTCCCACCTCTTGGCCTCCAGATCACAGCCTCATCCATCCAGAACTCCGCTACCTGTCTCATAGTTGTCCTTTCCACTCCAACCCTGCCATCAGCTTAGGGAAATCCATCTCTACCTCCAAAATCTCAAGAATTTCTGGCATATGAGTGCATAGATGAATGAATCTCTAACTGACTTCTCATGCTCTGACTCCAGCACCCTATCCTTCTGGCTCATTTGTCTTAGTCAGTCGGGCCCCCCATAATGAAATACCACTGACTGGGTGGCTGAAAAACAGAAATTAATTTTTTTTTTCACAATTCTGGAAGCTGGAAGTCCAAGATCAGGTGCCGGCATGGTCAGGTTGTGGTGAGGGCCCTCTCCCTCCTCCCTGGCTTCAGATGGCCTGGTCTCTCTGTGCCTCACATGACCTTTACTCAGTGCACACACATGGAGGGAGAAAGAATTTCTCTCTGCTGGACCAGAACTCCTGGGCTCTGCCTTAGCCTCCTGAATAGCTGGGACTTCAGGCGTGCACAGTCACATCTGACATCTCATCCTCTATTTATGAGGCTGCTAATTCCATCCTGAGGGTCCCACCCTCCTGACCTAATGCAATCTTACTTACCTGCCAATGGCCCCATCACCAAATACCATCATATTGAGGGGTAGGGCTTTGATAGGTAAATTCGAAAGGGACATGAACATTCTTTCCATGATACCATCCTTAGCCTCATTGGCCCCTATGGTCTGTTGACCCTTTTTAAAATTAAAAAGCCATCATTTAATTTCCATTGAGAGATGGCAATTATTTCTGCCTCTGTTGCCAATACTCTACACTTTAATCCTTTTACCATTTGGTTGTGCCCAACTAGCAAAGTCACAGCAGCAAATGAGCCCAATGATCTGCCTTTTCTTTCCCTGCCTCCCAGACTGCTGGCCATTGCTACAGAGAGTCACATGCTGGACAAGTCGGTTCCGCTATGAATTAATGATCACCAGCCTCAGCTGGGTCTTTAACAGTGCCCAGCGCTCCTGCCAGCTCTTTCTAGTCCACTTGTTTTCCAGCCCTCCCCCATGGCTATTTCTACCCTCCACTCTGCACACCTCCCATCCTCCCACCTTTTAGCGGATCGCTTCTCCTCCTTCTTTTGGAAATCGGAGAAGCCGTCCTGTGGCAGCTCCCCAAACTTCCCACCACCAAATCTTTAACCTACTCCTTCACCAGCCCTTCTGCTGCTCAGAGATGGCAGTGAAGCCACTGAGCAAGGCCATTAACTCTACCCCCATAAGTGCTGGGAGTTGCTGCTGAAGGTCGGGCCTTTTCCTCCTTCAGCTCTCTTCTCCATTTTCTCTGCCTTAGGCAAGGAGACTAGGGATCAGGCATGTGGGTGGGGAGCCTCTGAACCGAATTTGCTTTTGCCTCTTAAGTTTCTGTGGAGATGAAAGAGTATCGCTCCTTCTGGGGTTTTCCTGCTCCCAGATGTCTTCAGATGAAGCAGGACTGGTGTCATCTATGGATGGTCCACGCCGTTTTTCTACAGAGGTGTCTGGGGTCTGAGCCAGGACAGGCCTTGACAGTTATTAGTCTGGGAACCAGGAAGAGGCCAGCTTCCCAGGTGCCCGGGGCCTCCCTGGGGCTGGCCCTTGCTCTGTGGGGTAGAGATGGTGGCTTCACTGGACCCTGGTTGTGTATCTCCTTGATTTTGCTCCTCAAAGTTTAGGGCAATGGTGACTATCAGTCCTGAACATTTAGTCCAGGTGTGTGAAAGCGAACCTATGCCCCAAACAGTTAGACACCAGTGACTAACAGAAATTCTTGAGTTTGCAGGATGGCAGATAAGAAAAGAAACAACTTGCTGAGACGCTGAAACTCTCTCGACTTGTAAAACAAAACTAAAATAGGTTGGAACCAATGGGGCCAACTAGAGTCTGTGCAGAAGCTGCTAGCTGACATCACAGCCTGAATTTCCACTGCGTGTTTCATTCTCACTCCCCCCGTACCTGCACATGTGATCTATGAGGTGGCATGAAGAGAACCGCACATGCCCCAGGACTTTCCAGGCCTCCTCTTTCCTTCCACCAATCACCTGCTAATCTCAGAATCCCGACACCTTTTCTAATAAAAACGCTGCCTTAGCACCAGCCCAGGGAGACAGATTCAAGCTGCACTCCTGTCTCTGTGTCGGCCGGCCTATAATTAAAAGCTTTTCTTTTCTCAAAAACCCAGTGTCATAATATTGGCTTCTAGCACATTGAACAGCAAGTCCCTTTTGCCTAGAAACAATTTGACCCTCATATTTATTAGTTTTCTCAACCCGTAACCAAGGGAAACAAAAATGACCTCCTAAATTTTTAACAAAGGCAATCAACATTTGTAGCTGGTATGAATATTTGTTCTGTAAACTCATATCTGCAAGAAACACAGTGTTTCTTTAGACTATGAGCCTCCATCTCACTGAGCTGATTGGAAATTCATCTCAGCTGTTACTGGAGTTCTTCTCTACCCAGAGATTAGGCCAGAGAGTTCTGGGATCTTTTTTTTTTTTTTTTGAAAAGGAGTCTCACTCTGTCACCCAGGCTGGAGTGCAGTGGTGCAATTCTCTGCTCACTGCAACTTCTACCTCCTGGGTTCAAGCAATTATCCTGCCTCAGCTTCCTGAGTAGCTGGGATTTCAGGTGTGCGCCACTGCACCTGGCTAATTTTTGTATTTTCAGTAGAGATGGGGTTTTGCCATGTTGGCCAGGCTGGTCTTGAACTCTCGACCTCAGGTGATCCGTCTGTCTCAGCCTCCCAAATTGCTGGGATTACAGGCGTGAGCCACCATGCCAGCTGAGTTCTGGGATTTTATGTAACCAAAAAAAACCAAAACAAAGGGGTGCTCCCTCCCTGCTCTTCAGTCTCACTGATGGCTGCTGGGTGCTCACTGTGCTGTCTGCTTGGTCCCTGTGGCCCCCAGAGTGCTGCTGCTCAAGAGTGGGGAACTCTGGGGGCGGTGAGGGGCTCGGACCAGCCACTGAGACACCCCGAGGGAGGTCTGGTGAAAGCGGAAGGATCTGATGCCCCAGATACCAATAAGATTGCAGTGCCCTGCCCCCAAACAAGTGAAGGTTGAGCCACAGGAAACTGCAAAATAGCTGTAAGTAGGCTTCCCTGTGATTAATACTTCATTGTTTTTTTCCAAATATATGAAATTCTTTTAATTTTTTTTGTGTCTTAGTGTCTGTGTTAGTCCATTTTCTGTTGCTTATAATAGACTACTTGAAACTGAGTTATTTATAAAGAAAAGAAATTTATTTCTTACAGTTTTGGAGGCTGGGAAGTCCAGGGTTTAGGGGATACATCTGGTAAGGGCCTTCTTGCTGTTGGGGAGTCCCAAGGGGGCACAGGTGAGGGAACTGAGCAAGCTAGCTTGTCTTTCTTCCTCTTGTTATAAAGTCACCAGTCCCATTGTCATAACTCATTAACCCATTAATCTATTAATCCGTGAATGGTGATTCAGGGATTAACAGATTACCCTCATGACCCAATTACATCTTAAAGGCCCCAACACACTACCACACTGGAGATGAAGCTTCAACATGAGTTTTGGAGAGGACAAATATTAAACCATAGCAATGCCCTAATTTTGCTGAGGTCCTGAGTACATGCTGTACTGGTACAAGGACGGTCTGCCTTGTACCAGGCCCTGTGCTGATTTTCCTGTCCTGCCACTTTGGCCTCCCTTCCCCCAAGCATGAAGCTTGAAGCCCTGTTCCTGCAATCTGGCAGAGGAGGCTTCTAGTTTATGGGGGAGATGGGTCAGATACCAGCAGCTCTGACCAAGGATGGTTGGTAGGGAAGTGTCACAGAGAGACAGAGCAGAGGTGAGTGGGGTAGGGCCAAGCTGTTTCCAGCTGTGGGCTCAGGAAGGCTTGAAGGATAGTTGACAAATGAGTGATATCTGCAAGGACAGGAGAATTTCTGTGAGTGGAGATGGAGCCCTCATGTGGAGGAAACAGCCTGCACAAAGGAACGGGCGGACGGGGGTTGCCGTTTGGCAGCTTTCCTGACCTGCCTTGCCCCTGGAGGCTGCGGCCAGTTGTGCCCCGGAGTAGAATGCTGCCCCTCACCATTCCCAGCCCACCCCAAGGACCTCCCCACCCCATTGTGACACTACTTCCTGGACACCAGTGGAACTCAAAGGTTCTGCTTCCAAGGGTCTGGCTGGGCCTGGATTGTGGTCAGGTGGGCCCTGGCTTTGGCTTGTGGTCTGCCTCCAGGGAGGCAGGGCTGGGAGGGTGTGGAGGGTGGAAATTATGATGGCACCTGGCAATTGTATGGCCGCGTTCTCAGCACAAGTGTGGACAGGAGCCTGCCTGGGCCTGTTTGGCTGTGGGGAGTCTGTGGAAGGAGTGGGCTGCCCTCCCAGAAAGCGTGAGTTCTCAGGTGTGGCGTCTGGCCATTTCCTGCGGCAGCTGGAGTGCTGCTCCTGGCTATGCCTCTCCCAGGCCTCAGTTACCTCTCTGGCACATTGACAGCCAATTGCCTGGGGTCCGTCTACCTGGCAGAGGACCTTTGGGAAGGGTAGAGGGAGTGAGTGCTCCAGGGCCTTGGGGTATCAGGTGGCGCTGGGGGATGCTGAAGTGGTCCCTGCAGAGGGAGACTGGTACAGATGGCTCTGGTCCAGAAGCCACATCTCTGAGAGGAGAGCGGAGGCTCTCTCCCTCCCTCCCTCCCTCCCTCCCTCCCTGGAAATTCTCCTTTATCCACCTCCACCGTCTCCAGCCTTACACACATGCATCCTGTATTGGTTTCCTATCGCTGCTATAACAAATGCCCACATTTAGTGGCTTGAAACAGCAGAGACTTATTACCTTATGGTTTTGGGGGTCAGAAGAACACATGGGCCTCAGCAGGCTAAGATCAAGGTGTCAGAAGGGTTGCCTTCCTTTCTGGAGGCTCTAGGGCAGAGTTCATTTCCTTCCTTGCCTTTTCCAGCTTCTAGAGCCTCCTGCATTCCTTGGCTCCGGGACCCCTCGCATCTTCAAAGCCACTGACGGCTGCCCAAATCTTTATCAAGCTGCGCTTCTTTGGGTCCTATGAATTTAAGGATCCTGGGATTAATAGGACCTACCCGGACAATCCAGGATAATCTATTTTAAAGTCAGCTAAGTAGTAACCTTAACTTCATTTGCAACTTTAACCCCCCCTTGCCATATAAGGAAACATATTTATGAGTTCTGAGGATTAGGCATAGATCCCTCTGGGGGGCGCTTATGCAGCCTCGCCGACCTCCCAGCACACACACATCTGAGCATGCTCTCCCTCTGTGTTCCCTGCCTCTTATGTACCCCAAATTCTGCTGGGATAAGGGATCCCGAACTAGGGGCCAGGCAGGAGGCAAAGACAAGTGAAAAGGGCTAATGGTGCCGGACCCTGCTGGGCCTCCTGCATGCACAAATCAGAAGTAGCGGAAGCCGGGTGCAGTGGCTGAAATCCCTTTTCTACTAAAAATACAAAAATTAGCCAGGCATGGTGGTGTGCACCTATAGTACCAGCTACTCAGGAGGCTGAGGCAGGAGAATCGCTTGAACCCAGGAAGCAGAGGGTGCAGTAAGCCGAGATCATACCACTACATTCCAGCCTGGGTGACAGAGTGAGACTCTGTTTCA
This sequence comes from Macaca thibetana thibetana, assembly GCF_024542745.1. Classification (NCBI taxonomy): domain Eukaryota; kingdom Metazoa; phylum Chordata; class Mammalia; order Primates; family Cercopithecidae; genus Macaca; species Macaca thibetana. Next base: position 92,332,545 of record NC_065579.1, read on the forward strand.
AAAACAAACAAACAAACAAACAACAACAACAACAACAACAAACAGAGCAAACTCTCAGTCTAAGGGAGGGGCCCCTGCTCAGGTTTGCTAATTGTTGCCAGATGGGAATGCTGTCCCTTTGGCCAAACTTCAAAAAGAAAACGTTGCATGTATGTGAAATCATCTTTTGGCAGTTAAATCACATTCCAAGATACAGTGAGACACCAAATGGGCTAGCCAAGGGAAATGTGTCTGCAGGCTGGATTTGTCCCATGGACGGTGAGCTGGAGACCTCTTCCCTGGATTATGAAACAGCAGTCGCAGTCTGAAAAGGAGGCAGCCCACTAGTGTGACTGGTAGAAAACTAGGGGCCCAAGAGGGAAAGGGGACTTCTCCCCAAGCAGACAGTGAGCCCTTCTCCATCCCTGTCCACCCTGTCCAATAGTAGAGTGAAGGGCTTGTGGTGGCTTCTGAAAGTGGCCCTAGCTCTTGGCTAGGGCTAGCATGGCAGCTTGGTAACATGCCCAGGTGAGGACCCCATGGGGGCTGGTGGCCAGGCTGGGCCACTCCTCCAGGGCCAGTCTAAGAGGGATAGATTTGGCATATGCAGCTCAGCCTCCCCACAGATCCCCGCCCTCTAGGCCCACCACAGTGCTATCCCCAGCCAGGCAAGGGCCTCTGGTGTCCCAGCCAAGGCCTGTCCTCTAAAGAATTATCTGGAGAAACTTTCCCAGAATGCTGGGAATCTGCAGGGATCTTGGCAGAAACGATAGGAAGAACTTAGAAAGGATGCCTCCGTTAATCATTACAATATGCCTCAGTGTCTTCTGCAGTGCTTAGGGAGCAAGTTCCCACGAGACAAAGGACCAGAGTGTAGGAAATGTGAGAATATATGTCCCCTTCAAGGACACCTGGCCTGACAATGTGGGTGATCAGCGTCCTGCCAAAAAAAAAAAAAAAAAAAAAAATCACAAGAACAGAGACAAAGGGTCTTATCATACTACAAAATGACTGAAAACAATACAATTATAAGACCCAACCTTTCTGGTGGGACTGTAAGGAAACAGACACCTCGTGAACTGTTGTGGACTCGGAAATGGTTGCTCTTTCTGGAGGACACTATGAGCCTATGTTACAAGAGCCATATAAACAGTCCTACTTCTTAGACCTTAGCCCAGGGAACAAAGAGAGCCTTCTGCACATTACTGTGTACAGAAAAGTTGTCTGGGATGGTGAGGAAGCGGTGAGAAACAGCCCTGGTGCTCAGTAGCTACCACGAAGTAAACAGCACCTTAAGGATCCTGCAGCCATTAATACGATCAATGTGAAGATGGGTTTTGGCTGTGGAAAATACTAAGAGCAAGTAGTAGCAGGCAGAAGTTCACTAAACGGGGGATACCCTCCCATCACAGTGGGGGACTGCTGCCTTTATCAGTCTCCAGCAGAGGGGAGGGGCCCTGCAGGAAGAGCAGGAGTGGATATTTCAGGAGAGGGTCCTTGGGTACAATATTGTTTCAAAATAAAAACAGACGCGTGTGAATCCATCACCCACCCAAAGCACCAGAACACCTCTAATGATTTCAGTTCACCTCTTCCTTGACATCATCCCTCTGTCTCCCCTCAGAGATGGTTTCCTGAATTTCATCCTTGTTGTTCAAAAAATCTATAGTTTCATTGCATGATACACTGAAATTATTTCTTTAGTCTTGCTTGTTTCCAAACTGTGTAAAAAGAGCATCAGTTTTCTGAGACTTGCTTTTTTCACTAAATATCATGTTTTTGAGACTCATACAGGTTGATGGATGGAGCTGAAGCTTCTTCATTTTCACTGCTATGTTGTGTTTCATTATATAAATCTACTACAATTTACGCATTCTTTCATTGATGTGCATTTGGGCTCTTTTTTCACATTTGAAAAGTGTCATGAGCATTTTGGTACTTATTTCCTGGATCATATGTACAAATGGCTCCCTAGAGTATATACCTGGGCGTAGCATTGTTGGGTCATAAGGTATCTGGATATTCAACTTTATAAGACAATGCCAAATTGTTTTCCAAAGTGGGTCTGTGAATAATTCTGCCAGGAATGTATGCAAGGTAGTTTTCTCCACCACTTGGTATTATCAAACTTCTCAAGTTGGCCAGGTGTGATGGCTCACGCCTATAATCCCAGCACTTTGGGAGGCGGAGTTGGGCAGATCACCTGAGGTTGGGAGTTTCAGGCCAGCCTGACCAACATGGAGAAACCCCATCTCTACTAAAAATACAAAATTAGCCAGGCATGGTGGCTCATGCCTGTAATCCCAGCTACTTGGGAGGCTGAGGCAGGAGAATCACTTGAACCTGGGAGACAAAAGTTTGCGGTGAGCCGAGATTGTGCTGCGCCATTGCACTCCAGCCTGAGTAACAAGAGTGAAACTCTGTCTCAAAACAAAAAACAAAAAACAAAAAACTTCTCAAGTTTTGTCAATCAAATGAATGTAAAAATATCCTACAATGGTCTTGATTTGCATTTCCCTCATTATTAAAGAGGTTGAGCATCTTCACATGTTTGTAGGCCACATGAGTTTCCTCTTCATAAAATGCCTGTTAGGTCTTTGGCCCATTTTTGTTTTTTAGACGGAGTCTTGCTCTGTCACCCAAGCTGAAGTGCAATGGCACCATCTTGGCTCACTGCAACCTCTGCCTCCTGGGTTTGAGCAATTCTCCTGCCTCAGCCTCCCAAGTAACTGGGATTACAGATGTGTGCCACCACGCCTGGCTAATTTTTGTATTTTTAGTAGAGACTGGGTTTCACCACCTTGACCAGGGTGGTGTCGGAATTCCTGACCTCAGGTGATTCCACTCACCTCGGCCTCCCAAAGTGCTGAGATTACAGGCGTGAGCCACTGTGCCCGGCCTGATTTGTGGTTCTGTACATACTGTTTACATATTCTTGATCCTAGTCCTTTTTCAGATATAGATGTGTGTGTGTGTGTGCGCGTGCAAATATCTCATTCCAGTTGTGTCATTTTTTTCTACTTTAAGATTTTCAAGTTTTGTCTGCTGAAAACTGCTATATTGCTAAATTTGACTGTAAGCTTAATATTGCTATATTGTATTTCACTATATAAATATACTACAATTTATACATTCTTATATACCTGTAGTCAAATTTATAAATTTAAAATTTTATGGTTAGCACAAAACAGCATAGTTTTTGTGTCTTGATTAGGAAATCCTTCCTCATCTGAAAGTCAGAAATAAATTCCCTTATATTTTCTATTAGAAGTGTTATTATTGAAATTTAAGGCCTTAACAGGGCTGGCATTTTTGTTTATGATATGAGGAACCTAATTTTAATTTATTTTTCCATTTACTGACCTATCCTGCCACTCCCCTCTCAGATATCAAAACTTTATGTTTGCATGGATGTATTTCTGGGCTTTCTATTAGCTATTTCTATGTTGGCACATTCTCATTCATTCATATAACTTTATAATAAATTTTGATAATTCGCAGGGCACATCATTCTTATTATTCTTCAAAATTTTCTTAGGTATTTATACCCTTTGTCCTTCAATATACATTTTAGAATCATCTTGCCAAAAATAATTTTATAAAAAATATGTTCTGGATTTTGAGTAGGGTTGTATGAAATCTACAGATCAATATGGAGAAGAATTGACAACTTTTATTCATGACCATGAGATAGCTCTACATTTACTTTTCTTTCTTCACATATTTCTGTACATTTTATCATTATTTTACACACAGGTCTTGCATATATTTTTAAACCATTTTTTAAAATGTGGTAATATATACACAACACAAAATTTAACATCTTAACCATTGTTAAGTGTACAGTTCAGTGGCATTAAGTAATTCACATCATTGTGCAACCTTCACTACCATCCATCTCCGGAACTATTTTCCCAAACTGAAATTCTGTACCTACTAAATAATAACTCCCTTTTTCCTCCTCCCTCAGTCCCTGGTAACCACCATTCTACTTTCTGTGTCTATGAATTTGACTAGGTACCTCATATAAGTGCAATCATACATGTCCTTTTATGATTTGCTATTTTACTTAGCAGAATGTTTTCAAGGTTCATTTACACTGTAACGTGTATTATAATTTTATTCATTTTTAAGGCTGATTCATATTTCATTGTATGTATATACCACATTTTCTTTATCCATTCATCCATCCATGGACATTTGTGTTGTTTCCACCTTTTGTCTATTGTGAACAATGCTGCTGTGAACATGGATGTACAAATCTGTTTGAGCTCCTGCTTTCAATTCTTTCGTGTATATACCCAGAAGTAGATTGTTGAATCAAATGGTACTTCTGTTTTTAATTATTTTAGGGACCATCATACTGTTTTCCATAGTGGCTACACCATTTTACATTCAATACAAAGGGTTCCAATTTCTCCACATCCTCACCAACATTTGTTTCCTTTTCTTTAAAAAAATTAATAATAGTCATCCTAATGGGTGTCCTGTACAAATTTTGTTAGATTGTTCCTAATCTATATTTCAATATTATAAATGGTATCTTTTAAAGATTCCAGTTTTTAAAAATTGTCTTCGTTTGAAATGATTTTAGGGTTTTAACAAAAATTATGAGGCTGGGCACGGTGGCTCATGCCAGTAATCCCAGAACTTTGCGAGACCAAGATGGGAGGATCACTTGAGGCCAGAAGTTCAAGACCATCCTAAGCAACAAAGTGAGACCACATCTCTACAAAAAATAAAAAAATTAGCCCTGCATGGTGGCACACACCTATAGCATAGCTTCTCTGAAGGCTGAAACAGAAGGAGCACCTGAGCCCAGGAGTTCAGCTGCAGTGAGCTATGATTGTGCCACTGCAATCCAACCTGGGTGACAGAGTGTGACTTTAGCTCTACAAAAAAAAAAAAAAAAAAAGTTGCAAAAAAATGAACACAGACTTCCCATTCCTTCTACACCCAGCTTCCCCTAATGTTGGCATCTTACTTATCTAACCCAGAAAATTAACACTGACACAATACTATTACATAATCTATAGACCTAACTTGAACTTGGCCAATTCTCCCACTAACATTCTTTTCCTGGTCTGAGGTCCAGTCCAGGGTCCCACACTGTGATTCGTTGTCCTGTTGTTACCAGGGTGTCCTTGCTCCCAGAGCTCCCAAGATGGTGGTGGGCTGCTTCCAAGATGGCAGCAAGCCTCTTGTTCTCTGACCTGGGGTTCTTGGCCTCAAGGATTCTAGAGAATGGAATCTTGGGCCATTTGGTGAGTATTATAGGTCTATCGGAAGCCGTGGGTCACGGAAGAGAACTGTGGAACCCAGCTACTAGTGTTCGGCTCGATTAGGACGAACCCAGGCACTTAGCCGTGCAGGAACAATGGCAAGCCTTTAGCCCAATCCGGAGCCGCAATGGGCACCTCGCTGGATCAGGAGCACAGCAGACACCCTGCTGGATCCGGAGGGGTGGAAGTCAGCAGTGGGTCTGCGACTGCGACAAACAGCAGTGGTGGACGGCAAGCGAAAGCTCAGCTCGAGCCGTAACAAACATGGACCAGTAGAGTGTGCAGTTGCAAGATTTTATAGAGTGAAAACAGAGCTCCCATACGAAGGGAGGGAACCCAAAGGGGTAGCTGTTGCTGGCTCGAATGCCTGGGTTTATATCCCAATCACTGTCACTCTCACTTGCTCTCAGGTGATAGATGATTGGCTATTTCTTTACCTCCTTTTTTTGCCTAATTAGTATTTTAGTGAGCTCTCTTTACTATCTGATTGGTCAGGTGTGAGCTAAGATGCAAGCCCCGTGTTTAAAGGTGGAAGCAGTCACCTTCCCAGCTAGGCTTAAGGATTCTTAGTTGGCCTAGGAAATCCAGCTAGTCCTGTGTCTCAGTCCCCCTCTCAACAGGAAAACCCAAGTGCTGTTGGGGAGGTTGGCTGACGACCGCTCTAACTGCTTCCTGCTGAATTGGGGCATAGTAGGAGTTGTGCAGTTGAGATTTCCTCGGGAGGGGTGCCTTTGATATCATCAACATCGGAGCATGGGCTAGCAGGCCGGTCCAGGGGTCCACAGTAGGTCTTAGTCGTGGACTGCATCTAGGGCTCCATTTGAAGAACAATTTGTAGTTTTACAGCTTCGATTCTGGAAGAGACAAACTTAACAAGAGACAGGGATTGAAATGTATGGCCTGCAGTATAGGGGATTATTTCTTTGGCACACTTTACAGGCCCTGACTATCTGCTTGATAGTTTTAAAAAGGTCTGGTCCAGTAAACAATAATTTGGCCATCTGATGGGTGCTATCAATGCCTAAATGAAAGGTTTGGTGAAAGATTTCAAGTAATTTTCATTGGTTAGCTGCAGGAAAAAGTGTTTTTCCTTCTTCGTTGGCTAGCCATCTTGAGGGGAGGAAACTATGTCCTCGTGAGGTTCCCTATTCTATTTCTCCTGTTGAGTACCAGGGCTTGGTTTCCCGGAGAGGATTACCCCATACTAGGGATCCTTCTATAAGCATTTCTAATGGAGGGTCCTGCCTTGTGGTTCTTTTGGCTTCAATATCTGCTTGGTGGTTCTCTTCTATTTCCCTTTCCTTTCCTTTCTGATGACCCTGGCAGTGGAAGACTGCCACCTCTTTAGGTTTCTCTACCGCCAATAATAATCTGCTAATGGCTTCCTGATGTTTGATAGGTGTTCCCTCAGAAGTTACGAATTCTCTTTCTCTCCATATTGCTGCGTGGGCATGGAGGACTAGGTAAGCATACTTAGAGTCTGTATATAGATTTACCCTTTTTCCTCTCCTAATTTTAATGCCCGAGTGAGGGCTATTAGTTTTTCCAGCTGAGCACTAGTTCCTGGAGTGAGGGGATTACTTTCAAGTAGTCCATTATCACTGACCACTGCATACCCCGCTTTTTGAAGTCCTTTTTCTACAAAGGAACTTCCATCAGTATACAAGTCGAGGTCAGGATCAGTCAAGGGAACCTCTGAAAGGTCCCCTCGAGCGGCATAGGTTTGAGCAATCACCTGTTGACAGTTATGTTCTATCTTTTCTTCATCGTCTGGAAGAAATGTAACTGGATTAAAAGTTGCAAAAGTGCGCAGTCACAGCACTGGCCCTTCAAGTAATAGAGCCTGATATTTAAGCAAATTGTTGTCTGACAGCCACAAGTCTCCTTTAGCAGTGAGTATGCCGTTCACATCATCAGATGTCCACACAGTAAGATCTCTTCCTTATATTATTTTAACTGTTTCAGATACTAAGACTGCTACTGCTGCCACTACCTGTAAACAATGAGGCCAGTCTTTTGCCACTACATCAATTTCCTTACTCAGGTATGCCACGGGATGCAAGCTGGTCCCTCGGACCTGTGTAAGGACTCCTAGAGCTTTTTTTTCTGTGACATATAAAGAAAAGTCTTGCCCTGTTGGCAAGCTTAACACTGGGGCTTGAGTTAGGGCCTTCTTTAGGGTCTGGAAAGCCGCTTCTGCTTCAGGTGTCCATCTTACTAAATGGGTATTGGCTTTCTGAGTTTCCTTAATTAGTGTATATAATGGTCTGGCTATTTTGCCGTACCTGGGAATCCATATTCGGCAGAAGCCTGTTATGCCAAGGAACCCTTTTAGTTGCTTTAGGGTTTTGGGATGAGGATAAGCCAGTATAGGCTGGATACATTTCTCACTGAGGGCCCTGGTGACCTTGGATAATTTTAGCCCTAAGTATTTAACCTGCTGTAAGCAGAGCTGGGTCTTTGGTTTGGAAACCTTGTAGCCATAGGTGGTGAGGAAATTTAAGAGTGCTTGGGTGGCTTGATGGCATAAGGTTTCCGAACGGGCGGCTAAAAGTAAATCATCCATGTACCAAAGGACAAGAGTGTCCAGGTATGAGAACTGGCTCAAGTCTTGGGCTAATGCCTGGCCAAATAGATGGGGGCTATCCCTGAACCCTTGGGGTAAAACAGTCCAGGTGAGTTGAGATGTTGGGTTCAAAGGATCTTCAAAGGCAAACAAGAATTGAGAGTCAGGATATACAGGGATGCAGAAAAAGGCATCCTTAAGGTCCAGGACTGTAAACCACTCTGCTTCCTCTGGTATTTGGGAAAGCAGAGTATAAGGGTTAGGTACAGCTGGGTATAGGGGGACAATGGCCTCATTGATAATCCTGAGATCCTGCAATAACCTCCACTGTCCATTGGGTTTCTGTACTCCTAAGATTGGAATATTGCAAGGGCTATTGCTTGGTTTAACTAGGCCTTGGGCTTTTAGGTCCTTAACAATCTTTTGGAGTCCTTGTTGGGCCTCGGTTCTAAGGGGGTACTGCTTTGGTGGGGAAAGGAGGCGGAATCCTTTAGTTTAACTTGAACAGGATGGGCATTCTTTGCTCGTCCATATTGTCCTTCTCTTGCCCAGACTTCAGGATTAATTCCTTCCTCAAGCAGGGGACAACAAACGGGTGTTCCTTCTCCTATGTTCAGGTGTATAATGGCCCCCGCTTTTGCTAGAATGTCTCTCCCTAACAAGGGAGTGGAGCTTTCAGGCATAATTAGAAAAGCATGTGAAAGAGTAAAGTTCCACAGTCACAACTTAGTGGCTGGGAGAAGTATCAGCCACTAAGTTGTTCCCCAGTTACAACCAGACAGTGACTGGCTGTCCTAGGATCCCTCGGATAGTGACAGATTTGGAGGACAGTTGTCCAGGACAGGAGAGTAAGACTGAGAAGGCCGCACCAGTGTCCAGAAGACAGTTAACCTCCTGGCCTTCAATGGTCAAGCATACCTGGGGCTCTGTGAGGGTGATGGCATGGGCTGGCGCTTGTCCTGGGCACCCTCAGTCCTGCTGCTGGATCATCTGGTTAGTGGTTCTGACTCAGGACCTTCGTCCCCTGGGGCAGTGGGCCTTCCAGTGATTCCCGTGACATAAGGGGCATGGACGAGGGGGCAGCTTATTTTTTTTTTTTAAAGCAAAACTCCATTTTTATTATTTTTAAATTCCATTGAATTCTGGCCCGTATGCCATAGGATTTCTGGAATGTCACATTTCTTTAGAAAATTTCAGTGTTAAGTCTAGGTTCATTAAAAAATACTAACAAAGTTTAGGAACATACTTGGCATTTCAGAAGGTAGGTGTATTTTTTTGGAAAGTACCTGGATTTTGAGAAATTCAGACCAATCTAAATTTACCTTGCCGTCCTTGGTCATGTACTCTCAAAGGCCAAAATAACAGATTTATAACAGTATAAACCAGCAAATTCTTGCCATTCTTTTGGTTTGTTAGTCTTCTCTATACAAGTTTGATTTTACATATACACCCTGGCATTCTTGAGTCTGGTTCTAGTTACTGGTTTAATGACAATAATTTAAGGCAGAAAAGGAATAATGACCACATATAAGGGAGCCTCCTCACGCAAGGAAACAACAGCTTTTTTTTTTTTTTTTTTTTTTTTTTAAAGCCAGGGAAGAAGAGCAACTTCCAAATAATAAAATTTCTTCCTTAGGTAATGACAGTGTAGAGGGCCTCATAGGAGACGGTGCAGTGAGTCATTCCTTCCTGTTTCATCTCCCCTCTTAAGAGTACTAATTTTGTGATCATTGCCTTATGGCCACAAACAAAAAGCAAAGAGTTAGGCTATATGTTGCTAAACTACAGAATCGGTTGAATTCCTACTTTTTCATGAGCATCAGTTCATATTTTAATTTGCTAGTCTGGGGTTTTAAGCCTGCCATTCTTTTGCAATGTCATAGAAATCAGCCACCCTACCAGAGGGGTACTTACATTTCTTGTGCTCTTCAAAATATTTTATGGTGCCCACAACTTTTTCCTCCTGAAACTTACTCTCAGTAAGACATTGTTCTAGATCATAATAAGTAAATATTTAATTGACTATTTTGTCATAAGACTCCAAATTTTCTATCCTGGAATCATATATGCATATATTAATGGAAAGTATTTCTCTTCTACCCCGTCTCAACAGCACAGTCCCCAACACCCTACAATTCCCTAGACATTATCCATTCTCATTTTTGTACCAATATCTGTATCAGTTTGGATCTTTCCAAGCGAGTGAAACTCATTTTGGCCAACTTAAACAATAAGTGAATTTGTTGAAAACCTAAGGGCGTTATAGAATTACTGAAAAGGTTAGACAGCAAGGTTTGAAAATTAATTGCAATCAAGGCATTTTGGGGACCCAAGAATCAGAAATTCCAGGAAGAGATCCATAACAACACAGACTGGATGCTGCCACTTTGTACGATCAGTGGTGTTTCTTCTATCCTTGCATAACAGTTTCAATATTTAAATCCCCAGAAGATAGAATCCAATTGTGGAAGTATAGATCATTTACTAGGGAGCAAGAAAGAAAATTGCGGTTCTATTTGAAATGGTAAATGGAGTTTGGATGATCAAAACTGACAAGTTATGGGCAATTATGAGCCAATACAGCTTTTGAAAATATACATAATATTTTGTTTGTATGTTTTGTTCTAAAGTATTTTATTTTATTATGCTTTAAGTTCTAGGCTACATGTGCACAACGTGCGGGTTTGTTACATATGTATACATGTGCCATGTTGGTGTGCTGCACCCATCAACTCATCATTTACATTAGGTATATCTCCTAATGCTATCCCTTCCCCCTCTCCCAACCCCACAATAGGCCCCGGTGTGTGATGTTCCCCTTCCTGTGTCCTAGTGTTCTCATTGTTCAATTCCCACCTATGAGTGAGAACATGCAGTGTTTGGTTTTTTGTCCTTGTGATAGTTTGCTGAGAATGATGGTTTCCAGCTTCATCCATGTCCCTACAAAGGACATGAACTCATCCTTTTCTTATGGCTGCATAGTATTCTATGGCGTCTATGTGCCACATTTTCTTAATCCAGTCTGTTATTGATGGACATTTGGGTTGGTTCCAAGTCTTTGCTATTGTGAATAGTGCTGAGGCGGCTTATTTCTATTTGGACAATCTTTTTTAAAGTGTCCTTGTAGACTGCACTGGAAGCAAGCACTATTAGGCATTCGATTTGCCCAGGTTTTCCCTTTTCCAGAGCCTCCAAAGTCTGCTTGCCTGAGGGCCATGACTAAAGCGGTGGCCTTTTTTTATCCCGTTTGTCCCATTCTGCCTGCTCCTCCTGATCTCTATTATAAAAAACCAAGGTTGCCAAGTTCAATAGGGTTTCCAGGTTTTGCTCCGGGCCTAAGATGGACTTTTGAAATTTTTTTCTAATGTCTGCAGCTGACTGAGTGATGAACTTATCCTTTAAGATTAGTTGGCCTTCAATAGAATCAGGTGACAGGGAGGTATGCTTCCTCAATGCCTCCCTTAGTCTCTCCAGAAAGGCAGTAGGATTTTCTTCCTTTCTCTGTGTTACAGTGGACATCATTTGATAATTCATAGGCTTCTTTCTAGTTTTCCTTAGTCCTTCTGGCACGCAAGTTAGCAAATGTCTGCAGCACCAATTTCCATGTTCGGATCCTGTGTCCCAGTGATGGTCTACAATGGGAACTGTCTGCTGGCCTGTGGGGAATTGTTCTTTCCTCTGTTGTCATCCTATCTCTCATTTGGGGTTAGTGTCTGTTTTAGCAGTAACATTATTTCTCTCCATGTCAGATCAAAGGATTGTCCTAACCCTTGTAAAACATCACTCAGATAGCCATCAGGGTTATCTGAGAATTTACCTAGGTCTATTTTAATTTGCTTTAAGTCTGAGAGAGAAAAAGGTACATGCGCTCTGGCTGGGCTGAATTCTCCTCCTCCTACTGCTTGGAGGGGGCATAATCGGGGAATATTGGCACCCTTTGGTTCATTGTTTACCCCTTTGTCTACCTCCTTTTGGACCGTTTGGGTTGAACGGGGGTCCTTATGAGTTGGGGAAGGAGTCGGGGTGACGCCAGGGTAGGGAGGTAGACTCCGAGGTTTCCTGTAGTGCATAAATCACACTTTTGACATAATTGTGAGTTGTCTCTTAATGAAAAGAAAGTTTGTACATATCGCACTTCACTCCATTTGCCTTCTTTTCTACAAAAAGGTCTAGCTGTAAGATGGTGTTATAATTTATGCTTTCCTCAGGAGGCCAGGTTTCTCCCCCTTGAAGAGGATATTGTGGCCAGGCGGTACTGCAGAAAAATATGTCGTTTCTTTCTTAGTATCTGAGGGTCAGATTGGTCCTAATTCTCCAGAATACACCTTAGGGGTGTTTTTGCCTTGGTGGGAATGTTTCCCATCTGAAAAAAGAACATAGGGATGTCAGCACCCCCAGTCATTTTCCGATGAGCATTAGTCCTAGAGCATCCTCTATGTTCCTAATGTTTATTTCTTTCCAGGGTGCGTAACCACCCATGGACCTCTGCTTATTGGATTAGTTACGCTCACTGATGTAGCAGTCCTGCACCTGTTTTCCCGCCTTTCTTGACCACAAAGAAAGGGGTCTGGGCTGCTGGATTCTAGTGGTCCTTTACCAACTCGTCCAACATTGCCTTTGTGCTCAGGGGTGAGTCCTAGAGCTGGGCTGGGTTCCTGAGTATTTCATAACAACCCAGTTTGCCTCATCAAGATGCATTCCCATAAACAGTTCTTTTGCAAATTCGTTTCAGAGAGGGTGTAGGTAACTTTTCGAGTCAGCATTGAGATAGAGTTTTTTGATTCTGTAAGTACTTTAAGGCTTGGCTGAATGCAAACAGCTCCAACGTTTGAGCAGACCAATTATTGGGCAATTCTCCTATCTCTGCTTCCACAAGAGTCTCCCTGTCAATTACTGAATACCCATTGTGGTTTTTTCTCAATCACCTGTCCTGAAGGGAGTTCCTCCTAGGTGTGGTCAGATCTTTGTATGGTAATTAAGATTTAAATCCCCTGTTAGGAAACCTGCTGGGTTAAGGGAATTTTCCGTGGTTAATGTTAAATCACCTTTTTCTAACAGAATAGCCCCATACTTTTAGATTTTTGAGTTAGTAAGCTACCTTTTTGCTTTTTTGACTTAGAATAATTCTGAACTGGTGAAATGTGCTCACAATGAGGTTTCCTCTAAAAGTTACTTTTCTACTTTCTTCTGTTAGCAAAGAAGTTGCTGCTACAGACTGAATGCATTTGGGCCATCTGTGGGTTACTGGTTTAAGGATTTTTGATAGGAAGGCTACAGGTTGTTAGTGGTCTCAGTGTTTTCAGGCTACATCCTTATTTACACTGACAGCAAGGTAGTATTGGAGTGTTACAGGGTCACGGAGAGGACCTTCAATTATCAATTATAGGTTTAAGTTTACCCTGGCTTTTAAAGGAATAGGGCACACCTTTTTTTTTTTTTTTTTTTTTTTTTACTATTTCTATCTTTCTCTTTCTCTCTTTGACTCCCTTTTTGTCTCTCTGCCTCTTTCTCCTCTCTATCTCTCCTCTCTTTCTCTCTCTCTCTCTTAGCCATTTACAAACTTGGGGCCCTGGCAAGGGTGGTGGGGAACGGGTCCCACATATAACTGCCCATGTCGAGAGCTATATACTTAAATCAGGAGGGACACCAGGGACAAGACTCCCTGTGTTTATAGCCTAGATACCTAAGGATACAGTGTAGAGTTTCCTTAGATCCCTTTGGAGATACAACTTGCTAGAGGAAATGAAAGTCTGAACCATTAGTACCTAGGAGGCAGCGATGGGAGGAAGTAGATTCAGAGGTAAGGAGAATTTTGGGGCTACACTTTCAAAAAAGTCGTGGTCGGGACCCAGGAGGTATGGGTCAGAAGGAAAGGTAGGGGCGCACACATGGGCGACTGTTGAATAGAGACTTCTGGCTGTAAGGCCAGGAGTTTGGGACAATAACTTTCTGCCTCTAGTCAGCCCCAGGATTCCCCAGGAAAATTGAAAGTGGAAGCTGGTTCCAGGCAGAACAATGTTCCCAACCCAGAAGGGTTGGGGGTTGTTATAAAGCCCTTCCCCAGACAGCCTCACACCTGACTCTTAAGTCTGGTGGTCATGCTAATCATTTTTAACTGGCTGACAGGTGCCCGGTATTTTCCTCCAATTCTAAGGAAGGATAGGACAGAATAGCAAGTGAAAGTGGTCCAATATTACTCACCACTTTGGAGGTCCCTTTGTGGTTGCCAAATTGTTACGGGGGGTCCTTGCTCCCAGAGCTCCCAAGATGGTGGCGGGCCACTTCCAAGATGGCAGCGAGCCTCTTGTGCTCTGACCTGGGGTTCTTGGCCTCACGGATTCCAAGGAATGGAATCTTGGGCCATGAAATGAGTGTTACAGCTCTATTAGAAGCTGTGGGTCATGGAAGAGAGCCCTGGAACCCAGCAACTAGTGTTCAGTTTGATTAGGATGAATCCAAGCACTTAGCCTTGCAGGAACAATGGCAAGCCTTTAGCCCAATCCGGAGCCGCAATGGGCACCTCGCTGGATCAGAAGCACAGCAGACACCCTGCCGGATCCAGAGGGGTGGAAGTCAGCGGCGGGTCTGCGACGACGACAAACAGCAGTGGTGGACAACGAGTGAAAGCTCAGCTCGAGCCGTAACAAACATGGACCAGTAGAGTGTGCAGTTGTAAGATTTTATAGAGTGAAAACAGAGCTCCCATAAAATGGGAGGGGACCCAAAGTGGGTAGCTGTTGCTGGCTTGAATGCCTGGGTTCATATCCTGATCATTGTCCCTCCCGCTGTGCTCTCAGGCGATAGATGATTCTTTACCTCCTGTTTTTGCCTAATTAGCATTTTAGTGAGCTCTTTTTACCACCTGTTTAGTTGGGTGTGGGCTAAGTTGCAAGCCCCGTGTTTAAGTGGATGCGGTCACCTTCCCAGCTAGGCTTAGGGATTCTTATTCAGCCTAGAAAATCCAGCTAGTCCTGTCTCTCAATGTCTTCTTAGTCTCCTACAGTCTCAGAAAGTTCCTCAGCCTTCTTCATGCTTTAATACTTGAAAAGTACTAGGCAGTTATTTTGTAGAATGCCCCTCAATCTGTTTGGTGGTGTTTTTTGTTTTTTTTTAAATTTTTCTTCCACTTTTATTTTAAGTTCAGGGGTACATGTGCAGGATGTGCAGATTTGTTACACAGGTAAATGTGTCCTGTGGTGGTTTGCTGCACGGATCAAACCATCACCCAAGTATTAAGCCCAGCATCCATTAGCTATTATTCCTGATGCTCTCCCTTCCCCATGCACCCTTGTTTGGTGTTTTCTTATGATTATATTAAGGCATGTATTTCTGGCAAGAATACTTCAGAAGTGCTGTTGTGCCCCTAGTACATCATATGCAGGGGTGTATGATGTCATCACATCCCCTTACTGGTGATTTAAATTTTGATTACTTGGTTAAAATGGTGTCTGCCAAATTTCTTCACTATGAAGTTATTATTTTCCCCTTTGTAAATGATAAGTATCTTATGGTGAGACACACTTTGATATTATGTAAATATCTGTTTCTCATAACTTCATCCTCTAATTTTAATATTCATCAATGATTCTTGCCTGTAACAGTTATAACTGGTGCTTACCAAATGGTGATTTTTGTATTTTCATCTTTTTTTCTACACTTATTACTGTGGGATTCTTCAGTAAGGAAGAGCTCTCCCTTTGATACGACTTATTTAGTCATTTATTTATTTATATCATTATGAACTCATATTTATTCTATGGGTTATAACCTATTACTATCATTATTTATTTTGTTGCTAAAATTGTCCCAGATTTGTCCACTGAGGACACCTTCAGTTTGGCTCCTGTGTTCTTTTGACGTGCCTCCATCATTTTAGGGTGCTTTCTTGCTTTCTGGCACCACAAGATATTTAATAATCATCTTGTACTGTCCCTGCTCCAACGGTGGAATCAACCATTTCTCCAATGAACCCTGATTCTTTTATTTAGGAACCAAGATCTAAGTACTAGGTGTGCTCATTGCTACTAAGTTGTTATTTTTTTCTAGGCCATCTAGTGGACAGAGCTAGAAAATAGACATCTATCTATCTATCTATCTATCTATCTATCTATCTATCTATCTATCTATCAATCAATCATGAGTTCATTCTGGTATCTTTGGTTCCAATCCAACACCACAGTCTTCATTCTAGTCTTCCCTGTCTTTTTGTGTGTGTGTGTGTGTGTGTGTGTGTGTGTGTGTGTGTGCGCGCGCGCGCGTGCACGCGCGCGCATGTGTTTTAGACAGAGTCTCACTCTGTCACCCAGGCTGGAGTGCAGTGGTGCCATCTCAACTCACTGCAACCTCCGCCTCCTGGGTTCAAGCAATTCTCCTGCCTCAGACTCTGGAGTAGCTGGGATTACAGGCAGGTGCCACCATATCCAGCTAATTTTTGTATTTTTTAGTAGAGACGGGGTTTCACCATGTTGGCTAGGCTGGTTTTGAACTCCTGACCTCAGGTGATCCACCTGCCTTGGCCTCCAAAGTGCTGAGATTACAGGTGTGAGCCACTGCGCCCAGTTTCCCCTGTCCTTTGTTGTAACTCCTTTCTCTGACAAAAACCTAGCTCTTATTATCTACAATATAGTTACTTATTTACTTAAATATAGTATACACATAGTTTCAGAACTGCAAATCCATCTCTGTGAAAAACAAATTCACTAACTAGGATAACAATATTTGTGTACAGTTCTTTTCATCTTTAGCTTTACAATATGTAGTCAATATGCTATTTTTAGGTTACTTAGATTAGTCCTTTTCTTCCCCATCCTCTTCAATGCAGTTATGATGTTTATTTGTATCACATTAGGTTTATTTGCTGCTGTTGGATTACTTCTTTGTACAGGTTGGTTTTAATTGCCTATTTGGGGATGGGGTGTATGTGAAACCTTACTAAGGTTGTAAAATCAGAATTACACAAAAAGCTATACTCAGAGAATGGTCCCTCCCCTCCCATCCCGTCTATCCCATTCCGTTCCCTCATTCTTTTCACCCATTCCCACCCACTCACCCTCAGAGGTAATTAGTCTCATTAGTTTGTGACTTGTTCTGTATTTTTTTCACAAATGAGCAATACATGTATATTCTTAAATCCCCTTTTATTACATGAAGAGCAGCTTACTAGAGATACTCAAGCATTTTGCTTTCTTCACTTACCAATATGGTCTGGAAATCATTCCATATCAATGAATAGACATTTTCCTAATTCTTTTTTACAGTTGCATAATGTCACTTTTTTATTTTTGAGATGGTCTTACCCTGTTACCCAGGCTGGAGTGCAGTGGAGCATTCATAGCTTATGGCAGCTTCAATCTCCTGGGCTCAAGTGACCCTCCTGTTTTAGTCTCCCATGTAGCTGGGACTAACAGCATGCATCACTACACCTGGTTAATTATTTTGTGTTTTGTAGAGATGGGGCCTTATTTTGTTGACCAGGCTGGTGTTGAACTCCTGGGCTCAAGCAATCCTCTTGCCTCAGCCTCCCAAAGTGCCGGGATTACAGGTGTGAGGCACCACGCCAGTTCTTGTATTGCACTGAGTGGCTATACCACTATTTATTCAGCCAGTCTCCTATGTATATGGATATTTAGTTTTTTCCCAATATTTTGCAATACAATCAATGCTGCAGTGTGAATAACCTTGTACATATGTATTTTCTTACTGTCGGAAGTGTATTTCCAGGGTAAATTCCCAAAGTGGGATTGCTAAATCAAAAAGCAAGTGTCTACATAGTTTTTTAGGTGTATCAGTGGTCTGTAAGACTGCCCCCAGGCTCTGCAATTCACCAGAAGCATTTATGGGCCTCAAAAGTTATTCTAGGGCCGGGTGCAGTGGCTCACGCCTGTAATCCCAGCATTTTGGGAGGCCAAGGTGGGAGGATCACCTAAGATCAGGAGTTCAAGACCACCCTAGCCAATATGGTAAAACTCTATATCTACCAAAAATACAAAAATTAGCTGGGTGTGGTGGTGTGCGCCTGTTGTCCCAGCTACTTGGGAGCCTGAGGCAGGAG
Source organism: Macaca thibetana thibetana (assembly GCF_024542745.1). Taxonomy (NCBI): domain Eukaryota; kingdom Metazoa; phylum Chordata; class Mammalia; order Primates; family Cercopithecidae; genus Macaca; species Macaca thibetana. The sequence goes on from NC_065579.1 coordinate 92,350,423, forward strand.
CATTACTTGAATCTGGGAGGTGGAGGTTGAAGTGAGCCAAGTTCACACCACTGCACTCTAGCCTGGGGAACACGGCGAGACTTCATCTCAAAAAAAAAAAATAATAATGTTATTATACACACTGCTACAACTTATTACAACAAATGGGTACAATGCAGGGTCAATAAAGGGAAAAGGCACAGTGGGTGGAGTCTAGAGGATACTGGGTACAATCTTCCCATCTTCTCCCAATGAAAGTACATGGGATGCCCTTACTCCCCCAACAATGAACTGCAGCAACATGTGTGAAGTCTTTTCTGCCAGGGAATCTCCCTGAGCCTAAGAGCCCAGCATTGTTATTGGGGATTGAACGTGAAGCCACACAGTGCCTTCATGACTAAAACGTCCATGACTGAAACTGCATTGCCCAATTTCAGACCCCAAGAAGGAAAGATGTTCAACATAAGGCACAAGCTATCTAGACAAGATGGTACAATGTGGTTCAAGGTTCCAAGCATGCCAAACACTCTTTTAAAACATGTTTTTAGAGATAAGGTCTTGCACACTGCAGCCTTAAACTCCTGGGCTCAAGCTATCAGGAGTGGCTCAACCTCCCAAGGGGCTAGGACTACAAGTGTACTCCACCATGCCTGGCTAATTTTTGTTTGTTTGTTTCTTTAGAGATGCGGGGTGGGTCTCACTATGTTGCCTAGGTTGGTCTTGAACCCCTGGCCTCAAGCAATTCTCCCCCCTCAGCCTCCCCAAATACTGGGATTTTAGGCATGAGCCACTGCACCTGGCCCCAAACACTCTTAATGGTAGCAGAGGGAACACTCCAAAAGTTCAATTCCAGAAGCCAGCCAAAGACTAATCACTCAAGTAGTCCTTTTTTTTTTTTTTTTTTTTTTTTTTTAATGAGACGGAGTCTCGCTCTGTTGCCCAGAGCTGGAGTGCACATCTCAGCTCACTGCAAGCTCCGCCTCCCGGGTTCACGCCATTCTCCTCTCAGCCTCCCGAGTAGCTGGGACTACAGGCGCCACCACCTCGCCCAGCTATTTTTTTGTATTTTTTTAGTAGAGACGGGGTTTCACCGTGTTAGCCAGGATGGTCTCGATCTCCTGACCTCGTGATCCACCCGTCTCGGCCTCCCAAAGTGCTGGGATTACAGGCTTGAGCCACCGCGCCCGGCCAAGTAGTCCTTTCTTAACATGTGCAAGACGTAAACAAATCAGGGTGTCTGGGTTAATTCGTTCTTTAATATCAGGTATTACCGAATTGTCCTTCAGAAAGGTTGTGCCAGTTTGCATTCCCATCAGCAATGTACGAAAGAACTTGTTTCCCCACAGCCTCATCAACAAAATGCGCCCATGTGATAGGTGAGACACGTTATCACGGTATTGCTGTAATTAGCATTTCCGCAAATTTTGAGTGAGTTTGAATATTTTTTTATTGAATGGAATACTTTTACAAATTATATTTTCTAATTGTTTTGGGAGAAATGCAACTGACTTTTATATATTCACATTATATGCAGCTACCTTGCTAAGCTCTCCTATTGTTTCTAATTCTCTGTAGATTCTTTGGGGTTTTATTTTCTTTTCAATCTTTACGCCTTTAATTTCTCTTTCTTATCTCATTGCACTGGCTAGGGCCACCAGTATAATGTCAAATAAGTAATTGTGAGCATCTTTGTCTTCCCTCTGATTTTAAAAGGGATACTTTTAATGTTTCCTTTTTAGGATTTTGTTGTTGTTGTTGGGGGGAGAGATAGTTTTTTTTGTTATTAAATCAAATAATTTCTCACTTAGGATTTTTCTTTAAAAATCACAAATTGTTGAATTTTATCAAATGTATTTTCTGCATCTATAAACATGATTATATGGTTTTCTCCATTGATCTGTTAAGTATTGATTTATTACTTGTATAAATATAAGTATTTATATATTGTCTAGGCCAGGCTTAGTGGCTCAGGAGGCTGTAATCCCAGCACTTTGGGAGGCCAGGGCGGGTGGATCAGCTCGAGGTCTCGACCAACCTGGCCAACATGGTGAAACCCTGTCTCTACTAAAAAATACAAAAATTAGCCAGGCGTGGTGGCACACGCCTGTAATCCCAGCTACTCAGGAGGCTGAGGCAGGAGAATTGCTTGAACCCAGGAGGCGGAGGTTGCAGTGAGCTGACATGATACCACTGTACTCCAGCCTGGGCAACAAGAGTGAGACTCTGTTTCAAAAAAAAAAGTATATATATATGTATATGTATATATATATATTTATATTTTCTAATAGTAAAACCATCTTTGCATTTCTGGTTAAAACTGTTTTTAACTGGCCGTGCATGGTGGCAGATTGCCAAGACAGGCAGATTGTTTGAGCTCAGGAGTTCCAGACCAACCTGGGCAACATAACAAGACCTCATCTCTACAAAAAATATAAAAATTAGCTGAGTGTGGTGGGTGCACCTGTAGTCTCAGCTACTCAAGGAGGCTGAGGTGGGAAGATTGCTTGCGCCTGGGAGGTCAAGGCTGCTGTGAGCCGAGATTGTGCCACCGCATCCTAGCCTAGGTGACCAAGTGAGACACTGTCTCAAAGATAAAACTGTATTTACTGTGATATATTTTCTCTTAATGCACAATTAAATTTGATTTACTAACATTGTATTTAGAGTTTTTTGCATCCATTTTTATGAATGAAACGTATCTGTCATTTCCTTTTTGTACTGTAATTTTCTAGTTGTGCTATCAAAGTTAAAAATCTTTGGGAGTATATATCTTTGCCTATTCTCTGAAAAAAAATTAAATAAATTGGACTTCCTTTATTGGAAGATTTTTTACTTCTACTTTAATTTAGTCATTATAGAACTTTTAAGACTTTCTATTTATTCTTAAATCTGTTTTGAGTAATTTTGTTTTAGAAATTTAATTCACCTAAGTTTTTAAATTCATTGGCATAAAGTTGATGTTCATATCCAATTATATTTTCAGTCTTGCTATATCTGTATATTCCTTTTTGCATATATAAAAGACTTATTTGTATCTTCTGTCTTTTTTATTTTATTTTTTTACATAATTTCACTAAAGGTTTGTCTGTCTTATTAATCTATTCAAGGAACTAATTTTGAACTTTGTTGATTCCTTTTCTTATTCTTTTGTTTCTAGTTCCTTTATTTTTGTCTTAACTTTACTACCTTCTTCCTTTACTTTCTTTAGATTTATTCTTTTGTGTTTTTTCCCACTTATGACGGTTGTTTAGTTGATTAATTTTCAGTCTTTCTGATTTTCTATTATAAAGCACTTAAAGCTATAAACTTCCTACAAGTACCACTTTTTATACCACCCATAAGTTTTGATATGTTATGGTTCTTACTATCATTCATTTATAAATCTTTTTAAACTCCCACCATGATTTCTTCTTTAACTTTTTAACTTAAAAACATATGGAGCTATCACTATCTCTATCATCTCTGTATCTATCTTCATTCCATCCTCATGGGTTAGAAGACTCAATATTTTTCTTAAGATATAAATTCTTCTCTACTATTGATTCAATACAATCTCAATGATTGCATTCATTTAATACAATCAATATTTGAATTTGCTTACATTTTTCCCATTTTTGCCACTCATTATTGCATCTCCGGCTGTCCTCCAGAGATCATTTTCCTTCTGGTCTTTATTTATTTAAATATGGAACACTTTACAAATTTGTGTCATCCTTGTGCAGAGGTCATGCTAATCTTCTCTACATCGTTCCAATTTTAGTACATGTGCTGCCAAAGCCAGCACCCTTTGTATCTTTTAAACGTTCAATCAAATCAGGTCTCTTGCTGTGTGTTCTCTCAATTTCTGATTATCTCTATAATTATATTTATTTTGCCCTAGTTCTTGACAGACAATTTTTCTGGGTATACAATTCTATGTGGTCTATAATTTTCCATCCACATTTTGAAAATATTCTTTGCTCTCCTCGTTTCCTTGTTGCTTAACTTTCATCTTCTTTTTTTCTTTTTTTTTGAGACAGGGTCTCTCTCTGTTACCCAGGCTGGAGTGCGGTGGCGTGATCATGGCTCACTGCAGCCTCAACCTCCCAGCCTCCTGAGTAGCTGTGACTACAGGCACATGCCACCAAGCCTGGCTAATTTTTTTTGTATATTCTTGTAGAGACGGGGTTTCACTATATTGTCTAGGCTGGTCTTGAACCCCTGGGCTCAAGTGATCTACCGGCCTGCGCCTGCTTCTAACAGGAGACTGCTGAGGCTGTTCATTAGTCAGTGGCCTGTCTTCTCTCCAGCTGATTTTCAAGATCTTTTCTTTGTCATTGGTGCCCTGCAGCTTCACAGCAATGTGTCTAGCCATGGTTTTCTTTTATGTTTATCTTGCCTGAGATAAGTTGTGTTTCCTGGATCTAAGAATTTGTTTTAAAAGTTTTAGAAAACGTATTATTTTTATTTCATCTCCATTTTTCCTTGTGGAGTTCCAATTCGATACACGTTAAATCATCTATCTACCAAGTCTCTTTACCTCTCTCTCACATTTCAGCAGTTTATTCCAGTTCACTGATTCTTTGTGTCAAATCTGTTTAACTTTCCTCTTAGTGTTTTTATCTCAACATCAACTTGTCATTCAACAAGCTTTCGTTTTTGAAAGTTTCTAATCTTCCTTCCAAAACTGTCTGCTTTTTCCTGATTGTTGTAAGTTCATTTTTGTAATTACAACCTTTTAATCCTTAAAAAATTCATACAATAGCTGTTCTAAATTTTGTATCTGACAGTTTCAACATCTGCAGTCTAAAAGTCTGTGGTTTCTGGGTTCTGTTGACTCTTAGAGTGGCTTGTCTTCTCAAGCTGTAATCTCTTTGTTTGATATACATCCATGAGAGTCTTGCAGAATCAACTTGAAGAAATTTTCCTTCAGAGAAGGCTTGCTTCTGCCTCTGCTCTGAGCCAAGGGGTGCCCTGCACCAGGAACTGTTACCCCTTCTGAGAGTTTTGGCTCAAAACAGAGTTTTAAGCTTAGTTTCCCCTCCTCGCTGCTGTTGCAAGGTAATATGCTCACAGTCAGTACTGTTCACCTTCCTCCTTCCGCCCATCTGCCTTTCCAGTTTGGCTCCATGCTGCACCACCTCACCACCGCACCAGCCTTGGCGCCCCATCTCTGTGGCCTAGGCTTCCAGTCCCCCACCTCGGGCCCAGCTCCTGGCCACTGCTGATGCAGATCTTTGTTTCATTTTGAAGAAAAGGTCCCTGGAGACCTCTCCTACCTTTTGCCAGACCATTGGTGTCTCAGTGTGTGTGTAAACAAGAAGTCTGAGTTATGGGGAAGTTGTAGGAGAGTTCCTCAGAATTAGTCAGACCTTCATGACAACAGAGGCACAGCATTTTCTAAAACATTAAAAATCTTAATTACACTAAAACTCCAGGATGGTTGGGCCAGTGGGGAATAAATCAAGTTAACTAAGAAAGCAAGGGAGGGAGCTACTGAGAATATCAAGGTTGGAATCCATATTGCTTCCAGCCAGAGGCCAGTTCCTGGTCAGTGGCTCCCATGCTGGTCTCCGATGTTCAGGAACTGGTGTCAGCAGAGACTGAGCTGCACCCTTTCTTTGGACAGATGGCAGGAGAAGAGAATGTCAAGGAAGAGCTCAGATCCCAGGATGCTTCCAGCAACTTGAGCCAGCATGAGGCAGCAGGGCATCCACATTCCTGGTCTCTGGAGATGCTGTTACACAGATTGAGGACTGACCACACCAAGCAGGATGACAAGTTTGCCAACCTCCTGGATGCGGTGGGGGAGTTTGGCACATTCCAGCGGAGGCTAGTGGCCCTCACCTTTATCCCCAGCATCATGTCAGCCTTCTTCATGTTTGCTGGCTACTTCGTGTTCACAGCCCAAAAGCCCTATTGCAACACCAGCTGGATCCTGGCAGTGGGCCCCAACCTGTCTGAAGCTGAGCAGCTGAATCTGACCATACCCCGAGGACCCAATGGCAATTTCCTGATGTGCCTCATGTACCTTCCTGTGCCTTGGAATCTGGATTCTATCATCCACTTTGGCCTCAATGACACAGACAAATGCCAAGATGGGTGGATCTATCCTGACGCTAAGAAGAGATCGCTGATCAATGAGGTATGTCGTGTCATGGGTTGTCTGTAACTACCCTACAGGCTCAGAGTTGTGCCTCCCACCCTCACTGAACAGGTGGGGAAACCGAGGCTCAGAGATGGGAAGCCATTGGCCTGAAGTCACCCTGCAGAGGCAGGGCCTGGGCAGAAAATTAGGATTCCTGCTGCCCAGTGCTTGCCCTGCCTATCTGTAGAGTACATTTGGGGTAGAGATGGGTACTGCACGGCAGGGTTTCCTTCCATCTGTCCAAGAAATCGCTCCTGTAGTTGTGGCTCTGACCTTAGAACTCATAAAAAGTAGGGCTCGGGGAAAGAAGCAGCTTTGAGGCATCTCTTACGGGGCTTCCCAACCCGAGCTGCAATCTAGGCCCTTTAAAACACAGACCACACTAGCATGAATCTGCAGGATGGGCCTGGCATCTGCCTTTGGGAAAGGGTCTGCACTGATTCCTGCCCTTGCTCAGTTACCCCCTGCCCCCGCCACACATCTTGGCCTGTGCCTCTTGTCACTCTCTCCAGGCCCAGCTCTCAGGGTGGAGCAGGTGCTGGAGGGGTTGCAGAGGTAGCAGAGCAGAGGCAACAGCTGAGGCATGCCGCACACAGTTACCTGCCCCTACCCCAGGTCTCCTTGGCCTATAAGTCCCACCCTGGGATGAGGCTCAGTCTCTGGACCCAAAGGTGGGCGCCCGTGACCAATCCCTGTGTCTGACCCACAGTTTGACTTGGTATGTGACGCGGAGACGAAGAAGGACACTGCACATATCATGTTCATGGCAGGAATCCTGATAGGCTCTCTCATCTTTGGGCTCATAACTGACAAGTGAGTCCGCAGGAGGTTCTGCTGGCCCCCGAGCCATCCCACCTCCTCCTCATGGGCATTCAGGGTTGGAGTGTGTCAGGCTGAGGGAGGTGAGGATAAGGGTTCTCCAGGGACCCATGGATGGCTCAGGGCCTGGCCCAGGTATATCAGGCTGGAGCCAGCCAGGGACAGGGAGATCCGTGCGCTTGGTGCAGCCTCCCTTTGACGCCTGTAGGATGGGCCGCTACCCTGCCATCCTGCTGTCACTGCTGGGGCTGATCATCTTCGGCTTTGGGACAGCCTTCGTGAACAGCTTTCACCTGTATTTGTTATTTCGCTTTGGCATCTCGCAGTCAGTGGTGGGCTACTCCATCAGCAGCATTTCTTTGGGTGAGACTGGGCCTCAATGGGGCAGGGCGGGGTGGCACAGGGACATGGTGGCATAGGCGGGTGACAAGGGGAAGTAGTGGCAGGGGGCGTGACGTCATAGCCAGATGGCAAGGGGGCGTGGCATGGCTGCAAGAGGGCGTGGCAGGTGTGTGGTGGCGTGGGCACCTGCTGGGAGCCCACAGGACACAGAGTCAGGGGCCTAATTGGACAGGCAGAAGGGGAAGGGATCTCCATTCCTGGCTGCCTGGAGATGCCAGAGAATCAGTACCCTGACTGCTCTTCCACCTTCATCTCCTTCCTAACTCCCTCATACCCCACACCTTCCACCGCACACTCCTTGCATACCCCCAAGCCCCATGAGTTACATTTATTGAGCCCTTAAGAAAGGCCATGCAAAAAAAAAAAAAAAGAAGAAGAAGAAGGAGGAGAAGGAGGAGGAGGAGGAGGAGGAGAAGAAGAAGAAGGAAAGAAGAAAGAAGAAGAAAAGAAAAAAGGAGCAGGAGGAGCAGGTGGAGGAGGAGGAGAAGAAGAAAGAGAAGGAGAAGAAGAAGAAGAACCAGATAGCTGCTAAGAGGAGCCAGGCAGCTGCTAAGCCCTTTATATGCATTGTCTCATTTCCTCCTGATGCGACTCTCTTCAGCAGGCAGTATTCTATTACTCCTTCAGCTGAGGAGGACTCTTGAGCCTCAGGGAAGTTAACCAACTTGCACAGGGTCACACAGCAACTAAGTGAAGAAGCTGGGACTTCAACCCAGGCCTATGAGATACTAAAGCACCCAGTGCAGCCTTATAGCTGCAGCTGCCTAGTTGCTCAGGGTTTCCTGGCAGGAGAACCTCTTCTCATTGGGATCCTTAGGCCTAGGTGGCCAAAGCACGAATACACTCAGAACAAAGACAAGGACAGCGGTTCCTTCCCTGACCATGTGTTGGGCCACGTGTCTGGTATTGTGTCTTTTCTATGAGAGGCACATGGTCAGACAGCGGGTGTGCAGAGGGAGCAGCCAGGTGGAGTGGGAAGGAAGCTGTGTGTATGATTAGGAGACAAGGGTGTGCCCTGGCGGGAGCAGAAGTGCTCTACCAGGCTCTGAGGGGCTGTCTCTGGACCCAGTGCAGAGACAAGCAGAAGCAGCTTTGCCTGATCTCAACTGTCCAGAGGAGGTGGGGATACCCAGGAAGGCTGAATGCAAGGGCAGCCCTGGGGACCCTGAAGTGACCATGGTTTTGTCCTCTTGGCTTCTGCACAGCCACTGAGTGGTTAGTGGGCGAGCACCGGGCCCACGCCATTATCCTGGAACACTGCTTTTTCGCTGTTGGGGCCATGTTGCTGACGGGGATCGCCTACAGTCTTCCCCACTGGCGGCTGCTGTTTCTGGTGGGTGGGGCACTTGCGGTCCCCCTCATCTCCTATATCTGGTGAGCAAGCGAGTACAGGGCATGTACAGGGCTGGGTCTGATGGGCTGGATGTCGATGAGAGTGGAGGGTCCTTGAAACTGTGGGAATGGGTGGGATTTCCCCTGGGAGAAAGTGCCTGTGGATGGGATGAGATAGGAAGGCACCAAGGGCAGAGCCTCTGAACCTCAGCATTAATCTCCTCCCCGACCCAGAGAAGACCCTCAAAGAGATGTCAGAGAGGTGGTCAGAACACCAGGAGGAAGAGTATTGAAGGCCGAGGGTTTAAGGACAAGGGAAGGGTCAGTGTTGAAGGCAAGAGGGGTGAGGCTGGGAAAGGGTCTGCCAGCCTTGGTGACCTTCTTCAGGTGGCTTCACTGCAGTGGCAGAGGGTTAAGGAGTGACTAGGAGCAGAAGAAATTCAGCCAGGAGATGACTTTCATAGAAAAAGGGAGAAAGGGATGATTTACACGGGCAACTAAGAGTCAGGGAAGAGTATCAGATGTTTTGAATGTGGGGAGTCACAGGCAGGAACCTAAGAGATTGAGGCTGGGAGAGGACAACTGATGGGGCAAAACTTGGAGGAATAAGGGTTGAGAACAAAAGTGAGATGCCACAGCTAACCTTGGGCAGGTGGGGAAAAGAGAGGGACAAAAGAGAAGGCCGAGAGGGAGGTGAGAAGAAGCTGAAAGAACTCACGTGTGAAGGGTTAGGCAGTTCTGCATGAAACAATGATCATATTTAATCTTGACATTATTGTATTTAATCTTGACCCCTCTAGAAGAAGTATGCTACTCCCATGTCATGGGAGGTGGGGAGGAGGGAGAACTGAGGCTTCTGAGGGTGGAAATAACTTGTCCAACATCACACAGCTAGAAAGTGGGGCACCTGGGATTTGAACTCAGGGGCCGTCTCCAAAGCCCCTGCATTTTAACTGTACCATGTGTAGTAAGGATGATAAAGGATGGGGTTAACAGCATGGGAGCTGGAAGCAGTGGCTCATGCCTGTAATCCCAACACTTTGGGAGGCTGAGGTGGGAGGAGCGCTTGAGGCTAGGAGTTTGAGACCAGCCTGGGCAACACAGCAAGACCCTGCCTCTACACAAAATTTTAAAATTAGCCAGAGCTGGTGGCACACACTTGTAGTCCCAGCTACTTGGGAGGCTGAGGTGGAGGATCACTTGAGCCCAGGAGATCATGGCTGCAGTGAGTTATGATTGCATCACTGCACTCCAGCCTGGGCAGAAGAGTGAGACCCTGTTTAAAAAAAAACATTAAGTCCAGTTCAATTAAAAACTTTAATCTTACATCAGATCCACAGCTTTTTCCTGGCTCCTCGCTCAGGATAGTGGCCAAGGGGGATGAGGTCTGTTCTGACCTATTGTTCTTCCTCCTATCTCCTCGTTCTGATTTTCCAGGTTCTAGGCATGGGATAGGGACATCAGATAAAATAGACCAAAGACTGACATGGCAGGGGCTATTATAGTCTCTCAGGGTCCTCTGTAGAGTAGATATTCAAATGCCATCACTCTTGGGTCCATTCGTGGGTCTTCTGAGCACTGGAATTTCCTAATGCTCCCAGTGCTCTGTTTGTGACCTCCCTCAGCTCCTGTCCCTGGCAGTTCACCCCACAGCCTCTTTGTGTAGGGATCTCCTCATCCCAGCACATGGGGTGCCTTTAAGACAGCAGGGTCCACTTGGCCAAAAAACCCCACTGTTCCCCAGCCTCCACCCTGTTGTGGTGGGCTGCTCCATTCAACCTTCTGCCTTCATTATACCCAGATGAGAGATGGGCATCATTCTCTGGGTTTATGTAGGCCCTCAAACTCCAGGTGACACATATTAACTCTCCTATAATCTCTCTTACTGTCTGGAACACCAGCGCAAGCCCCCATGTTTCTGAATTAGCAAGTTCCAGCCAGAGTGGGATGGTAGATGTCCTTTTTTAGAAGGCAGTCCCCTCATCTGTCTAAGGAGTTCTCTTGAACTCCCCTTTGCCTAGCTTGAGTAGATGAGACCTGTATGGGGAGTGAGGAGGAGAGATTCAAGACCCTGTCCCTTCCATGAACTGGATTTCCAGCCTCTATTGGTAGGCTGTTAGCAATGAGCACCAATGTGGGCTATGGGTGCTCAAGGTCCCTCTTTTGACATAGTTATGTCCCCTAGGCTTTGGCACTCTGGGTCTGTGATAGGAGGGGCAGTACCAATGATTTCTAATGTATCTTTGGGGTTATTCTTTTAGTGTCTTCATGGTTAGTTCTGCTGATTTGTACTAGCCTCCTTACCAAACAGTAGCTTGGCCACATCTTTGGTGTTTTCTCCCAAACACACTTTGTTATTCATGGAAAATGAATAAACAACATGGCTAACATGAGCATTTGACAAATCTTTAAGTTCTGCTTCCCTTTTAATTATAAATTCTAATTTGTTTCTCTCTTCTCACATTTTACTGTAAGTAGTCAAGAGAAGCCATACCGCACCCTCAGCATTTTGCTTAGAGACTTCTTCCACCAAATGTCCTATTTCATCACTTACGAGTTCCTTCTTTCACAAACACTAGGGCATGAATACAGTTCAGCCAAGTTCTTTGCCATTTTGTAGCAAGGATTGCCATTTCTCCAGTTTCTAATAGTTCCTCATTTGCATCTGAGACCTCATGAGAATATCTTTATTGTCCATATTTATGTCAACATTCTGTTCATGACCTTTCAGTGCATTTGTTACATCTCTCCCATCGTGTCCTCCCTCCCATTCTCTTTGCCCTTGAGAGTTGGTATCCTTTTTTTGTTCCTGTTTTTTCAGTGGACATGAGGCCAATCCCCCATCTTTTTGAAGAAGTCTCAGTTTAATGACTTTCTTTAGGAGAGTTCCACAGCCTTAGAGTGGAAAATGATGACTGATTGCTGAACCCTGGTGGGAGAGAGGAGGAGCAGGGCAGGTATAAGGAATGAAGTTGTCTCTAGTGTCTTGAGTGTGTGTTTATGGCAACCAGCCAGAATCGTGGTCAGGGAGGGAGTGGTGGTGTAAGAAATCAGCAGGCATAGTTTTATCAAAAAGTTATACCACCTTAGGGGACTGAGGCTGTACCAGTCCCCAAGTACATAGCTCTGCCTCTGTGCTCTTGGGCAAGCCTTTACTCCTCGAGCCTGGGAGTAAAATGTGGATAATCATACTAGGTCCAGGTTTGGATGAAGATTAAACAAGACTATATATACAAGGGCACTGAGCACCATTTTTCACACATAAGTGCTTTTTATGCCAATCTGTGTGGATTCTGACAGCCTGAGAGGATGGGAAAAAACAGAGAGGACTTATTCTGAGGTCAAAGGCAATAGAGATGTGGCAGGGGAGAGACGGGACAGAGTAGAGACCTTCACTCACCCCTCCATTCACCCAGGCAGAGTGCTGGGCACTGGGGTCAGACCCAGGATCCTGCCTCCTCACACTCCTCAGGCTGTTGGGGAGACAGGGAACAGGAGAAATTCCAACTAAAAGCATGGGAGCTCTACAAGAGGCTGTGGCATGGAGGTCGGAGCCCTCAGTGTGCCTGAGCAGATAGGGATGGCCCCCCTAGAGAGAAAAGGAGAGAGCTCTCGGTGATAACCGAGGGCAAATCAAGGAGGCTGGAGACAGAGGCAGCCAGTGGTCAGGGTGTCACTTAGCAGCAGTGGAGGCCAGTTGAGGCTTAGACAGGGGAAGGGCTGACTGCCGGGGAGGAGCAGAGGGCAGCTCAAGGTCAGTGGTGGCCTTCAAGGCCCTGACATCTGAATCACCTCATGCTGGCACAGGATGGCCACAGATGAGGCCACGAGAGGGCCAGCAGGGGTCTCTGGGCATCATAGAACAATGAGATAAGAGAGGGGCTGGCCACGCAGGATTCTCCCGGAGTCCCCACGGTGGCTGATGATGAAAGGGAAGGTGAAGGAGGCCAAGCAGATGCTGTGCTACGCTGCAAGTGTGAACAAGAAGACCATTCCTTCAAATCTGCTGGACGAGGTAAAGGGCTTCCAGCCAGGAGTGGGGCCGGAGCAATGGGCTGTGGAAGGGCCCCTTCCCTCCTCATCCCTTCAGGTGGGACATTGGTCCAGAGGGTGCCCCCAGTCCACTGCTTAAGGACAATGGTGACAGCAAAATTGAACCCTGCCAGGGAAGGCCAGATGCCAGCTGGCACTTTCAGGGACAGGCAGGCCTTGTGGGTGCTGTGGGGCTGGGGAGCAAGCTGGGGTCTTGGCTCTGCCTCTGACTGGTTCTGCTTGTTCTGTAGGTGCAGCTGCCCAGAAAGAAGGTGACTCAGGCCTCTGTCCTGGACTTCTGTAAGAATAGGCAGCTCTGCAAGGTGATCTTGGTGATGAGCTGCGTGTGGTGAGTATCCAGGGCCCGCCGGCAGGGACTGCAAACAGGTGCGCAGGCTGGAAACTTTAGGGAGAGGATGGGAATGGTCAGGCTGCAGGGGAGGCAGCCCAAGGACACAGATCACAGGTCTCTGTGCTTATTTCTCTCCTCCGTTCCTACCCTGACCCTTGCCGCTCTGCCTCTGTCTTTATTCCCGGCTCCGTGTGTGTGTGTGTGTGTGTGTGTGTGTGTGTGTATGCACGCGCACGTGCCTCCTGGCTTCATCCAGGTTTACCGTCAGTTACACCTATTTTACGTTGAGCCTGAGAATGAGAGAGCTGGGCGTGAGCGTCCACTTCAGACATGTGGTCCCCAGCATGATGGAGGTGTCTGCCCGGCTGTGCTGCATCTTTCTCCTCCAGCAGATTGGGAGGAAGTGGAGCCTGGCTGTGACTCTCCTCCAAACCATCATCTGGTGCTTGCTTCTCCTTTTCCTCCCTGAAGGTACAGCTCATCCTTCCCCCGTGGGTTGCCCACCGCCTTCCTGCTTCTCAAAACCCCTCCCCACTGCCGCCCGCCCTGGCCAGCCACCTAGACACCCTGGGAATCAGCCTCCTGCACCTATAGCCCACCCACCCCACAGAGGCCCCAGCACCTCCAGTCCCTGGAGCACTGCCCTTCCTGGGTGGGGTCTCCCAGACAGGGCGCCCACACTCTCTCGGAGGCTTGAGGAAGGAGGGTGTACTTTCCAGAGGACAGCAGGCAGCAGCCTTCTTCCACCACATTCCAATCCACCTTAGAAGTAGGTCTAATGGTTACATGTGAATAGATGATGGCAAAAATATTCCTTCAACCGCTGCCCAGGCCCACCTGTCATCTGTAGCCCCTTTGACTGGGAAATGCCTGTTGTTCTCTGTAGCTGCGCCAGGAATAACCTGCTCACTGAAAATTGAGTGTCATGTGGGGCTCAGCACTCAGGAACAGCTCTTGTATGGAGGCCCCTCCTTTCCAGAGGGGCTGAGTGCTGCGTTCCTGCGGGCTTAGCACTAGAAAAGGAAACAGGAAGGGCTGGTGTTATCTTCAGAATCTCAAAGAGCCCTAAGCAGTGGATACGCCATAGGTCCTAGAGCTGGAGCGATCTGTGCAGCACACGCGCTTAGAATGACTGCCTGCAGAGCCTTTTCACAGTCCAGCGAGGGCAGCGGAGGCTACATCCGGGCCCTCTGGAGGGGTTCCCTCCCTTTCTCCAGGGTTGGAATTGTGTGTGCCTGGATTAGGACCTTTCCACTCCCAGACGCTGGCAGTGTAGATTGGGTAACACAAAATGTGGAAACAAATTTATTATTGAATGTTTATTGCCTGGTGGTTTTTAAAAAAGCGGGTCTACGCTGAGTCAAGCAGAAATATGTAAACTCAGAAGTGTGAGAGAAACTAGGAATGGACTCCCCAGTAGATAAAACTGGATCTCTGATTTCATCCCAGAGACAAGAAAAGCCAGGACTAGAATGGGAGTGAGGCTGGGGCAGGGTCCTGCAGAGGCTGACAGGCAGGCAGGCAGGGGCTGAAGCCCCCAGCTTCACCAGGTCTGAGGAATGGGCTTTCTCCAGTTTCCCCTTCATTGTGCCTGTCTAGCTGGCCAGAAAACATCCTGGAATGTTTGGGACCTATCCCAGCCATTCAGGCCCCAGGAACGAAACACCCCCTTACTCTGAGCACCTTGCAGAGCCCTGGTGGTACGGCCCTGAGCAGGGGTTCCAACCCAGAGGACACAGGCCTGGCCCTGAGTGGATCCCCAGTGGGGTGAGGAAGCTGCAGTTGGGTGAGGAGGTGGAACGAAGACACAGCCTTGGAGGCAGAGATGGGGGTGTTGGGTGTAGCATGGGAGACAGTGGCCTGAGAGGCCATGGGGGTCCCAGGGGACCTCCCCACCCCTGCTGACCAACTCTGCACTGCACATGTCCTGCCTTCTGGACTGACTGGGCCTCTGACAGCTTGCCCCTCCTCTGATGGAATGCCTGAGCCTGCTGGCCAACTGGGCAGGTGGTAGGGAAGGCTGCTCAGATGCCTTCTAGGAGGGGTCAAGGGAGAGCTGATGGGCGGGCCTCCTTCACCTGCCCCAGGGGAGGATGGCCTCAGACTCAGGCGGCCACGTTGTCCGGCCACAGGGCTGAAATCCATGACGATCTTGGTGCTCACACTTGGAGAGTTCAGCCTGGCCGCCACTGTCACTGTGTTCTTCCTCTACACCGCCGAGCTCCTCCCCACCGTGCTCAGGTATGGGGTCTGGTGGGTGAGGGGGCCATGGCGTCATGGGCAGGGACTGACAATGACAAGATTAATGCAGCAAGTAAGACAAACATTCGCCTGGTGACAAGCACTGTGCTAAACAGTTTACATAAGTGATCTCATTTAAACACCCCAGAAAATCCCCCAAATGCCATCGCTAACCCTATTTCAGATGCAAGACCAGATAGATGAAGGCACTCGATTAAGGGCAGACAGAGCAAGCAGCAGAGCTGGGATTTGGACCCAGGCAGCCTGACTCCAGCCCCTGCCTTGCACTCACTGCCTGCAAAGTGTTTGGGCCACTCGGAGGCTCAGATCCTTCCCTGAGGTTGGTGATGGGAGCACTATCTTCCTGCCTGGCTGGCATCACTGCCTGCGTCCTCTCCCTGCACTTCCACACAATGCTGCATGGTTTCTGCCTCTCCCCCTCCTCATCTCCCTTGAAGAGGCCCAGAAGAAATTATTGTCTGCTTGGAATCACACAGTGAGGACGGGACAGGGTGGAGACTGGAGGGTGTGGGGTTTCATGTAGCTGCTGGCCTGGCCCAGCCTCTGAACCCGACAGACCTCTCAGAGGAGCTCTCACCTCCACTTTCAGGGCGACAGGTCTGGGGCTGGTGTTTCTGGCCTCGGCGACTGGAGCCATCTTGTCCTTGACAATCATCAACCAGACCCCCTCCTTCCTGCCCATCTTTCTCTGCTGCGTCTTAGCCATCGTGGCCTTTTCCCTCTCCTTCCTGCTACCGGAAACTGGAGATCAGCCCCTCTTCGACAGCCTGGACCACTCCCCACAGATGAGGTAGGTGTGGGAGCCTCCTGGGCTGTGCCAGCATGGGGCCTGGCTCTGAAGCCTTGGTACAGAGAGCATGTGGGGCGTTGTCCATCCCCGCTCCTCTGCCAGAGAGCCTGTGACCTGAAGGCTGCCATGTCTGCAGCAGTCTCCCTTCTCCTCTGGCTGCTGCTGCCTACCTGCTCCCACCCAGCCTCTGCCAGCTCCCATCTTGCTGCCCCTCCTGACCCGGGCTGGGCCATGTCGTCTCCTTTCCTTGCCCCTGCCTGCCTGTCTGGATGGGGGCATTGCTTTTGGGCATACCCTCCAGGGGCACTCCTGCCAGAGGCTCCCTCTCCTCCCAGGGACAGAGGACTGGCTTGGAACCAACTCTGAGTACATCTCTTTTCCTGTCTGAACTCCTAGTTCCTCATAAAAAACCCAGTCTTGATGAAGGACTCTGGCCTCTTGGCCCCAGCAGCCCAGGACCCCATTTGGGAACTGGGCTCCACCCAACACCTCCGTGGGCACTTCTGGCCTCTGATCTCCCAAATGTCCCCTGGAAAAGACTTGTCATGATTGGCAGAACCATCCCTTCTGGGATTTGAGCCAATGAACATGCTCTCCCTGGACCTGAGGGGACCCGAGCAGCAGTATGGAGCAGAAGTTGCCGGGGCCCTAGAGTGTCCTCTGCTCTGTGCCACAGGAGTCACTGCCTCTGGGCTTTCTCTGCCCTCTTCCCTACCATCTTCCTACTGCCCTCCCGCCCTGCTCTCATTCGAATCACACGTGCTAGGCACTGTGCCAGGGCTTGACTGTCAAAGGTCAGAGGTCAGCACTCCCCACCCTTGAGAAAGCCATAGCTTATGTGAAGACAGATTATGCAAACAGCTACTGCTAGCGGACTCTGACAGTGGGATGTACAGGATCTATAGGAACCTAACAAGGGAAGAATGTTCATTTGGGGAGTCGGGGAAAATGTCACAGTGACATCTGAGTAGGGCTTTGAAGGATGGATAGAAACTTGCCCCACCATAGAGAGAGGAAGTTCAGCGCCGCACAGGGAGAGCAGATAGTGGTTATGGGCACAGGTTCCCTGTGCCACAACCTCCTCGTGTGTGCGTGGAGAAGTTACCTCATACCTCTGAGACTCAGTTTCTTCGTTTGCAAAGTGGAATGAGAACGGAGTAATAACAATAGCTAAGATGTATTGAACATTTGCTATGTGTTAGACCCTGTTCTATACATACCTTATCTCTCTCTATCCTTAAAACAGTCAAATGCAAGGTAGGTCCTATCACTATCCCCATTTTACAGATGAGAGCACTGGGGCACAGAGAGGTAAGGCCATGTAGCCCAGCCATCCCCCATGGGTTTTTTTGAGAGGATTAAACCTACATAAAGCAGCTGGCACAGGGTCTGGCATGTGGCAAGTGCTCAGTAAATGCTAGCAGTGAAGATGGTGGACCAACTTCAAAGACACAGGAAAGAGAAGGGTCTCGCGAGAGTTGGGAGCTGGAGCACGCCTGATTCTGGAGGCTCCTGGCAAAGCTCAACTGGGGACCTGCCGGAGTGAGAAAGGCTCACCTCTTGGGAACGCAGGGTTGGGTGCTGCTGAAGGCACAAGCCGCTGCTTTTCTCAGCTTCTGGAAAGATGTGGCCCTGGACTTATCCTCTGATGGCTCTTTCAGGAATAAGGTCAAGGACATGACGCCTGAGGATACGTCATCTGATGATATGTCATCTGATGATATGTCTGAAGAAGCGGCCAAGAACGTCATTCTCAATGCCCAGATCCTGAGATTGTTCCCATACCCTGTCTCCAAACCTGCCTAGGATCAATAAAGAGGAAGCAAACATCCAGGCTCCCCGAGGGCCAGGCCCCCAGACCATCTTGGGTTGGAATTGAGTGGCCAAGTATGGGGTCGTGGATTCCAGGCCACAGATTCCAGGCCCAGTTCAGTCTGTGGGGCAGGATCAGTCCTGCTCCCGGACCAGCACTTGACATTAAAAAAAAATGGCCGCCCTTCTGCGGGAGCTCTGCTGTGATTCATTCCAATAAAGGTACAATGTTGGTCTTGAGATGGCTGGGTCAAAGTTGGCCATGTGTGGAGAGTGCAGAGGCCCTTGGCCTGGAGGAGGATGGGTTAGACAGACTCCTTAGTGTCTTTGTCTAATCACTCAGGGACAGTAAGGAGCTCTCTGGATGGGGGCAGGGGAGTGGGGAGGGCAATGTCAATGAGGGCCAGAGGTGGACCGAGGGCAAGACTGTGTCTGCACACCAACCACACCTGCTAGTCCACACATCCGCTAGCATGGCGGGTTTCCACCTGAAGCACAGGCTGAGGACAGATTTCAAAGCTCCATTTTATGCACTAGTCAGGGCAGGGATGGAATGTAAAGGAACAATGAGAACTTCTCTCATTTGTCCCATTGTACAGGGCTTTCTCACCATCTTTTCACTGATGCTACAAATAAGCATGGCCTTGGGAATTACCCAAATCAGTCCACATCCCTGAGGATGCTTTCCTGATGGCTCCATCCTAGCTGACCTCTGGCCTCCACCACTCTGAGGATAAACCCCCATACCCCAGCTCACATCCTAACTGCCCTGCAGGTGATTCTGCCCTTCCCAGCTGGCATGGGGGCTCTGCCAGGCAGGGCCCAGGACTCCTCAACCAGACTGTGAAGTCCTTGGGTCAGACCCTCGGCACTACCTCCTCTCTCCCTGGGAGAGGAGGAGTCGGGGCCTGTCTTACCTCCTCCATGCTTGCCTAGTTTATTGGAAGATCATGGGCTTGCAGAGAATAGCTCTGGTTCGACTCCTTGTTGCCTCTGAGGGAGGAAGACAGATAAGCATGCAGTTCTCATGGAGCCAGGGCAGCAAGGCCATGGATCTCCCGGGCAGGTTGGAGTCCGGTGAAGCAGGGAGTGGCCTCCAGCATTCCTGGCACTCTGGCCCAGCACACTGCTTTGCGCATGTGCTCCCAAGCTTTGGGGCACCAAGAAGCTGGTGTCCATGCCTTTCCCTTTCAGTGTCATTTTCTGAGCCTACTGTTCTTAACTGGGTTTCCTAGTATGGTCTCCAAAGTGGGGTTTGAAGGGCCCGGAAAGGGATCTCGTGAAGTATCTGTCCGTAGGACCACAGGATGCTGGAGAAGTCTGTGTTGCTCTTTCTGGCAGAGGCCTGTGTGTGAGCTGTGATGCCAACATATAAGCCTTATTTAAACATCTCTCCTCAAGTTACTTTGCCAGGAATCACCTAGTGCCATAGGGGACAGGAGGAAGACAGGGGTCAGGACAGAAAACTGATGGGGCAGTGTGGGTGTGAAGGAGCTGGTTGTACAGGCTGTGGCTGTCAGCAAGACCAACTGCACTCCTACACGCTTTCAATTTTTCTTAGGTGGCCAAGGCTTGTCAGTCAGTTCCAGATAGGACCTATCTAGTTGTTTACTGAATCAATGGCTATTATTATTATTATTATTATTATTATTATTATTATTTTGAGACAGAGCCTCTCTCTGTTCCCCAGGCTGGAATGCAGTGACTGGATCTTGGCTCACTGCAAGCTCCGCCTCCTGGGTTCACACCATTCTCCTGCCTCAGCCTCCCAAGTAGCTGGGACCACAGGCGCCCACCACCACGCCCAGCTAATTTTTTGTATTTTTAGTAGAGATGGGGTTTCACCGTGTTAGCCAGGATGGTCTCGATCGCCTGACCTCGTAATCTACCCATCTCAGCCTCCCAAAGTGCTGGGATTACAGGCGTGAGCCACCGCACCCAGCCTGGCTAATATTATTTAGAGTTTGACATTACGTATTTTATTGGACTAGACCCATGCTGTCCCATACAGCAGCCACTAACCAGACGTAGGTATTGAGGGCTTAAAATGTGCCTAGTCTGGGAGGCCAAGGTGGGCGGATCACCTGCAGTTGGGAGCTCGAGACCAGCCTGGCCAACATGGTGAAACCCCCTCTCTACTAAAAATACAAGAATTGGCCGGGCGCGGTGGCTCAAGCCTGTAATCCCAGCACTTTGGGAGGCCGAGACGGGCGGATCACGAGGTCAAGAGATCGAGACCATCCTGGCTGACATGGTGAAACCCCGTCTCTACTAAAAATACAAAAAACTAGCCGGGCGAGGTGGTGGGCGCCTGTAGTCCCAGCTACTCGGGAGGCTGAGGCAGGAGAATGGCGTAAACCCGGGAGGCGGAGCTTGCAGTGAGCTGAGATCCGGCCACTGCACTCCAGCCTGGGCGACAAAGCGAGACTCCGTCTCAAAAAAAAAAAAAAAAAAAAATACAAGAATTAGCCAGGCATGGTGGGCGCCTGTAGTCCCAGCTACTCGGGAGGCTGAGGCAGCAGAATCACTTGAACCCTGGAGGCGGAGCTTGAGGTGAGCCGAGATCGTGCCATTGCACTCCAGCCTTGAGCGAGACTCTGTCTCAAAACAAACAACAACAACAAATGTTGCTAGTCTGATTTGAGATGTGCTGTAACTGTGAAAAAAACACTGGATTTCAAAGGCTTAGTACAATATAAAACATAAAACATCTCAATATTTTTCAATATATCTCAATAATATAGATCATATGTAAAAATGGCAGCATTTTGGATATATTGAGCAAATAAAACATTAAAATTAATTTCACCTATTCTTATTTATCTATTTTAATTTTACTTTAAGTTCTGGGATACATGTGCCGAAGGTGCAGGCTTGTTACATAGGTATACATGTGCCATGGTGGTTTGCTGCACCCATCAACCCGTCATGTAGGTTTTAAGCCCCACATGCATTAGGTATTTGTCCTAATGCTCTCCTTCCTCTTTCCTCCCATCCCCTGACTGGCCCCAGTGTGTGATGTTCCCCTTTCTTTGTCTATGTGTTCTCATTGTTCAACTCCCACTTATGAGTGAATACATTATTATTATTTTGATAATATGCGGTGTTTGGTTTTCTGTTCCTTGTGTTAGTTTGCAAGGATGATGGTCTCCAGCTTCATCCATTTCCCTGCAAACGACATGAACTAATTCTTTTTTATGACTGCATAGTATTCCATGGTGTATATGAACTGCACCTATTCTTAAAAATGTTTTGAAATGTGACTACCAAAAATTTTAAAACTATACATGACTTGCTTCTGTGTCTCACATTATAGTTCTATTACATAGTACTAGACTAGAACATTCCTTTTGTGGGTCTCACACATCATTCTTATCACACAGGTATCTTGGTGTAATGACTAAAATTAAATGCCAAAATTGTATGAAATTGTCTGCTGTCAATAAATTCTCTTTCTCACACATGTGATATTTTTATGATACAATAGACAGTGTCGACATGTCGGCAGGGGCCTCCCTGTGTGCAGAAAGAGAGAGAGAGAGAGGTCAGTAATCTTGCAGCTTGTGATGGTACCCGTGGATGCCTGTGAACTGTGAATTCCGGAGCTCTAATTTCCTGGTCACTGACTACTTGCCTTTGTGGAATTCTCACCTGCTTCTTTGAGCTGTTTGTATATTTCTACCATTGTTCAAGCACTGGCCTAAATGTGGCAGCAGCCTCTTGTCCTAGGTTATCCCCTTTCATCCCCATCCTTGACATGGGATGCTGCTGACCATTTACCAAAGGCCTTGAGGTCATGTTGAGGGGATGCCTGGGGTGAGTGTGAAGCAGCTCGGTACAGGATGAGGCCCCCAGACCATGAGTAGAAAACTTAGCCCCCCATGAATGCAAGCCCCAAGTCCAGAAACAAACAGTTGTGAATCCTGTAAGGCCTTGGCAGAAGCAAACACTAAAGCAATCCACAACAAGGTTGCCGCAGCAACTCAAGACTTACAGGGCTTCTAAGGAAGATGAATCTCAATGAAAATGAACTTGTAAGTAAAAATTACTGAGCACATGAAGAAATAAAATGGCATAAAAACAGAAGGAATACACTGGAGGATTTGCCATCAATGAACTAGTGGTGATAGTGCTGTTTCTGAAAAGACTTTGTTTAAAATGTTCAGAGATAAAGTCACATAACTCCTAAGACACAAACTTGGAAAAAGACACCCATAAATCCTAGAAATGAACACCATAGTGGCTGAATTAAAGAACACAATAGAGAAGTAAAATCAGAATAAGATACTGCCCAAGAGGGAGTGAGTTGCTCGATTCTTTTATTATTAAATATAACTCCCCTGTCTCTATTAATGCTTTTTGCCGTAAGTTTTATTTCACCTGACATTCTTACAGTAATCTTTTAAGCTTTTTCATTGAAGAATAACACATGTAGAAGTGCATAAATCATTTAATGTGTTTTTGTTTATTTGTTTTTAGAGACAGGGTCTCGCTCTCTTTCCCAAGCCGAAATACAGTGGTGCAATCATAGCTCACTGCATCCTCAATTTCCTGGGCTCAAGTGATCCTCCTGCCTCAGCCTCCCAAAGTGCTGAGATTACAGGTGTGAGCCACCATGCCCAGCCCTGTTTTTTTGAATATCACAAAGCACATACTGGGTACCCATTGCCCTTATCAAGAAACAGACAATTATCAGCATCCCAAAGCTCCCTCCTTCCTCTCTCAGTCACCGTCTCCCCTTCCTTCAAGGTAATTACTCATTTCTAACAATATAGGTTACTTTTACTGGTTTTTGAACTTTATAAGAGCAGTCACAGTTTGAACTCTTGCTTCTTTCACTCAACTCTGAGATTCATCCATCATAGCTCACTGCAGCCTCAAACTCCTGGGCTCAAACAATCCTCCTGCTTCAGCCTCCAGAGAAGTTGGGGCTGCAGGCACATGCCACCATATCCGGTTAATTAAAAAAAAAAAAAATTGGAGGCTGGGCACAGTGGTTCACGCCTGTAATCCCAGCACTTTGGGAGACTGAGGTGGCTGGATCACTTGAGGTCAGCAGTTCAAGACCAGCTTGGCCAACATGGAGAAACCCCATCTCTACTAAACATACAAAAATTAGCCTGGCATAGTGATGCATGCCTGTAATCCCAGCTACCTGGGAGGCTGAGGTGAGAGGATGGCTTGAACCTGGGAGGCAGAGGTTGCAGTGAGCCGAGATGGTGCCACTACACCCCAGCCTGGGCGTCAGAGTGAAACTCCATCTCAATTTTTTTTTTTTTTTTTTTTTTTTTTTTTTAGAGACAAGATCTTGCTATGTCACCCTAGCTGGTCTTGAACTCCTGATATCAAGTGATCTGGTCACTTCCATCTCCCAAGCAGCTGAGGTTACAGGTGCAAGCCACCATGCCCAGCAAGTCGTTTGTTTTTATGCTATGTTCTGTTGTATGAATGGGCCACAGGTTATTCATCCATATCCAAAGTGATAAACCTTTGGTGCTTTCCAAATGGTGAAAATGTACTATGATGAATAATGCCTGTATGAACCTTCTTGTAACTGTATCCTGGAGGACAGACACCCTGGTTTCTCTAGGGTTTTTACCTGGGAGCAAGAATGCTGAGTCAGAGAGAATACATCACTCAATTTTACTAGATATGCCAAGCCATTATCCAAAATGGTGTTTCAATGTACACTTTTAAAAAGCAGGGTAAAGACTTCATGCATGTCACATCTTTGATAATACTTGATTTTTTTTCAGATGTAAGTTTTACACAATCTATGGCTGTGTAGTGATGTATCTTGAGTTTAAAATTGCATTTTCCCCCTTCCTAAGAAGGTTGAGAACTTTTTCATAAATGCATTGGCCACTTGGATTTTCTGTTTTGTGAAGTACCTAGTCAAGTCTTTCACCCATTTTTGCTTTTTGAATTTTTTTTTTTGTTGTTGTTGTTGTTTTGAGATGGAGTCTTGCTCTGTCACCCAGGTTAGAGTACAGTGGCACGATCTTGGCAAACTGCAACCTCCACCTCCTGGGTTCAAGTGATCCTCCCACTTTAGCCTCCCAAGTGGCTGGGATCACAAGCATGCCACCACCACACTTGACTAATTTTTATATTTTTAGTAGAGACGGGGTTTCACCATGTTGGCCAGGCTGGTCTCAAATCCCTGGCCTCAGGTGATCTGCCCACACTGGTCTCCCAAAGTGCTGGGATTACAGGCGTGAGCCACCATGCTTAGCCCCATTTTTGTTTTGAGTTGTCTGTTCTTGTCCTTAGAGGTTCACTGGAGTGCCTTATGTATTCTTGCCATGAGTCCATTATTATCTGTTTTGCAAACATCTTGCCCTCCTTTGGCTTGCCTTTTCACCTAATTTTTTTTGCCTTTCATATTTACATATCTAATCTGCCTGAGACTGGTTTTTTTGTGTGCATGTATGATGTGAAGAAGGCTTTCATCTTCATTTTTTTTTATATGGATGCCTGATTTTTCCAGGATCCTTTATTGGAAAGATGGTCTTCCCCCCACTTGTCTCAGTGCCATCATAAATCAAGTGACTGTACATGTGGGTCTGGTTCTGGTTCTCTGTTCTGTTTCAGTCACCTGGCCATTCTTCTGTCAATACCGCACTTTCTTAAGGACTCTAGTGTGTTAACCTCTTGGTATCTAGCACAGCAAGTTCTCCCATGTTGTTTTTTCTTTAAGACGGTCTTGGCTTTTCTTGGCTCTTTGCATTTCCATTTAAATCTTAGAGTCAGCTTGTGAAGTTACACAACAACAAATAATGTGATGGAATTTTGATCAGAGTTGTGGTGACGCTAAAGGACAGTTTGCAATATTGAGTCTTCCAAACCAAGAACATGTTAAATCATCTCTACATTTATTTGTCTTCTCCAAAGTCCATTGGTAAACTTTTAGTTTATAGTTTTCTCACTAGAGCCCTTGTATGTTTTTACTTATGTATGGGTGCCTTATAATTTTAAGCTTTTGTAAACACTGTCTTTTGTTTTTGTTTTCTTAATTTCATTTTCCATTAATTGCTGGTATTGAGAATTGTAATTTTGCATGTTGATTTTTATATCCACAGTCTTGTTAAATAGTGTCTCTTCCTTTCCAATGTTTGTCTTATATTTCTCTTCCTTGCTTTGCTATACTAGCTAGTTCCTCCAGTACAACATGGAAAAGAAGTGATATGTGTAGGAATTTCTTGTCTTGACTCTGATTTTAAAGGGAAATCACTCACCATTTTAACATTGCATGATGTTTTTTGTAAGTTTGTTGTGTTGTACATAGCCATGATCAGATTAAGGAAGTGTTTTACTGTTTCTGCATTTCCAGGAGTTTTTCTTCTCCTTTTGATATTAAATTGTATCAAATATTGCAGTTTTGGAAAGGAGCCTCCTCCATCCCAGGGGGGTGTTCTAGAGTAGTTGGAGACCTGAGGTGCCAGCTTGTCCCCTCTCCAGTTTCCACCCCACCACCCTAGTCTGTGACCTGGTACAGCCCCCTGCCCAGCAGACCTGTTCCTCAGCCCTGGGCCATGTTTATTCCATAGCTGTGGGCTGGGGCTGAGGGATAAGGCAGAGCCTCAGAGCTGGTGAGGGGACAGGTATCTCTCGTCATCATAAGACCCTTGGCCCCAGAACCACAGGGTACAGGCCTTCTTGCCAGCACATCTTGCACCATCAATGTGGTAGCTTACTGCTCCTATAGGTAGTAGGTTAGGAAGGGCCCTGGGCAGGATGTCCAGGCTCTGTGGGCAGTGCAGGGGACTCTGGGAGGGGCTGTAACTGGCAGTGAAGAAAACTTACAAGGTGATGGAGGTTGGGAGTGCATTGGTGGGTCACACCTCCAGCAGCCCACTGTTTGGAGAGACCTTGAAGATCACTGTGTCTTTGGCCAGCTCCGAGAGGAAGGGAGGACAAACATGAGCACAGGTGGCCCCATGTACCACTACAGGAAGATTTCAGCCACCCCCAGGCTTGCCTGCCTCTCAGGTCTGCACCTCTGGTCTTGCTCAGCACCACAGGGCAGGGCAACCCTGAGATCACATGAGATTGGAGGACTGGCTGCTCTGCAGGAATTCCAAATTGTGCCAGCCCTGGGGAGCCACCTCACAGGGACATGATACATGAGCTCCACTATGGTTTAAACATTTGTCTCTTCCAAAACTCATGGTGAAATTAAATCTCCGATGTGGCAGTATTGAGAGCTGGGCCTTTAAGAGATGATTAGGTCATGGAGGCTCTGCCCTTATGAATAAATTAATCCATTCATGGATTACTGGATTAACACGTTATTATGTGAGTGGGGATGCTGGCTTTATAAGAAGAGAGACCTGAGCTAGAACACTTTTCTCCCTCACCATGCGATACCCTGTGTTCACTCAGGCAAACTATCCCCACCAACAAGAAGGCCCTCAACAAATGCAGCCCCTCAGCCTTGGACTGCTCATTCTCCATACCTGTAAGAAACAAATTATTTTTTAAATAAATTACCCACTTTCAGGTATTCTAAGCAACAGAAAATGGACTAAGACAGGACCCTTCCTGGGGGATCATCTTCTCTCCAGTTTCTGTGGCCCAGTAACTTCGGCAGCTGCTCAGGTGCATCTGGTAGACCTCCCAGACTCGTTGCTGGCTCACAAAGCAGGTCTCAAAGTCCACGCAGCTGGTGGAGAGCTGCAGCTCAGGCATGGCCACTATGGCTTGCAGGAGCAGCACCCTTGGGGGACCAGGCAACCTTGTCCATTCTGGGTGGGCTCTGAGTCAAGGCCTCTGGGACACAGGGAACCCTGCTGACCCCAAGTGCTGATGTTCCTGAGGAGAACAGGGGAAGTGCCAACAGATGGCAGGGGGCTAGTGCCACCTTTAAAGGCCAGGGCTGCTGGTGGGAGTCTGTGCAGGGAAAGGACCAGGATGATATGCCATCTACTCCCCCTACCATCCCTGCCTCCCTCACTCCCCCCAAGCTCTGCTCCCTGCTCCCTGGTTAATTGGGCTGCCCTCCTCTTCCTCCTTTCACCTCCATGGGGCCCACAGGTTAATTGGGCTGCCCTTCTCTTCCTCCTTTCACCTCCATGGGGCCCTTCAGTTCCTCTCAGGCCCTGAGCCACCTGGCCCCATCCCTCAGCCTCATGTCTTATCTGTGCCCTGCCTTCTGTAGCTCCTGGCAGTCCCTGCATCACCCTCAGGCACCTCAGGCACCTCAGGCATGCACAACCTCATCACCTCAGCCCCAGCTTCTCAGCCCCAGCAGCTGCCCAGGTGCCAGGCTGGAAACCCCGAGCTCCATTGCTCAGCCCCTTGTTTCTGGCCTCTCTGGAGTCCTTCTGGAAAAGTACCCACAGGTAACTGTTGCATCCTGAGATCTTGTTGTTTCAGAAAGTTCCAGGAAGAAGCTCAGCCCCTGGGGAAAAACAAAAATCACTTGGATCCAGAGATACTTGAGTTGGAGATGAATATTGATGAACTGTCCTCATTATCATACTAAAAACCCCACCCACCAAGAGGGGAGCTTATTTGCCATTTTCTATACATGCTATGTATGTAGAAGCATGAATGGTGACTGCATCTGCACTGCCTTTACATACAATGACTCGGCTCACCTACCTAATAAAAGCCCTGTTTTCACCATTATTTGGGGAGGCATTGCTCTTGGGTGCTATCACTGGCATCCTCCTTAATTGTTGCAAGTAATAAAGTCACCTTGTTAAACCCTCCTTGATTGTGGTCATTGGACTGTCACCTGCCAAGTGACCAAACCCATCCATTGTATTACAATCCAATGGGTTATTCTTGACCACTGCACAGAAAAGCCAATACATCGAGTCAGCAGAATTGCAGCAGAGAAAGAGTTTAATTATTGCAAGATGGTCAGGCAGAAGGACGGGAGATATTTCTCAAATCTGCCTCCCCAAGAGCTCAGAGGCTAGGGCTTTAAAGCATAATTAGGCTGGCAGGGGGATAAGGAATGGGTCCTACTGATTGTTTGGGGATGAAACCATAAGAGCATCTAAACTGTCTTCACATGCTGAGCCATTTTTTGGGTGGGGGGTCATAGGACTTGTTGAGTCAGCTCCTTGGTATTAGTCATGGGTCTAGGTGGTGTCATTTGGTCTGCCTGAATGCAAAAGTCAGAAAAATATCTCACAGACCAATCCTAGGTTTTAACAATAGTGATGTTATCTATAGGAGCAATTGAGAAAGTTATAAATCTTGTGGCCTCCAGCTACATGACTCCTGAGCAGTAAGCAAACTAGGGAACAATGGCTGGTTATCACTTTACTATGCTTAGAGCTTAGCAGGATTCAGGTCCCTACCATAATTCTAACCTTGTGGTCTTTCATTAGTTTTACAAAGGTGAATTTGGTCCCCAAACAAGCAGGGGGTTAGTTTTGAGAAGGGGCTATTATCGTCCTTGCTTTAAAGTTAAACTATAAGGCCAGGCACAATGGCTCACTTGTAATCTCAGCATTGTGGGAGGCTGAGGCAGGAGAATCACTTGAGTTCAGGAGTTTGAGACCAGTCTGGGTAACATAGTGAGACCCTGTCTCTATAAGAATAAAAATAGGCCAGATGTGGTGGCTCACGCCTGTAATCCCAGCACTTTGGGAGGCCTAGGCGGGCAGATCATGAGGTCAGGAGATCGAGACCATCCTGGCTAACACGGTGAAACCCCATCTCTACTAAAAATACAAAAAATTAGCTGGGTGTGGTGGTGGGTGCCTGTATTTCCAGCTACTCCAGAGGCGGAGGCCGGAGAATGGCGTGAACCTGGGAGGTGGAGCTTGCAGTGAACCAAGGTCCTGCCACTGCACTCCAGCGTGGGTGACAGAGTGAGACTCCGTCTCAAAAAAAAAAGAAAACAAAAACAAAGAATAAAAATAAAAATAAACTAACCGGGCATGAGAGTGCATGCCTGTAGTCCCAGGGAGGCAACCTGGGTGACAGAGCAAGACCCTTTCTCAAAAACAACAACAACAAAAAACCTATAAGCTATATTCCTCGCATAGTTAGCTTGGCCTATGCCCAGGAATGAACGAGGACAGTTAGCCTGTGTGGTTACAACCAGGATGGAGTCAGCTTTGTTAGATTTCTCTCACTGTCATAATCTTCATAAAGGTGATTTCAGCTGTGTGGGCAACACTCCCCTGGGCCACTCCTTCACACTCCTCATCTGCATCCCACCTTAGCCTCCACACCACAGCCTAGTGACCTTCTAGCCCATGGTGCTCATTCCTTACAATTGTGTCAGGTACTCTCACTGTTTCCACCCATCAGGCATTCCCTCAGCCTATCAATGTGTTTACCATCTCCTCTGATTAAAAAGTATACAGGCTTCACATGCCACCTCCTGCAGGTAGTCTTCCATGATTTCCCACACTCTGGCCCCTCACCCAGCTTTGGGCTCATGAGGCAGGTAAGGGTGGATGGCCCTCATCTCTGCACACAGGGTCTCTTCTAGGGGAGACTGAGCCCCAGGACAGGGGCAGGGGCTCCTTATTTCTGAGGGCCCTGCCAGGTCTTTCCTTCTCTGGCCCCAGCAGAACAGAAACCAGCCTACTTTGGCCCTCCTCTCCATGTTGGGCAGGCGTTGGGCAAGCCTGAGTGGTCTGGTTTGCGTATTCCAGCAGCAGGTTCTGAGTAAACAGCATCTCTCTCTCCATTCGCGCTCTGCTGAATGTCCACCCCAGGCAGCATCTGGTTGGCTGGGAGCTTTTGATAGGAGAGCAGCTCTAGGGAGAGCAAGAAGGAGACATTCACCTGAGCAGATGTGGACATGGTGTCATCTCTGGGTGCAGAGGGCAGGTGGCCACTTCCTTACCTGGAGCTCCATCCTCCTTCCCTCCAGCCCAGCCCCTGTAGGCTGGGACTGGCCCAGCCTTGCCCAGCCAGCAGCCCAGCAGCCCAGCAGCTCCCCAACCTGGTGCTTTCATTCCACAAGTGCTGCTCAGCACCTACTCTGCCCAGCACCCTGCTAGTGCCAGGGATGAGCTGCACCTGCCCTCAGGGATCACAGGCTAGAGGAGAAGGGACATGAACAAACCACCCTTTACCATCTCGAATGCCCAGGGCTCTGGTCAGGCTCAGAGGTCCCTATGCTGAGGACAGCAAGGAGCCTCTGACAGGTTTTAAGCAGGTGTACATCTAAGTTAGCTTTTGTTTGCACAGTGGTCCCTGGCTCTGTGGAGAGGGGGGCTACAGAAGCATGCATAGGTGTGAGGTTGCCAGAACGGAGGCTAAGATTGTAACTGAGGCTGGACAGGATGGAGCTTGGACTCCTGGCTCTCAGACATAGGCCCACAGATCTGGCTCAACAGATTTACCCAAGGCATCTGTTGGAAGTACAGGGTTAAGAGCAAGTCAGTCAGACCCTGTATTAAGACCTTAGATTTGACTGTGCCTCCAGGGCCCTTTCAACTAGACTGTGATAGTTTAATAGGAGCTTCTGTGGTATTATTCTATATTAATGTTGTTTAATACGGTAGCCACTAGCCATATGTGGCTATTGAACACTTAAAGTGTGGATAATACGACTGAGGAGTTGAATTTTAAAATTTATTTAGCTTAAGTTTAATTTAAATGGCCACATGTGGCTAGTGGCTACTGTAATGCACGGTCCCCCCCAGACATAGTGAATCAGAAACTCTAGGGGCAGGGCCTGGAAGTCTGTGCTTTAATAAGGTGATCCTGATAAAGCTCAAGTTTGAGACTCACTAAGTTAGAGTTCAATAACAAGGAGATAAACGTAACACCTCCACAAGATTTGGAGATTTTGAAATATGTCCAAGCAATGCTGGGTCTAAGAGGAAATCACTACAGAAATTAGAAAATATTTGAAATTGAACGATAATGAAATGATTGTGTACAAATTTGTGGATTACAGCTAAAACAATACCAACAAGGCAAACTTAGTCTTAATTATTATATTAACAAAGAAAAAGGCTGAAAATTAATAAGCTAGGTATTTTAGTTTAAGAAGTTAGAAAAGTTAAATATGCTCATCAAACATGTAGAAAATGAAATGATAAAGATAAGTGCAGAGATCAGTGAAATAGAAAACAAAAATGTAATACAGGAGATAAAGAAGGCCGAAAGGTAATTACTTAAGAAGATTAATTATATGGACCTGCCAATATTAATTCTTTCTAAAAAGAGAGAAGGTACAAATGAATAATATTAGCAATTAAGAGGGAACGTGGTTCCTCAAAATGTCAAGCATAATTATTGTATGGTCCAGCAATTCCACTCCTAGGTATATACCCAAGAGAAATAAAAACCGATGTCCACACAAAAACCTGTACATGAATGTTCATAGCAGCATTATTCACAATAGCAAAAAATTAAAACAACTCAAATGTTCATCAACTGACAAATGGATAAATAAAATGTGCTATATCCATACCATAAAATATTTTTGGCATAAAAAAGGGAAAGACGTATTAACACATTCTGTAATATGGATGAATCTTGAAAGCATTATGTTAAGTTAAATATACCAACCACAAAAGACCACATATTGTATGATTCCATTTATTTGAAATGCCCAGAATAGGCAAATCTATAGAGATCGAAAGTAGATTGATGGTTGCCAGGTACTGGGGTTTGGTAATAATAAGAATGACACTATGGTGTATGGAGATTCTTTTGGGGGTGATTAATACGTTCTAAAATTCGTTGTGATGATAGTTGCACAATTCTGTGAAAACACCAAAAATAATTGAACTGTACATGCTATAAATAGGTTAATTATGTGGCATGTGACATATGTCAATAGGGATATTAGTTTTGTTGTTTTATTTTGTTTTTGAGACATGGTCTTGCCCTAATGTGCACTGGCGTGATCACGGCTCACTGCAGTCTCACCCTCCCTGATTCAGGGGATCCTCCCTCCTCAGCCTCCCAATAGCTGGGACTACAGGCCCACACCATCAGACCTAGTTAATTTAACATTTTTTTTTTGGTAGAGACAGGGTTTCTCTATGGTGCCCAGGCTGGTCTCTAACTCCTGGATTCAAGTGACTGTCCTGTTTTGGCCTCCCGAAGTTCTGGGATTACAGTCATGAGCCACCACACCTGGCCTGGACGTTAGTTTTAAAGAAAGAAAGAGTAGGAGTCAGAGGGTGGAGAAGTGGAGAGTAAGGTATTCTCTCTGCAATGGTGTAGGAGTGCAAATTGTGCAACATTTCTAGATGGGAGTTTGGAAATATGTATGAATAGTTAAGATTTGTATACCCTTTCACTATTTACCTGAATAATTACCCAAATATAAAAATATGCGTGCACAAGGATGTTCATTATTGCTTTGTTACAGTAAAAATAAAAATTGTAAGTAACTTTGTCATTGGCTAGGAGGCACTATTGTTTAGATGAAGTAATCAGTACGATTTATGAGAAAGTTCCATATTTACTGACATGAAAAGATGTCCATGGCTGAGCACAGTGGCTCGTGCCTGTAATCCCAGCACTTTGGGGGCTAAGGTGGAAGGATCGCTTGAGCTTAGAAATTCAAGGCTGCAGCAAGCTATGATTGCACCACTGCACTCCGGCCTGGGCAACAGAGTGAGACCCTATCTGTAAAAAAAGAAAAATAAAAAAGAAAAGGTGTCCATGACATAATGGAAGAAAGCAGTTTAGCAGAACCTCACATGTAATGTATGTACGCCATTTATGTAAAATTCAGAAATTTATTTTTACATAGAGGGATGTTCAGAATTACATTCATCAAAATGTTGACTGATTTCCACCAGATGGTTTCGTGAAAATATTTAAATGTTTTCTTATTTGTATTTTAAGGTAGTGTTGGAATTTAAAAAAATAGGTATGCATCATGTTTACAAAGACATTAAAGTTATTCCCAAAGAGGGGAAATAAAAAAAAAAAAAAAAGAAAGAGGACAAGTCCCAGCTACCTGAGAGGCTGAGGCAGGAAGATCACTTGAGCCCACAAGTTCCAGGTTACAGTGAGGTATGATGGCGCCACTACACTTCAGCTTACAGAAATTTTTCTGGAACAAGACTCTGTCTCCAAAAAAAAAAAAAAAGAGGAAGTACTTCTAATTTATGAGTCTTGCAAAGCCTTGAATAAAACACACACACAGATTAGGACAGTTTAATAAAGGAAAAATAAATCTTAATTTCATTCACTAACATAATTATAAAAATCCTAAGCAACATATGATAAATCAATTCCAGAAAGATATTTAAAAATAAAAATACATTTTGACAGCCTGGCCAACATAGCAAAACTCTGTCTCTATTAAAAGTAGAAGGCTAGGCGGGTGGCTCATGCCTGTAATCTCAGCACTTTGGGAGGCTGAGGCAAGTGGATCACTTGAGGCCAGGAGTTCGAGACCAGCCTGGCCAACAAGGTGAAACACCATCTCTACTAAAAATACAAAAATTAGCTGGGTATGGTGTCACATGCTTGTAATCCCAGCTACTTGGGAGGCTGAGGCAGGAGAATCACTTGAACCTGGGAGGCAGAGGTTGCAGTGAGCCAAGATAGTGTCACTGCACTCCAGCCTGGGTGACACAGTGAGACCCGGTCTCAAATAAATAAATAAATAAATAAAAGTTATTCCTAAGCCCTGGTAATGTGCAAAATATTTACTTAAAAAAATACATTTTGAAAGAAAAACATGTGTGACCAGATTGAGTTTCTTCCTGAAATATAAGATTGGTTTTATGTTATAAAATAGAGTAATATATTTAATCATATTAATACATTTAAATTTATCATTTAAAATTCAACATACATTAATTTTTTCCTGTCTTAGCGAAAACTCAAGATGGGAAAGAATTTATTTAACCTAATAAAGGGCATCTATATAAAATTGATTATACTTAAAACAGCAAAGATTATACTTCATGTTAAGATGTTGAAAGCATTTCCTTTGAGATCAGGTACTGTTCCCTCACTACTTCTGTAGACATCGAAGCTGGTGGAGTAACACAAGAAAAAGAAATAAGAGAAATAGAGTATAAGCATCAGGCAGGAAGTTAAAATATAATTATAATTGCAGACAACATGATGGTCTGCAGAAAATATGTAAAACTCTATGCATGAATAAAATAAATGATAGACTTAGCTAGTCTCCAGGAATGTTTTCAGTCTGAATTCACACACTGCTTGTGAAGTTCGTTGGAGTATGTTAGCTAAGGTGGCAACACTCCTTTTTCATGTCCAGGCCTAACTGATGCCCAGACTAAGGAGCTGGTCTTTCACCTGGGGATAATGCCAAGCAGTGTTCTTATTAGGAAACCTCCAGGAGAGTGTGGAGTGTAAGAAGAGGTCCCCATATTTCAAGGCACAAAGTGAAGATCTTGCAAGGTTTACAAAACTTCACTGAGATGTTAAGAGCTCAACTTAAATAAAGCTGTTAAAGAGACAGAAAATAATGAAGAAAGGTGGGCAGAGATGACTCCCATGAAACACAGAACCCGGAGGACCCCTCCATCCCTGCATCTGGGACGGCAGGTGGGTGATGCCGAGTTTTGCATCTTCCGCTCCTTCATGTTTTCGCATTCAATCTCCAAGACCTGTCAAGTCTTCCTCCCAATATATCTCTTGGTTCTGATCTCTTCCTCTGTCACTGAACTCCCTGGTTCCGACCACCATCACCTCCCACCCACAACAGCTTCACAAGTCCTGTCACTGCCTTGTTTCTGCCCCTCCTTCACCCATCCAGAGTGATCTTCCAAAAACAAATCTGAACACCATAAACCATGAAGCAGCCTTGGGGGAAAAAAGCCAAAAAATGTTTTTTAACAAATAAGTTCCCAATTATAAACAAATAAACACGACCTGACCAGTCACTCCCCAGATCAAGTCTCTCAATAGCATCCTATTGTCCTCAGCTGCTGACACCCCCTCTGAGGAAGGAACAATGACTCTGCCATTCATCTCTCTAGCCCAGCCCTAGCACAGAAATCGGCACATAATTGGTTGCCCCATAATGTTTGTTGCATGCATAAATGTGGGTGAGTATTGATGCTCATAGGTTTGTTGTGAGGATGTGGGGAATTTGATGCCTTCCACATTTTTCTGAGAAGAAGGAGGCAATTTTGCTGAGTATGACCAGCAAGCATGTTGGACAGGAGCCTGAGGACTGTGGTGAAGGCTGGACAGAGCTGCAGTGGGGGACGGGAGAAGCAGCTGAGCAGAGTGCACTAGCCCTAAGCCCTGGGTAGGGCTGGAGGCCAGGGGGGTGTGCAATTTTCTTTAGCATTATCCAGTAGTGTGGGCTCCAAAAGGGAAACCTGGCTGGGTTGATGCCAAGTTAGGGTTTTTCCACTGCCTGTAAAGCACCAGGAGTTGAGTGTGATGTCAACAGAGTGGTTAAAGCGATGGGCTGGTTAGAAAAGGAAGTAGTGCCGAAAAGAGTGAGGTGAGGAAACACTAAACAGGTCTTGATAAGGTCTCAAAGCTCATGCAATGTGGTGGGGAGGTGGAAGGGTGGGCGCAGCGTGGGGCAGAGGATGCTATGCTTCAGAGGTAGGGCAGTGATGGTAAGATCTGGGAGCAAAGGTTAAAGTAGGGATAAGGTGAAGGCAAAGGAGCTACAGACATCAAGGCGCTGTATTTCCATGGATGGGATTATGAAGTTCCGCATCTGGATGCTTCAGAACATGTCCCAGATGAAGAGCTGAAGGAAACATCCTCATGTGGCATTGGATCCAGGGCCCTGTGTGGAGCTACCAGACTTCCCTGAGCCTTGGCAAGGCCTGGATGACCTGTGTCCTGGACACCTGAGGCCAGTGTCACTTTAGACTGGATTCTGCACCCTGCAGGAGCCCAGCAGCTGATTTTGCCTCCTCTAGAGACCTACATGGTAAAAGGGCCCAAGTGCCATTAGGTCAGGGCTTGGATTCAACATTGTACATTACAGGTTTATTTTTATGAGTTTTTTTGTTTTAATTTTTGTTTTTGTTTTCTTCTAGATATCTTTTTCTCTGGTTTCAAAGATCAACTCTTTGAAATAATAATTTATTATTATTTCATTTTGGTGGTACTGTTTTCTCATGTTTTTGCCTTTCTTGTCTTCTTCTTTCTGCTTTCCTGCTTTTGTTTTTATTCCTCCTCCTCCTCCTCGTCTTCTTCTTCTCCTCCTCGTCCTTCTTCTTCTCCTCCTCCTCCCCTCATTTTCTTCTTCCTCTTTCTCCTCTTCCTCTTCTTCATCTTCGCTTTTTGATACAGGATCTCAGGCTGGAGTGCAGTGGTGCAATCTCAGCTCACTGCAGCTTCAACCTCCGGGGCTCAAGCAATCCTCCTGCCTCAGCCTCCCAAGTAGCTAGGACTACTGGCACACACTGCCGCACCCAGTTTATTTTTGATTTTGGGTAGAGACAGGGTCTCACTGTGTTGCCCAGGTTGGTCTCAAACTCCTGGGCTCAAACAATCCTCCCACCTTGGCCTCCCAAAGTGCTGAAATTACAAGCATGAACCATCATGCCCAGTCTTGGCTTTGTTTGTTCTAACCTCCTGGATTATGGAGTGTATTAATTTCCTAGGGCTTCCATTTGAAAAGTACCACCAAGTAGGTGGTTTAAAAAAGAAGTTGATTCTCTCACAGTTCTGGAGGTTAGAAGTCCCAAATCAGGCATCAGCAGGGCCATGCGCTCTCTGGAGGATCCCGGGGAAAGTCCTTCTTTACCTCTCCCTGCTTCTGGTGGTTGCCAGCAATTCTTGGGGTTCCTTAGTTTGCAGATGCAAAACTCTAGTCTCTGCTTCCACCTTCACATGGCCTTCTCCCATGTGTTTGTGTCCACATTTTCCCCTTCTTTTTTTTTTTTTTGAGATGGAGTTTCACTCTTGTTGCCCAGGCTGGAGTGCAATGACGGGATCTCCGCTCACTGAGACCTCCACCTCCCAGGTTCAAGCGATTCTCCTGCCTCAGCCTCCCAAGTAGCTGGGATTACAGGCATGTACCACCACGCCCAGCCAATTTTGTATTTTTAGTAGAGGTGGGGTTTCTCCATGTCGGTCAAGCTGGTCTCGAACTCCCAACCTCAGGTGATCCACCCACCTCGGCCTCCCAAAGTGCTAAGGTTACAGGGGTGAGCCACCATGCCTGGCCAATTTTCCTCTTCTTATAAGGACACTGGTCATTGGACTAGAGCCCCCCAATTCAGTACGACATCATCTTAACTTGATTATACTTCAAAGACCCTATTTCCAAGTAAGTCACACTCCCAGATACTGAGAGTTAGGACCTGAGCACATCTTTTTGGGATACACAGTTCTACTCACTACATGGGGTTAATTTACTTTCACTCTTTAATGAAAGCATTCAAGAATATGCATTTATCTTTGAGGATATTTAAAGGTCCTGATAAGAATGTTTTCATTTTCCTGCTTTCTAACTAGTGTGTTGTATTATTATTGCCTCTTTGAGTCACTAATTATTTAAGAGAATGATTTAAATGCTCCAAGCAGCTTGAGATTCCTTCAATTATTATTATTTTGTTTATTTTCTTTTTCTTTATTCTTTTAGTTCACAAAAATTCATTAATACAGAATACATTAAAATGCAAAGTCATCCCCTAACCAACAGTTTCTCAATCCCACTCCCACAGATCGTTGTTATTGATAACTTGGAGTTTATCTCTGCAAACCTTTCTTTCATGTATACGGAAGTACTTGGCTTAGGGACAGTGGGAGGGGGGTGAGGGATGAGGAATTACCTAATGATAATGTACACTCTTCAGGTGATGATTACACTAAAAGCCCAGACTCAATCACCACTCAATACATTCATCTTGCAAAACTGCACTTGTACACCTTCAATTTATTTTAAAAAACAAAACAAAACAAAAGAAGTACTTGGCTGAATTATGTGCTTCAAATACTCATGGAGTGGGAGAAGGGCAGATCCCAAGGAGTGAATGCAGTAAAACCAGAAAAAAAATGGAAGATATTCACATCTAATTTTCCTAAACCAAATTTGCTCCTAAAGTGAGTACAAATTAACAGCAGATATATTCACACTTTGGCGAAAATAAAAACATTTCTCCTAAGAGCTCTTTGGAATCTGTTTGCTTAAATATCAAAGTCCATTAAACTTTTCTCCAGATACAAACCCAAACTCAGCTTTAAAAAATTTTAACCTCAGCTGCATGAGTTACTTATTTAACTGGAGGCAGACCTACCCCCACCCTCAAACATTTGACCTGCTATGGGCTGTAGTGTGAAACATTTATTTTCACTTGTAAGAGCATCTCACTGATCTTACAAAGAATTTTACTGCCTCTGGTATAGAAAGGACAGAAGAAATATTCATTTCCAACGTATCACAAGATGAAATCTTCTATATGTGTACGTGTTATAGAATTTCAGATCTATACAATCAATTAGTGAATCTGAATTATAATTGATTTGTCTAATTCATTCCCTAATTTCGGATTATTTTTATTATTTATTTATTTGTATTTCATTTTTTAGAGGTGGGGTCTCACTATATTATCCAGAGTGGTCTCGAACTCCTGGGTTCAAGCAATCCTCCCACATATACCTCCCAAAGTGCTGGGATTACAGGCATGAGTCATCATGCCTGCCCTCTGATTATTTTTAACTCAGTAATTTTATCTTTGACTTGGAAGTAGAAGGGATAAAATTTAAGCTACTAATATACTGCCTACTTTTTACTTTTAATATTACTCATTCTGGCCCATCGTGGTGGCTCACGCCTGTAATCCCAGCACTTTGGGAGGCTGAGGTGGGTGGATCATTTGAGGTCAGGAGTTCGAGACCAGCCTGCCCAACATGGTGAAACTCCGTCTCTACTAAAAATACAAAAATTAGCTGGGTGGTAGTGGTGCGCGCCTGTAATCCCAGCTACTCGGGAGGCTGAGGCAGGAGAATCACTTGAGCCTGGGAGGCGGAGGTTGCAGTGAGCCAAGATCATACCACTGCACTCCAGTCTGAGCAATAGACTCTGTCTAAAAAACAATAAGTAAAAATAAATAAGATAAAATTACTCATTCTGAAAAATATATACAAGCCTGAGTGGTTTCAATAGTTTTCCATGTTAATGAATGCAGATTTAGGAATGTGTGAGCTAAAAACAGCTAGCCTACAATTAATAGAATAAAGTATAATAAAGAACAGAATAAAGCATACTGGAATTTGAAAATAATGCATCTTTATGAAGAAAGCACATTTTCTTAAGGATCTTTGCCAAGATGAAGTTTTACTTTGAGAAAACTTCATGTTTCACGTGGCGACAAACCTCAAAGAAGTGTTCTGATGTTGTTTCATTGGAGACCAGTGTATAAGAATTGGATTGATGTTTGATACATTTTCATTATTATATTTACTAAATGAAAAGTTTTTTCTTTCTCTGAAAAGCTTACACCTAGTGCTTATCCTTGAATTCGTTTTCACTGGTTTATTATGATGGTAATTTATTCAGCTGAAAAATGCCTAGATTCAAAGAAAATTCAATAATGTGAAATTCAAAGATCTTGTTAATAGAAAAAAATGTAGGCTAATATCTTCGTAGAAAATATAGGATTATATCTTTGTGAACTGAGGGTGGGGAAGCACTTCTTAAGATCAAATAACTTGGACAATAAGGCAAAAAAATTGATGGATTTTATTATATTCAATTTAAAGATTTCCAGTCAACAAAAGGTTAGTTGGATCAAGTTAACAGATAAATGACATATTGGGAGAAGAAAGTTGCAACATCTAAAATGAACAGAGGGTTTACATCTTGAAACATCCAGAAATTCCTGCAAACCCACAAGAAAAAGACAAAAATACTCAACTGAGAAATGAGCAAAGGATAAGTATGGGATTCACTGAATGAGAAATCCTGAGTGGCCAATGAGTCTATATGAAGAAATGCTCCAATTCATCAATAATAAGAAAAAAAACGCAAATTACAGCAGTAAGGGAAATCACTTCTCATCTATTAAACCAGCAAAAAATTAGAAGGATGGAAGTGCCAAGTGCTAAATATATGGGGTAGGAATGGGGTAGCCTCATGCATTCCAGGCAGGAGCGTTGACTGGCACAGCCATTCTCAGGAGTATTCCAGCACTCTGGTCCAATCAGTCATGCATACACCATATAAATCCTACTCTCAGACATAAAGTCCAGAAACATTCTTTTACACAGGTCCATAGGGCCATGGGGGAGGACGTTCCATGCAATGCTGTTTGCACGGAACTGGACTCCACCCAGGTGTCACTCACTGGGGGCCTGGATAATAAAATGTGGTGTTGGCTCACTAACGAATATGATCAACTAGACCAGGGGTTCCCAAACATTCTCACTTCACGCACCAATGTCTTCACAGTGTTCCTAGGCCAAAAGAAATGGCTAACAGCTCTGGCTAGCCATTCTGTTCTGTTATTAAGTAGATGGTCCAAATAGCTTAATACGTATTTATGTACCAACACACTAGTACCTCTTTGAAGAAATTTATACACATACATTGGAGGAAAAAATAATATTTCATTCTTAAATAACCAGAATTATTTACTGAGGGGATGTGATGTGTGTTCCTGTTGGGCACCGTGTGGCTTCTCAAATGTTGGGGTCAGATTGGATACTGTGCCCTTATTTTGTTTCTCCTTGATTTTCATGTAGTATCTGCTTGTCACTGCAACTGCTGAAAATACAGCTTCGCAAAAATAAGATATCATGGAAAGGAATGCAGCAGTTTAATGCTGGAACTGTGAACTGCCTCAAGTTAGTGGTTCACATGATGCCTGACAGATGTTTTGCATCACTGTGTTTCCCACGAAAATGGAAAGTATCCCAGAGCACCTCTGTGGGTTCCCTGCAGCTACCCAGAGCATGTTTGTGCAGAGTTTGGGAACCACAGGATTAGATATATACATGAATATTAATAAATCTTCAAAACGGTGCTGAATTTTAAAAGTATTTAAACTGTTATGGGCTGAATGTTTGTATCTCTCCAAAATTCACTGAAGTCCTAACCCCCAATGCGATGGTATTAGGAGATGGGGTCTTTGGGAGGTAATTAGATCTAGATTAGGTCAGGAGGGTGGGGACCTCATGAGGAGATTATTAAATTTCAAGGAGAGGAAAAGATAAGAGAGTTTTCCCTCTCCCCACATGCACACTTGGAGATAAGGCTGTATGTGAGTATACATTAAGAAGGCTGCTGTCTACAAGCCAAGAAAAGAGCCCTCACCAGGAACTGAATTTGCCAGCCCCTTGATGTCAGAATTCCCAGCCTCCAGAACTGTGAGAAATAAATACCTGTCATTTAAGCTATCAATCTGTGGCAATTTGTGAAAGCAGCTCAGGCCAAAAAGCACAAAGTAAGGTCTGTGGTCCTGCTCTTGCCGTTTCAATGACCTGCCCTCTTTACTGCTAAGCCTGAGGGAGAGGCTCCTAGGCAGCACGTGACCCTGTCAAAAGCCCCACCTCCCAGGAAGGTTCTAATGCAGGAGTGTCCAATCTTTTCACTTCCCTGGGCCACACTGAGCCACACATAAAATATACCAATGATGGCTGATGAGCTACAATAAAAATCCCCCCCAAAATCTTACAATGTTTTAAGAAAGTTTACTGATTTGTGTTGGGCTACATTCAAAGCCAACCTGGGCCACATGTAGCCCATGGGCTGCAGGTTGGACAAGCTCAGTCTAGTGAATTCCACCATTATGCCCCTCTCATGATCTCTTTCTGTGTCTTTGATAGCCTTCACAGCTCCCTATGGGGGTTCATCTGTCCACTCTGAGCCCTTTCTGTGTAATCTTTTTTTTTTTTTTTTTTTTTTTTTTGAGACGGAGTCTCGCGCTGTCACCCAGGCTGGAGTGCAGTGGCCAGATCTCAGCTCACTGCAAGCTCCGCCTCCCGGGTTCACGCCATTCTCCTGCCTCCGCCTCCCGAGTAGCTGGGACTACAGGCATCCGCCACCTCGGCCGGCTAGTTTTTTGTATTTTTTAGTAGAGACGGGGTTTCACCGTGTTAACCAGGATGGTCTCGATCTCCTGACCTCGTGATCCGCCCGTCTCGGCCTCCCAAAGTGCTGGGATTACAGGCTTGAGCCACCGCGCCTGGCCTTCTGTGTAATCTAACCCACTCTTATTGGGAGCTGATATCTCCTGTCAAAGGACAAAATTACAACAAATTTAGTTTAAAGATCCTAAATGGATTTTGTTTGTGATTCTAGAATTGGGCAACACCTCATTCTGTACAAAGGAAGGAGTGGTCCAACGATCTGAGCAAAGGAGGTATAAGTGCCCAACAGGTTCACCTTGCCCACTACCTAGACAGAGCCAATTTATCAAGACAGGGGGACTGCAATAGAGAAAGAGTAATTCACACAGAGCCAGCTGTGTAGGAGACCAGAGTTTTACTATTACTCAAATCAGTCTCCCAGAGTATTTGGGAATCAGAGATTTTAAGGATAATTTGGTAGGTGGGTGGAGGCCAGTGAGTTGGGAGTGCTGATTGGTTGGGTCGGAAATGAACTCAGAAATTTGAAGCTATCTACTTGCACTGAGTCAGTTCCTGGGTGGAGGCCACAAGATCATATGAGCCAGCTTATGGATCTGGGTGGGGCCAGCTGATCCATCAAGTGCAGGGTCTCTAAAATACCTCAAGCACAATAGTGATGTTATCCCCAGGAGCAATTTGGAGATGGTCAGAATCTTGTAGTCTTCAGCTGCATGACTCCTAAACCTTAATTTCTAATCTTATAGCTAATTTGTTAGCCCTACAAAGGCAGTCTAGTCACAGGCAAGAAGGAGATGCTGTTATCATCTTTGTTTTAAACTATAAAGTAAGTTCCTCCCAGAGTTAGTTCTGCCTTTGCCCAGGAATGAGCAACCACAGCTTGGAGGCTAGAAGCAAGATGGAGTTGGTTAATTCAGATCTCTTACACTCTCTCAGTTATAATTTCGCAATGGCAATTTCATTAGGCCACGTTAATTAACTTCTCTACACCTCAGTTTCTCACTCTGTAAAATGAAGATGGTAAGTTATACAAAGTTCAAAGTGAGTTTATACTGGCAGACATCAGAATAGTGATTGCCTTGGGAGTTAATGATTGGGAAGGATCATGAAGGAAACTTCTGGAATGGTGGAAATGTTCTGTTTTGATCTCAGTGTTTACATGGGTATATACATACATTTTTAAAAAGTCATCAGCCAGGCACGGTGACTCACGCCTGTAATCCCAGCACTTTGGGAGACAGAGGCAGGTGGATCACATGAGGTCAGAGTTCGAGACCAGCCTGACCAACATGTTGAAATCCCATCTCTACTAAAAATTCAAAATTAGAGCCAGGCGCAGTGGCTCACACTTGTAATCCCAGTTACTTGAGAGGCTGAGGCAGGAGAATCACTTGAACCCAGGAGGCGAAGTTTTCAATGAGCCGAGATTGCGCCATTGCACTCCAGCCTGGGCAACAAGAGTGAAACTCTGTTTCCAAAAAAAAAAAAAAATTAGCTGGGCATGGTGGTGGGCGCCTGTCATCCCAG
This sequence comes from Macaca thibetana thibetana, assembly GCF_024542745.1. Classification (NCBI taxonomy): domain Eukaryota; kingdom Metazoa; phylum Chordata; class Mammalia; order Primates; family Cercopithecidae; genus Macaca; species Macaca thibetana. Next base: position 92,393,794 of record NC_065579.1, read on the forward strand.
CTACATGGGAGGCTGAGGCAGAAGAATCACTTGAACCCAGGAAGTGGAGGTTGCAGTGAGCCGAGATCGCGCCACTGCACTCCCGCCTGGGTGACAAGAGCGAAACTCTGTCAAAAAAAAAAAAAAAAAAGTCATCAAGCAGTTAAGATTAGATTAAAATGCAGTAATCTAATCTTAATTAGAATAGTTACCTTTATTAGATTAGATATCTTTATTTAAAATGTTTTAAAAGTGGAGATAATATTACCTACTTCCCAGCATCATTGTGAGGATTAAATGTGCTCAGCAGGTTGCCTAATTGTTTGCGATCTAGCTAGTATCCAGTATTTGTCTATTGTCACAGGTGGTGACTGCTAGAGGGGCTGTGTCCCCAATAAGCTGTGAATCTCTTGGAGGACAAGTTGGCCCCTTCTTGTTCCAGCAATGAAGAGGATCCCATGTAGACTCCGAGCAGCTCAAGTTCAGCAAGGGAGACAGACCATTGCAAGTGCATGAGAAGGGCACTGGTGGGCTGGGAAGTTCATAGGAGGAGACTCTCACATGCTGGGTTTGGGGAGGAATTCTGGAAAGCAGTCAGTCTTAGGGACCAGGAGGATGTAGCTGGTGGGACAGGTGCCCTCAGCTCCATGAATAAAGGGAGTGAGTCTGACTTTGGTTCCCATTCCTCTTCACCACGTCTGGCACACATTTAGACCATCAATACCAGCTGACTCCAGGAATGAGTGTCTCCCCGTGGGGGCGTCAGGAGCTCTGAGTTTAAATACACGGCAGGGATGTGACACACTGGGAACCACTCAGATTTGCTGGATCTAGGCGGGGCTTGTCAGGATCCAGTGCTTCCAACCCCAGGGCCCATTTCCCTGTGGCCCCTGAGTCACCCCCATGGGCGGACAGCTGTTCCAGTGCCAAGATACAGCCACAGAGGACTTCAGGCATAGGGCCTCCAGAAGGACAGGCAGGGTCCCTCTGAGAGACAAGCTGGCTTATAGTTGAAACCTCTGGCCCAGGCGTCCTCTAAGGGAAGCCAGACTGTGTCAAGGCAAGGCCCATGTAGAGAGAAGATGAAGATGGGGAGGACCAGAGTGGGTGCGCTTGGAAGGAAAGCCGGCTGCGTGGGGGCACCGTCGATTGCACAGGACGCGGTGCCGGCTCGCGTCGTCCCGCAGGCGGCGCCAGAGCGCAAGCCCGCCTCGTGACTCGGGTCCACAGTCCGGCCGGGCGGAGCGAGGGGCGGGCCCTTGCGTCTCTGGGCGCTGGAGCGCGGCGACAGTCACGCCGCGGTGCGGACGGACGGACTGACGGACGCGCAGCCTTACCCGCCAGGGTCATGGCGGAGCACGCCCCTCGCCGCTGCTGCCTGGGCTGGGACTTCAGCACGCAGCAGGTACAGTCGCCTGGTCGCAGGGCCACGGGGCCGCCTCCTCCGCTACGCTGGGGTAGGGGCGGGCTGTCACCCGGACGCGGGAAAAACATGGGCCCGGCCGCGGGCGCGCCTACCTCTCGGGCTTCCCGGGACCCCGCGCCCCTACCCCGCGCGCGGCCGTGGGGCATCGGTGCCCTCGCCTGGAGATGCCCTGCCAATGCCACCCATTCGCAAGATGCAGCCTCGACCCCGCCTAGACCTCGCTACCCCAGGAAACTGCGGGCGTCCCTCGGCAGGACCCCCGGTGCCCAGAGGGGCGGGAGGACTCGGTGGGTTCGTGCGCTGTTATGGGCACCGAGTGACAGGGACCCGAAGGAAGTCAGCTACTGTAAGGCAGGGGAACAGACAGGCGGGTAGCCCTGCGCACATGCACAACCAGTGACCTGGAAGCAAATTATAGCCCGAAACCTTTTTTTAAAAATTGAAATGGGCCAGGCCTGGTGGCGCTTGCCTGTAATCCCAGCACTTTGAGAGGCCGAGGTGGGTGGATCGCTGGAGCCCAGGAGTTCGAGACCAGCCTGGGCAATGTGGAGAAACCTCCGTCTCTAGCAGAAAATACAAAAATTAGCCAGGCATGGTGACGCACACCTATAGTCCCAGTTTCTCGGGAGGCCGAGGTGGATCGCTTGAGCCCAGGAGGTGGAGATTGCAGTGAGCTAAGATGGCGCCACCGCCCTCCAGCCTGGGCGACAGAGCGGGACCCTGTATCAAAAAAAAAAAAAAAAAAAAGTGAAATGCATAGTGTACAAATGGACTTTACCCTGTGACCGCCCTTCGTTGACACCAGCTTGCCTGGTCTGCCGACCCAGGACTGCTGGTCAGAGGAACAATGTGCTGCTGCCAACGCCCTGCAAACAGGCAAGCAAATCAAAATCTGCCTTCAAACAGGGCATGGGGTGACCAGGGGCACCTTTTGTATACACAGTTGCAGTCAAACCCCTCTTCTCGAATGGGTCAAGGGAGGCAGGCCTCTGGCCAGTCCTTGGGGTGAAAGTCCTGTGGGACTCTGGATGACTCGAGTTGCCTTGCTAGACCTCAGTTTCCCCAGGTGTCCAGGAAAGTAGTTATACTCCCAAGCTTGGATATTGCTTCAGTGGGGTATTAATGTTTCTGGACCACAACCATGGCCTGTGAGAACAGCCCATGGCCTTGCCTGGTCTCAGGCCTCTGCAAACATGGACCCCCAGAGATGCCTCCAAACCTTGCTTCCCATTCCTTCCTCTCTGGCACTTTCTCCTGCCTCCTTGTCAGGTGCATGAACCAACTCATATGTGAACATCTTCCTCTAGAAGATCTTGGCTTTGGCTGTTTGGGGAACAAAGATTCCTTGAGACATGTGGGTATTCTTCCTCAGCCTCGGTTTCTTCATTTTACCAAATCTTTGAGTGTCACCCAGATGAGTCCTCTGTTACCACAATTACGGTGAGGCAGCCCTGCCTTCAAGGAGGTCTCTGGGCTGAACTGCTCCTAGGGTGTGGGGCCTCATCTGGTGATGTTAGTACCCCCTGGACCAGTGTAGAAGCTGAGGAAAATTCTACACTTCATTTTTTAAAATGCCTTCCAGGTAAAGGTTGTTGCTGTTGATGCAGAGTTGAATGTCTTCTACGAGGAAAGTGTGCATTTTGACAGAGACCTTCCAGAATTTGGGTATGTACCTGATGTGCATGCGTGTGTGATGTGGGTGTTGGTTTTGGGGTTCTCCCACAACCTTTTATATTCACAGACTGCACTGTTCAGGCTTTGCTAAACTACAGGAATGGTGGTCTCAGCAGACCTTTCAAGTATCTTTTTTCCCATACTGGGAGTGCCATCTCCCCTATTCATAATTTCATTCATCCATTCATGCAGTAAGCATCAGTTGAGACCTACTTTGTGCCAGGTGCTAGGACTTGATGGTGAACCAAAAAGAGAAATGGTCCTTGCTCTCCCAGAGCTTCCCACTGGGTAGTGGAGACTGGTATCAAACAAAGACTCTCACAAAAGAGTGTTTCATTATAAACTCTGAGAAGGCTTCTGAAGGAAAGGAACTCACTTCTCCAAGTGCTTATTATAAGGAATGTGACTCAGACTTGGGAGGGCAAGTCCCAGAGGGTTTCTAGGGAAGTGGTGCTTAAGCTAGAGATCAGAGTGAGTGAAGTTAGCCAAGCGATGGAAGGGAAGTTGGCCAGGTGATGAAAGAGCATTCCAGGCAGAAGGAACAACATGTGCAAGGGCCCTGTGGCAAGAAAGAGCATCGTTCGTTCCTTCGTGCAACTGAAGAAAGCCAGTGAGGCTGGGGAGAGAGAGGTGGAGGCTGGGCAGAGCTCCATAGGCCATGGTATAGAGTTTGTCTTTATTCTAAAAGCTGTGGTCAGCCACTAAGGGCCATAAGGGGTAGGGGTATGGGTGAGGTATGACAGGTTGTATTTGTGTTTTGAAAAGATCTCTCTGGGGGCATTGGGAGAACGGATTCAGAGCATGACTGGAATGGACATGGAGAACTATTGAAGAGGTTTTTGCAGGTCATCCGGGTATGAAATGATGGATAGGAGAGAGCTGAGTAGTAAAATAGACAGGTCCTGTTACAAGATTGAATGTGAGGTGTAAGGGTGGGATTTCTGGCTGTCCTTCAGGGTGGATGTCGGACTGTGGGAAAGAATGGGTTTTGGAGAGAAGGATCATGAGTTCAGCTTGGGCTGCCATAACAAGGTACCATAGACTGGGTGGCTTAAAGAGTGGAAATTTATATTCTCACACATCTGGACGTTAGGAGTCTAAAATCAAAGTGCTGGGAAGTTTGGTCTCCTCTGGGGCCTCTCTTCTTGGCTTGCAGGTGGCCACTCTGTTGCTGTGTCTCCACGTGATGGTCACTCGTTGCAGGAGTGCTTGGTGTCTGTGTCATCTGTATCCTAATCTTCTTATAAGGACACGAGTCATACTGGATTAAGGCCCATCCTAGTGACTTCATTTTAACTTAATTGCCTTTTTAAAGGCCCTGTCTCCAAATAATCACAATCTAAGGCCCTCGGGGTTAGGATTTCAGCATATGAGTTTTGGGGGCAGAGGGGGCACAATTCAGTCTGTAATACTGTGGACTTGCTGGTTCTGAGGCACCCTGTGAGGTCCTGGTAAAAGTGTCCTTCCCTGTCTGTTTCAGACACACTTCCTCTTTGAAGCCTTCCCAGCTGGCCCTTTGTGCGCCTCTCATTACCCATCACCTTTGTGTTGCCAACTCTCTTCCCCTAGCTAATGCGGCCCATTGAAGTCGAGGTTAGAAGCCATCTTGCTTTTTCACATTTTTTGTTATTGCAGGCCTTGCATGGTTTGCCTTTTGGTAGTTGGTATGTTTCAAGGATTTGGTCTTTTTAACTAAGCCGTCAAATGTGTGGCTATAGTGTTCATAATATTCTTTTATCCTCCTTATGAGATCTATGGGACCAGTAGTGATGATAGCTTGCTGTTGGTCATTTCTGACATTGTAATTTATGTCTTGTCTCTTTTTTTCTTTGGTTATCCTGGCTAGAGTTTTATCAATTGTATTGATCTTTTCAAAGTTCAACTTTTGGTTTTGTTGATTTTCCCCTGTTGTTTTCTTCAAGTTGTGTTCTAATTTTTATTACTTAGTTTCTTCTGCTTGCTTTAGGTTTAAATTGCTCTTCTTTCTCTAGTTTCCTGAAGTGGAAGCTTAGAGGATTGATTTAAGACCTTCTTGTCTAATATACGCATTTAATGCTATAATTTTCTCTGTAAGCACAAATGCTTTTTATGGGATGCTTTAGCAGCATCCCATAAATTTTGATAAGTTATAGTTTCATTTTTTCTGGTTCAAAATAATTTTTAGTTCTCTTGAGACTTCTTAGACTCATAGATTATTTAGAATAATGTTGTTTAGGCTGGGTGCGGTGGCTCACACCTGTAATCCCGGCACTTTGGGAGGCTGAAGCAGGCAGATCACTTAAGGTCCGGAGTTGGAGACCAGCCTGGTCAACATGGTGAAACCCTGTTTCTACTAAAAATACAAAAAAATTAGCCGGGTGTGGTGGCAGGCATGGTGGCAGGCACTGTGTATGGTGGTGCACACCTGTAATCCTAGCTACTAGGGAGGCTGAGGCAGGAGAATTGCTTGAACTGTGGAGGTGGAGGTTTCAGTGAACCAAGATCGCACCACTGCACTCCAGCCTGGACAACAGAGGGAGACCCTGTCTCAAAAAAAAAAAAAAAAAAAAAGAAGTATGGAAGTATGTTGTTTAATCTGCAGCTTTTCCAGCTTTCTGTCATTGATTTCTAGTTTAATTTCATTGTGGTCTGAGAACATACCCTATATGACTTCTAGTCTTTCAAAATTTTAAAATTTTCTCTTCCTCTGTCTCTCTTCCATTTAATAAGTCAATCCTCTCCACTGAACATTTAAAAAAAGGTGTCCATAACCAAAATATGGTATTGCTTTTTTCTGTTATATTTTCAAGATATTTTAAACCAGATACCTATAGATTTAGTTCATTCCTTCCCCATCACCTCAATTACACTGTGAGGTTTTGTTTTTTTTTTTAACAACTTTATTAAGGTATAACTGATGTACAATACTGTACGTATTTGGAGTATACAGTTAGAAGCTTTAACATCTATATTCTTTCATGAAACTATCACAAAAATAAGATAATGAGTATTTCCATGTCCTAAAAATTTCCTCCTGCCTCTTTGCAATCCGTGCCTCCTTCCCCATACCCCTACCCACTGGCAACTGCTGATGTGTTTTCTATCACTAGTTTGTATTTTCTAGAATTTTGTGTAGATGGAATCATAATTATGTACTCTTTTTTAAAACCTTTAAAATTTCACATCACGGTTTTGAGATTCATCCATGTGGCTACATGTGCCAATAGCTGGTTCCTATTATCGCCGAGTAGTATTTCATTGTATGATGTTGTATGGATGGACTACAATTGGTTTCACCTGATGAGGGATATTGGGGTTGTTTCTCTTTTTTACTGTTATAAGCAAAGGGCTATGAGAGTCGCATACAAGTCTTTTCATGGACATATGATTTCATTTATCTTGGAAATGACATACCAGGAGTACAGTGGATCATATGGCAGGTATATGTTTAACTTCTTAAGACATTCTCTTCCAAAGTGGTGATGTTAATAAAAAATATTTTATATTGTTAACAGGCATTACATTGCACTTGATATGTAACTCAAATGAAAAGTATACAGTGAAAAGTCTTTTTTTTTATTTTTTTGAGACGGAGTCTTATTCTGTCACCCAGGCTGGAGTGCAGTGGTGCGATCTCGGCTCACTGCAAGCTCTGCCTCCCGGGTTCACACCATTCTCCTGCCTCAGCCTCCCGAGTAGCTGGGACTACAGGCGCCCGCCACCACACCCGGCTAATTTTTTGTATTTTTAGTAGAGACAGGGTTTCACCGTGTTAGCCAGGATGGTCTTGATCTCCTGACCTCGTGATCTGCCCACCTCGGCCTCCCAAAGTGCTGGGATTACAGGCGTGAGCCACCGCGCCTGGCCATATAACAGTGAAAAGTCTTAATCCCACCTGTGAGCTCATCTCTCCCCTCCATCCCTTCTCTACAGATGACTTTAATTTGTTGTGTATCCTTCCAGTGTTTTTTTTTTTTTTTTTTTTTTTTTTTTTTTAGACAAGGTGTGGCTCTGTCCCTCAAGCTGGAGTGCAGTGGTACGATCTTGGCTCATTGCATCCTCCACCAGGCTCAAGCGATCCTCCCACCTCAGCTTCCTGTGCATCAGGGACTACAGGTGCATGCCACCACACATGGCTAATTTTTGCACTTTTGTGGTAGAGACAGGGTTTCACCGTATTGCCTAGGCTGGTCTTGAACTCCTGGACTCAAGTGATCCACCCACTTCAGCCTTCCGAAGTGCTAGGATTACAGGCTTGAGCCACTGTGCCAGGCTCCTTCCAGTGTTTTTACATGGAAATATAGGAAGGTGTGAATGTTCTTATTTTCCTCCTTTCACACAAGAAAAAGCATACTATACTCACTGATCTGTACTTTGCTTTACTCACTTCACAATAATGTGGCTGTGTTTACATGTCAATACATAAAAACTTTTGTGTTCTTTTTTATAGATGTGTAGTATTCCATTGTGTAGATGTACCATTTCCTAATGGAGGACACTGACTTATTTGCAATGAAAAATAATATAGTAGATTACATTACATATGTCATTGCAGATGTGTGCCAATTTATTTGTAAGTTAAATTTTTGGGAGTGGGATTGCTGGTTCAAGGAGATGTGGCCAGATTGCCTCCCATAGGGATTATATTGATTTGCATCCTACCACTAACACATGACAGGGCCTGTTTTCCCACAGCCTAGCCAGCACAGTGAGGGTTATTGAGCTTTTGATTCTTTGCCAATACGATAGGTGAATAATGATTTACTTTGCATTTCTCTTATGAGTGAAGTTGAGCATCTTTTCATACGTTGAAGGGCTACCTGAATTTATTTTTCTGTGAAGTTGTTTTTAATGTCCTTTGCCCATTTTTCTGTTGGATTGGTTATCTATTTCCTATCATCTCTTGGATTGGTTATCCATTTCTTATCATAATTTCTAGGAGCTTTTCATATATTGGAGGAATTCCCTCTGTTGTTAAATGAATTGCAAATATGTTTCCCAGATTTTGTTTGATTTTTGACTTGCTATGGATTGTTGCTATTTTTTTTTTGAGACAGAGTCTCGTTCTGTCGTCCAGGCTGGAATGCAGTGGCATGATCTCTGCTCACTGCAAGCTCCGCCTCGCGGGTTCACACCATTCTCCTAACTTAGCCTCCCGAGTAGCTGGGACTACAGGTGCCCACCACCACGCCCAGCTAATTTTTTATATTTTTAGTAGAGACAGGGTTTCACCATGTTAGCCGGGATGGTCTAGATCTCCTGACCTCGTGATCTGCCCACCTCGGCCTCCCAAAGTGTTGGGATTACAGGCGTGAGCCACCGCACCCAGCCAGGTTGTTGCTATTATTGCCACACACACATATTTATGTCATTGAATTTCCCAGTCTCTTTTATTGCTTCTAGATTTTGAGTCATAGTTTAAAAGGCCTTTCTCACTCCAAAATTATGAAGGAACTCACCTATGTTTTTATCTATTTCTTGTAAGATTTCAGCTTTCATACATAAAAATATTTGGAGTTTATCCAGGTACATAGTATGACATTTGTATCCAACTTTAATTTTTCCCAGATGACTCCTCAGTTGTTGTAACACCAACCATGTTTTAATTTAATTTAATTTATTTATTTGAGACAGGAGTTGGCTCTGTCACCCAAGCTGGAATGCAGGGGTATGATTCAGCTCACTGCGATCTATGCCTCCCAGGCTCAAGCAATCCTCCCTCCTCAGCCTCCCAAGTAGCTGAAACCACCGGTGCGCCCCCACCATGACCAGCTAATTTTTTTGTATTTTTTTTGTAGAGATAGGGTCTCACTATGTTGCCCAGCCTGGTCTTGAACTCCTCGGCTCAAGCAGTCCACCCACCTCTGCCTCCTAAAGTGCTGAGATTACAGGCGTGAGCCACCACACCCAGCCTCAACTGGGTTTTTAGAAGTCCATCTTTACCTGTAAGAGGCTGAGGTGGGTGGATTACTTGAGGTCAGGAGTTCAAGACCAGCCTGGCCAACATGTTGAAACCCTGTCTGTACTAAAAATACAAAAATTAGCTGAGCATGGTGGTGGGTGCCTGTAGTCTCAGCTACTTGGGAGGCTGAGGCAGGAGAATCATTTGCATCTGGGAGGCAGAGGTTGCAGTGAGCTGAGATCATGCTACTGCACTCCAGCCTGAGTGACAAAGTGAGAATCCATCTCAAAAAAAAAAAAAAAAAAAAGAAGTCCATCTTTATCTCCATGATTTGAGATGTGAGCCTTATCATGTGCTACTTTCTGTGTTCACTTAGGTCCATTTTTGGGCTTTCTTTTTTGTTCCATGAGTTGGTAGATCTTTTCATAAGCCAGTAACACATTGTTTCAATTATCCCAGCTCTGTAATATGTTGTTTGTTTATTTATTTATTTTTGAGATGGAGTCTCACTCTGTCACCCAGGCTGGAGTGTAGTGGCACGATCTTGGCTCACTGCAACCTCTGCCTCCTGGGTTCAAGCGATTCTTCTGCCTCAGACTCCTGAGTAATTGGGATTACAGGCATGCGCCACCATACCAGGCTAATTTTTGTATTTTTAGTAGAGACGGGGTTTTGCCATGTTGGCCAGGTTGGTCTCTAACTCCTGACCTCAGGTGATCCGCCTGCTTCGGCCTCCTGAAGTGCTGGGATTACAGGCGTGAACCACTGCACCTGGCCTGTAATGTGTTTTAATATCTAGAATTGTTGGTCCCCTCTGATTGTTCTCTTTTTTTTCCAGAGTTTCCATGGCTATTCTTTCTTGTTCTTTTTCAATATGTACTTCAGAATCAGCTTTTCAGGTTCCAGAAAGCCAAATTGTTGTTTTTTGTTTTTGTTTTTGTTTTTGTTTTGACATGGAGTCTTGCTCTGGAGCTCAGGCTGAAGTGCAGTGGTGTGATCTCGGCTCACTGCAACCTCTACCTCACGGGTTCAAGCAGTTCTCCTGTCTCAGCCTTCCGAGTAGCTGGGACTACAGGCACATACCACTATACTCGGCTAACTTTTGTGTTTTTAGTAGAGACGGGGTTTCACCATAATTGGTCAGGCTGGTCTCAAACTCCTGACCTCAGGTGATCCATCCACCTTGGCCTCCCAAAGTGCTGGGATTACAGGCTTGAGCCACCACACCCAGCCTGTTGTTGATATTTTTATTGAGATCATATTATCTTTATAAATTAACTTGGCAGAATTGACAACTTTATGAGATTAAGACTTCCTGTCTCAGCACATGTTATGACTTTCCATTTGTTCAAGTCTTCTTTTGAATACTTCACATGTGTTTTAATATGTGTAACGTACAGATTTTGCTCATTTTGGTAGATTGCAAAAATGACCACAATACTCCACCCGTCCTTGTACCCACATGCTTTGCAATGTGACCGCAGTTCCTCCCATCGAGGAGTCATTTCCCTACCTGTTGATTTGCTTTATCCAGTAGAACAGGGGAAGTGGCATTGTGCCAGTTCTAAGCCTAAGCCTCAAGCAGCCTTACATGCTTCTGCTGTCATTCTTGGAACTCTGCCCAGCCACCAAATGAACAAGCTCAGGCTACCCTGCTGGAGAGCTGGACATATGTGGCCTAGTTGCCCCAACTTCTTCACCTAAGAGCCAGCCAGCCCCTAGCTGCTGTTAGCTACCTATGAAGCAGAGCCTTCTAGCTACCGTTAGCTGACTGCAGATGTATGAGTGAGCGCAGCTGAGCCCTATCCAATGATAGCAAGTAGAATTGTGAGCTTAATGGTTTTGAGCCGCTAAGTTTTGAAGTGGTTTGTGACAATGCAAAAACTACCCAATGTAGATAATTATTTTTAAATTTATTTCTAACTATTTTTTCCTTTTACTACTGTAAGTGGGGAAGGGAGGTTTCTAGCAGACGCTTATAAGCTGTCTTCCAAACTCATTTCCCTTTCTTCCTAGACACTCTCCTGTCTTGCTTGTAGTTATGTTCAACCATGTGACTGAGTTCTAGCCAGTGGAATATAAGAAAATGTGATCAGGCCTCTAAAAGACCTAGTCCATCAAAACCTCCTTCTCTGACTTTTCTCCCATTTTCTGGCTGATGTGGGTATCCAGAGCAACCTTGGAAGCACATGTGGCACATGACAGAGCCACCATCAACCTGGTTCCTGAATGACTACGTGGATCAGAACGCCCCACTCCCCACTCGTGTTCCTCATCCCTACCAATTGTGCTTTACGTGAGTGAGAAAGAAACTTCAGCTGTATCAAGCCATAGAAATGTGTTTTTCCTTAACTAACATAATTGTTTCCCTCGTATCTTTTTTTTAAAAGAAAATACTGGGGCTGGGCGTGGTCACTCATGCCTGTAATCCCAGCACTTTGGGAGGCTGAGGTGGGCGGATCTCGAGGTCAGGAGATCGAGACCATCCTGGCTAACATGGTGAAACCCTGTCTTTACTAAAAATACAAAACATTAGCCAGGCATAGTGGTGGGCCCCTGTAGTCCCAGCTACTCGGGAGGCTGAGGTAGGAGAATGGCGTGAACCTGGGAGGTGGAGTTAGTAGTGAGCCGAGATAGTGCCACTGCACTCCAGCCTGGGTGACAGAGCAAGACTGTCTCAAAAAAAAAAAAAAAAAAAAAAAAAAAGTGGGGGGAAAAAAAGAAAATACTGGCTCTATTGAAATATAATTCACATACCATAAAATTCACCCTTTTAAAATGTACAATTTGATGGTTTTAGTATATTCAAAGAACCATGTCACCATCACCACTATTTAATCTTAGAACATTTTCACTACCTGGAAAGAAAACCCGGTATTAATTAGCATACACTCTATAGTCCCCCTCCTGCCAGTAGTGGCAACCACAGTCCACTCTCTATCTCTGGATTTGCTGATTCTAGACATTTCATAGACATGAATGTATATAATATGTGACAGCTTTCTTTTACCTAGCACAATGTTTTCTTTTTAAAAAATTTTCATAGCTTTTTCTTTATTTCAAATACCAACTTGAACCAGATACTTGGCATAATGTTTTCAAAGTTCTTCTACGTCATAGCATATATCAGTACTTCATTCCTTTTTGTGGTTCAGTAATATTCCATTGCACTGATATATCACAGTTTGTTTTTCCATTCAACTGATGGACATTTGAATTGTTCTGCTTTTTTGCTATTGTGAGTTATTCTGCTATGAACATCCACATATGTTATGGATTGAATTGTGGCCCCCCAGAATTCATCTGTTGGAAGCCTACCTTCATCATGACAGTGTATTTGGAGGTGAGGCCTTTAGGTAGATAATTAAGATTAAATGAGGTTGTAAGGGTGGGACCCTAATTTGATAGGACTGGTTTCCTTATAAGAAGGAGAGACCCCAGGGCTATCCCACTTCATGCGCAGATGCACAAAGGAAAGGCCTTGTGAGAAGGCGGCTGTCTGCAAGCCAGAAAGAGAGCCCTCACCAGAAACTGAATTTGCTGGCACCTTGATTGTGGACTTCTAGCCTCCAGAACTGTGAGAAAATAAATGCCTGTTGTTTAAACCATCTACTTTATCGTATTTTGTTACAGCAACCTGAGCAAACTAATACAATGTATACATTTTTGTGTGGACGTATATTTTCATTTCTATTGGGTATATTACCTAAAAGTGGAATTGCTGGGTCACAAGGGAACTCTATGTTCAAAGTTTTGAAGAGTTGCCAAACTGTTTTCCAAAGTAGCTATACCATTTTCCATTCCTACCACTGGTAGATGATGCCTCCAGTTTCTCCACATCCTTGCTTAACATTTATTATTGACTGTCTTTTTAATTACAGATGACAGCCATCCTAGTGGATGTGAAATGCTATCTCACTGAGCTTTTGATTTGCATTTATCTAATGAAAATGATGTTGAGTATCTTTGCCATTTGTATATCTTCTTTAGAGAAATGTCTATTAAGATCTTTTGCCCTTTTAAAAAAACTGTACTATTTCTCTTTTATTATTGAGTTGTAAAAGTTTTTTTTTTAATATATATTCTGGATACAAGTCCCTTGTCAGATACGTGATCTCAAAATTTTTGTCCCATTCCATGGGTTGTCTTTTCACTTTCTTGATGATCCTTTGAAGCAATGTTTTTACTTTTGATAAAGTCTAATTTTCCTACTTTTTTCCTTTTGCTGTTTGTGCTTTGGTGCAGTATTGGTTAGGTTTTGGTATCAATTTTATATTTACTTCACTAAAATAACTGGAAAAATTTTCCTTCTTTTTGGGCGCTCTACAACAATTTAAATAGTATTAGAAATATTTGCTATTTAAAGGTGTGGTGTAATTTTTCTGTGAAACCATTTGGGTCTGGTGCTTTTGGGGCATGGGGTAGCTCTGGTCTTCCTTCTTAGCTGGAAATGCCAGTTTTTGTTGTGTGTGTGTGTGTGTGTGTGTGTGTGTGTGTGTGTGTGTGGTTTCTTTCTTTTTTTTTTTTAGACAGAGCCTCGCTCTGTCACGCCCAAGCTGGAGTGCAGTGGCACGATCTCAGCTCATTGCATCCTCCACCTCCTGGGTTCAAGCAATTCTCCTGCCTTAGTCTCCCAAGTAGCTGGGATTACAGGTGCCCTCCATCATGCCTGGCTAATTTTTGTATTTTTAGTAGAGACGGGGTTTCACCATATGGGCCAGGTTGGTCTTGAACTCCCGACTTCAGGTGATCTGCCTGCCTTGGCCTCCCAAAGCACTGGGATTATAGGTGTGAGCCACCGTGCCCAGCTGAAATGCCAGTTTTAATTTGTTAAATACATGGCAGAATGTCTGCTTACAGTTTTTATCTGTTTTGTAAAGGCCACATTTTTTGGTGAACTGTTGTTGTCCATAGTAAAATTTTGTTGCTCTCTTCCTCTTTTTCCCTAGTAGTATCTTTTTTAAAAAATCCATGTTATTATTATTATTGTTATTGAGACGGAGTCTCTCTCTGTCACCCAGGTTGGAGTGCAGTGCCGCCATCTCGGCTTACTGCAAGCAAGCTCTGCCTCCCGGGTTCATGCCATTCTCCTGCCTCAGCCTCCCTAGTAGCTGGGAATACAGGTGCCCATCACCACGCCCAGCTAATTTTTTTTGTCTTTTTAGTAGAGACAGAGTTTCACTGTGTTAGCCAGGATGGTCTCGATCTCCTGACCTTGTGATCCACCTGCCTTGGCCTCCCAAAGTGCTGGGATTACAGGCGTGAGCCACCGCACCCAGCCAAAAAAATCCATATTATTGAGTATAATTTATGCACAAAATGCCATCCATTAAAAATGTATAATTAAATGTATTTCACAGCCATAGACCTATAGCTGTGAAACTACCACCACAATCAAGATACAGAATATTTATATCACCCCCCAAAAGATTCCTTTTTTCCCACTTACTGAGACAAGCTCGGTTGTGGAGACCCCAACCCACCGGCGCTAGAGGAATGAAGACAAAGACCCAGAAATAAAGTGCAGTGTGGGAATCAGGGGGCTAACAGCCTTGAGAGCTGAGAGCCACGAATAGAGTTTTACCCACATTTTTATTGACAGTAAGCCTGTGATAAACATCATTTCTATAGATTATACATTAGCTAAAAGCATTCCTTATGGGAAACAAAGCATTCTTAGCAAGGAGCAGAGAAACAGGCTCTGGCTGATTATCTGCAGCAGGAACATGTCCTTAAGGCACAGATCACTCATGCCATTGTTTGTGGTTTAGGAATGCCTTGAGCAGTTTTCCACCCTGGGTGGGCCAGGTGTTCCTTGCCCTTATTTCGGTAAACCAGCAACCTCCAGCGTAAGTGTCATAGCCATCATGAGCATGTCACATTGCTGCAGAAATCCTGTTTATGCCCAGTTTCTTTAAGGCCTTTTTATGACAGCCTTAGGGCCTTTTTCCAGCATGTCTCCCTTTTTGTTTTTGCAAAGTGATAAAGGCAAAGGCAGTTTTGTCACGGTGGGCTACTTCTCACAGGATTCGGGATCCGCATCTGTGGACTACACAAAGACAAACAACACAGATTAAAAGCACAATCATCATTAAAGTCATAGAGCCTCCAAGTGTCTTGATCCATTTTAATGGGTTAATAGCTGCTAATCCGTCTGCAGATCCTTCAGGCACTTCAGTTCCTGGCATTAGCGTTGGATGTGCCTGAGAGGTTTGAAATACTTGTTCCTTCAGTTTTGCAATACCTAAAGATAAATTTCCAGTATGACCCTTTAAATGTCTCTTAACTCTTTCCCACTCATGTTCTGTTTCATTATACAGATGAGGAGTAATGCAAACATCAGAAGTATTCCAATCACATTGTAACTGCATTCTATATTCTAAACTAACTACACGATCTTCCAACCATACAATAGTTTGTCAGAGATCATTAATCTGATTAGCTAGTTTCTGGTCTATATTAGCTTGGGAATTCCACAACAAAGTAGAATTTTTCTGCCAATTATTTACATAGTCTGCTGTTTGTACTGTGAAATGCAAAGCAACTCCAGCTGCCGCAGCAGTAGCTATGACAGCAATCAATCCTATAATGATTAAAATTAAAGTGGCAATGAAACGCTGAGAGCATCTCAGAATCTTTTAAAGAATTTCAGTAATAATATGCACAGAAGGAGAGGCTTCCCAAGGACGGGAAAGCTTTACAGGTATCCATATTCCTTCTCGGGCTCTTACCACTAAAATTGAATGATCAGTATTATACAAGGAAGAATTCACACAAGAAAACAATCTACATTCTTGAGAAGTCACGTGATGATTAGGGAGATCAAGTGTTAAATCACCCACTACAAGCAGGAAAGGAGGACGGACACAACTCTATATCCAGACTGAATCATTATGAGCCCATTCTAACATGTAATTAGGATTATATTGGGTTGGCTTAGTATATTTCCCTTCCCAAATCTTTATCTTTTGCAGTGCCATTAATATTTTCCACAACTCCTTATGTTTAGCTCCTACAGCAGACCATATCATTTGGGATTGAGGTGTCACTATACCACCATATGCCCAAATAATAGGAACTCTTGCTGTACTTTTTATAGTGTCCACCATCTGATATCATTTTGTTTAGATGCAGGGTGACCATTACCTACAGATTGAGAGGTGAGCCTCATAAGTGCCCCTTTAGGGGACCAATCAATAACGACGCCATATGAATCATGACGAAACACCTGTGCATGCCCTGCGATACAAACAAATCCCTTCATTTTTTCTGACCATGTCCAATCTACTTTACAGATAGGTTTTTGAGGGCAGTAAACTTTGGTTACAGGGGCATAATCACTGTGATAAATACTAAGACCAGAAAGTATATGTAATTGTGCCACAGAGATGTTATGTTCAGGCACTATTGCCAGCCAAGATTGATGACTGGGAGGTAAACACCTGTTGGCTTTTCCCAAGCAAATAGGTAGATGCTCAAATCCCAACAATATATTCATAATTGTTCCCTCCTTTTGGGGGTGAGACGGGCCTCTATCATCTGCAGAACCAGGCATCCAAAAGCCATTAGTGTATACCTCCACTGGGGGGGAGTCTAACCATGTTACTGGCCGTAGAAGTGGTGGAAAAGGAATACATGCCGAATAAGTATAATTGTTTTTTGTTTCAGCAGTTACTGGGGGAATACTCATGGCAATGGTGAGCACAGCCATGATAGCTACCATTAGATTATTCGTTGTATTGGTCATCCCGCTTTCTTCAGATTTTCTTTCGCCATCTGTGTCAACTTCTTGATCTGGTCCCAGGTGGGTGGCTGTGCCTGACGAGTGTTGCTTGCCGAGACTGATGTCTTCCTGATTGCCAGTCTCCACATGGCTGCAGCTGGGGGGTCTTCAGGTTCCTCCCCAAATCTCTTCTTTAGCATCTGGCTCATGATAAGGTTTCAGGTGTCTTGATGATATCCAAATCGGCTGCTGGTTTTGGCCTGGAGAAACACAAGCATAACCTCTACCCCATGTTATTATTTTACCTATTTCCCAACTTTTTTTAATCGGATCTCTCCACCAAACCAGTTGTTTTGCTTCTGTCTTTGCAGCTGGTTTCTGTAGATGCTGTTCAGCTGCTAATAGCATCCGGCCTTTAGGCAGGCTCAAAAAATTTAAAGTTAATAATGCTAGATTTAGTTGTATGTGTGAAGTCCTATAGTCACTGTCTCTCCTTTTCTGTTTTTGCAACTGCTGTTTCAGGGAGAGATTCATTCTTTCCACTATGGCTTGTCCTTGAGAATTATATGGGATACCAATAATGTGTTTAATATTCCGTATAGAAAAAAAATGTAGCTAGAGCTTGGCTAGTGTAGCCTGGGGCATTATCTGTTTTAATAGAAGCTGGAATGCCCATCACTACAAAACACTGCAAAAGGTGACATTTAACACAAGCAGAAGACTCTCCTGATTGGCATGTAGCCCAGACAAAGTGAGAAAAGGTGTCCACACATACATGTACATAAGCTGGTCTCCCAAACGAGGGAACGTGTGTGACATCCATTTGCCAAAGAGGATTATGTTCCAATCCTCGAGGATTAACTCCTCCTGTAAAAGATGAGGAATGCACCATTTGGCAAGTTGGGCATTGCTGGATAAAAGCTTTAACTTCTTTCCAGGTAATGCTGTATCTGCGTTTGAGACCAGAGGCATTAACATGGGTTAAACTGTGAAAGTGTCTAGCGTTAGATATTGCAGTAGTAACTAGGCGATGAGCCATTTGATTCCCTGTAGTTAAAGGTCCTGAAAGAGGTGTATGAGCCCTAATATGAGTAATGTAAAAAGGGTGCATTCTGCTCCTAACTGCCAGTTGGGTAAATAAAGTCATCATCATCTGTGTAATGTAAAAAGGGTGCATTCAGAAATGCTCCTAAAAGCAGTCAATACCTCAATTACAGTTTGCAGCTGAAGTTAGGGCGTCTGGAAAACTACCTTTCGAAATAAAGCTTTACCATTACTAGACCCATCAGACATTCTGCACCTTCATTGGTTTGAATTTGTAGGGGAATCCGTTTCAAAAATTGAAACAGTTTCGTGAGCATTATTCAAGTCAGCTAAACGGGGTTTGCCAAGTAAGACTATTTATAAAAGCTTGCTGTATTTGTGCCTTTGTGGGAGGGACAATAACTTTTCCAGGATCAGATCCATGTAATTTAACAATCCAAGTTCTCCCATTTCCTATTATAGTAGCAATTTGATCCAAATAAGGAGTCAAAGTCATTAAATGTGGAAGGAAAGCCACTCATAAGATCTTGCTCTTGAACAATAACACTAGTAAGTGAAAGTTGGCAGTAGCAAATCTATACCTGGATCTGTTCTATTATTTGGGCCTTATGGACTTGCTTCTGATTAGCCAGCTCTGCCTCAGCTTCTTTTGTTAATTGCCAAGGGCTTCTGAGACTAGGATCTCCTCAGGATAGAAGACAGATTTTTCAGAATGCCTACAGCAGGCCGTATCCATTATGTCCCCTAGTAGTTTTTTGAAAGTCATTCTTTCTGTGTCTCGCTCCTGGATGCAGTGGCCGGATCTCAGCTCACTGCAAGCTCCGCCTCCCGGGTCACGCCATCCTGCCTCACTCCCGAGTAGCTGGGACTATAGGTCCTGCCACCTCGCCCGGCTAGTTTTTTGTATTTTTTAGTAGAGAGGTTTCAGTTAGCCAGGATGGTCTCGATCTCCTGACCTCATGATTTGGGATTACAGGCGTGAGCCACTGCACCCAGCCTCAGTGTTTTCAGTTGATCCATATGTGTGGTTACTTTCTGTGGCACCATAGTAGTTTCATTTACTAAGGTCCCCAAGTAGGAGTAAGGAGTAGTAGTCTGAATTTTGTCAGGAGCTGTAATTAAACCAGCATGAGACATGGAGTTTTGCAAGTGATTATAGCATTAGAGTAATATTTCTCGAGTGGGGGCAGCACAAAGAATATCATCTATATAATGAATAATGTAACAATTTACGAGTAGGTTCAATTGCTTGTCCTACGTAAGTCTGACAAATTGTTGGACTGTTTAACATGCCTTGTGGCAACACTTTTCAATGAAAACGCTTAAAAGGCTGCAGGTTGTTGACCGCAGGAATCGTAAATGCAAACCATTCAGAGTCTTTCTCAGCTAAGGGGATAGTAAAGAAACAGTCTTTTAAATCTATGACTATTAAAGGCCAATTTTTTGGAATCGTAGCAGGAGAAGGCAGTCCTGGCTGTAATGCCCCGATAGGTTGTATAACTGAATTAATGGCTCTAAGATCTGTCAACAATCTCCATTTACCTGATTTAATAACAAAGACTGGAGAATTCCAGGGGGAAAATGTTGGAGCTATGTGTTCTTTTTCTAATTGTTCAGTAACTAAATTCTCTAACGCCTCCAGTTTCTCTTCACTCAGTGGCCATCGTTCTATCTGAATTGGCTTATCTGTTAACCATTTTAAAGGTATAGGTTCTGGAGGCTTAGCAATGGCTGCCATCAAAAATGGTATCCTAAGCCTTGGCGGGAACTTTTTCTTTCCACTTTAAGCAGTTCCTTCAAATCTTGCAAATTTTTTCCTGGTCCCATACCAGGGACATACCGTATTTCATGCATCATATGTTGACTTGAGGACTCTATAATTGTTCTGGAATTAACACTTGTGCTCCCCATTGTTGTAATAAATCTTCTCCCATAAATTTATAGGTACAGAAGTTGTAATTGGTTAAATAGTCCCAGGTTGTCCATCGGGCCCTTCACAATGCAAAATGTAACTACTTTGATATACTTCAGGGGCTTTACCAACTTCAACTATGTTAAATTGAGTGGATTGAATTGGCTACACAGACGGCCAGTGCTGTAGAGAAATGATTGAAATGTCCACTCCTGTATCTACCAATCCTTTAAGTTTTTTTCCTTGAATGGTTATTTCACAGGTAGGATGCTTATTGGTAATTTGATTCACCCAATAAGCTGCTTTGCCTTGTTTATTTGTGCTTCCAAATCCTCCTTTTAGTTTAGTTTCTGCTTTCCCTATTTCCATATGTGGCACAGTCAGGAGCGGTGCTATACACTCTCCTGGCTCTGCTTTCCAGGGAACAGAAGTAGATGTAACAATTTGAATTTCCCCCTTATAATCTGAATCAATGACTCCTGTTTGTACCTGTACCTAGAAGTAATCCTACTGTCCCCCCGGCAAGGGTCCACAGACTCCTGTTGGCCCCTTTTGCGGGAGTTCCCCAGGCAGAAGGCTCACAGCTTTTGTGCAGCATAAATCTACCGTGGCACCACCTGCTGTGGTGGGGGACAGGCATTGTACAGGGGTGAGGGAGTGGCCTGAGCTGGAAATGCCCCAGTTTGGACTGGGGCCCAGGACGGGCCCCTCATAGCATTTCCTGAAATCAGGTTCACATCTTTATCAAACTTAGAGTGACACTGATTAGCCCAGTGTTTTCCTTTTTTGCATTTTGGACATATTCCAGGCTCAGCAGTTTTCTTTTTACCCCCAACTGGCGGCCTGACTTACTGATTTTTTCGACCTTCTTATGACCGTGTTTCCCACAGTTAAAACAAGCTCCAGGAAACGAAGTATTTCCTTTACCTACTGTCAGTCCTGCAATTGCCTGGGCTAGCAGAATAGCTTTATGCGGATTACCTCCGATACCATCACAAGCTTTAATATACTCAACCAAATGTGCTTTTCCTCTAATAGGTCACAGAGCGGCTTGGCACTCAGGATTGGCATTGTCAAAAACTAATAACTGCAACACTGTATCCTGAGCAGCCGAATCCGCAATCACCTTTTTAAGAGATTCCTGTAACTGAGCTGTAAAATCTGCATAAGATTCTTTCAGTCCCTGTTTGACAGCACTAAAGGAAGGATATTGTTCTCCTCCTGAAGTGATTTTTTTCCCAAGCTCTAATGCACACTCCTCTAAGCTGCTCTATAGCATCATCCTGTATGACCACTTGTGCACCTGAACCAGCCCAGCCGCTGACCCCCAAACTTGGTCTGCAGTTATATTAATTTGAGGTTGGGCCTGGGCATTGTGAGCAGCCTGGATGGAAGTTTCATCTGCCCACCAAGTTTTAAATTTTAAGAACTGAGCAGGAGTCAGACAAGCTCGAGTAAGAGTGTCCCAGTCAGTAGGAATCATCCGACTGGAGACAGCAACATTCTTTAACAGTCCCATTACAAAAGGAGAACCTGGTCCATATTGATTAATAGCTTGTTTAAATTCTTTGAGTAATTTCAAAGGAAAAGGCTCAAATATAGCCATAATGTTCTCCTGTTGATCATCTGGGTGTAATATAACAGGGAACTGCCAAGCATCCGTATAACCCTCTCATCTAGCTTGCTGAATTCCTGCCTGAGAGCGGTCGCTCAAGGCGCTGCTTGGACAGTCACTGGGACAACAACTTTTCACCCAGTGTCCTCCAGAAAAGAAAGATCCGGAGGGTCAGGCCACTCTTTTTCTTCAAAATAATGAGGGGGTGTAGAGGGGTAGGGACAAACCTCTCCCTCCTTTGCCACTTTAGCTGGCAAACAAACCTGCTTTGTCATCTCTTCTGTTACTTCGTTGTACTCTCCTTCTTCCTCTGATTCCTCCTCATCATCATCTGTGTGGAAAGGCTCCAAGGTGGAACGAACCAGAGCCCACACTGACCAGACAGTTATAGGAATATCCTCAGCACCATCCTTATATGCCTTTTTTAAGTGTGCTGCCTGCCTTTTCCCAGACCTCTACATTCATAGTCCCTTGGTCCAGAAACCAGGGACAATATTTCTCTACCGCACTAAAAAGCTGCATAAGTTGGCTAGTGCTAACCTTCACTCCCTGTTTTCTGAGGAGCTGCTGAAGCAGACTCAAATAAGCCTTGTGCCTGCTTGACCCTTGTCCCATTGTTACCCTGATGCTTCTGAGCTCCCCTTCTTACTTACCATGGGGATTGCTTAAGAGTACTTGGGTGTCCTCCAGCATAGTTCCGTGTTCTCCAACCATTGCTCCGGCGACCCTTCGACCTGGGTTCGAGCCCCATGTTGGGTGCCACCTACCAAGACCAGCTCGGTCGTGGAGACCCCAACCCAGCGGCACTAGAGGAATGAAGACAAAGACCCAGAAATAAAGTGCAGTGTGGAATCGGCTAACAGCCTTGAGAGCTGAGAGCCACAAAGAGAGTTTTACCCACATATTTATTGACAGTAAGCTTGCGATAAACATCGTTTCTATAGATTATAGATTAGCTAAAAGCATTCCTTATGGGAAACAAAGCATTCTTAGTGAGGAGCAGAGAAACAGGCTCTGGCTGATTATCTGCAGCAGGAACATGTCCTTAAGGCACAGATTGCTCATGCCATCGTTTGTGGTTTAGGAATGCCTTGAGCGGTTTTCCGCCCTGGGTGGGCCAGGTATTCCTTGCTCTTATTTCGGTAAACCAGCAACCTCCAGCATGAGTGTGATAGACATCATGAGCATGTCACATTGCTGCAGAAATCCTATTTATGGCCAGTTTCTTTAAGGCCTTTTTATGACAGGCTTAGGGCCTGTTCCCAGAACCCACTAGATTTAGACAACCACTGATCTCCTTTACTCTGTATGGATTAATTTACACCTTCTAGTCTATTCCTATATAAGTTATAATTGTGTACATATCAATAGTTCATATTTTTTCTTGCTCTGTAGTATGGTATCACATATATGCACCACAATTTATCTGTTCACTTGTTTAGGGACACTGGGTTGACTCCAGTTAATTATTACAAATAAGTCTGCTATGAATATTTGTGTGCAAATCTTTCTATGGACTTAAACTTTCATTTCTCTTGGCTGGATACTTAGGAATTGTATGGCTAGATCACATGGTTATCTAATAGAGTCTTGGTGTGGATTCTGAGCGTGGTTTTTTTCTTTTTAAACACATAGTTAAAAGGGTTGGATTTTATCAGTTCAGCTCTTTGCACTAGAATCTTCTAGGAGTGAGGAGGGTGGGGAGAGGGTTCCAGTCAAACTTCCAAAGCCTGTAGTCCAAGGACTTCCTGGTCTGTTGTGATAGTAGAGACACTCTTTCCTCCAAGGCAGCATCTCTGGGTAGCTGCCCCTCTTCTACCTCTCCAAACCTATGGGGCTTGAAAGGGATTTTATAATCCAACCCTGCACTCCCCCAGGGTGAGCCTTTCTTATCTAGAAGGTTTCTTTAGAAGGTGCTGTCTGAGAATTGCCACCTCTGGGCCACTCTGGGCAATTTGCCTGTCTTCTCTTTCCATCTTTGCAGCCCTTGTGCCTGTTCAATCAACAGTTCCCACTTGGGGTTGGGGAAGGTTCTCCTTCATCTGGACATTTCCAGAGTCATCTATCACAGGGTTTCTCCTGCTTTGCAACAGTCTGCCTGCCCTGAGGCTCTGGCCTAATTCTCTGTTGTTCTTGCAGGACTCAGGGCGGTGTTCATGTGCACAAGGATGGGCTGACGGTCACTTCTCCAGTGCTAATGTGGGTCCAGGTAAGCGTAGGGATTCCTGTTCTCCTTCTGTCCCCAGCCTGTCTCACTGGCAGACTCGTTGATTTGCTAGGAAGTCCAAAGGTGGCAGCCAATGAGAGCATCTGTTGAGACCAGGTCCTCATGGGAAAGTGGAGTTAGCATGGCTCCTGGGACCAGGCCCAGCCTCAGCTGGTGTCAACACTCCCAGGCTCAGAGCTTCCAGGTACTGGAGCCACAGTAGATGGCAAGTCCTGCCGTTAACCATCTTTAAAATACCACAGAGCAAATCTTTTCCAAACATCTGCAGTCAGGCCTTGTGGCCTCCCTTGTACCATGAAATACAAACATAGGCTGGGCGTGGTGGCTCACACCTGTAATCCCAGCACTTTGGGAGACCGAGGCAGGTGGATCACCTGAAGTCAGGAGTTCAAGACCAGCTTGGCCAACATGGTGAAACCCCATCTCTACTAAAAATACAAAAGTTAAGCCGGGCATGGTGGCACATGTCTGTAATCCCTGCTACTCAGGAGGCTGAGACAGGAGAATCACTTGAACCTGGGAGGTAGAGGTTGCAGTGAGCTGAGATTGCACCATTGCACTCCAGCCTGGATAACAAGAGTGAAACTCCATCTCAAAAAAAAAAAGAAAAAGAAGGCCGGGCGCGGTGGCTCAAGCCTGTAATCCCAGCACTTTGGGAGGCCGAGACGGGCGGATCACAAGGTCAGGAGATCGAGACCATCCTGGCTAACACGGTGAAACCTCGTCTCTATTAAGAAATACAAAAAACCAGCCGGGCGAGGTGGCGGGCGCCTGTAGTCCCAGCTACTCGGGAGGCTGAGGCAGGAGAATGGCGTGAACCTGGGAGGCGGGGCTTGCAGTGAGCTGAGATCCGGCCACTGCACTCCAGCCTGGGTGACAGAGCGAGACTCCGTCTCAAAAAAAAAAAAAAAAAAAAAAAAAAAAAAAAAGAAAAAGAAAAAAAGAAATACAAACATAGCCCTTAGGGTCTTAGTGCTCAGCCTCCAAGATCCCTTAGCTCCCTAAGCATTCAGAATGGCAAGTTATGGCCTGGCCAGTCAGACTCATATCAGTCCCAAGCCAGGCCTGCCTCTGAGCATCAACAGGAAAGGAGAATGCCTGTAGCAGGATCTGGTGACCTAGGGGGCCACAGGAGCAGGGATGTGGAAAGCACAGAGAGGCATGGTAGCACCAGGGGCTACCTCATCATATGCTACAGGGTCCCCAAGTCCCTGAAACTGGAGGCCAATTAAGTGTGTGTCTTCCAAAAGCTTTTTTCTGTCCTCCAATACCTATCTAACCAGTTTCCTATATTAAATTCTTTTTGTTAAAAATAACTAGTATGATTTCTTTTTTATTGGTGTAACCCTGATTCATACACTGGAGAATTGGGGTAAAGGATGAAGTTTTATCCAGACAAACTGGCTAGAATGTACTTCAGAGGGAGCTGAGCCAGACCAAGGGGCAGAGTGGGAGGGTCGGGGGTTAGAGGCAATGGTCAGTGTCAGGAGGTCCCAGTGATGATGGCGAGGGCATCTCATAGGCCAAGGCCTTCACCTGGGGAGGTGAGCAGTGGGTGAGAGCCAGGCTTGGGGGCGGGGCCAGGGTGATTTCTCATCTGACACAGCCTCCAGGACCAAACTTGATCCTAGCTCTGCCAGCCCCTGTTCCGGCTGTGCCCCACTCCCTGCCCGAGGTTTGATGGGCACAGATAGAGATGGCATCCACAGCCAGGGCTGAAAGGAGCCCTCCCAGCAAAGGCTGGGGGTGGTGGAGTCAGGCAAAAGTGAGAGAGTCTTCTCTGCCTTCAGGAAAACACAGGTCAGAGAGAATCTCTAATTCCTGCTGTGAAATCTTAGGAGGATGGTGCAAGCTCTGCTGGGCACCACCATCCATCCCACTCATTGGGTTTCGCTAGAAAGGAGAGTCCAACCAGACAGTAGAGGCTGGAATAGGGGCCTGGAACAGGCGGCCATCATCTCTACCCACTCCCTCCAGCCTCTGGCTCCTGGATACAGGGAGTCTGGGCCTGATGCTCCACTCTTATGGGAGCTCTCTACTTTGCTCTTCACTTCCCTGTTGCAGTAAAGTCAGATCACTAATATAGTGGCTTGAAAATGCAAATAAAAGAAGCCAAAAGTTGGCTGCCTTACTTTGTTTGTTTTTGAGACAAGGTCTCACTGTGTTGCCCAGGCTGGAGTGCAGTGGTGTGATCATGGCTCACTATAGCCTCAATCTCCTGGGCTCAAGTATCCTCCCTCCTCAGCCTCCTGAGTAGCTGGGATTACAGGCTCATGCCACCACACCCAGCTAAATTTTTCATTTTTTTGTAGAGATGGGATCTCATGATGTTGCCCACACTGGTCTTGAACTCTTGAGCTCAAGTGATCCTCCTGCCTTGGCCCCCAAAAGTGCTGGGATTACTGGTGTGAGGTGATGGCATGCACCTGTAGTTCCAGCCACTCGGGAGGCTGAGATGGAAGGATCATTTGGGCCTGAGAGGTTGAGGCTGAAGTGAGCTAAGATTGCACCACTCCATTTCAGTCTGGGAACCAGAGCAAGACACTGTCTTGAAAAAAAGGTGGGGAGGGGGGGAGTAAAATTTGAGCGTTGGTGGTTTATGATTCCATTTATTTAAAATATTTTTAGGATAGTTGACGTTTTTATTTGATTGATGCCTACTTGTTTAATTTCTGTACTCTAGTGCTTACAAATCCCAAGTCATGAGTTTTTTCATCATCTGCCCAGAGTCCTCTGCTGTAATGGCAGGCACTTGTGTTTCAATTCTGAGGCTTGCGTGTCTGATTCAGTGGTTCTGTACGGTCATGGTGGGTTCTGTTTTTCTTCTCAGGCACTGGATATCATCTTGGAGAGGATGAAGGCTTCAGGCTTTGACTTCTCTCAAGTCCTAGCCTTGTCCGGGGCAGGCCAGGTTCGTTTGCAGCAGACTCTGTCTGCCATGTGAGGGTGACTGTCCTGGGCAGTGGTGCTGGTGTTGAAGAGATGGCTCCCCTTGGATGGGGAGCGGCTCATTCTTGACAGGCACTGCACAAATTTCACTGTGAATAAAAATCCCTACAACTATTTTACTTTGGAGGCTGTATAACTTGTCTCATTGCAAAAGGATCTGAGACAGTTCTTAGGAGTAAGTGTTATATAAAATAGGACTCTTGGTGAGAGAACTGAGTAGAGGTCCTCTAAAGGGGATGGAGGAAGCAATTGACATGAATTTATTATGACTGCTTGGGGGCACCACAATTGCTTTTCTATTTCCTGAAAGTAAAAGCAAAGTCAAAAATGATCCTAATAATGATAGTTGTTTCAGTAGAAGGAAGAGTATTAATAATGATATCAAAGTACATTGACTGAACACTTAGTGCATGCCAGATACAACTCTGAGGCCTTTCCAGATACCATCCAACTTAATCCTTACGATTCTACAGGGTAGTGCTGTGGAGTGCTTGGTACACACGCAGGGCATCCTGTCTGGGTTTGATCCCTGGCTCTGCCATTCACAAGCAGTGACCTGGGATGCGTCATCTGGCATTCTGGTGCCCCCGTATTCTCATCTGTCATAGGGTCATTGTGAGTGTAAGTACATAGCACAGTGCCTCCTATTAATACACAGTAAGCATTATTAAAGCTTGGGCTTCTGCTATGATCGTTAATATTTCCATGAGGCACAGAGAGGTGATGTCACTTACCCGAGATCACACCGTGCTGGGAGTGGGAGTCAGGACCCAAGTCCATCTCATCCAGTCCCTTGGTTGTGCTGGGATCACTTTTCTCCATGCTAGATTGCCATATTTTCAAATCCTTACTAGGATGTAACTAATTTTTCTGAAGATGCTTCTTCCTCCATGACCTAACAGGAATTTATTGTTTTGGTTCTTGTTAAATACAACAGAGATTCCCTGGGTGATCTTGTCTACTTCTGTCTCCCGAATCCCAGGCCTGGACACCCATCTCCCTCCTAGATATTCCCTGACCCCCATGACTGAATATCCCACAAATGCCTCAAACTTAGCATGTCCCAGACTGATTCCTACCTCCTCCTTTCTGGGTTCTTTCTCAGGGAATTCTCCCCATCCACCCAGGGCACAACTCAATTGTCATCCCTGACTCCTCCACCTTCCCACCCCACATCCAAGGGTCCTCACGTCCCACTGATTTGTTTGTGACTCTTGACTCTACCATGTCTTCTCCAGCACTACTTGCTTGTCATTCTTCTCCAGGTCTCTACCGCAGCCTCCCTGCCTCCAGCCTACCTTCCCTGTGACTCCCACAAGCCCTTCATACATTCAACCCTGTCCACGCCACTCCCCCTGGTAATCCAGGGTTCCCACCACCTCCAAGATAAACCCCAGCCTCCTGAGCATGGTTTCAGGCACTCAGTGCTCAGGCTGTCTCCTTTCTCTTCAGCCCATCACCTACCCCCAACCCAGCCTCAGGCCCACTGCTTAGAATGCCACCCTTCCCGGGACCTGCCTGGTGCCCCTCACCTGCAGATTCTCTGCTTGCAACACACTCTAGGACCCTTTCCTGATACTCACGACTGCTTCCACCCATCTGTACCCGAGCTGGTCAGGTGCCTCTGTTCCCACGGCCCTGTCGCTGCAGCTCCATAGGGTTTTGTAATTGTACACTTGTGTCCTTTTCCCTGACTCAACTCAAATAGCCTGAAGAACAGGGATGATAGTATCCTATTGATCTGTCCCAAGCCTGGCATGATCTATGTGCTTAATAAATGTTCGTTGAATGAATGAATTAATTAATGAATGGGGTGAGTGAATAAATAAATGAATTTCAGGTAATATTACAAGCAATGTCTTTAAATGCAGTTTTACAAAAGGTATCAAAATCCAGACCAATAATTAGTTCTTGGACCTTTTCTATAAGTTGTAGGGTAGACAGGGCAGAGTTCCCCCCCATTTTCTTGAAATGGAAACCAAGTCTCAGGAGGGTGATGAGCTCTGTGACTAAGTGGCAGGGGCAGGTGCGGAGCCCAGTTCTTTGGCATGTGGTCTGGGGTCTTTCTGTGTCTCCAGGAGGCTGTGACACCAGTGTGTGGTCATGTGAACATGTGCTTGGGTTTCCCAACAGCAACACGGAAGTATATACTGGAAGACTGGAGCCCAGCAGGCACTGACAAGCCTATCACCAGACCTCCCGCTACACCAGCAGCTGCAGGTAGCTGTGACTACATTGTGTGAGTGTGAGAAACTTCTGCAGAGTCCCACGTCCTGTGGGTCCTGAAGCCTGCTCATCTCAGTGTTGCAGCTATGCTCAGGCACCCTCACCAGAAGAGCTTTCAACCTCAGGCTTTTGGGGAGAGACCCCATTGGGCCAGTTCTAGCTTACAGCACAAAGGGCTATCCCATGTGTCTCCAACCAAGGTCACTTGGGAAGAAGCGTCACGACTGCCGTGATGGGCAGTGTGACCGCCAGCCCTGGGGCAGCTCTCCAAGTCAGCGGGATGGAGCTTAAGCCTGCGCCTTTGCCCTCCTTCCCAGGACTGTTTCTCCATCAGCGACTGCCCGGTGTGGATGGACTCCAGCACCACAGCCCAGTGCCGCCAGCTGGAGGCTGCCGTGGGCGGGGCTCAGGCTCTCAGCTGCCTCACGGGGTCCCGTGCCTACGAGGTAGGCTGAGGATGGAGGGGGTGCAGGCAGTGGTCTGGCTGCAGGCTCTGGAGGCATAGTGGGTGACCTGCCTCTGTGGGGATCACATGAGGTCGTGGAGGTGTTGGCCCTGCAGAGCCAGGAACAGGCACTCTGGCCCCTGGGTCCTGATCCAGGCCACCTGCCGCCCTGTGTGTTCCCAGGCCAGGCTGGGTGTGCACATGGCTGTGCTCCTGACACGGAGGTGCTGTGCTTGGGGGTGAGGAGGGCTCCTCCTCTCATTGTCTGTAACCTGGGGATTACAACAGGACTTATGTTTTGGGTAGGTTTGAAGTTGAAAGAAGCCAGTGCATGTAAGGCACTTAGTGCAGTGCCTGGCAAAGTTAAAAAAAAAAAAAAAAAAAAAAAGAATGTCTCTGTTCCACTGGTTCAGCGATGTCCCCAGGGGTGATTGTGATTAGGCCAGCTTGGGTCTTATGACCCAAGTAAAAGTTTTGGGGATAGGGCCAACCCTACTTGGGCCACCTGAAATAACAATATGTGGATGGGGAAAATACCCCGATCCCCGCTCTGGTGCCTTGGTCAGAACAGTCACCATGCTGTGTGAAGAGCAAGGGTCATTCACTCAGTGTTGTCCGGTCCTGATGTGGGAGAGGCCCTCCAGGAAGGCCCGAAAGTTACTCACTTCTCTATCCTGTGGGTGCAGAGCCATTGTTTACTGCCTGAATATTTGATTACTAAGGACATTTGAAGGATTTAAAGGCCAAAATCCCATTGTTCAGTAGATATCAAGCAGATTTAATGCTGATTTTAAAAATATTCATTTATTAGAGATGGGGTCTCACTGTGTTGCCCAGGCTGGACTCCTGGGCTCCAGAGCTCCTCCCACTTCGGCCTCTTGAGTAGCTGGGATTACAAGCACACAGCACCATGGCCGGTTGGGGCTTACTTTTAAAAGCTTTCATGGTACCTACTCCTATACAGAGCTTGCTACAGTAAACTCGCTTTATGGAGGTGATTATTCATTCTGTGTAGGATTTGGGTTCCTAAGAATTTATATTTCTTTTCCAGCGTTTTACAGGAAACCAAATTGCAAAAATTTACCAGCAGAACCCCGAGGTCTACTCACACACGGAGGTTGGTCAAATGTTCCTGTTTGATTGAAAGTCACAGTTGAATTCTTCTCATAATCCATTAGAATAGATACATCTCATGTGCAGTGACTGAAAACATTGATAAGCAGACATTAACCAATGATATATTCGATGTGCTTTTTTCTCATTGTCAGGACATTTTCAAAGAGGAGGGGAAGAATGGAATGTGGGAAAGAGAAGTCAGGGGTTCTCCTGACCAGAAGGGTGAGGGTGAAGGTCCAGGTGGGAGCACTGGGGACTGACATGTTCCCGAGACCACCTGAGTAGAAGATCTGGGTGTCTGAGCAGGCTGTGTCTGCTCACTTTCCTGTGTGGTTAACACAGAAGGACTACCAGGCACATTGCTGGCGCGGAGTCAGTGTTCTCTTTGGAAATGTGCAGGACTAGGCCTTTGTGTCCCCAGCTGTGGCCCTTCAGCCAGAGCCTCTGTCACAGGAACCCAGGTTCATTCCTGGCTCCACAGCTGCTGAAGCCAGCGCTTGTTGCTGCCTGAGAAACAGCCCCACACCCTGGCTAGTGATTTTCATCTTGTGATAAGGAAACGATCAGCTCACGTTAAACCAAAGTGCCTTTTAAATCTTAGAAATTAACATGTGGTGTATTATTTAATGATTGGAGGTTCCAGATTACTCTGCAGCATTAGCCATTAATGTAGGCTTTGGGTGGAGTGGTGAAAACCCTCCCTAAATTCTGTGTGTGGAACGAAGTTGGCCTGACCGAGGACAGGGGGTGATAACATTCTCTCCACAGTTCCAAAGGCCCACGATTCTCATGCGGAAGTACAGACCCTCAGGGTGGCATTGAAAATCCATCATTTATTTCTCTGGCTACTGCTCAGGGTCTGTGGCTTCTGAGGAGTCAGCTTTCCTGAAGCCCTGAGAGTGTCCTGGTTGGTTCTGAGGCCACACATCCACTTCCCTTGTGAGCAGAAGTAAATGCCAAGGAAATAGAGGAAGGAAATCCGGGCACACGTTCCCCAGCACGTGGATTCTGGATGGAAAGGCAGCTTCCCTAAGCCCTTTCTCATAGGGCTTTTGGCTTTTGTCTCTTTTGACCTTGGCAGTTTTATGGCCCATCAGAAACTGTAGAGAATGAATGCTCTCCCGAGGAGTCCGCTCATGGTATTCCAGCAGCTCCTATCTGAGATGCACAGTCTCCACCATTATTTGGGCCTTTTGCTCAAAGTTTCCACTTCCCTCTCCAATTTTTTTTCATGCTGTGTGTGTGTCAGAAGCATTCAGTAGCGCAGGGTGTGTGGAAGTAAGGCACCTCTCACTGTTTCTTTCCTTTACAGAGAATTTCTTTGGTCAGTAGCTTTGCTGCTTCTCTGTTCCTTGGCTCTTACTCCCCTATTGACTACAGCGATGGTGAGCCTCGGGGTATGGGGTGGGTGCCTGGGCAGCCTGCATGTGGCATGTGGGTGTGCAGGCAATGGGAGCCCCATCTACCCTGAGTGGGTGCCAATCTTGTAGCCCGGTCATCTATTGCCAGGAAGGAAGTGTATTCATTATCTTTTGCCACTTAACAAATGGCCCCAACACTTAGCAGCTGAAGACCACCATGTTTATTTTCTCACCTAGTGTCTGAGAGTCAGGAATGTGGGGGCAGCTTAGCTGGGAGGTACTGGCTTAGGATCTCCCACAAGGTGGCAGTCAGGCTGGCAGCCAGGGCTGAAGTCATCTTCAGGGGCTAGAGGATCCGTTTCCAGCATCATGCACAGGACTACAGGCAAGAGGCCGCAGTTCCTCACATGTGGACCTCTTTAGGGGGCCATTAGTGACATTGCAGAGAGGGAGGGAGGAGACAGAGGCCAAGCAGAAGCTGAGCAGTCTTTTATACCCTAATCTTTAAGTGATGTGCCATCACTTTTGTCTCATCTTACTGGTCACACACTAAGTACAGCTGACCCAGTATAATGTTGGGGGGAACCTCACAAGGGGTGAAGACCAGGAGGTTGGGATCAGCAGGGGCAATCATGGAGCCTGGCTCCTGCAAGGAGCTATTAAAGTTTTTGTTTCACATTTGGTGAACTCATGAGATTTATGAGCTTCTGGAATCAAAACGCTAAAAAAATAAACTGCGGATGATGCCAGTGAGGGGGGAAAGCTGGGAGGAGGTTGCTGCAGGAACTCTTGGATGAGTCTAAGAGTGAGAAGCGTGTGGACAGAATGGGGGTGGAGAATGCAGGGCAGGAGCCCAGAGCCATCGACGTGGCTTCAGAATGGAGCCTGGGATGCTCTGAGCCTCGTGGGAGTTCATGGGAAGGTTTTGAGGGCTGTTGTGTGCCAGGCTTTATTCTGGTTTCAGGAGAGAGAGTGACTAAGGAGTGCTGTTAAGCTTCCCTCACAATCTGAAGGAGGCAACAGGGTTCCCTACAGCTAGCTCCGTAGAACTCAGACAGGCAGAACAGTCAACTTGGAGTAGCCTGCATGTCTACCCGTGTTCTGCACTCCTGCCACAGGGCTGATAACCGCAGCAGCTGCGGCGGGGGGCATTCCGGAGGTTTATGTTCCTTAGCCGCAGCTGGGCCCTCCACTCTGCTCCCCTTCACTCACCTGAGATGGCACCTCCTAATTTCACCTGGGCAGGTGACACCATCAGCATCCCAGCCCACCTCTGTCTGCCTCCACACTGGCCCAGTGGAGGAGGAGGTCTCTCCACCCATGCTCTGGGTTCCCTGTCCTTTCCCATCCTCAGGGAAGCCTTGGGAGGAGGATGTTTTAGGAAGGAGCTAATAGGTTGATCTCAGTGACCAGGAGGAAGTTTAGAGGACTCTGAGACCTTTCCTTGAAAGGTCAGATGAGATTGAGAAATCCCTGGGGGCTGACCTGGAAACCTAAGGGACATAGAGAGTGGTTACTGGTCAGTGTGTTGCTGCTAGTTCCAGGCCCCCTGGGAGGTCTCTGAGCAGCAGATTTCCAAGCTAACTGTAGTGTTTGAATTGATGAGGAATATTTGGAGGAGGTGCGGTGCCAGGTGTTTCCAAGGGCCCCTAGGGCCTCTGGTTCTCTGGTTCCAGAACAACACAAGCATGCCTACCTTCCATGAAGAAAGAGCTCCAGTACAAGTTGCGTCAAGAGAATTATCTGCTGTTTGCCAGATTTGTGCATTTTCACAAAAGGTCCGTTTTCAAGATGTGTCTGTTGTTTGTTTCCTTCCTTCCTCAGGTTCTGGAATGAATTTGTTGCAGATACAGGATAAAGTCTGGTCCCAGACTTGCCTTGGTGCCTGTGCACCTCATTTAGAGGAGAAGCTTGGCCCACCAGTACCATCATGCTCAGTTGTGGTAGGTCTCCTTTCTGGCGATGTGGCTCATTTAAGAGCTGGCAGCTACCAGGGAAGCACTGTAGCGCACACACACACACACACACAGACACACACACACACACAGGCACACACACACACAGACACAGACACACACACAGACACACACACACACACACACAGACACAGACACACACACAGACACACACAGACGCACACACACACAGACACACAGACACACACACAGACAGACACACACAGACACACACACACACACAGACACACACAGACACACACACACACAGACACACACACACAGACACACACATAGACACACACAGACACGCACACACACACAGACACACACACAGACACACACACACAGACACGCACACACAGACACACACAGACACACACACACACACACACACACACACACACAGAGACACACACACAGACACACACACACAGACACACACACAGACACACACACACAGACACACACACACAGACACACACACACACACACAGACACACACACACACACGCTGCACACTCCCTTGTTCATTCACCCACAGGCATACACACGCAGGGTCTTTGGTTTAGCGTAAGATGTAAGTCAGTGTCTGGATCAGTGCCTTGCACATAGTAGGTGCTCAGCTACATGCCTTATGGTCGGCAGGACTTTGGGAAATTCCACTAGAAATTTATTAGCATAGGGATAAAAATGGCAGATGATTGCATAGCTAACGAAAAAATGGACAGAGTGCTGAAATTCTAGGGACTGCTGATGAAGCTTGAAGGAGGCAGCCTTGGGGAAAACAGAAAGAAATACCAGCGGGGCTGGCACAGCACAGGCCCTGGCACTGGACAGCCTGGGACTGAATCCTGGTTCTAGCAGCTTTGTGACTTTGTCTCGGTTTCCTCATCTGGAACAAGGGGAATGATGCTGTTCATCTTACAGGGCTGTTGTGTAAATTAGATGAGTTAATATGTTTAAAGCACTTAAAATAGTGCCTGGTCCCACGGGTAATGGGAAAAACATTTACCCATCACGGCGGCGCCACCCATTTGCAGTGGACACCAGCTGTGAATGCGCTGGTGTGTCCTAGTTGGCCAGCCCTGTTCTCCATTGTCCTGTGGGCACAATGGAGTAGAGAGAGAGAGATCTGGGTTCTGCCCCTGGGGCCCTTTGGTGGGAAATGCTTACCACAGAGCCAGAACAACCAGAAGGAACTCTGGGTGGGAGAGAATGTTGGTGTGAACAAGGGACAAGGGCACTCTGAGGCCTGGAGGGAGTCGTGTAACTGGGAGTCTTGGGCCATGTGGAGGAGGGGCTGCTGTGAGGACTTCTCATTGGGAGTCTCAGCCACAGAAGCACTTTTGTTTTCTTTTCAGAGACAGAGTTTCACCTTGTCACCCAAGTTGGAGTGCAGTGGCATGATCATAGCTCACTGCAGCCACGAACTCCTGGGCTCAAGTGATCCCCCTGCCTCAGCTTCCTGAGTAGCTGGGACCACAGGCGTGCACCACCATGCACAGCTAATTTTTTTTTTTATTTTGGTAGTGACAGAGTCTCACTATGTTGCTCAGATTGGGCAATTTTCCTGCCTCAGTCTCCCAAAGTGCTGGGATCACAGGTGTGAACCACTGCGCACACCTGTATGATTCACACTGACATGCTGAAAACAGCCTCTGCCACCATGAGGCAGAACATCAAAGCCAAACCATCAGCATCTAAAGTATGCCATGAGGCCAGCGCACGGAGCTGAAGGAAGAGCCATGTGGCCCTGTGGAAGCCGACAGTGCAGAACCCAGACAGACTGACGCCGGTCAGAAAGGCAGAGAAAGGGCAGATAGAAAACAGCCAAGCCATTGGGACTGATAATCCACACGTGGCTTTTAGTTGGATGTGAAATTCAGAGCAGGCTTTGTTTGCCTTATGCGAGAACACTTGCCTCCAAGAAGGAGCCTGTGCGGACAAGCAGCTTGAGGATCAGGAAAGAACTGACTCTGAAAAGGCATTTTCATTTGTCACATAGGTGTCATGTGTGGGCGAACCAAGCAGGACCCATGTTTTTCATCATCCCTCTTTTTGCAGGTAGTGCACAGATAGCCCTCCCTGCATATGTCTTTTTTGGATTACTTTCCTTAGAACGTTGTTCTCTGCACTTTCACGTCCAATTATTGTTTATCCAGTCGCTAGGGTGATAGAGCGAGTGTGCGAGGCATTATCTGCTCCCATGAGTTTGCTTACTGGCGTCCTGTTACCTTTTTTTTTTTTTTTATGCTATACAAGAATTTGGAGCTTCTAAAGCAAGCACTAGTTAGGGGTTGGTTTGTTCTCTCTACCTGAAATCTCAAGATCAGCAGTTTTTGAGATGACCTCATGCTCGTGGTTCCAAACCTGCACTGGACTTCTCTGGCGATTTGTGAACAGGAGGGACACGCCCAGTTTGTGACAGGGAGTGGTGTGACTCCAGGCTCTGCAAAACATTCCTTCAGCTCCAGTGACCTGGAGCCTGTAGCATTTTCGTGGCCTGAAGGGTGGGTGGCTGTGCTGGGCAGGCGGGATTTACCTCAACAGAGCACCTTTGCTTTATCCCCGTCCCTCAGGGAGCCATTTCTTCCTATTACATCCAGCGCTACGGATTTCCTCCAGGATGCAAAGTGGTGGCCTTCACTGGGGACAACCCAGGTGAGTATCTCGGGGAGTTTCTCTGTCCGATGAGCCTGACTGGGTCCATGCTGGACTTTTGAGAATTCCAGTCCAGCCTCTTGGTGAAGCCTTCTGTGGTCATTCCCCACCACCCCCACCCTGCGATCTGACTCCTTGTACCTGCCCCATCTCAGCTCCAACTCTGCCCTCAGGAGCTGGTCAGTCTGCTCTCTCTGGATGAAAACTGCTCAATGATTAAGGAAGGCAGTCTTGCCCACCCCATCCCTAACCTGTCTTTTCTGTTCCAAGATGAATAGCTCAATTCCTCCAACCCTTCCTCTAGGACATGGTTTTAAGTCTCTGCCCTGTCATCTGATCTGCAGCAATGACTTGTTTCTCGTCCAGACACCTCATCTCCTTCCCTAGCCTCTTCTCTTCCTCCTCTTCTCCTCTGGGTAGTCCTGAAGCCACCCCTGGAGGGGCCCTCGGATCTCTGAAGGAAGGCCAGGTGGGCTGCACTAAACAACACCCTAACTACTACCCCTCAGCCCCACCCCAGGAAAAGTCTTTTTCTAACGATCCATCAGATTAGGGTTACATTTAATTCTAACTAGAAAGGTTAATTTTTAACCCTAATTAGAAAGGTTACTTTCTGTCCTTTCAGTCTTCTTTCTGTGCTCATAAATAAGCATTGTTTATTTTAATCAACCTGGGCAGTATCTTTCTCATTTTAACAGTTGTCTAGAGCTCAATTGTCCCAGCATTTATTTCACCAGTCCCTTATGGATGGACGGTGGTGTTGCTTCAGTGTTTGGCAGTGCAAATGACGTTGAGATGCACATTCGGTCTCATCTCTTTGTTGTTACAGGATAAGTTCTCAAAGGTGGGATTCCTGGATCCAAGGCTTCTGACACACATGCTGCTGATTGAACCTCAGTGGCAGTGTTTGAGTGCACCTGTTTCTCACTCCCATTTCACCTTTACTCACATGTTCATTCACTCAGCATTTAGTGAGTGCCTATTATGTGCCAGGCCTTCCTTCAGCGCTGGGGCACTTCAGCAATCAAGGCAGATAAAGATTGCTGTTGTGAGCCAGGTGTGGTAGTGTGCACCTGTAGTCTTAGCTACTTGCAGGCTGAGGTTGGGAGGACTGCATGATCACGGAGTTTGAGGCTGCAGTGAGCTATAATCATGCCACTGCACTCCAGCCTGGGTGACAGAGTGAGACCCCACCTCTATATCTCAAAAAAAAAAAAAAAAAAAAAAGACTGCTGTTGTGGGCCTTGTGTCTAAGGCAGGGCACAGACAGTGAACATAACCTCACCCCCTTCTTTTCCATTACTGCCTGTGCTTTTCTCTGCTGTGTATCCTTGGTGTCTTGTCTTGGCCTCCTTGATTCTCTGCACTCCTGGGAGTGCCTGACAGTGGAGGGATGTTTGGACCCCTTCAGGGAAGAGACTTCACAGCTCAAATCAGAGGCCTCTGCTAACAGACTTCACCCCCGACCCCTATGACCTTCTCTTAGG
Organism: Macaca thibetana thibetana; assembly: GCF_024542745.1. Lineage (NCBI taxonomy): Eukaryota > Metazoa > Chordata > Mammalia > Primates > Cercopithecidae > Macaca > Macaca thibetana. The sequence goes on from NC_065579.1 coordinate 92,431,478, forward strand.
GCCTCCTGAGAGCTCAGCTCCCCCTGCTCCTGCCACCACCCTAGGGTGTGGGTGGGGGTTGGAAGTGGGGGCTGTGCGCCTGCCTGGAGAGCCCTGTGGTTTGCTTTGTGGTTCCCACGTGGCCACCAGCTAACCAGAAGCTCCCCTCCCATTCTCAGCGTCGCTGGCAGGCATGAGACTGGAGGAAGGTGACATTGCGGTAAGGCGACTTCCCACACCCATAGGCTCTTTCTGTTTCCACGCTCACACCCACACTCTGATAAGTAGCAGAGATACTGCTGGGACCCAGACCCTGAAGGACCAGGATCTGGGTCCCTGTATATCAGAGTGTCTGCCAGTTCTAGAAGACAGTGGAGGGAGGGGATGGGGGTGCACATCTTTCTCAGAAAGTCATTGTTCTTTGCTAGATGGGCAAGACCTCTGCCTGCTTCACAGTGGCCAGTCTTAGTGCGTGCAGTGGCAGAGGGTCAGACCTGGGGCCAAAGGGCTGTGAGCAGCCCAGATGAATAAGGAAGACATAACCCAGGCCTTCCTACTTCTAGTGGGAAAGTTATGTGGGGAACCAGCCATCACCCAAACCATTATTTAGATGCAGTTGTGGGAAATCAGCACAGAAGATCCATGAAATCTGCATCTGGGGAGCTAACTCCTGGCTCATCTGGTGTGGGAGGGTCAGAAGTGGCTCTGAGAAAGTGGCCTTGCATCTGAGGTCTGCAGCGTGAGTAAAGTGACAGGGTTAAGGTGGGTGGAGTACAGCGCATCGCTGGCAGAGGGCAGTGTGTGTGGGCAAAGCCCAAGGCGCCCCGCCTCTGCCCATCTCTCCCCAGGTCAGCCTGGGCACCAGTGACACCCTGTTTCTCTGGCTCCAAGAACCCAGGCCTGCCCTGGAAGGCCACATCTTCTGCAACCCGGTTGACTCCCAGCACTACATGGCACTCCTGTGGTGAGCATGGGTGTTGGTTGGCACCATTCCCTGGGTGAGGAGGTGTGGGCAGATCTGGCACCATCTTGAGGACCCTAAGTCCTTCCACTAAGCTCTGGAATGACTCCCTCCACTTTCCCAGGCTCTGCTGGGCAGCTGAGACCCCCAAGGACTCACCGACTCTTGCTGACAGCAGAGCTGGGTGGGGAATAACCCAAGACCCTGAGTCCCTCAAGCCCGGGTTCAAATCCTATCCTCACCACCTATATCCTGTGTGACCTTGGGCAAACTCTGTAGTGTGGCATGTCTGAGCCACACTTTCCTCATGAGATGGGGAGGGCAAGAGCATTTACCGCACATTGTTGCTGTGACCTGTCCGGCATGTGGTGGACCCTCATAGCGGAAAGGACATCCTGCTTCCCAACAGCTCTCATGGAAGGGACATGCTCTGTGCTCTGACCACAGGCCTTTGGAGACCCGTCCAGAGCTCCTGAGGGAAATGGTTTCTGAGCTCCTAAGCCCTGAGAAGCGCTGGAGAATGTGGCTAGTTAATCTAGCCCACCCTGCCTCATTGTGCCCATGGTAGAATGTGCAGAAACCGGAGCTCCCTGTCTCTACCTGGGGCTCCTCTGTGTCAGCCTCCTGTGTAAACAGCCTAAGATAAGGGCATTTCCGGTGCCTCCCAGGGACGTTCAGGGGCCTGGAATCTGAGGAAGCACCTCTGATACCTAAGTTTCAGAGCCTGCTGTGCACTGACTAGGGCTTGTGGTCCAGCCTGACCTGCAGTTCCTCTGCCTGGGTCTCTTTACTGAAACTCATGGGTCCAGTGAGCAAGCACTGGCTCCTTCCTCAGAGCTATACCCTCTTCTGCAGCTTTAAAAATGGCTCCCTCATGAGAGAGAAGATCCGCAACAAGTCCGCGTCCCATTCCTGGAGCAAGTTCTCTAAGGCACTGCAGTCCACAGAGATGGGCAACGGTGGAAACCTGGGTAGGCCAGTTGGTGGTGCCCAAGCCTGTGAAGGGTCAGCAGCTGCCGGCTGGAGGGGCAGGGCCTGGGGCCCCATGAGCTGGGGGAGAGGAGGGCCGTGGAGAAGTCCAGGGGAGCGCTGTCTGTCTGCACTTCTATTCCACAGATCCTACAAGCTGGTGTGGAACCCTGTGTTCTGAGCGAGGGTGGGCCTGTAAGGCTGTCCTTGGCTTCTGCTCTGAGCAGAAGATCAGGCCATAGCTACATCTTCTGTCCCCACCAAGCCCCTGGTGACAGCATCAGAGAGGGCAACCTCTGCCCTGGTGTATCCCCATTCACAGCCCTCTGCCCCAGGCACGAGGAAAAGTGCCCAGTGTCTCGGAAGGCCTGAGCAGGGAGGGGCTGTGCCTCCCTTGGTCAAACGTGTGTTGGTATTTTAGGATTGACTGGGCAGCTGCTTCCTGTTCAAGGCTGCCAAGTGAGAGTGGAAGAGTTGTCTCTGAGAAAAGCTAGCTCAGGGCTCCCTGGTTCCCTTCTATCCTGTTGGAGAGAAGAACTGAGAATATTCGCAGGTCTCATCTGGGGGATGAAAGAGAGCCAGGGGACCCGGGGATATGGGGTCCTTTTGCCCTGTTCTACGTCTGTTGAGAGGCCGATCTTTTATTTTTTGACTAATGACAGCTGATGTCTTCCTGGTTTTATGTCAGGTTTTTATTTTGATGTAATGGAGATCACCCCTGAAATTATTGGATGTCATAGGTTTAACGCAGAAAACCACAAGGTACGTGTGCTGTTGGTATTGGAGTTACACTGGCTCCGTTTGTGAGTGTAAAATGTAACAATTGCCTATGAAATTGTGTGACTTTTAGGGACTTCATTCATTCACTCATCCGTTGATATCATACACACTTGTGGTGTGCCAGCATGCAGTCTAGATCCTGGGGAATCTGCAGGACACGGTCCTTTCCCTCAGGGAGGAATGCAGAAAACCTGAGAGTTCTCTTCCAATTTAGCAAATGCTAACACTATCATTGAGTATCACAGAGCTTATTTCCTTGGCGAGTTTTATCCCGTACCCATCAAGAACACATGGATCTTGAGATCATTAATTTCCTCGTGGTTGAAAGAGCCACTGAGCCCGGGAGGTTCTAACATTTATTGAGCCCATTTGGTGCCAGGCATTGTGCTCATGGTTTTCTATATCTTCCTCACTTACTTTTCTTTTTTTTTTTAATTTTTTTTATTTTTTTGAGATGGAGTCTCACTCTGTTGCCCAGGCTCGAGTGCAGTGGGACGATCTTGGCTCACTGCAACCCCCGCCTTCTGGGTTCAAACGATCTTCCTGCCTCAGCCTCCTGAGTAGCTGGGATTACAGACCCAAGCCACCACACCCAGCTAATTTTTGTATTTTTAGTAGAGAGGGGTTTCTCCATGTTGGCCAGACTGGTCTTGAACTCCTGACCGCAAGTGATACGCCCCCTCCCAAAATGCTGGGATTATAGGTATGAACCACCATGCCTGGCTATCATTTACTTTTCAAAGCAATAGGCACTATTGTTCCTCTTTCCAGATGGAGAGGTTGAGACTCAGAGGCTCAGGCTAAATAATCTGGCCAGAGTCACAGGTCATAGGTGGTGGAGGGGGCTCAAATCCAGTCCTCTCTGGCTCTGAAGCTGCTGTTTTCTTTCTCCTCCACAATGTGACCTTTCCCAGGAAGGATTTAGTTGGTTCTTGCTGCTCGAAATTGACATTGCTGTTAGATAGTCACTGGAGAGTCATCACCACATTTTGGGTTGTACCTGAGAGACGTTTCTGACCCCAGTAAATGGGGGGTTTATGTAAGACACTCTGTCTGGAAACTGTAACTGTCCGAGTTGGCATTGGGTTCAATGGCAGATGATGGCACTACATGTTGGCACTACAGTAAATGGGGGGTTTATGTAAGACACTCTGTCTGGAAACTGTAACTGTCCGAGTTGGCATTGGGTTCAATGGCAGATGATGGCACTACATGTTGGATTATGAACGGAAAGCTTTGTATAAAGGAGGAAGTTCATTTCAATCTTCTGATGGAGAATCAGTTTGGTTTCTTTTATTAGAGGGAGAAGTTATGCCTGTTCTTTCATGCATATCAATCCTAGATTTGTCAAGGAGAAAGTAGTGTTCTTCATTCATTCATTCAACCAACAGATATGTATGATTGGTGCCAGGCACCCGGGACACAAAGGAGAACAAGACATCGGTGGCCCTTGCTCTCTAGAGCCTGCTGTCTAGGAGGGAGAGGGACAGTAGATGAGTGAATGAGCACGTACATGAATGCAGCAGGTGCTAAGGCTGGGAAGCAGAAGAACAGAGTGCTGCAAGGGAAAGCAGCTGGTGGGTGGGCTGGAGACTTACCCTGGGTGGGGTGATCGGGCCTGGGCCTCTCTGAGAAGGTGGCCTTTAGGTTGAGACCTGAAAGTACTCAGGATCTCACCATGGAAAGAGTAGGATAGACTTCCAGGCAGAGGGAGCAGCTTGGGAACTAGAAGAAGGTCGGTAAGATTAGAGTGTAGCTGTTCGTGAGGGGGATGGCGGCAGGTTCTAGCATTGGTCTCAGGTGCCAAAGAAGCAGGGGTGAGCCTGGGGTTGATTCCCATCAGTGCTAGCTTGAAGGACATGCCACAGGGGTGGGATCTCAGCGTAAGCTCGTGGCTGTCACTTATCTAGTATGTACTGCATTTTCCAGGCTCTGTTGTCTAATCTGATCATTGCAACAACCCTAAAAAACAGGCACCACTATTATCTCCATTTTGTTAAGAAAAAGAATGATAGCAAGACTAATGTAACTTATTAAAGATTGCAGAGCTGAATGGTAGACAGAACTTGATCTCTCAGCTGCCTGAGACTAAATTCTGTAATGTCTCTGACTCTTCAAAGTGACATGCATGTGAGGCTGTGGGCTTGTGTGCTTCAGTAGTGTGTTTGTGTGAGTGTGTGTGACAGGCAAAGACAGTGGTTAAAGAGCCCAGCTATGAGTTTCAAATCTGGGCTATTGTTTAAAAAGATCACACACAGACACGCACACTCGCACACACAGACACACACGCAGACAAACACAAACACACACACACACACACACACGAATGGACAATGAGAGTTCCTTACTCTGTGCCCACCTTTTCCTGGAGACAGGTCGCAGCATTCCCTGGGGATGTGGAGGTTCGAGCACTGATTGAAGGACAATTCATGGCCAAGAGGATTCACGCAGAAGGCTTGGGCTATCGAGTCAGTAAGTGAGCCACTGGCAGCATGTGTCCCAGGGTGGGGGCTCAGGGCCAGCTCACACCCGGGGGGCCAAGGCTAGTGGGTCAATGTCTACTAAAGTTTTCTTTCAGGGGGCCTTGTGCAGGAGGAAGGTGGAGCCTGACCTTGGGGATGGGGTGAGAAAGTGTGTCAGTTGGCACTTGTAGGCAGGCATAGAATAGCAGGTAGGCTGTTCCTGCTTCTCAGCTGTGTCCACAATAGCCTGACCTTTTGACCAGGACCTGTAGGACCTGGGAAAGGTCTTTCTGTAACCCTAAGCTCCAAGCTGCAGATGAGCTGTTTTGAGCTCTGGACTCCAAAGACATAGGCAGTGCAAGGTCTGGGGACATGAGTGGATCTTGTCCTTCTAGCCTAGCCAGGTCCCGTTGCCTGTGGGACACAGTCTGCGTCTTTCAGCTTGGACAGGGAAGAGGGGGATGTAGTAGCACTGTCAAAACTCAGAAGACTGATATCTCAGTTCATTTTCTGTTGCCTATAACAGAATACCTGATCCTGGGTAATTTATAAGGAAAAGGAATTTATTTCTTACAATTACGGAGGCTGAGAAGTCCAAGGTTGAGGGATCATATCTGCTGAGGGCCTGCTTGCTAGTAGGGCTCTCTGCAGAGTCCTGAGGAGGTAGAGGGCATCACATGGTGAGGGAGCTGAGTGTGCTAGCTCAGGTCTCCCTTCCTCTTCTCAGAAAGCCACCAGTCCCATTCCCACGATAACCCGTTAATCCATTAACCTGTTAATCTGTTAACCCATGAATGGATTAATCCACTCATAAAGCCCTCATAACCCAATCTCCTTAAAGGCCCCATCTTTCAATATGTGATGTTGGGGGTAAAGCTTCAACATGAGTTTTGGAGGGGACACATACTCAAACCATGGCAACTGGCATGGAGAGGGCAGACCCGGGGCTGGGGGAGGCAAAAGGAGGAGGAAGGGATTTCTGAGAACTTGAGCTGTAGAATAATCAGCTTAGGGGGTCAGTGAGTTCCCTTTACAGAAGTTGTTGAAATGGTCTAGGGGTCTGTAAGGAGGTTGGACTGGCCACCTATAAAGTCCAGGTTTCTAAGATGTATTTGTCCCTCTGGGCTATAGCTGTTGTCACTAGAGAAGATAGTGAAGCTGCTTTGCTTGAGGGCCTTCCTATGACACTTTATGGACAATCCGAGTTCTATGTAATGTATATTTTATACCTTTGAATTGACAGAGTAAAATGATACTATAAAAATACCCACTAGGGAAACCTCCTGGAAAGCCTGTTAGACAGCATCTACTAAAGCTGAATACCCGTCTAGCCAGCAATCTCACTTCTAAGTGAAGGCAAAACAGGAATTTGTGCATGTGTTTACTAAAGATGTACAGGAGAACATTCATTGCAGCACTATGCTGAATAGCCCCACAGTGGAAGTGGCCCAGTGCCCATTAATGGTAGACAGGAAAAATGCATTGTGGTGCATTTGTACAACAGGATACTACACACAAATGAAAACGAACCAGCCTCAGTGATACACAATGAAATGGGTGAATCTCACCAAATGTAACACTGAGCAAAAGAAGCCAAACACGGACATACATATGGCAGGGTTCTCTGTACATCAAGTTCAAAAGCAGATGAAACTACAGGCCAGCCACAGTGGCTCACACCTGTAATCCCAGCATTTTGGGAGGCTGAGGCAGGTAGATCGCTTGAGTCCAGGAGTTCGAGACCAGACTGGGCAACATGGTGAAACCCCATCTGTACAAAAAAATACAAAAATTAGCCAGGCGTGGTGGGCCATGCCTGTAGTCCTGGCTACTCAGGAGACTGAGGTGGGAGGATCGCTTAAGCCTAGGAGGTTGAGGCTGCAATGAGCCATGAGACCCTGTCTCAAAAAAAAAATTTAAAAAGCAGACGAAACTATTTACTGTTGTTGGAAGTTGGGATAATTAGTAGTTGCCCTTCAGAAGGGGCCTGTGGGGTGCTAGTGATGTTCTGTTTCATGTTCCATGGGTGTGTTTAGTTTGTAAAAATTTATGAAGATTATAGGCTTATGATGTGTGCATTTTTCAGGATGTGTGTTCTAGGTCAATACAATATTTTAAAATATGTAAAATTACCACCATGAGCATTCCGAATGCCCTCATCCCACCACCCTAAGTGTAAAAAGACATTTCCCAAAGGTCTGCGAAGACTTCCAAGTTCCCTGAAAATGAGACTGGGTGAGCAGGGCAGGGATGGTGCTGGAGTTGGTGGAGTGCCTGGCAGGGGTCCTCTGGCTCTCAGAAGGGGAGCCCAGGGAAGGGAACAGCCCAGCATACAGGGAGAAGCAGTTAGGGTAGAAGGCCCCCATGGGCTTAGGAGGAGCTGATGGGATTGTGGCATTATTCTCAGCCTCTAAAGCATTTCTTGTGCAAAACAGCATAGAGTTACTTATCCTCTTAGCAAGCTTAAATGCAGAATCAGACCTGTCTTGCCACTCTGCTGAGTGATCACTGAAATAGACATACTTGGAACCAACAGAGGTTGCACACACGCGAGGACTCATTCTCCAGGCCGCCATGTGGACTGGCCAGCTCTAGTTTTCATTCTTGCCCAGTCATCATCTCATTTGGTTTTAATAGTGTCTAAGGGGAATAAAGAGGCACTTTGAATAAAAATGATTATTGTGATACTAACAGCTGCCAGCATTTGTTGGGCACTGAGTTTGTGCCTGGCCCAGTTCCTTAGCAATTAATCTGTTTTTTTTTTTTTCTTTTTGAGATGGAGTCTTGCTCTGTCACCCAGGCTGGAGTGCAGTGGTGCGATATCTGCTCGCTGCAAGCTCCACCTCCCAGGTTCACGCCATTCTCCTGCCTCAGCCTCCCGAGTAGCTGGGACTACAGGGGCCCGCCACCACAACCGGCTAATTTTTTGTATTTTTTAGTAGAGACGGGGTTTCGCTGTGTTAGCCAGGATGGTCTCCATCTCCTGACCTTGTGATCCGCCCACCTTGACCTCCCAAAGTGCTGGGATTACAGGCGTGAAACACAGCACCTGGCCAGCAATTAATCTTTATTAACAACAGTACCTCTGAAGTAGGTACTGATATGATTCCCACTTCACAACCAAGGAAACCAAATCTTGCAGTGGTTAAATAACTTGGTCAGGACTGGCAGAGCTGGGATCTCAACCAAGCCATTCTGGCTCCAGATGCTGGATTCTCAACCACTGGCTGAACCTGCTTTTTTTAAGGAACAATTGCCCTCTTGATGTTTATAGACACCATCAGGCATGATAGACACCATCTGGGCAGGGCTAATAAGCCATAGTTTTCAGCTTGTATTTCAGTGTGTTTCATGTTGTTTAGGTTGATAGTAAAAACAGTCAAACCTTGTAGCAAGTTTGAGAAATAAAGAAAAGAAAATGGGCCTAGTGCTCACACCTGTAATCCCAGCACTTTGGGAGGTGGAGGTGGGAGGATCACTTGAGCCCAGGAGTTTGAGATCAGTAACAGAGAGACACTATCTTTACAAATAATAGTAATTATAAATATCCCAGCGTAGTGGCATGTGCTTGTGGTCCCAGCTACTGGGGGTGGGGTGGCAGGGGGTGGCAGGAGGCCGGGGGGGTTGCTGGAGCCTGGGAAGTCAAGGCTGCAATGAGCTGTGATTGTGTCACTGCACTCTAGCCTGGGTGACAGAGCGAGACCATGTCTCAAAAAAATGAAGGAAAATGACTCATAATCCCATCCCCTCTCTCCAACCACTGGTACCATTTAGGGACATTTTCTCCCAGTCTCCTTTATGAGCTTATTTCCATACAGCCATAGTTTTGTTCCTTTGTACCTTATATGCAAAGGGTGTATACGAGAACCAAAGTTTGTCAAAAGTCATCTTTGTGGTGCTGCGTATGATGGCCAGGTTACTTTTCCTGCATTTGGGCACTGAAGGTGTTCTTGTTTTTTTTGTTTGTTTTCTTTTTTTTTTTTGGAGACAGGGTTTCACTGTTGCCCAGGCTGGAGTGCAGTGGCGCGATCTCGGCTCACTACAACCTCCACCTCCCAGGTTCAAGTGATCCTCCTACCTCGATCTCCCGAGTAACTGGGACTACAGGTGTGCACCACCACGCCCAGCTAGTTTTGTATTTTTAGTAGAGATGGGGTTTCACCATGTTGGCCAGGCTGGTCTCGAACTTCTGACCTCAAATGATCCACCCACCTCTGCCTCCCAAATCGCTGGGACTACAAGCATGAGCCACTGTACCTGGCCATTGTTCTTGGTTTTCCAACATGGAATCACACTAGAACATCTTCCATAGCTTGAATTGTTTCCCCAGGAGGATGGCGTTCCAGCAATGAAGCTGAGAGAAGCTGAGAGGTGGGGGCTGAATGTCTTCTCCTGGACAGAGCCAAGGGGCTGGATGGAAAGCAGCAGGGTCTTAAAACAACTATTTGTTTTAAAATACATAACGAATGGATGTCTTTTTATCATAAAAGATTCATGCAAAACAGAAATATGGAATAAGAAGCAAATGCCCCCTTCATATGCCTCTCAGACTCCTTTCCTTCCTTCCAGACTGTGACTTCCTTCCTGTGAATCATACGGCATTGCCAATATTGAAGAAGTTTTGATTTACAAAAATGGCAATTTCATATGGTTCAACCTGATACATGTGTGTATGTGTATATATATATTTAACAGAAATGCTATTATATTCTATGTGTTATTCTGAGACTTGCTTTCCATAACAGTATGTACAGGTCTACCTTTATGTTTTCTAATGACTGGCATGAGGTTTGCTAAATTATTTTACAGCCCTAGTTGAAGGACGTTAAGATTATTTCTTGTTTTGTTTTGTTTTTGTTTTTGTTGTTTTGAGACAGAGTCTCACTCTGTTGCCCAGACTGGAGTGCAGTGGCACAATCTCAGCTCACTGCAACCTTCGCCTCCCGGGTTCAAGCGATTCTTGTGCCTCAGCCACCTGAGTAGCTGGGATTACAGGTGTGCGCCATACCGCCTGGCTAATTTTTGTATTTTTGTAGGTATGGGGTTTTGCCATGTTGCCCAGGCTGGTCTCAAACTCTTGACCTCAAGTGATCCACTCATCTTGGCCTCGCAAAGTGCTGGGATTGTAATTTCCACTTTCACCATCTCATTCTATGTCCTGTACCCTTGTCCCTAGTTCATTCTTGTTTGTGTGTTTTTTTTCCCTTGAGCATGTTAGCTAAAGTTTTGTATATTTTATTAAGCAATGTTAATATTTTGTTTTGTGCTCCCTTTTATTAATTTCTACTTTTATCTTTTTAAATGCCTTCCTTCTACTTTATGAATTTTTTTTCTTTTTCTGTATTTTTAAGTTGAAATCTTAGCTCATTTATTCCCATTCTGTATTAACTTCTAATTTGTGCATTTCAGAAGGCTATATGTTAACTTTATTTATGTAACGTATCTTTCATTTCTAAAAAGATAGTAATTTTCATCTTTTTATGCACCAATGAGTGAACTGGCCCCTTGTCCTTTTGGTATATCTTCCATCATTCCTTGAGCATTTCCATAGCTTCTAACATAAAAAAAGTTTCAGGCTCGTCTTGTTTTTTCCTTGGATCAGCCCTGTAATCTTCCATTTATCCAAGGAGCCCTGACTCCTTTGAGTGGGGAGAGATGTTTGGATGCTGTCTCTGGATGCTCATTGCTACTGGGATGATGCTGTTCCCAGCCACTTTCAGTGGGCTGAGTTGGGAAATAGTAGGATATATATATATTAGGATATATATGTATGTAGATATATACATATACATATATATATGTATATGTATATTCTGGAGGGGTCAGAAGAATCAACTTTGTCACTGTTAGGATAAGATACAAATATGGGAAGGAAGAAAGCCAGAATGAACCCCATGGTGTTGGACTGGAAGGGGAGTATATAGTGTATAGAGTATATATAGTGTATAGAGCATATATAGTGTACATATATATGTATATATGTATATGTATAAATCTACATACATATATATCCTAATATATATATATCCTAATATTTCCCAGCTCAGCCCACTGAAAGGGGCTGGGAACAGCATCATATATATAAGTCTGTATCTATACACACATTTACCTTTCTATTTATCTGTCTGTCTACTTCTCCATGTGTTGAAAAACATGAGTTCAACCCTATACACTCCACTTCCAGTCCAACACCATGGGGTTCATTCTGGCTGTCTTCCTTCCCACATTTGTATCTTATCCTAACAGTGACAAAGTTGATTCTTCTGACCCCTCCAGATTGCTGCCTCCTTGACATGCAGGCCCCATTTTGGCTTCTCTGCTTACCTTTACCTGTGTTGTCTCTGTGGCCTCTCTCCAGCAGCCTCTTGGATCTGCCCCACTCTGGTTATGTACTTACATGTGGCCCTTGAGCCACTTCTGTTTGCCTGTCTAATGGCTTTTTAGGGAAGGAAGAAAAAAAAGAAAGGTAGGGAGGTAGGCAGGCAATAAATATTTTTAAAGGGAAGAGTCCATTTACATTTAATGTAATTATTGAAATGATTGGATTTAATCCAGTCCATCCATTTATTTTTTATTTTTTTATTTTTTTCAATCCATCCATGTACAAAATGGATTACATATCAATTTTGCTTTTTCTTTTCTTTTGTTCTATATGTTCTTTTTTCTTCCTTATTCTTTTCCTGTCTTATTTTTGGATTAACTGAGCAATGTTTAGTATTCCATTTTATCTCCTCTGTTGGCTTTTTAAGCTATACACTTTTTAATTGATTTTTAAATTGAAATCTTTAACTTGAAAAGTCTGGTTTGCACTAATATTATACTCTTGAATTTTTTACCAACATGCTTGCACTACAAAAACAGCTAAAGAAGTTTTCTGGGCTAAAGGGAAAATCATACCAGATGGAAAGTCAGAGCTTCAGGAAGGAATGTAGAACATCTATAAGAAGTGGATTCTCTTAAGTTTTACTTTTTCTGAAAATGTATTTATTTTACTTCATATTCAAATAATATTTTCTGTTGTGGAATTCTAGATTGGCACTTTTTACTTTCACCACTTTGAAAATGTCATTCCATCGTTTTCTAGCCTTCTAATGTTTCAGATGAGAAATTAGCTGTCATTCTTAGTGTTGTTCCCCTGAATGTGATGGGGTTTTCTTCTCTGGCTGATTTAAAATTTTTCTATTAATCTTTGATTTTCAGCAGTTTGATTATGATATACCTAAGTAAGGGTTTTTAAATTATTATTATTTTGTATGTATCCTCTTTGTGATTCATTGAGCTTGTTGGATCTGTGGGTTAATCTCTTTCATCAATTTTGGAAAATTCTTAGCCATTATTTCTTCAAATATTTATTTTTCCCTATTTCCTCTTTCCTTTCCTCTGGACTTCAGTTACACATTTGCTGTTGTCCCTTAGGACTTTGACTCTCTGTTCTTTTTTTTTCTTTTTTTCTCTCTCTCCTTGCTTCAGTTGGACAATTTCATTTTTTGTTTTGTTTTGTTATGTTTTGTTTTTTTGAGACGGAGTCTTGCTTTGTTGCCAGGCTGGAGTGCAGTGGCATGATCTCGGCTCACTGCAACCTCCACCTACCGGGCTCAAGCAATTCTCCTGCCTCAGCCTCCTGAGTTGCTGGAACTACAGGCAAGCACCACCACATTCGGCTAATTTTTTGTATTTTCAGTAGAGATGGGGTTTCACCATGTTAGGCAGGCTGGTCTCAAACTCCTGACCTCAGGTGATCCACCTGCCTCAGCCTCTCAAAGTGCTGGGATTACAGGCATGAGCCACTGTGCCTGGCCTTCAGAGGGACGATTTCTATCACACCTCTTTTTATTCATGTTTCTGCTGTATTCAGTCTGCTATTAAGTCCATCTAACAAACTCATTTTGGATATTATATTTTTTCTATTTCTAGAATTTCCATTTCATTCTTTTATATTTTCTTATTTGTCTGCTGAAATTTTTCATATTTTAACCATTTTGTTCATCTTTTCCTTTGACTTTATATCATATTTATAATTATTATAAATTATAAATATCTGCTAATTCTTCTGAGAGTCTGCTTCTATTTACTATTTTACTCCCATTTCCTGCTTCTTAAAATGCTATTTAATTTTGGTTGAATTCTGTACATTGTGTTTAAAAGTACAGTGTTGACTAAAGTGGCTAATTTTTAACCCTTTTACTTTTGAGATAACTGTAGATTCACATGCAGTTGTTAAATAAATAGCTAATGTTTACCTGCAGAGAATGCTTGCCCTTCTATCAGGAAGTGAGGGTGAGGTGGTGGTCTTTTTTGTTTAATCAGGGGTTGGATCAGTACTAGTTAGTTTTAGTTCACCAGTCGTTGCAGTGTTTTGGGATCAGGATCAGCAGGATCAGGCCCCTCCCTCCATCAAGTCTTTGGTACCTAACCAGTGAGATTACAGAGCTCTTTCTGTGTTTTCCAGCTCTTCCCCCACTTCCACATCACTGCTTCCATAGTAGTTCATTGGAGACAATTGGTAGGTGGGGAGGACTAGTTCTATATTGGAGACTCTTCCAGATTTCAGTCCTCCATACCAGCCCAAATATAGTTGCTTTTCTTTTCTAGCAAAGTTTATCTGCCTATAGAGTCTTACTTCTTCATGTTTTCCATGCTGCAGGTATGAATCAGCACTTAAGGGCTCATCTCATTCTGGAATTTATTTTATTTAGATTTCTTGAATTTTTACTTTTTTGATAACTTCAAACAAAAATATGATGCTCTGGTTGTTGTTGTTTACTCCATTCTGTCGTCGTTGCAGCACAAGTGTGTTCTTTCTTGACCATTATCATCTTAGCCCAAAGTGGAACTATATGTATTTTGTTAGATTAAGGTTTGTTATTATTATTATTATTTTGCTATTTATTTTTATTTATTTATTTTAAAATGGAGTTTCGCTTGCTCTGTGGCCCAGGCTGGAGTGCAGTGGTGCATTCTTGGCTCACTGCAACCTCTGCCTCCTGGGTTTAAGCGATTCTTCTGCCTCAGCCTCCTGAGTAGCTGATTACAGGTGCCCACCACTACACCTGGCTAATTTTTGTATTTTTAGTAAAGACGGGGTTTCACCATATTGGCCAGGCTGGTCTCGAACTCCTGACCTCAGGTGGTCTTCCTGCCTCAGTCTCCCGAAGTGCTAGGATTACAGGCGTGAGCCACTGTGCCCAGCCTATTATATTTTTTGGAGACAAAGTCTGGCTTTATCAGGCAAGAATACACCCAGGCTGGAGTACAATGGTGTAATCACAGCTTACTGCAGCCTTGACTTCCTGGGCTCAAGCAATCCTCCCACTTCAACCTCCTGAGTAGCTGGGACCACAGGCATACACCACCGTGCCTGGCTAATTTTTGTATTTTTTGTAGGGACAGGGTCTTACTTTGTTGTCCAGGTTGGTCTCAAATTCCTGAGCTCAAGCAATCCTCCTCCTGCCTTGGCCTACTGAAGTGCTAGGATTACAGGCATGAGCCACTATGCTCAGTTTATTGTGAAAAATATCATGTATACGGTAGAGTATATGTATCTTACAGCTAATTATAAAACATATTAATAAACATCTGATGATCAGCACTCGGGTTAAGAAATAGAACATCAGCCAGGCGCAGTTGCTTACACCTGTAATCCCAGCACTTTGGGATGCCAAGGCAGACGGATCACTTGAGGTCAGGAGTTCGAGACCAGCCTGGCCAACATGGTGAAACCCCATCTTTACTAAAAACACAAAAATTAGCCGGGCATGGTGGCGGACATTTATAACCTACTTGGGAGGCTGAAATAGGAGAATCACTTGAACCCAGGAGGCGGAGGTTGCAGTAAGCCAAGATTACCCCATTGCACTCCAGCCTGGGTGACAGAGCGAGACTTTGTCTCAGAAAAAAAAAAAAGAAAAAATGAAAAAGAAAAAAAAAAAGAAATAGAACATTGCTAGAACCTTAGAATCTTGCTGTGCTCCTCTTCCACTATATCCTCATCTTCCCCTCATCCCTGCAGAGATCATTTCTTTCCAGATTTTTGTATTATCATTTCCCTGGAATTCTTTATGGTTTTGCCAGCTGTGTATGCATTCCTTTAAATACATTGTGGTTTTTTGCCCTTTCTGAACTTCATAATATATGGAATTATACTACATGTGTTGTGACTTGCTACTTTAGCTCAATGTCATGTTTATGAATTCATCCATGTTAACATGCATAGATAGCTATTAGCTATTAATTTTCATTGCACTCTGATATTCCATCACATGATTATACAACCATTTATCCATTTGCTATGGCCTGACCGTGTCTCCCCAAATTCACATGTTGAAAACTTAATCCCCAAGGTGACAGTGTTGGGAGATGGGCCTGGTGGAAGGTGTTTAGGTCATGAAGGCTCTTAGGTATTAATGCCACTATAAAGGTGCTTTCAGGAGTGAGTTCACCGTTTTCTGCTTTTCAGCCTTGTGAGGACACAGCATTCTGGGGATTCTGCTAAACATTCTACAATACATGGGATGATCCCTCACAAAAAGAATTATCCAACCCAAAATAAGCAGGATTTTATTCTGGTTAGAAGAGGAATCCAGCCTTTTTCTGTGATGAGTGGAGCTACTTTCCATGTTTGTCTCCATGCCTGCTGCTCAGTGTCATTTCAAGTTCCTCTTCACTCGGTGCCCCCAGCACCCTCCCCAGCTGGTAGCCCACTTTCACTAATGAGCAATCCTTTACTTTAGCTTGGGGACAAATACTGCTGCTGCGTCTGCTGCTGTGTGTGAGGGAGTGGAGGGAAGGAGCTTGAGAGCCCTGCTGTCATGAAGTCGGTCATGTACTCTCAGCAGCAGTTTATGAGGGTTCTTCTTTCCCATATCCCCACCAACACTTCACAGCAACAACCTTCAAATCTGTTGCCAGTCTGATGGGTGCAAACTGGTATCTCAGTGTCAGTTTAATTTGTGTTTTCTTAATTAATGATGATTTTGTTTTATTTCATTTTGTTTGGAGTTTCACTCTTTTTAGGCAGGTTGGAGTGCGATGGCACGATCTCAGCTCACTGCAACCTCCACCTCCCGGTTCAAGTGATGCTCCTGTCTCAGCCTCCCAAATAACTGGGATTACAGGTGCACGCCACCACGCCCAGCTAATTTTTTATTTTTAGTAGAGACAGGATTTCACCATGTTGACCAGGCTGATCTCAAACTCCTGACCTCAGGTGATCCACCTGCCTCGGCCTCCCAAAGTGCTGGGATTACAGGCGTGAGCCACCATGCCCAGCCAATTAATAGTGATTTTGAGCAGCTCTTTGTAACTGGTTTCTTTCTCTGAATTGGCTATGTACATCCTTTCCCATTTTTCTATTTGATTTCCTATCTTTATCTTACTGATTTGCAGGAGTTTATTGTATACTTTGAATGTTAGGTTGTTGACAGTTTTTTGTTGCAGGTATCTCTCATTTGTCTGTTGCTTATTTATAGTGTCAGCAATTTAACAGAATTTTGATTAAATTCATCAATTTTTCATCTTACATTTTATGCCTTTGAGGTATTGTTTAAGATATTTTCCGCCTACTCCAGTATCATAGAAGTACTGTTTTATGTTTCTCCTGTTGATGTTACAATTTTACCTTCCACATTTAGGACTTTGATCCATCTGGAGTCGTTGCGAATGGTGTAACTTGGGATCCAGTTTAATTTTTTCCACATGTTGGTCCAGTTTTCCAAACACTGTCTACTAAGTGGTCTGTTTTATCCCATTACTTGTAGTGCCCCCTTTATCATTTATCCAGTTCCTATATATACATGGGTCTTTCTCTGTACTCCCTTTCATTTTTTCTTTTTCCTTTTTTGGAGACAAGGTCTCACTTTGCCGCCCAGGCTGGAGTGTAGCGGCGCGGTCTCAGCTCACTGCAACCTCCACCTCCTGGGCTCACGTGTTTCTCCCGCCTCAGCATCCCGAGTAGCTAGGACTACAGACACGTGCTACCATGCCTGGCTAATTTTTAAATATTTTTTGTAGAGACAGGGTCTTGCCATGTTGCCCAGGCTGGTCTCAAACTCCTGGGCTCAAGCGATCTGCCTGCCTTGGCCTCCCAAAGTGCTGGGATTACAGGCGTGAGCCCCGGCGCCCGACCTACATTCCTGTTTCTACTTCATGGGTTTATTGGGTCTTGTTCTTGAGGCAGAAAACCTGTTGTATTATTGTGGCTTTGTAGTATGTTTGCATTAGTTGGCTAGGGCTGCCATAAGAATGTGTCACAGAATGGGTGGCTTCAGCAACAGAAATTAATTTTCTCACAATTCTGGAGGCTAAATGTCTGCGATCAAGGTGTCGGCAGGGTTGATTTCTTCTTAGGCCTCTTTCCTTAGTTTGTAGATGGCCATCTTCTTCCTGTGTCTCCTCCTGTGTGTCCCTGTGTCTTCATTTTCTCTTCTCATAAGGACATCAGTCCTACTGGATTAGGGCCCACCCCTAATGACTTCATTTTTATCTTAATTACCTCTTTAAAGAGGTAATGTCTGTCTTTATCTTTATTTTCAAATACACTCACATTCTGAGATACTGGGGTTTAGGACTTCCACATATAAATTTAGGGTAGACACATTTCAGCCCATAATAATGTTTTAATATGTAGTATAGCAATTATCCCCTCCTTGCTTTTCTTTTTAAAATATTGTCTGAGCTGTTTATAGGTTTTCATTTTTCCATAAATATTTTATAAGAAATTGGTCTAGTTCCTTAAAAGAGTCCAGTTGGAATTTTTATTTAGGTTGAATAGAATGTATACATTAATTGGAAATGATTGACATGTTTATAATGTTAATTCATATTCATTCAAGATCGTGGAATATCTTTTAATTTATTTAGATTTTTTTTTTTGTACTTTAACAACAATTTCAACTTTTTCTTCATAGAGACTTTTGAATTCTTTGTTAAGGTATTCCCTTATATGTAAGGCTACCTTACATTTCTGGTTGCTGTTGTGAATGATAATTTATTTTCTATCACGTTTGCTAGTTGATTATTATTAGAAATGCCATTGATTATTAGAAGTTGATTTTGTATCTGGCAAACTTATTAAACTCTTGTTAGTTTTATTAGTTTGCTTATTCTTTATTTTTTCCAAGTAGATGGACTATTGTCTGCAAATGACAGTTTTCTTTTCCTTTCTTTCAATACTTAAACATTTTAGTTGCTTTTGTTATCTTGTGGCATTGACTGGTAGGTCTGTGTTAAACAGCGGACTGGATACTGTGAATCTTTGTTTTGTTTGTAGTTGTATTCGTTATCTATTGCCATGTAACAAATTATCTCAAAATTTAGCAGCTTAAAACAGTAATAAATGTTTACTCTCTTATACAATTTCTTTGGGTCAAGAATTTGGTTTCAGCATAGTTGGGTGATTCTGATAGAGGATATCTCCTGAGGTTGCAGTCACAATGTCATCTGGGGCTGCAGTCATCTGAAGGCTTGACTGAGGCTGGAAGATCTGCCTCCCTGCTGGCTCACTTGCATGACTGTTGGCAGGAGGCCTCAGTCCACTCCCATGTAGACCTCTCCCTAGGGCTGATTGAGTGTCTTCAGGATGTGGCACTTAGCTTCCCCCAAAGTTAGTGATCCAAGAGAGCGTGATCTGTGTCAGAGCGAGATAGAAGCCTCAATGTCTTTTATCATCTAGTCTTGGACTTCACACTCCATCATTTACACAAGGTTCTGTTGGGTATACATGTCAGCCCTATTGAATGTGAGAGGGGACTACTTGAAGGTGTGAATATCAGGAGGGAGGGATTATGTGGAGGCCATTTTGGAATCTGGCTGGTACACTATCCTGAAAGAACGTGCTTCTAAATCTCTGTTAAGAATGACATTTGTTATAAGTTGTGGATATATGACTTTTATCTTTAAAGAAGTTACCTTCTGCTCCTGTTTTGTTGAGATATTTAAAACAAAAAAAATTATTAAAGACAGTTAAGGTGAGTGGGGCAGCAACCTCACAAGCAAATGAATGTGACAGGCCTGCATGCACAGAGCCACCTTTGGATCTCTACCAGATTCCTGTGTGATGAGCGGGAGGCATTGGCCCATCATGAACCCTCTGTAGCTGAAGAACTCTGCACAAACAGCCCTTTCTGCCTTGGGAGAACTGGCATAGCTATTTCACTTTTTTTCTTTTCCCTTGCAGTGTCCAAGACAAAGATTTTGGCCACAGGAGGAGCATCTCACAATAGAGACATCTTACAGGTAAGTGTTGGTAGTGGGCCCTACACCATGGCCTCTCCCATGTCTGTTACTTCTTTTTTTTGTGTGTGTGTGCCAAATTTTTGTTTGCCTACATGCACAGTACACTAAGAAAACTGAAGAGTAAATATACATTCTGATGCATGCTTTTCTTTTCTCTTTTCTTTTTTTTTTTAATATTATATTTTATGTTCTAGGGTACATGTGCACAACGTGCAGGTTTGTTACATATGTATACATGTGCCATGTTGGTGTGCTGCACCCATTAACTCGTCATTTACATTAGGTATATCTCCTAATGCTATCCCTCCCCCCTCCCCTACCCCACAACAGGCCCCAGTGTGTGATGTTCCCCTTCCTGTGTCCAAGTGATCTCATTGTTCAATTCCCACCTATGAGTGAGAACATGCGGTGTTTGGTTTTCTGTTCTTGTGATAGTTTGCTGAGAATGATGGTTTCCAGCTGCACCCATGTCCCTACAAAGGATACGAACTCATCCTTTTTTATGACTGCGTAGTATTCCATGGTGTATATGTGCCACATTTTCTTATGTCTGCTACTTCTAAGAGCCAGAGACTCAACAGGAAGTACAGTCTCCATTCCCATTCCTGCAGGAATGGGGAGTTCTTAGCTCACACTCTCCAGGAAGCAGCTCTGTTGCCTTACAGCTCACACTGTGAGTGGGATCTGTCTCACATGCAGGTGAATTCTACGGCTGTGTACAATCCACTGTCTGACACCAGCATGTCCTCTAGAGTCACATGGAAAGTGCCTGTTCTTCCACATGGCAAACCTTCTCACATCTAATGCCAGTGTTCTTGTCTTCCTCAAGGCCTCTGCCTTCCAATTTAACCATCGCCGATTCTCCAACTAGTCCTGTTGTAACACAGTTGCCAGACTGTTACTGTCCTTTTGGTCCTTCATTATGCCAGAAACATATGACCAAAAGTAGAATCAACCTGCAGATGTCTGACCCTCAGACTGTCACCTGTGGGTCTGTCAGATCCTGTTATGGGGACACTGTGCATTTTTGGGTGTAGCCTGGGGCTGCCTTAACTGTTAGAGTAATTGTATTAGCTGTTTACTTGTGATTACCTATCTTAGGTAAGATTTTCTAGAAACAAAGCCTGAAATGGGAATTCTTCTATAAGCAGTTTGTTGAGAGAGTGCTCCCAGGAAGAAGGAAGTGTGGGACTCAGGGTAGTGCAGAGGAAGAAGGATAAGTGAGGATATGGTCTTGTCTGGAGTCTACTTCCCCTCCATCCTGGCGGGGAGACAGGGCTCTAGAACATGAATTATACCACAGAACTGGTTTTACCTTGCGACAAAGGGCCAACAGGACACCTTAGGGAGGGTGAGTAAATTTCCTGTGAGCGGTGGCCTATGCTAAGCCAAAGTCAGCTTTCTTGAGGAAGTAGTGCTGCAAGCCATTAGTAGCCAGTACTCACAGCAGCTGGGGTGGGATGCACAACGGTCCAGTGAGGGGGATCTGTGTAGGCATCAGTGGCATCTACTACAATATCTCTGGTCAACTAAGACCTCCCACAAGTTCTTTCCATGTGAACTCCTCTTAGTACAGGTCCTCCATTTGAAATGTGTGCAATTTATTTTTGAACCTAAATGGGAAACTTCACCACTATCCCCTTGAAACATGCCCTTGTTAGTTTGGGTTTGTTTGGGCTTGTTAATATTAGTCTAATACCCAGCTGTCTCCAGCCCTAGGTCAGTGCCATTTGCTAAGCATACTTCCTAAATCTTCTGCTGTCTTTGGTGAAATGGCTAAAAAGTACAGGGACAGCCTGGGGAGCTGTGGCCCTCCACTAGGGACTTTCCCCAGGTCATCCTGACTATTATCACCAGGGTAGCATGACCAAGCGTACTCCTCTTAAGGCAGTCGAAGTGGAATGGAAGGCGTCAGAAGACATATGAGGGAGAGAGCTTGGAAAGTGCATCCCACAACATCTGTGTTCCCTCTGAGGAGTGGCTCACCACAGTAGAACCTCTGTGTCCTTTTCAGGTGCTTGCAGATGTGTTTGGTGCCCCGGTGTATGTTATAGACACTGCCAACTCAGCCTGTGTGGGTTCTGCATACCGAGCTTTTCATGGTAGGTCGATGGAGGGAGACAGCTGTCTCTGGAAGTGGCCAGGACATGGGGTGGGCTGAGGAGGGTGGAAATGGGAGAGTGAGGTGTTCCCAGTCTTTGGGGACATTGGAGTCTTGGGGACTTCAGCTTCATTTTTCTAGCACCCAGCAGGTGAGAACCAACCCATACTCTCTTTTCCTTTATTCTTTGCTTAAATTGGGGAAAAAAGGCTGGGTCCTAACTGAATGAAGTCTGGTCAGAGTTAAGGTCAGCACAGGGACACGGGAAAAGAACACAGGGCATGGTTGAGGGCACGTGGGCATGGGTCTGGACAGCTAGAGAGCAGGAAAAGTGGACAAAGTCCAGAGCCGTCTTTTCAGCAAGAACAAAAGTTGAAACAAAGGGGAAGACTTCAGGCCCAAGCAGTCCAGGACCCTGGACAGCGCCATGGAGCCCTGTTGCCCTGATGGAGGCCTTGCTGAAACTCTGGGCATTAAGGGAAGCTCCCTGATCTAGGCGAGTTCTGGCGGGAGCAGCACATACCCGCAAGGGCATTCGTCCTTCAAGTTGGATCAATTTGCCCTGCCTCCTGCCTGTTCAGGGAGCTCCTGTAGCAGCCCAAGTGGTTCTATTCTTTTCATGTTCTTAACTTTTTAACATACATATTTCAGCTTATATTTTTCTTTTCTTTTCTTTTCTTTTTTCTTTTTTTTTTTTTTTTTTTTTTTTTTGAGACAGAGTCTTGCTCTGTTACCCAGGCTGGAGTGCAGTGGCTTAATCTCCGCTCACTGCAAGCTCCATCTCCTGGGTTCACACCATTCTTCTGCCTCAGCCTCCCGAGTAGCTGGGACTACAGGCGCCCGCCACCACGCCCAGCTAATGTTTTGTATATTTAATAGAGGAGAGGTTTCACCGTGTTAGCCAGGATGGTCTCAATCTCCTGACTTTGTGATCTGCCCTTGGCCTCCCAAAGTACTGGGATTACAGGTGTGAGCCACCACACCCGGCCTAAGCTTATATTTTTCTATCAACGTTGAGAATTAATCAGGCAACATATCCTTCTCTTAATTAACCTTGGCGGGGTGTGGTGGCTCATGCCTGTAATCCCAGCACTTTGGGAGACCGAGGCAGGTGGATCACAAGGTCAGGAGTTCGAGACCAGCCTGGCTAGTATGGTGAAACCACGTCTCTACTAAAAATACAAAAATTAGCTGGGCGTAGTGGCACACGACTGTAGTCCCAGCTACTCAGGAGGCTGAGGCAGGAGAATTGCTTGAACCTGGGAGGCAGAGGTTGCAGTGAGCCGAGACTGCACCATTGCACTCCAGCCTGGGTGAAAAAGTGAGACTCCATCTCAAAAAAAAAAAATAATAATTAACCTCTTACCCTTTTATTCTCTCCCCACCCCATCTACCTCACCCCGCCTCATGCCACATCCTATATCAAGATCACTTGGGAATTTATTTCCAGATTCTTATATTAAGTACATTTAACATCATATTGGCTTTTATTCACACTTACCCATGAGTCTGCCTGCCTTTTTTTGTTCGTTTGTTCGTTTGTTCCTTCCTTCCTTCCCTCCTTCTTTCCTTCCTTCCTTCCCTCCTTCTTTCCTTCCTTCCTTCCTTCCTTCCTTCCTTCCTTCCTTCCTTCCTTCCTTCCTTCCTTCCTTCCTTTCTCTGTTTCTTACTTTTTATTTTTTTTTAAACTTCCTGACATTTCAGTCAGGCGCAGTGGCTCACACCTATAATCCCAGCACTTTGGGAGGCCAAGATGGGCAGATTATAAGGTCAGGAGATCGAGATCATCCTGGCCAACAGGGTGAAACCCCATCTCTACTAAAATACAAAAAAAAAAAAAAAAAAAATTAGCTGGGCATGGTGGCACATGCCTGTAGTCCCAGCTACTCGGGAGGCTGAGGCAAGGGAATAGCTTGAACCCAGGAGGTGGAGGCTGTAGTGAGCTGTTGCAGTGAGCCAAGATCACGCCACTGCATTCCGGCCTGGCGACAGAGCAAGACTCCGTCTCAAAAAAAAAAAAGAAACAAACAAACAAAAAACTTCTTCTTTCTCCTTTATTTCTATGCTGAGGTTTTGTTTTGTTTTGTTTGAGACATGGTCTCTGTTGTCCAGCCTGGAGTGCAGTGGTGTAGTCATGGCTCACTGCAGCCTCCACCTCCTAGGCTCACGTGATCTTCCCACCCCCACCTCAGCCTCCCAGGTAACTGGGACTACAGGCACACACCACCACACCTGGCTAATTTTTGTAGAGATAGGGCTTGGCCATGTTGTCCAGGCTGAACCCGAACTCCTAGGCTCAAGTGATCCACCCACCTCAACCTCCCAAAGTGCTAGGATTACAGGCATGAATCCTAGTGCTACGATTACCACATCCAAGCTGTGTGGTAGTTTTGTTGGAATATACAGCCTAAATAAATATTGTAAGAGAGAATTCAATAGGTGATGGTTTTGAGGCCTGACATGTCCAGCAAGGCCTTTGTTTCATCCTCCCAAAGATTGCCTGGGTAAAAGACTCTATGTTCAAAATACTTTTCCTGAGAACTTTGAAGATACTCTTCTATAATCTTCTGGCCTTCAGGGTGGCTGAATAGAAGTATGGGGTCCACTTCATAATTATTTTGTGGAAGTGGGAAAGGAGTTGCCCTTTAGGGACTTCACTGCTATCCTGCACTGTGTTTTGTTTTGTTCTTTTTCCCTTTCTGTGCTTGCCAAAGGGTACCTGGGCCACTGCCCTGCTCTGCCCTCCAAAACCAAAGCCTGAGCCAAATCTTAGCTCACTGGTCCCCACCCAGAGGGTTACTAACCGCTTCATTTAGAGATCTCTTCTCCCCAGCTGGGCCTGGGGATGACTGTCTTGTGTAGCATCTGCGAGTATGAGTGGAGATGGGACTAGAGTCTTCTCTTGCTGTCCACCCCACCACCATCCCAGTCCCACATCCATTCTGCTCTGAGCTGGAATTTTCTAGCATTTGGTTAGGAAAACTGCTCCTCACATCTTCAGAGGGCCCTTCTTCACTCCTGGTGGTGGTGTGTTTCTCTATCTGACGCTACTACTTACCTTGCCTAGAAATTGCTCATTGTTTCTTGCCCACCAACGGCAACCTTCCCCCTGCTACTCATTTGCTTGGTGAGTAATTATTGAGTCCCTTCTGTATGCCAGATGGTGTGCTAGGCACCATGGTTATAGTGGTGACCCAGAGAGACACCTCAGCCAAAGAGGGATCTTAAGCCAATACTCACTGAAACATATGGCACAAGTTGGGAAAAGTGCTCTGAGGAAAAGCAGATGGTGCTGAGGGCTAAGGAGGGCCTCCTGAACAAGTGATGGTCCTAGGTGCATCTTAGCTGAGGAGAAGGGAACGGGCGTGTGAAGAGTGGAAAGAACATTCTGCACAGTGAAAAGGCTCTGAGGCAGCATGAGTGGAGAGGAGACCAGGCTGTCCAGAATGTGGTGAACGAGGGGAGAGAGGAGGGGCAGGCAGACCCTTCCCCATCATATGTCGAGGTTACCTGGCCCATTCCATGAAAGGCACAACCACAAAGGGCAAGACAAGCTAGGTCCTGCTGGAGACAAGCCTGCGCTTGGCATTTTTTGGTTTTGTTTTGTAATTTTATTGAGGTACAATCTACATGACATAAAAATCATCCATTTTAAGTGTCCAATTCATTGATTTTTCATAAATGTACTGAATTGTGCAACTGTCACTATAATCCAGTTTTAGAAGAGTTTGCCACCCCAGTGAGATCCTTCATGGTGTTTATGGTTAGTTTTCATTTGCAACATGCACTAACGTGAAGTGAGTTTTCCCTTCTAGGTCTTGCAGGTGGAAGAGATGTGCCCTTTTCAGAGGTTGTGAAGTTAGCTCCAAATCCCAGACTAGCTGCTACTCCAAGCCTGGGAGCTTCTCAGGTGAGAGACCGTCAGAATTTGTTTATAACATTTGCATTATGAAAGCTCGCTAGGGTTTTTCCCCCACCAACAGGTCACCTACATTAAACCTGATGTGCTCAACTAAAGGAGAAATTCTGCTTCATTGAAATTATCAAGAAAATGGAGCAAAAGAGCCAGGTTGTCTGCTGCAAGTCACAGATGCTGCTGATTTTACAGCCAGGGTCAGATGGATTGCTGGGCATATTTTTATTGCTTCGTATGCCTCACGGTGGGCCCTTCCATGTCACTAGGCTATAAAAGCTACTGAAAGGATCCGTCACTGAAACTCAAGACATGCTGGATTTCTAGCACTCAAATCTCAAGTCTAGACCCAAGATAGCTGTGCAGTCACCCAGGCCAGGAAACCCCTGTGAAGGCAGACCTCACTTGTTGCAGGTTGGGTTCCTCAGAAAGCAGAGTCTGAGATGTCAACTAAGATATATGAGGTTTATGGGAGTGGGAGGAGTTGCTCTTGGAATCCCCAACTGTAGAAAGGAAAGGGAGTAGACAGGATTGGACAGAGGGAGAAGGGGAGCGGCAGTGCAATTTCTGGAGCCTAAGCTATTCCTACAGAAAGCTCTGAAGCTGAGGTGACCTTTAGAGTTTTATCCAGTTGTGCTAAGGGGCTGGGCCTTTATACCCCATGTCAATCAGTCATCACATGTGGGCCACCCCAGGAGGGGGTGAGGCAGCTCTTTATAGCGAAAGCAATTTCCAAAGCGGGCAGCCGAGGGCTGTCTGCCAACAGCACTCCCAGCAGTTGGGAGAATAAGTTCTTCGTTCCTGAGGTGAATCTGGATGGTACACCACAGCATCCGCCACACCACTGTACCTGTTTGCAGAAGGGTCTGGCAGCCCAGCAGCAGGGGTGGGTGCATCTTGTAAGGAACTGTGAAGGCTCTGACATTTACCTGACTTGCAAGCTAACAGGTGAGCCTGCCAGTTTTGTAGCGGCAGGCAGAAGACACAGGACTCCTGGATCAGAGACAAAGGGCTTTATTATGATGAACCGTGATAAACTCATGGTTCATCAGGAAGCATGAGCTTCATGCTTGCATCAGTTTCCCTTGGCCTCCAAATTCCACAGGGTGATGCAAAGTGTGCCCAGGTGGATACTGTGCACATAATAGGCTGTGATACAACCAAATGATCCCGAGCATAGAAAACTCCCAACCTTGTAAAGGAACTGCGAGCATACCTGCCCAAACTTTGCCACCAAAGGAGACATTATCCTTATTATTCTTGTCAGCAGACAAACACTCTCTCCAGTGTCTCTGCCCTGGAGACACTATCTATATGTCTCTATGCTTTACAAACATCCTTGAAAAGATAGTCTGAAACGAAAGCTGTCACAAAACATGTAGAAACACCATGGAGAATTGTCTCCCAGCATATCTTGGAAGTAGGAACTCATGCTGTCTAGGAGACCAGACAAACCACACACACAGGTGTGCCCAAGCATCTGTAATTTTTCTGTTGTGTGTGAGAGGCCACTCGATACACTGAAAAGATTCGATGTCGAGATAAAGGGCACTTAAGTTCTGATTTTTATTCTGCTTCTCCTTCACCATGAGACCTTAAGCAGCACTCCTTGTCTCTAGACCTTTGTTTTTTATCTGTGAAGTGGGTACAACATCTGTCCTGCCTCCCTTTCACCTACTAATTGTGAGGCTTAAAAACAATCCTTGACCGAAATGGCATTATAGTCTAACAGGAAATCTGGAGGTAGAATTGTTTCAGTAGTTCAACATGAGAACTCTGGTCATGTTCCCTGCAATTCCTCAGGTCAGCAGTGGACAATGGGAACATAATGTGAGCCACATATGTCATTTAAAATATTCTGGTTGCCTCATTTTTAAAAGTAAAAATAAAAAGAAATGATTAAAATTAATTTTAATAATACATTTTATTTAATCCACTATATCTGAAGTATTGTCATGTCAACATGTAATAAATAGAAAAGTTACTAATGTGGGGCTGGACGCAGTGGCTCACACCTGTAATCCCAGCACTTTGGGAGGCCGAGGTGGGCAGATTGCTTGAGCCCAGGAGTTCAAGAGCAGCCTGGGCAGCATGGCAAAAACCCCGTCTCTACAAAAAATAAAAAAATTAGCTGGGTGTGGTGGTGCATGCCTGTAATCCCAGCTACTCTGGAGGCTGAGGTGGGAGCATCACTTGAGCCCAGGAGGTGGAGGTTGCAGTAAGCCAAGATCACACCACTGCACTCCAGCCTGGGCGACAGAGACCCTGTCTCAAAAAAAAAAAAAAAGTTACAAATATGATATTTTACATTTCCTTTTTTGCATGAAGCTTTTGAAATTTGGTGTGCATTTAATACTTACAGTTCTGGGCATGCTTCAAGTATGCAGAGGTGTACATGGCTTGTGGCTACTGTGCTGGATAGTGCAGCTCTGGATGTGCTCACATGGTGGGAGGATGGCTGTAGCTGCCCCAAACATCATGTCTTCACAGCTGTGTTCAAAGGCAGGGATATAGGTGACATTGGACAGAGAGCCTCTCTTCACACACCTCTTGCTCATCAGGGAGAAAAATACTGGCCTATCCCTCACCTACCCCACATACCCCCAACAGGCTACCACTTGGTCATATATGGTGAATTCTGATTGTAGGAAAGGCTAGGGTAGGGTCTGGCTCTTTCATTCTATCTGGAAGGAGGCCAGCAAGGAGGAAGGTAATTAGGGAAAGTTTTAGGGCAGCACAGCAGCATCTGCCTCATGTAGAGTATGGAGTGGCAAATCCTCGGAGCTGTGTCCCCTGAGCTGATGAGAGTGCCTCATCACTCTCCCTGGCCTGCCCATGGCCGAAATCACTGACAACTCATGGAACCCTTTACCGCTGGATCCAAATCCTCAAAAGCCCTCCCAATAGCGGGTTGCAGCAGTGACAGTCTACGTGATTGTCAGCATACACGACTTATATGCAGACTGCATTTGTGGACTAGAGTTAAACTCCTTGAGAGCAGGGCCACATCCTTCATTCTTTCTGTGGCACCTACAGCACTGCTTGTGCTCAAGCGGAAACTCAAAGCAGTAAGAATGTTTTCTCCCTTGGCTCAGCTAAACGTTGCAGTTTTCTCCATGGGGAGAAATCAAAGCCCCTTACCTTTGTTCTCTGACTTCTTAATGTCCAGTACAGGCTAGGACAACCTTAGGCTCCTCGCCTGTGGGCCTCTTTATAAAGGGTCACCTGTTATCTTTTGCTTTATTTTACTCATGGGGTCTATTCCCAAGTACTTCACAAACACATAATTCACAGGGTAGAACCAGAACATCAGCTGTGTCACCCTCATTTGGAAGAGCAAAGGAATTTATCCCCCTAAGCCCTTCTAGGCAGCACAGACTCATCGTGGACTTAGAAGTCAGCAGGCTCCCTCTCTCTGGCTCTGACACCCAGTGTAACTGTCCCTGAGCCTTCGCAGACAGAGCTGCTGCAGCTGCACCACGAGTAGGCCCCAGTCGCATAATGAGTTGTTAAAATGCTTGACTTCCAGCTGGGCGTGGTGACTCACGCCTGTAATCCCAGCACTTTCAGAGGCTGAGGCGGATGGATCACCTGAGGTCAGGAGTTACAGACCAGCCTGGCCAACATGGTGAAAACCCGTCTCTACTAAAAAAGAAAAAAACACAAAAATTAACCGGGTGTGGTGGTGCACACCTGTAGTCCCAGCTACTCGAGAGGTTGAGGCATGAGAATCGCTTGAAACTAGGAGGTAGAAGCTGCAGTGAATCAAGATTGCACCACTGCACCTCCAACCTGGGTAACAGAGCGAGACCCTGTCTCAAGAAATAAAAAAACACAACTTAACTCTGGAGCAAATTAAACCAAATTAAGAAGGAATGGGGTTGGCATGAGCTCCTGCTTATGTTTACTTGCGAGTCCCAGGAAAATCCAGGTCCTTGGTCTTCAGTGTTGTTTGTCTGTGAGACAGCGTGTGCTCGCCTGAAGTGCATCTGCATTTCTCAGGTAAGATGGACAGCCACAGGGAAGACTGCTTAGGGGGTTAAAAGAAGGGTAAGAATGTGGGCTTGTGTTTCTTTTTGGTCTTTCTTCTATGTTGGGCTTTTTGTTTGTTTTGGCTTATAAGGAAGCACACTGTATATATAATTTTGTAGCTTCTTTAAAATTTCTACATTACAACATAAATATTTCATTCTTAAAAATGTATGTGCATACCATTTTTAATGACTGTATAATATTCTATCTGGGTCGACCAGGCACGATGGCTCATACCTATAGTCCCAGCACTATGGGAGGCTGAGGCGGGAGGATCACTTGAGGCCAGGAGTTGGAGACCAGCCTCATCGCTACAAAAAAAAAAAAAAAAAAAAGTCTGGCAAATTTTTCACCAGAACCACAGTTTACTTGAGCATTTTCCATGCCTTAGCACAGTTGCTTTTAGTTTTTCAATTATGATTAACTCTTCTTAGATAAAGGATTAAAAAAAAAAAACTTTCCTATTCTACATGCGAATTTAACCTTTGGTTAACTTTCTAGCTGTTTTCCTTGAGATCTCATAAAAGTGGAATATCAACAGTTTTACTAGACAACGTTGCTTTTGTAAAAATGGCCTTTGCTTGGGAAACTGCATCTGAACTGAGAAAACTGTAACCACCTGGTGAGAAGTCTTCCTCAGGGCCTCCTTGAGTAGTGACTCCTCCTGGACAAGCCTCCTACCTACTAAGCTGTTACAGGAGATACTTTTGTAGGGCATATGAGGTTTTGAAGCCAGGGTCATTCTTTCGTCTGTATGATGTGGATCTCAACTCTTTTTTTTTTGAGATGGAGTCTCACTCTGTCACCCAGTCTGGAGTGCGGTGGTGCGATCTCAGCTCACTGAAACCTCATCCTCCTGGGTTCAAGTGATTCTCCTGCCTCAGCCTCTCGAGTAGCTGGGATTACAGGCGCCTGCCACCACGCCCAGCTAATTTTTATATTTTTAGTAGAGACGGGGTTTCACCAGGTTGGTCAGGCTGGTCTTGAACTCCTGACCTCAGGTGATCCACCCGCCTTGGCCTCCCAAAGTGCTGGGATTACAGGCATGAGCCACCGCACACGGCCAGATCTCAGCTCTTTCTGCCTGGGCTGTAACCTGGTTGGGAGACAAAGAGACCCTCTTCTGTACAGCTGTGTGAACTGCTGTATCAACTGCTACATGGTCTTCCATTGAGAGGAGCACCTGCCGCCACTGTGTTTCTCCAGGCTGTCTTCCCTTGGCTCATGGTGGTCTTATACGTCTGAATGTTCAATGGTATCAAAGAAGACCCTTGGCGGACTTGGCATCCTACGTTTAGGATTATTTCCTTAGGAGAGCTTCACCCAAGTAGAATAACTGGGTCCCACACTATGGGCTCCTTAATACAGATATAAAGTCAAGTCTATTTCCCAAAGAGTTGTATCACCAACTTTCACCAGCTGTGCAATGAGGCAGCCATTTCTAGGTACTCTCACCAGAATTTTTTTAAACTTTTGTAGATTTGATCATAAAAATTAGTTTCTTGTCATAATTTATAGTTTAAAAATATCTTAAACTACAGATTTGAGAACTCCTAGCATTCCCTCTTTTGTGAATTGATGCTTTCTTTCTTTTGCCCAGCAAAAAAGTTAAATTGCAAGTAAACGAAATTTAAAAATTTTAGGCCGGGCGCGGTGGCTCAAGCCTGTAATCCCAGCACTTTGGGAGGCCGAGGCGGGCGGATCACAAGGTCAGGAGATCGAGACCACAGTGAAACCCCGTCTCTACTAAAAATACAAAAAATTAGCCGGGCGCGGTGGCGGGCGCCTGTAGTCCCAGCTACTCAGGAGGCTGAGGCAGGAGAATGGCGGGAACCCGGGAGGCGGAGCTTGCAGTGAGCCGAGATCGCGCCACTGCACTCCAGCCTGGGCAACAGCGTGAGACTCCATCTCAAAAAAAAAAAAAAAAAAAGAAATTTAAAAATTTTAAATTGCAAAGTGCAACCAGATGTAAGAGGCATTTCCCCTCTCCCTGTTCTAAACCGCTTTTTCTGCTCTTCTAGGTCTATGAGGCCCTCCTCCCCCAGTACGCCAAACTCGAGCAGAGAATCTTGTCTCAGACCCGGGGGCCTCTGGAGTGAACAGGCATCCCTGTTGCCCCTGCCTGCCCAGATTTACTGACCCCATTTGGAGACATGGCCCCGGACAGCAGGGATCCACTTCCCTGTTCTGAACAGCTCTTCCTGCCTCTGCTGACTCCTTGGAGTGTCCAGGACCATTTTAAAGCCGTCCTCAGCACATCTGCCTGAAGATAGATAGGCACTCGTGTCCTTGTGCCCATGTGCCCGTGTGCCCCAGGGCAGGAAAACATCTCTCTTTTCCTGTCTTTTATCCCAGGAGGCAGGACAACACTGAGACTGGGATATAGCCGATAAAAACTATGACTTTTCCCCTTGTAGAGGCAGAATTAAAGCTAATCTAGGGACTCAAATTAGCAGAATGGGGGAGACAAAGCCCTGTCTCACCCCCTAACCTCATCCTATCTCTTTCTCCAACCCTGACTCTCTGCCCACTCCTCCCCAAACCATGACCCACAGCCGCCCCCACCCCATATCTTGATCCTACCTTCCATCCTCTCCCCCAATCCAAACCCCACAGCCTCTTCTCTCTCACGCCCTGCCCTCCTTGTTTCAGCTGTCTGAGGTGCCTCCCAGAGCCTCTCTTATTTGCCCTATGCTCACCCTCTCCATGCTGTCCCCATTCTCTCCTTTCACCATCTGTTCTCTCCCCCTCCTTCATCTCCTCCCTCCCCAAACTCACCTGGCATAATTCACAACCTCCCACCCAAATGGTGGGCCTGGTGGACGTGCTTCCTGTGCCCTCCTTGTAGCTGTGCCCACAGATCACTGAGAGGGACCATCTCCCAAGTGGCACAGTTTAGAACTTCTCTCTCTTTTTCTCCCTCATTCCCTCTCTCTTCTTGTAGTCCACTTGTTGAAGAAGTTGTGTCATTTCTCTGGAAGAATTTCCCAAATTCTGGATTTCTTTTTTATTTTGGAGTATTTCATCAGCTGAAAAGTTGTGATTCTCACTTTGAGTTTTCTTCCTACATTTGTATAGTGAGTTCCTTTTTCCTTCCTCTTTATCCCTCCTGTTTTACTTTATACCTCTCTATTCCTTGCTCAAATTATTGCAAAAGCCTCCACAGAAAGTCCTCTATGATCTGCCTCCTGCAGACTCTTCCAGATTTTTCTTCTGCCCCAAGTCTTTACTGAGCTCAGGACTCCAGCTAAATCAAAATACTCATGTTCTCACCCAGAGTGACAAAATCCTGCAGATAGGTTTAAGACTTGGTTGATCAGAGCAGTAGCTAGTGGGAAGTTCAAAGGAAGGGGCTTAGAAAATGAGTGGGATCAAAGGCATCACTTCTGATGGAGATGAAGCCATCTTGAAAGGGAGTGGTGTGCTTTGGAGGCATGGTGGACGAAAGGGGGCAAAGGAAGCAAGAGGTTAAAGATAACGGCCTGTTAGATACGACAGCAAGGCCAAGATTCCGAAGAAGACAGACAACTCCCCCTAGATGTTACTTTTTAAAGACATTTTACATTATTGGCCAGCAGAAAAAGGCTGTCTTGGACCATGAAACAGTAAACTGTAACAAAACACTTCAACATGAATTTGAAAATAAATTAAATAATTGTGGATATAAAAGGACACCAGAGATCAGAGATTCAAAACCTCAGAATAAAAATGAAAAAGCTACAAGCATATATGAGAAGAGAACTGACTGAACTTGGGAAATAATTTGAACAAAAAGATAAGTCATCACAGATATGAATACTAAATTATACTATATCTTAATGAAAATAGATATGGTCACAAGTACATTAAGGCACGTAGAAGGTAGGAGTAAGAAAAGCTAAGAGAAACAAAACAAACAAAGCAATATTAAAGGAAGAGCCAAAAAGACCCAGAAATAAAATGATAGATAAAGAAGATTGGCAAAGAAAAGATGATACAGGTAAAATTGGAACTCATGAAGACAAAAGATAAGACAGTGGAATAGAGTTAATATTTAAAATTCAAATATTAAAACTCAAACCCAAAAGAACTTTCTGAAAACAAAAGAAAACCTGAAACTTTATCTTGAAAGGGTCTATCTTGTTACTTCGAATATTGACCCAGAATGATGAGCTCTGAGACATATCCTACCAACTATACTTTGAAGCCAAAGGAAAAGAACTATGTAAGCCTGTAGGCCAAAAGACCTAGTCTCTTACAAAGGAAAGATCTGGTTGGCATCAGGCTTCTTAACAAAGCGAGATAGCAATGGGGCAACCTTTTCAAGAAACTCAAAGAAAGTATGAACTGAGGATTTCATATTTCGCCAAGCTCTCCTTTAAGTATCAAGGATATAGGAAGAAGTTTTAATTACACAAGAACCCAGGGACTGTTGTACCCACGACTTCTTCCTTAGAATTCTACTAAAAGACAAGCTTCATCCAACTAGGAGATGATTGGGGAAATGAGCAAAAGGACTGGACGTGACCATTGAATATCTTTGGTTGTAGACCTGAGACCAAATGGAAGTGGGGATAAGGGTGGAAGAACAGTGTTAGTCTATTTTCACACTGCTATAAAGATAGTACCCAGCCGGGCATGGTGGCTCATGTCTGTAATCCCAGCACTTAGGGAGGCCGAGGCAGAAAGATCACCTGAGGTCAGGAGTTTGAGACCAGACTGGCCAACATGGTGAAATCCCATCTTTACTAAAAATACAAAAATTAGCTGGGTATAGTGGTGCACCCCTGTAATCTCAGCTACTCAGGAGGCTGAGGCATGAGAATTGCTTGAACCTAGGGGCAGAGATTGCAGTGAGCCGAGATCGTGCCACTTCACTCCAGCCTGGGTGACAGTGAGACTCTGTCTCAAAAAAATAAAAAATAAATAAAGATAGTACTCAAGACTGGGTAATTTATAAAGAAAAGAGGTTTAATTGACTCAGAGTTCCACATGCTGGGGAGGCCTAAGGAAACCTACAATCATGGCAGAAGGTGAAGGGGAAGCAAGGACCTTCGCATAGTGGCAAAAAAGAGAGAGCATGAACGCACAAGAGAGCAAGCAGGGAAAACTCTTATAAAACCATCGGCTCTCGTGAGAACTTACTATTATGAGAACAGCATGGGAGAAACCACCCCCATGATCCAGTTACCTCCCACCAGGTCTCACCCGCAACACCTGGAGATTACAATTAAAGATGAGATTTGGGTGGGGACACAAGTTCTAATCACATGAAATAGTATCAAATGGTATATGCTTTGACAAGACAGAAGTAACAAAAAAGAAGGGAGAGAGGAAGAGGAAAGTACAAAGAACTCCTTGTTGCTTAGGCAATATGTAGAAGTCAAAGAGCATTATTTAAAGTTGACAAAACAAGTATATGAAGTGTAAGTAAGGAAAAGAAGATTTAGAGCATTGAAGGTGTACTATACTATTTAAAGTAATAGTATAGAATACATAGTATAATTACTAGAATAAAAATGTAAATCTCCATCAATGCTCAAAGAAATAATAATAAAGGCAGTAGATTACAGTGAAAAACATACAGTGAAAAAAGGCAGTAGATTACAGTGAAAACATGCCATCATACAGTAAATATATTAAGTCCAAGCATGTAAGTTAAATCAGTACATGTGAAAGGACTTACCTATTAAAAGGAATATCAGATTGGCTTACAAACCAATGTCTTATTGTCTGTTATTTATAAGAGACACATCTAAAATAAGTGATTCAGAGAAGCTAAATAAAAAGAGATGGGCAAAAATAGACCGGGCAAGTAGGACCACAGAAGACAAAGATTACAGTATCCATATCTGAAAAGGTAGAATTCAGGAAAAAATAGACAAGACAATGAAGGATACATTAAAATGCTAAAAGCCACAAGTCACAATGAGGATATACTACTTATGAGTGTTACAGCTTCAATTATCTGGTTTGTCAACTTTAAATGATATTCTTTGGCTCCCACCTATTGCCTGTACAACAAAGAACTCTTTGTACTTTCCTCTTTCTCTCTCCCTCGTTTTTCATTGTTTCCATTGTGTTACTTCTACCTTGTTAAAGCACATAACATTTGCATAACAAATTATGCAAAGAAAAATGAATAGAAACCTAGAAATAACAGAGAACTTTAAAACACCTCTGTCTCACCCAAGACTGAAGTTAAGGAGACAAAAATACATTTAAGGATATAAGTGATCTAAATAACAGTATCTATAAAGTAGATCTAATGAATATATGTTGAACTTTCTACCTTGATAATAAAGAATACTCCTCTAGGGCAAGCGTGATGACTCACACCTGTAATCCCAGCACTTTGGGAGGCTGAGGCAGGTGGATCGCTTGAGCTCAGGAGTTCGAGACCAGCTTGGCCAACGTGGTGAAACCCCATCTCTACAAAAAAATACAAAAATTAGCCAGGCATGGTGGCAGGAGCCTGTAGTCCCTAGGAACTTATGACTCTTCTAGGAATCATAAGATTGTTGTCCCACAGCAGCCTCACACACCTGGCATATCAGTGATTAAACCCATAGGGTGCTATCTCAAAAATAATTGAGTGGGCTTTTGGTACGTAGACTCCAATAAGACACATAAAACCCACAGTATATTTTAGGAAGCTATACTAATGGCATTATCCAGGATTAAAAGGGACTAAATGTTAAAAAACCCTGGACCCCCAACTTTATATGGGCAGCAAGCAGGCATAGTTGCTCAAAAGACAGTTTCTAGGCTGAGCATGGTGGCTCACGCCTGTAATCGCAGCACTTTAAGAGGCCAAGGCAGGCGGATCATGAGGTCAGGAGTTCAAGACCAGCCTGGCCAAAATAGTGAAACCCCATCTCTACTAAAAATACAAAAATTAGCTGGGCATGGTGGTACATGCCTGTGGTCCCAGCAGCTTGGGAGGCTGAGGCAGGAGAATCGCTTGAACCCAAGAGGTAGAGGTTGCAGTAAGCTGAGATCTCGCCACTGCACTCCAGCTTGGGCAACAGAGTGAGACTTCGTCTCAAAAAAAAAATAAAAAAATTGTATATGTATCAGCAGGCCGGGCATGGTGTCTCATGCCTGTAATCCTAGAACTTTGGGAGGCTGAAGCAAGTGGATCACCTGAGGTCAGGAGTTCAAGATCAGCCTGGCCAACATGGTGAAACCCTGTCTCTACTAAAAATACAAAAAAAAGTTAGGCGGGTGTGGTCGCAGACGCCTGTAATCCCAGCTACTCAGGAGACTGAGACAGGAGAATCACTTAAACCTGGAAGGCGGAAGTTGCAGTGAGCTGAGATGGCAGCACTGTACTCCAGCCTGGGTGACAGAGCAAGACTCCATCTCAAAAAAAAAAAAAAAAAAAAAATATATATATATATATATATATATACACACACACACACACGTATCAGAAAAAAATGCAAACACACTTTAAGCATATTTTAAAATGCTTACTGACAAAAATCAAAGAGTTTGATAAAATTCTGTGTTACCATGACTGTGGAGCAATAGACATTCGTATACATTTCTGGTAGGAGTGCAATTTTGTGAGACTCCTAAGGAGGGAAATTGGGCAACATCTAACAAAACTAAATATGAGTATGACTGAACCATTCCAATAGGAATCTGCACAAAGGCACAATTCCAACATACAAGATAACGTATGTATAAGGTTATTGTGAAATTATTGATAATAGCAAAGTACTTGGGAAAAGGCAAATATACATTAATATAGGACAGATTGAATAGATTATAATGCATCCACACAATAAAAAAGAATGAGGAAGATCTCTATGTACCAATGAGGGGTAAATTCCATAAACAAAGGACAGTTCTCTATTATTCTCTATTATTCTTTTTATTCCCCTTAACAAAGTTTTATAGTTTTTAGTGTACGTCTTACACATATTTTGTTAAATTATTTGATTTTTAAAAAAGATTTTGTGATGAAATGTATGACATTTATCATTTTAACCATTTTTAAGTGGAAAAGTGTTCATTGTTTCAATTGTTTTTACTAACATTTAGGAATATTCCATGGTATGTTGAATTATTCATTGGGAACATATAAAGATCAAATTCAGTAGCGTTAGGTATATTCACAATATTATGCTACCATCACCACCACACATTTCCAAAACCTTTTTATCATTCTAGGCTGCAGCTCTACTCACTAAACAATAACTCCTGTTTTCCTCTCTCCAGCCCTTGATGACCGCTATCCTTTCTCTCTATGGATTTGCCTATTCTAGGTTTTTCATATAAGTGGTATCATACATGTGTCCTCTTGTGTCTGGTTTATTCCACACACATGTAAAATAGTTAATGTTTTAATGTTTTAAATTTAAAGGTTCATTCACATTGTAGCAAGGCTGAATAATATTCTGCTGTCTTTATATACCACATCCTGTTTATCCATTCATCCATCAGTGGACATTTGAGTTGTTTTCACCTTTTGGTGATTGTAAATAATGCTGCTATGAACGTTGCTGTACAAATATCTGTTTGAGTCCGTGCTTTCAATTTTTTGGGTGTATACCTAGAAGTGAAATTGCTGAATCATACAGTAATTCTGTTTAACTTTTTGAGGACCCACCACAGTTTTCCACAGTAGCTGCACCATTTTACATTCCCAGCAGTAATGCACAGGGATCTAGTTTCTCTACATCCTTGTCAACACTTGTTATTTTTCTTTTTTTTAAATATATATATAATAGCCATCATTAAGGATGTGAAGTGAAGTTTCATTGTGGTTTTGATTTGTGTTTTCCTAATGACTAGTGATGTTAAGCACTTTTCGTGTTCTTATTGGCCATTTGTACACATTTAATTGTTTCGATGCTGTTGGAAAAGTGTTTCATTTTTTCGATTGTTTTCGCTAGCATATAGGGATAGTCTATGGTATATGGAATTATTCGTTGCTAATATACAAAAATCATTTTGTTTTTAGATGGAGTCTCGCTCTGTCATCAGGCTGGAGTGCAGTGGCGTGATCTCGGCTCTCTGCAATCTCTGCCTCCTGGGTTCAAGCGATTCTCCTGCCTTAGCCTCCTGAGTAACTGGGATTACAGGCACCCGCCACCATGCACAGCTAATTTTTGTATTTTTAGTAGAGACGGGATTTCACCATGTTGGCCAGTATGGTCTCAATCCCCCAACCTTGTGATCCACCCACCTTGGCCTCCCAAAGTGCTGCGATTACAGGCATAAGCCACCACGCCTGGCCATAAGAATCAATTTTTGTTTGATTTTGTGTCTTGCAACTTTATTAAATTCACTTACTAGTTATGGTAGTATTTTGTATTAGTAGGATATGTAGGATTTCTATCCATCATGTCATGCCATCTGTACAAACAAAGACAGTTTTTCTTCTTTTCAATCTGTAAGCATTTTATTTCATTTTCTTGCCTTCCTGCAATGATTAGAATGTCTAATATAGTGTTGAATGGAAGCAGGGAGAGCAATAATCCTTGCCTTGTTGCTGATCTTGGGGACAGCATTTTATCACTAAGACTGTGTGTGTGAATACACCCTCCATTGGGCTAAGAAATTTCCTTTCATTTCTTGCTGGAGGCGGGGAGGAATGTTTAAAAAGAATGTGTAGGTTTGTCTTGAATTTTGGCAAATGTTTTACATGTATGTGTTATGGTTTTGGTATTCTGTGTTCCTTAAATATTTCATTGAATTCACCAGTGAAACCATCTTAGTTAGATGTTTTCTTTGTGGAACTTTTAAGTTAAAATTCAATTTAAATAAAAATATATGCCCCTTCAGATTTTGTACTTCTTTTTGTGTCAATATTAATAATACGCATCTTTCAAAGAATCTTTTTTTTTTTTTTTTGGTAGAGACAGGGTTTTGCCATGTTGTTGATAGCAAGCCCTAACCCTGTCATAAACAAGCCTTAAAGAAACTGGCAATAAACAGGATTTCTGCAGCAATGTGACATGCTCATGATGGCTGCCATGCACACTGCTAAAAGTTGTTGGTTTACTGGAGCAGGGCAAGGAATACCTGTCCCTGCCTGGAGCAAAAAACTGCTCAAACCACAAACAATAGCAGGAGAGGCCTGTGCCTTGACAGCATGTTTGTGCTGCAGATAATCAGCCAGAGCCTGTTTCTCTGCTCCTCACTGAGACTGCTTTGTTTCCCATAAGGAATGCTTTTAGCTAATCTACAATCTATCAAAGCTATGCTTATCACTAGCTTTCTGTCAATAAATGTGTGGGTCAAGCTCTGTTCATGGCGCTCAGCTCTGAAGGCTTTCAGCCCCTAATCCCCACTTTATACTATATTCCCATGTCTTTGTCTTAATTCCTCTAGCGCCGCTGGGTTGGAGTCTCCATGACCGAGCTGGTCTCAGCAAGCGGTACCCAACGTGGGGGCTTGAATCCAGGTGTAAGGATCACCGGAGCGACGGTTAGAAAATGTGGAACTACACTGGAGGACACCTGAGTAGTGTTAAAGCAATTCCCATGGTAAGAAGGGGAGCTCAGAAGCATCAGGGTAACAATGGGACAAGGGTGGAGCAGGCATGAGGCTTATTTGATTCTGCTTCGACATCTCCTCAGAAAAGGAGGAGTGAAGGTTAGCACTGGCTGACTTATGCAGCTTTTTAGTGTGGTAGAGAGATACTGCCCCTCGTTTCCGAACCGAGGAACTATGAATGTAGAGGTCTGGGAAAAGGTAGGCAGCACACTGAAAAAGGCATATAAGGATGGTGCTGAGGATATTCCTATAACTGATCAGTGTGGGCTCTGGTTCATTCCCCCTTGGAGCCTTTCCACACAGATGATGATGAGGAGGAATCAGAGGAAGAAGGAGAGTCTAATGAAGTAACAGAAGAGAGAAGAACAGGTTTGTTTGCCAGCTAAAGCAACAAAGGAGGGAGAGGTTTGTCCCTACCCCTCTGCACCCCCTCATTATTTTGAAGAAAAGGAGCGGCCTGACCCTCCGGATCTTTCTTTTCCAGAGGACACTGGGTGAAAAGTAGTTGCCCCAGTGACTGTTTAAGCAGTGCCTCAAGCGACCGCTCTCAGTTCTATTCAGGCAGGAATCCAGCAAGCTAGACGAGAGGGTGATCTGGATGCTTGGCAGTTTCCTGTTAGAATGCACCCACCTGATCAACAGGGAAATATTACGGTTACGTGGGAGTCTTTCCCTTTTAAAATACTTAAAGAATTTAAACAAGCTATTAATCAACATGGACCAGGTTTTCCTTTTGTAATGGGACTGTTAAAGAATGTTGCTGTCTCCAGTCAGATGATGCCAGCGGGCACAGCAGGATTACTTCTAGGTAGGTCTAGTTTAAATGTAAAAGGAGTGCAAGTACAACCAGGAGTCATTGATTCAGATTATCAGGGGGAAATTCAAATTGTTATATCTACTTCTATTCCCTGGAAAGCAGAGCCAGGACAGCGTATAGCACAGCTCCTGATTGTGCTGTATGTGGAAATGGGGAGAAGTGAAACTAAACGGACAGGAGGATCTGGAAGTACAAATGAACAAGGGAAAGCAGCTTACTGGGTAAATCAAATTACTGATAAACATCCTACCTGTGCAGTAACTATTCAGGGAAAGAAATTTAAAGGTTTGGTAGATACAGGAGCAGACATTTCAGTCATTTCTCTACAGCACTGGCTGGCTGTGTGGTCAATTCAACCCGCTCAATTTAACATAGTTAGAGTTGGTAAAGCCCCTGAAGTATATCAAAGTATTTATATTTTGCATTGTGAAGGACCTGATGAACAATCTGGGACCATTCAGCCAACTATAACTTCTGTACCTATACATTTATGGGGGAGAGATTTATTACAGCAATGGGGAGTACAAGTTCCCCTTTATATAGAACAATTATATAGCCCTCAAAATCAGCATATGATACAAGAGATGGGGTATGTGCCTGGCATGGGATTAGGAAAAAATGTACAAGGGTTAAAGAAACCACTTCAAGCGGAAGAAAAAAATTCTTGTCAGGGTTTAGGAGATCATTTTTGATGGTGGCAATTGTTAAGCCTCCAGAACCTATACCTTTAAAACGGTTAACAAGTAAGCCAATTTTGATAGAACAATGGCTGCTGAGTAAAGAGAAACTGGAGGCTTTAGAGGTCTTAGTTACTGAACAATTAGAAACAGGATATATAGCTCTAACGTTTTCCCCCTGGAATTCTCCAGTCTTTGTTATTAAGAAAAAATGTGGTAAATGGAGAATGTTGACAGATCTTAGAGCGATTAATTCAGTTATACAACCTATCGGGAGCATTGCAGCCTGGACTGCCTTCTGCTGCTATGATTCAAAAAAATTGACCTTTAATAGTCATAGATTTAAATGACTGTTTCTTTACTATCCCCTTAGCTGAGCAAGACTGTGAATGGTTTGCATTTATAATTCCTGCGGTAAACAACCTGCAGCCTGCTAAACGTTTTCACTGGAAAGTGTTGCCACAAGGCATGTTAAACAGTCCAACAATTTGTCAGACTTATGTAGGACAAGCAATGGAACCTACTCGTAAAAAATGTTCACAGTGTTACATTATTCATTTTATGCACGATATACTTTGTTCTGTCCCCGCTCAGGAAATATTAATCCAATGTTATAATCACTTGCAAAACTCGATTTCTCGTGCTGGTTTAATTATAGCTCCTGACAAAATTCAGACTCCTACTCTTTACTCCTACTTGGGGACCTTAGTAAATGACACTACCATTGTGCCACAGAAAGTAACCACACGTAGGGATCAATTGAAAACATTGAATGACTTTCAAAAACTACTAGGAAACATTAATTGGGCATGACCTGCTCTAGGCATTCCTACCTATGCCATGAGTAATCTATTTTCTATCCTTAGAGGAGATCCTAGTCTCCCAAGCACTCGGCAGTTAACAAAGGAGGCTGAGGCAGAGTTACAGCTAATTGAAAAGTAAGTGCATAAAGCTCAAATAAATAGAATAGATCCAGAAAAGACTTTAGACTTATTGATTTTTCCAACTCAGCATTCACCTACTGGTGTTATTGTCCAAGAGCAGGATCTTGTAGAGCAGCTTTCCCTCCACATACTAATTCACGGACTCTCACTCCTTATTTGGATCAAATTGCTACTCTGATAGGAAATGGGAGAACTGAAATTGTTAAATTACATGGATATGATCCTGGAAAAATTATTCTTCCTCTTACAAAGGCATAAATACAAAAAGCCTGTATAAATAGTCTTAATTGCCAACCCATTTAGCTGATTTCATAGGTGTTCTTGATAATCACTTTCCAAAGACAAAATTATTTCAATTTTTGAAACTAACTAATTGGATTCTCCCTAGAATAACTAAATTTAAGCCAACCGAAGGTGCTGAAAATGTTTTTACAGATGGGTCTAGTAATGGTAAAGCTTCTCATTCTGGATCAAAAAGCAAAGTTTTCCAGACACCCTATACTTCAGCTCAAAAAGCGGAGCTTGTCATTGTAATTGAGGTGCTGACTGCTTTTGAGATGCCTGTCAGTGTAATTTCTGGTTCTTCATACGTGGTTCATTCCACACAATTAATTGAAAATGCTCAGTTACAATTTCATGCAGATAAACAACTGATGACTTTATTTACCCAATTGCAAATAGCTGTTAAGAGTAGAATGCACCCTTTTTACATTACTCATATTAGAGCTCATACACCTCTTCCAGGACCTTTGACTGCAGGAAATCAAATGGCTGATCGCCTAGTTGCTATGGCATTATCTAATGCTAGACACTTTCACAATTTAACCCACGTTAATGCCTCTGGTCTCAAACGCAGATGCAGCATTACCTGGAAAGAAGCTAAAGCTATTATCCAGCAATGCCCAACTTGCCAAATGGTGCATTCCTCATCTTTTACAGGAGGAGTTAATCCTCGAGGATTGGAACCTAATTCTCTTTGGCAAATGGATGTCATACACGTTCCCTCTTTTGGGAGACCAGCTTATGTACATGTATGTGTAGATACATTTTCTCACTTTGTTTGGGCTACATGCCAAACGGGGGAATCTTCTGTGTTAAGTGGCATCTTCTGCAGTGCTTTGCAGTCATGGGCATTCCAGCTTCAGTTAAAATGGACAATGCTCCAGGCTATACAAGCCAAGCTCTAGCTACATTTTTCTCTATATGGAATATTAAACACATTACTGGCATCCCATATAATTCACAAG
Source organism: Macaca thibetana thibetana (assembly GCF_024542745.1). Lineage (NCBI taxonomy): Eukaryota > Metazoa > Chordata > Mammalia > Primates > Cercopithecidae > Macaca > Macaca thibetana. Next base: position 92,475,083 of record NC_065579.1, read on the forward strand.
GGCAAGCCATTGTGGAAAGAATGAATCACTCCCTAAAACAACAATTACAAAAGCAGAAGGGGGGAACAGTTATTAGAGGAACAGTGATTATAGGACTCCACACATACAACTAAATCTAGCATTATTAACTTTAAATTTTTTGAGCCTGCCTAAAGGCCGGATGCTATTAGCAGCTGAACAGCATCTACAGACACCAGCTTCAAAGACAGAAGCAGCATAACTGGTTTGGTGGAGAGATCCAATAACAAAAAGTTGGGAAATAGGTAAAATCATAACATGGGGGTAGAGGTTATATTTGTGTTTCTCCAGGCCAAAACCAGCAGCCGATTTGGATATCATCAAGACACCTGAAACCTTATCATGAGCCAGATGCTGAGGAAGAGATTTTGGGAGGAACCTGAGGATCCCCCACTTGCAGCCATGTCGAGACTGACAATAAGTCCACCTTTCCTGCTTGTAGTGGGTGATTTAAAACTTGATCTCCCTAATCATCACGTGACTTGTCAAGAATGTAGATTGTTTTCTTGTGTGAATTCTTCCTTGTATAATACTGATCATTCTATTTTAGTGGTAAGAGCCCAAGAAGGAGTATGGATACCTGTAAAGCTTTCCCATCCTTGGGAAGCCTCTCCTTCTGTGCATATTATTACTGAAATTCTTCAGAAGACTCTGAGACACTCTCAGTGTTTCATTGCTACTTTAATTTTAATCATTATAGGATTGATTGCTGTCACAGTTACTGCTGCGGCAGATGGAGTTGCTTTGCATTCCACAGTACAAACAGCAGACTATGTAAATAATTGGCAGAAAATTTCTACTTTCCTGTGGAATTCCCAAACTAAGATAGACCAGAAACTAGCTAATCAAATCAGTTATCTCCAACAAACTGTAACGTGGCTAGGAGATCGAGTAGTTAGTCTAGAATATAGAATGCAGCTACAATGTGATTGGAATACTTCTGATTTTTGCATTACTCCTTATCTGTATAATGAAACAGAGCATGAGTGGGAAAGAGTTAAGAAACATTTGAAAGGTCATATTGGAAATTTACTTTAGATATTACAAAACTGAAGGAACAAATATTTCAAGCTTCTCAGGCACATCTGACGCTAATGCCAGGAACTAAAGTGCTTGAAGGTGCTTCAGATGGATTAGCAGCTATTAACCTGTTAAAATGGATCAAGACTCTTGGAGGTTCTGTGATTTCAATGATGACTGTGCTTTTAATCGGTGTTGTTTGTCTTTATATAGTCTGCAGATGTGGATCCCGAATCCTGTGAGAAGTAGCCTACTGTGACAAAGCTGCCTATGCCTTTATCACTTTGCAAAAACAAAAAGGGGGGACATGTTGGTAGCAAGCCCTAACCCTGTCATAAACAAGCCTTAAAGAAACTGGCCATAAACAGGATTTCTGCAGCAATGTGACATGCTCATGATGGCTGTCATGCACACTGCTAAAAGTTGTTGGATTAATGGAGCAGGACAAGGAACACCTGGCCCTGCCTGGAGTGAAAAACTGCTCAAACTACAAATGATAGCAGGAGAGGCTTGTGCCTTGAGAGCATGTTTTTGCTGCAGATAATCAACTGGAGCCTGTTTCTCTGCTCCTCACTGAAATTGCTTTGTTTCCCATAAGGAATGCTTTTAGCTAATATACAATCTACAGAAGCAATGCTTATCACTGGCTTTCTGTCAATAAATGTCTGGGTCAAACTCTGTTTGTGGCTCTCAGCTCTGAAGGCTGTCAGCCCCCTAATCCTCACTTTATACTGTATTCCTGTGTCTTTGTCTTAATTCCTCTAGCACTGCTGGGTTAGGGTCTCCACAACCGAGCTGGTCTTGGCACCATGTTGCTCAGGCTAGTCTTGAACTCCTGTAATCCTCCCACAAAGTGCTGGGATTACAGGTGTGAGCCACCACACCTGGCCAGAATCTTCCATTTTAACTTGTCAAATTTATTAGCATAAAAAATTTTAATATTCCTTTATTATCCTTGCATGTCTGTAGTACTTGCAGTGAAAGAATTCTTTTTCATTTCTGAAATTGGTCATTTGCAACTTTTCTCTTTTTTCTGAATCAGTCTAGCTCGAAGTTTATCAATTTTATTGATCATACTTTTTTCTATTTTATTGATTTCCATTCTTTATTATTTACTTCAGGTTTAATTTGCTCTGCTTTTTCTAGCTTTTCTTTTCTTTTTTTGAGACAGAATCTCACTCTGTAGCCCAGGTTGGAGTGCAGTGGCATGGTCTTGGCTTACTGCAACCTCCACCTCCTGGTTCAAACAATTTTCCTGCCTCAGCCTCCCAAGTAGCTGGGACTACAGGCACCCACCACCACACCTGGCTAATTTTTGTATTTTTAGTAGAGACAGGGTTTCATCATGTTGGGCAGACTGGTCTAGAACTCCTGACTTCAAGTGATTCACCCATCTTGGCCTCCCAAAATGTTGGGATTACAGGTGTGAGCCACCATGCCTGGTCAGTGTTTTTTAGTTTTTCAAGGTGGAAATCTACATCACTGATTTAAGACATTTCCTCTTTCCTAACATAAGCACTTAACATTATCAGTTTCATTGTATGCACTGCTTTAACTGTATCCCATAAATTTTCATATGTTCTGTTTCTATTGTCATTCTGCTCAAAATGTTTTCTGATTTCCTTTGCTATTTTTCTTTAATTCTTAGGTTAATTCCCAAACATTAGGGGATTTTCCAGATACCTTTTTGCTAGAATTTGGTTTTGTTATTTAACGTCATCTGTGTGGTCTAAGAATATGCTCTGTATAACTTCAAGATTTTAAAACTTATTGACATTTATCTTTTGGCCCAGCATATAGTTTAATTTTCAGGGAATATTATTTGTGCATTTGAAAAAAAAATGTGTCTTCTCTCTTGTTGAGTGTTCTGTAAATGACAATAAGGTCGAATTTGGTTGATGGTGTTGTTCACCATCTTTTATGTCTTAACTGATTTTCTATATACTTGTTATACCAATTACTGAGAGAGCAGTAGTAAAATCTCCAACCATATTGTGTATGTCTTCATTTTTCCTTTTAGTTTTTTCCATTTTTCTTCATATCCTTTGAGGTTCTATTACTTGGACATATACATTTGGGACTGTTATATCTTCATGATGATTTGACCCACTTATCATGAAACGTCCCTCTTTTCCCCTGTTAATATTCACTGTTCTGAATACTATTTCCTGATATTACTACAGTCACTCCATCATTTGTTAGACTAGCATTTGCATGTTATAGGTTTCTTTAAATCATTTAAATTTTAACCTTCTTGAACTCTAAACACTGCCTTTTGGTTGGAGTGTTTAGAGTCCATTTACATAACATAATTATTGATGTAGTTTCTTTAAATCCCACATCTTACTATTTGTTTTCTATTTGTTCCAGCTGTTCATTGTCCCCTCCCCTTTTACTGCCTTCTTTTGAGTTATTTGAGTATTTTTTGTTATCTCATTTTATCTCTACTCCATTTATTGGTTAGATTTCTGTGATGGATGATGTTAAATGCTGCTCAGGTTCCTCTTCAAATCAAGAAATACTTCAAGAAGTCATTATTGTTTCCCCTGCTGGGAGACCTGTTGACAGATAGCTTTCTGCTGACAGACCCTTCAGGGATTGCCATGATTGCAGAGAGCTACCTTGCTCAAGGTCATTCCCCTTCCCAAGGTGACTAAGATCCCGTGCTGAATGCAAGAATATTAAGGTCTGACCATCTCAATCCAACTCAGCACAATTCTGAAGAGTCATTCTAGCTCTGTAGTTTCATGTGGACTTGGCCAAGGCTATTATTGGGCTAGCATAACAACCTGGCTTCTCATCCTGCCCACCCCTGCTTGTGTCGCCTTCATTCTACAGGTATTTGTCCCAAGAGCACTCCTTAATAAACACCCTACACACTGAACTCCATCTCTGCTCATCTCTTGAACTCTGCTCTGGTTTGAGTTCACTCATGAACTCAACCTGCAACAGCTTCTTTGTTTTAGTTTTTAGTGGTTGCTGTAGGCATTGCCGATATGCACATTTTAACCTATTACAGTTGGGTTATTTTGCTAGGGCTGCCATAACAAAACACTACAGACCGGGTGGCTTAAACAACAGACATTTATTTCCTCTTAGTTCTGGAGGCCAGAAGTCCAAGATCAAGGTGTTTGCAGATTTGGCTTCTCCTGAGGCCTCTCTCTTTCTTTATGTGTCCTCACATGGTCTTTTCTTTGTGGATATGCACATCTGGTGTCCCCCCCTCTATTCTTTCTTTATATATATACACACACATATATATATAGGTGTATGTGTATATATACACTTTAAATTCTAGGGTACATGTGCACAACGTGCAGGTTTGTTACATAGGTATGCCTGTGCCATGTTGGTTTGCTGCACCCATTAACTCGTCATTTACATTGGGTATTTCTCCTAATGCTATCCCTCCCCTAGCCCCCCCACCCCACGACAGGCCCTGGTGTGTGATGTTCCCCTTCCTGTGTCCAAGTGATCTCATTGTTTAATTCTCATCTATGAGTGAGAATATGTGGTGTTTGGTTTCCTGTCCTTGTGATAGTTTGCTCAGAATGACGATTTCCAGCTTCATCCACGTCCCTGCAAAGGACATGAACTCATCCTTTTTTATGGCTGCATAGTATTCCATGCTGTATATGTGCCAAATTTTCTTAATCCAGTCTATCATTGATGGACATTTGGGTTGGTTCCAAGTCTTTGCTATTGTGAATAGTGCTGCAATAAACATACGTGTGCATGTGTCTTTATAGTAGCATGATTTATAATCCTTTGGGTATATACCCAGTAATGGGATTGCTGGGTCAAACAGTATTTCTAGCTCTAGATCCTTGAGGAATCGCCACACTGTCTTCCACAATGGCTGAACTAATTTACACTCCCACCAACAGTGTAAAAGCGTTCCTATTTCTACACATCCTCTCCAGCATCTGTTGTTTCTTGACTTTTTAATGATTGCCATTCTAACTGGTGTGAGACAGTATCTCATGTCATTTTGATTTGCATTTCTCTGATGACCAGTGATGATGAGCTTTTTTTCATGTGTCTGTTGGCTGCATAAATGTCTTCTTTTGAGAAGTGCCTGTTCATATCCTTTGCCCACTTTTTGATGGGGTTGTTTGGTATTTTTCTTGAAAATTTGTTTAAGTTCTTTGTAGATTCTGGATATTAGCCCTTTGTCAGATGGGTAGATTGCAAAAATTTTCTCCCATTCTGTAGGTTGCCTGTTCACTCTGATGGTAGTTTCTTTTGCTGTGCAGAAGCTCTTTAGTTTAATTAGATCAAAATGTCTATTTTGGCTTTTGTTGCTATTGCTTTTGGTGTTTTAGACATGAAGTCCTTGCCCATGCCTATGTCCTGAATGGTATTGCCTAGGTTTTATTCTAGGGTTTTTATGGATTCATGTCTAACATTTAAGTCTTTAATCCATCTTGAATTAATTTTTGTATAAGGTGTAAGGAAGGGATCCAGTTTCAGCTTTCTACACATGGCTAGCCAGTTTTCCCAGCACCATTTATTAAATAGGCAATCCTTTCCCCATTTCTTGTTTTTGTCAGATTTGTCAAAGATCAGATGGTTGCAGATGTGTGGTGTTATTTCTGAGGCCTCT